>NC_138344.1:8153774-9353774 GCF_046562875.1 Panthera onca | reverse complement strand
CCCAGACATTGGGGAGCAGAGACAGGTGTTCCTGCTCTGCCCTTTCCAAATCCCTGATCAATAGAATCTTGAACAAGTTAAAGTGGTTGTTTTAAGTGACTGAGTGTTGGGATAATTTGTTATGCAGCAGAACAGGGAATATAGGTAGGGGCTGTTGCAGTGGTGTGGGCAGGAGAAGGTAATGCCTTGAATTCAGATCCCATCATCTGTAGATCACACAAGGAACACAGCTGTGTGTTAAAAAAAAAAAAGGTAGATTTATTATTGCTGCAGCAAGGGAGGCTGCACACCATGGGGAACCATAGAGTACTCAATAATACCCCATAGGGAAGTGGTATTTACAAAGTTTTGGGGGCTAGAGTTAGTCATAGATGCCCTTAACAGGAATTGACCAGAATTTTGTTGCTTTGGAAGCTGCTGTCACAGTGAGAATTCTTATCTTTATTTTATTTTTTTAATTTTTAATTTTTTTGAAGTAAACTCTGTGCCCAACATGGAGCTTGAACTCATGACCCTGAAATCAAGAGTTGCATGCTCTCTTGACTGAGCAAGCCAGGCACCCCAAAAGGTCTTATCTTTAGAAGTCAGGAATCTGTATGCAGATTAGTTTATCTCCAAGATCAAGGTGCCTGGTCTTACCTGGAAGATAGGAGTCTGAATGAACTGGTATTAAAAGGGTTTGTGCTTTAGATAGTCTTAGGACCCATACCATGGCTTGGTGTAGCACAGATTATCTGTTGGTGAGTCAGGGTATATTTTGCAAGTTGCGGTTTCTGTTTTAATTCTAAATTCTCCTCAACAGCTTTGCTGCCAGCTGTTCATTTGAAAAGTGAGATTGTGATTATGTTAAAAAAAAAAAAAAAAGACTCCTGATCTTTAAGAGATTGAAATGGAAATATTGACAGGACAAACCAGCAGTTTTTCAAATGTTTTGGTCTCAGAACACATATCTATTTAAAAATTATTGAAGACCCCAAAGGGCGTTGTTAATGTGAATTTAGCCATTGATGTTTACTAGGTTGGAAATTAAACCTTAATCATTTTTAAATATTTAATTAATAACATTTACTTATATGTATTTATAATGCAAGTGACATTTTTATGAACAATAATGACATTTAAAAAGTTAACAAGAGGAGTGCCATTGTTTTACATTTTTGCAAATCTCTTTGATATTCTGGCTTAATATAAAGTGGTTGGGTTCTCATTTCTGCTTCTGAATTTAGTCTGTTGCGATATGTTGTTTTGGTTGGAGCATGTGGAAAAAAACTTGACCTTACACAAATATGTAGTTGGTAAAGGCAGGAGTATTTTAACAGACTTTTTCAGGTTATTGTGGATATTTTTCTTTGATATTATATCAAAAATGGTAGCTTCTATTTGTAACCATGTCAATGAACTTTTTGTGCTCTGTTAATATTACAAATCCACTGGTCTATCTTGTACTTTAAAATAGATCTTTTGCCCGTGTGTGATTTTATATTATCGTTAATTGGTCATTTGCAAACACCAGCTTACTGGACGTGGAGGTCTTCAAATGTTGGTACATTTCATTATACAGTGCTAATTTTTAAAAAATGTTTATTTTTGAGAGAGTGAGACAGAGCATGAGCAGGAGAGAGGCTGAGAGAGAGGGAGACACAGAATCTGAAGCAGGGTCTGAGCTGTCAGCACAGAGTCCAGCATGGGACTCAAACCCAGACTTGAACCCACAAACCATGACATCATGACCTGAGCTGAAGTCAGACGCTTAACCGACTGAGCCACCCAGATGCCCCTCATTATACAATATTAAAAAAAATCACATATATTAATATCATCACTGATTTGGAAGCTGTCAAACTTATGGTGGCAGATACAATTTTTCAAAATTCTAATTTTTGCTTTATAGGTTGAATTTATCATTGGCAACAAGTGCTGTCAGTTGCTTTCCTTGAAATGACAAGCTTGCTTTATTCATTTCTGAGAAAATTTGTGTCAAATACCTGAGTCTGTATAACCAGAGTTTGTCTATTAGTCAAACATTCAAGTAGAAATCGTGTTCCGTGGGAAAAAAAAAAAAAAAAGCAGCTAGTTTAGCTGGTCACACAAACATTTGTGCAAGTGCTTTTCCTGGAGGCAACTATTATACTTTGGTGTGTAGCATAAGCCTTTTATGGGTATGTACTTACATCGTGTAGCACAGCATATGAAACACACATGTAATCAAAAGTTGAGGTTTTATAGAGGCACTTGGGAGGCTCAATTGGTTGAGTGTCCAGCTTCAGCTCACGTCATGATCTCATGGTTCATGGGTTTGAGCCCCTTGTTGGGCTCTGTGCTGACAGCTCAGCGCCTGGAGCCTGCTTCAGATTCTGTGTCTCCTTCTCTCTCTGCCCCTCCCCCACTTGTGCACACACTCGCTTCCGCTCTCTCTCAAAAATAAATAAATAAATAAATAATAATTTTTTTTTAAAAAGTTGAGGTTTCATAGAATTATTACTAATTCGTCAAGGACCTCTTAAGAGAAGCTGGTGTTTGTTTTAATGCGAGTGAGTGGCAGTCAACAAAGCAATGCTCTCCTGCTGCCTTGATCCACATTTGGGGACCAGCAGTTTGCCTACCACTGCTTCTGCACCATTAGCACAAGTGTCAATACAGTGAAGAAGGTAAATAATGTCCCAGCGTAATGGTAAAAATAGATTTGATGTTGAAGTTTCTCTTAAATGGTCTTAGAGACTTCTGAGAGTCCATGGACCACACTTTGAGAGGGAGGAAGGGGAAGGGGCTATAGATGAAATGAGTGGCCATGAGTTGATAATTGTTGAAGTTGGGTCATGGGGACAAGGGGTTTACTTATGGTATTCTGTTCACTTTGGTATGTGTTTGAACTTTTTCATAATAAGAAATTTAAATGAGTTGAATTATAGGACTCTAGCTTTAGTATCCGGGTGAACAGGAGTGTTGTTACTGATGGGGAAGGTTAGGGGAGCAGGGACAGGTTTGGATGGGGGCATATAATAATTCTGCTAAGGACACATTACATTTGGGTGCTCTGGTGGGGCATCCAGGTTGGATATATGCATCTGGAGCCTAGAATCTCCCACATATAGCCAGTATTTTAAGCCATGAAACCAGCTCTGGGGATGAGAATGTGGAGAGAGGGGAAGGCCCAGTTGGGCAACCTCCCTCATGCTTTGACTTTGCTGATTGGGCATTGGCTGGTTGCCTCCAACTCTGAGAGCCTGCATAGGCCTTCCTCAGCCCTGGGAATTGGCACTGCCCCTTGGAATTCAACCTCATCCTCTGGCATTCTGATTATCTCCAGGATTAGGGGGAATTAGAGTGGAGGAGGAGAAGGCAGCTTTCAGATTTCCTTGGAAAGCTCCATGCAGATCTTATCCCCTCCCCATCTGTATGATGGGAGTTATCTCGAGTGGTGAGATCCCAAGAGACTCAATTCACAGAGACTCTTTCAATCTAATTTTGACTTATGTTGGTAAACTCCACGCACCAAAATGTTTGCTGAAGCTGTTGAGAGTTTAGACATTGTCATGTTTGAGGCTAGTCTGGCAGTGAAGAACTTAACCTCTGGAATTCAATCAACTTGGATTCAAGTCTCTGCTCCTCCCCGTTACTGGCTGTGTGACCTGGGGTGAATTTCTGAAGTCCTTCAAGTCCCAGTTCCCTCAAGTCTACAATGGAGAGTGAAAAAAGCACTTCTTCATTGGTTTGGAGGGAGGAATAATGAGGCAATGAATTCAAAGGGGTTAGCACTCAGCAAGTAATGAGTTAATGTTGGTTTGTTTTCTCCCCTTTATCTTTGTTCCTCCCTTGTGTGGACTTGATGTTAAGCCACCACTTACATCTTGATATAAGAGGGAATGAAGAGGGGAAACAGTGACTCATGCAGGTGACCAGATGGCTTTAGGAGTGGCTGTTTTTTATTGGTCTTCGATCTCCTTTACCACTCTTTCAGCCAAGAGTTCCCAGATCCAGCTGTAAATGACTTATCAAAGAAGAAAACCAGATCCATCTGGAGCCAACTGATGTCCTTCTATCTAGAACATTTGGGGACCCCTAGCCCCCTGAAGGGCGTCACTGCTTTCCACCTCACCCAGTGTTGTAGAGCTGCTGTGCTGACTGCAGCCCTGCAATGGCCCAGCCCCTGCACAATGTTGGAACCTCATGCTCCTCTCTTCCGTGAGTCATCATCACTTGGTCCTTACCATTAAAAATTTGCCATTGAGGATAGCTAGACATTTGTCTGGTAGGTGTCAGAGAGACCTATACCAATTGGTGCCACAGTGGTCTCTTGTCCTGGCATCTTGGGATCACCTGGTGTGCATTGTGGGCTTTGTCTGATGGAAAGTCTCTTATTCCACATCTCCTACTGATTGCTGCTCAGAACAAGTGTATCCTCAAGGCTTGTTTTCCAGATATAAGTCCTGGGGTAAGCCTGATCCCAGGTGGCACAGCAGGGGATGTCCTGACAATTGAGGAAGACACCAAAGAAATAACTGTCTTTGGTCAGACAGGGGAACATATTAAGGTAATTGCAGTTCAAGCTCACCTGGGGTCACGTTCCCCTAACTGAACCAAGATCCCCTATGCAGTCTCCAAGTTATCTTTTCAATTCTTTTGATTCCACCAGTGCTTGGTGTACATCTTCCCATGTCTGTGTTTCTATTTGCTAAGAATCCACTTCATGACAGACTCCGACATAAACACTGACTCCACCCAGCAGGTTGGGTAGATACAGGAGGGTTAGAGTAGGTGTTCCAATTCAAATGTTTACAGGGGCCTGTTAGCAACAGGCAAGAGTGTTTTGGGCTGGTGTGAGCAACACTGTCCCCTTAACTCGGCTAAAAGGAAAATCACGGTACAGATCTGATGATGAATGCCACCTGCCCCCACTCCCTCAGCAGTAGAAGATGAGGTGGGTGTGAGCACGTACCTTCTGAAATAGTGAGAAACTCAGGTCTCCCCGTTCCCCACTGTATCAGCAAGACCTGGGACAGGCTGGCCCAGTGCAGGCACACAGTAACTTTGGTTGATGAATAAATGGGTGCCGGGGACAGTGGTGACTTGGGGCCAGCATATACCCTGTAAGGGAGCAGCTGTGACTTAGCTCTGGTTGATTTTGTCACATAGAAATGTGGGCTTAGTGTGATCAGATCTTCTGATTTTATTTTCCCCCAGCAAGATCCAGAAATCTTGATTATTAGGTGATATCTCCAGGTTTAAAGAAGACTGACAAAATTAAAATGTGCAAGCCATCAGTGGGTCAGCCAAAGCATTGTATCTGGAGGCTACATGTGTCTTGAAGGCTGTTGTTTTTCAGGGTTTGTAGAGACACCTCTGTACTAAAGTGCCACCCAAAGAGGTGAGATTCAGTGACAGACTGACCTGGGCAGTGTGTGCCTCCAGCCTGGGCTGGGGTGGGGAGCCCTGGCTGAGGTTGAGAGAAACCAAGTTCAGATCTGGGAGCCTGGGTCAAATACAGAGACCCACCCACAAGAAAATGGGTCTTTTTGTATTATTTGCCTTTTTTGTTTGTTTGCTTTGTTTCTAATGTTTACTTATTTATTTTGAGAGAGAGTAGGGGAGGGGCAGAGAGAGAAGGAGAGAGAGAATCCCAAGCAGACTCCATGTTGACAGCACAGAGCCTGATGTGGGGCTTGATCTCGTGAACTATGAGATCGTGATCTGAATTGAAACCAAGAGTCAGACACTTAACCAACTGAGTCACCCAGGTGCCCCTGCCTTTTTTGTTTTGACTTTAAGTCCTGTTTTCCATGGTAAAGGCACCAGAGAAGCATCCAACAGGCATATTTTCCTATGGCTTCCGTTTCCGCTTCTGGCTCATGTATCTGAGGTTAGGCCCACTGGGAGCTGAGCTGCCCCCCCAATGAAACACATCCAAAGCGTGCGCCACAAGGCCCTGTTAGATCCAAATGCATTTTTGTTGCGCTTATCAAGGAGGAACTCCTTAGGGATGGGGGTCTGTAGGGCTGGGATGGCAGGAACAAAACCATTGAAATGCAAGTTGGCCCTGCTTCCCAGAGCCCTTCGAATCCTGAGGCCAGAGTGACAGAGCAGCTCCAAGCAGTGAAGCCAAGTAGTGTGTGAAGAGCATCCGTGCTGGTGGGCATGGTTCCAGCTGGCTGCCCGGAGGGAACTATATTTATACCAGCATTCACAAGGCAAGCTCTGCAGTGTCATGGGACAAGGTGACTGCCGGGCCTGTGGGGAGTGTCTGAGGTCGCTGGTCCTTAGCTGGGTTAGCACGGTGGAGCATTTGTGTGCCGCCCTGCCCAGCCACCAACCACCTGTAGGAAAGGTGGGCTTGGAGCATATACCCAGCCTCCAGGCACAAGGATGGAAGTGAGTGTGGTGGCCAGGATTCTGTGTCTGGGTAGATTGATGAAGCTACTGGAATTTTCTCGAACACCATGCTGTGTTAATTTCAGACCACCTGTGGCTTAGAATTGCACAGCTTGGGGATGAAGGAGGTGATCAAACTTGTCTCCTCTCACTGCTTACAAGTGGGCAACGATGATGGGTAGAGGCTATCCCTGTCCTTCTGAAGTCTGCGGGGGTGTTCAGGCAGGGTCGAGGAAGGGACACGGGGACTGGGTCCTCTGAATGGCCAGTGGGACTGGCGAGGATGATCAGTTCTGCAGGCAAGACCCTGGCATCGATTCTTGGCTCTTTTACAACTTTTTGGGTCCTAATCTCAGATGCCTTTCCTGCCTCAGTGCCTCAGAATCTAGAAGCTATTTTCCAATCCTATGGTGCTGAGCACAGTGTTTAATACTTAGTGGATGTGCAATGTTAAAAATAAATAAACAATATTTAGCACTCACCAGGCACCAGCACCTGAGGTTGGCATATGGCATCCCTTGTCTCATATGATTGGCAGGAGTCCTGAGAAGTAACTGTTATTATCCCCATTCCACAGAGGAGGAAGCAGAGGCTCACAGAGATTAAACATGTTTTCAGTGTTATGACAGTGTTGAATTTTACTAGTGCCCTGTTGATCCCGGAAAATAGTGAAGAGTCAAGAAATCCCCCCTGCTTTGTTCACTCTAATTTACTGTTAGAACCAGACACCTCTACCCATTCCTCCTGTTCATCCTCTTCCCCCATGCCTGGTTTTTCCCAGCCTGGTTCACTCCATCCAATAAAAGAAAAGCTCCTTTCTCACTGACCCTTCAGGCATTTGTAGATCTCACGGCTGGAATGTTCTCTGGATTGCAATAGTCTCACCTTACCTAAGTCTAGAGTTGTTTTTCATTTGGCAGTAACTAACATTTATTGAGCACTTATTTAGGACCAGCCTGGCCTAAACACTTAATAGGTCATATCTCATTTAATTCTTAAAATAGAGCTATTTGCTAGTTCCCTACCATCACTGTATGCTAGAGGTGAAGACTGGAGCCCAGGGTGCTTCATCAGGGACTTTAGAGCCAAAGCCAGTCTGGCTTTTCTGTTTTACTCATCATGCC
The DNA here is from genome assembly GCF_046562875.1 of Panthera onca. Classification (NCBI taxonomy): domain Eukaryota; kingdom Metazoa; phylum Chordata; class Mammalia; order Carnivora; family Felidae; genus Panthera; species Panthera onca. The sequence goes on along the minus strand of NC_138344.1, from coordinate 9,346,284 downwards.
TGATGACGGCCCACAGTGCATTCTTGGTCTCAAGATCAAATGATGGTAATCATCTTAACTTGCTGATTTTGATAATTATATTGTGGCTATGTGGGAGAATATCCTTTTGTATAGGAAGTGCAACACGAAAGAATTTGGGGGTGATGGGGCTTCCAATCCAGTGGTTCAGGAAAAAAACAAACTGTACTTATAACTTCTCTGTAAGTTTGTGGCTGTTTCCAAATAAAACCATATTTAAAAAACTTAAAAGAAAACACTAGATCCTGTATGTAAGGCATCTGGCACAGCATTGGGACTGAGAACACAGGGCTCCCTTTGCTGTTATCTTCCTTTATCTCTTGTACTCAGAGCTCTTCCTCATGTGCTGTGTTCATTATGTCCCCTCCTTGCTGCGATTCCCACCATGGCTCCATGTGCATCAAGGCCACACTCCCCAGGCTGATTTTGAAGGTGCTCTATAGTCATTCCTCATTCTGTTCTGCTTGTCTTTTCTTACCTGTGTGTCACGGACATCCTTGGTCAGCTCCGTCTTACTACTACTGCTCCTTTCCATCTTGACGCTCTGTGGTGGTCTAGTGGTTAGAAATCGGCATTCTCAATTTGCCCTCCTGGCAAGCCCTGTCCATTCATCCTTCCTGGTCAAAAATGTCTATCCTTGGGGCACCTGGGTGGCTCAATCTGTTGAGCATCTGACTCTCGATTTTAGCTCAGGTCATGATCTCAGGCTTGTGGGACTGAGTCCTGCATTGGGCTCTGCCCTGAGCATGGAGCCTACCTGAGATTTTCGCTCTCCCTCTGCCCCTCCTTCACTTGCACATGTGCTCTCTCTCTCTCTCTCTCTCAACTAAAAAAAAAAGTTTCTGTCCTCTAAGACTCTGTAGGAAGCCTTCCACATTTGGATGATTGCCCCTTGAATGGGTGCTAACACATTTACCACCTGAATCTTTGGGCAGACATTTAACCATTTGTAGAGGTATATGGGGATTTCATCCTCTCTATTAATTGTTATTCTTTCCCTGTTTTATGAGACTGCTGAGCCTCGGGCCCAGAGCTACTAGAATATAAACTCTGTAAAGGCTGGAATTTTGGTTTGTCTTGCTCACTGATGAACCTCAGAGCCTAGAATACTGGCACACAGTAGATGTTCAATGAATGTTTACGAATTTTGCATCAATGTCATACATTTCATTGTCTATCCCTCAGCATGGAGCATAGTGACCTACAGATGGGTGCTCAGGAAATGCATGTTGAACAAATTAATGGATGCACTGGATTGGCCAGTATGAGTGTCCTCAGCTATCATAGATGGTTTACTGTCTTTGCTCCAGGAAAGCAGGATGAATGATCCGTAACCACATTTGTTTGGTAGCCCTAGGATATGGACTGTAAAGTTCCTCCAGGAGGGTCAGTAGAATCTGTGGCTGACAGTGACAGCCATCACTGCAGTATTTATGGGTTTCTCACATACTGCCCTGGCAGACCTCTTTCCAAGTCATTTGTACATAACTAATTTCCTATCCTTGGATAAGGCATCATCTGGCCTTAGCAGTGACCTGCCTGATAAGACGTCCATCCGACAGGACTATGGGATGTGAAAGGATCTACAGGCAAGCCTTGCAGGTCTATTAGATTCCCCCAGGGCCAAGGTCAAGACAAAAGGACCTTAATACTAGAATCTGATCGGGAGCCCTGACAAGTTGTTGGAAAGGCACCTTTGTGGGAAATGACAGACTGATTAAATGCAGGAGGATTAAAGGGACAGGAATTTGTATTTTTGAGCACCTACTGGATCAAGTGCTATGATAGACCCTTCACATACATTCTCTCATAAACATTATGAGCTAACAGTGAGTTTTGGGCCATGCATCCTTTGAATCCAGGCATTGTGTCCATGCTTACTGTGTCCACTTCCCCACCTTCCAGTATCTTGTCTGTTCACGCTAATCAGGTTTTGTCCCTATTACTCCCTTAAACAGTTTTTATCAAGGTCATTAATGACATAACTTACCAAGGCTAACTCTCTTCTCTTGTGTGACTCTCTTTCTTCGCAGCATTGGGCGAACTGACAACTTCCTCCTTGAAACCTGTTCTTTCTGTGCTTCTGTGACAGTCACATGGTTCTCTCCCTACCTCACTGGGGATTCCTTCTCAGTCTCTGTTGAATCTTCCCTTTCTTTCCACCTAAAGTCTAAATGTAAGACAACCCTCTGGCTACATTATTTCCTCGGAGAATCTTACCAAGTCCCATCTGTTTACTGATGACTCCCAAATGTATTTCTTCTACCCAGGCACATCCCTTGTTGCAGGACTTACATATTGACTGCCTACTAGACATTTCTACTTGGATATTGAGTTGATGTCTAACCCTCAACTTGGCCAAAATGGAGATATCGATTTCCACATTGTATCTGATATCCTGCGAATAGTTAGAAGAGTGTTTGATCAGCTTTTACCCATGTCTCTCCTGTTTATCGCCTTCCTTTCTTTTCATTCAAATCAGTGCAATGTACTACAGACTACAGAATCCTGAAATTAGAAATGGTTGGAGATTTGTTACTCAAATACCTTCAGAGACCCAGAGGCGCAATGATGGGTCAAAGTCTTACAGTTAATTAACCGCAGAACTGAGACTGGGTTTCCTCACTAGTTTTCATTTTACTGGGAATTTTCACGTTCTCTTTTGAGTATCTGAATTTGAGGAAAACAATGTCTTTGGTTGCTTACTCGGTTAGTTTGTCTTCCAGCCTCACACACTGGCTTCTCTCTAGCCCTGACAATTGCTAAGCCTGACCTTATTTTGTAGCATCCCACAGTTTAGATCACAGATGGTAAATACTTGGCCCTTGTGCAGCCGCTCCTCAGTTAGTGTCCATGGCAGACATCATTAATTGATCATGATACTTTATCCTGCTGAGCCCTAATGCAATCTTAGAAGGCTTTGCAACATAGTGCTCCGGGAAGCTATGATCAATTGATCAGAGTTGACTTTCAAGATAAGACTTACTTGTTGCTGATTGCCTGAATCTTTTCCTCTGTACAACCTTAAATTCTATCCATTCCTGTCTGGTCTCATTTTTCCTCCCGAATCTGTCTTTGGAGGCTAGGTAATTTGATCTAGGGTGTTAGAGAGTGCTAGTGAGATATTACATCTTAGTAGTAACACTTGGAAACGAGGCCTACCCAAAGACATAGAATTTTAATGGTAAGAACGTGAGCGCCTCAGGGAAGCAGTCTGTATCTCTCCAGTTGCACCAGGTAGACAGATGGCTTCTGAGTCCAAGTTCAACTCCAAGCAACTTACCAGCGGTGTGACTTTGGATGAGTTGCTTAATCTCTCTGAGCCTTACTTTCTTTCTCCACTAAATGCAAGTAACAGCTTACATAAACTTTCATGGCTGCTTTGCATAAATGAGGCTTAGTCCCCAAAGCAATTTATCCTGGGTAAGCCATTATCTTCCCCAAGCTCTCCTTAGTCATCAGGGTGGTTTGAGGCTATATGTGGCCAAGAGGTTGTGGTATCTTAGAAAGAGCACAGCTTTGGAGTCAGGCAGACCTGTGTTTGGTCTTGCATCTGCTACTGACTGCTTGTATAATGACCTTGAGCAAGTGACTCAGTCTTTCTGAGATTCCACCAGATCTCAGTGTCCTTAAGAGTTTTTAGTGCATAGTGGCTGGCACCTAGTAGATACATACCAATGAATGAATGAATAGAAGTAAATAAATCCAACCAATATTTATTGAATATCTACTATGTGCCAAGGATGGTGTTGTCAATAGGGCAATAAACACGACAGCTAGAGAGAGAGCCTTTCTTCGTGTAACTCAGGAGCCAGTTTATGCTGATAATGATGATTTAGTGACTTTCTCACAGGCTCTTGCCTTGCTCAGGGCTTCAAGCTCTCCCAGTGTGCTGCACTCCAGAGTAGGGACTCGCACCCAGGAGAGAGAGAGCATGATGTCTACCACTCCCCTGCATCATGGTTTTGGAGAAGAATGGAGGAACCTGCCCGGATATCCTAGTGCTGAATTGGAGTCGGGCTAGAGAGGTGCTGTCCCAGTATGGCAGAAGACCCATGCTCAGGAACCTATGTTCTGTGCCCAGCTTTTGCAGTATCCTGGCTCCCTCGGAGGCACATGGCACTGGGAATTTCTGCCAACTTGAAAGCCATCCAAGTAAAAATCAGAACTTCCCAAGAATGGCTGTAATTTCTTGATGGGGAGTTTAATTCTGTGGCGACAGTGCAGGCTTCTCTGGAACGAATATCATGTCCGTGCTATTTAATAATATGGTAACCACTGACCATTTAATTACACGGTAATTGTCACTTAGTGGCTGGGTAATTGCATAGTAAGTACCATCTAATTTCAGGGTAAAGGGTAAATACATGATTATTTCAGGCTCCTTAGGCACAGTATAGGTCACTCAGGAATTAGGTTTGGATTGACTAAGTATAAATTACGTAGAAATCTGTTTTCGGGTGATTACTCCTGTCATCCTTCCCTGACAAAGCCCCTAATGATTACCATACAATTAAAGAGAGATTTCAAGGTATGGGGCCTCAGGAACTTAAAGGGACACTGCTTCATTTATAGTCTGTCCCTATCTGCTGTGAGAGTGATGTTGCTAGTTTGGGAGACATGGAGAGAGGGTCTTCCTGGTACATCCTTCTCCAACTGGCAGCTGACTTTTCTTCATTTGATGTGGGTGATTCAACACATGTTGCTGAAACGCAGGACCAACGGTGCCACAAGATGTGAATCTAATGTCTGCCTCCATTGCCTCTTGTCATGAGCTCTGGACTAGAAAGAGGGATGTCTCTGTGGAAGGCTAAACAGTTAACTCTCCCCAAAGGTATGTGCACATCTTAATTCTTGGAACCTGTGCATATAACCTTATTTGGAAAAAGGGTCTTTGTAGATGTAATTAAATTAAAGATCCGAAGATGAGATCATCCTTGATTATCCAGGTGGGGCCTAAATCCAATGGCAGATGTCCTTCAAAGAGACATATGGAGGAGACACAGATAAGAGAAGACAGAGGAGGAGCCTGGACACATGTGATACCTGGTGCCATCAGGGTCTGGAAGAGGAAAAGACTGGAATGTCCCCTAGAGCCTCTGGAGGGAGCATGGCCCCGCTAACACCTTGATTTTGGAAAGGATACATCTCTGTTGTTTTAAGCCACCCAGTTTGCATTAATTTCTTTTGTTAATTTTTTTTTAACATTTATTTATTTTTGTGAGACAGAGCATGAGCTGGGGAGGGGCAGAGAGAGATGGAGACACAGAATCCGAAGCAGGCTCCAGGCTGTGAGCTGTCAGCAGGTGCCCCTGCATTAATTTCTCATAGCAAGAAATGAACAGAATTGACAAGAGGCTTTGAGGCCTGGCCACCATCAGTTCTTTGCCCCTGGAGCTAGGTTGGTTGGAGTTGGCAAACAGCCACAGGGGAAAGAAAAGACATCTGAACAACTTGAGTCTCATCTCATGTGTTGAAGAAGGAGCTGTCCTCATGCAGACCATGAGCGGGGACTATTGGGTTCTCAGTCCAAGACCCCAGGCAGGAATCAGGGCTGGTCACGTGGGCCATCAGGGGCCTCCTGTTAGCTGGGATGTCATGTGGGAAGGGAATTTACAAAAATAGGTTTGATGTATGTTCTTCATTATAGAAGAAATTTATGACCCATCTGGATGAATACCAAGCACTGTTTAAAAGTACCCCAGCTCCCAGAACTCGTATGTAATCACACTAATCTATTTCCTTTCAACATCTGTGTTGGTCATTGCTGGTCTCTCAGCACCACAGCAAAGATGAAAATGCAGGCTTTGGAGTCAGGCAGGTAAGGGCTTTAAACCCTGGTTCTATGCTTAGTCTTGAACCAGTGACTTAACTTCTCTGCTTTTCAGTTTTCCCACCTCCCAGCTGGAACAATAATAAAACTTACACTGTAGGGCGTCGGTTTAATGAGATAATATATGTAAAGAGTGGAGAGTTTGTGCTCAGTCAAGTGTAGCTATTATTTCTATACGGAGTGTACAGACCAGTGTGAAATAAGAATCGTTCATATTATTGTTCTCTCTCCATAGACATTTGTAAATGGCTGCATCACAGACCATCAAATAGATGTGGCAGAGACAAAACTGATGTTGGTGATCATGTTGCCTCCCCATGGACCCTGAATGAGCTTGCCTCTAATTGCACACTCCACCCTCCACCTCGGAGTTTCACCAGCTGCCCCTCCTCTCTCCCTTTGGTACCTTCTCCCCCTGCCCCCTGCCATGAGCTGATGGGTTTGGGGAGGCAAAGAAATTGGCTACCCTGCATACATACTTTGGGTACCTTGGGCACTCAGGTTTAGACAAGCAAATGCTTGGAGGCGGAGACTATGGCCCCAAAATAGCCCGTCCGAGATTGCACCTAGCTTTATGATCCTACAAGAAGGAGCTATCCAGCCAATAGGAGGATTAACCAATAAAGGATTTAAAAGACCCTCACTAAATAAAAATAACACGAACCATTCTCCAAGAGGCCTCCTGAGTCCTCATTGCATTTAAGTGCTGCAAGCAGTTGGGTTTATTTTTATAGGTTTTGAGTCATTTGCTCCCATATCTGTCCTCATTCTTGTAAGAATATGGTCTGCTCCATTCCACGTTGCTTCCTGCACACTCGCTGCTCCATCTCGTGAGTGGACCGTGGGAAAGATGCCATTACCAAGGGCTGGTGGTAGCCAGGGGGGCGCCCACTTTGATCCAGCATCTCAATGTTTGCCTTGCAATTAGGGAGCGTACCTTGGAGTGTAGTCTCAGAAAAAGGGTATTTCCTAAAAGAAGGTTAAACAGCAAAAATCTTCCTTTATTGGGTTTTTCTACCACGCATACACTTTACTAAGAGTTTCACGTCCACTTTTTTTTTTTTTTAATTTTTTTTTCAACGTTTTTTATTTATTTTTGGGACAGAGAGAGACAGAGCATGAACGGGGGAGGGGCAGAGAGAGAGGGAGACACAGAATCGGAAACAGGCTCCAGGCTCCGAGCCATCAGCCCAGAGCCTGACGCGGGGCTCGAACTCACAGACCGCGAGATCGTGACCTGGCTGAAGTCGGACGCTTAACCGACTGCGCCACCCAGGCGCCCCTCACGTCCACTTTTTTTAAAAGTTTATTTATTTACTTGGAGAGAGAGAGAGAGAGAGAGAGAGAGAGAACCTCAAGCACACTGTCAGCGTAGAGCCCAACGCAGGACTCGAACCCATGCACTGTGAGATTATTACCTGCACCAAAGTTGGATGCTTAACCAACTGAACCACCCAAGCACCCCTCATGTATACTTTTTTTATTCAATGATTACAATACATTTATGAAACTGGCCTTGTCATCCCCATTTGTCTAGGCCACATGAAACCTAGACAGGTCCCCAAACCCAGCAAAGGGCCATGTAGATTATAAATGGAGGGGTTGGGATTCAGACCAAGCCCTGAGACCAGCTGGGCACATGGAGGGGTAGATGATGAGTCACTTCAGCTCCAGAACACAACCGTTTTGGAGTGATGTGTTAAGTGTTTCTCTACATCAGCACACTGAGGAAACCAATAATTGGCTGGGAGTCTCATCTTCACTCCCCTTTTGTTTGAGTTATCAAAATCTGGTTGGAGAGGAGTATAACTGTATATCAGGGGGCTTGTCTGCGAATGTGCACTTTATCATTCTCCAGATAACTTGACTGGGCACCAGAATTGTCCAATGCGTCAGATTCCCAGGGGTGGGGCCCAGACATCTGTATCTTTTTAAAGGTGAGCCCTTTAAATGCATATAGATGCATCTAATATGTGGGCTAGCATTTGGGAAACACAGCTTAACATGTTGTAGATTTTGTCTCTGGATTAAGCCTCACCATTAGAGAGTTATAAATGAGTTGATGTCCTTTTAGCTTTGAAAATCACAGCTTTTATCAGGCTGCATGGTCATTGGCTAAAAATGAAGGATATTATAAGATACAGCCCTATGTGAGTCAGAACTAAACAGTGTGTTTATGGGATGAAAGATATTGCTGAGGATATAATTCGGTAATCAGACAAGTCTCTTAATTAACTCTCTCTTAGGCTTCACTACCAGAAATAGCTTTGCTTCTCCTGATAACGTTTTTTTCTTCCTCCATGTGGAAATTGTGTTATGTAACTGATTTTCTTTCTCTCTCCCTTCCTTCCTTCCCTCCTTCCCCTCTTCCTTCCTTCCTTCCTTCCTTCCTTCCTTCCTTCCTTCCTCTCTTTCCCTCCTTCTGTCACCCTCTGTCCCTTCCTCCCTCATCTTCCTTCCTCCCTCCACCCTTCTTCCTTCCCTCTTCCCCCCCTTCCTTCCTTCCTTCCTTCCTTCCTTCCTTCCTTCCTTCCTTCCTTCCCTCTTTAAAGAAATGCAGACTGCCACATGCATTGCCTCATTTGGATGTGTCTGAAGTCTTGGGAGCCTGACCAACATGCATGCTCCTACTAATGGACCTTGAGAGCTTGTGTGGAGGTTCCAGTAGGGGAGCACAGCTCCCCTTGACCAGACAGTGGTCCTCGTCTACTGGAGCACGTCATCCTTTTCTACTGAGTATCATTCAGCTTCAGGAGGGACGCATATGGAGTGGTGGGGGAGAAGAGGGCGTTGCCTACCCAACCAGATCAGCCAAATCAACCCTAGTGATAAAGAGGGGTGACAGATGTAGGAGCCAGATGGCCCTCACACCTTTGTTTTCTTTCTTTAAATTGGTCATTAGGAAGCCCAGAACAAAATTTATATCTCTGTAGCAAACTATGAAGAATCTTATTATGTTTTGTGAATTTTTCTTTTTCTGTCTTTCCTTCTGTTCTTAACATTGTCACGATTGCCTTACCAAACATACCATTAAAAAAATTGGTATCACGTGGTTATTCAGTCATAAACTGGAGATTTCTTCCTCACTTTAATTTTTCAGAAATTGGGATGAGACCTATGGTTAATGTATGCATCAGATGTGATAGTGTATTAGTTTCCTACAGCTGCCATTAAAAAGGACCTGAAACTGGGAGGCTTAAAACAACAGAAATTTATTGCCTCACAGTTTTGGAGCCTAGAAGTCTGAAATCATGGTGTTTGTGGGACCAAGCTCTCTCTGATGGCTCTGGGGAAAATCCTTCCTTGTCGCTAGTGTATGGCCATTTGCTGAAAATTCTCAGCATTTCCTGGCTTATAGATAGATGTATCCCTCCAGTCCCATGGCTGTCTTCTCCCTGTGTCTTCACATTGTCTTTCTTAGTGTGTATCTATCTTTGTGTTTAAATCCCCCCCCCCCCCCCCCCGCCGCCTTTTTAAGAAGTACACCAGTCATATTGGATTAGAGGCTACCCTGATGGCCTCAATTTGATTACTGCTGTAAAGATTCTTTTTCCCAATCAGGTCACATTCTGAGATACTGAGGAATAGGACTTCAGCATGTCTTTTTTGAAGGGACACAATTTAACCCATAACAGTATTGCCTTTCTTCTTCATAGCTTTTTCCTTAATCTTTTGTTGAACATTTTCCTAATGGTCACTTGATAAGGAGAGACTATTGAGTGTCAATATCATTTTTTTTTCCCTAAATGAGTTTAATTGTCCTCACTTTTCCTGGTACCAATAACCTGAATAATTAGTTAATAATTGTCCATAATACTCTTTAACTCTGCCATTAATATTAGATCAATTCATGAACCTTAGTGCCCCCCCTGCCCCCCAATGACAAGAGCCATCCCTTTCCTGTCTCCCTGTTACCTGCAGGGGTAATTTTTATTTCTGGAGGAAGGGATTGAATCACTATAGTATGACTCTATTACTGTGTAATCTCTCCCATATTTTCCCCACAAACCCAAACCCCTTCTGCAGTGCCCTAGACCAATGGAGACTATAGCAAGAAAACTTTTTTTAACAAGCAAGGTTCCACCACCCAGTGTCTCAAGGATCTTGGAGTAATGGGGGGAAGAGTTTCCCAGTAACCGTAGTACTCAAGACTTCTTTTCCTCACTAACGCCAGGGAAGTCTGAGCTACCTGCCCACCACAGCTAGACAGGGTACCTGTAGGATTCTTTCATAGGCTTTTCTGGAGGGTGTTGGCAAGAGCTTTCACCTTTGGTTGCGTCAGCATTTGCATGGGACAAGACAGAGCAAAGCCTTACTGTCACTGAGAAGTTAGGAGCAGTGTAGAAACAGAACCCTCAGTAAATGTTGGTCTGGCTCTGGTATGAGTAAGTGTCTGGTCCATCATAGATGGTCATGGGTCAGCAATGATCTTGGACTGGCATAGGGCATAGAAATGGAGTAGGGATGATGAAGCCAAGAGCTACAAAGCAGTAGTAAAGCCAGACCAGAGGGCCAGCATAGAGATGCTCCTCAAGCCACTGCTGGTGGAATTTCATCAGTATCTGAGAGACGGGAAGGGGCAGTTAACACCAAACCCACACCCACGAAGTAATGTTCATTTTTATGTAAACCAATGTATAAGTTGTTAGTTTAGTAAATTGTATACTATTAATTGTAAAGAGATGAGCATTATATCACGAGAGTGTCCTTTTGAATACTGCTAAGAGGAAGTGCTTACAGTGAGGGATCTCCCTTTTTAGGCACAACCTTGGTCTCTGGGGTGTGCAGAGCAGGGGAGCATCCACCTTGCACCCTGATAACTCTTCATGCCTCTGGACACCTCATGCTGGCTTCCACCTCTATCACTCCACCAAGACAGTTATCTCTGAGGTCACCTGGGTGCCACCTGCTGTTGGAAATCATTCTTTCTACCCTCCTTGTAGTCTTCCTCTTTCATTACCTCCTAGCAGCAATGGATGCCCTTGAAAGCTCCTCTTCCTTTACCTTCTTCTACCCCTCACCCGTCCACGTCTGTTGCAGGCTCATGCTCCTTTCCTGGGTTGTTAAATGTTGGGATAATTCAAAAAAACAGGCACTATTTTCTGCAGCTGCTATTTATGTGCCAGTTGTCATGTGGTGAGTTGCTGGGTACGCTGTATTTAAAGAGCTGGGGATGGGGCAGCCTGAGATATTTCTGAGTTTTCAGAGGAAGTGCTCAGTGACTGCGGATACGGCTCTGATTCTGGGATGCCCTCCTGAGACTGAAACTCTTGTCAACTACCATCTTGCCTGTTCCTGGAGGAAGAAGAGTCCTGAGAGTGATGTTGAGCCAGAAATGCAACAGAGAAAGGAGAAATAGTGCATTCATATCAGAGACTGGAAAGACATTGAGTGGGCCAAGTGCTTGGAGATCATCCAGAAAGGAAGATGCAACAAAATCACCAATTATTTTTATTACTCTTCCAGTTATTATCTGTGTTAGTCTGTTTGGGCTGATATAACAACATACTAAAGACTGGGTGGCTTCAATATTTATTTTCTTGCCATCCTGGAGGCTGGGACGTCCAAGTTCAAGGTGTTGGCAGATTCAGTTCTGGAGAGGGATCTCTTCCGGGCTTGTAGATAGCCACCTTCTTACTGCGTGCTCCCATGGCCTTTCCTTGGTGTGTATATTTGGACAGAGAAATCTCTCTTCCTATTTTTAAAAGGTCACTAATTCCATCATGATTGTCCCATCCTTATGATCTCATTGAATCCTAATTACCTCCCAAAGGCCCCATCTCCAAATACCATCACATTGGGGGGTAGGACTTCAACATAAGAATTTTGGGGGGGGCTCAACCATTCATTCCATAACATTATCCTTCCAATGTTGTTTTATTGGTGACATCATTAGATTATCACTGTAAAGCACCCATAATTATTCAGACCATTTTTTACAATGGATGGGTATGTCCTTTGATTTTTTACTAGGCTGAAGAGCCAGGCAAGAAATTGAGTTGCTTGAGATTTCAAGCTCTCCATCCTGCATGTTTTATGATGCTAAATAAAAGTTGCCTTCATTGCTTGCTGCAGTATATAAACAAGTGTCAGCCATCTTAGCAAAGAGGCATCATTTGATTTAATTGCAAATTAAAAAACATAAACCACCTTAAACATGGAGCTAATGCTGCATCAAATCAATACAATAATTGCACCAGGGCAATTGAGAGGCTCATGGAGTGTGCACACCTTGCATACTAAAAGAAGCCAGTCACTAGGGGAGTTGGTAAGTCCTAGTGAATGGTGGGTGATCATGGTAAATTGCACTGATTGGCTTTTTCTTTGAGAGTGGACTAGACAGGCTGAGTTTTTCACTGTCAGTGGCAACGCAAAGGAAGGGGCTTTGTCCTTGAAAAGTAATTAATAGTTCTTTTTGTGAGTAGGGTTGGACAAGTTCTTGCAGTTCATAGTTGGGGGAAGAAAGGGACATTCCCAGAGCCTTTGTGATGCCTTGTGTTGAGTGTTGATTGTTTCGGGATCCAGCAATTATTTCTTTACAGACTGGACATATTGTGGCAGCTAAATTATGCCAGTGGAATATGTCTGATTGACAGGCCCCAAGTCAGTTGTGCTCTGCTGAGCCATTCAGGTGATGCTGGCCCTTTGTTTAGCCCTGGAGCAGGCACTGGCAGGCTCCATTCCAAGTTGCCTTTGTTCTCTAAAAGTGGTCGTCAGTCTTATTTCAGGGATGCCCTGGGATGAAAGGTGGGTGAATCAGATAATCCCCTTTTGTCGTGCGGCTTGAAGGGTACAGAGAAGGTCTCTTGTCCCAAATAGCTCTCTTCTATCATCCTGTCATAGTCTCAAAATAACTTCCCATAGACACATTCTTCTGAGTGTCTGAAGTGTCAATTTCAATGCAATTGCCCCTGGGAAGGATGAACAAATCAAACAATTGACAGCTATTAATACTGCAATGTCAAGTCGATTCAGGAGGAAATATCCCCTGTGCTGCCATGAGGTGTTCATGAAATAATGCCTGATAATGTGTCTTGAATTAGTTTATCAAATTAGCCAGTCACCTAGCAAGAAGCTGAGGGAATGAGACATTCCATGAGTATGGACTGCATGGTTTCTCCATTGCCCACTCCCTGGCCTTCCTATCTTCCTGGCCTTGCTAGGGGATGCGCTCTGTCTACAGCCTTGCTACCTCCAGCAGGTGCTAAGGTGTGTGTGCATATGGAGCCTGGCTGGGCCTTCATTCCTGGGAGCCTTAACCATCTTCCTTAGCATCTGCCCCCCCCCCCCAGTCTCATGTGACCCCCATGCAAGCTAGGCTTGTGGTCTTATTTGTCTTCCTGATTCCTTCCTAGAGCTTCACTTCTGCTCTCAGTGCATATGGCAGCCCCAACGACTACCTCAGTAGCTTATACCATTTTCTTTTTTTTGATGGCCAGCCCCTGTTCCTTGTATTCCCAGCTACGGTTAGCATCTGAACCCCAAATGAAGAGATCTCTGCCTGGCTGCACACCATCAGCTCCTGACATGCTTCCTGCCCTGCATCAGATAGCAACCTTCCCTTGAGCTCCTCATTGGTTTACGTGGAGCCAAACTGGTCACAGGCCTTTGAAACCTATTATTGTTATTTAAAATTTTGATTTGTTTTTGAGTAGGTAAATTGTTTATAGCATAACTTGATCCAAAAGGCACAGAGAGATACACAGTGGAAAGTATGTCTCCTTTTGTCTTCTGCCCCAGTTGCCCAATTTCTGTTTTTGAGGCAACTATTATTACATTTCAGTATATCTTTCTGGAGATATTACATGCGTATATATATGTGTGTGTGTGTGTGTGTGTGTGTGTGTGTGTACAAATATGTAGTTTCTCTCCTTTCCACCATGAGAATGATAAAAGAACATTATTCTGACCTTACCTTTTTAAGACTCATTTATTTATTAATTTTTAAATAGACTTTATGATTTAGAGCAGTTTTAGGTTCACAAAAAATTTGAGAGGAAGGTACAGATATTTCCCATATATACCCTATACCAACCACCCACACATACACAGCCTCTCCCATGACCAGCACCTCCCACCTGAGGGGTATGCTTGTTACAATTGAGTCTACAATGACATGTTATGGTCACCCAAGTCCAAAGTTCACATAGTTCACTCTTGGTATTGTACATTCTGTGGGTTTGAACAAATGTGTGATGACAGGTATCCATCATTATAGGATCACACAGAGTATTTTCCTTGCCCTAAAAATCCTGTGTCCCACCTGGTCATTCTTCCTTTCCTGACCTTTGCTTTTTAACTTAAAATTGTATCTTGGAGATCATTCCATATCAGCATACAAAGAACTGGCTCATTATTTTTTTTAAGTTTATTTATTTACTTAGAGAGAGAGAGAGAGAGAGAGAGCACACAAATGAGGGAGGGTCACAGAAAAGGAGAGACAGAATCCCAAGCAAGCTCTGTAACGTCAGTGCAGAGCCCAATGTGGGGCTTCAACTCACAAACTGTGAGATCATGACCTGAGCCGAGATCAAGAGTCAGACACTTAACCAACTGTGCCACCCAGGTGCCCCAAGCTGCCTCATTATTTTTAATGACTGCATAGTATTTCATGACATGGATGTACCATAAAGTGTAGGCTGTTTTCAATCTGTTGCTTTGATAAACGATGCTGGAATGAATATCCTTTTCATGAATCATTAGGTACATAGACCAGATGTTTAGGATAAATATCTGGAAGGAGAGTTATTTTCCAAAGAGCATAGACATTTTTAAATTTTAATTGAAATACTGCCAAATTATCATCTGTACCCTATGGTTTTAAATGCTGCGCACACCAAGCCCATCCGTTCCCAGGCGAGATTCACCTCCAGGTCATTTCCCCAACCCATTCCCTGCCTCTTTTCCATTTGGGCTCCGATTGCATTATGCTTATGGCTAAATCTGTGGTTCAGGAGGCAGACAACTGGTATCTGAATAAGGGGCAAAGGTTTTCCCAGAGTGGAAAAGAGGTCAAGAGGGAAGGTGGGAAGTCATGGCGGGGAGAAGGAAGAGGGAGCTAATGTGCACCGAACATCCACCAGGAGCTTTCTTGCACAGAACCCATCTGAGTTCACAGCAGCCACATCAAGTAGGTCATAGCTCTGTTTCCTTCAGCTGGGGAAACTGAGGCTCAGAGCGGTCGATGAAGTTTACTAAAGTAACTCAACTAGTGTTATGGGTTGAATAGTGTCCCCTTGAAAACTTACATCGAAGCCCTAACCTCCATCTCTCCAGTATCTCAGAATGTGACCCTATTTAAAAATAGGGTTGCTGCAGATATAATTAGTTAAGCTGAGGTCATAGTGGAGCAGCTTTGAGGAGGCATGGAAGGATCCTCCCCTGCAGCCTTTGGAGGGATCATGGCTCTGGCAATACCTTGATTTCAGCACCCCAGCCTCCAGAACTGTGAGAGAATGAATTTCTGTTGTTTAAGCCACCCAGTCTGTGGGACTTTGTTAGGACAGCCCTAGCAAATGAATACAATAGTGACTGGAAAAACCAGAAATCCAACCCAAGACCATCAAAATGTAAATCCCAAGCTCGCTCAACCCTGTCACAGCATGATTCTTGCCCAAGAAACATCAATGGGCTTGGAGGTCCAGTTCTTCCTTACAGCTGTGCTCTTCATCCTCCATGACTCACAAGTGGGAGAAATGATTGGAAGACAAGGTCCCATTCTGGCCATTTGGTGGCTCCTCAGTCTCATGGCAGGCATATTTCATGCGGGCTCCAGAACAGTGGGAAGCAACTCTGTTTCAAATTCCCTTATGGTCAGGACAGGGCTCCCAATAAACAAATCCACCTGCTGTGGGATGGCATCAGGATTATCAAACTTAATCCAGGCATTGCTAATGTGATACGAGAGGAACGAACAGGCCCCAATTCCTACTGCCTGTCCATCAAGGTTAGGCTATGCCCTTTACAGATGGGCCTCAGGACTGGCAAGGCTGTTTTGTTACTGTTTACAGTGTTGCCAGTGGGAGAAAACAACACCCTGACTTCCACGTTTCCGTGGCAACGGGAGGAAGTGGCCTGACTTCTGCCATGGCATGCTGCTGTCCCTGGGCTGTGGGAACCATATAGGACCTTTGCTGGGCAGAGGTGGGACTCAGCCCCAGAGGGGGTCCCCGAGGATGGAAGGGCAGGACCAGAGACACTGACTTCTGAAGTCCTAGCCCCTGATTTCAGCTGGCACGGAGCTTCCTGACATATGAGAGATTGGCCCCCAGCTTTGGAAGAAGAGAACACGGCGAGTCTAAGAGGGCAGGATCTGGGCCGGAGTTATCTGGAACAGCGTCTGTAAGACTATTGGAGCGCAAGAAGACAGTAATAAAACTCGGACTTCAATTTGTGTCTCATCTCTTTAAATTTTTTACTTTTTGTATTTGCTTTATAAAATTCATAATATATTAATAAATTCAGACAGTGTAGAAAATAACCCGATAAGTGCTATGTGGGAGGTCATAGTCAAGTTTTGACAGCTGAGTGTATGACCAGAGAAATTTGGAGACATGGTTTTTTTTTTTAATTTCACTAAGTTAGAGATCTTATTTATTTATTTATTTATTTTAATATATGAAATTTATTGTCAAATTGGTTTCCATACAACACCCAGTGCTCATCCCAACAGGTGCCCTCCTCAATGCCCATCACCCACTTTCCCCTCCCTCTCACCCCCCATCAACTCTTAGTTTATTCTCAGTTTTTACGCGTGAAGACATGGTTTTAGAAGATAATGGCTAATGGTCAGGGCACCTCCTCCCTCCTCCCCCTACCTTTGCCACAAGTTCAAGTTCTCTATGCATGACTCTGAGACTTAGCCTTTGGGTTTTGAATCATGGATCATCCATTTGCCCTCAATGCTGTACATATATGTGCATAACACAAAGCCTGGCTTTGGTTGCAGAGATTTAAAAGTGCAACTCTTGCCTCTGCAGCGTACAAGCTGTGGGACCTATGGAAAGTTTCCTGTTCATATCTATGAGCCTCTGTTTCTCCTTTGAAAAATGAGAATAATAATTTTTACCTTTGTAATGTTGGTAGGATGCTTAAAGGACACAATGTGTATAAAGTGTTTGATGTTTTCAAGTAGGGGCTCAAGAAGTATTATTACTACTATCACCATGATTATCTGATTATTTAATGGTTGAGGATTCTACCTGATCTTCAAAGACACCTGAAGGATCTTCAAGGATACTGTGAGATACTCTCCTGACTTGTGTTCTCTCTGTTCTAGACCCCCTTCTCCCAACTTGGAGAGCACTTGTCTGTAGAACAAACTCGGCACTTTACTTGGATGTTGCTTTGTTATTAATCAGATTTGCAATTTGTTGGCATCATTACCCACTATTTCAGGGACTGGGCCCCATCTTATGCCTGGTCTGTGGGATTGTTGATGGTTCTCAGGTGCAGAGGGTTGGGTTAATCCTTTTCCCCAGTGAGCAGCCCTTTACCTCCTCTGGCCCTTATGAGGTCCTTGGTTTGTATTCTTTCACTTTCCCCTTATTCCTGTTCCCCACTCCTATCATCTCCTACACGGTTCACTTCTATGTGTTTGCAATATGCCTAAACATGCTTTTCTCCTTGTCAAATATGTAGTGGTGCTTTGTTAATTTACCTAATTTATTAATATTGTTGATTCACATGAAATAGTATTATGCTAAAATGTCTTATTTCCTTTCTTATATTTTCCTCTCACAAAGCACTGTTTTAAAGCTCTATCCATGTTGCTATATATACATCTATCTAGGTATTTCTAAATGCCACATGAAATTCCTAAATATGCATTAGCCACATTTTGTGTATTGAATCCCTTGGTGATGGACACAGATCTTGCTTCTAGCTCCTTGCTTCTACAATGCCATGATGAGTTCCTTGTCCCAACAGACAAGGATCTGTGAGGATCTTAAGGTTGAGGTATGTCCCTCCCTCAGTGTCTGTGTGATTCTTTCTCTGAGATATAGATTTAGGAATTGAATTGCCAGGTTGTAGGGTAGGAACATACCAAGCAGGGCTGGGACTAAGGTGAGGTACCCAAGGGCATCCAATTGAAAGTGGCACTCGCTCTGTGGGTCATGCTTATTCAGAGGTGTATAAAACCCTCCTAGTCTGTTTTTCCAGAATGGGTGATCTCATCAGCACCGTATCTTCACCAACACTCGATGTGATCCGCCTTTCTAAATTTGGCCAGTATGATGGGAATACAGTGGCATTTCATTGCTGTTTCATCTCCTGTTTTTCAGTCTTTTATAGCATCTGTGCTGGTCTGGGCAGACTTTGGGAACCTATTACATGAGTACAGGATGGCTTTGATGAAATATGCAGGGTGATTCTGACTGATATATGATGTGATGGCAGCCAACAGGGCTGAGTGCCAAAAGGTCATCTGACATTCAATGTTCTTCTCACTACACCAGGAGGGTATGTTTCCATTCGCACCGATCATTTTATTATGGTGTACATCCTGAGCTGCATAGAAATGCATGTTTCCAAGTGTCGCAATGTGTGTTTTGGGATCAAAAGTTATCGTATTGATAATCATTTGAAATGGATGTGTGTGAGATGTGAGAAGCAGGGGTCATGCCTGATATTGTTCTGTTTCTCCCTCCTGTTAGTTTGAAATAGTCTTTCCTTTGGGGAATGTTCCTATCTCTGCAGCAGTGACTGGGGCCTTTACTGATGAATTTAGGACCTCAACCCTCTCTAAAATCACTTTTTCCAGTACAACATTTCGATGATGGTTAAATAAAAAGAAAAGTTTTGATGCTAAACAAGTAAGCCAGGGGTTGAGTCTGACCCTTAGATTTATTTTGTGTGGCTTGAATAGTGTTGTATACATTGGGAATTTCACATTAAAATCCGGATTTCCACCTCCTTTTGAAAAATCACAAGGGCTGGCAGTTGGGGTCTGTGTCAGTGAATGAATCTAACCCTCTGTCTGAAGATGAATGGAGGCAATTCTGTTGGGTGGGACCTGTGGCCTCTGCTTTCTCGCAGTCCCTGCCAAGCCCGCTGTCCTCTTACATCTGGTCTGTGTCATTTGTTTATGGCAGTGGCCTGACCCTTATGGGTATTTGTATTTCTAACTTTTGTTTTAAGCAGTATTTTAAGGATAGGAATTAGGAACTTGTTTGGAAGTTAATGAGCCCCTCATCCCCCAAATAAGGTTGGATATGGGAAGGTAGGCTCTCTTTGTCAGCTTGGGCTACTATACCAAAAATAACATAGACTGGGTGGCTTAGAAACAGCGGGAATTTATTTCTCATGGTTCTGGAGGCTGGAAGTTTAAGATCAGTATGCCAGCACAGCTGGGTTCTGGTGAAAGTCTGCTTCTGAGCTGTAGGCTGTGACTTCTTGTTATACTCCTGTATGACAGAGAGCAAAACCGGAAAGTGAGCTCTCTCATGACTCTTCCAAGGGCACTAATCTTATTCATGAGGGCTCCACATTCATCACTTTATCCCAAAGGCCCCACCTCCTGCTACCATCATGCTGGGGATAAGGGTTTCAGTATAGGAATTTTGGGACAGCACGAGCATTCAGTCTCTAACAGGGAGCATGGAATGTTGGTGAGGATGTGGGGTAGTTGAGGCAGGACGGGGGTGGGGGGTGAAGTGAGGAAAACTTGAAACTTACTCTGCTTTAGATCAAGGAGGGGGATTTTGCCCTGAGCTGTCTTCGGATGGGGTGGTGAATGAGAAGTCTGACCCTGAGGGCGGATTTGAACTGGAGACATTCATTCAGAGCTAGAGACGGGGTGTCTGGTTAGGAAGAGATGATGTGGATTTACCAGTTTCAAGGGAAACACGATTCTTCTCTTGAATGTTGCAAAGGGCCCAGAGAATGACCCTTCTGCCATGCCCCTCCCCCATGCCCTGTGCTCCTCTCTGTCAGCAAGTTGAAAGAGAGGAGCTCCTTTTTCTGATTGGCCTCCTTGGAGCCATGAGCGGTTGATCTGGAGATTTACTTTCCTGCGCACTGGAATAAGCAATATTCCCGGCTGCGGTGTTCATGAAAGTTGTGCTCTATGTTTCAGTGTGCTGCGTCAGGCTCCCAAAGGTGATTGTACACTCAGAAACCCAAGGCATAGTCTTTGGAGATGCCACAGGTGGAGGTAAGCACTGGGTTTTCTTTCATGCAGGACTGTCCCATGACAAGCAAGTCACAGCAGCCCATGCACATCAAGAACCATATTTATTATTACAGCTGGAGACTCCTTCATGATACTTACAGGGCTCTACCTTAGAAGCTAGTGTCCAAAGTAACCATAATAATAGAATAAGCAATGGCCTATCTTATTTTAGAGATTAGACAAACTCTCTTCAAATAGGATTTTGCCAGTAGAAAAGTATATCTAGGCTCAAGCCAATGGTCCTTTGGCACCTGAGTCAGGCTACGATCCAGCTTCACATCCCATCCCTTTATTAGTATATTTTTCATGAACCTGTGTGTTTCGATGGCATTTTGTAATTTGTGGGTGAAGTGGTGGTTTCTGGCATCATATTATAGCTGCAAGGTCTTTTGCTTAAATCCACGGGAGTGGGGCATTTATTACGCTGAAATGTGTAAGGGAGGACTTTTACCATCCAGCTTCTGTGTCTCCAAGCAAGCAATGTTACTCACTCTCTTTACAGTTTCCTCCTCTGTTCTGCATCAGGATGGCTTCTTTTTGTCCTTCAAAAGTCAGCCTTGGTGCCCCCTGGTCTACAAATCTTCCTGACGCTCCAGTGCTCCCCTTTTCCACTCCCATGTTCCTCTGGAACCAACTGCTTTTCTCTATTTTTGCATTTATTAATCTATAATTGTCTAAGTACCTCCCCAACCCACCTGTCAGCCCCTGAGGGCAGGACTTTGTCTTGTCATTTCATGAAGGAGTTTCCTCCAGATCCACCCACCCTTCCCCACCTACCCCTGCCTAGGTCAGATGGCTCTTTTCTGTCTTCCCTCAATTCTACTGACCCTGATCAGAATCATCTTTTTAAGTGTCTTCATCTAGAGGCAGCTTTCATGCTCCTCTTTGTATCTGATCACCTTGTGTCCTAACGCTTGACAGAATGAAGGTGGGTGATTGGCCTGAGACTTTCTGGGTTCTAAAATGCAAGATCTGGGGCAACTGGGTGGCTCAGTTGGTTGACTGTCCAACTTTGACTCAGGTCATGATCTTGTGGTTTGTGAGTTCGAGCCCCACATCAGGCTCACTGCTGTCGGCCTGTCAGTGCAGAGCTCACTTTGGATCCTCTGTCCTCCTCTCTCTGCCCCTCTCTGACTTGCACTGTCCCCCAAATTAACAAATTTTAAAAGAAAGAAAGAAAGAAAGAAAGAAAGAAAGAAAGAAAGAAAGAAAGACAGACACCTGCGCCTGGGTGGCTCAGTCAGTTGAGCGTCTGACTTTGGCTCAGGTCATGATATCGTGGTTCATGGGTTCAAGTCCTGTGTCGGGCTCTGTGCTGACAACTCAGGGCCTGGAGCCTGCTTCAGATTCTGTGTCTCCCTCTCTCTCTGCCCTCCCCCGCTCATGCTCTGTCTGTCTCTCTTTCAAAAATAAGTAAACTTAATAAATAAGTAAGTAAGTAAGTAAATAAATAGGGGCGCCTGGGTGACTCAGTTGGTTAAGCATCCGACATCAGCTCAGGTCATGATCTCATGGTTTGTGAGTTCGAGTCCTGCGTTAGGCTCTGTGCTGACAGCTCAGAGCCTGGAACCTGCTTCAGATTCTGTGTCTCCCTCTCTTTGCCCCTCCCCTGTTCATGCTTTCTCTCTCTCTCTCTCTCTCTCTCTCTCTCTCTCTCAGAATAAATAAACATTAAAAACAAATAAAAAAATAAAATGGAAAATCTCACCATTGCATTGCTGGGTATATACCTAAAAAAATAAGAAAATGGTACTCAAAAATACATGTACACCTGTGTTTGTAGTGGCATTGTTCATAACAGCCAAAAGTTGGAAACAGCCAAATGCCTATCAACTGATGAATGGCTGAATAAAATGTGGAATAGCCATTCAATGGACTATTATTCAGCTATGAAAAGGAACAAAGTACTGATACTTGCTGCAGTGTGGATGAACCTCAAAAATGTTATGCTAAGTCAAAGAGGCCATACATAAAATGTCACCGTTTATATGATTCCATTTATATGGAATGTCCAGAACTGGCAAACATACAGAGACAGAACACACGTCATTGGTAATTGTGGGGGTCTGGAGGGAGGCAAATGGAGAGCAGTGACTTAATGGGTATTGGGTTTCCTTTTGAGGTGGTGAGAATATTCCAGAACTGGATGGAGGTGGTTGCACAGCATTGTGAATATACTCCAGGCCACTGCAGTATTCACTGTAAAATGTTTAATCTTATGTTATGTGAATTTCATCTTAGAAAACAAACAAAAAGTACAAAACCAAACTGGGATGGTTCTATGCCTATCTCTTACAGAAGAGGTTAAGAGAAGATGAGAATGCTTCTTCCATAATGAAGTCAAACCCAAGACTTTTCAAAGATTTTAAAGTGGAATCTGCTAATAGGGGTCAAAGGCCATGTGGTGATGCCCTTCTCCTTTGGAGTTCCCTCCCTGACAGCTGCTGTAATCTGTATCCTGGGTCCTGAGGGGCCTTGAGCCTCCTTTTACGTGGGCCCCAGCATGGACAAAGTTCCCCTCTGGCTTCCCATAGCCCAGCATAGGAGCTTGGAATTTTTTTTCTTTCTTTCTTGTTTTTTTTTTTTTTTTAGAGAGAGAGTGTGAGCAGGGGAGGGGCAGAAGGAGAAAGAGAGAGAATCTCAAGTAGGTTCCATGCTCAGCATAGAGCCCGACATGGGTTTCGAACCCATGACCTAAGGTTTCATGACCTAAGTCAAAATCAAGAGTTGGACACTCAACCAACTGAGCCACCCAGGTGCCCCATGGAGCTTGGACCTTAAAGACAGTGTTTAGAGGACAATAAAAGGGAAACACACATCATGAGAACCAGAAGGGTTTATAGGGCACAGGCTTATGCTTTTATCATAGTCACCCTTCTGGGGCTGGTTTGAAGGCTCATGTTGGCTCCATGTTATCCCAGAGAAATAAGGATATTCCCTAGAAATTTCTAACACTTAATCCTATAGGATCAGAATAAGTGCATTAGAAAAGCTTCCTCTTTCCTCTTAAAGGCTGGGTTTTCCCCACCTCCAGGAAGCAAGACCCTGATGAAGAACCCCAGGGCATGTGTGTGGAGAGGTAGATGGGGGCTAATGGCTCTTCTTACCTCTTTGAGACCCCCAGAAAGTCCAGGGAGGAGGAACCCCAGCTATTTTGAGGAGATTTTTCTTTATAGGATTTTACTTTCCAGGTTGGTGGATTGACTAGGAATGATAAGTGAGGACCATGCTGTGAGAACCACGTGAGTGTGGTGGATTCTAGAAGGAAGCTGGTCTGAAGAGTCTAACCTTGGAGACTAGAATGACGCCTGCTTGCATGGAGGCCTGGCTTGTCTTCTCACTCCTGGTCAGGTTACAGGAATCGAGGCCTCTCTGCCCTCACACAGGAAGTGAGTGCTAGCCTCTGTCTGCCTTGTCTGACACCTGCCGGTCCACACACCAGCCATGCACACCGGAGGGTAGGCTATGCCTTCTGTCACTCTCAGGGCACCACGGCAGCCCCGACTTAGCCCCTGTGAGCAGAGGAGGGGAAGGTAAAAGCACGTGCCAAGAAGGCATTTGTAAAACATCCAAAAGAGGTGCCTGAAATAGATAGGCTGGAAAAGATTTCAGCAAAAATTATGACCACGTATATAAGTTTTCCATGGCTGAACTAACAAATCACAAATTCGGTGGCTTAAAGTAACAGAAATGTATTCTCTCATGGTTCTGGAGGCCAGAAGTTCAAAAGCAAGATATTGGCTGGGCCATGCTCTCTCTGAAGGATCTTGGCGGGGGGGGGGGGGGGGGGGATCCATTTCTGCTTCTGGTGGCTCCTGCCACTCTCTGGTGTTGCTTGGCTTCTGGATGTGTAGTTCCAATCCCCTTCTCCATTGTCACATGGCCTTCTTCTCTTATGTTCTCTCTCTTTATTTTTTAAAGGACATCAGCCCTTGAATTAGGGCACATCCTAATCCAGCATGAACTCACCTAATTATATCTGCAAAGACTCTATTTTCAAACCAGGTCACATTCTGAGGTTCTGGGTGGGCGTAAGTTTTAGAGAGATGCTACTCGACCCACTATCCTATACAAAGAGATTTAGGTATAACAGAAAAATATTTTTTGGTACCTAAAAAGTAGAGTTTTCCAGCTAAGAAATTCAATAGATAAATGGAACAGGAAGATGTGGACCTGAATTAGTGGCCAGGGAGACCAAGAGGAAGAAATAACTCGAGCAGAGCAAAAAAGCAGAGAAGAAATTCTCATGAGACAAGATAAGCAGCTTGAAGGAGCCCAATGTTAGTTCCACACAGTGAGAAAGGAACAGAAAAGAAGATGAGTTAGAAATGAAACAAATAACAGAAAAATAAAACATTTCTTAAGTGGAAACAAATTCTTTGAATCTTCAAATTGAGAGATTACACTGAGCTCCAGACAAGATTATGTGGAATTGAGACAGACCCCTGCATAATCTGGGAAAATTCCTGGTAAACTTCAGGGATAAAGAAAATCCCACAAGCTAACAGACATAAGCATTCAGCCAGAGAGCTCTTTTCTCATACATTTTCAATTTCTCTATTGATTGGTTTGCTAAGCCATTTGTTGTTACTTAACTTTCCTTGTTTCCCTGACATGTTTGCAAGTTCTTGATAGTTGGGATGATGTTTTATTCATATTTCTATCTGTCTTAACATCTGGCCATCCAAACAATTGATGCATAAGACTGGAGAACTAAGACACCCTAAAATTCAATTTACAATATTCCAAGAGGCGTGTTGGGCTGTATACAGAACCATGTGCACTACAGATGTGGCCAGTGGTCTCCTGCTTTTGCAGTGGCCTAAGGGGAGTCTCAGCTTTGGTTTGGGAAGTACTGAGGCTTGGTTAGAATCTTAGGGTCAGGATGGTGATGGAAGGGAAGAAAGTCCTATAGAGCAGAGAGGAGCTGGGGAAACCAATGTACCATTCCCTGGTCTACTCAAGACTGACTCAGGGGTGAACATTGCTATGAGATACAACGTCACCCTCAGGCTTCACTCTCAAAGTCAAGGGCTGAGAGATGGGGTTCAGCCTCCTAGGAAAAAGCAAAACAGGAATGGTTAGGTTTCTAGCCTCCAAGGTATAACACAGCTCCTGCTGTATGTATGAGCTAGTCAGGAAACAGGCACAACCCAGGCACAAGGATGGGGTAAAAAGGGTAAAAAAGCAGGGGTGGAAAAGACCACAGTTCTGTTGGCAAAGTAATTACCAAAGTTTATGCCAGTCTGGGTCAGGGCCTTGGGGCTCAGGCAAGCCTGCGTGATATGATGATACTGGGCAAGTGCTGACACTCTCCGAGAATTGTTGTGAGGGTAAAAAGACTCTTGAATAAATAAAATATAAAAACAAATCACAGTGTTGGTGCAGTTACAGGTGCAGAGCAAGAACTCAGTAAGTGGTATTGCCTTATTATTAGTATATAGTGACTTGGCTATTTCTAGATCTTGGCTGGTGGGCTGGGAAGGCCCCTTCCTCTGTCCAGGTTGGGCTGAATCAGGCTGGTCTGAGGTTTAGTGATGTCTGTGGTGTGGGATGGAGTGGGGTGTTGGCAGAGTCTGACAGTGGCACATTGCTCTGAAGATGCATTGTGCTGTGCCTTTGAGCAGACAGAAAAGCTAAAATCCCCACTCTTTTCTTTTTTGTCTCTTATTTTGAAATCACAACACTGGTCATCATCATCTCTTAAGTTTGCTCCCTGTAGGGTTTTCCAAACCACTGTTTTGTCATCTCTCCTTTTAAAGAAAATAAATCCAAGCTCACAAAGGACATGTCAATGTGCTTGTCTTTTCCCCATGCACACATGAAGGATGTCAGCTACCACTGTTACCTTCCTTCCTCCTTCTGTCCTGTCTTCCTGACTTCCTGCCTTTCCTTTCTCCTATCCTTCCTTCCTCCTTTCCTCCTTCCTTCCTTCCATAGTTCTTTTTTTTATTTTTTTATTTTTTTTTTATTTTTTAATATATGAAATTTACTGTCAAATTGGTTTCCATACAACACCCAGTGCTCATCCCAAAAGGTGCCCTCCTCAATACCCACCCCCCACCCTCCCCTCCCTCCCACCCCCCATCAACCCTCAGTTTGTTCTCAGTTTTTAACAGTCTCTTATGCTTTGGCTCTCTCCCACTCTAACCTCTTTTTTTTTTTTTTTTTTTTTTTTCCTTCCCCTCCCCCATGGGTTTCTGTTACGTTTCTCAGGATCCACATAAGAGTGAAACCATATGGTATCTGTCTTTCTCTGTATGGCTTATTTCACTTAGCATCACACTCTCCAGTTCCATCCATGTTGCTACAAAAGGCCATATTTCATTTTTTCTCATTGCCACGTAGTATTCCATTGTGTATATAAACCACAATTTCTTTATCCATTCATCAGTTGATGGACATTTAGGCTCTTTCCATAATTTGGCTATTGTTGAGAGTGCCGCTATAAACATTGGGGTACAGGTGCCCCTATGCATCAGTACTCCTGTATCCCTTGGATAAATTCCTAGCAGTGCTATTGCTGGGTCATGGGGTAGGTCTATTTTTAATTTTCTGAGGAACCTCCACACTGCTTTCCAGAGCGGCTGCACCAATTTGCATTCCCACCAACAGTGCAAGAGGGTTCCTGTTTCTCCACATCCTCTCCAGCATCTATAGTCTCCTGATTTCTTCATTTTGGCCATTCTGACTGGCGTGAGGTGGTATCTGAGTGTGGTTTTGATTTGTATTTCCCTGATAAGGAGCGACGTTGAACATCTTTTCATGTGCCTGTTGGCCATCCGGATGTCTTCTTTAGAGAAGTGTCTATTCATGTTTTCTGCCCATTTCTTCACTGGGTTATTTGTTTTTCGGGTGTGGAGTTTGATGAGCTCTTTATAGATTTTGGATACTAGCCCTTTGTCCGATGTGTCATTTGCAAATATCTTTTCCCATTCCGTTGGTTGCCTTTTAGTTTTGTTGGTTGTTTCCTTTGCTGTGCAGAAGCTTTTTATCTTCATAAGGTCCCAGTAATTCACTTTTGCTTTTAATTCCCTTGCCTTTGGGGATGTGCCGAGTAAGAGATTGCTACGGCTGAGGTCAGAGAGGTCTTTTCCTGCTTTCTCCTCTAAGGTTTTGATGGTTTCCTGTCTCACATTCAGGTCCTTTATCCATTTTGAGTTTATTTTTGTGAATGGTGTGAGAAAGTGGTCTAGTTTCAACCTTCTGCATGTTGCCGTCCAGTTCTCCCAGCACCATTTGTTAAAGAGACTGTCTTTTTTCCATTGGATGTTCTTTCCTGCTTTGTCAAAGATGAGTTGGCCATACGTTTGTGGGTCTAGTTCTGGGGTTTCTATTCTATTCCATTGGTCTATGTGTCTGTTTTTATGCCAATACCATGCTGTCTTGATGATGACAGCTTTGTAGTAGAGGCTAAAGTCTGGGATTGTGATGCCTCCTGCTTTGGTCTTCTTCTTCAAAATTACTTTGGCTATTCGGGGCCTTTTGTGGTTCCATATGAATTTTAGGATTGCTTGTTCTAGTTTCGAGAAGAATGCTGGTGCAATTTTGATTGGGATTGCATTGAATGTGTAGATAGCTTTGGGTAGTATTGACATTTTGACAATATTTATTCTTCCAATCCATGAGCAGGGAATGTCTTTCCATTTCTTTATATCTTCTTCAATTACCTGCGTAAGCTTTCTATAGTTTTCAGCATACAGATCTTTTACATCTTTGGTTAGATTTATTCCTAGGTATTTTATGCTTCTTGGTGCAATTGTGAATGGGATCAGTTACTTCATTTGTCTTTCTGTTGCTTCATTGTTAGTGTATAAGAATGCAACTGATTTCTGCACATTGATTTTGTATCCTGCAACTTTGCTGAATTCATGTATCAGTTCTAGCAGACTTTTGGTGGAGTCTATCGGATTTTCCATGTATAATATCATGTCATCTGCAAAGAGCGAAAGCTTGACTTCATCTTTGCCAGTTTTGATGCCTTTGATTTCCTTTTGTTTTCTGATTGCTGATGCTAGAACTTCCAGCACTATGTTAAACAACAGCGGTGACAGTGGGCATCCCTGTCGTGTTCCTGATCTCAGGGAAAAAGCTCTCAGTTTTTCCCCGTTGAGGATGATGTTAGCTGTGGGCTTTTCATAAATGGCCTTTATGATCTTTAAATATGTTCCTTCCATCCCGACTTTCTCAAGGGTTTTTATTAAGAAAGGGTGCTGGGGGCGCCTGGGTGGCGCAGTCGGTTAAGCGTCCGACTTCAGCCAGGTCACGATCTCGCGGTCCGTGAGTTCGAGCCCCGCGTCGGGCTCTGGGCTGATGGCTCAGAGCCTGGAGCCTGTTTCCGATTCTGTGTCTCCCTCTCTCTCTGCCCCTCCCCCATTCATGCTCTGTCTCTCTCTGTCCCAAAAATAAATAAAAAACGTTGAAAAAAAAAAAATTAAAAAAAAAAAAAAGAAAGGGTGCTGGATTTTGTCAAAGGCCTTTTCTGCATCGATTGACAGGATCATATGGTTCTTCTCTTTTTTTTTGTTAATGTGATGTATCACGTTGATCGATTTGCGAATGTTGAACCAGCCCTGCATCCCAGGAATGAATCCCACTTGATCATGGTGAATAATTCTTTTTATATGCTGTTGAATTCGATTTGCTAGTATCTTATTAAGAATTTTTGCATCCATATTCATCAGGGATATTGGCCTGTAGTTCTCTTTTTTTACTGGGTCTCTGTCTGGTTTAGGAATCAAAGTAATACTGGCTTCATAGAATGAGTCTGGAAGTTTTCCTTCCCTTTCTATTTCTTGGAATAGGTTGAGAAGGATAGGTATTATCTCTGCTTTAAATGTCTGGTAGAACTCCCCTGGGAAGCCATCTGGTCCTGGACTCTTATTTGTTGGGAGATTTTTGATAACCGATTCAATTTCTTCGCTGGTTATGGGTCTGTTCAAGCTTTCTATTTCCTCCTGATTGAGTTTTGGAAGAGTGTGGGTGTTTAGAAATTTGTCCATTTCTTCCAGGTTGTCCAATTTGCTGGCATATAATTTTTCATAGTATTCCCTGATAATTGTTTGTATCTCTGAGGGATTGGTTGTAATCATTCCATTTTCATTCATGATTTTATCAATTTGGGTCATCTCCCTTTTCTTTTTGAGAAGCCTGGCTAGAGGTTTGTCAATTTTGTTTATTTTTTCAAAAAACCAACTCTTGGTTTCGTTGATCTGCTCTACAGTTTTTTTAGATTCTATATTGTTTATTTCTGCTCTGATCTTTATGATTTCTCTTCTTCTGCTGGGTTTAGGCTGCCTTTGCTGTTCTGCTTCTATTTCCTTTAGGTGTGCTGTTAGATTTTGTATTTGGGATTTTTCTTGTTTCTTGAGATAGGCCTGGATTGCAATGTATTTTCCTCTCAGGACTGCCTTCGCTGCGTCCCAAAGCGTTTGGATTGTTGTATTTTCATTTTCGTTTGTTTCCATATATGTTTTAATTTCTTCTCTAATTGCCTGGTTGACCCACTCATTCTTTAGTAGGGTGTTCTTTAACCTCCATGCTTTTGGAGGTTTTCCAGACTTTTTCCTGTGGTTGATTTAAAGCTTCATAGCATTGTGGTCTGAAAGTATGCATGGTATAATTTCAATTCTTGTAAACTTATGAAGGGCTGTTTTGTGACCCAGTATATGATCTATCTTGGAGAATGTTCCATGTGCACTCGAGAAGAAAGTATATTCTGTTGCTTTGGGATGCAGAGTTCTAAATATATCTGTCAAGTCCATCTGATCCAATGTATCATTCAGGGCCCTTGTTTCTTTATTGACTGTGTGTCTAGATGATCTATCCATTTCTGTAAGTGGGGTGTTAAAGTCCCCTGCAATGACCACATTCTTATCAATAAGGTTGCTTATGTTTATGAGTAATTGTTTTATATATCTGGGGGCTCCGCTATTTGGCGCATAGACATTTATAATAGTTAGCTCTTCCTGATGGATAGATCCTGTGATTATTATATAATGCCCTTCTTCATCTCTTGTTACAGCCTTTAATTTAAAGTCTAGTTTGTCTGATATAAGTATGGCTACTCCAGCTTTCTTTTGGCTTCCAGTAGCATGATAAATAGTTCTCCATCCCCTCACTCTCAATCTAAAGGTGTCCTCAGATCTAAAATGAGTCTCTTGTAGACAGCAAATAGATGGGTCTTGTTTTTTTATCCATTCTGATACCCTATGTCTTTTAGTTGGCGCATTTAATCCATTTACATTCAGTGTTATTATAGAAAGATATGGGTTTAGAGTCATTGTGATGTCTGTATGTTTTATGCTTGTAGTGATGTCTCTGGTACTTTGTCTTACAGGATCCCCCTTAGGATCTCTTGTAGGGCTGGTTTCGTGGTGACAAATTCCTTCAGTTTTTGTTTGTTTGGGAAGACCTTTATCTCTCCTTCTATTCTAAATGACAGACTTGCTGGATAAAGGATTCTCGGCTGCATATTTTTTCTGTTTAGCACACTGTAGATATCGTGCCAAGCCTTTCTGGCCTGCCAAGTTTCAAAGGAGAGATCAGTCACGAGTCTTATAGGTCTCCCTTTATATGTGAGGGCACGTTTATCCCTTGCTGCTTTCAGAATTTTCTCTTTATCCTTGTATTTTGCCAGTTTCACTAGGATATGTCGTGCAGAAGATCGATTCAAGTTACATCTGAAGGGAGTTCTCTGTGCCTCTTGGATTTCAATGCCTTTTTCCTTCCCCAGTTCAGGGAAGTTCTCAGCTATAATTTGTTCAAGTACCCCTTCAGCACCTTTCCCTCTCTCTTCCTCCTCTGGGATACCAATTATGCGTATATTATTTTTTTTTAGTGTATCACTTAGTTCTCTAATTTTCCCCTCATACTCCTGGATTTTTTTATCTCTCTTTCTTTCAGCTTCCTCTTTTTCCATAACTTTATCTTCTAGTTCACCTATTCTCTCCTCTGCCTCTTCAAGCCGAGCCATTGTGGTTTCCATTTTGTTTTGCATTTCGTTTAAAGCGTTTTTCAACTCCTCGTGACTGTTCCTTAGTCCCTCGATCTTTGTGGCAAGAGATTCTCTGCTGTCCTGTATACTGTTTTCAAGCCCAGCGATTAATTTTATGACTATTATTCTAAATTCACTTTCTGTTATATTATTTAAATCCTTTTTGATCAGTTCATTAGCTGTTGTTATTTCCTGGAGATTCTTCTGAGGGGAATTCTTCCGTTTGGTCATTTTGGAGAGTCCCTGGCGTGGTGAGGACCTGCAGTGCACTTCCCCTGTGCTGTGGTGTATAACTGGAGTTAGTGGGCGGGGCCGCAGTCCGACCCGATGTCTGCCCCCAGCCCACCGCTGGGGCCACAGTCAGACTGGTGTGTGCCTTCTCTTCCCCTCTCCTAGGGGCGGGATTCACTGTGGGGTGGCGTGTTCCATCTGGGCTACTTGCACACTGCCAGGCTTGTGTTGCTGGGGATCTGGCGTATTAGCTGGGGTGTGTAGGCAAGGTGCATGGGGGCTGGAGGGGCAGGCTTAGCTCGCTTCTCCTTAGGTGATCCACTTCAGGAGGAGCCCTGTGGCAGCGGGAGGGAGTCAGATCCGCTGCCGGAGGTTTGGCTCCGCAGAAGCACAGAGTTGGGTGTTTGCGCGGAGCGAGCAAGTTCCCTGGCAGGAACTGGTTCCCTTTGGGATTTTGGCTGGGGGATGGGCGGGGGAGATGGCGCTGGCGCCTTTGTTCCCCGCCAAGCTGAGCTCTGCCGTCCGGGGGCTCAGCAGCTCTCCCTCCCTTTGTCCTCCAGCCTTCCCGCTTTCCGAGCAGAGCTGTTAACTTATGACCTCCCAGACGCTAAGTCGCGCTTGCTGTCGGAACACAGTCCGTCCGGCCCCTCCACTTTTGCCAGCCAGACTCGGGGGCTCTGCTTGGCCGGCGAGCCGCCCCTCCGCCCCGGCTCCCTCCCGCCAGTCCGTGGAGCGCGCACCGCCTCGCCGCCCTTCCTACCCTCTTCCGTGGGCCTCTAGTCTGCGCTTGACTCCGGAGACTCCCTTCTGCTAATCCTCTGGCGGTTTTCTGGGTTCTTTAGGCAGGTGTAGGTGGAATCTAAGTGATCGGCCGGACGCGCTGTGAGCCCCGCGTCCTCCTACGCCACCATCTTCACAATACTCCCTCCTTCCTTCCTTCCTTCCTTCCTTCCT
Source organism: Panthera onca (assembly GCF_046562875.1). Classification (NCBI taxonomy): domain Eukaryota; kingdom Metazoa; phylum Chordata; class Mammalia; order Carnivora; family Felidae; genus Panthera; species Panthera onca. The sequence goes on along the minus strand of NC_138344.1, from coordinate 9,314,079 downwards.
TCCTTCCTTCTCTTAATTCCATGTATTCATTTAATAAATGCTGATTTTTTGCCCAATGAAACACACTGAAATTAATTTTGTGTGAGACCCTGAAATGAGTAAGATGTGATCTTCACTGTCAAGGTAGTCACTGATTACTAGGGGAAGATAAAAAATATACAGAAAGAGAGAAAGTGATGATAGATGATGATGACAGATTGATGGATAGATAGATAGAAAGGCTATGAGATATACAAATATGTTGCTAAGATATGCCAGAGGCAGAAACAATCCTTCCACCTAAGTAGAATTCAGGAGCTATGACTATAATAATACCTGCCATATGCTTGTTGGCCTGGAGATTGGGTTCTTGCCTTTGTTTACTGTATATTATCTCTTTATTTATCACAGAGTCCAAGGACGTACCTTGGACCTAAATGTAAGGCTTTGTGAGATTAAGGACTTGCCCAAGGACGTGTCACTTGCAAGGGGCTCGGGGGGGGGGGGGGGATTCTCACTCATGGTCATGTCACTTCTCTCCTAAAAATCCTCTAATGGTGTCCCTTCACACTCGAAATAGAAGTCAAATTCTTCTCCCTGATCTGCAAGGGCCTACCTGGCCAGGACTGTCTCAAACCTCATGTACTCCAGCCACCCTCATATTCCTACAGTTTCTGAGACCCTCGAGCATGTCTGTGCCCTAAGCCTTTGCTCCCTGTGTTTCCTTTCCTTGAAATGCATTTCCTTGTTGTAGGTCTCAGCTTAAAGCCCCCTCTCAGAGAGGCCTTTGTGGACCACCTGAGCTTCCTTGTTGCACTCTTTTGTCTAGACCATATTCTATTTTCTTCCCAGCCCACATCATCTCTGGATACTTTTCTCTTACTACCTCTGGTAGGATGACTGCCCCACATATAGAATGGACAGAGGCAGAGAGGCAGAAACCGGGAGACACAGAGAAAGAGAGAAAAAGAATTCATAGGGAAGATCAAATCTGACTAGGGTACAAGATGGATATGCTAGTGACAGAACTTGGAAGGTACATTTGGAATAGGGGGCCACCTCTACTTCTCTGTGAGCCTGTTCCTCAAACGTCAGGTTAAAAAGTTTAAACTTGATTTGCTAAATTGCCGTTTTGGCAAGGGAATTAGCCTGTGAGTATGAGGTTTATATCATTTTGGCATGGGGGTAATTGCTCCTAGCATTTTAAAAATATCTTATGAATCTTGAATGGAAAGGCCATTTTGCTTTTTTAGACATTTTCATGGATCGTTAGCAACCCCCTTCTCTTGATGGAAGAGGCAGGGTGAAGGGAAAGCCAGGATTGTGTGGTCCCACAGGACAGACCATGTGTGATGGGACAATATGCTGCTGGTCCCAACTGGCCATGGTGCATTGGCCAGAATTCACGTATGGAATGCCATCCTTCAGAGAAGGCACCCAACTTTGACCTGGTGGTCCAAACCAGGGATGGGACTCTAGAGTCTAATTGATGGGAATCGAAGCCAAGACCTGCCATGAGGAAGAGACTAGGATGACTCCCATGGGTCATGGCACAACAGGGAGATTTTATGGACTCTGGGACACATGCCAGTTGTGCGAGAGAAGGTGCCTCAGATCCCAGGGAGGGGAGAGGACTTTGGTGGGAGTGCAGCTGACACCACTTCCAGAAAGAGTCTTTTCTCCTGCCCTGATGTGCATACAAGTTCTCCAGGCTGCTGCAGAAAGATGGTGGTCCTGGACTTGGAATTATTTTCCCTAAATCAGTGTTTCTCAGACATTTCCATCAAAGTTGTCACCCCCTGGGAAGAACCCAATGCAGTTCTCCCCAAGCATGAAATTTCTGTGAATATTTTAATGTTGTATTTGGTTTTTTTTTTTTGAGAGATAGCGAGAGAGAGAGAGAGAGAGTGCACTTGCATGCACAGGAGGGGCAGAGGGAGAGAGAGAATCCCAAGCAGGCTCCACACTCAGCATGGAGCCCGATGCAGGGCTTGATCCCATGGCCTTGAGATCATGACCTGAGCCCATATCAAGAGTCAGACACTCAACCAGCTGAGTCACCAGGCGCCACTATGTTTTATTTGAAAACTATTTATGTGAATTTTGCATTTTATATTCATGTCCAGTACTGAAGAATGCTTTAAATTATCATCATGCAAAACATGTTATAATTATCTTTTTTTTTTCTAACCAAATCACTGAATAAAATGGATGTCTCCAGAAAATGTGCTCTGTGTGCATGGAGGCTTTGTATGAGTCCATGTTCCATGGGAAGAGGTGAGGTGAGCAGCAAGAATGACTCTGAACAGCTGTTGACTCCGGAGGTCCACAGAGCTGGGGGATTTTATGTTGCCAGGACTTGGCCATTGTGTCCACTAACTGACCGGAACTCTTCCCAGATGGAGATAGCTCATTTCCTGGGAGTTGAGAAGCGTGAAATGGTAACGGGAGAAACTGTGGACTAGGTTGACTCTCGTCAGCGTCTTTGTTTATGAGCCTAGTTGGGCTGGCAGATGCCTCACATTAGCATTATTTAGACATTAAGAGATTCTAATTGGAGACTAACATGTGTCCTCATCACAGTTGACCTTATTTATGGAGTGGCTGACATCTGAATGTCAAATTTGCATCAGTGAATTCTCTCCTCAAATAACCACTTTAATATGTAAATAAGTGATTTGCAGCAAGGAAAAATATACGTGATATTCTGATGATTGCTTGAAAGATGCAGCTTCCTTCCGTACACAGAGACTGAAGGAATCATAGGTTCCTCCCTACAATTGTGAGACATGGGCCAAAGGATTGAGCTGGAAAGAAACACACTTTACCTCAAATCAGCAGCTATGAAGAGAGTTCCCACTCTGTTGACATACTTGGCAAAGTGCTAAGGGAGACCAGGAGGGGGAAAATATGTTTTGCCCCCAGAATACTTGAAGCTGTTACGAGGTGGAATACAAAAGGTGCACAAGTCTGTACTTTTCACAACATGATAGGATAAATCATAAGGTAGAAACACAAGCAACACTTTGTTGCCATCCTCTCATTTGGAGTTGGGGTAGGGGACATCTGAAAAGGTATTGTGTTAATTAGGCATGTGATTATCTCCAAAACCCAGTGAGCACTATGGCTGTGAACTGAATAGACAAGCTGGAGTGAACTCATGCCATGAGAAGTCTTGAGTAGGCAACCCAAGGCAGACATAGTGACTCAGCAGGGCCTCAGGAACTCAGGCTCTTTCTAGCTTTTCTGCTTCACCACTCTTAGTGTGGAGGCCTTTATGCTTAGTGTGGAGGTATTATGCTTGTTGCTTCTTGGTTTCAAGATGGCTGCTTCATCTCCTAGGCCTTAGGTCTGTATCCTAGGCAGTAAAGAAGGAAGTGGGAGAGGTAAAGGGAAAAAGACCTTACCTTCAAGAAGCATTTGTCCTTCCCCTCCTCCCCCCCGCCCCCTTCCTCCTCTCCCTCTAATGCTTCTCCTCTCCCTCCTCCTTCTCCTCTTCCTCCTCCTCTTCCTCCTCCTCTTCCTCCTCCTCTTCGTCCTCCTCTTCGTCCTCCTCTTCCTCCTCTTCCTCCTCTTCCTCCTCTTCCTCCTCTTCCTCCTCTTCCTCCTCTTCCTCCTCTTCCTCCTCTTCCTCCTCTTCCTCCTCTTCCTCCTCCTTCTAGAAGTCCTGGAAGAGAAGCCTTTCTCAGCACACTTATAACTATATCTTATTGGCCAGAACGGTCACAGGCCAGCCCCAGTTGGAAGGCACCCAAGGAGGAGAGGATTGTGGATGAGGGCTGGGACGAACAGTGGTGTCTACCACAAGTATGATGGAGAAGACAGTGATGTTCTGGTACAGGTAGAGACTTTGACAGATGCGTATGTATGTGGGGGGAGGGATTAGCATGGGGGAAGATAGGACAACATGATGGATAATTAATAAAGAAACTGGGAGAGCCGGGTGTGGAACAGACAGCAGAGCAGGAGCCAGGTGACTCTGCAGTGTCTTTGAGGAAGAAAAGGAAGCAATGTGTGTTGGCAAGGGGAGAGGAGATGTGTGCAGATGGGTTGTGGAGCTGGTCAGAGTGCTCTGACACAGCCTGACATGACCCCACCACAGGCAGGGCTGGAGATCTAAAATCCCTTTGTTTTACAAGATGGATGGGGATCACCTCTCCTGTGTGCACGCTAGCTGGGTTCCCACAGGACTGCCACACTGAGTAGAGAGGTAAAGTTCCCATCAACTTCCATCTTACATATCTACATTACTAGAGAAATGGGGCAGAGCTGAACAAACAGTATTAAGAGAATTACTCATACACATCATGTTATTAATAAGGGCAAGCTGACTGCTGGTTCATTCAGTTATTTGTTTAGCAATGCTTCCCAAATGCCTACTAGATGCTTGGCACAGGGCTTGGTGCTAAAGAGGTACCATTGAGGCAGGTCTCTGCCTGCCAAGGGCTATCATTCTGAAAGGGAAGACAAGACAGAATTAGTGAGCACTCTGCACAGCACAGGATGATGTCCCCAAATGGGTGGTTCTGACAGGATGTACACGTAAGGGAGTTCAGAAAATAGGGTCACCGTGTCAGTTGGCACAGTAAGAAAAACCTCCTGGAGGAGGTGACATTTAATTTGTGGATCTTGAAAAGATGGTAGAATGTAGATGAAAAGTAGGGCAAAGGGGAGCCTTCTGGGGCAGGGAAGAGGCTGAGGAAGGAGGTGATGCAGGGCAGGGCCATCCCCCACATCGGAGAGCGAGAGGGACTGGGCCAGCCCAGTGTTGGGGAAGGATGGATGAAATGATGTGGGGGTGGAGCATCGAGTCAGCTCTTGAAGGAAAGAGGAACCTGGTGAAGGGATGGCCCTGGCACTGAATCCTGGCTCCACCAACCACTTGTGTGTCCTTGACAGAATAGTTGACCTTCTCAGAAGCTCAGAAGTATCCGTAGAATGGAAGCAGTAAGACTGACCTAGAGGGTAGTGTGGCATGGTCAGTTGCAGCAGTGCTTTAAAATAAGTGCTGGTGTTCTGGGGTCAAAGAGATCAAGGTTTAATCCTGATAATTTTGTGGCCTTCTTTGGACAGATAACCCAATTTCTCTGAGGCTTTGTGTCCTCATCTATAAAATGGGGATATATTAATAGCATGTTTCTACACTGCAGTAATTTCACCTGCACATCCATCAGGGTTCTGAAAGTCTTTGAAAATGACAGAGACATATTCTGGGGGTTAAGTCTAAAAGGAGTTTGTTACAGCGTTCTCAGGAGGACCAGAGAGCCAGGTCTGGAAGGACACGCAGCCTACAATGAGGCCTGCCGTACCCTGCAGGCCTGCTCCAAGGCAGACACCCCCACCATTGCTGCTGGGCTGGGCACTGCAGCGTGCCATGCTGGGCTGGTCCTGGACACCGGTCACCTGCATCCCTGCCCCTGGATGTGCATGTTCCCCTCTGCCATCCTGGCCACAGTGACTTCCATGTTGTACCTGCTGCTTTGGGCCACTGACTTCCCAAAGGAAACCTTCTGGGTGCCTCTGACTGGTAGAGACCGTGTCATATGCCTGTGATCTGGTTGCACTGGAGGCTGGGAAGGTGAGTTCCCGTGCTCCAGCTTGGGGAGGAGAGTTCTCAAAAGGTGAGGAAGTCCCCGAATAAAGAAAGGAAATGTGCTCGAAGGTGTTGGGAGTCAGAAGCAGGACCTTGTACCCAGCAAAGGAGCTCACCAGGATCCTGTGGAGATGAAATGGTTCAGTGTATGTCAAGCACTTAGCAAGGTGCGTGCACAGTAAGCAAGCAGTAAATGCTAACTACCAGTGTTACTGATTTTTTTTTTAATGTTTATTTATTTTTGAGAGAGAGAGAGACAGACAGAGCATGAGCAGGGGAGGGGCAGAGAGAGAGGGAGACACAGAATCCAGAGCAGGCTCCAGGATCTGAGCTGTCAGCACAGAGCCTGACTCAACAGCTATGAGATCATGACTTGAGCCGAAGTCGGATGCTTAACCGCTGGAGCCACCCGGCTGACCGTACCAGTATTACTGATTATTAATGGCAAGTGTGGAAGTGGCGAGGAGAAGAAGCACTGTAGTCAGTGTGGCTTTAAGAGCAGAAGCAGAGCAGTCGACCAAGGAGCTATGAATCCAGCACAGCCCATGACCTGACCTTTGTATTGTAGGCTTTGAATGCTGACTCGGGAGCACCCCACTAATCCCCCATTTAGTAATTTTAATTTATTGTCTCTCCTCTCATGGACCAGTTCATCACATGGACTTATCCCTTTGGGAAAGGTCCACGTGAAGCCATCTGAATCAGAAGTTTGTGTGGTGAGCATGAACTCAGAGCCTGGAATTTAAGTATGGCCTTTCCAGTCTGACAGTAGGGATTCAGGGGTATCCTGAGCCTGGATTGGTCCTGTACCTGACCAAAGAAAAAAACCCTGGACCAATGGTGTGCTGGTAACGAGTTTAGAAAGGAAGGCCCTGATTTGTGACATTTGCCAATTTCCATGGTGTAAATCCTGCCATCACAGCTACTTTCAAGCTATCAACTTGAAGTGATACGTTGAACCCACCACTATACTCTCATGAGCCAGCAGAAGCTGGTTCTAGCACATGGCTCCCCTCGACTGAGCTGGGGTAGACTCTGCTGAGGGTGGCTTCCTGAAATTGCACTTTTTCTTCTTTTTAAATTACACTCCCCCCTCCCCCCAATTACAAAAGTTCTTTTGTAAGACGTTAGAATAAAGAGAGATTTTTAAAAACTCAATGGAGTAAACCAAAACTTACAATGTAAATTTTTTCATTTATAGAATTTTTTTTTCCTTTGACTTGCATCATATAAAATTGATGACATTCAACCGTTTTGACCTATAAAAAAGGAAAATTTTATATATGATTCAACATAATGCATTTCACATTGTATATAAAGTTTTATGGCCTACTCTGCATATACTGTTATATCATAAACATTTCCCCATGTCATTACATTTTCTTTGAAGGCATGGTTTTTAATGGTTGTCTTCTAGTAAATTTGATGTGTGACCATAATTTAAGTTTTTTTTCTCCTCTCTCTCTTTTCTTTTCCTTCCCTTCCCCCCTTTTTTGCTACTATAAATAATGCTGATATAAACATTCTTGTAACATTAACTTTTGTGCATATCTCTAATTATATCCTTAGGATACAAACTCAGAAGAGGAATTATTTAGAAGAGGGTCAAAGGGCTTGAGCAATTACAAAAATCTTGATACATTAATGTCAAAATACTTTCCCCCAAATGTACTCATTCATCATCGAAGTGGCCATATATGAAAGTGCAGGTTCTCCTGCAGAGTTGTCACCAATGAATATTGCTTTCTGTTTTATTTTTCTCTTTTCCAAGTGCATTGGAGAGAAGTAGTAGGTAGAGTAAGTTTATTTCATAATTTAAAGGTTTGCAGCAATGAGTAGAGAGAAGAAACACAGAGAGATTTTCATCTGAACCTCTGTTCTGACCATCTGCCTTCAACTTCCACGCTTATTTCAAAAATATGGGACAGAGGCCATGTCACAGACCCGTGGCCTAAAGCCATTTAGCGTCATCCCTCTACCCATGAACCTCTCTTTACTCACCCACCTTCCATGACCTTTTCTGCCAACAGTATGTCAATGGGTGGCTCTAATAGGTGAGTAAGCCTGCGGCCAGATGGCTGCTCATTTTTTATTTTTGTCATGATTGAGCTGAATTACTATCATTTGGTGTAGGTGACTCAGCTATGCAATCATAACACATTGTCAGGAGCAGAAAGAACTGGTGTGGGTGGCTTGTCAGGCCTTGGGCACAGGGCCCTGTCATGTTGCCTCCGCTTGCATGTTTTCATTTATTTCCAACTTTGATATATGACTTCCAGCATTGCCAAACCTGGCTTTTAACTTGCACCCGTGTGCTGGTGTGGGGGGTGAGGAGGGGCGGGAGGAAAGGCAGGCAGAACAGGAGGGATGGGAAGGAATGTCATTATGGGTTGGCAGGAGGAGAGTGAGAATATGGTTGGGGGTGGAGGGAGGAATGCACAATGAGATAATAATTCCTCCGGTTCGGTGCCACTCATCAGACTGAAAAGTCAAAGTGAACACATGAGAGCATGGTGTTGTCTTCTTTTCACCATCAATGAAGAATACCAACAGCTAGCTGGTTGTGCATTTAAGCCAAAAAAGGGTAGGACTGTGAGCTGTTAGGGAAGAAAGGGGTCATCCCAACCAGATCTCCCAACTGCTGAGTGGTCCATGGATGGACCCAGGAGAGGAATTTGTCTTGTTTTGCAATGGCCACTGTAGCTTGTGTCTTCTGTTCTCTGGTCTCCGGGAGAGAATGGCGGGTGCTTACTGCTCCATGTCATAATCTGGGTGGGGACCATCTGGCTACACCTTGCTATGGTTAAATGTGCCCCAGCTGGCAGAGTCAGTCACACCGGGTGACACTAGAGGCAGTTACCCTACCTAATGTCTTCTAATGTCTCCATAAACTGAGCATGACAGTCATCTTATATGGCTTCTGTGAGGATTAACATATCATGCTTCTTTAAAGCCTCTTGGAAATAAGATATAAATACATATGCTTTGTGTGTGTGTGTGTATGTGTGTGTTTTATTGTGGTAAAATAGAGATAACATAAAATTTACCATCTTGATCATTTTTAAGCATGCAGTTCAGTGGCATTGAACATATTCACATTGTTGGGCAACCATCACCCCCATCCATCTCCAGAACTTTTTCATCATCCCAAACTGAAACTCTGTATCCATTAAACACTAACACCCCATTCCCCACTGCCTCCCCTAGCCCTTGGTAAACTCTATTTCACCTCCTATCTCTATGAATTTGACTGCTTGAGATCGTTCATATAAATGGAATTATATAATGTTTGTCCTTTCATGCCTGGTTTATTTTACTCAGTGGAATGTGTTCAAGGTCATCCATGTTGTAGCGTGTGTCAGGATTTCTGTCCTTTCTTGGGGTTGAAGAATATTCCACTGTATGTATATACCACATTCTGTTGATGTAGTCATCCATCAGTGAGCATTTGGATTGTTTCCATCTTTTACTATTGTGAATAATGCTGCCTGCCATGAACATGCACGTACAAATATCTGTTTGATAGATACATATCTGCTTTCAACTCTGTTGGGTATACATCTAGAAGTAGAATTGCTGAATCATATGCAATTACATGTTTATAAATACCTATGTTTTAAAAATGAGATTGTAGGGAAGTCAGTCTGTTCAAGTTGCTATAACAAAAATACCATAGACTAGGTGGCTTACAAACAATAGAAATCCATTTCTCAAACTAGGAAACTAGGAGACCCAAGAGGAAGGCACCAGCAGACTCAGAGTCTGGAAAGTGCCCACTTTTGGCTTTGGGTTCATAGATGGCTGTCTTCTTGGTGCATGTTCACATGGTGGCAGGGGCAAGGAGACTTTCTGGCGTCTCTTTCGTAAAGACACTAATCCCATGAGGGCTCCCCTCTCATGACCTAATCACCTCCCAAAGGCCTCATCTCCAAATACTATTACATTGCGGATTAGGTTTCAATGTATGAATTGATGGAGGTGGGGCATAAACATTCAGTCTGTGGCAAAAAGTGAAATAATTCTGTATGATATCATAATGGTGGATACATGACATTAAACCATTGTCCAGAACCACAGAATGTACAATATAAAGAGTGAATCCTAATGTCAACTATGGACTTTAGTTAATGATAATGTTTGTTGGGGAGGTTGAGAAGATGTGACTGCTTGTTGACGCATGCATTGGACCCTGGCAATCAGAGGCTCCTCACCTCCTCCCCTGTCCTTGGAATGTGCACTTTGCTTGGCTTCCCTGCTCCCAGAAGCTGCCCCAAGAATGTAGCCTTGAGAGAGTTATGGGGTGTTGAGATCATCTGGATGATACATGTGACTGAACATAGTTCAGGCCTTTCTATAAATTTTTAAGATTTGGTGGGTGGGTGCAGAGATCTCATTTTGAGGCTGTCCAAGACAAGCCTTGTATGCAAGTCCCCTTGCTTAATAAACCTGTTACCTTTCAATCTGGAGTGGCTGCCTCTTTCTTCAGTCTCTTCCTGATTTCCAAGTATGGGGACATGTTTCAGATTTCACCTGCAAACTCCTTAGTAGCTTGCAAATCAACAGTGTTCTTAATACTGGCTCGTTAATTGTGACAAATGCAGCAAAAAAAGTCGACAATAGGAGAGGCTATGGAGGGGGTGGGTGGGAGAAGGGGTATATGGGAATTCTTTGTACTTTGGGTTCAAATTTTCTATGAACTTAAAACTGCTATAAAAATAAAGTCCACCAATGAGAGAGAGAGAGAGAGAGAGAGAGAGAGAGAGAGAGAGAGAGAGAGAGAATATGAGCACATAAAAGAGTGAGAACTTCACGGTGCACGTCACTGGCTAGTTCCCACATAAATGCTTGCTACTCTTTCTTCACTTTCTTTGGCAATCACCCTGCCTTTTCTCCCCATTACACATTGTGGACATTGTCCTCTTCCAGGAGTCTGTGAAAGGTGCACCAGGGACAGGATGGTGCTCCTGTGCACCCGTTGGTTCCCTCAGGGTCCATCCTCTGGTACCCAACCCCTTGTCGGTACATCGCTCCTAATATTTGGTCTTTCTTCTTATTTCTGGATATTTCTGTGAAGTCTCATCTTTTCTCATGTCACACAGAAGAGGGGCTTAGCTCATTAGAGAGAAGGACCTGGAGCTCTAGAGAAATCTAGTGATCCCCCCAGCCCCACCATCCCAGAGTGTGACCAGAGCACACTCAAGACTAGCTGCTGCCTCCAGAGCACCTGGTGGGTGCTGGTTTTGCAGCAGACATTTTCCAGCGAGTAGCACCATCAGAGAAAGAGGTCACTGTGGAAACTTCTAGGTCTCCTGCTTTCAACAGGAAGAAATCAAAGTGATTTATCATGGTTTCTAAGTCTCAATTTGGGGCTTCCAGCCACACAGGGCCAGTTTGTTTGCTAAAAAACACAGATATTCTGTACAAAATAAAACAATAAAAAGTGACTGAGTTTGAAAGAAAGAGAAGGGAAATCCCCAGGAGTCATGAGGCAAAACATGGTTGGAGTCAGAAAGGTAGAGATTTTACTGCTGGTGGCTGGCTGGGGCTTTTGACTAGATAGAAGCTGTGTGTCCTCAAGACTGAGATTCTGTTATCTATTTGGTGACAACAGACCTGGCAGAGGGCCTGTGAAAGCAGGAAGGGAATAGACAGAAGCCATCTACCCTTCATAAAGCCCAGAGTCTCAAAGAGCTCATGAATCTTGGCGACCAGAAAAGCTCTGCCCACCTGAGTAAAGGTTATTGAAGGAAAATTAAAACTTCAGATCTGCTTCCAAATGGGGTCCAAATCTACTGAAAGGCAAGGGATTCATATAAAAGTGGTCTAGATTGTTGAAGGTCCAGCAGCCTAACAAAAGCATACACCAAACTACTCTGTAATGATGTTTTACAACCCAGAGGATATCAACATCCCAAAGGGTTTACAATACTTGTTGAAAATGAGCTAATGTAACCATAAAAAAAAAAAAAAGAAAAGAAACCATACAAGAAAACTAACCACCAAGAGGAAAAGTCTGCTGAACCAACAAACAGAAATTAGTACCCTAAGACATAAAAATGATAGAATAAGCTGGAAAAAATCCCTTAAAAAACTCTTAACCCTGTAAAAATAAGTATGGTTGAAATAATAAGCAAGACAAATTAAGGAGTAACAGGGAGAAGAGAACCATAGTAAAATAACAAGATTATTTTCTTCACAGAATTTTGAACACTTTGAGACAAGGGATCATCTTTCATTCACTCTGTGCCCTCAGATCCCAGGACCCAGCAAGATTCAATGGATGTTAGCTGAACAAATGTCTCTCTCCTCATCTCTGCCTTTGGAGGAGAAAGGCTGAGCACAGCTGATATGTGATATGAGCCTGTCTCTTTTTATTTTATGTGTGCCAAGGTAGGACTGGCAAATCGTCTTCAGGGAATAGTTCCAGGGTCGCCTATCTGGAGAATTGGTATTTCTTTTCTTCAATGGTGTCAGAGTATTAACCCCAGAATCTAGAAAATGCCCATTTCTTTTTTTTTTTACAACGTAATTAATATATTTATTGAGCACTTTAAGATTCCTGCCCATTTTTTAGAATATGCCCATTTCATAAGCTGGCACAAGGATGAAAGAAACAGAGTAAAAGTAACCTTCTATTCAAAATGACCATTGGTACCAGAAAGCCTGATTTTTTTCCCCAAAAGGCTATGACAAAGAACACTGCAGAACTTCACACCAATATGCACACAGAGCTCCCCACTGTCCAACTAATCCTGTGGGCAGTCTCGTGAGAGGTGGGAAGACCATGGACTTGTACCAGAAGACTTGGGTTCAAGTTATGTCCCAAGAATCACTAGCCTAGTCATGTGTGAATCTCTCAATTTCTCTGAGCTTCAGCCTTATATCATTGAATGGGATGGATAAGACATGGCCCCTTGACCTCTTTCCAGGCTGCTGAGATCCTTAAATAACTGAGTGAGAACACTTTATAAAAGTTGAAGGGCAGTATAATATAAGGGAGGCTAATCCCTGACTTAGAGGAAAATGCTTATAGAAATGTGGTGGCATACAGTATGTGATAGTATCAGATTGAAGGTGAGGGTGCTGTGGTTTGTAGGGATGGATCCCTGGAGGAGGTAACATACAGTAAGATTAGAAGGAAGACTAGAAGTAGCCAAGAAAATGGGGAAGTGAAGAAAAACATTGCTGGCAAAGAGAAGAGCATGCCCAAAGGTCTAGAAAAGAAAGCTCAGGGCACTTTGGAAAGAAGACTGGTGGTGCTGGATCATGTTCCGTTCACAGACCTCTTGGAAGTGTGTGCCATTGAACTTTCTAGGTTTCGTCAGTGTAAGCTGTTGATCAATGACAGTGCCTCACTCCACTGTCTGTTCCATACCCTGCACCCCTCCCCACTCAGATATTTTGGTACTAACCTTCCTGTGACCTCACATAAATCCTTGCTCTGTCATCTTCTTCCATTAAATTCAGATATCCCCAGCCCCAGGGCTATGTCTTCTTCCTTTCAACACTGTCTCCTCTCTCCAAGTGCCCCCAAACCTCCTATGCCTAGCTCTTTTAAGGATCCTCTTCTGCATTCATTGATCTTTCCCACAGCTACCGGTTTTCATTCCTTCTTCTCTTCTCTTCTCTTCTCTTCTCTTCTCTTCTCTTCTCTTCTCTTCCCCTTCCCCTTCCCCTAGCCTCCCTCCCTCCCTCCTTCTTTCTTTCTTTCTTTCTTTCTTTCTTTCTTTCTTTCTTTCTCTCTTCCTCTCTTCCTCTCTTTCTCTCTCTCTCTCTCTCTCTCTCTCTCTCTCTCTCTCTCTCTCTCGGAAGAGAGAAAGCAGGATGGGGTAGATGGAGAGGGAGAGAGAATATTTAAGCAGTCTCCAGGCTCAGTGGGAAGCCCATTGTGGTGCTTGATCTCAGGACTCTTAGATCACAGCCTGAGCCTAAATCAAGGGTTGATTAAACCAACTGTACCACCCAGGCACACCTCAGCTACCAGTTTATTTTAAATGAAGGGTGAAGCTGATATTAAGGTTAATTTCAAAGCCAATCAGCACAACACATGTGACATGTGTCTGTGAAAACAAGCATCTTAGGAAAGTTAAATCAGGCTCAGTAAAGGACTTCCTAATGTCAGGCTTGGAAGCATTGAATCTGTAAGGAGATAGATAATGAAATCAAACCAACACAAGAGAAGAGTCCTAAATGAGTCAGCCATTCAATATGTTTTCTTACTCATCAGGCATAGTGTTGGAGGTAGAGGGAGACACTGAAATGTCTAAGATATGGTCCTTGCCAGAAGGATGTTCTAATTTATTTTAGAGAGATAAGAGGAAATTAGAAAGAAAGTAGAAAGAGCAAACAACCAACATTTTAGACAGTTTATTAACTTCCCTTTCACATGCTTGACTCCGACCAAAAGAGAGATTATTTTCTTCAACCTTGCTGTTAAGCTTTATTCAGGAGTCAGTGAGTATGTCATGGGCTGTATTGAGAGTGTGTAGTCAACAGATGACATCATGTATGGTGTTCAGAATGTCTAGAAAAAGAGGGGCACTGGGTTTGCTGTGACTGTAGGATCTGGCTTCTTTGGAGTTGAGTGGGTAGATTCTTACCATCATCTGTGGGGAGATACTTACAGCAATGGAAACATGGAACTTCAAGAGTCTATGCAACCATCTGGTATACCCTCCCACTTAAGGATGGAATCCCTTCCATGGTAACCCTCTCAGGAAAACAGAACAGCTCAGAAAGATAAAACATGGGATTTTTTTGGAGTCACATGGATCTGGTCCAGTTCCTAGTTATGTCACTTACTAGCTGTGTGACCATGAATGAGTTGCTCAAATTTTCTAAGCTTGGGGTTCTTGAGTTGATCAGAAGTGTTGGCAGTGAGTAACAGAAAATCCCATTGGAATGGGTTTGCATGGTGTTTTCTTCTGACATCAAATGTGTGGCTTTTTTTCGTACCAACAACCAATTCTCCAATTCTCTGACACCAACTGGGTGTCTAACAATTCAGGTCAACTCTGACACTCTCAGGAGTTAGTGCAGACCCCACAGGTTAAGGGCTCTGTTTCACAAGACCATGCTACTTCATTTGCCAGTCTTAAGTCCCGGAGGCATTCTGTGCTTTTGACCAACCAGCTATAAACCCAAAGTTTCCCACAGTGACCCTTCTCAAGTTCAATAATTTGCTAGAATGATTCACAGACTTCAGGAAAATGCCTTACTTACTACAGCCAGTTTATTACAAAGGATACAGCTCAGGAGCACCAAGTGGAAGTGCTGCAATGTGCATGCACGCATGTGTGTGTGTGTGTGTGTGTGTGTGTGTGTGTGTGTGCGCGTCTGTGTGCGTGCGCACGCTTTCCATGCCTTCTCCAGGCGGGTCACCCTCTCAACACCTCAGTATATTCACTAACTCAAAGCTCCTGAAATCTCCATGTTGAAGAGTTTTGTTTTGTAGAACATCATCTCCAGCCACTTCTCCCCTCCTGGGAGGTGTTTCTGGTGACCAGCCCCATCCTGAGGCCATCCAGCTGCTTGCTCCACTTGCAATCATTCATTAGCAGAAACCCAGGCCCAAAGAGGCTGGTATAAATAACAAAAGATCCTCCTACCACTCAGGAAATTACAAGGGTTTGGGGGACTCTGTGTCAGAAGCCAGCAACAAAGACCAAATACATGTATTTTATTCTTCCACAGGATTTAATGATGACAAGGGGTTGCAGGAATTTTTGTCTTGTGTAATTGAAATATGCAGTGCTTGTTATAGCTACACATGTGGCTGGCTGGGGAATTCATTTTCCTCCATTTCTCAGCCTCAACCTCCCTTTGTGTTGGCTACATTCTTGGGCAGGCTGTCTACTAGAGAAAGGAAATTGGTGGCTGGTAGCCTGAGACTGTCTTCTTAGGGCTTAGCAAACGCCACAGACAGAAAACATCTCTTTCCTGATAATTTCAGAAAAAGAATCTCAGAATTTCTCTCTTTTGTCTGGCATAAGCCACATGTTCATCCCTAAGCTAGATGGGCTCCACCCAAAGTACAAGACCCCAGAGTGGGGAATGAGTGGCTCCTCAAAAGACAGTAGAGTTTCTGTCACCAGAAGGAAGGGAAATGGTGGCTGGGCAGGAGTTAGCTATTCAACCCCTTTCTTCATCTGTAAAATGGGGGCAGTCATCTCTTCCCTTGGGGTCAGTAGTTTTCTCTAATGCCTCTTGTACCATGATCTACATCCCCAAGGCCCTCTCCAACATGCAGGAGGTGTGTACTCTGAGTCTTTGTCCAGCTGTGTGTGATAGAGCCTCCAGCAATTCCTTCAGAGAGATGAAACCAGAGTTTAATAAAGTTTCCCATTGGACAAAGTTTCTCCACATTTTTTCTAGACTTAAATTTATCCATTCCCCATTTCAGTTATACCCTGAGAATTTACAGAATGCAATATTCTTCCCTGGCCCGTATCATCTCACTACTTTATGTGTTTTTTATTCGAGCCCATATTTCATCTGAAAATGTCAAAATACTGCCCACACATGGCCAGCACCCAGCCAAGAAGATAGAGTCACTTTATAAGGCCTGCCAAATGGGGTTCAGTGCTTATCTGATCATGAATCATGAAAGCTTTTTGGACAGATGGTGTAATCATATCCGAGAATAATGACCTTTCAAGAGCGATGCTAATTGGATCACATGGCATGAGAGTTTCACATCTGTCACATGAGCGATCACACATGGCAGAGACTAAGTTTCCTTAAACTTTGGTTTGTTTCTATTTCCAGGAGTGGTTATAGCTTACTTCAGTGTGTTCAGTAAATACTTGCAGCATGCTAACTGCATCAATTCATTCATTCATTCATCCATCCATCCAGCATGTATGTTCTCAGTTCCTTCTATATGCCAGACACTGTTCTACATGGTTTTGCTCTGCAAAGTTTTCTTCCCAGTTAGGAGAAGATGATTAACAAATAAGTAGACCGATAAATAAATAGTATGAATGCACTAATGATACACATTATGAGGATGACCAATAGGGTAATCATGAGTGTGTGTGTGTGTGTGTGTGTGTGCGCGCACACACAGGAGATGAGCATGGGAAAGCTCATGGGAACTAGGTGGTGACATTTCTGCTCATGTCTGAATGATGAGAGGGAGCCAGCCATGTGGTGACCTGAAGAGAAGGGTGCCTAGAAGAGAGAACCGAGAAAAATAAATAGAAAAATCCTGAGCTCCAAGTGAACTTGGTCTGTTTAAAAATCAAGAAGACCAGTGTGGTTATTACCTAGGGAGTGAGGGACAGAAAAGATCAGAATGAGGTCATATAGTGAGGGTCCCTGGTACAGAGATTGGGATTTATTTTCTTAAAACCTAATATCAGTGAATGCTAATGCTATGCCACTTAACATATAGTAACTCATTTAAACCTCTTGAAAATTACATGAGATAGGGAGTTATTAATGTTGTTTACAGAGCAGGATGCTGAAGCACAGGACAGGTAAGATTTGAACTGAGATCTTAACTCAGCACTTGGGTCCAGAGCTGGGCTCTGAGCCATATCTGTGGAATGAAAGCCTCTGTGTGGTTTAAAACTGGGATGATATACCCACCTTACATTTTACAAAGGTCTCTCTGGCTGGGATGGATTATAGAGGAGCAAGACTGAAGCAGGGACAAGAGTTAGGAGGTTGCTATACGGATGCAGGTGATACCTGGCTTTGTTGAGGGCAGTGGCCCCAGAGAGAGAAGTGGAGAGATTTGGGGTGTGCTTTTGGTGTCATGACTTCAGATGGACTGGATGTGTCTCCTGACAGAGAAACCAAGCATGACTCAGATTTAAGAGAAGGCAGTTCAGGGGCGTAGTCATTTGAGCGTCTGACTTCAGCTCAAGTCATGAGCTCATAGTTTGTGAGTTCGAGCCCTGTGTTGGGCTCTGTACTGACAGCTCAGAGCCTAGAGCCTCAGGCTTCAGATTTTGTGTGTGTGTGTGTGTGTGTGTGTGTGTGTGTGTGTGTCTCCCCATCCCCACTTGTGCACGCATGCTGTCTCTCTCTGTCAAAAATAAATACTTAAAAAAGAAAAAAGAGAAGGCATTTCACTCTCTGCTTTCACAAAGTTACTGTCCAATGGTCCAGACAAAGGCACGCTTATTATTTATTCTGGGGGACTAATTTGGCAGTTTTCTTGGCTTATTCATCCATGCAATCATGGGAATGAGTTTAGGCCACAGAGAGAAGGGGTACATCTTCACTGTGGAGGGCTTCGGGTAGAAACATGTATATTTATTTTCCCGGATCCTTCCCCCTAGGATTCTGGATCACCAAATGTATAGGGAAGTGTGTTTTATTTCCTCTTCCTCCAGCCCCAGTGATGCAGGGAAAGTGCCTTGGGCTGCATTAGTATTGTTAGGCACGGCCCAAGCTGACAGAGGCCAGATGGCTTTATTCTCTGGACGTCCTGAACTCACCAGCCTCCTGAACAAGCCAGGCTGCTTGGCCCTCCAGCCGTCCTGCCTGTGTGCTTCCTTTTACCAAAGTCCTCCCTCCTCTGCACCCTTCAGATTTCCACTCAGCATCTAACTCCTCTGAGGGGCCCTCCCTGACACTTCCCAGCAAACCAGCCCCCAGCCCTGCTCCTCTCCTGCATTCCCACTGTACTTTGGATGTGACTCCATGCTAATGATTATTTCGGTGAATGCTGACAGTCCCACTAGACTGTGAGTTTCTCAAGAGTCAGACATGTGTGCATGATTGTGTGTGTGCATGTGTTTGTGTATGCACACATGCCTGTGTGTGAGGGCTTGTGTGCATACTTGTGTGTGGTTGTGTGGCTGCATTTTTATGTATGTGTCTGTGTGTGTATGTGTATGTGAATGGATATGTGTATTTGTGTGAGTTGTATATGGGTGTGCCTGAGTGTGTGTGTGTGTGTGTGTGAGCATACGTGTGATTGCCTGTGTGAGTGTCTGTGTGCACAGTTGTATTTCATCTCAGTCTCCCCGTGTCTGGCAGAATACCTATCACACACAAGAAGGACTGGGAGGTCAAGGAAGATCAATGAAGGAACAGAGAGAGAAGGGGCCACAGAAGATACAAGTTCTATTTCTGCCTCTGTAACAGGAACTAGAACAGCTTCCTTGTGCCCTTGGCCCCCTGAGTACAGATGGCGTGTGGGAAATCAGAGTAAAGACAGTAACCCTGATGAATCTGGCTCTTCCTCGGGACAAAATCCCTTGGCACACTGGCAGGTCAGGTTGTGGGGATCTTTGCTTCCACAGCAGCTCATGGTGAACAGGCTTTTCCAGTTGAAATGTTCAATCGTTTTTCTCCTGTTATGTTTCCTCCCCTGGGCAAATTTACCTTCACAAAATAATTACCTCATTCAGATTCTTTCAAAATGTCATTGGGTTTGATGGCTTCTACAGTTGGATTTGCCCTTATAGGCAGACAGGAGGGCTATGACAGAGTTTACTTTCCATTATATGAAGTGGGCAGAACAGAGAAAAATGGGGGTGGTGGAAAGAGGTAGGCTTGGAGAAATGGTTACTTGGTTACTTGGAGAAAAGCAACTATTTTGCAGAACGGAAAAAACTAGAGAACCATCAATTACGTGATTAAATATATTATAAAATTTTGTGTTCTCAAATGCATTCTTCTTTTTCGCCATCTTCATTCATTCATTCGTTCCTGCATCATTTTCCTCACTAGACTTCCACAGAGCATAGCCCACGTGTCATAGGAAGAAGGACCACAGCCTTAGAATTCAGAAACAAGACTTCACCATTTGTGAGGTCTGCATTGCTACTTGCTAGCAGCTCCCTCACACATTAAAAGGCAAGGATTTCCTTTACACCTGGGTAAAACCCAAGACCCTCCCAAGGTTTGCCTTGTAATTCCTGGAGAAGAGGAATCCCCTGGCTCTCAGGCAGGGAAGATGGACCTTGAAAACACAAGTCAGAGGAGAAAGAGGAGAACTCCAGGGTCAGGAGTCAAACTTCATGCAGGAGTTTTGGAAGGGTTCCCAACAACATGTAGTTGAAAGAGGCCACCACATTTATCCCACAAAATATTTAGGGTCACAGCACATCACGGTGTTTATACAGGGGAGGAGTCACAGTGTCTGTACAGGGGAATGAAATATTATGACCGTGAGCTTCCGTTTGCTGGACAAGATAGTTTTAACGTCCAGAATAGGTGACATGAAGGTCTGAAGTTACAGAGGGGCTGATTTCCTGGCCATATGCTCCCGCACTATAGGGGTGTCGAAGGTGACTTAAGTGTGGTCTCTGTTCTCCGGATGTTCCTTGTCTTGGTGGGGAGACATATGGGCATATGGATCACTTCTACGGTGAGTGGGGAGGTGTGATAGCAGTGACAGACATCACCCCATGATGGGAGGGTTCTGCAAGAAGCATTTGCTTTGGCTGAGGGTATTGGGGTGTCTGCATGAAGGAGGTGACATCTGAGCTGAGTTTTTGTGGGAGAGTAGGAGTTTCTCCCGCACAACAGAAAAGGGTTACTGAAGAGGAAATGTCACTCAGGGGGAAGCAATAGCACATGGCAGGACAGAGCATGGTCTCTGGGCTACCATGCAGGATACCCATGAGACATTTGGGGTGCTGGACTGGAGGATCTATGAAGAGCAGTGGGGTGTGAGGCTGGAGGAGGCAGGGAGAACTTTGGAGGCCATAATGGGGCATCTGGATTTATCCCACAATCACCCTAGTGAGACTGAACCATCTCTTTGGCTGTCCACCTCCTTCCTACTTTGCTGTCAAGTAACTGGGGGGTGTGATACCCTAAGTTGGAGCCTTCTGTAGCAGTTTTCTGAGACCACACCACAGACTCAGTGGCTTTCTTGTTGTCTCATTGTTCTGGAAACTAGAAGCCTGGGATCAAAGAGTTGGCAGGATGGCTCCTTCTGAGCCTGTGAAGGGGAATCGTTCTTGGCTTCTCTTCTAACTTCTGGTGATTTTCTGGAAATCTTCGGGTTTCCTTGGCTTGTGGAAGCATCACCTCTATCTCTGCCTTCATCTTCAAGGGGTGTTCTTTCTGTGTGCATCTGTTTTCAGACATCTCCTTTTTAGAAGGACAGCAGTGACATTGAATCAAGACTCACCCTAATGACCCTAATGACTTCATCTTAATTAGTTACATCTGCAGTGACCCTAAATCTGAGGTACCAGGGGTTATGACTGCAACATAGGAACTTTTGGGGGACATAATTCAACCCATAATATCTTCTCAGCATAAAGGTCTCATGGGAAGAGGACAAGGAAGGCAGCGAGAATAAGGTTGAATGTGGCATGTGAGTGTCCAGCTGGCCATATGGGGAGTTTTCAAAGATGTTCTATACCAAGTTTTCAGCTCTTTTTAAGCCTCTTGTCCAACCAGGTCCATAGCTCCGTGTTGCTTTGAGAGTTCATTAAATTGCTTCTACATCTACTGGTAAGGTGTCACCTGGGAGTAACTAATGGCCTTAATGTTTTTTCCAGATCTCTCTCTCTCTCTCTTTTAAAATTTATTTATTTATTTTGGGAGAGAGGGAAAGTATGAGTTGGGAAGGGGCAGAGAGAGAGAGAGAGAGAGAGGGAGAGAGAATCCCAAGCAGTCTCTGTATTGTCAGCGCAGAGCCTGATGTGGAGCTCGAACTCATGAACCATGAGATTATGACCTGAACCGAAATCAAGAGTTAGATGCTTAACCACCTGAGCCATTCAGGCACCCCTTTTCCAGATCTCTTGTAGAAAAAGACAAAGGGGTGTTTCTTCGGTGACTCCAGAGCTCCTCAAAAGTAGAATACTTAACTAGAAAACACTGAATCACTTACTTTCTATTGTGTTCTCAGCCCCGTCTTGTGGAGATAGACCTTCTGACATTCTGGGAAAGAAGAAAGATGAGGGTTTGAGTTAGATAAGCTGGCAAAATAGAACATTGGAGGCAACCCAGACTTGAGACAGTGTATGTGTGTGTCTTAGCTTAGGTTACTTCCAGGAAGAAATGGGGAGAAGTTAAAAAGTGAACTCCAAAGCATTTCAAGTCTCCAAATGCCCCAGCTGTGTAAATCTCATTCAGGACCCCCATAACAAACTCACAACCAGGAGGACAAAGAATCGCACAGGAGACAGGGCATGGAGGCCTGGTATAGCCTCTTGCTTGGGGCTGATCTAGCCCTGACTCCGAGACTGGATCTGAGTGTAGATTTCAGAGCTCATGTTCAAACCCTCTTGATTCTCTAACGTTGGCTCATGGGATTTCAGTGCCAAAGTGAGCACGGTCAGGAAAATAGGACTGGTTATTGGTGGTGGCTGTGGTGTCTGGATTTCAGAGGCTGCAGAGTCAGGTTCCTGACTCAGAGGTGGCCTGGATGCTTAGGACATGGGTGTGGGCACCACCATCAGGTTCTTGCCATCTCACTGGGCTCAGCACTCAGTAGCAGTGGTGGAGGCTTTTTTCACATCAGGCTGGAACTGTGGCTTTTATTCTGAGTTTTCCTTCTGAACACTTAGCTTCTGCTCTGTTTATCTCTTTGTTATTAAACCGATATTCCTTAATAGTTCCCTTTTCTGCTCAAACTAGCCAAAGTGGGCTCTGTAGACAAACCATGAGTGGCCCACTGGGTGTTTAAGATACTTTGTGCTAATAATATGTTCAAAAGGGAGGATGGAAGGCAGGGAGGGAGAGAAGAAAGAGAAAAGGAAGGAAATAAGGAAGGAAGGAATTAAAGACGGAAGTAAGGGAGGAAGGAAGAGAGGAAAAGAAAGGTTGACCAATGGATTGAGAATCTGGAGGTTCTGGTTTTATTTTTTATTTTTTTTAGGTTTATTTATTTATTTTGAGAGAGAGAGCTAGCACTTGGGAGGGGCAGAGAGAGAGGGAAAAAGAGAATCCCAAGCAGACTCTGCACTGTCAGCACAGAGCTGGACTCGGGGCTCGAACTCATGAACTGCGAGAACATGACCTGAGCCGAAACCAAGAGTCGGATGCATAACTGACCGGGCCACCCAGGTGCCCCGTGGAGGCTCTGGTTTTAGAACTGAGCAGTGACTCTGGGTGAGTCGTTTCTCATTTCTGATCTCTAGAGAATTTATAGTATTATGAGCAAGCCTTTTAAAAATGATTATTTTTTTTATGAGTAGGTTTTAAAGGTCCCTTCTGGTTTAAACAGCCTTTGAAACAATGTGATAGTTCCCTGTTTTATATGATATTTACTTTTTGAGTTTTTATTTTTTGCCATTAAATGACTAGAATGAGGTAAGATTTAGATGGGATCACAGTCACTGGTTTGGATCAATCTAATGATAATAAAAAAAACCAAACCAATATGCTTTCTTCTTGCTCCAGGAAGCTGGAAGCAATAGTCTTCCACCTTCCCTCACCACAGAGCTGAGGCTCAGGAAAGCAGGCAGGGCCACCCCACGCAGCTTTGCCCAAGCTCCCCTATGCCTGGAGAAGGCTTCTCCTCAGCTGGTAAGCTTTGCACCTTGAAGCAGTGTGTTTCTGTCTTTCACTGTGTATTATGAAAGTCCATGAAATGAAAATATAAAGGAGAGATATTTATCAAAATCCTCAGCACGATTAAATCAGTGAACTGTGCACCAGGACATTTATTCTTATTAAGCATTAAAATGGCAGAAACCAGGGATTGTCGCTGATTTGGCCCACTGGGCCCAGCTCTGTTAAGGTGGGGAAGACAACTGCATGAAGTCTCCCTGAAGAAAACCATGCGGCCTGGCCCACTGGGTGGTACAGGGTGCGTGTCAGGATGGTGGGCTCTCAGCTTAGATTCTTTCTCTCTAGATGAAGGCATTGTCTTCCAGGCTGTGGATTCATCACCCTGTCTCAGGGACCGAGGAGGCCAGAGGGGCTGGCAGCCTTGCTGTCATGAGAAACTTTTCCACGTTTCCAAATTCTTCTCCCAAACAGAAAGGAAAACAGGGGGTAGGCTACAGCTGGGATTCCAGCTGTCATGGTTGGTTTCCTGTGTCAGCGTGGCTCATGCTTCCCAGTTGTTTGGCCGAACACTAGTCTGATGTTGCTCTGAGGGTATTTTTAGGATGTGAGTGACATTTAAATCAGTAGACTTTGAATAAGGCAGATTACCCTCCATCATGTGGAGGGACCTTAACCAGTCACTTGAAGGCTGGAAAAGCAAAGACTGAAGTTTCCTGAAAAGAAAGGAACTCTCAAAACTGCAGCTAGAAACCTGGCCTGAATTTCCAGCCCATTGCTCTGTGGAATCCAGACTCAAGACTGCAACATCAACTCTTAACTCAATTTCCAGCCTGCTGGCCTGCCCCCCAAATTTCAGACTTGCCAACTTCCCACAGTCTTGTGGGCTCATTTGTTAAAATTTCTCTCTCACTCTGTGTATGTATGTCTAACTATATCTGTATCTATATCATCTATATCTATAGCTATCTATATCTACCCTACATTTATCTAGCTCCTATTGGTCCTGTTTTTTTTTTTTTCCCAGAGAACCCTCCTGATGAATAAAACAGTCCTGTTTTTAATTCCCACTGATGGTGTTTTCTTTTTTTCATTAAAAAATTTTTTTTAAGTTTATTTATTTTGAGAGAGAGAGAGAGAGAGAAAGAGAAAGAGATGGGAAGGGGTAGAGAGAGAATCCCAAGCAAGCCCCACACTGTCAGTAGAGCCTGATTCAGGGCTTGAACTCACAAACTGTGAGATCATGACCTGAGCAGAAACCAAGAGTCAGGCACTCAACCAACTGAGTTACCTGGGTGCCCCAGTGTTTTCTCTTATGTCAGTTTCCTCACCTACTTTTAAGAGAACATTCCTATCAAGTCTAGTAAGAGTTTTTGAAAATACGCCCCCATCATCTTCTGTGTTAGGATCTCTCTCCAGGCTGCCACCTTTCCATAATGCTGATGCCTGGGCCCCTTCTAAGCATCTGGATCAGCAGAATCAGGGTGGGCACTGGGCATTTAGTCTTTAAAATGTGTCCCAGGTAAGTTCGATGTGAGGGAAATTGGACACCATCAGCTTGGTAATAACATTGAACCTCCTTCCTGTCCCAACACTGTTACAATATGGGACCTTTCACCATATCACACCCCAGTCTTGACACGTGGACTCTTCACACCTTCCTCTCCTCGTGTTTTTGTGCACACTTTCCTCCAACTGAAATCCACCCCACCAAACACCACTCCCCCACTCGGCAAACTCCTATTAATTCTTTAAGGTCCTGCAGAGAGGCACTGCTTTGCCTATACATCTAACACCTCCATGTTGATCACATCGAACTGCTCTTCTCCATTTGGCTACAAACTTTGAAGTTGAGCATCTCATCTTTGTGTCCTCATTACCCGGCATGATGCCTGACATATAAAGTTCAATAAATTTTTGCTGAATTTAAATTGCAAAGCAAGCTTCTCTTGTACTGATTCCACGCTCACCAAGCAACCTTTTGATAATTTGACTTCCCTGGTAGCTGCCACTGATGGAGCAAATGCATGTTCCGACAGATGTGAATGCCTGTGCCACATGACAGTGCATTCATTTTTAGCAGTGAATTAATAAATTGGAGCTTTGGTTTACACATACGAAATTTGTTGAACAAATGGCTTGCTTATGGTCATAGCTCAATTATCCCAATACAGATGATCCTCCTAGCCTATTATTTGCAGACCGATTTTTATTTATTTTATTGAATTAGTTCTCTTCTTCAGCTCTGATTAGTTTCCTCTCTCCTCCCTTCTATGGATAATTAAAAGCTGGCACTGAATGTGACCCCGTCAGAAAGGTAACTTTATAA
Source organism: Panthera onca (assembly GCF_046562875.1). Lineage (NCBI taxonomy): Eukaryota > Metazoa > Chordata > Mammalia > Carnivora > Felidae > Panthera > Panthera onca. Next base: position 9,288,745 of record NC_138344.1, on the reverse strand, counting down.
AGCACTGGTGTTGTGCCGTGGTTATTGTCCCTGATGGTTTGGGCTCAAATCTAGGGCAGAATCCACCAGATATTGGTATGGTGGGTCCCAGCCCCATCCCTGATCTATCAAGGTTCCTGTGGTAAAATCTAACTTGGGGCAGTGTCTGTGTGAGTGCTGTCAGGAGGATAGGGCCCTCACCTCTTGGCTGGAAGGTGGGTGATGAAGACTGAGTCAGGTTGGTCTGTGTACATAGACGCTGATCTTTCTTATATTTAGGTTTGAGACAGACGGGCCATCATGTACTTTGCTCTCTGGGGCAGCTCTGACTGCTGATACTTGCATTCTGGCCCAGTTGCAGCAAGCAGGCTCTTTCTGGTAGCTGTTGAAGGCCACAGGCCCCCTGGGCAGAGGACTTTCCCATACAAGAACCCTGGAGTCATCGCAGTACAGTCAGAGCCCCTAGCTAGAGATCAGTGGGGGTGGGGCCCATGTGCCCAGAGCAATAGGCAAACCCTGCCTCTTGTTGACTTTGCTCTGGAGCTGGGATCCACCTCACGGTCTGTGTGTGCTGAAATTTAAGGACGAGGTGTCTGTTGAGGGGAAGTGAGACAGGACTGGTCAAATAGGCTGATGTTGGACTCTAAACCTACCTTCCTCCAAACCGTCACCTCATTTAGGAAACTCTTTGCTCATCCCAGATTCCATCCTCCACACAGTCCTGCAGCAACCATGGGATTCCGTAGAAGATTAGAGTCCCCTCCCTGCACCTCTCCTTCTCCAAGTTACCATGAAATGCTAGAAAGCGTTCTCTGGGGATCCAGACTATGACCACCCCTCATGGCTGTCAGGGTGAATCCCTGCCCTGCCTGCTTCTGTCCCTGTGCCTCCCCCTTGCTGTAATCTACAGACACACTGTGGGGGTGCAGCAGTGATGGGTCTGCCTTCCAGCCAACCTTCCTGTGCCTCTGCTTTTCATGTGGCTCCCACCCTGAGGGGCTGTTGACCTTATGCTGGGGGCAGGGAAGGAGAGGATGGGGGTTAGGGAGGACGTGGGGAGTTGGAACAGCCAGCTTCGTGGCTGGTTTAAGGCCATATTGATATATCAATAGCACAGCTACACTAGAGACAGAGAAACCCCTCTAATCCTTTGTATTTTCTTTCTGAAAGTCTGATTTGGGGGAGGTAGAGCAGGACTTCTGATGCTTGGAGAAACCTGGGGCAGGTCCTCTAGCTGCTGGCAGGTTGTCTCTATATCCCATGGGAGTCTGGGAAAGAAAATTTGAGAATGCAGCAGGGAGAAGAGGAGAGCGGATGCAAAGCTTGGCCCAGAGGCAGGAGCAGGGATGTGGATGTGGGCAGAGGGCAGACTGAAGCGTGGATGTGCCCCAAGCTGGATGGTGGCGGGACCAGTTCTAGGAGGTGGGAGGGCGGATGACATGGAGGAGAGCCCGCTGGGAAGCCATCTGGACATTGTCCTGGGAAGTGACGGTACCAATCCACCCTGAAGACTAGAGGTGGCCCTTCCGGGCCTCATCCCTTGCACCCCAGCCAGGCCACCTCACCCAGAAACTCTCCGTCTCTTCCTGGCACAATCACAATGCAAGAGAAATAACCACGAGAAACCCTGGATCGCTGATTCTCAATCGAAGTGCCTTATAAAACATGGATGCCTGGGTCCCCATCCACATCTCTTGAATTATGCTCTCCAGGGGAGGGGTCCAGGGATATGTATTTTTTAGAAAAGCTTTCTAAGAAATGCTCATCTAACTCTCCAAAGGGGCTTAACTGCTGTATGTCATAGTACTTTGATAGCTTTCTCAAAATTCCACAGAAGCATCTCACCTTTCCTGGGATCATGGGTTTGTAGCACATCCAGAAGCATAACATAATTTGAATAACTGCTAATATCTTCTGTTGTTTCTCACCCACCTGAGGCAGGCATGCAGCCTCAGCCTCTTCCTTAAGTTTCATGGTTCTTGTAGCCCTTCATGAAAAGTGCCAGGGAAAGGGTAAGAACTCTGGGAATAGTGAGTCATGCATGCAAGGCCGGAGAATTCAAGGCAACCATAAGCACACACATGAGCACACAGACGTTCACATGTGATTTGTTACACAGGAGAGAAGTGTATGCTGCAGGAAAATAAGAAAGTGCCAAAGAGAACACAAGAGAAAATGGAAAGTACCTACATTCGCTCTGCACCCTCAGAGACTGCCAGTTCCAGGTGTGTGTGTGTGTGTGTGTGTGTGTGTGTGTGTGTGCGCACGCACGCACATGTGTTCATGTGTATGTGCATGTGTGTGCATGTCTAGGCTTTATATCAACATGGGATCATGCTATGTATACTCTTTTATAATAACTGTGCTTTGAAATTTAACAATAGGTCATAAGCAAATTATGTTCTCTTAAGAATACCAACATAGCATTAGGTCCTAAGTATGGATTTCACTAGGAAATCATTATCAAAAATATCTTAGGGCACCTGGGTGGCTCAGTCGGTTGAGCATCCGACTTTGGCTCAGGTCATGATCTTGTGGTTGGTGGGTTTGAGTCTCATGTCGGGCTGTGTGCTGACAGCTCAAAGCCTGGAGCCTGCTTCGAATTTTGTGTCTTCCTCTCTCTCTCAGCCTCTCCCCCACTCATGATCTGTCTCTTTCTCTCAAAAATAAATAAATGAAAAAAGAATTTTAAATGTTTATTATTTATTTTTGAGAGAGAGAGAGAATGTGAGCGGGGAAGGGACAGAGAGAAGAGGGAGACACAGAATCTGAAGCAGACTTCAGGCTCAGAGCTGTCAGCACAGAGCCCGATGCAGGGCTTGAACCCATGAACCACGAGATGATGACTTGAGCTGAAGTTGGACGCTTAACTGACTGAATCACCCAGGAGCAACCCCCCGAAAACAAATATTTTAATAAAAACAAATATCTCAAGGATGGGATATGAGATTCCAAAATTCGAAATTTTGGGTCCCCCCCCATATATCTGACACATATGTACATAATCAACACATCCTCAAAGCGTACCATTACAAATTAAATATTTAATTCAAACACAGAGATCATATGTACTTTACTATTTTCATGGTATTACTTTTCTGCTCAGTTCTTTTTGATAATTTGGCAGTTTGTTAATAATCATAACAAACCTCTCAAAGCTGGTGGCTTAATATGACCATTTCTCATTTCTCATGGTTTTTGGGATCAGCAGTCAGGGCTGGGATCAGCCAGACAATCCTGCTGCTGAACTCACCTGTGGGATTCTCAGATTCAGCAAGTGAGAATATGGGATACCAGTTAAAGGTGAATTCCGGATGGACAGTAACTCATTTTTAGTGTAAGCATGTCCATGTGACATTTGGAAGATAATAATGCTAAAACTTACTACTTTCACTGGTGTTGTGTGTTTCAGCTGGGACCCCCACTCACCTGGGATCACCCCTTCTGTGCTCCCCTCCGGGTGGCCGCTCGCCTTCCTCTAAGCTGGATAGGGCTTCTTCACATAGGGAAGGGCACCATTTCAAAAGGGCAAAGATGGAAATGTTGGATGTTGCAGAAGCTCGCTTTCTCTACTTTCTAGTGGTCAAAGGAGTCACAGGCCAGCCCTTGTTCAACAGATGTCAACTAGGACTCTAACTTCTTAAAGTTTTTTTCTTTTTATGTTTACTTATTTTTGAGAGAGAGACAGCACAAGTGGGAAGGGGCAGAGAGAGAGAGAGGGAGACACAGAATTGGAAGCAGGCTCCAGGCACTGAGGGGTCAGCACAGAGCCTGACGCGGGGCTCGAACCCACAAACTGTGAGATCATGACCTGAGGCGAAGTCAGACGCTTGACTGACTGAGCCATCCAGGTGCCCTAGGACTCTAACTTCTGATGGGAAGAACAGCAAGGTGACATTGCAAAGGGCCCTGGATTTGGGGGTGAAGGGATTCCTGCAGCCCTCTGCAAGCAGAGAGTCTATCCTTCTCTCACATGGAAAACCCTGCCTTTTGTTCTACGGTGCCACAATTTCTTCCCAAGTCTGTATTCCGTATTTAGATTTGTTGCCAAGAGCAGGAATTTTTGTGTATTTGTCCGATTTTCTTGCATACTTTTCTTTCTTTCTTTTTTTTTTTAATTTAAGAGTGAGAAATCACTGCCTCGGTTCAGAGCCCAACGTTAGCACTTACTGGCTGTGTGTCCAGGGGGACAATCCCTTGGCATCTTTGAGCCTCAGTTTTCTCATCTGCAAAATGGAGACACAAGTATGACTCACCTCATTCTTACTGGATGATTAAATGGATATTGAGTATAAAATGACCAGTAACTGTTGGTCATTATTAAGATGAATTCCTAGAAGTGGAATATTTAGGTTGAGAGGTGTAAGGGTATTTGAGACATTTGCTATATATAAGAAAGTGAAAAGAATCATGTTTTTGATTAAGGAAAACAGGTCCAAACTCTATAGCCTTGTGGTTATAAACTAAGACTTTAGATCAGGAGTCAGCAAAATACTACCTATAGCTCATTTGTTTATTTTATTTTATTTTATTTTATTTTATTTTATTTTATTTTATTTTATTTTATTTTAATCAAGTTAGTTAACATATAGTGTAATAATGCTTTAAGGAGTAGAATTTACTGATTCATCACTTACATATAACACCCAGTGCTCATCCCATGGCCATCCTTCATGCCCATCACCCATTTAGCCCATCCTCTCCCACCCCCCCTCCATCAACCCTCAGTTTGTTCTCTGTATTTAAGAGTCTCTAATGGTTTGTCTCCCTCTCTGTTTTTTTTTTTTTTTTGCTTCCCTTCCCGTATGTTCATCTGTTTTGTTTCTTAAATTCCACATGTGCGTGAAATCATATGATATTTGTCTTTCTCTGACTGACTTACTTCACTTTAGCATAATATACTCTAGTTCCATCCACATTGTTGCAAATGGCAAAATTTCATTCTTTTTGATTGCTGAGCAATATTCCATTATATATATGTACCACATCTTTATCCATTTATCATTCGATGGACATTTGGGCTCTTTCTATACTTTAGCTATTATCAATAGTGCTGCTATAAACATTGGAGTGCATGTGCCCCTTTGAATCAGCATTTTTGTATCCTTTGGATAAATTCCTAGTTGTGCAATTGCTGGGTCTAGGGTAGTTCTATTTTTAATTTTTCAAGGAACCTTCCCACTGTTTTCCACAGTGACTGCACCAGTTTGTATTCCCACCAGCAGTGCAAAAGAGTTCCCCTTTCTCCACATTCTCGCCAACGTCTGTTGTTGCCTGAGTTGTTAATTTTATGCCTTTTTTTTTTTAATAAGATTTCACTGGAACACAACCACACCCTTTTGTTAATGCCCCGACTATCTGTGCTTTTGCCCTACAAAGGCAGAGTTGAGTAGTTGTTACAGAGACCCGTTGGCCCACAACACTGAAAATATTTACCATCAGACCCTTTACAGAAAGTTTTCCCACCTCTGGCTTGGAGTAGGAAAGGCCTGGGCACAAACCTGCACTCTGCCAGGCACCCTCTGTATGGTGGCCGGTGTGTATGTGTGTATGTGTGCATGTGTGTGTGCATGTGTATGTAGTAGCCAGAGGATGGGGGTGTGGCCATTCTACTCCAGCAGTTTAGAAAGTTTTATGTTCTTTTAATAGTACTATTGACATGACTGTTGCTGAGCAATGGTGAGAGGTGCCAGAGGAAGCTATGTGGACGCCTGGTCATGGGAAATATGTGAGGAAGGTCACTATAGGCAGGAGCCTATCCAGTGTGCCTACTCACCCAACAACCAGTTGCACTGGCCCTGCCTGCATGTCCTGACCTCTGCCCGCTGACAACCCCCAGCCCCTCCCACTCTTGATGCTGGAACCTTCTGGCTCCTCTTACTGCCTCTGTGAAATTGGGTTTCTGTCCTGCATTCTGTTGGCCAGAACGTCATCATGTGCCCATCAGCCCATGGACCATGACAAGGGTACCTGTTAGGTCTTGAGTGCTATACTGTAAGCTGGACATTGGTAACCTTAGAAGCTCTGCTTTTATCCTTACAACGGTGCTCTGAAGTAGGTCTTGTTATCTTGACTTTATAGACTCAGAAACTGAGGTTCAGAAAGGTCATAAAACTTTCTCAAACCCACATGGCCATGTAAAGACTGGAGCTGGGGTTCGATCTACCTGACTCCAAAAAGTTGTTCTTTCTGCTGAACTGGAGAAACAATAGTTCAACAGAAAGATGCCGTAGTACAAACATTGTAATTGAAGTCCGGATGAGATATATTCCATATAAATGGGAGATTAACGCTAAAAGAGTCTAGAAGAATAAAGGGAAATCTTATGAGATAGACATTTGATCTTGATAGTGATTCCATATGGCTAACATAAGAAAATATGTTTTTCAAAATCTGAGGTTTTAGGTAAAATTAGGGGGGCAAGAAAGATGGAACCAGATATGTTGGGTCAGCATTTGGGAGGTAAACGACAATCTTCACTGAAGAAAAGGAGTTGACTGGTTGATGTAATGGGAAGGCCCTGCCCACATGGGCCCCACATGTTTCTATTGCAAGTGGTGACTCTAGAGAGAGGTCATTCATGCACCCCAGAAAATGTTGAAGGCAGAAGCATCATCACTTTTGTTGGGCTCTGTCTCTTGTCTCCCAAAGTCACCTACCTGGTGTCCACTGCATTTGCTGATGGGGCAGCCAGTTGAAGTGCCAGGATTAGGTTCTGGGCACCACTCTGACCAGTCCAATCCTGTAAGGGAATAATTGTCACTCTGCACGCTCTTCACAGAGGTCTTGAGAAGCAGGGAACAAGAAATCAACAGTGCTGATAGGTGTTAACCATGTATCTGTGGACAGCAGTTCCCAGCCTCCACACTGGCCAGCCGAGGCCTCCAGGAACATGATCTCCAGTCTAAGTGAGAGCCAATGAGATGTTTCCCATAGAAGCATTGTGATGGGGCAATAAGACCTACCAGCCCAGGATGTGGTATGTAGACGAGCTTAGGAAGAGCCTGTGGGGGGAAGGAAAGTATGGCTGTGTGAACATAAGCTGAATGTCTCCATCATTAATTGCTGAGCCCACTGCTGTGCAGACTTGATGCATTTTCAAAATACAACTCTTTGCTTGGATGTTCAAGCTGGAACTCAGTGAGATCAAAGACCGTTCAGTTCAGCTTCAGATAGTGCGATTCCATTGGTCTTGGAAGGAACCTGGCAATGGTGTTCTGAAAATGCTCCTCTGGTGATTCTGACAAGCTGTCAGGACTGAGAATCACCGGGATGTAATCCAACCTGAGTTCTTCACTTTATAGGTAGGGAAACTGAGGCCCCAAGAAAGGCTCCACCTGGGAAGCCACCTGCCATGAAACAAAATGCAGAAAACCTGCTGGGCTACTTCTGGGAGTTTCTTTCATTTTGTTTTCTTTGCTCCTCCTTCCTCCACATGTGCAGGGAGGGAGAAGAAGTTGAACAGGGGCCTGTGGTCAAGACCAAACACTAGCTTCCAACCTACCCCTTCCTTCCCTGGATGCTCTGTGACCCTGTGACTCCCTCCTGCCCACTTTCTGTTTCCCAAGTGACTTGGGTTCCACTTTTGTTTTAATTGATAAAATGTCCCTTCTGGAATGTCACGTCTGTTTTGCCTGCTCATTCTCCTAGAAGCAAACGGAAAAGATTTATGGCTCCTTGTAAAACCCCAGCCTTGTTTAGAAATTGCTTGTGATTGATTAAGTAATAAAAATGCTTTTAAGACAGGGAGGTAAATCTCCCTGCTAATTGCCCTGTGCTTTACATTAGAACCTTGTTACATTGCCTGACGCTCTCCCAGGCTGGACAACTTTGTAATTTCCATCACCCTGAAAAGTCACATTGGAATCATTGTCTGCAGCTTTTTTCCAGGACTGAGACTGTTAAAAGACACAGACAGATAATTAATGGGCCAATAAACACAACCAGCAATGCATTTGAAACAAGAGACCAAACCTCTTCTTCCCTCTGAGTGCGAGTTCCAGTGTTCATCTGGGTGTGCAAATGGAAGCCAAGCCCCCATGGAAGGGTGGTCCAGATGGGAGATGGAAGGAGTTTCTCAGCCTTCACTTGCCCCTCCCCTCTTTCTAGCACAATAGTCTGGATACCCTAAAAGATGGATAGATGATGAGTCAGATTCACTGGCTTCCAGCCAAAAGGGGATGAACTTGCTTCCCAGTGGAGGAGAACGTGGTCCCAGACAGGGCGACAGGGCACAGGGAACGTCTGGTGTGGGGTCTAGTGAGCCTGGATTAGATGGCTGGCCATCTGGGTCCTGAAGAAATTATATGATGCAGGCATGACCAAATTTATTCTCAGTCTCCATCAACAGAGTTATTGTGCTCTTATACAGCCTTACACAGTTTCCCAAACTTTTGAAGCCCACAAGAATGGCATTAAACAGCTCTTGGTGCCTCTCTTCTGACAGCTGTCTCTGTCCTCCACAGACACAGGCAGTTTCCAATCAGTCTTGGAGGACAGGGAAATGTTCCATAGTGGGAAGCAGGAAACAGGCCCCTAGGGAAGGTATGGTATAATAAGAAAGATATTTGGTCTTTGTCCCCAGTTCCTGGCATTAGGCTCCTAAATCCTTGGAAGGTTTTGAGTGATAAGAGTGCCAGGAATCCTTTTTGTTCTGAGGACGTAGCAGGCCCCTAGATGGCTTCAGGATGGGGGCTCGTAGTTATAAATATTAAGCTTTGATTAGAAGCTGGAAATGATCAGTTCCACCATCCTAGAAGGGGAAAGGGGCTGGAGTTAAGCTAATCAATAACAGCCAATAATTTATTCAATCATGCTTACATAATGAAACCTTAATAAAACCCTCTAAACAATAGGTTCAGAGAGCTTCCAAGTTGGAAAACAAATCCACGTGCTGGGAGAGTAACACACCCTAACTCCAGGGAGATGGAACCTCCTGTGCTTGAGACCCTTCCAGACCTCGTCCTATGCACCTCTCCATCTGACTGTTCATGCCTATGCTTTGCAATAAACAGATATTAATAAATAAAGTGTTTTCCAGAGTTTTGTCAACTATTCAAGGAAACTCTCCAACCTGAAAAGGAGGATTGTGGGAACCCTCAGATTTTGTATCCAAGTCAGAAAGCAGTGTCTGATACTTGCAGCTGGCCTGTGACATAGGTGTAGGCTTGTGGGACTGAGCTCTCAGACCTGTGGACTCTGTGCTAACTCCAGGTGGTTAGTGTCAGAATTGAACTGGATTATATCTGGTTGGTGTGAGAAAAGACCTCCACATATTTGGTGTCAGAAGTGTGAGTATAAACAACGGAGAAGGGTTTCGGAGTGTGAAGAAAGAACTATCCAAGGGGCATCCGGTCCAGGAGACACTTCTTGTCCTACCACAGCTAGCTGTCTGACTACCTTTATTTACCACCCTTAGTGGTGGCAGCTTTGGCAGCCACCTGTAATTGGTCCACCGACGAACTCAGGAGATCTGTGAGTGCTCTAAAACTACTTAGAATATGATGTGTGGTTTTGAGCATTTTTCTGAGGAGGGTCCACTTCCTTCATCAAAGTTTTAAGGGATTCACAGTTCAAAGATGATTAAAAGAAAAATCCTAAAGTTGTATTAAAACTATCAGAAAGTTAACAGGAGAAATAATTCTGACTCAGAGGGTTAGGGAGGGCTTCACTGAGGAAATAACATTTGGACTTGGCCTTGGAAGAGAATGAATTGTCTAGGTGGCAAATAAGGGGATTGCAGCAGAGGTAATTTCTTTTTTAATTTTTTAAACTGTTTTTATTTTTTAAATAATTTCTCTTTTTTTAATGTTTTTATTTATTTTTGAGACAGAGAGAGACAGAACTTGAGTGGAGAAGGGGCAGAGAGAGGGAGACACAATCTGAAGCAGGCTCCAGGCTCTGAGCTGTCAGCACAGAGCCCGACGCGGGGCTCGAACTCACAGACTGTGAGATCGTGACCTGAGCTGAAGTCAGATGCTTAACCGACTGAGCCACCCAGGCGCCCTGTGTTTTATTTATTTTTGAGACAGAGAGAGAGCATGAGCAGGGGAGAGGCAGAGAGAGAGGGAGACACAGAATCTGAAGCAGGCTCCAGGCTCTGAGCTGTCAGCACAGAGCCCAACGTGGGGCTCGAACTCACGGAGTGTGAGATCACGATCTGAGCTGAAGTCGGACGCTTAACCAACTGAGCCGCCCAGGAGCCCCGCAGCAGAGGTAATTTATGTGCGGAGTTCTGGAAAATCACAACTTAACTATAGGCCAGAGAGAAAGGAGGTTGGAACAGAGGGCACCAAGGAGAATGCACCTAAAAAAAGCATGCTTGGGCCCCATCACAGGGGGATGGAGTTTAGGCTTGACTCTTAAGTGCCCAGACACTAACTCCCTTGTGTCCACTGCATCAGCATTCTGTTTGGAACAAGGTCAAGGCCAGCTCAGAGAGGGAAAGTGGAACATCAGTTGAGTCCAGTTGTTAGGTAGGCAAACCAACTTGGCATCCAGAAGACTGAGCACGATAAAGAGGACACACTACTTCAAATATACGGTTGGCCAGCTATTCTCAGACTTCTGAGGTCTTCCTCAGGACTTTCCGTCACCCTGCCTCCCAGCTTTTCTGGATCAGCTTCCATGGAAAGTCATTCTACTCTAACAAGTTACGGTGGAATGATTGTTTCCTGGGGAAGAGTTTCAGGTTTTGGCCATGGTCAACTGGGAGCTTTTCACTTGGCTTAAGGGAAATATGTGGAGCAAATGACAGGGACAGATCGTGCATATGAATATGTCATTATGCTTCTGTCACAGCATTTTTTTAGCTATTCTATTTTTGCAATGCATTGGGGACACCCAGACTTTAAATTACTGAAGAGAGATGTAAGCTTTCACTCAACTCCTGGCTTCCACAGCACCCCTGAGAAGAGGAGATCAAAAGACCATAACTCCTGGACCCCTCCATGTGGTAATAGGATAATGATGAGAATACCCATTGAAGGCAGGGTCTTAGTTTTAGAACTGCTGCTCCTCAGGTTATGCTTCAGGTCCTGCCATGAAGAAACTCCATTCAGATTCAGTCTCAGGATGAGTGAGGGCCTTCAAGCCCACATGATAGTAGCAAATAGACAATGGGGAGCTCCCTACCACCTCTACTGAGTACGCCTTCTGACACATTCTGCTGGTCTGGCTCTCTTAAAGTTGTAGGCAGGGCTTTCAGTTCTTTCCTGGCAGTGGGCCAAGTTGTCACCACTATGTCCCCTGTGGAAGGTAGAAACTGAGGAGTCTTCCAACAGACAGAAGGTCTCTGCCTTCCAAGGCCTGGCTGTTGATATTACCAAGTCTGGCAGAGTGACAGAGTGACAAATTCTGGTCTAATAAAAAGAAGTAGCTAACCACTATTTAATACATACTAGGAGTCACTATGCTCAGTGTCTTATTATTAGCGGAATTATCTCATTGAATCTCCCCAACTGTCTTGTGGACTAGGCACTCTAGCTACCCCCATTTTACTGATGAGAAAATTGAAGATTGGAAAGGAGGAGAGTTAACTCGCTCAAGGTTCCCAACCAGTTAATAAGGGACTCATGATCCAAACCCAAGCTGCCTGGCTTCAGAGGCACACTCTTAGCCATGATGTGCTAATGCTGCCACAGTCTATGGCTAGCTGGCTTTAGTCCCCTAGGCATCCTGTACATAGGTTGGGGTGGAGGAAAAGGCTTCTAGGGTGGCTTCTAATCTAGAAATAAAGTGGATACAGAATAGATACATCTGAGAGATCCAAGTTGATGCAAGTATACTGGAAGCATGTCACAGCTCATGGAGGGATGGGCTGGAGAGCAACCAGGTGGGAGGCCAGGGTCCTGTCCAAGTGGCATGAGGCATAGAGGCTGCCCAGCAGGTGGGCAGAAACTGTAGATTTCTGAGTGAGGCTGGGACAAACAGAACCTGGCTTTGTTGAGGTTGTTCTCATGAAGAGGGCAGTTACTTCCTTTCTTTGTTCATCTTTTCAGAATGCCAGGTAGAGGCAATTGCTACTCTATGGCTCTCCAGACACATATAACAGTAATAACAACAATTACCATATCAAGGAACTTACAGAAATTTCATTTATTGGCCTGAGTGGGCTTAGGTGAGCTCCTCCTTCCTCCAGATGTGGTCTGGAAGCAGAGTTGTGGCATTGAGTACAGGGGGACCAATGAGGTATAAACTAATAGAAGAACCTTCATAGTCCAATGTGTTTTCTGAGGCTCTACTTACTCAAACCACCTTTGGAACTGGCCCAAACATTAGCCTCTCCTGCTGCCCCTGAATCCTCCCTGGGAAGAATCTTATGCCTCTTCCTTCCAAGTTACATCTTTTGGCATCCAGTTTTTTTTTTTTTTTCTTCTTATCAGGAGGTAAATACATTTCTCAAAACTATTGACTTATAAGAATTGAAAAGAACTATGATTCTTAATGGAAAGTGAAATATATCAGATATTTTCTACTCCTCCTACAGGGACTGTGCAAAAGATTAGTTTCTGAAAGTGAGGATGCAGGTTGAATAATTTACAACCAACATTTTAAACATTTCCTTTGGTAAATGGTGATCTATTGAAAGTGTTTAAGCAGGGAAATAACATGATCAGATTTGTGAATTCTTGTTCAACAACTGAAAGTTATAATTAATGCTCTCTGCTTGGCTGTGATGCTCTTGAGGAAAAGGAATGAAGCCTTCTTTTTGCATCCCTAGCACACAAGTGCCCCATACTTACTTGCTACTCAATAAATCTTGAGTGAATGAAAGAATGTGCAGGAAAGTGTCTGTAAGTGCAGGCAAGAATGAGGTTGTAGTTGGAGGTTGTGAATTGGAAGCTGGAAGAGGCTGGAGTCAGGGAAAGAGACCAAAGGAACTTAAACACAAGGCCAGGAGAATGTTAGTTATAGAAATGGGCTGGGGAAAGGGAGAAAAATGGGTGGACGCAGGACATATCATGCAAGCAAGATGGGCACTTACTTCTATGCTCTTTAGGGGGCCAATGGTGTAGCACAGTGCTGTCCAAAAGAACTTTCTATAATGATGGAAATGCTCCATATTTACATTGTCCAATATGGTAGCCGTTAGCCATATGTGGTTATTCGGCACTTGGAAAATGTGCTTAACATTACTGAGAAACTGAATTTTTAATTTAGGAAATTTGTAACTAAATTTAAATGGCCACATGAGGCTGGTAGCTACTATATTGGACAGTGTACTCTATTATCTCCAAATAACAGAAATGGTTTTGTGGGTCCAGGAAAAAGTTGGGGGGGGGAGTTGAAGACAAGCATAGTAGCAGGAAATTCTACAGTGAAATTTCAGGTTTGAGCTATTCATTATAGGTGCAAACTTGGTGGAAAACAAATAAAATTACAATATCCCAAAGGTTGTCTCTCTCATATCCGTGACGTATTAGCTGACTTGCAACTGGAGTCATTTATCCATTAGTTTTATGGTCATAAATAAAGTATCTCTCTGTTTCTTTGGCATCCAACCTGGTCCAGGTGACGATGCTCTGTTTCCCCTTGCCAGAGGTGTGTGGATGAGGAATCACTGGAAGGGACAATCCAATCCAGCCAAATCTAGCTGAGCTTTTCATGAGCACTTACAGCAAATTAACCCAAATTTGCTTTGGCTGGGGGAGGATTTTATTTTGGTGGCATCATGTGCTTGTAATAAAAGTGCCCTTTTTAATAAAAATCAATGACAACTCTAAATACACAGTAAATGTTGCAACATTAATAAAACATACTATGCATTAAATCCAACTTTACTACGCAACGTGCACTATTTACAGCTTTCATTTCAGGCCTGATCGTGCTTCCAGTGGTGAGTGAAATGGCCTCAAACAGCTGTCAGATGGTGTGAAATGAACACAGACACAGGGTAAATAAAACTCAAATGAGCCCTGAATGTTCTTTCTCAGCAGTGACAACAGCTCTGGGTAACTAAGGGTGGGTATATGGTCTGTAGCCATTTGCACTATGTCATACACCCTTCCTCCCTCCATCTCTCTTCCTCTTTTCCTCCCTGATTCTCTCTTCTTCCTTCTTACCATAAGTTCAGAACTTGAGGAATACAAAAGAGATTTAAGGCATCTTCTGCTATCTAGGGGCTTAACATATGATTATGGAAATTAAACATGGACTATATACATGACACAGTTCTTTATTGATTTCCTGATGTGTAAAGATATAGATAGGCTATTTCCTCTAACTGATTTGCCCTGTCTCTCCTTCTCCACCTAGAAAACTCTTACTCATCCTTCAAAACCCAAATCAAATGTCACCTCCTCTCTGAAGACTTCCTTGGGCTCCCAGGCAGAGTCCACAACTACATCTTTTGTGCTCTCTTCATACTATTTTTTCTATTTCCCAAATATTGTGATTACACTTGATCTTAGCCAAAAGGCCAAGAGGGACGTGCATACCACATTGTCTGCAACTCAGTCACATGGCCACACCTAATTGCAAGAGAGTCTGGGAAACAGTTCAGTGAGGTTCCCAAAGAAAAGAGTTTGGTGCTCACAAAGCCAGTTTGAAGAGGCAGACAGGGTCTGAAACATCTCCCCCTTATTCATGATGCCCAGACACATTAGCTTCCTTGATTTTCTTTGTGCCAAGAAAATTCCCTCTTTACATATGCTGTTCCCTCTGCCCAGGATCTTTTTTTTCCTGGTATCCTTGATCAATCTCAAGCAGTTTACACTACTCTCCCACCTGTTCCCCTCTTGGATGTTTTATGGCACTCAGAACTCACTCCAGTTATATTGCATTTACCTCCACTAGATTGCAAGTTTCATGAGCGCATGACCCCTTCTCACAATAGACCAATGGCTGCTACTGATTGCATTCTGAGGGCCAACCCCTGGGGCCAGAAGTTCAGGTCCCTCTGATGGCCAACTTGACAATCCCATTCTCCTTCATGTTAGTGAATCCCAAAGAAGATTCTTCCATATCTTGTACTGGTTTAAAAAAAAAATTGGCAGAGGGTGTGGATAAGGCAGTTGAGATGTCTTAGAATCAGCTCCATCCTATATACAAACTCAAGACACCATACTTTCTATAAAAATGAACTTTACAGGGCACCTGGGTGGCTCAGTTGGTGAAATGTCCAACTCTTGATTTTGGCTCAAGTCATGATCTCATGGTTTGTGAGTTAGAGCCCCAAGTCAGGCTCTGCACTGACAACATGGAGCCTACTAAGGCTTCTGTGTCTCCCTCTCTCTCTGCTCTTCCCCCACTCATGCACACACAGTCTTTCTCTCTCTAAACAAACAAACACACAAACACACAAACAAACAAACTTAAAAAAAAATGAAGCTTAGTAAGCTCTGACCCTGAATGGTCAAATTGAAGACTGATGTGACAGCTCTGGAGCCCAGCTACTTCTGGTTTATGTGGCCTTGGGAAATTACCTAACTTCCATGGGGGCAGTTTTATGTAAAATGGGTCTGACAATACAGAGGAGAGAACATATGGGAAGCAGAGGAACAGTGCCTAATGCATGGTAGGAACTCAGTGTGTACCCCCTGCCATATCTCTTTCACTTTATCCTTTCTTTGTCCTTTTTCTTCCTCTTTCATGTTTTTCTTTTTTAATAGTTAGGGTCTTGTATGAATATCTAGCAAGCCGTCTTCATTTCCCTCTGTCTCCCCGTCTGTCAGAGCTCACAGCCCCTTTCCTGCCCCTAGGACTCTTGCTATGGCCTTGTTGAACTCCTTGGTCCACTGAACTTTGGTACAGACCGACTTTCCTGAAAGACCGTGTGACAGCAAATTTCTAGTACATGTAGTTAATAGGTTAATAGGTTTCAGGGGACCCAACTTGGCCCATATTCAGAATGTAATAATGACGTGCTTTAATTGGTTTTCCCTCATTTGGGGGCCATGGGAAGATAATTTCCTCAAATTCTCAATAGGATCTAAGGTTGGAGTAACCACTGAATTCTGCCTCAGTCAGACTGAATGTGAAAAGGTCCTTTTAGGACAAAACACAGACCTCTGTGCTTTCCCACAAATGAGGACACCAGTGAAGCCACCCACGTGCCTGCTCAGGTACGGAATCCAGTCCCTAGACAGACTCTTTCACCTGAATTATTAACAACTGTGTTTGCTCCTTCATCAGTTAGGCAGCCATGACAGTGTGGCTCCTTTGGAAATGCAAATACTATATGGACAGGACAAGCAAAAAATACTCTACGAAAACTAATTAGCTTGCTTTCAATGAAGAGTAAAAAAGGTGATCTTATACGGCACTTTGGGGAATGACGTGAAGGTTTTGAACTCTCTGGGTTCCATCAAATGACTGAAAGCGACAGAGAGTGAGAATGGGTTCTCGTGTGAGCACCTTCAGGTGACGTCTTTGTTTTCCTTTGTGTCTCAGGGCCTATGCCATAATAGAGGCCTCACAGACATTTATTGAAATAAAATGAAAAATTCCCAGGACTTTTAACTAAGATAGGAAAGGGCTGCTCGATACAAGAACACAGTTGGATAACATATTAAATATATGCTCTTTTCTCCATCTGATGGCTTGGTTTGTGTTGAAATTTCTCCTTTCCTCTTCTGTGTTGATTGTTCCTAGACTTTGTTATCTGAGTGAGACAGAGAAGGAGAAGGTGGAGAGACTCACGTTTTCTTTTTGTTTTGTTTTGTTTTGTTTTTGAGTGTGTACTATAAGGGATCCCACGTTACAAACATTGCTTTTGTCATTTTCATTAACAGATGCAAAAAACTAGGTCCAGGGAGGTTGAGAAACATGTCAGGTTCATATAACTGTGCCAGCATTGAAACCACGGTTACCCTCTCTAAAACGGATGCTTCCCCCCCCTACCCCCCAACTAAGTCCATGATAGGTCAAGTTGAGGTCAGCAGGAAATGAGGGATAGATATCAGCACCAACTACACAGATATTGTGTGTCAGCTGGCCCAACAAATTACGGGAAACCCTTTTGGGGCTGCCCTATGAGACCTGTTATCTCCCTATTCCCTGCCTTCCTCCGGCCGCCTCAGTGATGCACATTGTAGGTTATGTGATGGGAGATGCAGGTGACTTCAGCTCTGAAATCCCCAAGGAGAGCTGTGACCCCATAGTAAGGGATGGACCTTGTGACTGTTTCCCTTATACTTAGAGACCCAGGTCTTGGGAGGCGGGAGCTTTTCTTTCTTTCTTTTTTTTTTTTTTTTAATTTTTTTAACGCTTATTTATTTTTGAGACAGAGAGACAGAGCATGAACAGGGGAGGGTCAGAGAGAGAGGGAGACACAGAATCCGAAACAGGCTCCAGGCTCTTAGCTGTCAGCGCAGAGCCCAACGAGGGGCTTGAACTCACAGACCGTGAGATCATTACCTGAGCGGAAGTCAGACGCTTAACCGACTGAACCACCCAGGCTCCCCGAGCTTTTCTTAATTGTAGGCAGGGTGTTATTTCCTTGTGACGAAGGAGGTGAGAAGTTGAGACTTCTTTCTCTCGGACAGTTGCTCAGAGGTGGTGACTGTGATGCATGGAAGACAAATTGTGGTGGTTGCTTGTGGCCTCAGGTTTCAGTTCCCCGGGGCAGCTGGAGAAGATAGCGCCCCCTTCTGTTCTCATGATTTCCTCCAAACCTTTCCACCATACGTCTGACAGTCCTTGGCCACAGCACCTCATGCCACCTGCGGTGATCTTTTTTTGCTATTCCCTCAACCCTCTTGGGGCCATCAGGGCAACATCAGGCCTGCACCATATGGAGCTTTCTGGGTCTGAAATGTGATGTTTTAGAACAAGTCTTTTAGAAGAGCCAGTGTGTCTCATGGGGGACTGGAGTCAGACAGTCCTGGGTTTGAATCCAATCTGTTCTATGATGACCTGAGATTTCTGAGCTTCCTCATCTGGGAAACAGGGAGCATGAGTCCCACCCAGTGGAGTAGCGACATCAGATATCATAGTGTAAAACTTACAGCTATTTGCTAGGCCTTTGGGCAATACAATTCTTTTTAGATTATTTATTTTTGAGAGAGAGAGAGAGCACATGGGAGGGGCAGAGAGAGAGAGAGAGAGGGAGAGAGGAAGAATCCCAAGCAGTGTCTGCACTGTCAGCTTGGATCCCGATGTGGGGCTTGAACTGAGATCATGACCTGAGCCAAAATCAAGAGTCGGATGCTTAACCAACTGAACCAGCCAGGCGTCCCTGGGCAATATGATTCTTTGTGAAAGACGAAAAGCCTAGGCTCTGAGGTCTGATGGAGCTGTGTCAAATTCTGAAGCTGTTACTGACCAGTTTTCAAGCTTGAATGAGTGTTTCAACCTCTCTGATTCTGTAATTTAGTAATAACTAGTGATCCATCCAGTAATAACTACCTTCTAGGGTCTGTGTGAAGATTCAGTGAAATAACATATGAGAGGGGTTAGCAAAGAACTGGGTACAAAGAAGACAGTTAATAAATGCTAATTCGTATGTTGTTAAGTATTGGTATTATTACTATATTACTATTGCAAGTGTTGTTAGGTACCACAGCAGTGATGCTGTGCTGCCCAGACTCTTCATTCAAGATCAAGGCTCTCCATTCCCCTGCCCGCAGGGCTATGGCTCCTGATGGCTCATAGCTGAGTCCTGCTGCCCTCAGCTGAGGGGAGCTACCTCCCCCAAGGTCACACCCCATCCCTGAGGTGGTTTGTAACCAGTGACTGGTCCCCTGGCTCCATTGGGACAACTCTGCATGCAGGACCCTTCCAGCTCCAGACTCCTGTGGCTGAAGCCTCTGCTATAACCACAGTGTGACCAATCCTGCTTCCCTTACCCATCACAGGCACTGACAGAAACTCTGGTCAGGCTCTTCTGAATCCTTTTCCCAACCAGGCCTTGACTTCTGGGCTTCCATGTTTGTTTCTACATTGCCTAGTTTGGGCAAGGATCCTGCTAAGTGAGTCCTTTTATCCAGAAGTCCCTGTCCTTGATATCTGATCACCCTGGATGTCTGAGCAGGCACCTCACCCTCCACCTTCCCCTGGTGATGTCTGGTCACCCTGGTCTGCCTTCTGCAAGGAGCCTGTTAGGTTGCTTTAGCCAGAATGCCCCAGACTCCCCATGTTTCCTCTGAGTAATTCCAATCCATTGACCCCTAATCTGCTCCTTGACTATAAATTCTCACTTTTCCTTGTTGAATGAGGAGCTGAGCCCCCCTCCCCCCCCCACTATAAACCCCCAATGGGAGCAGCCCCTCACCTCTTACATGAAGTCTGTCTTGACATTAGCTAACAAGTGTCATGAACAATTTTTTCTTTTTTTTTAATTTAAAAAAAAATTTTTTTTCAACGTTTTTTATTTATTTTTGGGACAGAGAGAGAGCATGAACGGGGGAGGGGCAGAGAGAGAGGGAGACACAGAATCGGAAACAGGCTCCAGGCTCCAAGCCATCAGCCCAGAGCCTGACGCGGGGCTTGAACTCACGGACCGCGAGATCGTGACCTGGCTGAAGTCGGACGCTTAACCGACTGCGCCACCCAGGTGCCCCAGAACAATTTTTTCTTTAACAGTACTGTGCACTTGCAACAGGCCCCCCATATGAAAAATCTCAGCATCTCAAAGTCTCTGCTTTTCCAGGACTTATTCCATTCAATATTTGAATCTTCTTTACGGCAGTGTAAACCAACCTCCCCACCCTACCCCTCAAGCCCTCCTGAGACAGGGAGCTCTCTCCATCTTCTGTAAGACCCAAACTACTTTGCAGACCGTTCTAATAATTAGAAAGTTCCTAAAAATAATATCCATCAATTATGTAGCTCCTTATTCTTACAAAGTATTCCTATCTATCTTATTTCTCCTGAGCCCCACAAAATCTTGTTAAGGCAAATCTTATTAATATCCCCATTTTACAGAAGAACAAGTCCAGGAAAATCAAAGAAATTAAATAACTTTCTCAAGATTACTTAAGGGATTACAATTAGAGATGTATACAATCAAATTGGTCCACTGACAATTTTTTTTTCAATGCATGTTTTAAAAAACTGAGTTGGAAGGACTGTAGTCCTCATCTTGCCATTGGTGCCACAATTCCTTATCCTCTTGGAATCACTTCCCACATTTAAGTCACCTATCTGGCCTCAGAGATAATGTGAATTCAGAGAATCTCACTCAGAAATGGTGGACACAGAATTCAACATCTGGCATCTTCACTTTGGAGCTGTCAGGCACATACACCATGCCATCTGTTTTTTCATTTCCACACGTGTCCTGTGTCCTAATTTGGGGGTCACATCACAAGCAGATAATCCACCTTGCATGGATTCTCTTTTAGTTATTCCAAGACACCTACACCGTGTCTTTCCCTACACCTTGAGTTCCCTAGCTCCTCCATTGTTTTTCATGAGCCATGTGTGATAACAAAAATATATGTATTTGGTCTTCATCTATGTTTCTGGCACAGAGCTCCTAAAATCCTTAGAATTTTGTAAGCGGTTGGAGTCTTAAAGGTGTCTTCTGTTATGGCAAGCAGGTGAGGTGGTAATGAGGTTGGGGGCTGGTTGCAGGAGAACTGACCATGTGATCGAGGGTTGGAAATTTATGTTCCACCCCTTAACCTCCAAGGAAGGGAGAGAGGCTGGAGATTGAATCAATAGCTAATAGGCAATTATTTAATCAATCATGCCTATGTAATGAAGCCTCTATAAACACCCAAAAGGACAGGGTTTGGAAAGCTTTCAGGTTGCTGAACATGTGGAGATTCAGGAAGAGGGACATGTTCAAGATCATGGAAGCAGTGTTCTCTTTCCCCATACTTGCCCTGGGCAGCAATTTCATCTGGCTGTTCCTGAGTTATAACCCTTTGTAATAAACTGGTGATCTAATAAGTAAAATGTTCCTCTGAGTTCCATGAGCCACTCTAGCGAATAAATCAAACCAAGGAGGTGTTTTGATCAGTTAGTCAGATGTACCGGTAACAACCAGGACTTACATTGGCATCTGATGCGGGGTCAGTCTTGTGGGATTGAGTCTCTAATCTATGGGGTCTGATACTCTATGCAGGTAGATAGTGTGAGAATTGAATTGAATTGTGGGACACAGAGCTGGTGTCAGAGATTTCCCTGGTTGTGTGGGAACCCCCTCCCAAAACACTGGAATTGGAATCAGAATCATAATATGGTTATGTGTTCACATATTATACTAGGGTCCACTTAACTGGATGGACTCCTTTTTGTTTTTGTTTTTGTTTTTTTTTTAAATTTTTTTAACGTTTATTTATTTTTGAGACAGAGAGAGACAGAGCATGAACGGGGGAGGGGCAGAGAGAGAGGGAGACACAGAATCGGAAGCAGGCTCCAGGCTCTGAGCCATCAGCCCAGAGCCCGACGCGGGGCTCGAACTCACGGACCGCGAGATCGTGACCTGAGCCGAAGTCAGACGCTCAACCGACTGAGCCACCCAGGCGCCCTGGATGGACTCCTTTTTGGTAATAATGCTTTAAAAATGGCCCTAGAACTTGAGATAGTCCAAATGTGATCTGACCAGCACAGAGAAGTTTAACTGAAACTCAGTGACCTCCAAATCACCACAATCCAGGTTTAATGGCTGGTCACATAACTTCATAGTCTCTTAAGTGGTTAAGCATTCCACTTAAACCAGAGAAACAAGGTTCATGCAAGATTGTGTCTCTTCTTTATTATCTCTCTTAAAGTTTATGTGTTCAAATATGGTCTGGTTATGAGTTAACAACACAAGAACAATCGATACCAGACTCTGAACAGGAGAACTCACAACATGTCTATAAAAGTGAAATTAGCATCATAAAACGATTATGGATTCAAGTTTTGTTTTTTTGCCTCGGCAAGGTGTATGATGATCTCTGTGCTCTTAAATTAAAATTGCAATGCTTTCAAAATCCATGTTACCTTTTTGGGGGGGGGTGCATGCCGAATTCTACCATTATTTGGATCCAGCTGTATTGTGTTCCATTTGGTTCCATTTTCAAGAAGAAAGTAACAGGAGCTAACAAGTGTTCAGGACCTACTCTGTGCCAACAATTGTGCAAAGCATGTCACAGATATTTTCTCATTTTATCCTCACAATAACCTGGAGGAGGAAGGTGCAATTACTGAGTAGCTTGCCCCAGGTCATACAGCTCCTAGGACGGTCGGCAAAGATGTAAGCCAGGACAGTGGACTTCCTCAATAAAACAGCAAGGATGTGAGCCGGGATAGTAGACTTCCTCCATAATAAGATGGATGCTTGCTCTTCCTCTGCCTATCGGCTGAGCCTACAACCCGGGACCCAGTTGGTTGTGAACGTGAGCAAAGAACAAAGATATCAAAGATACCCTTTTTAGTACCCTGAAAACTCACATTCTCAGCAGAAAAGTCTGGAGAACACTGGCTCAGAGATCTAATTCTGTTCTCTCCCAACACCCCCTTACCTTTTGACTTCCTCTCTGAGCTTCATTCTAAACCCCAAACAATTATGAACCCCCCCCCCCCCATGAAAGTCCTGGAATAAACATTATTAGAGATTTTAAAAATTATAGGAAAAGAAGAAGGAGGAAAACTGAGGAAAATGCAATCTAATTTTACAAGAATTATTTTGTCACTTCATTTAAAGATTTCCTTTCAAGGCACAAGTTCAAGAAATCTAGTTGGAGATTCAATCTTTCATAAAGGAAAATGGCAGGGCCATTGATTTTTAATATCCTATATGTTACCTAAATAAGGTAATGACCAATTTTGTCAGCTGCCTTTGGGGATGGGGCCGGGCTGACTGTGAGTGAGACATGAAATGATTCTTTGTGAAGAACATTTCCAAACATCTTTTATAAACGCCTGTCGTGGCTTCAATGGGCTTGTCAATTGTAAGTGTTTCCAATGTCATCCTCGTGGGTGATGCCTTTTTACTATCCTGTGGCACTAATGGAGAACCATTTGGAGGGTGTCTTTCCTACACGTTGACAACTTGGCTTAAGGAGGAAAGGCCAGAAACCATTTAAGTTGTTGATGTAGTTCTTTTTATGGAAGCAATAACGCTTGCTCTTGAAATGTCATTGCATATAGTTTCCTATAAGCAATAATTATACATTTAGTACCTGTACAGTTGATGTGATCTAGGGTGAATGTCTCTACAGTACCTCCTTCTCTTGGCCTTGGCATACTTCCTTCAGCCCCAGTTGTGTTTTCAGAATGTTCAGATAGCTGTCTTCCTTCTCATTGGTTGCTTTTCTGTGAAGCGTGAGTAGGTGGGTGAGAGTTTGCCTTTTTTTTTTCATGTTTACTTATTTATTTTGAGAGAGAGAGAGAGAGAGAGAGAGAGATCATGGGGGAAGGGCAGAGAGAGAGGGAGAGAATCCCAAGCAGGCTCCACACAGAGCCCAATGCTTCACTTGATCCCAGGAATGGTGAGATCATGACCTGTGCTGAACACGAGAGCTGGAGGCTCAACTGACTGAACCACCCAGGCGCCCCCAGAGAGTTTACCTTTTATAGGCAGCAAAGCATGTTATCCCTTTGGGTTATTGATGTTCCTTGTTCCCTGTGATAATTGGTGACTCCTTGTAAGAAAGCAGGATATGTCCCTGTTTCCCAGGAAGATTTGAGATGACAGGAGAAGTCAGAGGGCCCAGAATAAAGTTCGGGTGATGAAGAGAAATGGAAACTTGTTCCTAAAATACTGAGGAGTCTCGTTACGACTGCAGGAAAATCACAGCACCCTGTCTCCTCCAAGAGCCTGATTTCTCCCTCTCCATCTCTTATTTCTATGATGCCAACAACTGGGGCCATAAGACCCTCTGGTCCCCTCTCCAGCCATGTGGATGGGATGTATGTACTTGATTTCCTGTCCTCAACCTCATGCAGTGGGTTTGTGCATGGACTTGGATCATGATGATTTGGATTCAGACACCACCTTCTACTTCCTTGTGGTGGCATTTTAGGCAAGTTAACCTCTCTGTGCCTTAATTTGCTCATTTGCAAAACAATAATCATGATGAAGATAGGCTTAATTTTAGAAAGTCCTAAACACGCAGTAGAGTGAAGCCAAACCAGGATTTGAATTTTATCTTTGCCAGTTACCAATTTTCTGACCTTGAATGTATTTGACCTATAAAATGGGTATATTAACAATAATAATAACCATCTGTTCCACAGGATTTGGGGCAAGAACTGATATAGGTGATTAATATATACTCTATACTAAAGATAGTACCTGGCATATAAGTACTCAATAAATACCAGCTTTACTGAACAATCAATATAATTGTTTTAGTCTATTATTATTGTTATTATTATATTTTATTTTATTTTTTTAAATTTTTTTTTAATATTTATTTACTTTTGAGACAGAGAGAGACAGAGCATGAAGCGGGGAGGGTCAGAGAGAGAGGGAGACACAGAATCTGAGACAGGCTCCAGGCTTCAAGCTGTCAGCACAGAGCCTGACGCGGGGCTCGATCTCATGGACTGCGAGATCATGACCTGAGCTGAAGTCGGATGCTTAACCGACTGAGCCACCCAGGCGCCCCTATTATTATTATTTTAAATCTAAGAGCATGTTGGTAGTGTGCAATTTGACACCAGGGAATCATTACAAGAGTCTGGGAAATCAGGGGAAGCACCACTGACCCCAGTCAAATACAGGAGCTGCTGCTGGCCACTGTGGAAAACAGCACCACCACCAGGAGCAGGAAAGGGGCTGGCAATTGCTAAGGAGAAGAGCCATTTCTGCTGAAGGGTAGCCTGCCTGCCTGCACGTAGGCCACCTGTGTGCCCATGTAGGCTTCTGAACACCCGAGCCACCCCTGACCTCCACCACATGGTTCCACGTTGCAAGTGGCCCGTGGATCCCGGGGGAGAGCTCACAAGTCCCACTGCCCCTGGTACAGGCTTGAGGTCTGAGTCAGCACAGATTTGGAGACAAACTGGATGTCAAGAGAGGCAGGTTAGCTCCCATCCCAGGGCTGCAGTTGGCACTAAAGAGCCTTACCAGGGTCTAGGGGGAGAGAGAGAGAGAGAGAGAGAGAGAGAGAGAGAGAGAGAGAGAGAGAGACTGCCTTGTCTCACGTTTATAATATGGCACTATCTTTCCAGGAGGAATGGATTAATAATTTACATAAGGCATTTAATTAAAAATGTGTCATCACCTCATTAATGTCTTCTCCAAGGATGCATCATTATTCTCTTTTGTTAATAGATTTGAGTGCCTGTGTGCCCACGCTGCCGGCCTGCCTGCCCGAAGTGGCAGGTGCCAAAGGAGAGGTGTGGGAGAGGGGGGCCTGCCTTCGTGGTGGCCTTATGGTTTCTGCTTCCAGGTGGCAAGAAGGACAATCTTTCCCTCCACTCTCCCCCTCTTGTGTTTCTTTCCCTCTGGGGGGCTGGCCCTGCCTGGTGGTAGGGGGGCCAGGGTCTAGCCACCTAAGGAGCCTGCTGGGCCTCTGGGACAACTCCTCTCTCCAAGAGATCCAGGGAGGAGGTGGAACCCCACAGCGCGACAGTCCCCAGCCCTATGTTTCCTTTCAAATGTAAGTACAAGGAAGCAGAAAGGAACACAGAGGGGCCCCGGAAGAAGGACAATGAATTATTCATCTCCTAGTCAGGGCTCCGGGGCTCACAGAGCCTCCTCTTTCCGTCCTGAAAGGCAGCCAATGAGAAAGACACCTGATTCACTGGTTGAATTACCGCGTATGAATGGCTGGAGGACCCATTTCAAAGCTGCACTTAGAATTGGCCTATTAAAAAGGCAGCCTGATTTGTTTCAGAAGCTACACTGGGAATGAATGAGGGCTCTTTCATCTCTGCTGCCTATTAAAAAAGCTTCACTTCTCACAGAGCAACTATTTTAATTAAATCAATAATTATGTTTTATTGAATTCAATGCTCTTCAGCAAAAACCAGCACAGAGCCTCTCTGCCTTTTGAAAACTTAATTCAGGCCAACAGTGGGTTGGGGAAGGGAGGGGAGGCCGGTGAGGCAATGGCAGGGGTAGGGGGAGAGAACAGCAGAGGGAATTGGCTATTTCGTGGCACCTGTTAGAATGTCTCCCTTCCCACCCTCAGCACTGAGAGAGACACATGCTTAGGTGAGATTAAGGATGATTGTAGTGACTTCCTAACTGGTGTTCCATCAACTTCAAAGTCTCAACTGAAACTCTCTGGTCCAGGGGCACCTGGGTGGCTCAGTCAGTTAAGTATCCGACTTTGGCTTGGGTCATGATCTCGTGGTTAGTGGGTTCAAGCCCTGTGTCAAGCTCTGTGCTGACAGCTCAGAGCCTAGAGCCTGCTTCGCATTCTGCGTCTCTCTCTCTCTCTCTGGCCCTCCCCTGCTCACATTCTGTCTGTCTGTCTCTCTCTCTCAAAAATAAATAAACATTAAAAAAACCCAAAACAAATAAAAAGAAAAAACTGGTCCAGTCCCTTTCCTCTTTCAGTGGCTGCCTCTTGCTCATTTGCATAACCCGAGCCAGATAGTAACAGGTGTGAGTGAGCAGGAGGTGGAGGGAACGGTGACAAACTGGTAAGAAGCATTGCTGGGTCTAAAGGCCATGGCTAAAGCTCAGGCCCAGCCAATTGTTGGCACATAGCAACAGAGCCCCCTGTTGCCAGGAATTTTGATTTTTTCCCCCCATAAAACCTGGCAATCCTGACTTTTCTGTGCAATCTGTCAATTTTTAAATATTGGCTACCATGGTAAACAAAATAATTTGTTCAAAATACTCGTTATACCCTTTTACTAGGCCCGGCTTGCAGGAGAAATTGTTAACCAACCTATTGGGACACAGGGCTTTTGTGACATGCTGTGTTTTGGCCAATGAAATACAGGTAGCATTGATGTGTACCACTGCTGAGCAGAAGCTTTAAGAGCCACTGCATGGTTGTGCCATCATGACTTTTTTTTCTGCTACAAGAATGCACATCCCAGGGGCACCTGGGTGGTTCAGTCGGTTAAGCGGCCGACTTTGGCTCAGGTCATGATCTCGCGGTCCGTGAGTTCGAGCCCCGCGTTGGGCTCTGTGCTGACAGCTCAGAGCCTGGAGCCTGTTTCAGATTCTGTGTCTCCCTCTCTCTGACCCTCCCTAGTTCATGCCCTGTCTCAAAAATAAATAAATGTTAAAAAAAAAAAAAAGAATGCACATCCCAGACAGGGTCTGCCCCCTCAGCCTCTGTGTCAGTGCAAACAGATTGTAGGGCAGAGCTAGGGTCACCCCACAACTGACTTGACAGTGACCAAGAAAGAAAGTGCAATTTGTTGAAATCCACTAAAGATTATGGGTTATTTGTTGCTGTATATGAGCTGACTGATGCATTTACTAATTAAAATATTTTTGAGGGGCACCTGGGTGGCTCAGTTGGTTACGCGTCAGACTTCAACTCAGGTCTTGATCTCGGGGTTCCTGAGTTTGAGCCCCAGTGCATCAGGCTCTGTGCTGACAGCTCAGAGCCTGGAGCCTGCTTTAGATTCTGTGTTTTTTTCTCTCTGCCCCTCCCCTGCTTGTACTCTGTCTGAAAAATAAATAAAAATTTAAAAATTTAATATATTATTTTGGAAACACAATGAAAACCCTAAATCTGTGGGTTCTCACTTTTAAACCTGTGTTCTACAGAACAGAGTCTAACTTCTTTTTAATGACACGTGGGGCCCTTTTCTTGTCGTGCAGACTTACCCGTCTTGACCCCAGCCCTGCACCAGTCAGATCACACTCCTTGTAAGGAACTACACACGAGGGATGCTTTGCATAAGCCTGCACATATTGTAACTCTGTCTAGAGCAGCCTCCTCCTCTTCAGCTAAATCCTTGCCCTAAATATGTAACTTGAGATCTACCCTCTTTGAATCAACTTCCTTGCCCTTATACCTCCCTCCTCTCTGACAGGATTGGGTCCCTCTTCCACATACTTCAGAACATGCTGATCAGATTTTGCTCTTCTGTAATCCTTATGACCCATGATTGGAATTACTGGTTTATTTGTCTGTCTTTCTGCACTGGAACTATGAACTCCTTGATGGCAGGATCTCTGCTGGTCTTGGTTACTGGTGTCACTCAACAAATGTTAAGTGAATGAATGAAAGTCTTCCCAAGAAAGAGAAATGGACCAGTGTGTCTCTCAGGGGTCTAATCATAATTGCATAATTTCCGAATATAATAGATAGTACAAAATCCTCAAAAGAAATTGGAGATGTTCATAGGCATTCCAAGAATAAAAGTTTATGTCAACTTCAGGGCTGCCTGGGTGGCTCAGTTGGTTAAGCGTCTGACTTTGGCTCAGGTCATGATCTCATGGTTGTGGGGTTTGAGCCCTGCGTCGGGCTCTGTGCTGATAGCTCAGAGCCTGGAGCCCACTTCTGATTCTGTGTCTCCTCTGCTCCTCCCCTTCTTATGCTCTGTCTTTCAAAAATAAATAAATGTTAAAAAATTAAAAAAAAACACCTTTATGTCAACCTCAGACACACTTTGGGAGGTAGACCAAGTTTAATTCAAAGGGGTGCCGAAGGATACCAGGAATTTGATATACACAGATGAAGATAACATGACCTTATGGCCCTTCAGAAGTTCCCATAAGGAATTGTGATGAATAGATCTCACAGGTGGGAATTAGCTTAACTCCATAAATAATGCATTACTTTTCAGGAGAAAAGGAAGGGTAGCTAGCAACTAGTGAGGCAGAAAGAAAAATAATTTAAATTTAAGAGGCAGATACCCCATAGGAATAGTTTAAGCCACTTCTCAAATTAGGTGGCTTTCCTTGGCTTCCAACCTAAACGATTATCTCTCTTAGGCAGGCAGGTGGGATCATGCATGGTCTGATAAAGGCTAACCCTTCCAATACCTTCAGTAAGCAGAGCTGGTCCTGGAGGGAGATGGGCAGATGTGTGTAAGAACCATGAGTCCCCATGGAAGAAAAGGGAATGGTATGTATGATTCTTCTCTTTGGAGGTTCTATAATCCTAAAATATCTGCATTGCCTTGAGAAAGTTTGTACAGAGAGTATTGGAAGAAAAAGACCCAGGGTTCCCTTACTGCAACTTATCATGAGGGGACAGGGTTCTGGGCTGTGGTTCTCAATGCCAAGGCCTAGACGTTTATTCCAGAAGGATCAATCTCTTAAGGGTGACCACTGGTGATATCTGGATCTAGCCACTGTGATGGGGTGATATTCTTCTGAGCTCAATGGCTGAGCATGGAATTGAAAAGGCTGTGAATTGACAAAAGGTGTAATCTTGGATATACAAGTCTGGGACTATTATGGAGGCTCTGGAAGGGCCCAAGGACATCATTGCAACAGTAGATAAAAGCACATCTTCCTGGAAAGCATTGTTCAGAAACCATAGAAAAAATGGCCACCCAAAGTCAACACCTTCCAGTGAATTGACCACTGACTACCTATTTCCCTCTACCTGGTATTTGGAATGAGGACTGACCAAACTCTGTACCGACCAAGCTCCCTAGCTTCTTAGATGTTTCATAGACAGTGCCATGAGTGTGTCTTAAGAGATTGATTTTCTTGTCAATATTATTTGCCAGACATGATTCCAGATACTTTAGATGGAATCCTTATTACAGTCTTTCACTGCTGTTTAACAGATGAGGAATTGGAGGTACCGAGAGGTTAAGTAACTTGCCCAAGGTCATATAGCTGATAAGTTCTTGCACCAACCTTCAAATCTACCCAGACTGCAGTCAGACATTAAAGCATTAACTGGGAACATAAAAGCCACCACGTCTGTCCCTGAAGGTGATGAGAAGGGTCATATGGGCTACATTAGGTGTGAAATGCAATTTAATAATTCATCTCAATTCAATGCTATTTGACAAACAAACATGTACTGAGCAACAGCTCTTTTTTGGTTGTTGCACTAACTCTAGGGATTCAAAGAACAAACTGGCCCCCTCATCCAGGAGCTTTTGGCCAAAAGCTATTCTGTACTCCGTCTCTGTTCGGACAGCAACCTAGACTTGGTGCGGAAATGTCACTGTTTAAAGGAAAACCACACACAAAGCAGCCCCCACTGTGTGTAGGAAGACCGATCGCAGCCCCGCTGCTCACGGGCGCCCGCACAAAAGGGAGCACCTGACAGGGTGGCACCAAGGCCCCTGACAGGAAGCACACCATAGAGACAAGCTTAAAAGCTCCTTTTCATTAAGGTGTTTTCAAACTGTGACCACTGGTGAGAGCTCTCCTGTGGCTCAGAAGCCTCCCTTGATGCTAAGTGGGTGCTCAGGAAAATCAGATTGATTTGCTATCTTTATGGAGTGCAGTGCATATGTGTGTCACGGTCCCTTGGGGCCCCTATCACAGAATATCAGAGACCAGATGGCTTATAAACAACAGAAATTTATTTCTCCCAGCTCTGGAGGCTGGGAAGCTCAAGACTGAGGCACCAGCTGATTGGGTGTCTGCAGAAGGCCCTTCCAGGTTC
Source organism: Panthera onca (assembly GCF_046562875.1). Taxonomy (NCBI): domain Eukaryota; kingdom Metazoa; phylum Chordata; class Mammalia; order Carnivora; family Felidae; genus Panthera; species Panthera onca. The sequence goes on along the minus strand of NC_138344.1, from coordinate 9,258,389 downwards.
ATAGATGGATGTTTTCTCGCTGCGTCTCCACATGGGTGCAAGGGGTGAGGGGAGCGGGGAGCTCTCTGGACGGTCTCCTTTATAAGGGCATTGATTCCAGTCATGTGGGCTCTACCCTCCTGACCTATTCACCTCCCAGAGACCCCACCTCCTAATATTATCACATTGGAGGTTAGGTCTCCTATGAATTCTGTGGAGGACACAAACATTCAGTCTATAGCAATGTGTGTGTATTTATACGAGAGAGATTGAGACAGAGACAGATTTCCCTCAGACAGCACCCTCTCGTGGGCAGCCAGAGGAAACCATAGAGCTTAGCTCCCTAGAGTAGTGCCTGTTTGGGGAGGGAGAGTTCAGCTTGCTAGAGCAGAGGTTTGCAATTTTTTTCTTTAAAAGACCAGATAGCAAATATTTTAGGCTCGGCAGGCCTTATAGTCTCTGTTACAACTACTCAGCTCTGCCATCACAGTATGAAAGCAGCCACAGAAAATATGTGAATGAATGAGCATGGCTGTGTTCCAATAAAACTTTATTAACAAACACAGGCTGTGGGCCAGATTTTGCCCTTAAGCCATAGTTAGCTGATCCCTACTTTAGATCTTTCAGCTCCAGGCCCATCAGGACTAGGGGAAGGGGGAGAATATCCAAAACTTTATGTGGTGGTGACTCAGAGAGAGAGACAGTGTAAAGGTCAAGGTAGACTTCTTGAATGCCTGGAATTCACCAGATTCAGGAAAATGAAGGTATCACTTGCTTTGGTACATGGGCTTTGGACAGAGTTAGGGCAGGTATGGATATATAACTTTTTATTTTGGAATGATTTCAGATTTACAGAAACATTGCAAAGATAATAGAGTTCCCATATACCTCTCACTCACTTTCCTTTAACGTTAGTATCTTTTTTAATATTTTATATTTTTATTTGATGAATTTGACAGGTTATGTGTTATAAATTTAAGGTATACAGTGTATTACTTTGATATATTTATATACTGTAATATGATTTCATTGAAGCAATATGAATCACATCACATCATTATAGTACAATATTATTGTCTACATTCATTATGCTGTGCATTAGATCTCTCTGGCTGATTTACTGCTTGTTTGTCCCCTTAAACACCATCAGTCCTACCCATCCTCACATCCCCTAGTAACTGCTAATTTTACTGTTGTTGTTGTTGTTGTTGTTGTTGTTTTTACAAATTTGAATTTTTTGATTCCACATATAAATGATCTATTATAGTGCTTGTCTTTTTCTGATTGACTTACTTAACATCATGTGCTCAGGGTTCATTCATGTTACTACAAATTGCAAGATATCTGCCTTCCTTAAGGGTGAATAATGTTCCATTGTGTATATGTATCACATCTTAAAATTTTTTTATTTGAGTAGAGCGGACACACAATATTACATTAGTTTCAGGCGTACAACACAGCGATTCAATATCTCTATACATTATGCTATGCTTGGGACAAGTGTAGCTACCATTTGTCACCATACAACACTATTACAATACCATTGACTCTATTTCCTATGCTGTGCATTTTATTCCCATGACTTAATTCATTCCATACCTGGAAGCCTGTTATCTCTCACTTCCCTTCACTGATTTTGCCCAACCCTTACTCCTCTTCCCTCTGGCAACCATCAGTTTGTTCTCTGTATTTGTAGGTGTAATTCTGCTTTTTTGTTTGTTCTTTTTTCTTTTTTTAGATTCCACATATGAAATCATATGGTATTTGTGTTCTCAGTGTGACTTATTTCTCCTAGGATGACACCCCCTAGGTCCATCCATGTTGTCACAAATGGCAAAATCTTACTTTTTAGGGCTGTGTAATATTCGTGTGTGTGTGTGTGTGTGTGTGTGTGTGTGTGTGTATAATATGTACATATATACTCAAACATACCACATCTTCTTCATTTACTCATCTCTCAGTGGACATTAGATTACTTTCATATCTTGGCTACTGTAAATAATACTGCAATAAACATAAGGGTGCATGTATCTTTTGAATTAATGTTTTCATATTCTTTGGTGTACTATATCTTTTGTATCCATTCATCCATTGATGGGAATTTGGGTTGTTTCCATACCTTGGCTATTGTGAATAATGAAGCAATAAACATGGGAGTGCAGATCAACACCCTGTTTTTATTTCCTTTGGGTATACACCCAAGCAGTGGAATGACTTCACCATATGGTAATTCCATTTTTTAATTTTAGAAACCTCCACACTGTTTTCCATAGTGGTTGGGCTAATTTCCATTCCCACCGGCAGTGTAAAAGTGTTCCCTTTTTACCACAATCCTTGCCAGCACTTGTTGTCTCTTGTCTTGTTGATGACAGCCATTCTAACACGTATGTGGATCTCATTGTGGATTTGATTTGCATTTCCCTGCTGAAGAGTGATGTAGAGCATCTTTTCATGTGTCTGTTGGACATTTTGATGTCCTCTTTGGGAAATGGCTAATTAGTTCTTTCTATTTTAAATCAGAATTTGTTGTTGCTATTAAGTTGTGTTAGTTCTTTATATATTTTAGATATTAACCCCGTATCTGATACATGGTTTGCAAACTTTTTCTCCCATTCTGTAGGCTGCTGTTTCATTTTGGTACCTGTTTCTTTTGTTGTGCGGAAACTTTGGAGTTTGATGTAGTCCGCCCACTTGCTGATTTTTGTTTTTGTTGTCTGTCCTTTTGGCATTATGTTAAAAAATCGTTGCCAAGACAAATATTGGTGAACTTCTTCCCTATGTTTTCTTCTAGGAGTTTTATGGCCTCTGGTCTTATGTTTAAGTCTTTGATGCAGGTCGAGTTAATTGTTGGTGTGAGATAGGGGTCCAATTTCATTGTTCTGTATGTGTTCAGTTTTGTCTTAGTGTTTTACATTACTGTGATACATTCATCAAATCTAAGAAACCTATATTTGTGCATTACTATGATATAATACAAGAATATATGTTTGGCTTTTGTTCCCAGTTTTTGGCACAGAGCCCCTAAAGCCCTTAGAATTTCTTGTGTGGTAGGAATGCCTTTTGTAGTTCATCACAAGCCCCCTTATGACCACACCTGAGTTAATGCTAATGAGGTGGTTCTTGGTGGTGGTGATCGGGGCTTGACAGCTTCAGGATGGGGGCTACTTGCCAGATGAACCGACCACAGATTAGAGGGTTGGTGTTTTCAGCACCCCCTCAACCTCTGGCTAGAGATTGAGTTCAATTGCCAATAACAAATGAATTCGTCAATCATGCATATGTTATACAATTTTGATAAAAGCTCTTGGACAACAAGATTAGGGGAGCTTCTGGTTTGGTAAAAAAAAAAAAAACAAACAAACATCAATGTGCTGAAATAGTGGCTCACCCGAAGACAGCATTGATGTTCTGTCCCGTGTATCTCTTCCATTTGGCTATTCCTGAGTTGTATCCTACATAATCACCTGGCAATTGTAAGTAAAGTGTTTCCTAAGTTCTGTGAGTCATTCGAGTGAATTTTCAAACCCGAGGAGGGGGTTGTGGATACCACAAATTTGTAGCTAGCCAATAGAAGTGTAGGTGGGCTGGACACCTCATTTGCAGCTGACATCTGAAGTGGGGACGGTCTTGTAGGACCGAGTCTTTAACCTGGGAGGTCTGTCCTAACTCTGAGTAGTTAGTGTCAGAATTGAATTGAATTGCAGGACCTGGTTGGTGTTGGGGAATTGATTGTCATTTAGACAAAGCACACATAATTACTGTTAACAAAATTCCAGCCCTCACGCCCCAAATCCAGACTTTATTTAGATTTCACTTGGGACTGCATTTTGCAGAATGAACTGCAGCCAGGTCTATTCACGTCAGAACCAACGGCGAGGGGCAGGTAAGATGTGTGCATGCCTCCCTTTTGGAAGCTCTCTTGTCTTTTCTCATCTGCACACTGGCTGCAGATGACTCTGAAGCCCTAGGGGTTGGTAGCACTTGGGTTTCTGAATCATACATCAAGGAAAGACACCTGTCAATTGGAAACTACTGCACTGGATTATTACACTGAGCAAGAAATAAACTTCTACTGTGTTAAGCCTGTCTCATTTGTAGCAGCTGCTAGCAATCCTTTAATGAATAATGCCTTCAGCAGAGGACGGGGTGAATCTTGACAACCAAAAAGGCGGGTGCTGGTGTAGAAGGGTACTTGGGAGAAACCAGTGGTGCTGAAACACATCCTCATTACAATTCTTTGATCACCTACTATGTCTGGAGCATAGTACTAAGTATTACAAAGCCAAACAAAATGTAACAAGATAACAAGCAAGTTCTTATATGGCTACTTGGGTAGCCTTCTCTTGTTTACAAAATGCTTTCTTATTCGTCATTCTCATCTGACCTTGAGAAAAATCTCAGGAGGCTGCCAGAGTTAAGAAGACTCATCTTTAATGATGCAGCATTTGGAAGACCAATTGAAAGGGCTGATAATAAAATAACCCATAATTTGGCCCTTTTATTTGAACTCGAAGCACATAAATATACATCCTTTTACCAACATTTTGATGTGGTCTTTTATGTGAGTGTGGATCTTCTGATTGGAGATATACATTGTTTTCCATACACAAGCCTCATGCATAATGCATCAGCTACAGTCTCTAGGGTTAATTTCTTTAAAGTGAAATCAAAACATAAAACACTTTCAAGACATTAGGAGCTTAGAATTCTTCTAGATGTTGTAATTTGCTCCAATCACTTATGATTGTTTCTATCATACCTAATTAGATGACAATAAAATAATGCACTTTATTGAGGTCTGATTGACATGTAAAAAGCTAAGTGTATTTAATGTATACAACTCAGTGAGTTTAGGAATAAGACTACACCTGTGAACCATCACCACGATCAAGGCCATAAACACACCATCACCTCCCTAAGTTTCCCTCACCATTATTATTATTATTATTATTATTATTATTAATATTATTATTATTTGTGTGTGTGTGGTAAGAGCACTTAATATAAGACACCTTTTTAGCAAACTTTAGGTATACAATACAGTATTAGTATCTATAGGTACTATGCTGTATAGTAGATCTCCATATCTTATTTATCTTGCATAACTGAAATTTTATACTCTTTAACCAAAGTCTCCCTCTCCCCTAACCTTGGCAACCATCATTTTGTTCTCTGCTTCCATGCATTTCACTATTTTAGATTGCACATACAAGTAAGATTATAAAGTATATTTCTTTATGTCTCTGGCTTATTTCACTTAACATAATGTTTTTGAGATTCATCCACGTTGTTGCAAATGGCAGGGTTTTCTTTTTTTTTTTTTCCAATGTTTATTTATTTATTTTGAGAGAGAGAAAGCGAGTGAGCTTGCATGGGTGCTTGCTAGTGGGGGAGGGGCAGAGAGAGAGAGAGGGAGAGAGAGAGAATCCCAATCAGGTTCCACACTATCATGTAGAGCCTGACACGGGGCTCGATCTCACAAATTGTGAGATCATGACCTGAGCTGAAACCAAGAGTTGGACGCTCAATTGAGCCATCCAGGTGTCCCTGGACAGTCATTTTTAAGATTTATTGTCTTTGTTGTGACTTTCCTAAGTATTCAACTTAGTTTCCATAGAAATAAAAGCCTTTTGCATCCATATTTCATTGGTTCAGATACTATTTAATAAAATGACACAGTTGCAGTAATTGGCAAACCAGGTTTGTGAACAAAGTCCTGTGAACATGAGGCCTTTGGTGGAAATAACAGTGTGAGCACATACATCTTTGTGATTCAGTGGGACTGTGGGCTCAGTTTGAGTGTTTAGCGGGAGAAACAGAACATCAGTTAGTTCAGTAAGTGATTATTAGACCTTCCACCCTTAGCAGTGGCTAACCCATAAGACACATTTTTCTGGGCAGTACAGTACCCTGCCATGCGTAAGGCTTGATAAGTGAATCCCAGGCAGGATTTCAGCCCTCACACCCTTCGTCAGTTAAGAATCCTTATGTAGAACACAATCAGAAGATCCTTATGTGGTAGGTGGTCCAGTCTATTGTTTCAGTAAAATTTAGATATTGTGCTGGGATGACAACAAATAAACTGACAGTCCCCAAATTGCCAAATTGTCAATTAGGGCAACTGGGACTTAGGTGCAAGTCCAGAATGGACTAATCCAGAATGGACTGAACCATCTGGTCCAGGGATCTGGATAAGACATCTTGTTTTGATCATAAGACAAGAGCCTTTCCAGTCTTAACCCAGCATTTAATATACCTGGTCAAGCAATATGCATGGCTGCCCACAGGAGTCTGCCCACATGGGTTTCTCACCAAATAGGACCTGCTCTGTACTTGTTCTTCAAACACCTGCTCAATCCCTCCTGCCCATTGAACCCCCTGTCTTTTCAGGTGTCCTATTGCTGCAATGGTTCTCAAGTCTGTACTCTTGCACTGAAGTTTTAAAAATTCCCATGCCAGGATCTCATGCACAACAACTCAATCAGAATTTCTGTGCATGGGACCCAGCCTTCATCCAGGTGATTCAAATGTGCAACCAAGTTTGAAGACCAAGTTTGAATTAGAAGGGTCTGACTTGCACAATCCACCTCCTGATTGTGTCCTCTTGTGAACAGGTAATTAATTATTTCATCTGTGTATACTTTATCATGCCAACAAGACAACTTGGAGACTGGAGCCAGGAGTTTACTTTTCCTGCACATGAGGGATTCTTAATTCCCATTTGTTAGATGGTGTTTAATTGGATTTGGGGAGAGGCTCTGTCCCCAGGATGAGGCCTGTTGTATACTCTCTAATGACAGACGCATTGGCACAGCCAGGAGATGGCATGAGTGAATCTGGGAAGTGGAGCTCAGCCCTCTGGCTCCAAATTATATGAATTTACAGCTTTGTAGTATAGTTGTAGAAGTCTGTGAGTAGACAACTCATTTAGAGGAGAGTGACCTAACACTTTGTCCATTATCCACTCCTTTGACCACAGTGGCAACTTGAAGTCTACAGAATGAGGTTCAGACTTTTTCATCCGGTCTTTGTGATCTGGCCTCAACCTACCTACCTGTTCCAGCCTTCCTTATCCAAAGTAGCACCCTCCCCCCCCCCCCCCCAGGTTAGTGTTACAATTACATAATGCTCTCTTTCTCCAGACCTATCCCTCTGCATTTTCTAGAATTCTCTTGTTTCTTCACCATTCTCTCTGTTAAAGCTTATATTCAATTATTTTCTAAGTCCTTTATGTGTTGCTTCTATGCCAGGGAGCCCTCTCATTTTCTCCCTAGCACACCCTTTACCCATAGGATCTGCTCATAGTATGATTTTGTTCCCAACAGAGGCATGGCTACCTGCACCAAAAATGAACATTGAGGTTAAGATTTACTCCTTTGAGGGAGACAAAGTTGGAGAGAAGGAGTAGGTGTACAGACAAAGAGAGTGACTGTTTTGGTTCCTGACGATTTTTAAATTTTCAGTTCTAGTCATCTACCCGTCCACCCATTCATCCATCTATCCATCGAACAAACATATACTGAGAGTTTACTCTGGGTCAGGCCCTGTTGAAGGCATTGGTAATATAACAAATGCAAGTGATATATTTTTGTCTTCATGGATGACCTTACATTCTAATGGGGTAGGCAGTCAATAAATGAACTTGTCAGGTGTTGATAAGTGCTGTGGAAAAGATTTGAGCTAAGTAAGGGTGATAACGAGTCTTGGAACAGGTGCAACTTTTTAGAGGGTGACCAGGGAAGGAATATCCAGCATGATATTTGAGCAGAGACCTGAATAAAATAAGGAAGCAAATGATGAGGCTATCTGGGGGTGGAGGGGACAATGTTCCAGGCAGCTGGAACAGCAAGTGTCAAAACCCAAAGGTGGGACTACTGGTGGTATTTTCACAGAATGCCAAGGGGGCATTAGGGGGTAGTGCAGAACAGGCAGATGGGAAGATGACGTAACTGAGGACAGGTGAGCCCCAGGAGCCTTGGGGGCTACTGCAAGGGCTTCAGCTTTTACTGAGAGTAAGATGGGGAGCCACTGAAAGAGAGCATCATCCAATTTTCGCTTAAAAGGACCACTTGGGCTTTTGTGTGGAGGATAAACTATAGGTGGGGAGGACAGGAGCAGCAAGGCCACGGCCATCCTGCAGGCAGGAGCTGGCTGTGGTTTTGGACAAAGTGGAAGCAGTAGACAGGGAGAGAGAGAAAGATTCTGCATCTTTTGAGATGGAGAAGACAGATTTGCTGGTGGATTTGAAGGAAATATGTGTGTAAGAAAGGACAAAGTCTTTCCTGAGATGGAAAAGACTATGGAGAGATCAGGCTTTGGGGTGAGAATCAGGAGTCTTGCCTCGTCCATGTAAGTGGGTGCTACCTATGTGACATCTAAGTGGAGGAAATGCAAGGGGATTTGGGCCACTGGGATGTGTGAGTCTAAACATCCTAGGCACTTCCCTTTCTCTCCCATGAATATCTAATTCACAGGAAACCTGCTTGAACCTTTCCAGTGGGGTTTCACTTCCCTCAGAGTCAAAGCCCAAGTCCTTGGAGGCCCCTATGTGCTCTGACCTCTGTGCCTCTGATCTCATCCCCTGTGACTCTCCTCTCACTCACTGCTCTGGGCCATGCCAACCCTGGGCTGTTCCCAGCAGAATATCAGCTCCAAGAGGGCAGTCATTTTGCCCCTACAGCTCACTGCTGTATCCCCAGTGCCTGGCACACTGTAGACCCTGAGAAAACATTTGTCAAATGAATAAAGAAGTTTAATGCTCTTCTCATCTTTGGTGCTTAAAAGATACTTCAGTATTTTTGTAGCAAATTCCCCTTAGAGCAAGTGGGTTTTTGTTTCTTGCAACAGAATGATGTTCATCTTGGGCTTTGGGCTGGGTGGCTCAGTCAGTTAAACGTCCGACTTCAGCTGAGGTCATGATCTTAGGGTTCGTGAGTTTGAGCCCCGCATCGGGCTCTGCGCTGACAGCTCAGAGCCTAGAGCCTGCTTTGGATTCTGTGTCTCCTTCTCTTTCTGCCCCTCCCTACTTGTGCTCTGTCTCTCTCTGTCTCTCAAAAATAAATAAACATTGAAAAAAATTTTTTAAAAAAGTCCTCCTTCCTCCTTGGGTTCATCCAAAGCACTTTGTAGCTTCCTAGAGCACCTGGTAACGTTCTGTGGTACGTTTGCCTGTCTCCCCACAAGACTGCAAATGCACCAAGCTCAAGGACTCCATATAAACCCAGCACAGTGCCTATGTCAAACGATGAGCAACAATCATTTATGGAATGAAATAATCTTAACCAAAATATATCTCTGTTTCATGCTAAAAGGCGAGTAAGTTGTAAAAGGAAAATACCTACCTAAATCATCTACTAAAGATAAATCACTCAGGTGTATCATAGAACATGATTGCTTGACAGACAGGAAACTGAATTTGTTCTTAATGCGGATGCCTCGCAGAAGGGGTGCTCAACTACTTGGGGGGAATATTTTGCCAAAACGGAACAAAAGAAAAGCAATAATTTACCTGTAAGGAACCATTCTAAGGACTTCAAATTATATTAACTCCCTTAATCCTTACACCCCTATGGAGGTGGGAATTAGTGACATGACAGTTCTACAGATGAGGAAACCAAATCACAGAGAATGGAAGCAGCTGTCTCATAAGTGGGGAACCAGGCCAGTAAGTGGGGAACCAGGATTGAACTGAGACAGTCTGGCTCCAGGGCCCCCCTCTAAGGGGCCAATGAATATAGAGGGGACAGTATACTGGGAAACTAATATTCTATGAAGGCTAGAATTAGTGCAGTTGGTAGAATGGAGAAGTGCGTAGCTGGGAGAGAGGAATACAACAGCCTTGATCCCCTCATGGTGTGGCTTTCCCTCATGTAGAAGCAGGCACTGACCCCTCCAGGCAGAACTTGCCACCTGGCATGGGGATGGCCTGGCAGGTGGGCCATGTTTCCAGAGTTAATGATTGAACCAGTTTTGAGCTCTGTTCCACAGACCTGGAGCTGCCTTCAGTTGCTCTGCTTCTGACTCCCCTTTCCTGCTGCTCTGTTAACCTTCTCTGCCCTCCTGCATCACTTCCTGGGTGTCAGCTAGCCTGCCCCTGGGTCCCATGTGTCTGCATGCCAGGCATAGCTCTCAAGCCCCAGACACCTGGGTATGTGCTTTCCTTGTGGGGACTAGCCTGGCTTCTTTTCTGGTCAGCTTCTGGGAGGGCTAACTTTGTTTTTCCTCTTCTGCATGCTTCATTCTTCTGTCCTACAAGGTGGTGGTGGGGTACCATTGAGGCAAGACCTTCCTGAATGCAAGTACTTAATCTACAGCTGTCTTCTGAGCACCCAATGTTTCACCCAATGTGAAATCTACAGAGAAGAAGTCAGAAATATTAGCCTCATGCCTCCCCTTTAAGCAGTCACGCATTTATTAGGAAGATGAGACTGTATGGAAAGCAATTATTGGATAAGGTGACTGTGTGTAACGAATGATTAAATTTCACAGCAATGCTATAAAGTGCTGGAGGTCAGAAAGTGGACACATTGGAGTGGCCTGGAGTAAATCACAGAATGTCACAGTTGAGGGAGACCTTGACTATCATCCTCATTGTCCCAAGGGGAAAACAGAAGTGCAGAGAACCCAAGCCACATGCTGGAGGCTGGAGACAAAATAGCAAAGGGCTGGCAGAGCTCACCTGGGATACCGGTCCTAAGCCTGGGTCACATGCTCTTCTCATATGATGGAGACCCATCTCTCAGGAGAACCATAGGCAAGCAAGGGAGCTGGAGAAGGCTGCTGGGTAGAAGGAGTTGATAGGCAGGGTCTGTCTGCAGGGGAGAGTACCCAGGAGAGGAAGGAGTCGTGAAGATAAAGATGAGGAGGAGACAAAAGGAAAATCCATCCAGGAGAAAGGTATGGGCCGAGCAAGCCCCTCTTGGTCAAGCCCAGTGGCTTAGAGGCTGTGATGGTGGGTCCTGCCTGGCCACTGAAGTATTGTCACTAACTAAGCAAGCATCTTAACGTTTCAGAGTGTCCTTATGGGCAGTAAAGCTACTGAGGTGCAAAGACATGCACGTGAGAGCCATTGGATGAGTAATTTCACAAGGAAGGCAGTGAAAGTCCTGTTATGGGCATCATTTAACCCCTCCATCTGGACATCAGGTTTTGACAGGCTGAATAGAAGCTCTCCCAAGGGCTCCTGCTCCTCCAGGGCTCTGGAAGCATCTGGGAGTCCATGGAGCTGGCTGCCTCCTTCATGTGGTTCCTGAGTACATTTATGCCCCTGCAGCTGCTCTGGGAAGACAAAATGTGCTGACCTTGTTTCCTGAACATTTTGCTCTGTTTCTTACCGACTTGATTTGATAGGATAATATCACACATAGTTAAGACTCTTCCGAGAGGCTGGGTTGATGCCAAAAGCGTCGGAATGGGAGTTAGGAGAAACGAGTTTTGCCTCTACCATGGACCAGCTGGGTGACCTGTGGTTGATGACTTAACCTCTCCGGACCTCCGACAGTTCAGCCTAGATAATCTCAAAGGTCCATTTTGATCCTAATATTTTATGAACCTAAGAAGACAATATTACGAGAGAAAAAGAGTGCACACTCCACAGTCAGGTGAGCTGGACTCAGAATTATGGCTCTGAGCCTCATTCACTGTGTGCCCTGGGGAATGTTACTTAACTGCTCTGAACGTCAGCTTTTTTCATGTATAAAATACAATGAGGGAAATAAAGTGTTTAGAATCATGCCAAATACATATATGCATTTAGTAAGTGATGGTTTCTTCTATCTGTAGCAACTTACGGAAGCCAGCTAAACTTCACGGAAAAGGAAGTCTCCCTGCCTCCCTCCGTTTCTTCCTTTCTTCTTCACACATTTCCTGAGCATCTCTCTTCCAGTTTCTGGGTTAGGCACTGGAGATGCTCAGGTGAGTGTGATCTGGTCTGGGTGCTAAGCGATAGTCTCGTATGGGAGAGTGTGCTACATTGCAGGCATACCTCGAAGACATTGTGGGCTCAGTTCTATACCACAATAAAGCAAGATAAGGGAATTTTTTTGGTGTCTCAGTGCATATAAAAGTTATAGTGTAACCATAATTGTACTGCACTCAATGTGCAACAGCATGATGTCTAAAAAAGCGATGTATGTACCTTAATTAAAAAATACTTCATTGCTAAAAAAATGTTAACCATCATCCAAGCTTTCAGTGGGTTGTAATCACTGGTCACAGATCATGAGAACAAATATAATAATAAAGAAAAAGTTTGAAATATTGCAAGAATAACCAAAATGTGACACAGAGGCTGTCGGAGAAACGGTGCCGACAGACTTGCTCAACGTGGGGTTGCCACAAACCTTCAACTTGTAAACAAACAAACAAACAAACAAACAAAAAAACAAAAAAACAGACAAAACCCAACAACATACTATCTGTGAAGTGCAATAAAGCAAAGCACAGTAAAACAAGGTCTGCCTGTGTATAATGGAGACAAAACACACTTCTGAAGCTGTGAAATGAAACAAAGAGATCCTTCCTCCAGGGAGACCTCTGGGAATGCTTTATGCAGGACTCAGACTTGTGGCTGGTTCCTGGATGGAACTTTGTAGAAGCAGAAGAGATGGGGTTTGTCAAGTGGGCGTGGGGGCACTTGGGATGTGGTTTGGGGCAAGGGACTAGAGAATGAGCACAGACATGCTTTACTGAGGCCAGAGTCTTTGCAAAAGGGGAGGGCCTGGCAAGGGCAGGCTGCGATTAGGCCTGTTACTTTCTTAAGGCTCACGTGATTGTGCATATTTCCCAGGGAAGATGATGGGGCTGTATGGGCATAGATTAATTTCTCAGCTTGGCTAGCTAGCCCACAGGGGGGGTTACATGGGTCCCTGGAATGCTGATAAGGACTGTGTCAGTGGAGCCATATCTGGTTTGGAAAATGCCTCTCATTCTCTGCCAGACTTTCAGGGGCTTGAAGAACGAGTTTCTAGACTTCCCGGCCTTGCCTCTCCTCTGTCCTGTGCTGGCCACCCTGCATCGCCTTGAGCTCTTGGAGAGGTGAACTAATGGGTGTGTGTCCTGATCATAGGTCAGTGGGCATTGTCACAAACTTGTAACCCTACCCAGGCCAAAGTGACAGAACCTGAGCCGCAGGCTGAGCCAGCCCTTTCCCTTTCGTGTGACATCTGAGCCACTGGCTCACTGCTAAGTAGTAGTAACCTAAGAAACCAGAGGGGGCCATCTGGTCCAAGCTCCAGAGTGTTTACTTTCCTCCGTGGCAGCCTGGGCTTTCGCTGCGGTCTGGTCTGCCCTGCCTCCAGACTGGGTTCCGGGAGCTCTTCTTTTCTCCAGTTTAACTCCTTCCTCAGTGACTTACCCTGGGGCAGTCCCCATTTTCAGGTTAAGTGGGAGGGCTCATGGGTTGGGGGTTTTCCTGTTACAACTATGCTTTGTCACCTACTTGGATATACAACGTAGATGAAAGGGTGGTGAAGTCATTGCCTTAAAGCAGACCCCGTTCTGCTCTTTTGCCTCGAAGTGCTTGCCATTTTAAACCAGGAAAATAAATTTATTTATAAATGAGAGGCATTTCTCATTCTCCTCCTCCTCCTCCTTTTTTTCCCCCTTGTGATAAGAGGAGATTTTCCTCCAGGATGGTACGTGTTTGCTTCATCTGACTTCGGGGTGGCAGTTTTCATGTTCCCATGTTCCAGAGTAGAAGGTCACTGGGAGGGGTGAGGAGGACGCATCACCTGGAGCTAGAAACCACACGGACTTAAAGGTCCCCATCTTGGCGGTGGTCGGGATTTGTACTCCGAGCGGAGACAGCCGATCTCTCCCAGGGCAGCGTTCTTATTTTTGAATTGATAATCTCTCACAGCTTTCCTGACAGGTACAATTGTCGCCAGAAAGAGAATAAAGAGACAATGCAAAATAGCTCCTCTAAGTTGCCTTTAATTGGCTCTTAAAGTCATTTTCCTGAGATGGATTAATCACATCAAGACACAGTGTGCTAGCACAGCTCATAAAACCTGTTTTTCCGAATCATTTTCCAGGGTGAGGAGATATTCGGTGCCACTCTTGGTCCTCATGTAAGTCCTGTTATTAGGTTTTATAAGGGCCTGCTGATGGGACGTACCCCACCGAGGTTTTGACATTCAATGTCCAGTGGACAGGTGTGGCCCTAATCCCAGAGGCGGGTTTTCTTTCCATCTTAAGGTGCACATTCTTTCTGCTTGTGGAAAGTGACAAACTCCCACGGGGCCGTTCTGCTGGCCCTGGCAGAGGGCTAGGGGTATTATGTAAAGTCTTGTTCTGGGCTTGGCAGAGCTAACCTTTAAAATTCTATTGCTTATTCAAAGAAGAGTCTATGCCGGTATTGATCTTTGTACTGGCTTCCATTTTAGTGTTGAGGGAGCATCCCAAGTGTAACTGATCCCCCCCTTCCCCAAAGTTAGTGAATTTGAAGAAATCCATTGGACATGGCAGATCTTTTAATTTTTCTTTTAAAGCTCTGTTACTTGGGAGAGAAAACCATGGAGGCTCAGCTTCCATGAAGAATTTAAGGCTGAAATCAAATAAAAACTTGCACAAGTTAATCTTAAACACTTAATGGTATGCAAATTTGAGTTCCTATTCATGTAAATCACTGTAATGAGAATTGGTTTCAACCAGCCAGATCAGATTTTGCAGTTTTTCTCTCCTTGTTTCTTTATTTTTCTGTGTGAATGATGTACAAGCATGCAGAGCAATTTCCCTGGGATTTCTGTGCAGAGGGAGCAGATTGCTGGGGGACGGGGGCACTGATTCCCCCAGAGAGGGAAGGGAAGCAAGGAGAGACGCAAGTCCAGCTGGGCTAGGTGGTCTGTTTGTGGCCTTGGCTTCCTCCACAAGGCTTCAGTTTAATCTTCTTCAGGCAGTCAACATAATGGTGAAGGGTGCTGGGGCTGGAGTCAGTCAGTCTGCGGTTGGTGATAGAGGGCTCCAGCTTCTTGCTGGCTGTCTGATGGAGCCTGTCTACAGTTCCTTGACACATGGGCTTCTCCAACCTGGCCACTATATCACACCGGCAAAGAGAGCCTAGTCTGCTAGCAAAGTGGAGTCCTATAGTGTAATGTAATCAAGAGAGTGACATCACTTTTGCTATTTATTATTGGTTAGAAGCAGGTCCTTGGTCCCACCTACACTCAAGGGGAGGACATTACACAAAGATGGGAATTACTGGTTGTGTTGTGGGGGACACCTTAGAGATTGTCCATCATGCCATTCCTTATGATCTCTATCAATGGTCCTAAAAGCCTTAAATAATGTCATCTTTCAAGTCACCTTGGAAGGATATCCAGAGTTTACAGGAGTTGGTCCCCTTTACCTTTCAAACCTTCCTACCTGTTTCAGGTATTTAATACTTCTCCAAAATGAGTTGATGTCTTTTGTTCCTATAAGTTGATAGAAGATAGAAGTCTTAAATTTCAAGTGTTTCTCTGAGGTTACTTATGATTGAATTTAGTTATCCCCAGTTCATGGCAAACTTCAGACCATTAATTATTTGCATGGGAAAGAAGATCAGTTAGAAAAAAGAAAAGGTCCCACTGGATGAGGGATAGGGTAAAAATTAAGAAGGGGGACAAGGGGCTTTGTCATTTCCATGGATCTTGCTCCCTACTTACAGACAGTTAGGCTGTGAGTAATGGTGTTTCAGTCTAAACTGTTGCATATACAGATAGCATACCTAAAGCAATGGTCATTAAGTCCCAGAAGGGAAATCCAAAGTCTCTGATATGTTCACGAAGTACTAGGTATTCCAAAATAGTTCCATCATAAGTTGTTAATCAATTGTTTAACTCATAAAGAGAGCCTCCTGCTGTGATGAACTTATTAAACTCTGACCTGGGAAGATGAGAGAAGGGATAGGGAGAGGTCCCTTGAATCTCAAAAGACTGACTTCATTCTTTGGAAGATATCTCAGATAACAATTGTACCTTAGTAAACTGTAAATTCTCTTGGTGAAGTACTGTATCATGCTTTGTTAGTCATTCACAGTCTAGTGTGAATAAGAGAAGAGGGAAATGAATTTGCCATACCTTCACTGCATGTGGAGTGAGAGAAAGCTCACATTTCCATGGAGAAGAAATTTAAACATGAAAATGAACTTTACCTATGTCCCTTCTCTGCTTATAAACTTTCAGTGGGCTCCCATTCCACATTATGGAAAATAAAACTATTTGATTTGGCCCAAGTCAACTCAACAGTTTCACTACGAATGCTCTATCACTTGTACATCTACCCCCTTTCATATAAGATACCCCAAACTCTCTTATATAGGTTTACTTTTCACTCTTACTTCTGCCTAGAATGTCCCTCTGTTGTCTTCTGCCTGGACATCCACCAAGGTCCAGTGCCAGGATCATATTCTTTGAGAAACTTTCCCCAACTTCTCCAGGTAGGAGAAGCTTTCTTCTTAGGTCTCCCATGCTGAAACTGCCATGGTCAGATCACATCAGGAAAGGTTATACACAGGTTGATCTCTCCCTCTACCCTAAGAACTCTTTGAAGCAGTAACTGTGTTTTTTTCACCTTGATCTCTGTGATACCATCCCAGGGGCTGACAGTATAGCTACTAACAACTATTGAACATTTATTATATATCAGACACTGGGCTACACATTTTAAATGCATTACTCATTCAAGTGAAAATAACCTTTTGTGTTATTTAAAAAATTTTTTTTTAATGTTTTTATTTATTTTTGAAGGAGAGAGAGACCATGAGTGGGGGAGGAGCAGAGAGAGAGGGAGACACAATTCTAAGCA
The DNA here is from genome assembly GCF_046562875.1 of Panthera onca. Taxonomy (NCBI): domain Eukaryota; kingdom Metazoa; phylum Chordata; class Mammalia; order Carnivora; family Felidae; genus Panthera; species Panthera onca. The sequence goes on along the minus strand of NC_138344.1, from coordinate 9,241,625 downwards.
GGCTCCAGGCTCTGAGCCATCAGCACAGAGCCTGATGCGGGGCTCAAACCCACAGACTGTGAGATCATGACCTGAGCCGAAGCTGGATGCTCAACTGACTGAGCTACCCAGGCGCCCATAACCCTTTGTGTTATTATCCTTGTTTTAGTGAAGGGGAAACTGAGGTACAGAGAATTTATAACTTGTTAAAAGTAATGTAACTGGAACTGGCAGGACCTAGATATGAATCTAAGTTGTCTGATTCCAGAGATTTTGTTCTTAGCTCTCTTTGGTATTATGCATTCTACCCAGTGTAGAGCTATGATTAATAAATGTTTGTGATACAAATGACTGAATGAATATGTCACAAGCTGGAACATGGCCTTGTCCTCATAGCCCCTCCCCAGCAAAGCCATGCCCCTATCCAGTTTGGCATTTGATTCCTGTAGTCCTGGCTTGCAGTCTCCCTAGCCTTCATTGAAGCAGAAGGAAGCATCTGGACTGGTGGCCTTGATGGCTGATATCTCTATTTCTCCTCCGCCCCACTCTGGGCAGCCTGACCTTAGGAGCCCTTGGTTCCAGCTTGTTTGTGACCTGATACTTCAGCTTTGGGGCCCAGGAGCCATGAGCCTCTGGGCTGGCCCAGTTGCAAGGGCCTGATGTACATTCCACACCTGTCAGCACTCCAGGTCTGGCCACTGATGGGACCAGCCTAGGCGGGAGGGTGCAGATTATCTTGGCTCTTCCTGCAGAACTTTATCAGGTGTCCATGGCAACAAAGCCCCAAGTAGATGCTGAGCAGAGAGCTGGCCCTCTTCCTCATGGGGCCAAGGATACAGTGACCTTTGAGCTGCCACTTACTGACAAGGCTGGGAATACTGGCATGTGGCTAGCCCAAAGATGAGCTTCCCTTTCTCATGAGAGGCTACTGGAATTCAATATTTTCTGCCAGCTACTGTATGCCTGGCATTGTTTTGGGTGTTGTAAACATAGAGGATTCCCCTGACTCTTGAAAGAGTTTGAAACTAATGGCAAGGGTGTCCACATAAACTAATTATGGTAACATATATTATTATCAGTACGATGTTATACATACATGTGCTTTGGAGAGATAGAAAAGGAGGTTTTAAATTCTGCTAGCTGACAGAGTGGTGTTAGGGTAAGCTGCCAAAAGAAGACATAGTTTAGTGTAAAATAACGTGAGTATAACTCGTGCAGAGTGGTGGGCACATGATAGTGTAAGCACAGACAGTGTCACCGATATCAGATCTTATTATCAGCAGCAACAGCAGTGGAATCCCTAGATCTAGAAGAAAGGGTGAGGGATCTTAAGACACAGAAGTCAAGAAAAGGCTTAAGAAGAGATGTTATTCCCATGGAATCAGTTTAGAAAAAGTATTTAAAAAAAGCAATTAAGTTTTCACGTTGGAAAATTAGGAAGACACTGAGCTTTAGTTCAAGAGAATTGGTTATAGTTTCAGTTGGATACAGCTATCTGTGTGCATTGGGCAAATCCTTTCTCCCTGTTTTCATAAATAGCAAATGTAAAAAAATGGAGTACATGTTACTCAAGTGTCCTTCTAATACCAGAAACTGTAATCTCCATAATATCTCCATCACAATGCCTTGCAATCAGTAAAAAACTACTAGACACGTTTAGAAAAAGAAAAAAATGTATTTCATAGTCAAGAGAAAAAACAATGGAATATAACTCTGAGATATTGGAATGAATGGAGTAGAACTTTAAAACATCTATCTTAAATGTGCTTGAGAACTTAAAGAAAAATATGGTCATAATGAATAAACAGATGGGTAATATTAGCAGAGACATATAAAGTACAAAAAAGAATCTAATAATTAAATATTGAACATGAAATTACTCAAAGTTAAAAAAATAATGAGAGGTAAGTGAACTTGGAATATTAATAAGAACAGTCCATTCTGAAGAACGGAAAAAAAAAAAGCCTTGAAAAAAACACAACAGAGCCTCAGGAACCAGTGTTGCCATATGAAGTGATCTGACATCAAGTTAGTTGTAGTCCAAGAAGGAGAGTAGAAAGAATGGGGAAGAAACAATATTTGAAAATGTTGGAAATGCTAAAAATGTCCAAAATTTGGTGGAAAACACAAACTTACAAATCCAAGGAATTCACTCAACTCAAGTAAGATACATACAGAATAAGCCGTATTTAGATATTACATAGTAAATCTGCTGAAAGTCAAAGAAACAGAAAACAATGTTGAAAGTAGCAAAAGAAAAATGACACAATCTATACTGGGAACATTTATACAGATGATTACTCCTCTGTAAAAAGAGTGGAGGCAAGAAGACAGTAGAAAAACATCTTAAAAAAAAAATCGTCAGGGCGCCTGGGTGACTCAGTTAAGCATCCGACTTCAGCTCAGGTCATGATCTCACAGTCCGTGAGTCCGCGTCAGGCTCTGTGCTGACAGCTCAGAGCCTGGAGCCTGCTTCAGATTCTGTCTCCCTCTCTCTCTGCCCCTCCCCCACTCGCACTCTCTCTCAAAAATAAATAAAAACATTTAAAAAAAATTGTCAACCCAGAATCCTAGAATTCTATATCCTTCAAAAACAAAGGCAAAATGAATAATTTTCCAATAAATACGAATTGAGAAAATTTGCTGCCACTGGGTCACAACTTTAAAACTGTTGAATATTTTTTTTTTTTTCAAGCTGAAGGAAAGTGATTTGTGATAGAATATCCTATCTATAGGAAGAAAGGACAAGCACTGGGAATGGTAAGTGGGTAAATACAAAAGACTATATATTTTTTCTTCTCATAATTCCTTTAAAAGATATAGGACTATATTAAGCAAACTTAACATTGTGTGGGATTTACAACAAACACTGATGTACTATATAGTATAATAATATCAAAAAATAGGTAGAGGAGGGCAAATGGAGCTATTCTGTTTGAATGGTTACTGTATTTTACACGAAGTGGTGCTATGTAAATTCCAACTACACTGTGATAAGTCAAGGATACATAATGTAATCCTCGGAGCAAGTACTAAAGTATAATGTATGGAGGGGACAGCTGGGTAGCTCAGTCAGTTAAGCATCTGACTCTTGATTTTAGCTCAGGTCATGATCTCACAGTTTGTGAGTTTGAGTGTGGCATTGGGCTCCATGCTGACAGTGTGGAGTCTGCTTGGGATTCTCTCTCTCCCTCTCTCTCTGTCCCTCCCCTGCTCACACTGTCTCTGTCTCAAAAAATAAATTAAAAAAAATTAAATAAAAATAAAATATAATGCATAGAGGTAGAGCTGGAAAGACAATAGCAGATTTAAAATGGAAGAATAAAAAAAGTGTGATTAACACAAAAGAAGGCAGAAAGGGAGGAAGAGAGGAACTAAAAATCAATGAGACTGGGGGCACCTGGGTGGCTCAGTTTGTTAAGTGTCTGACATGGCTCAGGTCATGATCTCATGGTTCATGGGTTTGAGCCCCACATCAGGCTCTGAGCTGACAGCTTGGAACCTGGAGCCTGCTTCAGATTCTCTGTCTCCCAATCTCTCTGTCCCTTTCCCACTTGTTTTCTCTCTTTCTCTCTCTCTCTCAAAAGTAAATAAATAAGCATTTTTAAAAAATGAAAACAAATGAGACAAATAGAAAACTAATGGCAAAATGATAGGCCTGAAACCAATGATAATAATTACATTAAATGTAAATACACTGAACACTCCAATTAAAAGGCAGAGATTGTGAGACTGGATAAAAAAGTAAGACCCCCCCCCCCCCATATTCTCTGCACAAGAAATGACTTCAATGTAAAATACAGATAGTTTGAAAGTAAAGGATGAAAAAGATAAACCATAACACAATAAATCTGGAGTGACGATATCAGTATCACACAAGACAGACTTTAAGACAAAGAGTATTTCCAAAATTAAAGAGGGATATTTCATTAAGATAAAAGGGTCAACTCATCCAGAGAGCATAACAAGCACGAATGTGTATTTGCTTAATAATAGAACTTTAAAATATATGAAGCCATCAGGGCGGCTGGGTAGCTCAGTACGTTAAGTATCCGACTACGGCTCAGGTCATGATCTTACAGTTCGTGAGTTCGAGCCCTGTGTTGGGCTCTGTGCTGACAGCTCAGAGCCTGGAGCCTGCTTCAGAATCTGTAGCTCCCTCTCTCTCTGCTCCTCCCCCACGCATGCTTTGTCTGTCTCTCAAAAAATAAACATTAAAAAATTTAAATATATGAAGCTAAACCTGACAAAACTAGGAGAGATAGACAAGTCTATAATCATAGGATGTAGAAGATCCAAACAAAACTGTCAACCAGCTTCCCCTGACATTTATTGTATGCTACATCCAACTATGGCAGAGTACATTCTTTTTATATAGTCATATAATTTTCTTCAAGATGGACTATATGTTGGGTCAAAAATGAAGCGTCAGTAATCTCACAATCTTTTAGAATATGTTTTCCATCTATGATGGAATTACATTAGAAATTAAATTTATAATAGTAGGAATTCAGTAATGTCCCAATATTTGTATATTCAAAACACATGTCTAAATAACCCATATGTCAAATATTAGAAAATATTTTGAAGTGAATATTTGTGGGATGCACCTATAAAAGTACATAGAAGGAGACTTATAATTTTATATGCTTACGCTAGAAAAGAAAGATTTAAAATCAGTGGTCTGAATTTCTACCTTAAGAAGTTAAAAAAATATGGGGTGCCTGGGTGGCTTAGTTGGTTAAGCGTTCCACTCTTGATTTTGGCTCAGGTCATGATCTTGGGGTTTGTGGGATTGAGCCTTGTGTTGGCTCCCCACTGACCATGCAGAGTCTGCTTAGAATCCTCTCTCTCCCTCTCTCTCTGCCTCTTTCCCACTCGTGCATGGAAATAGTTCCAAAATACTTCCAATATTTTTAAATATTTTTAATAAACATTAAAAAAAGTTAAAAAGAATCAATTTATTTTTTATTTTTAAAAAATGTTTATTTATTTTGAGAAAAAGAGAGAGAGTGAATGTGAGCAGAGGAGAGGCAGAGAGAGAGAGAGAGAGAGAGAGAGAGAGGGAGAGATTGGAAGAGAGAGAGTCCCAAGCAGGCTCTGTGCTGTCAGGGCAGAGTCCAGCTTAAGTTCAATCTCATGAACTGTGAGGTCATGACCTGAGCCAAAATCAAGAGTCAGATGGGGCGCCTGGGTGGCTTGGTCGGTTAAGCGTCCGACTTCGGCTCAGGTCATGATCTCACGGTCCGTGGGTTTGAGCCCCGCATCAGGCTCTGTGCTGACAGCTCAGAGCCTGGAGCCTGTTTCGGATTCTGTGTCTCCCTTTCACTGTGACCCTCCCCCGTTCATGCTCTATCTCTCTCTCTGTCTCAAAAATAAATAAACGTTAAAAAATTAAAAAAAAAAAAAAAAAAAAAAAAAAGAGTCAGATGCTTAACCAACTGAGCTACCTGGTGCCCCAAATACAAACAATTTAATCCAAAGTAAGTGGGATGAAGGACATTGTAAATATATCTGTATCATCTCTATCTCTATCTCTATCTCTATCTCTATCTCTATCTCTATCTCTATATTGAGATATCTATATCTATATTGAGATATAGATATAGATATAGATATAGAGATAGAGATATATATTGTATATATATTGTGTATATATTGTATACATATATAGATATATATTGTAAATTATCTATCTATCTATCTATATATCTATAGAGAGAGAGAGCGAGAGAGAGAGAGAGAGAGAAACACTATTACAGAGACAATTGCCCTTCCAACATTTTCTGATAAAAATAATTCAGTAGGGATGCCTGGGTGGCCTAGTCATTTAAGTATCAGAATTTGGCTCAGGTCATGATCTCACAGTTCAGAGTTCAAGCCCCATGTAAGGCTTTGTGTGGACAGCTCAGAGCCTGGAGCCTGCTTTGGATTCTGTGTCTCCCTCTCTCTCTTTGCCCCTTCCCCACTCTCACTCTGTGTCTCTCTCTCTCAAAAATAAATAAACATTAAAAAAAATTTTTTTTAATAATTCAGTTGAACTAATGCATATTTGCTACCGATCCAATACAAGTATGTGTTTCGTCCCTTTTGTGGTGAGGTACAACCCTTTGGGGCTCTGGATTAACTTAAGAAAAGTCTGAAAAAACCATGAAAGGTTTTAAAAATGCTTATTATTCTTTTCTTTAAAAAATTTTTTTAATGTTTATTTATTTTTGAGAGAGAGAGACAGAGCATGAGTGGGGGGAGAGGCAGAGAGAGATAGACACAGAATATGAAGCAGGCTCCAGGCTCTGAGCTGTCAGCACAGAGCCTAACGCGGGGCTTGAACTCACAAGCTGTGAGATCATGATCTGAGCTGAAGCCCGACGCTCAACTGACTGAGCCACCCAGGCGCCCCTCACAGAAAACAGACACATATGGAAATAAGCAAAGTTGTCCTTAATCCTGTCTGCCAAGATTATATTGTAGAGCAAGGCTTGTGTGGTTCACAAGAAGGTATTGTTAAAGCACAGCATGACACAGTGTCCCTCCTGTGTGCACCCTTCCTAATTACCCTTATTACTCCACACTAGATGGCAGAGGGGTGGGGGACTTGGGTTGTTGTGGTCGTGTGTGGTCGGGGCGAGGGCAGGGCAAACAATATTAAGAGGAGGATAAATCAGCTGCTCCCGAAACCCTTTTTCACTATTTTTAGGAAGACTTATCTCTGTTGTATGGCTTTTGCATCTCATCACTCTTCACTTTGCTTCACATCAACCAGGAGGAATGGAAGAACATTCTAAGTGCAAAAGGACTAGTTATCACCTGGATGCCTTAACAGATCAGAATTTATAGATAAAGGGGTGCCTGAGTGGCTCAGTCGGTTAAGCGTCGGACTTCGGCTCAGGTCATGATCTCATGGTCTGTGAGTTCCAGCCCCGTGTCAGGCTCTGTGCTGTTGGCTCAGGGCCTGGAGCCTGCTTCAGACTCTGTGTCTCCCTCTCTCTCTGCCCCTCCCCCACTCGTTCTCTGTCTGTTTCTCAAGAATAAACATTAAAAAAAAAGAATTTATAGATAAAAGGCAGAGTCATGAGCTATGTCAATCGTGGACAGATATGACTGAAGAAGGATAGTTAAGTTGGGGAAACAGTGGTCAAGAATGTTCTCCTAATGTAAAGGGAAGGCATAGAATTATTACTGAGGCCCAAATTCCAAATTTATACCAGAAATGAGTCCACTGTAACATTCAGCAAGGATAGTTGTTTTGGAAGAGTTTGAGAAGGCTAGGTATTAAATCTTTGTGTGTTTGGTAGAATTCACCAGTGAGATTATCTGGTTCTGGACTTCTATTTGTTGGGAGGTTTTTTATTTTTTTATTACTGATTCAACCTCCTTACTAGTAATCAGTCTATTCAGATTTTCTATTTCATTATGATTCAGTCTTAGAATATTACATGTTTCTAGGAATTTATCCATTTACTGTAACTTGTTTAATTTGTTAGCATATAATTGTTCATTGTAGTCTTTTATGATCCTTTGTATTTCTGTGTATAGGTTGTAACTTCTCTCCTTTCATTTCCTTTTTTTCAATTTTTTAATGTTTATTTATTCTTGAAAGAAATGGAGTACGAGTGGGGGAGGGGCAGAGAGAGAGGGAGATGCAAAATCAGAAGCAGGCTCCAGGCTCTGAGCTGCCAGCACAGAGCCCAATGCGGGGTTCGAACCCACAGACTGTGAGATCATGACCTGAGCTTGAAGTCGGATGCTTAACCGACTGAACCACCCAGGTACCCCACTTCTTTCATTTCTGATTTTATTTATTTGAGCTCTCTTCTTCCCCTCTCTTTTTCTGTAGAGGCCAGCTAAAAAAAACTAGCCGCAGTTTTTTTTGTTTTTTGTTTTTTGTTTTTACTGATTCAATCTCTTTACTAATAATGAGTCTATTCAGATTCTCTATTTCATCATGATGCTTTATCGGGTAGATTACTTATCTCCATTTTACTGAAGTGTTTTTCTGAGGTTTTATCTTATTCTTTTGTTTGAAACATATTTCTCTGCTTCCTCACTTTGCTCGGCTCTTTGTGTTTGTTTCCACGCATCAGGCAAAACAGCTACCTGTCTCAGTCTTGGAGGAGTAGCCTTGTATAGGTGGCCAGCCTCATTGTTCAACCCTGCCTTAGTGCTTGGTTGTCTCTTGAACCTTTGTGACTGTCTAAGCAGCTCGATTTATTCTCAGTAGTTTCTTGTGCCAAGACCTATTGGCTCCAGAGGAAGGAATCTCAATTAGCATCTAGCTTTAGGGAGATTAGAACCCAGACTCTCAGGCAGCAGCTTTAAAAGTATATAAATATAGGGATGTTTGGGTGGCTCAGTTGGTTAAGTGTCCGACTTCAATTCAGGTCATGAGCTCACGGTTCATGGATTCGAGCCCCGTGTTGGGCTCTGTGCCTACAGCTCAGAGCCTGGAGCCTGCTTCAGATTCTTTGTCTCCCTCTCTGTCTGCCCCTCCTCTGCTCACAGTCTGTCTCTCTCTTTCAAAAATAAATAAACATTTTTTTAAAAAGTATATAAATATACACAATCTTATGGGGCTGCAGTTGTAAATGCTGCTGGCTTCCAGACCAGAACATCTGAAGGCATCCCCTGAGTAACCATGGCAAAAATCAGGGCTCCAGATTGGTGTCTAAGCTTTTTTCTGGGGGGTACAGCAAGTTGTTGTAAGGCCAAGGAGAGTGAAAGGGGGTTGTCTCCCTGCCTGTGTTTCCTGAGAGCTTGTCTGTAGCTTCTAGCTATGTGGCACACCTGACTCGGGTCCCTCAGACTGGAGCTCCAGGACAAGTAAATAGGCCTCGTCACAGGAAGACTGAGGATGTGTTTTGGTCTACTGTCTGCGGAGTGCTCTGGGGGCGATAGCCTGCCAAGAATTGTCTTTCCTATTGTTACAGTCCACGGAGACCAGGAATGCCAGCCTCTCTGGCCACCAGGGCAGGGCCAGGAAATCAAGAGACATTTCCTGTGTGGACCAGGAGCCCCTTCCGGCTTTAGTGATGCAAATGGGGAGCATGGGGGCGGGGCATGCCCACCAACCCCAGAATGCCTTGGCTGTGCAAACTCACTGGCCTCAGTGATGCCGCGAGAAAGTGTGATGTCTGCACGTGCCCACCAGTTCCAGCAAGGCAGCGGGGAGGATGCCAGGACTGAGCATACCCTGTGGCTCCAGTAAGGCAGCAGGTGCATGTGGTTGAACGCCACATGCCTGCCTGTGCCAGCAGGGGAAAGATAGAATGCAAAAAGGGTTCTTGCCAGTATTTCTGCCTCTGGAGACCGTCCCCTGCCCCCTCTGGCAGATGCTTTAATATTAGCAAACGAATCTCCTTCACATCTGTTCTAGGTGCTTTTCAAACTGCTGCTTTTGCACTGGGTTCCCGGGGTGGGTGAGACCACATGTGAGTTCCCTACAGCCCTTTGGGTCCTTTGGACATCAGTCCTGTCCATTTTGTAAGCCAGACATTGTGGGGGCTTGTCTCTCCAGTGCAGGTCTCAGAGGTTGGGGCGCCTGATGTGGAGCACAACCCCTCTGCTCTCCCAGGAGAAAGTCCAGACTTGTGAGATCCCTCCCTACGTGGGTCAGCTCACGAGGGGTCGGTGTTGGGTAAGACCATGTCTCTACTCCAACCCATCTCGATGTGGTCCTTTTATCCTTTGTTGTGGAGGAATAGTTGGGCTAGTTTCTAGTTTTTTCAGAGGGAATTGTTCTATGTGTAGCATAGATTAGGTGTGTCTGTGGGAGGAGGTGAGTTCAGGATCTTCCTATGCCACCATCTTGGACCCAAGGACAGTCTCGATTTTGGTGTTGCCTAAAGATGCTCTCTCTGCCTCACTCTGTTGTGTCCTGTGTTGCTCTTATCACCAGGTCTGGTGGTGGCCGAGACGGCTCTGCTGCCTCAGACTCTTCACCTTGAAGTATCAAGTCAGCCCTTGTTGAAAGGGGGAAAACACCCAGTGTTGAGCATGCTGGTTGGGCTCACCTTGGGCCCCTGTCCATGGGGCCCCTGCCCCACTGCCCTTTGTTTGTCTGGTATCTCAGCTCAGGCAGCCATGGCTGCAGTAGAGCAGGTGCCTGTGGTTAGGGGAGTTCATCTCAGAGACACTTGGGATTGATGAGAACTCACAACTTGATGAGGGTTTCCTCACTGGACACAAATATGGATGGCACATCACTTCCTCTACCCTGCACCCTTTAATTTAGCAGCAGTCTAGGGCATCACTGGTCAGTCATTCCCACCCTTTCCTCACCTTACACCAGTCACTCCCACATATAATTGCTCATTTAATCCCCCCGCCGATGATTTGAAGTAGGTATTACTTAATCTGTAACAATGGTAATACCAATCATGACAACACCAATAACAACTGCATATATTGAGTGCTTACTGGGTGACACACGGGGCTGAGAACACGGTGATTCTCCAGTTGATTCTCCCAGCAGCCCAATAAGGGGGCATTCTCACCCGCCATTTAACATGAGAAACCTGAGGCACAGAGAGTTTAGGTAACTTTCTCAAAGTCACATAGCTAATAGGTATGTATCTATTGAAATTTAAACTATTTGTCTGGGTCCCACCAAAATCATCCCATGTGCCACCAAGGAGAGTGGGACACATTCCAAAGAGCCTATGACCTGGAGCCATCTTTCTTCATGTCAGCAAGTTACTGAATATACAGTCTGTCCAAGACACCCTGGTTCTGGAATTCCCCTCTGGAACCTTTAGACCAAGTGTTCTTTCAGTTTCTGCTGGGCATCCCCAATGTTGAAAAATAGCACCGTGCGGCAGCTATGAAAGCTCAGGACAGTACTGTGCCTGCCCCAAATCGGGTTCCTCGAAGCTTCTGGTTCTCACCTTGAAAACCCATTCCTCCTCCACTTCCTTTCCAGCCTTGGGGACAGCTGTCACACTCCTCTAGAGGCATGGAGCATGGATGGGATCTCTTCTGTTGTGACTCTGACACTACTATTAGTGATGTCTGTAAAAATAATACCCAGCTCTCACTGATGGATACTTCTTTGTACAAGGCATCATGCTGAGACCTGCACAGGTGGGCCTCAGTTCAGCCTCCCTGCCACCCTGGCTACAGATACAATCCCCACTTTAGGGCAATGACATTAGATTGAAGAGACACTTGAGGATATGGGCCATGCTGAAAACTCATATTGGTATCACCTCTGTCTAAACCCCCAAGCCTTTTCCCTATTCAACACTGTTTAGCCAAGTCTCCCCACCTTATTTTTGCACAGTTTGTGTTGGGGAGCCAGGGTAAGGAGCTTCTGGCTCCTTGGCTCTATTATATTTTGTTCTGTAGGATTTGCTCCATCAAGCAAGCCTGCTGAAATCTTTTTGGATCCCAGATATGTCGTATGACATATTTCTATCTTTCTCAACTTAGTGTAATCAGGAAATTTGATAAGCATGCAGACTTTATTTTCATTCTAGTCATTGATAAACATGTTGAACAGGGAAGAGCCAGGGGACTGAATTCTCTGGATGATGTTAGACATTAGTGTCAATTTATTTATTGCCACTCTTTGAGTACTGGCATTATAGTAGCTATGGAGTCATCCTAATTGTATAGGCCTGCACATAAGATACTATGAGAGTCTTGGGCCTGGGATTATGGGACGAGAGGGAAGGTGTGCAGTAAAGAGTTAGACTTGCCCTAAGAAATGTCTTGCTCTTGCCCAGCTCCTGAAAAGTATCTCTAAATCCTTGGAATGTTCTGGCTTGATAAGAGTGTTTTGTTTACCTGGAGGAGTTGGGCCATGCTAAATAGTCTATACAAAGAACATGATTTAGGTGAGACGTCAGGCCATGTACTATTAGCTTGACCTCTGGAGGAGCTAAGATCAGCCATGTCTATATGACCAACTCCCAGTAAAAACCCTGGACAGCAAGGCTTGGGTGAACTTCCCTGGTTGACAGTACTCTGGGCATGTTGTCACGTGGTTGCTAGGACAAGTAAGCAGCATCTGCATGATGCCTCTGGGGAAGGAAATTGGAAGCTCATGCCTGGGTTCAGCTCTCCTGAGCCCTGCCCTATGTGCCTCTTCCCTTTGCTGATTTTCATCTGCACCCTTTTGTGATAAGAAACAGTAATCAAGTATAATGGCTTTTCTGAGTTCTGTAAGTCCTTCTAGGGAATCATCAAACACGAGGGTGGTCTTGGGGACCCCTGAATTGCAACAGGAATCTCTTGGCCATATTAAATGTGTTTTTCTTTAAAGCCAAAGGACTGAGTTCTAGCCAGGCTTCTGCTTGGATCTGCCTGTGGTTTCCCTATACGTCTCCTTTGAAGGTACAGAGAGAAACCAGTAGGAAGGCCTTTGTCTTCTACATGAAGCAGCCTCCTCCCTGGCCTGCCCCAGGGCCTGGCCTTCCCCTGTTGGCTGCCCCATGTGGTTTAATGGGCACTCATTTCAATCAACTGTGGGCGAGATACTGTATTATCCAAGCTTGGGCCTCAGCTCCTGCCTTTTAGAAAAGTCCCTGCTAAAATTCAAATACTAATGGGAAAGCGCACAGTAAGCTACTATCACCCATTCATATTCAGAGTAAATTAATCAGTCCACAAACAGAACTGGACTCTCATTAAGATGGAATCCAGAAAAGGGAGGTATGGATGCAGGCACTGCTGGGGCTTTCCCATCCAATATGAGAGTAGAAAAGTTTCTGCTCAAATGAGGATAGTGGGATCATGGTTGCTGGGGTCACCACAGGGCAATGTTGAGGTGTGAGTGTTGGGGGATCAACAGGAGGAGTATGTTGAAGGAGTAACAGCTGAAATCAAGCTAGAAGCAAGCCCTAACTTTGTTAGAAAATCAGAGGACACAAACCAGAACTTTATTCCTAGTCTGGCATGCATGTGTCTCCACATGGGCAAGTGGGTGATGGTTCTCTAGAGGGTGAAGCTTTGTGGGGGTGGTGCAGTAGTGGAACAAAGCTGGCCATGTGACACAGGTATGTCTCCAGAGAAAAAGGGGGTACACTACTTGCCTTACTTCCTAGGGATCTTACTGGAAACAAGGTTCATGGTGTAGCTTGGGAAAGGTGTCATTGAGTAGAAGAGGGTGATCCCTTTCTGTAGAGGGTTTTTACCTCACTTGGTGCTACACAGTTCCAGTGAGTTGAACTAAGACACCTTGTCAAATGGGGACATTTTTTTTTTTTGTAATGTTTCTTTATGTTTTAGAGAGAGAGAGAGAGAGAGAGAGAGAGAGGGAGAGCGCCTGCATGTGAGAGAGCATGCTAGTGGGGGAGGGGCAAAGGTGGGTGGGGGGAGAGACACAGAATCTGAAGCTGGATCCAGGCTCCAAGTTGTCAGCATAGAGCCTGATGTGGGGATCAGAGTCACAAACCACAAGATCATGACCTGAACTGAAGTTGGACTGAGCGACTGAACCACCCAGGTGCCTCTCAAATGGGGACAATTTTACCTGAATGCTAACATAAGGGAGTATGACCATAATTCCTTTAGTTATGTCATCAGAGGTACTATTTATGAATTCTCCACTATGAAGGTGGTTTTTCTTTAAACTGCTCTTTAGGTATATATGGGGAGGTTTTATTCCCCCCACCCGTCCCTTTTCTTTATACTGCATTTGAGGAATGGAAGAATCTGCCGTCAAGATAATCACACGGGGACTGTTCACTTCTCCCTGTGCCCCTAGACCCTAGAAGATCATAGATCATGGTCCCTGAAAAGCTCCACCATTCACAGAAGGTGGAAATCCTTAGGGGTCTTCATTTGTTCCCTCCTGCCATTGAAGGAGGTAGAAAGTGTGAGGAGACAAGAGAGGCTCAACCCCCACCCCCACTGAGTAAACATGAGATGTCACAATCAGTTCGGTGGAAGTTCTCACATTTAAAGCCATTATAAGTAGAAGTTTCCGGAAGGCAGGAACCACATGCATTTGTCCTTGAATTTGAGGGCTTGGCCAGGCCTGGCTTTGAGGAGAGAATGTCTGAGGTGCTGACTCCTGACTCAGGACTTTAGGACATTTAGGCCAACGAAGATCATGAAATGCACTCTCTTCCCTCTGTCACAACTGTGCTTGCACAGCTGCTGGCTGGATGCTTTGACACTCACGAAAGCTCCCCAATCTCTGCATGGGGGAGTTGGCTGTGAGCCGAGATCTTTCTGTCTAGCTGTGCTCTCAGTCGGTCATGAACCTCAGTGAGCTCACTCTCCAATTTCACACCCTGAAGTTGTGCTGTGTGTCTGCTGGCCCCCAGTTATTGGGGTGAAAACTGTCAGACATCAAACACACAGGCTGTCCTGGCAATGTAATCAATATGGTCAAAATAGGGGCTTCCTGGGGGTGCCTGGGGTGGCTCATTCGGTTGAGTATCTGAGTTTAAATTAAAAAAAATTTTTTTTAATATTTTTTATTTTTGAGAGAGACAGCGACAGTGTGTGAGTAGGGGAGGGACAGACAGAGAGGGAGACACAGAAGCCAAAGCAGGCTCCAGGCTCTGAGCTGTCAGAACAGAGCCCAACGTGGGGCTCGAACTCATGAGCTGTGAGATCATGACCTGAGTCGAAGTGGGTCACCCAACCGACTGAGCCACCCAAGTGCCCCAAGTGTCCAACTTTAGCTCAGGTCACGACCTCATAGCTCATGAGTTCACACCCTGCGTCGGGTGCTCTTCTGTCAGCACAGAGCCTACTTGGGATTGTCTGTTTCCGTCTCTCTCTGCCCCTCCCCCACTCACACTCTCTCAACAATAAAAATATATTATATACATATATATTAATGTTTATTTTTGATAGAGAGACAGAGCGTGGGTGGGGGAGGAGCAGAGGGAGAGGAAGACACAGAGTCCAAAACAGGCTCCAGGCTCTGAGCTGTCAGCACAGAGCCCGATGTGGGGCTCGAACCCACGAACCGTGAGATCATGACCTCAGCCGAAGTTGGACGCTTAACTGACTGAGCCACCCAGGCACCCTAAAAATATATATATTAAAAACAAAAAACAAAAAAACAAAACCTAGGGGCTTCCCAAACTTTAATCTGCTAGTAATTTTTTTTAACTTTATTTATTTTGAGAGAGAGAGCATGAATGAGTGGGGGAGGGGCAGAGAGAGAGGGAGAGAGAGAGAATCCCAAGCAGGCCCTGCACTGTCAGCGCAGAGCCTGATGCAGAGCTTGAACCCACAAAATGTGAGATTATGACCTGAGCTGAAATTGAGTCGGGTGTTTGAGCCACCCCGGTGCCGCTATGGTAAGTTTGTTAACCAGCTTTGATTCTTCTGGGGATCTTGGGAAAACGTAGACTCTGATTCCAGAGCTCTGTGGTGGGGTCTAACAGGCTTCCCGGTGAGGCACCCAACCACATTCTGAAAAGCTGGCACCTAACGGACTGTTAGGTGTTGACATGAGGAGAAGGATTGGGTGACCAATTAGCCACTAAAACCCTTCTCACACACTCAAGCGGAGGACACAGAAAGAGATCACGGATCCCACATTGGTCCTGAGGACACTCAGGCAGGGCAGGTGCGTGGAGCTCCGTTACCTGTATCAATGTGTTTGCAACAGGAGGAGGCAGGATGGCTTTATGGTTAGTGCCTGTGCCTCAGGGCCAGCTTGTCTCTTTGAGAGCTGTTTTCTTAGGGCTTAACACCTCCGCGCCTCGGTTTTCTCATTTGAAAACAAAGATGGGGTACTAATAGACTGTCCTCCATCGGGGTGCGGTGGGACATAACAGGTTACATAAGGGACCCCGCTTGTAGATGCCCGCAGCAGTTATTTCCTTCTCGGCCAGAGCTCCAGTCCCTGAGCCTGGGACCTCAGGGGGCCCTGGGCTTCTGTGCTCTGCCTGCATGGTTGTGCAAGCAGCCTTGGGTCTCCTGTTACCCGGGAGCCGGCAACAGACCAAAATAACGGGAGGGGACAAGCGGGGAGGGCCGAGCGAGCCTCTGCAGGGAGTCTGACCAGGTCAGCTGGGAATGCCTGTCAGCCATCCAGGGTGGCTCCTGCGTGGGCCTGGAGGTGGGTGAGTGACTCACGCTGGTGCCCTCTCCACCCCCATGCCCAAATGCTCAGCCCTCCCCGGGCCGGGGCTCACCTAATCCCCACAGTGGGAGTCGGGGGGCATTTGCGCCTGAGCCGAGGGCTAGGGTTGCAGCGCGGTGACTTCACACTCAGCAGCATGTGCAGCTGAGGCCTCCGTGCAGCAGGCTCCCGCGAGGTGGGCAGCGAGGTCAGCTTGGCAGCCGCTGCCTCTCCAGCCCCGATCTGGCCGCAGGCAGCTGGTTCCCCGAGACCCAAGGAAAGGATGGCCGAACAAGAAGCCAGTGGGCTGCAGGTCCTGCTGCGCACGCTTCAGGTAGGAAGGGGTGGAGGGGTGTGGGGCCCAGCAGGCTGGGTCTCTGCTGGCCAGCCTGCCTTGGAGCTGTGCTCCCGCAGAGTCCTCTCTGGCACCAGTGGCCAGTTTGCCAACCAGCAAGAGCACACAGGAGCCAGCAGCAGCTCTCACCTTGAGGCTGACCTAAGTGATGCTATGGTCTTTAAATATTAACTACAACCATGTCGATGAGTGTGCTCTGCTACAATTATTGAGCCTGATGGGATTAGAGGCTAGGGCTGAAAGATCCGGGTTTGCTAGAGATGGGCAAGATGGAGAAAACGTGTGTCTGGCAAATGAAGGCCTGGCAGGAGAGCCGTGGGGATCACCTAGAATAACATGGAAGGAAAAGGGGGAGCAGGGGAGAGGACTCCTCTGGGCTTCCTCTGCTCCATGCCTACCACAGGGCTTCCCAAAGAGGGGTCTGCATCAGAACTGCCTAGGATGCCTGCTACGAGTGCGTCTTCCCAGGTGGGATGTGGCCAGAATGAATTGGAATCACCAGGGACAGGGGCCTGGGAAGCTGCCTCCCCTTGTGTGATTCTGTTCACTCCTGGTTGTGAGAATTCTTGTCCTAGAGTAGTAGTTTGCAAACTTGTCTGTGCACTAGAATCACCTGCAGGGTGTTAGAGATTGGTGATGCCTGGGACCCATTCACCAGAATTTGGATTTAATTGGTCTGGGGAGCAACCTGAACCTGATTGGAGCAAACTCCCTAGGTGGACTCATTGTGCAGTTAAGGGCCAGAACCACTGCCCTAAGACTTGGGTAGGTGCTTGCACTTAACCTGATTCTGGGAATGCCAGGGCTCAAAGGGTACTGAGAGGTCTTTTGATTCAGGATCCTAGACCTGAAGTCCATAGACAGGCCTCTCCAGAAGATGGGCTTCAGGGACCCCATGACCCCATCTCCTGATTTAGAGTGGAAATGTTTTGTCCTTACGTTCATTTTCCCCTGCTCTGAAAAGCTGTCTTAGTTTTCCTCTGATTCTTAAGGAAATCTGTATCCCTAAAAAATGTAAGAACCAATAAATCCAACCTTCCAGTGGACAAAAAAACTGAGTCTCAGAAGTGAAATAGCTTCCCCAAGGTCATATAACTCCTTGATAGAGAAACTGAGACTAACACCAAAGAACCTCTATATCGGGTTGACTTATAGTCTTTTGACTCATTCTATCTGATGCATAAAAGGCAAGAATGCATCTGGGCTAGAAGTATGGGGGGTGGGGTGGGAGTGGACCTCAAAGTAAATTTGCAGTTGGTGCCGGAAGTCACTGCAGGTTCAACTCAATCTCCTGTATTCCCACCAGTGGGGATTTATAATTGATATTTAGAATGATTGCTCCAGGGCAATGCAAAATTCTCAATCATCAAAGAAAGATTTAATTATGTTCAATATATCCTACTTAGTTCCCAATTAACCAGAACATTAAAATAACCGGAACATGCTTCCCCTGTGTGCTTGGCTGATCAGAATCTAGTTGTAGAATTGATTTGGGTTCCTGGCCCAGCCCTCTTAAAGTGTCTCCATGAGGCCTGTTCCTGTCTTGACAATTAGTTAGAACTCTGACATACTTTTAAAAAAGAGAACCCAGAGCAGACGTTCTGTGGAATGATGTTTCACAATGGGTTTGATGCTCTACCCTTGAGGACTGCCAGCTTTCTGGATTGCCAAAATGCTTTTGATTGGGAAATCCCGAAGTTCTTATTAATTCAAGCCAGTACCTCCTTCCTCATGCACGAAGCTGATAGAAGTATTGCTTCTCAAACCTCTGAGGAAGACAGTGGTTATGTCTGAGCAGGATGTGAGCTCAGTATGAGTTCCTTGTGTCTTTCAGGAGCACCCCAGAACATTGCCAAGGGAAGGGAGAAAGAGAAGGAGAACAGATAAACAGAAAAAGCAAGCACAGAAATGACAAATGTCCCCATGACATGTTAGTAGAAATCCCCATCCCAGAACATCACCACTTCTGCCTTTGGGGGGCACAATTATAAAACCAGGTCATGAAGGAATAGGCAGTTTCCACCTGTTACCTTTTGCTGTGCAAATGCAAAAGGGAGAGGTGACTTTTCCTACCTCAGTTTATGTACAGCTTACCTCTGTCCTGAAGTTATCAGAATCAGATTTTTACCCAGACATTTTCCAAGTCCCTGATTCACAGCTGGGGTTTGAGGCAGAAATCAGATTGAGTCTCGAGGGCCTGGGTGAGGGAAGAGGCAGCCCACAGTGCAGGTGTGAGAGACAGAAAGAATTGGACCCCGTCCCCATTTCTGGCACTTACCAGCTGTATGTCCTTAGGCAAGTCCCTCAACCTCTCTGAGCCTTCATTTCTATATCTATAAAAAGAAGACAATAAAAATATGTTCCTCAGTGGTTTGTGCGAGGATTAAGAGAATCCATTTGAAAAGTGTTTATAAACTATAAATGACTGCTCAAATGCCTGTAGTTTTTATGACTTCCCCAGTCGAGTCACAGTGGAGAAGCTGGGAACACTAGCCTACCCTTTTCATCAACCTGCCCTGCTTTTTTCCCCGGGTGGGCTCCAGTATACTTGGGTAAAAGGGAGGTGTCTCATTCTGTCCCGCTCGCATGTCTCCATGTGGGTTGAGCTAATGGGAAGGATGGGGAGCTGCCAGGGTAGCAGGATGTGGGCTCCACGCCAGCTCTGATGCCGTGAGCCCTCACCCGGAGGCATCCTACAACATGCCAATTAAATCCCTTATCAACACATGAAGAATGTATCATTATTCGGTCAGCTTTGGCACACTCTGAGCCGCAATGTGGGCACGGTTTTGCTATTTGCATTTGTACTTTATTATTTTATGTTATAGCTCAAACCGAATTCTAGGTTGGCATCGTTGCCAAATGTGCACAGTGAACTCCTTTTCTCAACTTGGGCTCCAGGAACATTATCTATTATGGATTGTGAACCAGGCTGCAGGATGTGAAGCTTCCTGTCTTGAGTTAGCATTAAGCTAATATAATCTTAGTATTAAGCTAAGATAATAGAAAACCCGGATGGGACCACAACTTTACTTTCCCCCTTGGACTTCTTCTTCCAAGGATTATTTCCAAGACAACAGGTGATTTCAGCCCCTGGGCTGCAAAGAGGGGATGAGTGAAAAAAACAGTGATTGATATGTTTCATTCACAACTCTTGGGAGTTGTGTTTCAAAACATGTGCTTGGAAATTTCCTTTCTAGAATTCTGTGCGGAAGATGTGGGGATCTCCATCTATTGTACATCAAAAGGGCCAGGTGGCACAGAAATGGAGCTTTCCTTCTGGACATAAACAGAAAGGTTTGGACAAATCAAGGGGATATTTTTCCTTTTAGGTAGCAAGCACTGTTGTACGCTTTCTAGAGATCACAGAATTTATCTCTTTTGGGGAGTCTGAGACTGTCTGAGGGTTTTGGAGAGCTCTACCTCAACCGCAACACAAACATGAAAACAAACTGAAGTCTGTTTTAATTTCAAGCATCAGTAGAAGCTAAGAAAAAGAAAAATCCCATAAGAACATGCATCAGATGAAAAAGGAACAAAGTGGGCAAGAATTAGCATCTGTGTCTAAGGAGTACTTGGTGCCGGTCAAAGTAGGGAATGAAGAGGATGGTGGTGTGTGGGCGTATGCTGAGATGGAACTGGAGAGAAACCTTTATTCGGTGTTTTGTTTTTCAAGAAACTGTTGCTTTCACAGCTACTTAAGTTCTTTGGAATTAGAGATTGGAAAAAAATGAACATTTATTAAGGGTCTGCTCTCTGCCAAGTTTTCACATTCATTACCTAACATCACTCTCTCTGCCACCTGTGAGGGAGGTGTGGTTGTTCTGTCTTGTAAAGGAGGACACTGACCCTCAAGGGAAGATTAGGATGCTTAAGGGTCCATGACAGAAACTTAGCAAATCCCTAGAAGAAGGATGTGAAGCATATCTTGTCACTCCAAAGTCCTTCCACTGGACTACATTGCTTACATGACCTAGGGAATGCCCAGTCATTCTTTGTTTGAGGGCACTACTTTAGCCTGATGGAAACTGAAGGTTGAGGTGTATGGATTCTCTATGAAAGGGGGAGTTTTATTTAGAACTAAAATCTTCCATATATTGTTTTGTTATGTGGATAAATAACTCTTGATAAAGGAAGGTAACACTTTTGATTTGGGTCAATTAGATATTTTTAATATCCATCCCTCTATCCATTTCTTCATCCATCCCTTCATTCATCTTTCCATCTTTCCATCCATCCATCCCTCCATCTGTCTTTCCATCCATCCATCCATCCATCCATCCATCCATCCATCCATCTTTCCCTCCATCTATCACTCCATCCATCTTTCCATCCTTCCATTTATCCATCCATCCATCCATCCATCCATCCATCCATCCATCCATCCATGCCTCTATAGCTTTCTATGTGCTAGAAGAGATCCAGAGGAGACTATTTGGTAGGATGACGTGTTAAGAAGAGCAAGGTCATTGGATCTTGGCTCAGCCAGGTGAAACTTTTGTGACTCAGGAGAAACTATTGAACTTCTCTTTCCTGAATTTTTTTTCATCTGAAAAATGAGAATTACTCTTCCTACTCATAGGCTTATTATATGTTTAGATAAAAATGCATGTAAAGAGCTAAGCATGGTGGTATGTGTTCGATAAATAGCAATCACTATAATTAAACACAGTCCCTGCTCCCATGAAAATACAATGTTAAAATGAAAAGGTAGGAGGATAAAAATATTTGTAGAGCAGGTCTGTATGCAATGAATGCCATGGTGAAGGTAAACATCAAAAGAAAATTCTATAGAAGTTGGGAAAAGAAACTCCTCTTGGCTGGAGGTTCAGGGAAAGCCTTGTAAAGTGGGTCAGATTTCAGCAGGGGAAGGTATGATTCCCAGAGTGGGGAGGGTGCTCAGTGATGTTCCCCATGCCCAAAAAGTGTGGAGAGGATTCAGGACTTGCCTTGGCACTGAGTTTGATTAAAACTGAAAGTACATGAAGAAGAAGAAAGGAGATAGAAATGTAAGTTTGCCGAAATGCTAGAGAGTCTTGAGTGCAAACTTCAGATCTAACCATGCCCTTGGGGATCGCTGCCTATCCCTAAATGTGGGTGGTGGTGGCCACAGGACATTCAGCCAAGGCAACAGTTCTAAAGCTAATTGGTGGGTTTGAGCCCTGCCTCAGGCTCTGTGCTGACAGCTCAGAGCCTGAAGCCTGCTTCGAATTCTGTGTGTGTGTGTCTCTCTCTGCCCCTTCCCTGCTAGTGCTCTGTCTCTCTGTCTCTGTCTCTCTCTCAAAATAAACATCAAAAAAAAAAAAAATTAAGCTAATTGGACAGCGGGTCTTTTGACATGAAGGTGTCACTGCTTTCTCTTGTCAAGTAATGTGATGTGTTCCCCCCAACCTCCCCATCCCTGACCTGCCTTCTGTTCCTGGTCCTCTTCCTATCCTGTCCCCAGCCTCCAGCCCCAACCTGCAGACCTTTCCTGTCACTTAACTCAATTCTGCATCTCACCCCAAACTAAGCATATTTCTCTTCCTAATCCCACCCTGGGAGAAAGCCTGGGATAAACTGAAGCTCAGGGATTGGGAAAGGAGAACTGTTTTAAACATTTCTCTCTCTCTCTCTCTCTCTCTCTCTCTCTCTCTCTCTCTCCCTCTCTCCCTCTCTCCCTCCCTCCCTCCCTCCCTCCCTCTCTCTCTCATTTTGTAATTTGGAAGGAACAAATTATGTTAGAGGCAGCATTCAAATGTTCTTGTGTCAAAGCAGCTCTGATCACATGGCTATATTCCAAAGACCAGCATTGAGTTGAAAAGTCCTGTTCTCACTTGGGAATTGAGAGCAGTTGGCATTTCTATTCCTTGAGCCCAGATTCTGGATCTGATTGCTTCCTTGAACACCCACCTCCACAGGGCAGGGGCTGAGGGACATGGGGCCAGCATTGCTTTGAGATGTAATTGGAAATTTGGCATTACTGATGACATGTTGAAGCAAATGGCCAACAGAGAGACCCACACCCACAGTAGGAATCTGTAACCCGGCAACATTTACTCTACAATTTACTCAGTTACTAAAACTGGAACCACTCTTTTTTTGTTATGGTGGTAAAATATACATAACATGAAATTTACCGTCTTAATCATTTCTAAGTGTAGCGATCAGTGGCATTAAGTATATTCGTGTTGTTGTACCACTATCACTGCCAGCTGTCTCTAGAACTTTTTCAATTCCCCAAACTGGAAACTTGGTACACATTAAACACTAATTTCCCACTCCCCCAGCTCCTGGCAACCACCCTTGTACATTCTGTCTCTGTGAATTTGACTATTCCAGGTACTTCATATGAATGGACTTTTATGGTGTTTGTCCTTTTGTGTCTGGCTTATTTCACCTAGCATGATGTTTTCTAATGGAACCACTCTTACAAAGCTAAATAGTCTTAGTTGGGGCCCTGGGAGTTGGGGACATTTGTAACCAAGGAGGGGAAGTTGGTCTGGGTTGCCAGTTACTGTATCTGTAAGGGTGGAACAGGTATCTACAACTCAAGCAGGCTGGGGAGAAATGCACCCTCTCAGGTGTGACCTCCAGATCCTTTTGTCAAACCTCAAGTGAAGGAAGTTGAGGGTTGGTGGGATCCATACTTTTTCCATGAGTGATAAAATATCACTTCAAATTGATAGATCTCCAAGCCACACTCTTGTTAGAGAAAAGGGTGTGTATGTAGGATGAGGGAAAGATTAATAGCAGAGATGCTGGGAATAAATGAACAAGTGGAACAGGGGCACCTGGGTGACTCAGTTGGTTAAGTGTCTGATTCTTGATTTAGGCTCAGGTCATGATCTCATTGTTTGTGGGATCGAGCCCTGTGTCAGGCTCTACATTGACAAAGTGGAGCCTGCTTGGGATTCTCTCTCTCCTCTCTCTCTGCTCCTCTCCTGCTTTCTCTCTCTCTCTCTCAAAATAAATAAATAAATCTTTAAAAAAAAAAGAATAAGTGGAACAAAGGACATGGAAGCAAACATAATGGTACAAAGTATGTGCTCAATACATATTTTTCCTTTCTGTCCTTCCTCCCTCTTCCCTCCCTCCCTCTCTCCCTTCTTTCTCCTTCCCTCCTTCCTTCCTCCCTTCCTTCCTTCCTCCCTCCCTCCCTCCCTCCTCTCTCCCTCCCTCCTTCTTTCTCTCTCTCCCATTTTTCTTCCTTCCCCTCTTTCTTTCTTTTTTAAAATAATTTTTTTGCAAACCGAATCCATCCACATAGCTAGTGCCCAGATGAAGTAATGGTAAACTCCATTACTCTTAACCCCCTTCAGTCACTTCTCCCCCATTGTGGCCACTAGCCTCGTTTCTAACACCACAGATTAGTCGTGTATGCTCTGTACTTCATATAAACAGAGCACTGCAGCCAATCCTCTTTTGATTCAGCATTCTGTACTTCCTCCATGTGGCTGCCTGTAGTGGCAGATTGTTCATATTCTCATTGCCGAAGAGCATTACATCATGTGAATATGCCACCATTTATTTGTCCTTTCTAGAGTTGATGATACTTGGGGTATTTTCCTTTTTTGGGTTTGAACAGTGTTGTCGTGAACATTCTAGTACATGTTTTTGGGAACACAGGTATGCGTGTCTGTTGGGTATACATCCAGGAGTGGAGCTGATAATAAGTTTAGTAGGAAAGAACACTTTTCAAGAATGGGTGCTCCAAAATAAGCACCTATTAGCCATGTAAATACCATTACTTTGTGAGAGTTCTGGACCTCCACATCCTTGCCCAAATGTGCTCAATCCATATTTGTAGTTGGACCTGGCTTGAGATTCTTTGCATGGAGAGACTTTGTCAGATTCACATTCTGTGTGTTCAGTTCCCCCTATGTGGTCCCCCTCATAGTAATAGTTAAAACAATAACTTACATTTATTGAACAGTCAGGAGCTGTGCAAAGTCCTTCACATGCATTGTATCATTTAGTCCTTGAGGGAACCCTAAGAGGCACGTAGTATTCTCATCCTCATTTTAAAGCTCTAAAACAGAAAACTGGAGAGGTTGACAAATTTCTCACTGTCACAAAGTGAGTGAGTGGCATTGCTGCGATTTGAGAAGAGGGACTCTGACATCAGTGGTATTGACAGGTGTCAATCTCCAGGTGTATTGACTCTCTGAGGGAAAGGAAGGGCATCGAGAAGAATCTGAACCAGTTTTTCCAGGTGGTAAGTGTCTACTGGGAAAATGCAGTCTCCCCGCCCCCCGACTTGGCATACCTGGGAAGGAGAGCAACTGTCCCTGTGAGGCTGGGAGGATTGGCCAAGAGGGTGGAGAACAAGTGCCTAAGGCAGGGGTCAGCAAACTCAGTCAAGGCCAGATAGCTAATTTTTAGGTTTTGCAGGCCATAGGACCTCTGTCGCCAACTGTTCAATCCTGTCGCTGTAGTGGTAGATGACATGCAAGTGAATGGGCATAGCTACGTTCCAGTAAAACTTTATTTACAAAAACAAAGGGCCAGATTTAGCCAGTGGGCAGTGGTTTGCTGAGCCATTCTGGAGGCCTTTGGGCATCAGCCTGGTAAGAAAAGTGGGAGGTGGGGTGGAAAGAGAGAATGGTGCAGCGGGGGCCTG
Organism: Panthera onca; assembly: GCF_046562875.1. Classification (NCBI taxonomy): domain Eukaryota; kingdom Metazoa; phylum Chordata; class Mammalia; order Carnivora; family Felidae; genus Panthera; species Panthera onca. The sequence continues at coordinate 9,216,659 of NC_138344.1, read as the reverse complement.
CTGAGCTGCAAAATGCCATGAGTGGGGGAGCTCCCCTCATCTTCCATGGGTGTCCTACTCAATAACCAGGATATCCTTCTTGCCAAGGCATCATATCAAATGATGCTCTGGATGTCAGAGTTCCTCTGGGGGCAAGTCTTATAGAACCTGAAATGCACAGTTTAGAAGCCACATCCCAAGTCATTTCTGCTGCTGTTGCCTTCACTTCTCTGTGTATTAGTGGACATAGTGCTAGTGTCCATCAGCCCTCCAGGGGTAGACTTTCAAGGCCATTTTATCGGCATTAAATCAGTTTCAGAGGCAACTGTTCTCCACTTGGTTGTACCCAACAGCAGTACCAGCACAAGATATGGTCAAACAAGCACTTCTCAAACTAGGTTCTATAGAACACCAGTTTCTCTGGGATGCCAATGCCCTCACAAAGGGTCTTAGTGACAGATGGATTTGACATGTCATAAATTTACTAGATTTCTTTACTGAAAGAATATTAATCTTCTAAAATCTTTTTAAGCATTTATGTCTTTCAGCTCTCAGTTTAAATGTCCTTTACTCAGAGAGAACTTCTCTTTTTTTTTTTTCAATTTTTTAATGTTTATTTGTGAAAGAGAGAGAGAGAGTGGGGGAGGGGTAGTGAGAGAGGGAGACACAGAATCGGAAGCAGGCTCCATTCTGAGTTGTAAGCACAGAGCCCGACACGGGGCTCAAACTCACGAACTGCAAGGTCATGACCTGAGCCGAAGTTGGACGCTCAACCGACTGAGCCACCCAGGCACCCCCAGAGAGAACTTGTCTTGATGGCCCAAGTAGCCACCAGATCCCGAAGTCTCCTTTCCCTAGTTTGACTCTGCATAGAACTTGTATTCTCTGATAATTCTTTGTTTCCTCCCGTCCTTCTTCCATCAGGGTAGCAATCTCATTTGTCTTGTTCAGTCCTTATCTCTACTGCCTAAAGCACTATCTAAATCATAGTAGGTGCTCAATAAATGTTTGTTAATTGAATAAGAAAATGCACATGGTATATTGAGTTGGGGATATAATATATAGCATTTCCAAACCATCTTGAGGATGGGATAGTTTTTATGGTAAAACCCCACTAGTGTCTCATAGGATATTAGAGAGCCAGGGAGCATATTTGGGAAATGATGACTATAGGCCAAGGCTCCATTAAATCACTGCTGGTCCATGAGTGTTGAATTTCTCCTGGTCTGGAAACTGACTTCTGGCATGTTGAAAGTATTCTGACCTGAGTGCTTGCAAAGTTAGTTCTATTGGAAACCTCGGGTCATTTCTCTGTTTAGTGGATTCCACTAGGCAATGACTCTGCCAAGTGTCTGCAGGTCTTGAGTAGACATGAATTCTGGTCCTTGATTGGAAGGAAGAACATAAGCAACAGATGTGGAGGTTTAGAGAGAGTTTCTTCCTAGAGGTCACAAGATCCATTCTGCGTCTGATCAGGACGCCCGGTGGTTGATAAGGATGGCATTAGCCTCAGGTTTCAGATGAAAGCCAAGGTCAGATTTCATAGTTGGGGTATCTGATGAAACTTTCCCTAGGGGACTTGGGGAGAAGGCAGCACCTCCAATAAATGTCCAGTCAGGAGCTCTCTCCCCACCTTTCCAAAAACAAAAGAAAAAAAAAAAAAGACTCCAAGTGGTGTTAACATCTCTAATCTCTGGATCGCACCAATCAGTACAGTTCAATGCCCTGAATTTCTGAATCCTAATCATCTTTTTTTTTTTTTGAATCCTAATCATCTTTATTCCATCCCTTTGAAGACGTGAATTAATCTAAGTAGTTCCTATGACAATGCAGATATCTTTCATTTCTCATAAAAGAAAGGCTATAAGCAAATCTCATTTTGTTCTTGACTTTCATTATTAAATCATAAAACATGTATTATACATCCTCATATATATTGGTATATATCATGTACTGGCATATGGCATATATACTATATACATTATATAGTATATACATTATATAGTATATACATTATATAGTATTTATATTATATAGTATTTATATTATATAGTATTTATATTATATTATATTATATTATATTATATTATATTATATTATATTATATCATATATGTATATATATATAGTATATATATATTCTAAAGGAAAAAGATTCCCCAAGTGACAGCTAAAATTTTGCAATGAGGAAGAGGCTAAGATGATAACATTTGAAGAAAAACGGGTATTAAAATTGAAAGAGTGTTTTTGCTGTGAGCCACCTACATTTGTTGAGCACTTACTCTGTGCCAGAAAATATTCTAAGCATTTTTCATGTTATCTCACAACACTCCTATAAGGTAGGTACAATTACTATCCTCGTTGTACAGGTGAGGACCATAAGGCACTTGCTCCCTATAAGTAAGAGAATCAGGGCTTGAACCCAGGCACAGCTTGGTTCTAGATTGCTATTACTCATTGCTATTACTCATCAGGCTACAGCATTCCTTTTCCTTTTATCTGTCCTTGTTACCACTAAATAGTTTTTTTCCTTATTAAGGAAGTAATACAAGGAAGGGGCTAGGTGAATGAGCGAAGTAGGTGAAGGGGATTAAGATGTATAAACTTCTAATTATAAAATAAATAAGTCATGGAGATGAAAAGTACAGCATAGGGAATAAAGTCAATGATAGTATGATAATGTTGTATGGTGACAGATGGTCACTACACTCAATGTTGAGAGCATTGTTTAAAAATCGAATTGCTGAATCACTATGTTTTATGCCTGAAACTAATATAGCATTGTATGTCAACTATACTTCAATAATAGAAATGAAAAAAGTAATACAAGATAATTATGATAAAAATTCATTAATACATAAATATAAATTATAGGGAATAAAAATCCCCCCATGAAGTCCTATTCCTGAAGACCAACACACAAGGGTCTGCTGTCTTTTCTTTTAGATGGTTATACACATGCGGCAATATGTATATTTCTATAACTATGTACCTATGTCTCTATCATTTTAACACACTATTGTTCAATTTGCTTTTCCAACATATCAGTTTAATTGAACATCTTTCAAAGCAACACATACAGATTCGGCTCAATATTTTGTGGTAATTATATAGTAGTTTACTATATGGATGTACCATATACTAAATAAATAGAAGTACATTTTCTTCTAGGGTTTCACTTGAATTTGACTTTATGTTTTTTATTCTTTGATGTTAGATGTGTTACATTTCAACAGTCAGCTCTTCAAACTTTTCTTTCATGGATTATTATTTTTTTTACATAGAGTGTTATATTAGTTTCAGGTGTATAATATAGTGATTCAGTAATTCCATACATCACTCGGTGCTCATCACGACAACTGCATTCCTTAATTTTCATTGATTATTTTTGACCATAAGACATACTTTTCCCCATGATCTCGCTCTCATACTTAATGATGTTTAAATTTAACCTGGTACCATTCTCTTTTTCTTAAGTCCTGCTGCTTTCTTAGAGCTTCTCTGCCATACCACACTTCACCAGCATGCGGCAAAACAGTTAAATTTATATCCTTCAGATTTCTTTCCTGGAAGATCCCAGTTCGATAGCATCCAATAGAGCTCTGCTTGACAATATTTGGAAGCTTTACATTTGACATAAATGTTTATTTAAAATGAACATAAAAAGGTTTCTTGGCTGGGTTTCAGGAGGCCGGAGCTGATTTTGGATGCTGCCACTGACTTTCTGTTTGACTTGAATCCCCTGGGCCAGCATCCTCTGTATTTTGATAGTTTTCAGATTTCAGTGCTAGGAGATTTTCCCAGCAATATCATCTGCTTCGTTGGTATATTATGACTCTCTTGTTATGGTTCGTTCATTTATCGAATGACTCTGTTGTTCCAGAGGCTGCACTAGGTAGTGGGGGGCAAGGTTCTCAGAATATTATCAACCATGCACTATCCTATTGAAAGACTCCTGAATGCTAATGACTAATGTCAGGAAGGATGAGATCCAGAATGCTGTGGTCCCACCTGTCCCCCAATGCTCCGTGGACCATTCTGTTCTGGGGTGACTGGCTGAGAACACATTATTGTCATTACTCCAAGTCTCTGGAGGAAGATCTGAAGTCTCAGCACCTGTAACATGTTCAGCTGTGTCTACACACCTTTGTTAATTCATATGTAGTCTTTTTTTTTTTTTTTAATTAAAGGGCAATGATTCTCAATCTCTTAATTCTTTTGTTTTTCTTCCAGGAAGCAGGGAATCATAGATCGCATTCTGATGGCATTGAAATCTAAAGACACTTTTCCCCCAGATAAATGCACAAGCAAACTTTTGTGAATAATTTCAGGGTAACAAACCACACCATAAGGTTTCACTTTCTCGAGGTCTTAATTTGGGTTTGTTTCATACCATAGAGCTCTTCAAGGTCAGAATAGTAGAGGTAAGTTCTTTTTTTTTTTTTTTTTTATAATGTTTTCATTTATTTATTTTGAGAGAGAGAGTGTGTGTGTGTGAATGGGGGAGGGGAAGAGAACGAGGGAGAGAGAGAGAACCCCAAGCAGGCTCAGCACTATTAGCCCCTGATGTAGAACTTGAACTCACAAACCATGAGACCATGACCCAGGCTGAAATCAAGAGTCTGATGCTTAACCGACTGAGCTACCCAGGGGCCCCAATAGAGGAAAGTTCTAATTACCATAAGGGAACCCCCACAATTCTGTCCAATTGAGATATTCCCCTCATGTTTCCAAACTGGGTGCAATATTCTTGCCTCCATAACACAACCTGGTCTTTTATACCTGATCTATACTTGTAAAAATCATAAGTACCTTTGATAGATCAACTGAAATGTTACTTTCCCTCTAAAAAACCCCTTTCCTGATAATCTGAGTAGATGATATTTCTCCTCCCTCTGAGGTAACCCAGAAGCATCTGTACTTCTCTCTTAAATCATCTGTTCTTTGCTTTGTTATAAATATAGATGTTCTTTATCTAGTCAACAAACTTTTATTAGGCATTGGGAATCCCAAAATAAATATGACATGGTCCTTGTCCTCCCAGAGCTCATGGTATGAAGAGGAACCAGATATATATTCAAGAATCTCCCAAAAGTTGCAGACCCTGTGCCTGGGAAAGCATACACATGCACTTAAACCAAGCAATTAAATCTTAGAGGATTTGCCTACAGTTTGAATAAGAATCTATGCCATGTGACTGCTTGGGTCGACATATGAATAAATGATTATAGAGCATTATTATAAATAAAGAGATAACAACATGCCCAGTGTACTTTTGGAAGAAGAGGAATCTCAAACAATCTCTAACCTTCCATGAACTTCTGCTCCTGAGTAATAGATTAGATAATTCAGAACAACCCTTGCACTGGACCCAATTAAAAAAGTGTGGATAAAACAGGAATACTTTTTCTGAAGAGCATTAATATTCTAATAAGATAATGAACACTTAATGGACTAAGGTCAGGAGAGGTGAGAAACCCAGAGAGGTGAGCAGAATTCTGGGTCTTCTGCCTTGGAGGCATTTACTGTTTTGGAAGGTGTGGTTGGAAAGACTGAGTTGTATGTACATTCTGTGGCCTTGCACATCTAGAGGTACAAGAGTTGAGATAGGACTTGTCAAGAGTAGGGACCCTGGAAAACTACTCCCTACCTTTGAGCTGATTCCTGAAGGCTAAAGGTAAAGGTAAACTAAACACCAGCTAATCTTCACATTGACCCATTTTTCACCTTGTCTGGGTGGCCTAGAAATATCTTAAGAATTAGACAGGTGACCTCAGATCCCTAGAGCTTCTAGGTGCCTGGTAGTACAAAGTAAAATCTCATTGGTGGAAGAAAGTGTCATACTAGGCCTTACGTAAATTCTACCAATAATTTGAAAACTAGGCCCAAGGGGAAATAAGTCCATATGAGTAAATGTCACAGAAACAATATGACAGTATTAGACCCACCAGCACTCCAAAAACTGGAATTATCAGACCCAGAATGTAAGAGAGCTTCGGTTATTACATTCAAAGAGATTAAGATCAAGTGTGAAAAATTTGGCAGTGAACTATAATCCATCAAAAGTGATATGGAAGATTTGAAAAGGAGCCACATGGAAATTCTTGAACTGAAAAATAATATAACCTAAATTAAGAACTCAATGGATAGGTTTGGGGCGCCTGGGTGGCTCAATCAGGTAAGTGTCCAACTTTGGCTCAGGTCATGATCTCATGGTCTGTGAGTTTGAGCCCTGCATTGGGCTCTGTGCTGACAGCTCAGAACCTGGAGCCTGCTTCAGAGTCTGTGTCTCCCTCTCTCTCTGCCCTTCCCTCACTTGTACTCTGTCTTTCAAAATAAATGTTAAAAAAAAAAAAAAAAAAAAAAGAACTCAATGGATAGGTTTAACTGCGGTTTAGACGTGGCTGAAGAAAGAAGTGAAAATCAGGTCATCAGAAATCATCCAGAACAAAGCACAAAAGGTCAAAAGGATTGAGCATGCAGAAGGGCAGGTAAGAGCCATAGAGGATAGAGTGAGAAGATCCAACTTACCTTTAGTTGAAGTGCTCATAGGACAGGACAGAATGGAGTAGTGATATTTAAAGAGATAATGATAGAGTCCCCAGTCTTCAATATGCTATCCATTCCTTGAAAATGGAGACAGTACCTACCTTACTCAAGTCTGTGTTCCATGAAACATCTAGCAGTACTTTATTATTTGTTGAATTTGTTGGGTGAGGAAACCTTATTATTTTCTATTTCATTTTACATTTTTGGAATCATGTTGGAAGTTCCTTTAAAATGGTATATCTTTAAAGCAATATTGGGAAATTACTGTCTGAATATAGATATACATTCAAATATCCAAATCTCTGTATTTGCACTTGCCACTCCAAACCTTAGAGCTTAATCTACAGTTGACACCATGGATGAAGTTTACGCTCTTGTTTGAGATCTGATGATTCATTTCTGACCCAAAAAATCCCCCTCAAATTCATATATGTTACCTATTAATCATACTCCATTTGTTTTCTTGCTGCTTAAGCTTTATAGCTGACTTTGGCAATGTGTTATAAAATTCTAATCTGGCCACAGCTAATTAAAATATTCTAGGGATGTCTGGGTGGCTCAGTGGGTTAAGCATCTGATTCTTGATTTCTGCTCAGGCCATGATCTCACGGTTTGTGAGACTGAGTCCTGTGTCGAGTTCTGTGCTGACAACATGAAGCCTGCTTGGGATTTTCTCTCTCTCTGCCCCTCCCCTGCTCTCACTCAAAATAAATAAATAAACTTAAAAAACATAGATTTTAAAATGTTCTATTTACTTGCTTTTGCTCTGTTCTCCTTAATGATATGGTATTCTGATAAGTAACTTCATATTTTCCTTTAAAATAGGAAATGCAAAAGATGCCTGGGTGGCTCAGTCAGTTGAGCATCTGACTTCGGTTTTGGTCATGATCTCTCTCTCGGTTTGTGAGTTTGAGCCCCATATCTGGCTCACTGTTGTCAGCACAGAGCCTCTGTCCCCCTCTCTCTCTCTGTCCCTCCCCCGGTCATGCTCTCTCTCTTTCAAAAATAAATATGTAAAAATAAATAAAATATAAACTAGGAAATATGATGTTTTATCAGTTTCCCGGGAAACAGATTTGGAGACAGAGACTTGTGTGCAGGAGTTTCCTGGAGGAGTGCCTGGGGTCCATACACGGGGGAATTAGGGAAGCAAGGTTGGACAGAGGGAGGAGTTGAAATGCAGTGTAGCCACAGCAAAGGCTCCGTCTGATCCCACAGGGAGTTCTGGAACTTGGAAGGTCCTTTGGCAATTGTCCTGTTCTTCAGCAGGGTGAGTGAGCCCTTGTAACTCTGCCCCTGCACCAGGGACCAGTAGTTGGACACAGGCTGCTCCCACATATGGGACATGGCCTTAAAGACTCTACCTGACAGCAATTCCCAGAGGCAGGGCACAGGTGAGAGGTGCTAGTCACTAAGGTTCCCCCCAGTGGTGGGGGGTGGGGGTGGGGTGGTATTTGTACCTCAGTCCTGAAGGGGGGACCAAGGAGGCACAATGACACCATCCACTCTACGTGATCACCCATGACACTGGGCAACAGGAGGCCTAAGTCCGAATCTTGGCTTTGCTGCTAATTGGCTATGTGATCTGGACCAGCCATATAACCCTCTGGGTCATGGTTTCATCATCTTTAATGTTTTCTTTTTTTTAATGTTTATTTATTTTTGAGAGGGGGGAGGGGCTGAGGGAGAGGGAGACAGAGGATCTCCTTGCTGTCAGCAGACAGCCCCCTGTGGGGCTCAAACTCACCAGGAGATCATGACCCAAGCCAAAGTTGGATGCTCAACCGACTGAGCCACCTAGGTGCCCCTTCATCTCTAAAATGAGGAGTCGGAATAAGGTCAGTTTTTCCTCAAAATTTAGTCATTTGTTTGCCAGTTCCATGACTGTATTTTCATACTTTTGGATCAGCAATACTATTACTCAATACCATTGTTTCCTTAACATAATTTCTTTCTAGTAAATTTGTTCCTTTTAACTTAACTTCATGTAAGGTGGCAATTTACATGCAACCATAAACATAGCAATAGCACTTAGCACAAATAGGAAGTAGCCACAAAAATAAATTTAATATAAATAACACAGTGCTGTTAAAGTCAGCTAAGCACAATTGCCTGTGGAGTCTCTGAGCCTGAGGCCTGCTCTCACTTTTCTGAAAAGATAGCAGCTATTGGAGAGGAATTGGAAATACATTAATAGCTAAGACTTTAACAGACATTTCCCAAGAGAAGAATACACACTTTCCTGAGACGAAACATTTTTCTCTGTGTAATTCAGTGATATTTAATGCTATGTTTCCTGTAGCACCTAAATCCAGGTCATATATTCTCAATGGGAAGTTTCTGACCTTTCATGCAAATCCTGGATTAGGTAGTCTTTAGGCTAAAAGTATATTAGTCCATGATTCTCTCCTTGCCTGAGAGGAGTGTTGGAGAGAAGATACGTACAACTTATAATTTTTTTAAGGTCATACATTTATTAGACTGAGTACTGGCCGGAAGCTTGAGGAATTAAATTCATTGGTTAGGGCTCCTAATTTTATGAGCACACCATATCTGAAATGTAGCCATGGTGATAAGCAATGAGAACCTGGTGTTTGAATTCTTCTAGTCTACTGGGAAGAAGGAGCCTTTCGTAGAAGGTAGACACCCCTTCCTTGATAGCCCAGCACAGACCTACCTTGTGCCTTAGCTTTCCCTCTTCAGGCATTTCTGATCCAAGGGAGCCGCTACATGATGCTGTCATCCTGAGAGCAGTAGTTTCTTCAGATGCCTTTTCCCTGCTGACCAAGGGTTAGCCGATTTATCATGGGACATTTAGGCATTATTAAGGGGAGCCTAGAAAATTCTCCTTCCCATGATCTTTCTGGAAGGTACCAGATCCTACACTGAGCTGCCCCATGCTGCTGTCTTGCTTTCAGACTTCTCTCCCCTCTGCACAAGCCAGTCACCCTCAGGAGTGGAGCTTTGAGTCTCCTCTAGAATTTCAGCTGTATCCTAAATTTTATTAGCGTCACTGTTCCTGATTCTTTGTTTAGCTGTTGGTAACAGATGCTGTATCCCAGTCTTGGCACCCTTTAATTCCCAAATGTTAGGATTTGGCATCTCCTACCAAATTCACCCAAATTCACCGAGCAGGGGATGAGTAGAGTTTGCTGTCAGTGCCAATTTACTCCCATAAGTAAATTAGGAAAAATGCCATCCTTCAGGCTAGTAAAGGCACACCCCTCATTCAGTTAAATCTGCATTCTGAAAATTCCTAAGGAATTGAGACCATAAGGACTCTTTGCTTCTATCATAAAACCAATTTATGTCAATGTATAAATAATGATGATAATGGCAGTCATCATCCTAATAGTAAGAAGGTGAGACTGAGTAGGAGGAGGTACAAGAAGAGAGAGGAGAAAGGAGAGAGCTTTACTGAGCACGCACTAGTTCCAGGTACTATGTTCTGGGGGCTCAAGGTGGGGGGGGGGGCTAACAGTCTTTGAAAACAGACACCTCTGCCTGATGAAGTGATCCCTCAGGTTTTAGAGCTCAGATGTGATTGAACAAATGAGTGTCTCTTATTCCCTTCTGGGCCAACCCAATTGCAGTAATTTTTATGGCTCTCTCTGTCTCTCAGAATATAGTCAGTCCTCAGGCTGAATTCAACAAGTTTGTGAAAGCACGTTAGTTTTATATGTACGGTTTTATTTGGTGTGACTTACAAGTCACATGGAATATGCGAAATTATGCCCGTCTTTACCTAGTGACCTGCCAATTCAGCCCTCCGTTTCTTCAAATCTCATCTGAGAATTACTTTTCTCTTTACCTCCAAATGTCTTACTCCCCATGCTGTTATTCAATTCCGAAAATGGCACAGGGACAAAACTTACATGAATAATAATGTGCAAATAAATGTGTGTTTGGTCTGATGTATGGGTAACTTCTCTGGTGTATTGTAACCTCGTATTCAGTTTTATTTGTCAAGTGCCTGGATATACAGAGAACAGGATGGTTCAATATTCAGTGAATGTGGCGTTTACATTACACGTACTTGATCTTTGTATGATTTGGTTCATTGAATTGTTTTTAGGAAAGCTATATTCCCCATTACTCAGGAAAAATGCATTTGGAAACACTCGAAGTACCCATGGTCAAAGCAATTTTCATGCATGGTGTGCTGGGGGTCATGAAGATGGAGGGCTGATAGGTTGCAGATCTGTGGACCTACTAGAGCCCTCATCAGAGCCAGGAAACCTCTATTTTGGGATAACACATACCTTTTCACTCAATTCCAGTGGTTGTCAACCAGTATAATTTTGCCCCCTAGGGGACATTGGGCAATGTATGGAGACAATTGTGGTTGTCACAATTGCGAGGGATCCTGCAGGCTAAACATCCTATGTTACTTAGCATCCTAAGCTGCTAAGTGCTAAATGTCCTACAAAGAATCCTGCCCCCTGCTGCCCTAATAAAGAATTACTCAGCTTAAAGTGTCAATAGTGCCAAGATTAAAGTCCTGCCCTATTCAATCATCACCCCTTTGTGCTTTTTACTAATCTAGGTGAAATTTAACATGGCACAATACCAGGGAGCACAGTGTAATTTTGTTCAAATAATACTTTCTCTGAGAAAGACGGTGATGCTGTGCTTGCTAATTCTTGGAGTTGCTCTTGGAAGAATCAGGCCAGTGGATCTCAGGACAAACGTTTTCTCTCCAGAGTCGTCTCCTCCTCACTCCCCTCTGGCAGTGTGCTGTTGAGCCCAGAGAACCAATTGGCAGTAATCAATGTGATTTGCTTTGATGCATTCCTGAGGCTGAAGGAATTGTTGAACTCTCTGAATGACACATGCCTGGAGGCGAAGAGTAACATAATTCGCAAAGGAGAGAAAGAGACCAATTAGAGCTGATTAGAAACAGAACACACTGTGGGAAGTATTCCGGAGCCCAAGATCATTCTGGAAGATCCAGGTCTGCCAAAAACCAAAGACGGACACGGTGTCCTATGGTGTCCAAGTACACAGGAGACCACAGGACAAGGTGAAGTAGGAGAATTTTACAAACACTGTGAACTCCTGTACTTATGTCTTCTGCAGCATGATTAAAGATTGTACTGCTTAATTTTGATCTGTAGTGACCAGACAGTGGGATTAACTCCAGAAAGAGCTGAATTTCAATCTTAGTTCTACACATATGAAGTATGGGCTCTTAGGCATGTTACCTAATGTCTTTAAATGTCAGTTTCCTCATCTACCAAGTGGGGAAAATGAGATCTACCTGTGGTAAAGATGAAAAGGAGGCAGCGTTGCAAAGGTGCCAGTGCAGTCTTGGCACACGGCAGATGCTTGGTGAATGTTCACCTGCCAACTCTTCCCATCCTACCAAAATGTTGAGCTTCTCAGAAGCACTTTCTCGGAAGCCTTTTGGATGTGCATCAAAGTGCAAGCCACGCTCTAGAATTCTTAGTGGGGACAGGAAGATGGTTTATTACCATTGTGTTACTACTTACATTTAACCAGCATTCTCTCCTCCATCATTGGTAGGGGGGCAGGGAGGAGAGAAACGGGAGGAAGGAGGATGGCAAACACTTGCTTCCAGCCTCCTCCATGGGTGAGAAGACAGGACTCTCTAGAACGGGCTGGGTGGCTGTTTTGATCCCTTCCAGCAGTCCTCGGAGTCTCAGGCATCAGTAAGGGTTGGTTCCAATTCCACTGGCTTCTATAGTAATACCTCACTTTTGGTAACTCAGTTGTCTAGAAAGATCAGTACTCTAGAAACATAACTGAGAACCAAAACAACCAATGAATGCATGGGAAGAGCCCAAACTGGTGTCGTGTTGTAAGTTCAGACGAGGTGTTAGGAGAGCCCTATGCTACTCTAATCAGAGCGGCCTTACTTTTATTTTACATGCAGTTAAATAGCCTTTTGATCTAGTTTTCAAGCCAATCATTTCACTGGGACCAAGGGATTAAAGGTTAAAAGGGAAGACACTAATGGTAACTCCTTTGACAAAAGCAAAAAATGGCAATTCTATGTCCAAGCAGAAGCTTGCTCACCTTCACACACTGACGAGAGTAATAATTAATTTTCATTATTATGAGCATGCATCCTCTCCAAGAAAGCAGAAATGATTTGAAGTGTTTCCTGCTTAAAAGGGAATGGGAAATTTCAAACTTTTTCATATCTATCTATCTATCAATGTACCCACATATATTTATTTCTTTCTCTATATCTCATGTATATGATGAGATAAAATGAGGATGATGTAAAGTGAAAAGGGATAATATTTCCATTACAATTCTTTGCTGTACTTAGAAGATTCTTGTTAAATATTGTTATTAATATAAAATACTGTAATTTGATAATCAGGGGTGGACCCAGGTTTTGTAAGACCTGCAGTTTCTACATCTTTTAGCTCCCTCTTTGAGAAAAAGGATACAAAATTACAAATACAAAATTAAAGAAAATGGGAATATTTATTTAGAAAAGTAAACCTTTGCAAAGTAGTGATCTTTAAAATGCTGACAAATACCGTGAGCATCCCAAAATCCAGAAAAATAACGTTATTTTTTAAATTGACTTCCTGACACTTATTTATAATTCTTTTTTCATAAGGTTTTTGACTGAATATTCTTTGATTGCCCTATTCACATGGCATCTTATAATTCCGTTTTCTAAAGAGAATAAGGGTAATTCAACCTGTTTTCTAGCATGACTGATCAAAATTTACTTTTTACTATGGATAATTATGGGAATTTTTTTTTCAGCTTGACAACTTGTGTTTGGTCATATCTGGTAAACTTTTAAGATTATTGTCAAATTTGAGAAAACCTCTGTTAAGATTCTTTTATAAGAGCTGTTAAGTTTTGAAAGAATATTTCATAGACCATATTCTGGCTCTGAACATTGTATGCCTTATGGCTGTAGCATTCCCCACATCTGGGGCTAGATGCTGCAGGCTATGTTCCCATCATGATGGGACCTTCATGTCATGATGATGGTGAGTCTGTGGAGGTAGGAACACTTCTGGAAGCCATTGGAAGCCATTGTTGCACAGGATGGCTAGCAGTAAGTTAACTATACACAAAGGTTACTGTAAATCATGGAAACAAATCCTGCTGAAACCGGATGACTGAGTCCTTAACTCAACTCTAGTGTCACTCAATATGTGGGAAAAGTACCTGCAGGAAGTCAGAGAGGAAAGAAACAGGGTCTTAATTGTGGTTAAAATACCTTCCTTCTGCAAATTATGCACAAACGTACGACCACGTAAACACATAGCTGGGACCCCTCTCAGGTCTTGAAAGGGTCCCATGCTGGTGGGGGCTCTGAACCTCAAACTCCATACAATTCATGGCCAATCTACTCTGATAATAGTAACTAGTACTGAAAAGAGAAGAGAATTGGTGGACGTGGGCCATCACTTTGCTAGGGAACTAGCTGTGTGGCCCTGGGTAAGTCATTTCATTTTTTATGGACCTTGCTTTCCCACTTTCAAAGTGACAAGTGTGAACGTGGTGATGTGCTAGGTCCTGATTCACCCGCACTGAGTGGCCCCGAGGACGGTTTCTGAGCAAGCCCAGCAGGGTCAGGGAGGATGGAGCCAAGCAAGAAGTAGTTACTGCCTTAAGGACCATCTCTCCCTCCCCATCATGGCCAGCAGAGATTTGCTTAGCAAACAAGCCCAATGTTTTCCCAGCAGAGCAGAGCTATGAAAACTTGGCACCACTGAGCACTGGTACAATTACTGGCTGTGACAGGCCTATCTTTTATTTTCCTGGGAGCAAGATGTAAGGAGTGAGCTCTCTGAGTGACTGACCCGGGCATTACTCTCTGGAAACCATCAGGACTGGAGGAGAATTGTCTTGGAGGCTGCAGGTCTCAGGCCAATTTCCCCAGCTAGTCCTGAGCAGCTCTTGTTTTCAAGGATGACTAGAAGTCAGGTCAGACTAATTTGGGGGAGGGTTCCAGTGCCTTCTCTCTTCACCTCTTAACTTTTAATTCCTCTCATTTGATTAGGGAAGTGGGAGCAGGAGAAGGTGGGTGGTGACTAGTCTTGTCTGGCGATAATTACTTTGAGTGTACTTTTGACATGAAAACTCATTTTCTAAAAACGTAAAATCATTCCTATCTCAGCCAGCTTGACCATACATAAAATTCCTTTTCCAAGATTCCTTTTCAACAAACCTTCGACAACTTTTTTATATCCATTCATTTTTTTGTCCTTTTTTTTTTCCTTTGTTCATTCTGGAACAACCATTTAACTTTTCTAACCTACTTTTATTACACAGCTGTTTCCTTTCACCCTTATGATTTCTAAAGAGTTTTAATTACATATATTGATTAGAATTCTTAATCCTTAGGCTCTTTTATTCCTAGTGAAAACTAAGAAGTAAGCAATTGTGGACTGTCTGTTACATTAGCATCATGTGGACTGGCAAACATAGAACTACGTTTCATAATTTCTAGAAGTATATTCTTCCTGATAGTAAATTTTTCAATGTGGCACAAAACATGGTTACTAATAGACCCGACTATGTTTAATTCCTCTGTAAAAGGAACCCTTGGTGTACAAACCTGTATTCAGTAACTAATGTTTCAGATCTTATTTGGAAATGATCTAATATTCAATGAATATCCATTATTTAACTCATCCCACCAAAACTTGAAAGTTTCAAGTTATCAAAATGGTTACCATACCATACCATACAGCATAATTATTATTGAAAAGCTCATTTAGAAACTTTTAATCTTAACATCTATTTGATTTACTTGTTCCTAACCGTTATGTTTAGATTCTTTATAAAAATTCCATGAGTTATTAAACAGCTAACCATCATTTTAAGTCATCTTTCTTGCTGAAACATTCTGTAACAGAGAAAACACTGTTTTTGACTTTTAGTAAACCTAGGTAGCATAGAAGTATTATATCTCATACTGATAACCCTAAAGTCATGCCTGTTTTAATTAAACCAACACCCTCAAGCTAGCTTTTATTTCCCAAAGAGTATTCTAGATCACATGAATTTGAGAAACACTGGGGTTAGTTTCTATATTTCTGAGAGTATACTTGATTATATAATGCTTTTTTGTCTTTAAGCCAAGTAAACTGAGCTCTTTACAAATTAACTTTGACAATACCATCCAGAGGTAGAAAAAAAATCACACATCTATAATATACATACACAGACACAGAGACCTTAGAGGTTTCATTTTAAAAATTTTAGCCATGAGACAGGTATAATAATGCAAAACTCACTAGTTTATAAAAGAACAGTTGGATCTAGATTGTGCTTTTGGCAGATGGAATCTGTTAAGATTAACTACTTAGATGTGTGCAGCTTTTTACTAATATTTATGAAAGAGACTTCTAAGTTTTTTCATAGACCTCATTTTCAAGATAACCTTTCCTTTTGTACAAAATTCCTTCTGATCAAAATTACCTTGGTTCCCAGCGAAGACCAGGTAGAGTACTTGGATCGCAAAAGGCACAGGTGAAAGAAGGTGAGCTCTACCAGGAAGGACTTTTATTCCCTACATCCAGATCTTTTATAATATCTGCAAACCTTTTGGGAGAGAGAGAAGCATGCACACAAGTGGGGGAGATGCAAAGAGAGGGAGGGAGGGAGAGAGAGAGAGAGAGAGAGAAAGAGAGAGAGAGAGAGAGAAATCTCAAGCAAGCTCTGCATTGTCAGCACAGAACCTAATGTGGTGCTTGAACTCACAAACTGTGAGATCAAGACTGAGCCAAAATCAAGAGTCAGATACTTAACTGACTGAGCCACTGAGGTGCCCCTAGAGACTCATTTCTATTCTTGTAAAAACTCAACTTGTAACACAAATACAGTTGTTCTCAGTTTTTCAAAGAATTGGTTTGCAACTTGAATGATATCAAGAAACTGACCCACCCATCCAACTATATTTTCTTCAATTTGCTTTTTTATATCAGGGGGAAGATCTTCAACTAATATGGAGATCCAAAGATTCCTATGTCCTGGGTCTAGGACTGTGTGTTTTTAGAATGATTCAGTAAACCTTCTACAAGCCTTCAGAATATTTTTCTTTCTCTTTGGGTACATAGCTTCATTTGAGGTTGGGGGAGAAGGCCAAAAGTAAGTTCCTGCCTGGCTCTGAGTATCAGCTTCCAATTTGGCCAACTTCTGACCATAGAGGTACCTTAAAAAAAATCTTAAAAAAATTTTTTTAAATGTTTATTTATTTTTGAGAGAGAGAGATAGAGAGAGAGAGAGACAGACAGACAGACAGACACAATGTGAGTGGGTTAGGGGCAGAGAATCTGAAGCAGGTTCCAGGCTCTGAGCTGTCAACACGGAGCCCAACGCGGGGCTTGAACCCATGAGCTCTGAGATCATGACCTGAGTTGAAGTCGGATGTTCAACCAACTGAGCCACCCAGGCGCCCCCCAAAAATCATTTTGAATGTCTTGTCAGGTTTCGGCTGGACAAACAGTAAATATTCCTGGTGGTATTGAACAACTCCTTGGATGCAAGAGGCATTCCTAAAGAGGATGCAAAAGATACTATCCTCCCAAGACTTAAGGCCACTCCCAAAAATCACCAAAAGCAAGAGTTAAACAATTTCCCTGAGAGCTGACAACAGTTGGTAGGACCCTAGCCATAAATGCAACCCACATTTCTGTGCAGCCATATTTTTGGGGCTCCCACCCTGAAAGTTCCCACGTCAAGTTCTGAGGACACAGAAGAAGACGAAAAGAAGGCAATAGTTCTGTCCCTGGGACTGAAAGGGTCAACAACCAATGGGTACCCGAAAGCAAATCCATAAGCCACAATTAAAGATCTAACTCTTAACAAATGTTTTTTGCCTGCCAATTTGACTTTGGGTGAGACAGGGGCAACATGAAATTTTATCTTCCACTTTCAACCAGACATCACAGACAGAGACCTGGGACGGCTGTCCTGGGTAAGAATTCTCACCTGTTTCGAGCTTCTGCTGGTTTTCCTAGAATCCCATCTGCAGGCTGTGGAGTAAGCTTGGTGTCCCAGCATGTCTCATCTTGGTTAGCAGAAACAGTAGAGGAGGAAAAATAGTTTTCCCTCTGTTCTTTATGGTGAGTACTTGGCTGAGATCCCTTTTTCTCCAGGACACTTCATAAATGAATACGCTTATCTAGGTTAAAAGTTATCTAGGTAAAAGTTACACCATGGCCAATGTAATTCCATATTATCTTTGGTAAGGGTAACTTGCTTGTTCAGCCATAAAACAAAATTTTATTCACCTAAGGCCTCACACGTACCCTAGTCCAGCTTAAGTCAGACCCAGTATTTCCCTGGCTGGACCCAGTGTGGTTTCTCAAACTTAGTCTGGCTTTTAAGCCTGATTGTGGCTAGTTTCTGGATCCAGTCCTGGAAAAGAAATGCTCCAATAAAGTCTGAAAATGCATAATGCAAAAGCTGCAGAGGTGAGGTCTGAGAGGGGTTACCCACTACCTCCAGAGACAGCGAGAAAGCAGTGAGCTCAAGGGCTAAAAAAGAACCTACCTCTGGTTGCTCATTGCTCCTGGGGACTATTGGGAGCCTCCTTCAATTCCCTTTTCTGATGACAGAACTGTTGAAAAGTAAATGGAAACAAACATTTTAAGAGTTCATGTGAGCAAAAATTGATTTGAATCTGAAGTATCCAATCTAGCGGACAGAAAGGAGGCTTGCGGAGCAGGACAAAATGGAAGACCTTTGTAGATGGAAAGGGGCAGAGACCAAGAAGTCATATGAGGCAAAAAGGGGGTTGATGATTGCAAGGTTATTTTCCTTCAGGGGACAGCAAGGTCTATCAGGGAGATTACCTCATGAGGGCTAATCTGACTACTCCCAAATCACTGGTTTAAGGTTCCATTTCTGGGGGAGCTGAAACTCTAACTAAATTAAGTCTTGTTTGGTGATGAGGGGCTTGGCATAAGTGACTCTTTTTTGGGACTGTTGTTTTTCTTTATATTGTTGAGGTACAGTTGACATACAATGTTGTATTATTTTCTGGTGTCAACATTGATTTGGCAATTCTGTGCTTTAAACACGGCTCCCCATGATAAATGTAGTCCCCACCTGACACCATACAACGCTGCTACAGTATTACTGACTGCATTGTCTATGCTGTGTTTTCATTTCTGTGACTTGTTTCTTTTATAACTGGAAGTTGGTACCTCTCCATCCCCTTCATCTACTTTGCCCCCACCCCAGCTCCCCTCTGGCAACCACCAGTTTGTTCTCTGTATTTAAGACAACGACCTGTTTGTTTTTTAGTTAGTTGTGTTTTGTTTTAGGTTCCACATATAAGCAGAATCATAAGGCATTTGTCTTTCTCGCTCTGATTTATTTCACTCAGCATAATACCCTCCAGGTCCATCCATGTTGCTGCAAATGGCAAGATTTCATTCTTTTTTTATGGCTGAGTAACATTCCATTGTATGTATTTGCCACATCTTTATCCATTTATTTACTGATGGATTCGGGCTACTTCCATAGTTTGGCCATTGTAAATAACGCTGCTATAAACATAGGGGTGCTGCTGTTTTGCTTCGAACAAGTTACATTTTGAAGGCTCAGGAAGGTTAGAAAATCAAGTAGAGGGTACTTGTAGGAGAGAGAAAGGCATGCACTGAATTATCATAGGCAAACAGAGACTGCCCATGGATAGAAAGGCTGAAGACAATGTATGTATGTTTTATCATTTCATATTTTGTTCTATGCATTTATCCATATAAATGCATGTTTAAGCAAAAAAAAAAAAAAAAAAGAAAGCCAGACACGCTGTGAATGTATTTTGTACATTTAATAATATAACACAAATATATTTTTGCATTCATAAAATGTCCTACAACAATATCATTATTGATGACTGAATATCATTCTATTGTATTATGGCAATTTATTTAATGTTAGACATTTAGAGTATTTTCAGTTTTTAACAATTAGCAACAGTAATAAACATCCTTGCAAATAGATGTTTGTCTCCATCTCTTGGGAATAATTGCAGTAGAATTGTTGGGTCAAAGGGTCTGTAAATTTTAAAGGCTTTTGATTAAGTATTTCTAAATTGCCCATCCAGAAATGTTGGATTTAAGGTCTGTCTCTTCAGCAGTGTAGAAGAATGCCTATTTTCTCTCCCCCTCACCCAGGCTAGATTTTATCATGCTTTTAAATCTGCCCATTCGAGAGGGGAAAGATGGTAATTTGTTTTCATTTGCATTTTTTTGATTACTAATGTGATTGAGCATTTTTTATAAGCCTATTAGCCATTTGCATTTCTGCTTTTGTAAATTGCCAGTATATTTCTTTCAAGCAAGAGAATCTTTTCCTTCAGGAAACTCCCCTTGATATTAGGATCAGATTTATAGAACACTGTCTTCTGTTCTCACACTTACATGCCTCCCATTGGAAACACGAAGATACAGTCTAAAAGGAGGAAATGGTGTTCCTTTAGCAACTGGTGAGTTCATCAGCAATGGGGTCAGGGGCAGAATTCAGGCTTCTTGCCTCAACTGCTAGCTCTTGTCTCAGAGTCACTTCTGATGACCATCATTCATGGCCATATAGGAACCTTATATCTCTTTTACAGGAGTAACCTAAAGCTGCCTTATAGTCTAGATATTTGAGTATCTATGTCAAGTAGATATAATATACTTTATATTATATAGTTTATCTTATGCAGTTTCTGTTATATTCTATTATGATGTTATATGATCAAACTGATCATATTATGGGGCATTACCCTGCCCTCTCCTAGGTTTTAAGCTCCTGAAAGGCATTTCTTCTTCACCTTTTAATGTCCTGCCACACCTAACACAGTGGCTTCTCCATAGTAGGTGCTTTCTAATATGGGGCGAATGAATGGATAATGATGACACTTCCCAGTAGTATCATTTTTTATTAGATTTTATTTTATTTTTAATTTTATTTTTTTCAGGCTGTTCTTTTGAATATGTTCATCCATGAAAAAAAAATTGATTCACCAAATCTGAATCCTAACATATATCTATAATAATAAGATTTTTAGAGAGTGAAACCCAGACATAGCCCAATAGTACCATTTCAATTCTAGAAGATCTTGAGTTTGCTAGTCCTTCTTCAACTTGCTGGGTGGTCTCAGGAAGATGACCCAGCTTCACGGTGCTTCTCATTCTCCATGCCCAAAGGGAAAAATAGTAATATTTGTTTATAAAATGCTGTGTGTTACCCAGGTTCTTTGAAATGCTAAGAATTAGTGTAGTGCTAAAAAACAATTAGTAGAATTCTATATAGCAGTCATTAACTACATTTGAAATAAAATATGTGAGTTACCACTGACATTTCAAGGACTATATTTGCTAATAACTGAGCCTTGACAAATTGAAATTATTTATAAACCTGGCGGAAATGGGAATCCAATACTGTTTCTAGTCTTGTTGAACAATTCAATTAAGGAACTCTTTATATGCAACATGTATGCCACTTTTTCTATTTGAAATATTATGATGGTGTTATATTTGAAATCTGAAACTGGTTATTTGACAGTGACCTTGGACTTGGTGGGGTGGGGGTAGGAAGTGAGTTCACACTCTGCTTGGAGGTGCCATTTCCAATGAAATTTGTGAGAAGTGGCCTCAGTCCTCCACCCCAGTCTACCTGTGTGGGCTCAGTTTTTAGGAGACTCTTTCTGTTGATGATCCAATGGGACTCCTGGAGACCTTCTTTTGTGAAAAGCAGTAGGAACTTAGCTCCTTAAGGCCTGAATGTTGATTGGACCCCTGATGTGGCAAGGTACCTTACTTCCAGGATGAGAGTTCCTTTCCATCAGCTTGACCTCTGATCCAAAGCAAAGGTTTGGGGGGTTCTAGGAAGGGTCTTTTCTTTTCACTGATGTTGTGGTCAGCTTCTTGCACCTGAATCTTGTCTAACCTACAGACCTTGTGGCTTAGGGATTCCACATACTGGAGTATAGCCAGTAAGAATACCGTGCATTAGCTGAGTTTGGTGCAAATGACAACTCAACTCTTACTTGCCCTCTTCAGAATTGTTTAAATGCGTGCCACTTTATTCTGCCATTCCTGCATACCAAGGCTGGGGGCCTCCAAGGGGTCCTTTTCTCAGTTGAATTCACTTGGAATCCAGTAAGAGTGGCCTGAGTTTTCAATGAATTCGGTTCATTTATTGGGCACCATGATACTCTGTAATGTGTAAGGAGAGGAAAACTTGTCGCAGCTCTTTCACTCACTGTTTGCCATTGGGTTATGGGTAATTGCCTCCCCAGAACATGGAATGAGGTGAATGAGGAAGACTTGAGTTAATGTCCTGGCTACTAAAAAATCCCTTCTGCTGCCTCAAAACGACAGATGAGGCTACTTTTCTTTCCTGAAAATATCTTTCTTGAAGGATGCTTAAGGCATTCTCTAGGTTGTTTTGGGGCATCCATCTCACTGCTCATCCAGTGCTCCAGATGAGTACGGTGAGGCCACAGTGGTGAACTGAGACCTGAAGGTGGAATTTTAGCAGTGACATCCACTCCATCCTCATCTACACGTGCCTGTTACACACACTGCCACTAGGTTGTGCTAGAGTATAAACATAGCAATGTTGTGCATTTGCTGGTAAATCTTCACTCTATTGGCTATTTCCTTCATTCTTTCACATACACAGATTCTTCTGTTCTCTGTGGCTTGGAAGTCCATATTAGAAACATTGTGATCACTGTTCTTTGAAATGAAGGACCTTTGAGCGACTCTGTTGTGATTTTGTAAAGACCTGAAATAGTGATATGCTCAAAATTATTTGCCCTCATGCCAGGATACCACTCAATCATTTCTCAACATCTAGTGCCCTGGGGTGAGGACTGCTTCTCCTCAAATTTTTTACTGGCCCCTCATTTTCTCCCTGTCTTATAACACTGGAAAGCTCAAGGTTCTCTTGGGTTCCTCTTTTTTTTTTTTTCTCTGTATAGTCTCCCTACATCATTTTTAAAAAATGTTTATTTGTTTTGAGAGAGGGAGAGAGCATAAGTGGGGGGAGGGGCAGAGAGAGAGGGAGAGAGAGAATCTCAAGCATGTTCCATGCTGTCAGTGAAGGGCTTGACACAGGTGATCTCACAAAGTGCAAGATCACAACCTGATCCAAAATCAGGAGTCTGCTGCTTAACCAACTGGGCCACCCAGGTGCCCTCTCTCCCCAGGTCATCTTAGTCACAATACCATCTTAAACATTAAAAAAAATTTTAAAAAAAAAGGGGTGCCTGGGTGACTCAGTTGGTTGTGTCTGACTTCAGCTCAGGTCATGATCTCACAGTTTGTGAGTTCAAGCCCCATGTCTGGCTCTATGATGACAGCTCAGAGCCTGGAGGCTGCTTCAGATTCTGTGTCTCCCTCTCTCTCTGCCCCTTCCCTACTCATACTGTGTCTCTCTGCTCGGAAATAAATAAACTTAAAAAAAAATTTTTTTAAATTAAAAAAATCACATACCATCTTTATGTAAATGATGCTCCTGGCAATATCCCTAGTCTTGACCTTTTCCAGAAAACTCCAGACTCAATTTAGGATGCCCAAACATTCTAGCTTCTGGGACATTCCCAATGTACTTGTTATCCCATTGTAATTATTAGTGGCACCCTATTTCCTTCTCAACAGGTTCTGGTTCTGTCATCACACAAATGTGTCTCTGCCAATGTGGCATCTTCACCTGAATATCTTATAGACGCATCATCTCATTTCTGTTGTGTGGGTATTATTCCAGTTTACTCCAGCTAAAACAAAGCAAAACAAAACAAGCAAACCAACAAACGAAAAATGAGTCTCAGAAAGTTTGAAAATGTCACACAACTAGTATGTGTTAAAACTAGATTTGAATCTAGGTTCTCTCAAGGGCTAAAGCTCAAGGGTCATCTGTTTGTTTTTTTCCAATCACTCTGTTGGCAACCAGTCATCTTTCTTCATCTGGCCCCAGGAATACTTTCATCGACGTTTTTGTGTTACTTGGGCCTTTTGCCTAATAATTATCAATTGTCATCACCACAATCTTGTTGAGGACTTTCCCTGGGGGACTATATTGATTAAGATTAGATTTGACTATGGATAATGGAAACCTAAAAAATCACTATTTTATATTTATTCTTTCTCACATCAAGAAATCTGGAGGTAAGTAGTCCTGAGTTGTTATGTCATGTATTCACGGTTCTGGCTTTCCTTCTGCTTTAACATTGCAATACATGGTTGCCCTCTTTAAGATCACTCAATGTTCCAAGATGGTTGCTGGGAAGTTCTACTAAAATTGGTTCTGGTACTAAAGAAGATGGAAAGAAATCAGCAGTTTAGTGACTGACTTTGTTTTCCTTTATTTCTCATTATTTGAGATTTTTTTTCCCCAGTGAGAGTATATGGGTGTATAAAGAATAGTGCATGGAATGAGGTTGATTTTCCATCCAATTGATCTGGCTATAATTTTCAGCTTTTTCAGCAACTAACTGTGTCATGTTGGGCAAGTTATGTTACTACTATAAGTGAGGGACTTTACACAGGCATCTCATTTAACTCTTACTGAAGCCCCCAAAGTAGACATTCTCTCTATTTTACAGATGAGAAAACCGAAGCTCAGAATGTGTCAGTGAAGGTCAGGGAGTGTACAATGTGCAATGATGAACATTTCATGTGGCACACGGGATGGTCAAAACTCTTATTTACTTAAATTTAACCCTAGGTTTTCCTCCTGACTACCAAATAGGGCTTATCGTCCTTCATTTTCTCCTTTATTGAGGTTTTTGCAGAAAAAAAAAGCTTAATGTTATCAGAGATGATAGGAGAGTGTCATAGGGCTTTGAAAAATTCATATGTCTGAAATGTAACCCTAGGGACTTCTGATTTTGTAGGTCTGGATGTGCTTGAAAACCTGTAGACTAAAATATTGATGTCTATCTCTACCAGTGAGACTCTGGCACAAGAAGAACAGCTTTCTACAAATGCTCTGCTAGTCTTAATTTTGTATCTTCTTGGATAGAAAAGTCTTTGCAGCTCCCACTGTTTGTACTGTCATAGTGAACAGCCATCTCTGAAGTTCTTGTCTCCCTGACATTGTTACCACCCTCCTGGGGAGTGTCAATATAGTCTTCTCAGATTCACCCTCAGGAATTCTCACTTGCAGGAGACAGCTCTCACCCTTTCCTGGGTGGACAAGGTTTGATTTTTATAGGTACCGCCTAGGTTCTGTAAGAGTGGCTCTCATTCAAGATGCTGGGGACTCCTGTTTCACTTTTCCCTTCCCCCCTTGATTTTCTCCAGGGCTAAGGCTGGCAGGAGAGAATAAGAAAAATATCAAAAATATCAAGACTCCAAATAGGCATGTTGGATTTCAGAGAACAAAAATAATATTCAAGGCATCTCTTCCCTCTGTTTATGCTGACAAAAGGCTGTCTCTGCAAGAACTCTGTGGCCCCGTGTACACTGTTGGCCTATGCAAATCAGCACCAATGACAACATTGTAATTAAGCTTCCAAACAAAGGGAGCAGGAAGCCGCATGCTAAATACCCTTTATCTGGTTGCTCTAGGGGTGCCTTCGTAAGTTCAGTGCTGGTGAGAGGTGCAGAGGTTAAAAATACACTCAACAAAATCTAGAAGCTGGGACCTTGCTTTCTGTCCTATCTGTCATGATTGTGAACACTCTCCTGGAGGCTTGGGCGTTAAGAGAGGTGAGGGGGCAGGACCTAGAGTTCCTCTTCTCTTGGATTCTACTCACAGCATAGTAAAGCAAAGATAAGGAGGACTATCTAAAGCTTTCTGGGGGTGGGGGTTGGAGCTGGAAGCAAATTTGTACTAATAACCAATCATGAGCTCATCAATTTCTCATATACTTGGGAGCGTTAAGCATTTGTATCAGAAAGGTTCTTCTAGTGTGCACACAATACTGGTGACTCCCATTTTATCATCCGCTATTTGCCAGGCAGACTACTGGGTACTTTACAGTCATGATTTCTAGTTTCCACAACAAGACTGTGGGGGAAAGTATTGTAAAAGTCTGAGTGTCTCTGAGAGGGTGCACAAAGGAGCATGTAGCTATTAAGTGGGGGAACCAAGACCCAAACCCAGAGGGTCGGAAAACTTTGCTGTTCTCTCTAGGTGGTTCCTCACCATTGGCTTGGTTAGAGCTCATTTGGTTGCAAGTAATTTAAGTCCACTTTTGGATCCCATCAAACCCCACTTCAAACACACTTTGAGTTTAATAAAATCCATTTAAACACAACTCGAGTTTACACATACGTGGGAATTGATTGTAGAGATAAAGAGGTTTCTCACCAGACCCGCAAGTGGATGTACATCTCCAGAAGGAGCTGGAACCAGCACTTAGCTCCAGGCAGGACTCACGAAGTTCCCTGTTTTTCCTTTGTTTAGACCTCAGCTCACTCTTCTTTCTTGTCGTTGATGGGGTTCTCCTGGCTCTTTCTGTGAATTCTCTCCACATGCTGCAACATGGTGCCAGCAGTTAACATGATAGAGTCAAGGCCCCACAGTGAGACTATACCACCTTCCACAGTCCTGCAAAATAGATTAAGCGGCCAAGTTTGAGGGAGCTGCCTACCCCTGGACCAATTCTTTGGGACAAGTGGGCATGCTAAAGCTGTGTGAATATGACTTGTCCCCACAGTCACCAGGAATGAAAAAGGAAGAACAGTTCTCAGATAGGTTTGGAGTGTGTGTGTGTGTGTGTATTTGTATGCACGTTTGCATGTGTGTCTGCATGTGGAGACTGGGCAGACAAAAGATGTCCAGTACGTCTGTGCAGATGGCAGGTGTCTCCTGTTTGTGGGTGTCCTGGTGGCTGTGTAGTGGACTGCACTGTCACTCTTAATTCTGTCTGTGATGATGCCTTACCACAAGGGATAAGATAGAGGGATCTGGGTGATGGCTGAAGGAAAGTCAGGGAAGAGAAGAATTTGCCCATCGTGTTCTTAGAATTGCTTCTAGATATCTGTGAGCCAGATGAGCCAACAAGGTTGCCATTCATTTGCTTACTCATTCATTCATTCATTCATTCACCCATAAATCGATTCATTCATTCAGTGACTCATTTTCCATTCAACATACTGAGCGTGAGAAACAGCCTTAAATACAAAGGCTCTCCGTTGCCTGTAGGATAAGATCTAAACACTTCATCAGAGCCTACTTCTGAAGATCATCTTTTACTTTTCCTTACATGTACTTGCAGCCCTAGTTCAGGTCACAATGGCCTTTTGCCTTGTTTATTTGTTAAATGAGCATCAGCTGGTTTTAAGGCAGAGTTCCAATGTTCTCTTCCTAACTTCTCTGCAACACTACCCACCCCCCCCAACCCCAAAACTAAGTGATGTTACACCCATGATATTAGTTGGGCCTGTCATCAGTACTCCACTAACCTATGGGGTATCTGCATGCCAATGAGAAAAAGGTGTCCCCTCCTGGAGATACTCTATCATCAAATGCTGGAAGATTGTAGGAATAAGTATGCAAATCTGAGCTGACTGTGGTGGTAGACATGCCCCCTAGACCTGGAGCCATGGAACAGAGTACAGGATGCAGTGGCCATACACCCCCTTCCCTATGCAACAGGCTGTAGCAGTCTGTTTGCATGACTGTCTCCACCATTGTGTCATGGGCACAATTTATATCTTGCTAATTGTGCATCTCTCGTACCTAGTAGAACTGTTGGCACATTGTGGGTTCTCAATAAATGTCTGTTGAATTGATGCAAAAGTGAGTAAAATATAAACATGAATGAGTATCAGGCAAGAATATTAAGTGCTGTAGAGATATCTCTTCAATATAGGTGCGGTTCCTGCTCCAAGGATGTTAGAAGTTTTGGACTCATGTGTTTCTAACTACACATTCCCCTGGCTTATGTCCTACTTTACTTTTGGCATTTTTTAATTATAGAAGAAACCTATGGTTATTTCAGAAAAATTAGAAAATTGGATAAGCAAAAATTATTTGTAATCCCACTACTCAGTAATAACAACTGTTCACATCTGCTTCCCCAGATATTTTCCTATGCAAAATGTATACACTGGCATTCAGCGATTTTTTTTAAACAAATTTAATCATTCCCTTTAAACAGAGATTAGGCAAATATGTAAATTTGCAAATCATGAAGAAATAGCCTAGCCTAACGATAACCTTCTTTATAATTACAGTTTCAAACAGTGGGGTAAGCTGCTTTGGGAGATGCTGGAGTCCCTGGACATATTTTTTTTAAAAAATGAGAGAATTCCTCGTTTATGTATTGTAGGGGTGATTGATTCATGCATCTGATAATAGTTGGATTAGAGGATTTCTAGAATATGAGATTCTGATCCATTAGGAGAATTCTCTTGGGTTCCAAGGGGAAAACACATTTCTAAAAGTGTCTGCTGTGTTGAGAGCCGGGATGCATAGTATTCTCCAGCCCCGTCTTAACCAGTGTAAAGCCCAAAGGTAGCCTCTCATAGGTTAATCTTTGAACACTCTTAGTCTTACTTAACAGTTACCAGGTTGACAGAATTTTTGTTCCACAATGTGTCCAGTGATGCCTAATGTAGTCATGGTGTAATTAGCATTAAATTAGTTATAGGATAAAATTAAACAAATTTGGCTTTTCGAAAAGGGGGACTTTTACACAAGGCCAAACTTGTGGGAAAGAAAGCCAAAGAACATTTCAACTCAAAAAGCAATTTACTTTGCAAAAGGAAGTTGGAAAATTATAGCCCATCATGCCTAATTACGATACACATTTGCGTTTGAATGCGAGCTCTCCCTCCAAGGAACTGTCTCCACAATCCTTCCACTTCACCTCTCAGCAGCCAGAATCCACTGCTGATGGCAAAACAGTCATCGGAGCAACATGATATTGTCCATTTCCTGACAGGGTCGCAGGAGGTACTGACAGATTGAGTGTTGTAGAAAGTCCTGTTCCAAGCAAAGTAATGGGCATGTGATTATGAAAAATAGGATGGAAGGGAATGTAGATACTCCCATGAAAACTAAATGAACTGAAAGTGTTTCTCACTCAAATGTCAAGGATATAAAGAATATGTGTAGATACTCTCTCATCCAAGAGATGGAGCTTAATTCCATCCCATCTGCTCCAGTGTAGGCTACTCTTAGTGACCTGCTTCCAAAAAACAAGAGTGTGGAAAGAAAGCAATAATCACTTCACATTGGAGAAAACTAGCAAATAACACTTTACCCAAGTGAACCAAGTGATGACATCATTAGTGATGTCATCATCCATGATGTCATCTGGGTATCATGCACTCCAATATGGGATAGGAAGGGCACTTCTCTGAAGACCCATAACCATAGTCTAGTAATGAGAAAAAAGTTGGACTAACTCAAGTTGGAGGTCATTGTAGAGGATACACTTTTGTACTCCTCAAGACTGCTAAGGTTGTGGACAAAAAAGAAAGACCAAGAAACTATCACAGACCGGAGGAGCCTGGGGAGACAGGACAAGTAAATGCAATGTAGTACCCAGGGTGGGAAATTGGAACAGCATGAGGACATCAGTGGAGAAAGAAAGTGTAGAATTGACTTAATAAAATTGTACCAATGTCAGTGTCTTAGTTTTGACAAATGTGCCATGCTATTGTGAGACATTAACAATGGGGAAACAGGATAAGGAGCATCTTTGCAACTTTTCTGTCAATCTAAATTTAAAAGTTTACTTAAAACTCTCAAGGATTTGTTTTTATCTCTGTGAAAATGTCTCTGCCATTCTCTGCCATTTCTCTGCCAATGGACTTGCTGATTCTGACCTATCCGGGGCCTCTGATTCTGACCTATCCGGTGTTCCTCACAAAGAGTGCCTATACTCCCAATTCCGTGGCTCAAACACCAGACTTTGAGTTGTGTTCCTGAGAAATAAAAGGTTAGAGGAAGCATTCATCATTAGGTGCTTGACAATGACCATAGAGACTCTGAAAACCAGTAGGGGGTCATAATGCTTAACTATGTATAAAGTTAGTCACAATAGCCTGTGCAGTGGCATGACACAATTATAATTACCCTTGGTAAATGGGCATAAAAGTGGATGATGTTAAAATGGTAGACTTCATTTTGTTCAGAAATGAGTAAAGGGGCTTTTGAACTAACGTGGTCAAACATCCAGCCCAAGTGTGATAAGGCCTTTGCAGCATCTCTGACTGAAGTCTTTCTGCTTTTGCTTATTTGGCCAACTCACATCTGCCTGAAGAAAGAGAACTTTGATTTTCAATTATGGTGAATCTAGTGCTTTATTTACATGATTGGTTGATGGCAGCCAATCTTCAAGATTGGTGGGAGATGGGAGCCAAAACTTCAAGAAGATGGGAGCCAAACTTAAGACAGGGCCAGTCAGAAATAATTCACAAGGGTTTTAGAAGAGGTTTCCACCCTGAAGTTGGGAGAGCCATGGCTAACCAAAAGAACTGTTGCCTCTTTTTGGAAAGAACTTCCCACTTCAACATTGTTCATCTCCATTAACTTTATTTCCAAAATGAAGCTTTTCACAGTTAGATTTTCCTTTTCCTCTCAGACCTTTCCCTGATTTCCCATTAACTGCTCTCTTGTATTAAATTCAATTTGTACTTGATTGTAATAATTCATCAATATTTTTGTGTCTTTTTTGGCTTGTTTTGAAGTTGGATTGAAGACTTCCATTCTGGTGGCACCCTTTGAGTGCTCCCCCACCCCATCAATTGCTTAATGTATTAATGAGTATCACATCACTTTAATAAACCATTGATTGAATGGATGGATAGGACAGATAAATGAACATTCTGTCAAGTTATTACTTATGAAGGAAGTCACGACTCTCCGTGACTTTACTTCTAGGTGATTTTCAACCAGTAATTTTCATTTCCTTTCCTTCAACTAAGGCAGGGAGGTACCACTGGATCTTTGGTGTTGGTGTCCCAGGCGTGTCTCTCAGATTCATTGAAAGGGTCACAATCCCAAGCAACTTCCATCACTATGACATTTATTTGATAATTCAACATAAACCTGAATTCCAGAAAGGAAAATCGAAACAAATTTGTACTCCCTAAGTGGGAGCATTAAATGAAGAGCCTGTAGAGTATCTCTTTAGTTTTTGGAATTCAGCCCTGGCAATTAGAGGAGAGTCGCCCGATGTCCTCTTTGTGGGTTATGTGATCCTACACAGCTGCAGGCACTTTTCTGGGCTATTAAAATTGTGACTTAACTGGCTAATTGCCAAACATTCAGGGCTTGGTTGCTGAATCTTTTAATAGACTATTTTTCCTCCCACTGTCCCATCATAATCTCTGACCCTTGAAGACTTGATCCATAGTGGAATACCACCTCCACTCTGTGAAGCTCTTTTTTTTTTTCTATTACCTTTCCCATTTATTTAACCTCTCAACCCTCATTGATTTTATAACAGCCTGCTGACATTGATTTTCTGGAGTCTTCTGGTTTCTTGGGTATGGACTATGAAAAAGACAAGATACAGTCCATTAGTATTCAGTGTGATCTTCATCTAAAAACTGTTTACTCTTTCTTACTCTCCCTATGCTTCATAAAATACAGTCTGGGTGCTTGAAGAACCTGGTGGGAAGTCATCAAGAAGAGGAATTTACTTCAAGAAGGCAAAGTTTCCCTGGTGGAGTTCTAGGGTGACATCTGTTAGTCTTTATGGCTCCAGTATGGGATGTTCACATTCCAAAGAGGCATCCAGGATATTCATAAATAGATGGTAGATGTGCCCTTTCTGGGAGCATGGTTTACAAAATGCTGTCACCTGTTACATGTTACCTAATGATTAATTTTTTAACACCTTTGTTTATTAAAGAAGAGATCAACAGGAACTATAATAGTGATACAGATGAAAAATATGTTATTAACCAACTCTTTGGACTTGGATGATCTGGTAATGAAGTCATAGATATTTGGAAAGATGAATAAGATGACTAATTTGTTTCCAAACTGCTTTCTGTTTAGCTGTCACACTGTGGCCATAATTAATATAAGAAATATTACCACAAATTCTCATTGTGGCTGACCACATAACACTGAGGTTCTTGGATATATTTGGTTGGAAACGTTTTGCTTTGCAGATGAGAATTACTGGAATGGAAATCATGGTTGAGTTTCCTCAGAGGTGCTTGGTATGGGCCAGCTGGTCCAATAGTGTCATGACATGGCTTGAAATACTTCTGAGTTGTGCCTTGTGAGATGAAGAAGGTATGCTATCCAGAGGGGATGAATAATATCTTTTCAGAGCAACTTAAATCTGAGTATTTACAGGTGTTCTGAGATGCTTACCAGCAATTTGGCCTTCAAGCAAGGGAATGACTATAAGAATTCTTATACCTTAGATACAGACCTTAGCTGTTGATGACTATGTTTTAGGAGATAACTCATCCACAAATATAAGGGCTTTGTGTTTTCAACCTTGGCCACAGGTTGTATGATATGCTAACTCCCTCTTGTCACTGTTTGAGTTTTTTTCATATATAATATTGTGCGTATCATTGAGATTAAAGGGTTGGTTCCTCCTGAAAAGTGTAATTGATGCCAGAGTAAATCTTTCATGAATGGGATGGGTTCTCATACAGAAAACAGGAATTTGGAAAATTGCCTTAGTTGGCAGGATAGTAAATCCAGTGTCTCTGGATTACTACAGTTTGGTGACTCTAAACATAATTTAGGGTAACCAGGTGGCAAGGGAAAGATGGCACCCACTAGAAAGAGACCTACCAAAGTCAGGCAAGAAATCATACCTCTTGGGAAACCCTTAGTGGAAGAAAGGGAAACTATACAATGTTAGACCCAAACTAGCCATCTACCAAATCCATTTTCTCTTCTTGTAACACAATAGTTGGAGTCATGGGTAAAGTTTGTGTTCTGGTTCTGTAACTTACTACATGACTAGCTTGGAAGGAAGGTGAATCCCCAAGAGCAGGCAATCAATCTCTGAGCTGGAGCTGCTGTTCTCCATAAATTGATCTCCCAACTTCTCCCCTGAACCCAACCTTAAAGTGTTTGGGCCTTATTTTATTAATGGAGGCAAGAAGTTTCCATATCAGTTATGCTAACTCATCTGTATGACTTTTAATTTATTTCTCTTTCTTTAAGCCAAAAGAGCTAATTTACTAGAGCTAAGGAAGCAATTTATACTTATTTAGCAGAATAAAGGGAACTGGAGCATATAACAATTATGTCTACTAATCTTACCATAACCAAACATTAGTTGAGACAACACTTCTTAGACTGAGAGCTATGTGAGAACTAAGGTCTTAGTGACTTGTTTATAACTGCATCCGTAGTCTCTGACATAGATTATCCACTCCATACACATCATCCAATTAGATTAGCTCAGTGTTTTTCAATAACTGAGTCTCATCATGGACAAATCATGGAAAATGTTAGAAATAAAACAAAGAAAAATCTTAGTCTGTACCTTCTAGATTGTGCTGAATGTTCTCCTTTAATATAACAGAACCAATCACCATAGAGGGAGGAAGTACTAATAATCATCCAAAAATAGATGTAATGTCTCATGCTAGACCAAAACCACACCCTTATTTTAATTCTTGGTTGTTGATTTTTTTTCAAGCCATTGAGTAGATGAGAGACATAACTATGGAGTGAAATATGCTAAATTCAACTAGTTGTTATTTAACACTGTGTGTATGTGTGTGTGTATCTGATGGTTCATATGTCTTATCTAAAAATCTGCTGTTTTTGAGTGAAAGTAAAAAGTAGTGATTGTCTGGGAATCGCTAGTTTGTGAGATGACTACAAGGATCCATGCCCAAGAAAATCTCTCTGACTTGGCTTTCATTGATCCCTGAAACAAGCAGAACTTTATTGTTTTGATTTATATCATTGTCCTCATTAGATACACTGGAAGGGTTACCATGTAACACAGGAATTAGTCATTAATGTATTAGTATGGTGGTTCTTGTCCAGTGCCAATTTTGCATTTGGTAATGTCTGTAGACATTTTTGGTTGTCACAAGCAGGGGTAGGGTGGGTTCTACACTGGGATCCTTTGGGTAGAAACCAGCCATACTACTAAACATTCTACACTGCATGGGATGGTTACCCCCACCTCAACTTAAATAATTATCTGGCCCCAAATATCAATAGTGCTGAGGTACAGAAGTTGGTCAATAGCCTGAGTGTAAACTAAGTCATCAATAGATCCTTTTGAGAAGACAGCAGAGTGGAGGTCTTAAGAGAGAGTGGGCCAGGTGGACAGAAAGGCATTAATAGAAAATTGTGGAGTTGGGAGCTGAATGCAGGAATAACTTCATGCCCCAGAAGCTACTGGCCAATATCTGTGAACTGAAAGGAAAAGAAATACTCCTTCTTGGGAATTATGCCAAATGTAGGCTGTTATTTTAGAATAGCATAGTGCTATCTTAAGAAAGGTCAGGGGATATCACTTGATGGGGGTAAGAAGAGGGTTCACTGACCTGCAGTGAACACTGACCTTTTTGACATGTCTATCTATTATGGATCCCAGGGGATACCTTTAGAGGAGCTTCATGCCTTACCTTAGATCTCTGAGGGCACACCTGTTCTCTTGAGACTCTTGGGCAAGTTTCAAGCAGATGAACACATACCACCAATTCTGTCTCTCATTCCTCATTTTCTGAGTCTGCCCCCTAAACAGCCACCACTGAACCCACAAAGCCAAAAGTAGAAGGTTGGTTTCTTAGCATGAGGATCTTTTACTGACCCCAGTCTGACACTGAATACCTCAAGGTCGTGGAACTAGAAGGGGCTTGAGAAGTCAGTGCTTTTTACTCTCTTAACTGAATCATGAGGGAAGCCAGTAAGGGGCAGAGAGAGGAAGTTATTTGTCTAAAGTACTAAGGGAAAAATTGGGTTAGAACCAGATTTACTGCCTGATGTTTTCTTTACCATATTATCTTTTACAAAAATACGTTAAGAGAGAAGCTCAGTAAAACCTTTGTGATATTTTGCAGTTTAAATGGTGGGTCTAGATCCTTGTTTTTGTTTTTTACTGTTATGCATTTTCAAAATCAGTTTTTAAAAATTGAATTTTCAATGATTTTTATCGATAGGCTTTTGAAATTGGTTTGCATTTCAGTTACTATTGCTATGTGAAAAATTATCCCAACCTCAGTGGCTTAAAAGGACCATTTTCTTTTTCTCACAATTTGGAAAGGACTCAGCAGGGCAGCTCTTATTTGATGTGTCTTGTATGATCGCATTGGAAGTTGACTGGGGCTGCAATTATCTGGAGGTTCAACCAGTCTGGACATCCAAGATTACTCACTCTCATGGTTCACAGCTGATGCCAAGTGATCCCAGTTTTGTTGAGAGCTTAATTGGGGCTGTCTACCACCACACCATATGGGTCTTTCCATATTGCCTCGGCTTCCTTACAGCATTGCCGCATTATGGTAGTCAGCCCTCTCACATGGTGACTCAAGCCTCCAGATGCCACTATACCAGTGGCCTGGGCACGAATTACATTGCTTTTTATGGCCCGGCCTTGGAAGTTAGGTCTACATTCTGCATTCTGTTTGGTAATAAGAGAGTCCCTTGGCCAAGATTCAAGGATATGATTCCATCTCTTGATGGTGGGTGTGACAAAGCATTTGCAGACATGTTTTAAAATTGTCACAGTTTGGTTTCTAGGATCAAAGAGTTTTCACTAAAGAAACATTAATTTAGTTTGTCCTTTTGAATGTCCTAAAATTTTTTTTGGCAAGCTTCCTAGCTTTCAAAACTCAATTCAGAAAATATGAGGGAAAGTTACTCCTGCACAAATTATTCAACTTCTTTTGTCCTCAGTCTCTTCCTCAGTGCAGTAGGGAGAATGTTACCTAAATTGCAAGATGGGTTTGAGGATTAAGCAGTAAATGGTGTCTGAAACGAAGTGGACACTCCACGGTAATAATCATACTATTGTTGGCTATCTGGGTTGCCAATTCATAACCAGATGCCTATGTCTTGACTCGCAAACTGTACAGAATATGTCTGAAAATCTGCTCTTCTCAATGGGCTGGGAAGGCCATTACTACTAGGTTAGAGAATACCCAGGTGGCGGAGCAAGGCCATAAGATAACAGGGGTTCCTGAAATGGGAGACAAGAAGATATGAGAGTCAAAATTTTCTTGCTTTATAATTGTGCTTTACACTAGCTTGCTTGGAGAAGGGCATCCTCTTGAGGTTTTTGGGAACTGGTTGGTCCTGTGTCCTTGGAGAGGGAGGGCTGAGCCTCCCTGTCTTGGGTGCTCTTAATCTTTCATGTGTGTATTTCAGAGGTTGATGGGTTCAGATATTAAGGCCGTGAGCAACTGAGAAGGCAGCAACTCACTTCCTCAACATTGGTACTGAGCCTTGGGTGGCAGGCACCTGCGAGCATTATTTGCTTGTTGTGTTTAGATCCATTCGGAAGAGCTGAAAACTGTTTGGCACTTCTTTTCAGTAATCCTGAATTCTAACCTGCAAGTTTTGTGCTGTAATTTGTCAACTGTGCTTTAGAGAGACTTCACAGCCTTCCTAGAAATAGACATGAAGCCTGCTTTCCAATGAGTGTCATTTAAATGGAATCAGAGAACCTTTCAGGGATGTGATGCTTTTGATTGCTGTCATTATTACTATGACTTGAAGTCTTTACCATTTACTGGGTGGGAACAAGTGTGCCTGGCGTTGGCAAAGCACAGCATTCCAAATTGTTTCTGCCCAGAGGACACATCCTCACCCTCATTGTATGTTTTGTTCATTATTCCCTCCTTTCCCCCCCTCCCCCGTTAAGAGTATTCTGTTAACTTGGAACCATCTTGAAGAGGGTGGAAAATTGGTCCAGGAAGATGCATCTCAAAGGTCCTTCAGATCTGTTTTTAAATTTTTTTTTTAAACGTTTTTTTATTTATTTTTGAGACAGAGAGAGACAGAGCATGAACGGGGGAGGGTCACAGAGAGAGGGAGACACAGAATCGGAAGCAGGCTCCAGGCTCTGAGCTGTCAGCACAGAGCCTGACACGGGGCTCGAACTCACGGACTGTGAGATCATGACCTGAGCCGAAGTCAGACACTCAACCGACCAAGCCACCCAGGCGCCCCCAGATCTGTTTTTAGATTATTCACCTTTTGTTGGGCCATGGCACATATTAATTTCCCAGTGGTTTATTGAGCATTTGTTGTGACCCATGCAAAGAGCTAAGCATTTTACATCCATTACAGTATTTCTAACTCAGTTGTATCCATGAGCTGGGTACAGTGATTCATCCAATAATGCGGGTGAGAAAATTAAGTCTTACAGGGGTTATGGTAGCGTAAGTTTGTCTGAATTAAAAGGACGTGCTTTTATAACAGGTATGAAGTCTGCCCCCCTGGTGCTGATAGAGGAAGGGAAAAATCTTATAGGCTTCTGGGTGCTTGTGGGAACACAGTATGTATGTGTGCATATGTGATGTGTATATAAAGTAACTAGGGGTAAGAAAGAAGACTGAAACAGGCCTCTTTGGTCAATGTGCTTATTTTAAGGTGCTGAGAAGAAAAACCAAACACATCTTTTTAAACTCTCCTCCCCTTTCCCTACCTTGGCCTCATTGGCCTTCCTTATGTCCCTTTCCTTTGCCATTCGTCTGCCAGCCACTGGACTCTGGATGCTACTCTCCTTTTGCTCTGCTTCATCCAGAGTA
This sequence comes from Panthera onca, assembly GCF_046562875.1. NCBI lineage: Eukaryota > Metazoa > Chordata > Mammalia > Carnivora > Felidae > Panthera > Panthera onca. The sequence continues at coordinate 9,179,524 of NC_138344.1, read as the reverse complement.
TCCTTCCCTCCCATTTTTGCCTAGTTAATTCTTGCTATTTTTCAGCTCTCAGTCTCAGTGTGACTTCTTAAGGGAATCTTTTTCTGACTCATGTCAAATAAGCCTATTTCATGGTTATGTGGCTATATAAACCTGGACACTTATTCCTAGTGTCCCTTTGGGTGACTATTTAGATAATACCTGCTCCTCCAACTAACCTGGGAGCTCCATGAGGACAGGATTGTGTGTATTTATGCTATGCATGGTGTTTCTGGTGCCTAACACAGTGCCTGATACACAGTAAATACTCAACAATGTCTGCCAAATGAATGAAAAATGGACCACAGTCTACCCTACCCCACACTGGACTGTGAATATCCTTTCACCTAAGAGGAAGATCATTGATTTTCTTAACAACTGATTGTATAAAACTCAATATGTGACTGAAGCATTTGTCAAATTCTGGGGCCTGAAAACTATGAGAAAAGATCCCAGTGGGACTGTTAATTCTCAAGGTTACATTTAAGACACTCTAGCCAGAAAACATTACCTGTCATTTTATTTATTTTATTTTATTTTATTTTATTTTAAACATTGTGTTATAAAACCATGTCACCCATCATCCAGCTTCTGTAATTATGGCAAACCTCCTTGTTATACGCCCCACTATTTCCACCTCAGCCCCCATCATATTGAAACAAATCTCATTTCATTTCATTCATAAGTCTTTTGGCTCAAACTCCTAAAACACTTCTCTCTTTTGGACCCATTTCAACCTCGACAGAAAGTTTCACCTTCCACCTAAACTGTATTTCTAATGATGCAGCTTCTGCCTGTTTCCTCTTGGGTGAAGACTTTTGGTGTTACAACCATTTTTGGTAATTGAAGTCTGTGATTAGTGCTCCCTTCCATCATTTCATTACCAACTCCAAATTTAATAATGTCTTTTAGTTAACCAATGGACCATCTCTAGTGAGGGTTCAAACTGCATGACTGGAAGAACAAATTTATTTTTGGCAATATGGTTTTCTTGGGCTATGAGCTGTGTCCTGGGCTCCTGGCTCATGAGTTTGGAAGAGGTTTTGTCTTATTCTTTAGAGATCAAGAATTAGAATTTCATGGGCTTGTTCTTTCAATCTGTGGGAACAGAGTAGCAGAGTGCTAGCACTCTGCTTCTGTGATATCAGGGGTGCTGTTCAAAATGGGATGGGGATCAACTGCTTTTTCCTGGTCAGTACAATTGGGCCTGGACTTGGGAAAATTAGGGAGAGGGGCATAGGATGCTTCTTTTTTCTTCACTTTAGTCTGTGATGGTATTGATGTTCCCTATTTATTGGCACATAACAAGGGTTCTACAGTAGTCCCTTCTCATCCGTGGTTTTGCTTCCCATGGTTTCAATGATCTGAGGCCAACTGTGGTCTGGAAACAGATGGCACTTCTGACTGTCATGATGCTTAGGTGATTCACCTCACTTTATTTTATCATGTAGGCATTTCATCATCTCACATCATCACAAGAGGAAGTGTGTGAGTACAGAACCATAAGATATTTTGTGTGTGTGAGAGAGAGAGACCACATTCACATAGCTTCTATTGCAGTATACTGTTATAGTCGTTTTACTTTATTATCCGTTATGGTTGTTAATCTCTTCCTGGGCCTAATTTATAAATTAAATTTTATCAGAAGTATGTATTATAGGAAAACACATGGCGTATATAGGATTCATGCTATATGTGGTTTCAGGCATCCACTGGGGGTCTTGGAAGGTATCTGTTACAGATAAGGGGAGACTACTGTGTTTGCTTGTTCAGTTGCTGATAGAAAAATTGAGCTGTGAGGGGAGCCTGGGTGGCTCATTTGGTCAAGCATCTGACTCTTGATTTTGGTGCAGGTCATGATCTGATGGTTCGTGGGTTCAAACCATGCATAGGGCTCTGTGCTGGCAGTGTGGAGCCTGCTTGGGATATTCTCTCTTGGCTCCTCCCCTACTGTCTCTCTCTCTCTCTCAAAATAAATAAATAAACTAAAAAAATTGAGCTGTGTACCTTGTTAATTTCTGTAACAATGTTCTCACTGGAATATACTTTGAGGTGAATCCTGTCATCAAAAAGGACAGCAAGACTCTGGCAGATTGCATACTAAGTTTCAATTCCATAGTTTACTGAGTGTCTACTCTGTGCAAGATCTCATACTAGGATCTGAGGATACTGAGGGGAACAAGACAAAATACTTGCTCTAGAGGAGCTCACAGTCTAAAGGGAGTGTGGAAGATTAAAAATGGTTGTAAATTCTTTTCTAGTGCTCCAATTCAGAGGTGGAGCCTAACTCCATCCTCTTGAGTCTGGGCTATGAACAGGGACTTGACAGACCAACAGAATGCAGCAGAGGTGATAGTTGGACTTCTGAGGCTTTCCCCCAGTCCTCTTGGAATCCTTGGTCTGGGAGAAGCCAGTTTCCATGTAAAAAGGCCAAGTACCTTCTGACTGTCATGCTGGAAAGGACACATGTAGGTACTCTGGTCAACAGTCCATGGTGAGCCCAGTCCTTCAGTCTGCCAAGGTGACACTATCCCTGCCATGGTGTCAGATATGCAAATGGCACCATCTTAGAACTTTCAGATCAGCCAGTCCGTCTACTAGCTGAGTGCCACTATGACCTTACTTGACACGATGGACAGTAGAAGAATCTCCTGGCCAAGTTTTGCCCAGGTTCCCTAACCACAAAATCAAGAGCTATAATAAAAAGGCTGTGGTTTTAAGCCATTAAATTTTGGCAAAGTTTGTTACCCTACAATAGACAATCAGAGCAGGGAGGTAAGACAGTAACCAGGATCTAGTAAGAATTCTCATAAAGGTATATACAAAGTGGGTTGTGGGAAAACAAATGTAGAGCAAACAATTCCTTTTTTTTTTTTAATTTAAATCCAAGGTAGTTAGCATATAGTGTGATAATGATTTCAGGAATAGAATTTAGTGATTCATCGTTTACATGTGACACCCAGTGCTCATCCCAACAAGTGCCCTCCTTAATGCCCATCACCCAGCTAGCTCATCCCTCACCTACCTCCCCTCCAGAAATCCTCAGTTTGCTTTCTGTATTTAAAAGTCTCTGATGATTTGCCTCCCTCCTGTTTTTATATTATTTTTGCTTTTCTTCCTGTATGTTCATCTGATTTGTTTCTTAAATTCCACATATGAATTTCTTAAATTCTTAAAAATCATATGATATGTGTCTTTCTCTGACTGACTTATTTCGCTTAGCATAATACACTCTAGTTCCATCCATGTTGTTGCAGATGGCAGGATTTCATTCTTTTTGATTGCTGAATAATATTCCATTATATGTGAGATACATACACACACACGCGCACACACACACACACACACACACACACCACATCTTCTTTTTCCATTCATCAGTTGATGGACATTTGAGCTCTTTTTATACTTTGACTATTGTTGATAGCACTGGTATATACATTGGGGTGCATGTGCCCCTTTGAATAAGAATTTTTGTGTCCTTTGGACAAATCCTAGTAGTACAATTGCCGGGTCATAGGGTAGTTCTATTTTTAATTTTTTGAGAAACCTCCACACTGTTTTCCAGAGTGGCCTCACCAGTTTGCATTCCCACCAGCAGTGCACAAAGTTTCCCCTTTCTCCACATTCTCGCCAACATCTGTTGTTTCCTGAGTTGTTAATGTTAGCCATTCTGACAGGTGTGAGGTGGTATTAGAGCAAACAGTTCTGTTCTCAGAGAGGCCAGGTCACCACATGGCACCACTTCAGAGTGCAGCAACCATGTTGTAGTCTTTGTGAATGGCACCCCCTGGAGCTGTGCAGTGTGCAATGTGAGCAGACATGTGGTGGTTTTGGGTAATGGGTGCTGGGAAGGCAGCTTAACTGGGAGAACTATATAGAATGCATACTCGAGCTTGGAACTGAAATATAAGTAGGTTTCATGGGCTAAGGAAGAGAGGGGTAGAAAGGTAGAAATAGTCCTTCAGCAGTGGTAGCAACATGAGCAAAGTTTTGAAGTCACAGGGACTCATGATGGTCTTGGGGCATGGTCACTGGTCCTGTGTGGGCAGCAGGCTGGGGGCTGGGGTGCCTGGAGTGGCTGCCAATGAGCCTCCAACATGTGCAATGTGAAGGGTCTTAATTACATGCTATCATGAGGAGTCAGGAGGAGGAAAGCAACTGGGTGACACAGATGATTTCAAAGCAAGGGAAAACAAATGCGAAACAGCATTTGAGAAAATTGCAGTTCAAAACCCCACAGACTATGAGAGACACTGTTTGTTCTTCCAACTGCCTGCCTCTCCCCAAAAGCTTGGCAGAACCAGGTTTTATAGGAAAGTCTTAAACAACAGGGGATTACTCAATGATTCATTTAAAAGGATCATTAAAGGAAAATCGAGGCACATCACATCCTGCCTTCTTTAATTGCTCATTTATTATTACTGTGGGTGAGATAATGGCTTTGTGTTATCCTTCTAAATAGTGTAAAATATTTATTGGTAAATATAGCAGTGCATAAATTAATGCCAGTTGAGATTTTGTGTAGCATTTTTTCTCCACTGATAGCCATAATTTTTATTTAAAGAAAAACAATATTGTGTTGATTCATTCTGGCTCAGGGCTGCGTGAGAGCCTCATGAACACAACATCTGTATGACGATACTGTTTCTTAGTTTCTGTGGGATGGCTGGCCTAACAGTTGTTTGTGAAATTAATTTCTTTCCTGTTTATTACGACCATAATGCTTGAGAAGAGGGCACGTGGAGGTGTGAAATTTTCTTCTTTTCTCTGTCACATCAGAATTCAGGAACAAACTACTTAACTAAAAGTGGCTTTTATAAGTGAGGGGATTTGTTATTTCACTCGTCTGAAAGTCCACAGGTAGGTGGTTCCAGAGAGTTGATTCAGTGGCTTCACGATGTCACCAGTGACCCAGGTTCATGTCCTCATACAACAATGCCCAAAAATAGGAAAGAGATTTTTTTTTTTGCATTGTTTTGTTTTTAATGTTTTCTCTCTCTCTTTTTTTTAATCCTGGAAAAGAAATCTTTCTGGAATCTCAGCAGATGTCAACTCAGATTTCCTTACCCAGATCTGGGCTAAGATTCACCTCTAAATCATCACACAAAATGGAGAAAGGCTCAGAGGAGATGAACTGTGGCCCCTTCCCTGGGCAGGGGAGAGTATCATGTGCATACTCCCTCAGCACGCTACTGCCCATACATGAAACCACTGAGGTTTTCTTGGAAGCAATTACAGAGGGATGTCTCATGCATGTGCAGCCAAGTGTGTTGGCTACAGGTCAAACCAATTTAGGGGTGGTGATTTAGTACATTCTGCATGCCCAGCTCTATATCCCTGCTGGCAGGTACAATAGAAGCATATAGAGCAATGCTTGTTCTCAGGGAGCTTTAGTGGGCATTGTAACAAAGCAGGCAATTCATAAGCTTGAGATATTAATTCAACCCAATATATGGATGATCCTTGGACCTTTGGAGATGGGGATTCAGAGATGAATAAGACCCACTTCTTGCCCACAGGAATTCACAATTCCTTTCACCATCTGCTTCATTCAATCTGGTCATACTGGAAGCAGTTTTATCCACTGATGTCACCACACTCTGTCATGCTTCCCCCTGAGCACACAGGGCTGCAACAGAGCTGGAACATTCCCCTCCCACCCCTTTCTGTCTGGTTTCTCAGAGTCGTCACTCATGGATCTGGCTAGGTTAATGCTCCTTCCCTGGATTCTTCCAGCATCTTACTTTGTCACGGTCCTTACCATCCCAGGTCCTGATTGTGTGCCAGGCCTGGAGCCCCATGAAGGCAGATTGCATTTTGATCAATTTGCATCCTTAGTCTGGTGCCTGGAACATAGATGGTTTTCAATGAACGTTTGTGGGAAGAGTGCATGAATAATTGAATGAAAGGAAATTAAATCTGGATCTTTTATTCCTCTTCAGTAAGTTTCTACTTTATTAGTTTTTCTCTTTTCCTCTCTCTCTTTCTTCTTTTTCTTATCTCTCCATTTCCTCTCTTATTGTCCTTTTCCTAGCCCTTTATTCATAATTAACTAATGAATCTAGCATTTTACAAGGTACACAATATTGTACAGCCTGGCTTTTAACTTTTATCCCCCTCCCTCTTCTCAGAGATAAGACCAATTTGGGGGTGTTGGAGGTGGATCCAGAACCATTAGTGTTGATCAGGAACACCATTCCAGGGACTTCATTTGTGAGCCACCTTTGGGCCCACTTTCAAAGGGCTGGAGTCTTGCCATGATATTGTGATTTATAACAAGAAATATATATGTCATGTATATTTCAAAGATATAATTTTTAATATATTTTTAAGTTTTTATTTATTTTGAGAGAGAGAAAGCATTAAGTGGGAGAGGGGCAGAGAGAGTGAGAATCCCAAGCAGGTTCCTCACCATCAGCAAGGAGCCTGACACCTGAACTCATGAACTGAGAGATCATGACCTAAGCCAAAGTCAGATATTTAACCAACTGAGCCACCCAGGTGTCCCTTAAAGATTTCCTTTTTAAGTAATTTTCTACACCCAGTATGGGGTTCCAGCTCACAACCTTGAGATCAAGAGTTGCATTGTCTACCAACTGAGCCATTTAGGTGCCCCAAGAAATACACTGTTTTGAATTTGTCCCATTTCAGGCACAGAGCTCCTAAAACCTTAGGTATCTCCAAAGTGATGAGAGCAAGTAAGGTGTCTTTTGTTATATTAATGAGATAACTTTTGGGCCCCACCCTAGGGTGGGGGCTGGTTGCCGGGAGAACCAACCGTGTGGTTGGAATTTTCTGTCCCCCTGACCACCCTTTGGCTCTGACCTCTGGGGAGCGGAGAGGGCCTGGAGGTTGATTCTAGGTACTTAATGAAGCTTTCAGAAAACCCAAAAAGGACAGTGTTCAGAGAACTTCTGGCTGGCAATGTAAAAATTAATAAAAGTAAACCCTAGGGGCCAGCAGAGGGAGCTCTCACATCCTACCACTTGTCAATTGCAGACCCAACAGGAAGAGACTTGCCTTCCAGGTAGGTTTGTGCTACCGCTTTTAACTATCCCAGCAGGAGGAGGACAATTTTCCTCCTTCCCCTGGCAACAGCCCAGCCAATGAGAAACTGTCACAACTCAGCTAATGAAAAGCCACTATACTTCCAGCTCCCAGTTTTACGCCAATGGACTTTTTGTTTATAGCAGCTCCGCCCAAACCCCCTCTATAAAAGAGCCAGTCTTTCCTTTGTTCTCTTGGGACTTGTGTGTAGTTTTGCAGTGGCCTTCTTGTCCCGGTTTGTAATCCTCTGCTACCCCAAATGAACCCAATTTTGTTGGTAAAATAACTGGCAGTTTTATTTCTTTTTTAAAAAGTTTTTAAATGTTTATTTTTGAGAGAGACAGAGCACAAGCTGGGGAGGGGCAGAGTGGAGAGGGAGACACGGAACCGGAAGCAGGCTCCAGGCTCTGAGCTGTCAGCACAGAGCCCGACGTGGGGCTCGAAGTGAAATCATGACCTGAGCTGAAGTCGGACGCTTAACTGACTGAGCCACGCAGGTGTCCCGAGTTATACCCTTTTATAGCAAACCGGTAACCTAGTAAGTAAAATGTTTCTCTGAGCTGTGTGGGCTGCTTCCTTCCCGAGGAAGGAAACTTTAATTTATAGCCAGTTGATGAGAAGCACAGTTGACCCTGGACAACGCGGGTGCTGACTCCCGTACACAGTCAAAAGTCCTCGTATAACTTTTGTCTCCCCCAACACGTAACTAATAAATAGCCTACAGTTGACTGGAAGCTTTACTGATAACATTAACAGTTGATTAACATAGATTTTGTGTGTGACATGTATTAGGTGCTCTACACTTAGAGTGAGCTAGAGAAAAGAGAATGCTATGAAAATCATAAGGAAAATACATTTACAGCACTGTACTGTATGGGAAAATGTCTACATGTAAGAGGATCTATGCAGCTCGCACTCCTGTTGTTCAAGGCCCAGGTGTACAGGCAACATCCTGGACTTTGAGGTTGAAGCCTGAAGTGGGGGGGCAGTCTTGTAGGGCTGAAGTGAAACTTTAGCCAGTGGAATCTGATGCTGTTTCTGAGTAGATAGTGTCTGAATCGAGTTTAATTGTGGGACACCCAGCTGGCATTCAGAGCACTGTCTTTTGGTGTAGGGGACCCCTCTCCCCCGACCAAGCACACGTTGCAATTTTTACCAGAATCAAAGACCAGCAGCCTCTCCAGAATGATGGCCCGGTTGCAGCACTGACTCTTGGTTCGTGTTCGCAGATTTGGGGAGACTAAGGAGGGGCAGGGAACATTGATGCTGTGCACATGTATGGATGACATTTGCAGTGGGACTCCCCTGGTGGGAGGCAGAGACAGTCAGATAAGTGCCTGCCGAGACTGGCCTCCTTAGGCTAAAGCACCCAGTGGAGGTGTCAGAACAAACCCAAGTCTTTTTCCTGGGGAAGTATAGATATCAAGTACCTCAGGATCCCCAGATGTCTCATCACACCTAGAATAAGAGTTAAACATTTATATTTTGCTATTTTTCTCATTATGGATTCTTTTTGCATTATAGTAAAACCTCGGTTTGTGAGCATAATTCATTCTGGAAACATGCTTGTAATCCAAAGCACTCATAAACCAAAGCGAATTTCAAGAACCGTTGGCTCAGTTGTGATCCTGTGATGTTCAGTGTCATGTACTACTTGTATTGCAAGACTTCGCTTGTCTATCAAGTTAAAATTTATTAGAAATGTTTGCTCATCTTATGGAACACTTGCAGAACAAGTTACTCACAATCCAAGGTCTTGCTGTAATTTTGATTTGTTAAAGTATAGCATTAAAATATCATTTATCTTGATTACTGCATTGTAAAATTAAAATTTTGCACCCAAACTAGGGCCTCACTTGTCTCACCCTAGTCACGGCCCTGGCTGGGATGTTGAAGTGTGAGTTCCTCAAGGGTATTAAGCCCAGGATTGAAGTGTAAGCACCGCTCTGCCCTGGGGTGCGACATTGGACTTCATGGCTCCTTTATGGTTCAGTGTGGCTGCATTCTGAAAAACATGTATGGTACACTTTCCCTGGAACAGGTGCTGGGAATACAGATATACACAAAACTTGGTCCCTTCTCTAAAGATTCCTATCTAGCAGGGATAGGATGGGAAGCATGCCACTACCACATAGTGAGTGTGCTGCCAGGGGTAGCTCATAGTGATGTGGAGAACAGGGAGACCCCAGACCCAGCCTGCAGGAGGTAGGGGTCTGAATCCTATGGGAAGCCACTGGTTCACTTGAAGGTTGAGTTGACACTGACCAGGAAGAGGGAACAGTAGGATCATAGGTACAGAGGCAAGAGACTAGGTGGTTGAGCAGGAAATTATAAGTAGTTCCACGCCACCGAAGCATATATTTTGGGCAGGGAGGTTGTAATGAATGATAAAGCTGGAAGAGGCAAGTGCAATAAGACCATGAGGAGCTTTGGAAACCCTATTCAGGAGCTCTGACTTTATCCTGTGTGTAATAGGGAGTTATTGAAGTCTTTGAAGCAGATGGGGAACATGAGACTCACTAACGTGAAGATTAAAGCAGTGCCTTAAATAACCTACCTAAAAAGTAGCATATAGGGTTCCTTTTTCTCCACATTCTTGCCAACATTTGTTATCTCTGGTCTTTTTGATTAAAGCCATTGCAATAGGTGTGAGATGATCTCTCACTGTGTTTTGATTTGCATTTCCTTGATGATGAGTAATGTTGAGTATCTTTTCATGTATGTGTTGGCCATCTGTATGTCTTTGGAAAAATGTCTATCCAGGTCCTTTGCTGATTTTAAAATTGGATTATTTGATTTTCTGCTCTTGAGTTGTATTATTTTTAATATGTATTTTGGATATCAGCCCTTTATCAGATACATGCTTTGTGACTCTTTTCTCCCATATTGCCTTTTCAATTTATTGATTGTTCCTTTGCTGCCCAGAAGCTCTTTAGTTTAATGTAGTCCCAGTTGTTTATTTTAATTTTGGTTGCTGATATTTCTGATGTCCTACCCAAGAAATCATTGCCAAAACCAATGTCAGGGATTTTTCCCCCCGTGTTTTTTTTCCCCTAGGAAGTTTGTGGGTTCAGACCTTATGTTTAAATCTTTGATCCATTTAAAGTTAATTTTCTTGAGTGGTATAATATAGGACTCTTAGGTATAGATATAAAAGAATTGAAATCAGAACCTTAAAGAGATATCTGCACACCCATGTTTACTGTGGCATGCTTAACAATAGCCAGAACATGGAAGCAACAAATTGTCCATCAATAGATGAATGGATAAAGAAGACACACACACACACACACACACACACACACAGGAGTATTACTCAGCCTTGAGAAAGAAGGAAATCCTGCCATTTGCAACAACCTGGATGGACCTTGAGGGCATTATGCTACATGTGATGAGTCAAACAGAGAAAGACAAATACTGCATGACATCACTGATCTGTAGAATGTAAAAAAGCTGAACCTGTAAAACAGAAAATGATGGTGGTTACCAGGGGCTGGGGAGTGGGGGAATTGGGGAGATGATATTTAAATGTATAAACTTGCAACAAGTCAGTAAATAAGTTCTTGAGATCTAAGAAAAAAAAAAGAAAAGTAAAGTAAAAGAAAAAGAAAGAGAAAAGCAAATTACAGTGCAAAGACCACTGGCCTAGTGTTTGGGAACCTGGCCTGGGCTGTACTTCAGGCTTTGTTCTTCTTGGCCACTTCAGGGGACTTGAACCAGTTTTCCCTTTTGGAACCTCAGTGTTGTCTTCTGCATAACTGAGGGGAGGGTGTCAAGCGTTGCAAGGATCCCCTAGAACATCTACATGATGAGATTTGGCACCACCTGAGGTTCCTCTTGAGAAACTAAGAATTTATCTTTACTACGCAGAGAAACTTTTCCTTCAGAACATCATGGATTAATGTTTCTGCGGTCTGCCCTGTATTTACAACGAATCTCAGCCCACTGACATAGTTGAGAACTGGGCTAGCTTTGGTCCACAAAGTCCCTTCTCACTGTCTCTGCATCAAGTATTGATGCTTTTTTTTTTTAATTAGTTTTTTTTTTATGTTTAAGAAACACATTCTTCTTTATAAAATTTTAATTCCAGTATAGCTAACATATGGGGTTATATTAGTTTCACGTGTAAAATATAGGGATTCAAGAATTCTATACAATAATCAGTGTTCATCAAGATAAGGGTACTCTGGGGGTGCCTGGGTGGCTCAGTCGGTTAAGTGTCCAGCTTCAGCTCTGGTCATGATCTCACGGTTCGTGGGTTTGAGCCCTACATCGGGCTCGCTGCTGTCAGCTTAGAGCCTGGAGCCTGATTCGGATTCTGTGTCTCCCTCTCTCTCTGCCCCTCCCCTGTTCACACATGCTCTTGCTCTCTCAAAAAATAAATGAACTTAAAAAAAAGAGAGTTAAGTGTGCTCTTAATTCCCTTCACCTATTTCCCCCATCCCCCTCCACCCCCCCCCCCCCACTTCCCCTCTGGGAACTATCTGTTTGTTCTCTGTAGTTGAGAGTCTCTTTTTTGGTTGGTCTCTTTTTTTCCCCTTTGTTTCTTAAATTCCACATGTGAGTGAAGTTCATTGCTTATTCTTCTGCCCATCATGCTGATGTTACTACAAAATGGATCCCCAAAGAGGTATCCTGAAGGCTAAATATGGAGGCAGAGCCCCTGGGACCCTTATCTCAGTGAGTTCCCTCATTGCCACCACTTAAGAAGCACCCCTTCCACCAGTTCTTACCGCCAAAATCTCTCCCAATGGGAGGGAGCACAGCCCTGCCACATCCATGTGTGCCTCCCTGACCACACCACCTCCCTCCTTTTGCGTTCCTTCATAAAGATGGCTGCCTGTGTTTTCATTGCAGAACTCCTCTGACAGGGAGTCCATCCTGAACATCCTCCAGGTTCTCGGAGATCTTCTTTCTGTTGGTGAGTAAGGGGTAGTGGGGGCACGTGGCTGTGTGTCTCCTGGAATCTGTGTGGCCTGGAGGGTATTGCTTCAGCTCAAGTTCTCTGTCAGGGACTCTGTCACCAGCCCATCTTTTTCACTGAGGTTAATAAGACCCAGGGTAAAGTGGGCTGATTGTACTTTGGGCTCTTAGGGTTCTTCAGTCTTGTCACACACCCTATGGTGACCCAAACTTAGGAGGAAATTCTGCTCTCGGTGGTTCTTCTACGATATCTCATCTATGGTTATCCCAGGTCTAAAGAGAGAGCTAGCCCTTTATGACTCTACCCCTCCCCTTTCTCTGCTCCCCTCTGTTGGCCCATTAGACAGCCAGGTATTAGCAACTTCTTAACGTATGTCAAGTGCAGATGGGAATATGGGGTAGGAGGTGGACTTAACAGTGTGGTAAGCTGTTAAGTTCTCAGAGAAAAGATGATACAGTTCACTGTGCTGGAATCAACTGAGTTAACTGGGGCAGGCCTCGGCTAGCTCACTTCAGCATGAGGGTCCTGGAAAATATACCTTCTGGGACATTGCAACATTCACTCTGTTTCCATTTCTGGGTATACCAGCCACATTGCATTAGAAAGAAACGTTAACACCAAACAGACAATACCAAAGTGAATGTCCCTTTCAAGCCACAGAGCCTCCAATTACAGGTTCAGGAGGAAGGGTCCAGTCATAGTGAGGTTTTCCTATAGGCTGTGCTGCCCTCTGATGGCAGGGTGACTTCCCAGCAGTCTGCTGAGTGAGGTACCCTTTGTAGGTGAAGCCAATTGTCTTCTGGGATGGTGCCTCCTTCAATTTGTCCAGAGGTGTCTGGAAGACTTGAATGAGACCTTGGAGTTCTCCTTCTGAGATAGGTGCTGATTATTGTTCCTTTAGTAGAGGATGCTACTTTTCATTGGGATTAAAAATCAGAGGGTCCCCTTTGCCGATAATGTCCCACCCTGTTGGCCACCTTGTGAGGACAACCATGCCCAGTGCATAGAGAATCACTGAGATCTCCTTCCAGGTTGAAATGTAATCACTGCTTTTGAGCTTGTCCTGGAGCAAGGTTGGGGGGGGGGGGTGCCCTGCTCACAAGTATTCTTAAGTAGAAAGACCAATATATTTTATCATAACTCCACACCCTTAAAAAAAATTTTTTTTAAACATTTATTCATTTTTGAGAGAGAGAGAGAGAGAGAGAGAAGGAGAGAGAGAGAGAGAGAGAGAGAGAGAGAGAGCGCGCACGAGTTGGGGAGGGGCAGAGAGAGAGAGGGAGACATAGAATCCAAAGCAGGCTCTAGGCTTTGAGCTGTCAGCATGGAGCCTGATGTGGGGCTCAAGCCCACGAACTGTGAGATCATGACCTGAGCCAAAGTCAGATGCTTAACTGACTGAGCCACCCAAGCGCCCTCCACACCCTTTTCAAAACTCCTGAGATGGATGATTGGATGCCTGTTTCTTAAAGAATCGCTCTAGCTATTTCCATATATTCCTCTCATCAGTTGCTGAAGACCAGCATCAAAAAAGTCATATACCATAAATTAAATTATTCCAGATAAACTATCACCCCAATCCCTGTTACTGAAGAGTCACACCTATATCAGAAGACTACTGATATTCCCTCTTCTCTTAAGGGTATGATTCTAGGTAAGCCTATATGCATGTTTATATACATGCACACGCAAATACACATACATACACTGGGACTCAGCAGGTTCTCAGGAAAGCAGACTCCATTTATTAGAGCTGTGGTAGGTGAGCGCACCTAGGTTCTTACATATCCCATTATTTCTCCATTTCACACCTCCACCCCAACCCCTTACCTGAGTAAAAGCACAACTTGGCACAAGTTGCTTCAGAAACCATACAGTCTTGGTTTCTGGGGCGAATGAAGTGATCCTTGCTCCATCTCTGTCTGTGAGGCCCGCTTTCTGCTCCGAGGAAATGAGGTTGATTGTTTGGGGGCCTAGCTCTCCTCTCCTTTCTCCCTCAGGCACTGACCGAAGGATTCGCTACATGATCAGTAAGGGTGGCAGTGAGGCCCTTCTGCAGACCCTGGTGGACACAGCGAGGGCAGCCTCTCCAGACTATGATGTCCTCCTGCCCCTGTTCCGGCTGCTGGCCAAAGTTGGCCTACGAGGTACCCCCACCCCCGGACCTGAAGATGACCAAAAGGCACTTGTGGGATTGTTGTCATGAGAGCAATTTGGGAAACTCCTGTGGGGGAAGTGCGGGGGGACCTAGACACCCTGGTGGTGGTGGTGGTGGGACTGGCCCCACAGGAGAGGTGATTTTGTTGTCCTGGATGTGCTATGGCAGAGCCCAGAGCAGGCCCAGGCTCCGGGGCATGGAGCAGGTGGGGGACCGAGGGGTAAGAGTACCAGGCAGTTGTCACTCACTCACCAATAAACAGAACCATCTTACACGGACGTTTATTATGTAAGTGCATGAGTTTCCCGCAGCTGCCATAAGGAATGACCACAAACCACGTGGCTCAAAATAACAAATTTAGGGGCGCCTGGGTGGCGCAGTCGGTTAAGCGTCCGACTTCAGCCAGGTCACGATCTCGCGGTCCGTGAGTTCGAGCCCCGCATCAGGCTCTGGGCTGATGGCTCGGAGCCTGGAGCCTGTTTCCGATTCTGTGTCTCCCTCTCTCTCTGCCCCTCCCCCGTTCATGCTCTGTCTCTCTCTGTCCCAAAAATAAATAAAAAACGTTGAAAAAAAAAAATTAAAAAAAAAAAACAAAAAACAAATTTATTCTCTCACTGTTCTAGAGGTGAAAAAGTCTGAAATCAGGGTGTTGGGAGGGTTGGTTCCTTCTGGAATCTGAGGGAGAATCTGTTTGGAGCCCGTCTCCTTGCATCTGTGTTTCCAGCCATCCTTGGTGCTTCTTGGCTTGGACACACATCACTTCATTTTCTGCCTGCATTTCCACATGGTGTTCTGTTGTATGTGCCCTTTGTGTCCTCTCCTCTTCTTACAAGGACATTGGTCACTGGATGTAGGGCCCACACAAATCTGTGTGACCTCATATTAACTAGTTAAATCTGCAAAGACCCCGTCTCCAAATAAGATAATCTTCTGAGGTTCCAGGTGGACATGAATTTTGGGAGGCCAGTGTTAAACCCATTACCATCAGTCACGTGGAAGTGGAGCTTCCTTTGCAGAAAAGAAGATGGGGGCCTAGAACTCTTTCCACTTGTGTTCGATTCCCATTTCTTTTTTCTCAGAGAAAGCCCTGAAACACCTCCCTAAAACCTTAGAACTTCGTGGGGCACAGTTCAAAAAGCCTGAGTGCTCAGGATGCATGTAAACCTTGCAGCCTAATCATACTAGCTAAGCTCCCACTGTGTGCAGTCTTACGTAAGTCATAGTTGAGAAGCCCAGGGACTGTGAAACGTGGGCTTTTGTTGTCCAGTGCAGCCAGCAACAGCCAAGGACACAGGGACTCCGGGGCACTCTTACCTTTCGTTGTTTGGATCTCTGCTGCGTCCATTCAACATTCCACAAACAATGACTAAGACTCAGGCACCAGCTAGCACCTGCGTGAGTGTGTTCTAGACAAAACCAGTATAACTCATTCACTGAATATTCAACCAGCTATTTACTACACACCTCCTAGGGCTGGGCACCATACTAGGCCCTGGGAACTCTGGTGAGCAAGAGAGATAAGGAGCCTGCTCTCATGGAACTTACATTCAAGTGGGCAAGGGCAGACGGTGATTAATTAACTAGACAATAGCAGACTATGATAGTTAGCTAGTAGCTATGAGGGAAAAACAGGGTAATGTTCCTCTAAGGTGGTCAGGAAGAAGTGACATTTGAGCCAACAGTTGAAGGATGAGAAGAAGTCAGAGCAAAGTGTGGTCAAGTGAACTTCAGAAAAAGATTGAGGAGGGGCACCTGGGTGGCTCAGTTGGTTGGGCATCCGACTTCAGCTCAGGTCATAATCTCCCGGTTTGTGAGCCTGAACCCCTCATCGGGCTCTGTGCTGACAGCTCAGAGCCTGGAGCCTGCTTCAGATTCTGTGTCTTCCTCTCTCTCTACCCCTTCTCTGCTCATGCTGTCTCTCTCTGTCTCTCAATAATAAATAAACATTAAAAAATGTTTTTAAAAAGAAAAAGATTGAAGAGACACAGTCTCTACTCTGGTTATAAACAGTATAAACTGGGAAGCCATGCCTGAGTTTCAGGCCTGGCCCTGACACTATTAGCTGTGTGACCCTGGGAAAATTACTTAACCTTTCTGAACCATTGGGTTCTCCTCTATAAAATGGAGGTATCAGTATTTAATTCTTGGGTTGGTGTAAGGATTGAAGTTGTAAGTGACCTGCTTAGTGTGTGGGGCCAGAGGCCTGGCAAATAAGAGTCACGTAGGTTTCATAGGAGAAAGACGAGAGATGTACCAGGGCCCTGATTTCCAAATTGCGAACTGTTGTCATTGTATCACCACGGCCTCTGCCATCACCAGATTGTAGTCCTCACCATTGCCATGCAGGCTGCCACTGGCCAACCTATACAGAACGGAAATGAGCTTGGCTGCTCGGGAGTAGAGCCCGATAGATGCTTCGCTTCTGGTGACAGGAACTGGTCATATTAGTTTGGTCACCACCTCTTCGCTGGTGTCTTGGTCTGGAGATGAATATTGATAAACCAGGTTTGGGACACTGTCTCTGTTTTTCTCATTTCCAACTGCAACGAATCTGATAGTGCTTGTATTGTGCAAAAACAAACGTAGCAATTTGGACATCGCGCTTTGGGAAGGACAGAAACAAATGTGACAGGTGGCACAGCCACCTGTTATAGGAAATGCCAGAACCAGAGAATGAAAGGTACTTTCCCCTTATTTCTTATGCTTGCTAATTATTTATGCTTTACTAATTATTAAAATAATTATGACCTACCTGCAGCACTAAATACCAGATTATTTGGATCAGTAATTTAGAGAAATTTGTGAAGAAAAATTTATTATCTTACATTATGTTTTCACCTTTTAATTAGCAATAATCATGCCTCAGATAAACCTCATTGGCTATGATATTGCCACTGCACAAAGCTTGTTTTCACTTTTTAATATAAAGCTCTCTATCATATAGAAAGATGACCTTTTATTGCTTAGGCCTAACCATTGTTAACATTTTGCCGTATTTTCTTCACCTGTTTATTTATTTATTTATTTTACTAAAAATTTTTTTAAAATGTTTATTTATTTTTGAGAGAGAGAGAGAGAGAGCGTGCAACAGGGGGAGGGGCTGAGAGGGAGACACAATATGAAGCAGGCTCCAGATTCTGAACTGTCAGCACAGGGCCCTACGTGGGGCTTGAACTCATGAACTGTGACATCATGACCTGAGCCAAAGTTAGACACTTAACTGACTGAGCCACCCAGGCACCCTTATTTATTTATTTTTAAAGTTAATTTATTTATTTTGAGAGAGAGAGCATGGGAGAGGGGCAGAGAGAGAGGGAGAGAGAAATAATCCTAAGCAGGCTCCACACTGTCAACAAGGAGCCCGATGTGGGGCTTGAACTCACGAACGGTGAGATCACGACATAAACTGAAATCGAGAGACAGGCACTTAACCAACTCAGCCACTCAGGCACCCCTTCGCCTGTTTATTTTTATTCAAAATATTCTAACGAAAGTTACAGGTAGAATTTTGCTCTTAAATATGTTCGAGTGCATTTCTTTGAAAAGAGATATTTTCCTATACAACCCCAATACGTGATTACAAATCTAACAAAATTAAACATGCATGCATAATTTATCCTCATTTCAGTTTCTCCAAATATCCCAACAGGCAAATTACAGACATGTTCAAAGAAGGATCCAATCAAGTTCCACACATTGCATTTGAATGTTGTGTAACTTACGTATCCTATATTCTAGAACTATCTTAAAGGAAGAAATTTATACCCTACTAAACTGGAATTCATGTTTGAGGACAGCCAGAAACATGCTTTCATACAGGGGGTATGAGTCACACAATCCACAAGGCCTCTTGTAAATATTACATGAGGAATAAATGGACTCCGCATATACCCTGCCTTAGCTCTTCTGAGCCATCTCGTTCCAATGGGAACATACCTAGTAGCATTTTCTGCTATATCCATAAATCTCATTGGCTATCATCATTCTCTTGCTTCTATTATCTTTGCCTTCCTGTTCCTCATGCATTGTATAACCTTCAGAATTCATGGGAAACACAGCTAAGATGGATTGCTTTGTGTTCATAGATAAAAAGTTTGGACAGAAGGCACTGGAGTTGGAAGCACTTGATGTGACGTTAATTCTGGCCAGGAAGAACCTATCTCACAGTCAGAACCTCCTCCACTGTCTCTGGGCTCTGCGTGTGTTCTCCTCCAGTGGTAAGTTACTCAAATTGTGGCTTTCTGGCCTGGCTTCCCGACTTGGGCGGGACACCTACAAACCATTTAGGGCTGGGGGTTGGAAGGAGGGTGTGGGTGGAGGGTACATGTCATCCCAAGAAGATCAATAAGCCATGAAGAGCCTCCTGTCCTAGAGGCTGTAGAGGTGAGAATTTCTTTCTTTGTCTTTTCCTCATCCAGGCAGAACTCTTGAGCTCATTCCCGAGTTAGATGTCAGTGTTGTTTTCCATTGGGAACCACTTATTAGAGTCCTCTAGGCCTCTCTATTAGTACTACAAGGTGAGAAAGACCTGTGACAGGAGACATCATAGGACTTCATTCAGGCCTTATCATATCTAAGGCACAGGGCAATGTCAAGAATGACCCTTCACATCACAAATCTCCCTACTGTGTCCCTGAAGTTGCTTATTGATCACAGCATCCTTTAGCAAAACATCTTTTACTTTGTTTTATCTCTCACTGCTTCTCAGCATAGTCCTTCAGGTAACTAGATGCGTCCCAGCACATGGCTTGATATTTATTTGCTGTCTCCTGATCTGGATGGTTTCAGATTATCCTAACAATCCTGTATCTCCATTTACCATTTTATAGCTAAGAAAAAGAGAAGAAAGTTTGGAAGAGTGAAGTACTTGCTTGAATTTATACAGACAAGTTTGGGGGCTGAGTTTCTAACTCTAAAACTCATGTTTACTCTCCATATGGGGACACTTCCTGTGAACAGATTAGATTCTGTACCTTCTATCTCACATAGAATGAGCACAGACGTTATTTCTCTTTTCTGAGCCCCTTTCCTGCACAGTGAAAGTGATGTAATGCTCTCTAGAGGGAAGAACATGGCTTAGATCCAGGAAGACCTGGGTTTGACTTCATTCTTTGGGAGTCCTAAGGCATGGGCATTTAACCTGTTTACTTTGGTTTCTACTTTTATAAAATTATGGTGGTCATAAGAGCTCATAGACTTGGTAGATGGGATAAGTGAAGTGACGTTCATGGGTATGTTTGTCACATAGCACTTGCTCAATTAGTTTTCCTTCCCTGCTCTACTCTTTTCCCTTAGTCCTTTGAAATAATAGGAAGAACACACATAAGGGGGAAAGGTGGAGGCTTTTCCCTTTAACTGTCCTCAGAACTGCTAAGATCCTTAGTAGGGTCATATTTCATTGGCTAATTCCATTAATAACCATGAAGGACCCATAAAGAGAAAGTATTTCTAGGAAGAAACAAGATAGATCCTTGACTCCATGTTCACAGATAAAGCCTCCTCCCACACTCATATGTTGACCAGGAAAATCAGAGAATATTTGGGAGAGGCTGATAAGATCTATATAAACCAGTCCATCTTTAATTAAGGAAAACCTAAGTGAGGAGCTGTGTAAAAGGCAACTCTCATTAATAAGCAGCCAGAAAGTCTGCCACCCCCATCTGGAACTTGCCAGCAGCACAAGATTTGAAGTATCTCATTTTGGTTTCCTGAACAATAGTTATTAGGCTGAATAACCCAGCTTTCTTCTCATATATATAGGTTATAGAGATCTTGAAGAATTCATTTTAGTGGGGAGCTCTAAAGAAATGCTGGGATTTGCCTGTAGGTATGAGGAGCTGGCCATTTGTCTCATGTTCTAAGACTGTATTTATTGTACCAATGAAATGTTTCATATGATATTTAACAAAATTATACTATCACTCTGTATACATTGACTTCACTGATAAGAGGTGAGCAGAGTTCACGAATCCTGTGGATGGATTGCTGTCCCTTTGGTGAATTGTTAGCCACTGTTGAATGTTCCAGGCAGCTTTCTAAACAGCTCCTATCTGTGGAAGGAGTTGGCTGGAGCCATAATGGGTCTGTGACAGCCAGTGAACCCTCAGCAGCTCTCTACTGGCCAATGGGGATGTTGACAGAGCTGCCAGAGGTCTGACCTTGGGCAGGCAGACAGCCAGGAAGAACTCAGGGGGCGGTTTCTTATTGTTCCCATCTTTCAAGTCCAAGCCTAAAGTCTTCTATGTTAGAATCTGTGCTCCTAAAACTATTTCTTCCCTAACTCTATTTAATACGGGAATTTTGCTGAATGATTTGCCAAGAGATTTCTCCAACATGTTTTCCCAGTTTAGAAATAAAGGGCTGAGTTAGTAGCCATGAGAGTGGAAGATTGATGGGCAGGACTAGATTGCCAAATCCCTGAATTTTGATCCAGGCAGTTACTGCCTGTACCAGCCTCAGGAGGGACATATGCATAGAGAATGTTCCAGGAACACTCGGTCTCTGTAATCACTAAGACATCAGCCTCAGTGTCTCTCTGGTGGACTGTACTGGGATGAACTATATTAGAGCCCCCCCCCCCCCCCGATTTTCACTTATCCTTCTTTCCTGGGGCTTGGAGGAAGCCAGGATAAGCCTCCCTGTTCCTCTCTCTTTGTTTCCCCATGACCCCCTTGCTCCCACTCATATTTCCTGGAATAAGCCTGGCCCAAAGCACAAAGCATTTGTAAGTCTTGGTTTCAACACACCAATGCAGTGGAGGGAAGAGAAAAGAGAGTCACACCTTGGAAGATAGCATCCTTCCTTCTTTCTCTGACACTTCTGCCCCCTGCCAAACTGATTCCATTTTGTATCTTGTAGGTTCCCCTTAGTTTTTGACATGACTGGGGTCCTTCCTGAAGTGAGCGGCATGAAGTGAGGGACTGGGGATGTTGCAGAGGGGCCAGAGCATCACTGGAAATGAGCGTGACGTCCAGACATTTTGGGTCCAAAATATGTATCTGAAGACCCTCATCTGACCAAATACCCATTTACTTATTTCTTGTCATTCAGATCTAAGACTATATTTTCATAACCATCCACTTGGGCAAAAAGGCAAGAATTTCCCAGGCTAGTTACCTCAGAGGGGGAAGAATTAATTCTTCTCTTAACATGCTAGTAGATAGGGGCATCATTAAGTCTTAGCCTCAGTCATGGGAGATCCAACTACAAAAATTGTCAGGGAACTTGGAACCAGGGTACAAAAGAAAGGGAGCTGTTTTGTTTATTAGGTTGCCTCTTAGAGCTTTAAAGGAGTCAGTCCAAGCTGGATTGAATCTTAACCCATCCACCCGTGACTTTTCTTCATTGTGAAGTCTCCCAATGGCAGAATATGTCTAAGAGAGTATTTTGCAATATACTAGCAGTGTGTGTATATGCATGTATACCCCTGTGTGTGCATGACTGTATGTGTGTGCATGTATGTAACATGTGGGAAGTTGATGGTGGATGAAACCACTTGAATTGAAACCCAAAGATCTACCTACAGAAAAATCTTCTGTTTGGCATTTGCCTTGACTATTCTGAGTAAGAATACAATGGAGAAGTACAGTGGGACATCAGAAATGAAAAACATAACTTCATGGCTTGGGCCCCCTTTGAGGAGATAGTGTGAGAAGATAATGTGTGCTTTACAGGTGATCTTTGTTTCCAAGCCAAGGATGAAAAGAACATAAAGGTTCTCTGCTTTTAAGTGACCTTTTGCAAAGAAGGTAATGGATCTCCCCTATCTTTTAGGGCCACTCCGTAATGCTAAAAAGAATTCTTGGTTCAGATGGTTCAATAACTACTGTGATTTGGTCTTTCTCAGTCACCACAGGAGCCATGCTGGGAATTAATGGAGCAATGGAACTTCTTTTCAAGGTCATCACCCCTTACACCCAGAAGCGCACCCGAATAATCAGGTACAGAGCACTTTTGTAGTGCTTTTCCCCTCTTTGTAATAGATGCAGAGATGAAGAAGGCCTCGTGGCTTCTCATGGTGCTTCCGGTTGAGTTGAATGATGACTCCTCACTTGCAGATATGGTGCAATGACTGTGCTGTCTCAACGGGCATCCCTCCCCAACTGCATGTGTCATTTCCTCTCATCCTCACAATGACGCTGAAGGAGCATGTTATCACCCTCATGCTCAGATGAGGAAACGACCATGTGGAGAGAGCTTTATCCAAGATCACAGTGCGAAGGAATGGCCGGGCTGGGATTTGAAAACAGATCTTTCTGACTCAAAAGCCCATGTTTTTTGCCTGAAGCTTTCTAGTGTCCCTTTTACTCCTAGCAATTCTACATAGTTTGTGTAGCCCTTAAAAAACAGTCTAGAAATGGCAGGCAGAGGTAACACTCCTCAGAGCATCTCTAGAGGCAGCCAGTTAAATTTCTGATATGAGATCCGGGCATTGGCATAGTCCATCTTGGTTGCATGCTGGGTTTGAGATGTACTTTTATGATTAGAAAATGAAACTCAGCCCCCTCTCTCTGGCCCTGCTTGCCGGCGTGGCGTGAATCACAAACTTAAAAAGGGAGATGGTTAGACACATAGAAGATATTCGGAACCATTAAGATCCATCATTTATGGGAGTGACTCAGCGAGGACCTTGAAAGAATATTAGAAAGAATTCAGCCAATTTCTGAGATATATGGGGTCATTTGGCAAAGCAGCATTTCCATGCCCAGCCAGGAGATTTTCTGCACCTCAGCATCAATCTTAGGCTCTTGTTCCACCTGACTATTTTTCTCTTGGGTCACCACCATAATGCCATTATCATCCATCCTGACCTGCGGCTCTCTATGCCAGCATTTCCTAGAGTGAAATACATTCTATTTCAGTAAAAAAAATTCCTCATCAAATATATTTGAGAGGCACTGAGTTAAACAAAATTACACAGATTCCTTTATGGTAAGACTTCCCTGAGCCTTTGTAAAGCCCACACACATCCAAAATATCCATGATGGGTCCTTAGGACACCTTGTCTTACACCTGATTTGGCCAGGGAACTGAGCTTTTTCAAAGACCACTGTTTTGGGGGGAAGTCAGTGTTCTATGTACCTCACTTTAGAAACCTCTGGAGAGCAAATGTATTGCAAAGTGAGATTCAACTAAATTCTACCAAGGGATCCTCAGCAAGTAATACAAAACTTCAGAGTCACAAATTCAGTGACTGAAAAAGATGAACTTTCCTGATTTTTCTGTAATTGTACTTTACTTCCATCTTAAACTTCCATTTAAGTCCACTCAGATATGTGCGATTTGGATGTGCGTGGTGTTTATCATTGTATGTAGGCCTTTGCTGCTGACATCTACAGTCTTAACACGCCCTTTGGTTACCAGTCCATTAACTTGATCATTTTCTTCTATCAACAAGCCCTCTTCTAATCTGCTGGTGTTTCCATTCATCTGTTTGGCAGCTCAGGAGTATGTGGTTGCCTCCTGGACACTATGTGAAAATCTGTGGGATGGCTGCTGGGCCCTTCCACAGAGGAGTCTCACCCAGTCATCTCTTCCTGCCAAATGGGTGCCATGTTGTTTGGAAGGCTTCTCTAAGAAGCCTTCCTAGACAACCATAGCACTAGACTCCCTTCTGGGGTCCTGATAGGTTTTATTGTTTTCCTTGTTCAGGCCAAGCTGGGGCAGGATGAGTGACAATGCACAGAAGCCCCTTCTCAGAGCCTCATGCCAAGTTGCTATGTCTATTTCTCTTTTTCTCCTGCAAAGCAAGTTGAATTTGGGCATAGATCTGATCAAGGTGCTATGGGGAAAAAAAATGATTCACAGGGGTGGATGTTTGCAATGACAAAAGGAACCTTTCAGGGAACTCAAGCCGATTTCTGCATTTCTGGTCTGTTCTATAAAATTTGGGCAAAATGATTTCTCCTTCTTGAGCCAAATGCCAAATTAATACCAAACCTCCATAGAGAAGAGACTTCTTGACCAACCTCTACCATATGGCAGTCATGACCATGGCATTCATTATGTGCCCTGCCCTGTCTTGAGCTCTTAGCAGGTGTTAGCCCATCTGATTCTTTCCTCTTCTCTGTGAGGCAGGTGCTATTACTGTGCCCAATTTCACAGGGAAAAAAATGGAAGCTGAAAGAAGTTAAGTGATTTGCTGGGATTTAAGTGGAAGAGCTGGGATTTAAACCCTGTCTGATACATGAGCCTTAGCTCTTAAAGCACCACTGGAGTGTCTTACATGGTTTATTTCCAGCATTTTATTTCTAAACCACCATATGTAAGACGATCATAAACACTTAAAGTTTGTTTAAATTTTTGTTGCCGTCTAAATGGCTCATACTTGTAGAGCAATTTGCTTAATGATAGGGGAGTCTTTCTCTTCAATCGAATGGCTATTTCCTCCCAAAGGCTAAATAAATGTCTGCTCCCTCCATTTTCGGATTCTTTCCCACAGCTGCCTTCTTTTCTGCCTTACTCCCAGCCCCCCATAGCCAGGTAAGAACCAAGGCACTGAAATCTGAAGACCAGCATTGTCGCCCTCATTCTAGCAGATTCCATGGCAACTCATTTAACCTTCCTTAATGGAGCTTTTGCATTTCTCCAAGTATGAATTCCAAGTCCTACCTCCTGGGTTTGTTGTGGACATTAAGACATAATGTGTAAAAATCTTGTAAACTTTGATGTGACGTAACACTCTTAACCATCGTTAATACAAATCCTACTGGATCCTTGGCTGGCTGCTTCAGATCAGGCAGCAGGGCCAGAGGAAAGCACGCAAATAGCGAGTTTCTGCCCCTACCCACCTTCTCCCATGGACTCCATGCCCCCAAATAGTAACTAAGATGTACCCACATGAGTTCTGTTCAACTCTATTTGGATGCCAGCACCTATGGGTTTGAAGGGGTCTTCCAGGACGGGGATGAAAGTACCATGTCAGAGGACATGAATAGCCCTACAGAGTATCATCCTCCAAATGATAGCACGCTATTGGAGAGTTATCCTTGGGTGCCTTTGTAGAAGCCGATGCCCAGGGTTGTCACTTAGACTCCTCCCTGCCCTGGAGATTAAACCAGCCCTACTTCTCCAGCACAAACCTAAAATTAGTGATGCAGCTGTCCTCCAGTGAAGTCCTGTCTCCACAGAGTACTCAGGGTGAGATTTATGACAGAGGCACTCACCACACACCTTCTAGAGAGAAGGGGCGTACAGGGCACTGCTAACCCTCTGTGGCTTGTGCCCATCCTCACCCCCAGGGAGGCGGTTATTCCCAGCCTGGCCTTCCTCACTTCCCAAATACTTGCCGTGTTGGCATAGTTTTCCTGCCATGCATTTGTGTTGGCTTGCACCTCTTCCCTCATGACCAGCACTCCAGCCTGAACATGTTTGCTTCTACAGCCCTCTACCTGGTCTTCCTTGACTTCAAAGCAATGAAGAACCTGTCCCAATATCTATTCCATCCTTTGGTCCCTCCTCACATCTGTTTCTAACCTATTCTCCTCACATGTGGTATGCCCCCTCCTGCCCCGAGTCTCTCCTCAGGGCTGACCTTCTGCTGGAATGGCATTGCTGCCTTACTGAGTGGAGAGATTCTCCCCACTCTGAAGACCCCACCTTATGCCCACTGCTCCAGGTCACCAGACAGAAGGAATCTTCTCCCTCAGTGCTTCTCTAACATTTCATTCATACTTTCCTTTAACACATACCGGATTTAACTCTGTACTACATTGGCCTGTGTGTCTTCTCTTCTCTCTAAATTCTAACCTTTCTAAAGGTAGAATTCAAATTCTCTTATCTTGCTGTTCTCTATAGGGTGTACCCAAGTGCCTGGACTATGGAAGGCTCTTAATTGAATTAAAAAATGTTTTGGGGGCACCTGGATGGCTCAGTCGGTTAAGTGTCTGACTTTGGCTCATGTCATGATCTCATGGTTCATGAGTTTGAGCCCCGTCTTGGGCTCTGCTGACAGCTCAGAGCCTGGGGCCGGCTTCACATTCTGTGTCTCCCCTCTCTCTGCCCCTCCCCCACTCACACTCCGTGTGTGTGAGTCTCTCTCAAAAATAAACATTAAAAATTTTTTTTAACTAAAAAAATGTTTTTGTGAATAATCTATCTAGTGATGAATAAAAGCCAACATTTACTGAGTGTGCATTACAGTGGACACCTTGTATTTATGAACCCATTCCTCCTTGATCCCCAGCTGGCTCCACATGCATGGTTCCATCATGTCTAAACATGCCTGGGACATGGCATGGCAGGCCTCCAAGAATGCTGTTGTGTGAGGGACTGAGGTGCTTTCTGGGCAATAGCTCATTCTAGGAGAGTGAGAAGCAGTGACACTCAGCTTGAAAGAGAACACAATCTCACTCACTAGAGGGAAAGAAAAACTTGTGAGTCTTCTCTCCCTTCCTTACAGTTGTCTGGGGAACCAACCTAGTCTGGCAGAAGGGACTGATCTGAGTTTGAATGGACGCAAGGGGCAACATCTACGTTAAAACTTTGCTTAGTATTTCAGATAGGCTTCCAGGATTTGGTTTGATGATTGATTCAGTTGGGGCTTTAGCATTTATGGGGGAGCTTTTTATAGCAGTAGGGAGGGAGAAATGATACTGGGCCAGGGCAAGCTGGCTCTTGCTAACTTGTTCCTACTGTGAACAAGTTTGTTTATCTGCACCAAAGCTGTCTCTGTGCTGTCCAGTTTCACTAAGTAGAAAAATTTATTGAGGCAAAGAAGGATTGCTTGTCTGTGACTGAATCATCTTGTGACCTTAGAGAAGCTTGTGTTTGTTCCAGAAGCAGACGCTTTCTGCTAGGAGCTGTGCTTCCTTTGTTCCTTCATTTCCAGAATGAGCTTAAGGGTTTTGGTAACAATAAGAATGGCCATTTTCACTGCTCATCAACTTGGCCATTTCCAAAGCACGGCCATGTCCCCTCTGAGCCTGTTGGATTCTCACACCATGCTGTTTAACCCAAGCTTTGAAGCTGAGTTACCAGTTGCTGTCATCAGTATACCACCTAAGACTTTAAACGCTACCAACTTGTCTTTTCCATAAAGGCATCAGCATTGATCAGAAATGGGTTGAGTTTTCCAGCAGAGAAGCTGGTTCTTAAACTTCATTGTATTCCCTGATCATTGTGCCACTCCTTGAATAAGAGGACTCGGCCGTCCACAGGCTGAGCTGGTTCCTTCATCCATCACCTTCAGTTGCTCTGGAGTTCTCTGAAGATCATAGGAGGTCAGGAAGTGTGTCATTTGGGACCATGCTGTTCTCACTGTCACAGAGGACAGCATCTCCAATATTCCCATCCCTTCAATGTTCTCTCAGATTTTCAGCAGGGCTCGCCTGCTGTGATTTACACTTTTTAGGCTCAGGGCTTCCTGGGGGGCCTGGGTTGGCATGGGGCCATGGGGTTCAGAGGCTGTGCATTCTACCTGTGCTCAGACACCTTGGCGACAGCAGGAGATGGATGTGTGGGTCTTCAGCAAGCCCCATAAGCAAATTCTCCCACTTACTTTCCTGTTGTCCATCCCATTTGTTCCCTGGGCTCAGAACACTTTTGGGTGATCTTCTCCCTTCAAAGGCCCGATCTCCAGGCATCTCTGGCATTTGAGCTTTGCCTGAGTGCAGGATTAGTGGACATTGCTTCATTGGCAGCCCTTTATGGTGATTTCATCTTCAATTTATGAGCTATAAAAAATGTCCTGCTCCTCTTTTTCCTCCCCTGAAAATCACTGTGTTTTCCCAGAGCCAGGCCTTCTGGGCTTTCTCCAACCATCACACCATTCCACTTTATCTGACAGATGAGTGGGGACTCAACCAAAGCTAATGGGTTCCCTGAGATTATGAGCGATTGGGTGACTCAGCTACTTTGTCACCAAGACAAAGAAGCAAATTTTCCTGTTTCTCAAAATAGTTTCTGAATTTCTCCCTGGGTGTTCATTTCCTCCTACCTCCACATTAATGGCTTTGTGACTTTTTGCTGCTCTCCACTCAATATAATTAGACTCTGTGGTCTCCAGGGCATGGACTCACATTAGGGGTTCAGAAGCTGTGTGCTCCAGATCACTTGGACTCAAATACCTTGGAGTAGGAACAAAAAAATTCCACCCCAGCCCCACAAGTGCTGATACTGGGAGTGTGCACCATGGCTCAGCTTACTGACAGAGTGATTAGTACATTTGCCATCTGACTCCAAGCCTCTAGCTGATGGTGGAATGAATAGTTTCCTACATGTATTAAGCCTTGGCAACTAGGTTTGTTGGTTTAAATCCCTTTCAGCTTCTTGGGAAGTCAGTGATCTCTCCCTGCTTAGGGCCAGCCATAGACATTCAAGTCATAGGATCTAAAGTTGGAAGGCCCTTAAGGATCTGCTGGTCCAATGCCTCCATTTTAAGATAAGGTCACTGAAACCCAGAGAGGTTGAACTGAGCCTTCTATCCTAATTTCAGGACATTATTCATTTCTCTAAGATGCTCTAATGCACAGTGAAAATTAAACCTGCCCTGAGCCAGGACTTTTAACATTTAATCAACAATATTCTATGTCTATCTTGGTGCTAGGCATGGGGATTTGAAAACAGCAGAAGGTGGACCGTGTTGTCTAGTTGCTGGTGAGTTTGTGGTAACAATAACAATGCAGTGTGGTAGGAACTTTCTGACCCAGTGTTGGCCTTGTGAATGGGCCAGCTTCCTGTTGTGTGGACACATTCTCATCATGTGTTTATCCAGAAGTGCCCTTAGACTGGAGCCCTGTGCTTTTGGTGGCCATGCACGTTGGAGAGCCTTCCTTGAAATGTATAAAGTACTTCCCAGGTACCCGAGATGGGCTTGGATTGGTGGTGCCATCCATGCAGGGCTCCTAGTCTGTTTCTCTCCATTTGGGGAGAGATCCCCTGCTCTCTGACCCCCTGCCACCTGAGTAATGTGGACCAGATAACTTGAGGAGGGGAAGTGCTTTGGAGCACATGCATAAGAGGTTGTCTTGAGAGTCTATGGTCAGTCCTTGATTAGAGTAGGATGGCCTGGGGCACCTGGGTGGCTCAGTCCGTTAAGCATCTGACCTCAGTTTGGGTCATGATCTCATGATTCATGAGTTCGAACCCCACATCGAGCTCTCTGCTCTCAACGCAGAGCCTGTTTCGGATCCTTTGTCCTTCTCTCTCTCTCTCTCTCTCTCTCTCTGCCCTCCCCGACTTGTGGTCTCTCTCTGTCTCTCTCAAAATAAATAAACTTAAAAAATTAATAAAGTTGGGTGGCTTGGCAAGTATATTACTGCCACTGTCTGGCACGGTGTTTCTTCCTTAGCATGACATGAGATGGGGCAAACACAAAGTTATTGACATGCTGATTTTGGGTGCATCAAATCATATGGAAAGAGGCTCTGAATAAAAAGATAGAAAATCTTGGACCCTGCGTATCCTGGGATGGCTTTACACGTGCCACTTCACCCTGGTGAGATTCTCTATCGAAACTCCATTTCCATCTTTATCTGCTGAAGCCTGCACTGTCTGTACCTCTTCATCGATTTACCC
This sequence comes from Panthera onca, assembly GCF_046562875.1. Classification (NCBI taxonomy): domain Eukaryota; kingdom Metazoa; phylum Chordata; class Mammalia; order Carnivora; family Felidae; genus Panthera; species Panthera onca. The sequence continues at coordinate 9,149,858 of NC_138344.1, read as the reverse complement.
ACATTATTCCCCTGGAGACTGGAGGCAGGCACTTAGGAACTTTCACTTTCCATAGAAGTTAATCTTCTAGCCCAGCCTGACTCAGCAAGGAGCTTTTGTAAAGAGGTTTGTATGTTCCTGTAAATCATACACTCCACACAATACTGAAACTGCCTGCAAATATGTGGGGGAGCAAATTTGAAGAACTGGAGGGAGGTATGAAAAGACCCTCTCAATAGAAGCTATTGTGACCTTCACCTTTTGCTTTGAGGAAAGTGATATGTCTAATAGGCCATTACCAAATTCTTCAGGGATTGATTCCACACTCAGACATCAAAAATGATAGAGCACATCGGGGAAGGAAACACACTTTAATTTTCCTGTGGGGGTGCTGTGCCTGGAGATGTGCTCACTTAGTAGTGACAAGCCAACTCAATTAGCTGGAAAGGAAAGGGTCAAAAGGAAGTCATTATGCAGATGTATAGTCATCTAAAGGCAGCTGCTTTTATTTTTTAATTTTATTTTTATTTTGAGAGAGAAAGAGAGGAAGAGAGCGAGAATGAACAGGAGAGAGGGGCAGAGGCAGACAGAGTCTTAAGGAGTTTCCATGCCCAGCATGGAGCCTGATGTGGGGCTTGATCCTGTGACCCTAGGATCATAATCTGAGCTGAAATCTGGTCAGAGGCTCAACCAACTGAGCCACCCAGGTGCCCCTAAAGCTAGATGCTCTTAATAATTTAGACAGAGATTGCAGGATGGGAACAGATCAGAGGCTTTCTAAGTTCAATTGTAGTGCTATTGCAATATTAGCTCTCCTGATATCATTAATTATATTCAAAAGAGCCAATGAGAAAAATGGCTAAAAAGTAATAGACTGCCATTTGAAAGAAATGAATTATTATAAGTTAGGTTTGAATTTCTTTCATGTGGTACATAAGAGGTATTTAATAAATGCCAGTGAAATAAGTGAACACTTATTTTAGTTTGTATGAGTTGCTCTTTATTGGCTATTTATTCATTCAGTAAGTGTTTTGGGGGTATTTATTATCAGGAGAGATGTGTGAGCTTGGAGATTAAATTAAATAGTCCTTGTCCTCAAGGAGCTTACCAGTACATGCACATATCAGCATATAAACCAATATAATAAATACTATAATGGGAGGATGTTTGAAGAAGGAAGATCTTAGTCTATCCCAGAACTGGCAAGGAGGAATTCACTGAGAAGGAAGCTTTTGGTTTGAAATAGGGAAAGAGTTTCTAAGACGTTAAGATTATAAAATTAGAACTTCCAGGTAGGGGTAGAAACAAAGGCAAAGACAACAAAAGGAAAAAAAGAAAAAAAAAATCATGAAAAAATGTTGGTTTATATAAGGCTGGACTATATTGCAAGAAAGTAAGGTCAGAAAACTCACCCAAATTGATTTGAAATACCCTAATATCTTACCAGACAATAAGAGAATGGGAATATATAATTCACAAAAAGAAAATAGAAAAACTGATACACTCATAAAAATATTCAACTTGCCAATAATCAGAAAACACAATTTAGATCAAGACACCAATTTCACACATCAGAGTAGCAAACACTTTGAAAAATGATGTTGGTGAGGATTCAATAAGACAGGCACTCCTGTATGCTGCTAGGAATGTGGGTTGAGAAAGCCTTCATGAGAACAATTGGATGATGTATATTATATTTTTTAAAGCTTCTATTAACTCAATTTTTTTCACTTCTTGAAATCTGTCCAAAAGAAACATTGAAGACGGTGATGAAGATGTGCACAAAAATATCAATCATTGTATTATTTATAATTGGGAATATTATAACCAGAAAAACTATGATAACAGGGGATGATTATAGTAAAACTGATATAGTTATACATCATAATATTATGTATTAAGGCAACACACAAAAAACAGATTAGGAATGATGTATACCAATGGCAATCGCTTATGATAAAATACTGACTAGAAAAAGTAAGGTTCAAAATTCAGTATGATCCCAACTAAGCACACAACTTCTACTTTAGGCAAATATGAAAGAACTGGGTATAGCCTTATCTTCCTACATGAAAAAAACAAACCACAGATAAAATATATAAAACAATGTTTTTAAAGATACTAGACATCAGGTGATCAAGGGCAGTGATCCCTGAGAAATGAACCTTTAAATTACCTTGGTTAATGACTTAGAGAATTTCCAGGTTGAGTGCAGAGCTATGGACCCCAGATACAATTTGGTAGATGGCTTAGCACTGATGGGACAGAGTTAAGGGGAGGACTGAGAGTCTGGAGACACTAATGTGCCCAGAATTTATAGGACAGAGTGCTGAAAGGAAGAGAGCTGTACAGACACAGAGAACTCTGGATGACTTCAGAGGTTCTCCTTTAAGAATTCATCTGGATATTGATCAGTGTATACTTGTAGGGAAACTACCCAAAGCTAGGGGAAATCCACCTGAAAGGAATGGAAGGAACAATGCCTAGTGCTCACACAAGGCTGTATATAATGTTTGGTTCTACAAGGCAGACTGCAAAACCTAGCGATTTCTGGCGTATTAGGTAGAATACACAGAAGAATCTTACCTCAGTAGTGGGTAGTATTTACCTCTAAACTGAACACTGCTCTGGTCCTGTCTATCAAATTTAAAAAGCAAGACCTGAATAGATAAAACTGTTTCTAAAAAACTTAACTCCGTCTCAGTATAAAGCTTCAGAATAATGATAGGAACACAAACATATTCAGCACCTGGCAAAGTAAAAGTCACAATGTTTGGAATCCAGTAAAAATTACCAGACATGCCAATAAATAGGAGAATACTGTCCACAGTGAGGAGATAAATTATTAAAAGCCACCTAGAACTGAGATAGATGTTAGGATTATCAGGCAAGAACATTAAGAAGTTATTCTAACTATTCAGATTTTCATATATTTAAAGTTTAAGTAAAGATGCAGAAGATATTTAAAAAGACCTAAACCAGGGGTACCTGGATGACTCAGCTGATTAAGCATCCAACTCTTGATTTTGGCTGAAGTCATGATCTCACAGTTTATGAGACTGAACCCTGCATTGGGCTCTGTGCCCAATGGAGTATGCTTGGGATTCTCTCTCTGCCCCTCCCCTGCTCTCTCTCTCTCAAAAATAATAAAATAAAATAAAAATTAAAAAAATACCTAAATGAACTTGTAGACATGAAAGCTACAGTGTGAAAGAGGTAAATACACTGGATTGAATTAAGTCAATTAGATCTGGCAGAAGAAAAGATGAGTGAACTTGAAGACATAGCAATAGAAAGTTTCTAAAATTAAGCATAGAGAAAAAAGAAAATTAAGAAAAAAAAATAGGGGCGTCTGGGTGGCTCAGTCAGTTAAGCGACCAACTCTTGATTTCAGCTCAGGTCATGATCTTACAGTTTTGTGAGTTTGAGCCCTGCATGGACTCTGCGCTGACAGTGTGGAGCCTGCTTAAGATTCTCCCTCTTTGTCTGACCCTCCTCTGATCACACTCTCTGTATCTCTCAAAATAAATTAAAAAAAATTTTAAACAAAGGGAAAAGTAAAAGAAAAGAGCATCAGTGAATTATGTGACAATTTCAAGCAGTCTAATATATGTATAATTGGAGCCCCTGGGACAGGAGAGTAATGTGGAGACAGAAAAATATATTTGAAGAAATAATGGCTTAAATTTCCTAAATATGATAAAAGCTATTAAATCAGAGATCCAAGAAGCTCAATATACCACAAGCACAAGAAGCATGAAGAAAACTACCGTAAGACAAATCATAATCAAATTGCTCCAAACCAATGACTGAAAAAAGACACATGCACATGGGAATGAAGATAAGAATCAACAGATTTCTCTTTGGAAACAATGCAAGTGAAAAAATAGTGGAACTACATCTTTAAAGTATGGAATTCTATATGCCATTAAAATATCTTTCAAAAATGCAAACAGAATAAAACTTTTCAAACATACAGAAGCGAAAAGGATTCATTGGTAGTGACTCTCATGACAGGAAATGTTAAAAGAAAACCTCATGCAGAAAGAACATGGTACCAGGTGAAAGATCTACTTACTCAAAAGACTGAAAACATGGAAATATTAACTACATGAATAAATATATTTGATTTTTACTTTATGATTTCAATCTCTTTAAAATATAAGTATTTCAGTACAAATAATCACAATGTAGTCAGGAGTTTATATTTCATGTAAAGTTAAAATGTGTAACAATAAGAGCACAAAAGTTAGGACAGGTGAAGTGAAAGTGGTTTTTTTGCAATGGTCTTATAATATATGAACTGGTATAACAACACTTAAAGGTAGACTGTGATAAGTTAAAAATGTATGCTAATGCAAACACTAAAATAATAAAACAAAAAACAAAGGGTTATAGCTAAGACAACAAAGATGATAAAATGGAATAAAAATATTCAATTTAATCCAAAAGAAGTTGAAAGAAGAAGAAAAGATGATCAAGGAACAAGGGTTACATACAGACAATAAATAGTAAGATGGTAGACTTATACTTAACCACATCAATAAGGTGTAAATGGTCTAAATATCTCAATTGTTAGTGTAATAATGATTTCAGGAATAGAATATAGTGATTCATCATTTACATATAACACCCAGTGCTCATCCCAACAAGTTTCCTCCTTAATGCCTATTACCCATCTAGCCCATCCCCCCACCCACTCCCCCTCCAGCAGCCCTCAGTTTGTTCCCTGTATTTAGGAGTCTCTTATGGTTTGCCTCCCTCCCTGTTTTTATATTATTTTTTCTTCCCTTCCTTTATGTTCATGTTTTGTTTCTTCAGTTCCACATATGAGTGAAATCATATTTGTCTTTCTCTGACTGACTTATTTCACATAGCATAATACACTCTAGTTCCTTCCATGTTGTTGCAAATGGCAAGATTTCGTTCTTTTTGACCATTGAATAATATTCCAGTGTGTGTGTGTGTGTGTGTGTGTGTGTATACCACATCTTCTTTATCCATTCATCCATCAATGGACATTTGAGCTCTTTCCATATTTGGCTATTGTTTATGGTGCTGCTATGAACATTGGGGCGCATGTGCCCCTTTGAATCAGCACTCCTGTGTCCTTTGGATAAATACCTAGTACTGTAATTGCTGGATTGTAGGGTAGTTCTATTTTTAATTTTTTGAGGAACCTCCATACTGTTTTCCAGAGTGGCTGCACCAGTTTGCACTCCCATCAGCAGTGCAAAAGAGATCCTCTTTCTCCACATCCTCACCAACATCTGTTGCTGCCTGAGTTGTTAATGTTAGCCATTCTGACTGGTGTGAAATGGTATCTCATTGTGGTTTTGATTTGTATTTGTATTTCCTTGATGATGAGTGATGTTGAGAATGTTTTCATGTGTCTCTTAGCCGAATGGGTGTCTTTGAAAAAGTGTTTATTCATGTCTTTTGCCCATTTCTTCACTGGATTGTTTTTTGGGTGTTGAGTTTGATTAATTCTTTATAGATTTTGGATACTAACCTTTTATCAGTATGTCATTTGCAAATATCTTCTCCCATTTTGTCGGTTGCCTTTAGTTTTGTTAATTGTTTCCTTTGCTGTGCAGAAGCTTTTTATTTTGATGAGATACCAATAGTTCACTTATGCTTTCGTTTCCCTTGCTCTGGAGACATGTCAAGTAAGAAGTAGCTGCGGCTGAAGTTAAAGAGGTTGTTGCCCGTTTTCTCCTTGAGGATTTTGATGGCTTCATGTCTTACATTTAGGTCTTTAATACATTTTGAGTTTATTTTTATGTATGGTGTAAGAAAGTGGTCCAGGTTCATTCTTCTGCATGTTGCTGTCCAGTTTTCCCAACATCATTTGCTGAAGAGACTTTTTTCTATTGGATATTCTTTCCTGCTTTGTCAAAGATTAGTTGGCCATACATTTGTGGGTCCATTTCTGGGTTCTCTATCCTGTTCCATTGATTTATGCATCTGTTTTTGTGACAATACCATACTATATTGATGATTATAGCTTTGTAATACAGCTTGAAGTCTAGAATTGTGATGCCTCCAGGTTTGGTTTTCTTTTTCATGATTGCTTTATCTATTTGAGGTCTTTTCTGGTTCTACCCAAATTTTAGGATTTTTTTTGTTCCAGCTCTGTGAAGAATGCTGGTGTTATTTTCATAGGGATTGCATTGAATACATTGCTTTGGGTATCAACATTTTAAACAATATTTGTTCTCCCATTCCATGAGTACGGGATATTTTTCCATTTCTTTGTGTCTTCTTTAATTTCTTTCATAAGATTTATATAGTTTTCAGTGTATAGACTTTTCACCTCTTTGGTTAGGTTTATCCCTAGGTATTTTATGTTTTTTAGTGAAATTGTAAATGGGATCGATTCCTTGATTTCTCTTTCTGCTGCTTCATTATTGGTGTATAGAAATGTAACCGTTTTATGTCCTACGACTTTGCTGAGTTCTAGCAGTTTTTTGGTGGAGTCTTGGGTTTTCCATATAGGATATTATGTCACCTGCAAAGAGTGAAAATTTGACTTCCTCTTTGCCAGTTTGGATGCCTTTTACTTCTTTGTGTTCTCTGATTACTGAGGTTAGGACTTCCAACACTATGTTGAATGACAGTGGTAAGATGGACATCCTTGGCGTGTTTCTGACCTTAGGGGGAAGGCTCTCAATTTTTCCCTATTGAGGATGATATAGCTGTGGGTCTTTAATATATAGCCTTTATGTCTAAATATCTCAATTTAGAATTCAGAAGAATAAAGGCAATCATACTGATAAGAAAGCAAGACTCAAGTCTCTGCTGCATATAAGAAACACACTTTAATGTAAAGACACATTCTAGGTTAAAAGCAATGGCATGTTAGATACATCAAGCTAATATTAGTCAAAATAAAGCTAGAGTACCTTTACTAATAACCAGATAAAGTGGATTTTAGAGGAAAGGATATTATCAGGGATAAAGAAGGTAATTTCATAATGATAAAGGGTGAGTTTATTAAGAAGGCTTGAAAACCTTAAATGTTTTTTGCACTTAATAACAGCACTTCAGAATAAAGGAAGTAAACACTGATATGACTGAGGAGAGAAATAGACACTTCCATAATTATAGTTGGAAAGTTTAATAACTGTATCTCACTAATTGAGAGAATAAGAAGAGGGTAAATCAGTGAGTATATGGAAAATTTGGATAACATTATCAACCAATGTGATATAATTGATATTCATAGAATACCTACCAACAGAAGAATGTAGATTCTTTTCAAGTGCCCATTGACCTTTTATAAAGATAGACAATATTGTGGGCCATGATACCAGTCACAATAAGTTTCTAAAAATTCAAGTGATAATAAAGTATGTTCCTGACCGTGATGAAATTAAATTAGAAATCAATACCCTCTCTCTCTATCCCTCCCATGCTCATGCTCATGCTCTCTTTCAAAAATAAATAAATGTAAAAAAAAAAAAAAAGAAATCAATAAGGGTCTCTTAAAGAGCCCCCAAATATTGGAAATTAAATAACACACTTCTAAAGAACACAGTGAGTTAAGGAAGAAATCCAAGAGAAAATAGAAAATACTTCGAATTGAATGAAAATGAAATACATCCTATTAAAATCTCTGGGATGCCACATACTTGAGGAAATTTATAGAATTGTAAGTATATATTAGAAAAGAAGAAAGGCCATCTAATAAATGGCCTCAGATTCTACCTTTAGAAACTAGAAAAAGATCAATATCTGAATTAAGTAAAAAAAAGAAACAAGAAAAGTAAGAATAGAGATCAGCAAAATGGGTAAAAGAGAGAGAGAGAGAGAGAAATTAATTTAGTCAAAAGCAGATTCATTGAGATCAGTAAAATTGATAAAATCCCTATACAGGCTCATCAAAAAGAAAGTGAGAGAAGACACAAATTACATTATCAGACATAAGAGATGAAATATCCACAAGTTGTATAGATATAAAGAGAATAATAAGGGACTATTACAAACAACTTTATGCCAATACATTTGACAACTGAAATGAAATGGAAAAATTCCTTGACAAACTGCTAAAGCTCATTCAAGAAGAAACAGATAACCCAAATAGCCCTATATTTACTAAAAGAATTGAATGCATAGTTAAAATCATCCCGACAAAGAAAATTCCTGGTTCAGATGGCTTTATTGGTGAATTCTACAAAACATTTAAAGAATAAATATTATCGATTCCACATAAACTGTTTCAGAAAATTAAAGAAGAGGGAATACTTTACAACTTATTCTATGAAGCCAGCTTACCCTGATGCCAAAAGTAGGCAAAGACGTAACAAGAAAAGAACACTACCAGCCAATATCTATTCAATATTGCATTTGAATAGAAATGCAAATACCTTTAACTCAAGTTTACCAAATTGATATCAACAGTGTATAAAAAGATGAAGGCCAATTGAAATTTATCTGAAGAATGCAAGATTGATTTCACATGAAGAAATCCTTGCATATCATTTAGCATATGAAAAACTAAAAAAAATCAACAACATATGATTATCTCGATAGACACAGAAAAAGCATGACAAAATTCAACACCATTTCCTCATTAAAATTCAACAAATTAGAAGCAGAAAGGAACTTTCTCAATAAATCACACCTGTGAAAACCATTTGGTGACATCATACTTAAATGGTGAAAGACAATACTCTCCTCTTAAGATCAGAAGCAAGACTAGAATGTCCACTTTCACTGCTTCTATTCTACATTGTATTGGAGATTCTAGTTAGGACAATGAGACAAGAAAAAAATAGGGACATCCATATGGGTAAGGGGAAAGTACAATTCTTTATTTGAAGATGATGTGATTATCTATGTAGAAATTCTGATGAAATCTCTGCACGCACATGGGCTACTAGAACTATTAATAAAGTTTCAAGGATGCAAAATCAATACACAAAAATAAATTACATTTTTGTATAATGCAACAAAGTATTGGAAACTAAAACTTTTGAAATACAGTTTACAATCGCATCAAAAATGTGAAATAGGAATAAATCTGACAAAAGATGTTAAAGATCTATAATATGCAAACTATAAAACACTCCTGAAACAAATTCATGAAGACCTAAATAAATAGATAGAGTTAATGGCTTTGAAGCATCAATCTTGTTAAGATGTCAGCTTTTCTTAAATTAATTTATAGATTGAATGCCTTTGCAGTCAAAATTTTGAGGAATTTTTTATTTATACAAATTGATGGATTGATTCCAGAATTCATATGGAAATGCAAAGGCCCTAGAATAGCCAACACAGTTTAGAAAAAGAACAAAGTTGGAGGACTCATAATATTATATTTCAAGATTTATTATAATCAAGATAGTATGGTATTGATATCAAGACTGACAGATTAATGAAATAGAAAGTTGAGAAATAAACTTGCACATAAAGGAGGGACAATTGATTTTTGGCATGGGCAAATTCCATGGAGAAACAATAGTCTGTTTAATGTATGGTTCTGGAAAAACTTGATGTCTATTTACAAAAGGTGAATTTCAGCTTATACTTCACACTATAAAGATAAAATGGGTAGGGACGCCCAAGTGGCTTAGTCAGTTGAGCGTCCGACTTTGGCTCAGGTCATGATTTCATGGTTTGTGGGTTTGAGCCCCGCATCAGGTTCTGTGCTGATGGCTCAGAGCCTGGAACCTGCTTCGGATTTTGTGTCTCCTTCTCTCTGCCCCTCCCCCACTTGTGCTCTGTCTCTCTCTGTCTCTCAAAAATAAATAAATGTAAAAAAAATTAAAGATAAAATGGGTAATAGGTTTAAACTTGCAAACTACAGCTATGAAATTTCTAGAAGAAACCATTTGGGAAAACCTTTGTGACCTTTGGCTAGGGAAAAATTCTTTAGATGCAAGATTAGAAGCATACTCTATAAAGTAACAAATGGATAAATTGGACATCATAAATACTAAAAACTTTTACACTCTTCTATTATTAAGAGAATGAAGATGCGCCTGGGTGGCTCAGTCAGTTAAGCATCCGACTTCAGCTCAGGTCATGATCTCATTGTTTGTGTGTTCAAGCCCCGCGTCGAGCTCTGAGCTGACAGCTCAGAGCCTGAAGCCTGCTTCAGATTCTGTGTCTCACTCTCTCTCTGCCTTCCTCTGCTCACGCTCTGTCTCTCTCTCTTAAAAATAAATAATAAACTTAAAAAAAAAAAAGAGAGAATGAAGATACAGGTCCCAGAATGGGAGACAATATTTGTCAGTCATGTATATCATAAAGGAGTTTTATCCTGTATATATAAAGAAAACTCAAAATTCAATAATAAGAAAATGAACAATCTAATTTCAAAATGGGCATAAGATTGAACAAATATATATTAGAAAATCATCCACCATGATCAAGTGTGATTTATTCTTGGGATGCAAGTGTGGTTCAATATTTGCAAGTCAATCAACATGATATGTCACATCAATAAGAAAAAGGGTAAGAACCATATGATCATTTCAATAGATGCAGAGAAAGCATTTGACAAAGCACAACATCCATTCATGACAAAAACCCTTAACAAAATAGGTTTAGAGGGAACATACCTCAATATTATAAAGGTCATTTATGAAAAACCAACAGCTAACATCACACTCAATGGGGAAAACTGAGAGCTTTTCCCTTAAGTTAAGGAACAAGGCAAAGATCACTCTCACTACTTTTATTAGCCATAGTACTGGTAGTCCTAGCCACAGCAATCAGACAACATGAAGAAACAAAAGACATCCAAATCAATTAGAAGAAGTGAAACTCTCACTAATTGCGGATGACATGATATTATATATAGAAAACCTGAAAGATTCCACCATAAAACTGCTAGAAGTCACAGGATACAAAATCAGTGTACAGAAATCTGTTGCATTTCCATACACCAACAATGAAGCAGCAGAAAGGGAAATTAAGAAAACAGTCATATTTACAATTGCATCAAAAATAATAAGATACGTAGGAATAAGCCTAACCAAAGAGGTGAAAGACTTGTACCCTGAAAACTATAAAACACTGATGAAAGAAATTGAAGATGACACAAAGAAATGAGAAGACATTCCATGCTCATGGATTGGAAGAATAAGTATTAAAATGTCTATACTACCCAAAGCAATTGCATGTAACACATCCCTGTCAAACAGCCTTTTTCACAGAGCTGGAACAAACAATCCTAAAACTGGATTTTAGACACTGAATAGTCAATGCAATTTTGAGAAAGAAAAGCAAATTTAGGGGCATCACAATCCCAAACTTCAGGTTATGTTACAAAGCTATAGTAATCAAAACAGTATTGGCACAAAAATGGACACATAGATCAATGGAACAGAATAGAAAGCCCAGAAGTAAATTCACAACTGCAAGCTCAGTTAATCTTCAAGAAAGCAGGAAAGAATATCCATTGGGAAAAAGCCAGTCTCTTCAACAAATGGTGTTGGGAAAACTGGACAGCACATGCCAGAGAATGAAACAGGACCACTTTCTTACACCATATACAAAAATAATTTCAAAATGGATTAAAGTCCTAAATGTGAGACCTGAAACCATCAAAATCCTAGAAAAGAACACAGGCAGTAACTTTGACTTCGGCCATAGTGAATTCTTTCTACTTATGTCTCCTGAGGCAAGGGAAACAAAAGCAAAAATAAACCACTGGAACTACATCAAAATAAAAAGCTTCTGCACAGTGAATGAAAGAATCAACAAAACTAAAAGGTAACCTATGGAAAGGCAGAAGATATTTGCACATGACATATCTGATGAAAGGTTAGTATCCCCCCCCGCCCCCCGCCAAAAAAATAAAGAACTGGTACTGCTCAACAACACAAAAATGAATAATCCAATTAAAAATGGGCAGAAGATGTGAGCAGACATTTCTCCAAAGAAGACATCCAGATGGCCAACAGACACATGAAAAGATGCTCATTATCACTTACTATCAGGGAAATGCAAATCAAAACTACAGTGAGATATCACCTCACACTGGTCAGAATGGCTAAAATCAATAACACAGGAAACAACAAGTGTTGACAAAGATGTGGAGAAAAAGTAACTCTCTTACACTGTCAGTGGGAATGCAGACTGGTGCAGCCACTGTAGAAAACAGTACGGGGGTTCCTCAAAAAGTTAAAAACAGACCTACTTTATGATCCAACAATTGCACTACTGGGTATTTACCCAAAGAATACAAAAACACTTATTCACATGAATACCCCTATGTTTATTGCAGCATTATTTACAATATCCAAAGTACGGAGACAGCTCAAGTGTCTATCAATAGATGAATGGATAAAGAAGAGGTATACACATAGTCAATGGAGTATTATTCATCCATAAAAAAAATGAAATCTTGCCATTTTCAATGACATGGATTGAACTAGAGAATATAATGCTAAGTGAAATAAGTCAGAGAAAGACAAATACCATATGATTTCAATTATATGAAGAATTTAAGAAAAACAACATGATAAAAGGGGTGGGCAGAGAGAGAGAGAGAAGCCAAGAAAGACTCTTAATTATAGAGAACACACTGATGTTTACCAGAAGGGAGGTAGTTGGAGCGATGGGTGAAATAGGTGATGGGGATTAAGGAGTGCACTTGTCGTGATGATGTATGGAATTGTTGAATCACTTTATTGCATATACCTGAAAGTAATATAACACTGTTAAGTAACTAGAATTAAAATAAAACGTTAAAAAAAAGTTTGAACAGCTATGTCACCAAAGAAGATATATTGGCAAACATGCCCATAGAAAACATGATCAACATTAAAATTCATTAGGGAAATGCAGATTAAAGCCACAACATGATACCACTATGCACCTATTAAAAATGGGCAAAAAAAAAAAAAAAAAAAAAAAAAAAAGATGTACCATCACAGGGGTTGAGAAAGATGTGGAAGAACTAGAACTCACATATTCTACTGGCAGAAGTGTAAAAATGGTATAATCACTTTGGAAAACAGTCTGACAGTTTCTTAAAAATCGAACACAAACATCTAAAAATATGTCTATTCCTTTTCTGGGTATTTACCCAATAGAAATGATAGTATATATCTTTATGAAGATTTGTACAAATGTGTATAATAGCTTAATTTGTAATAACTGAAAACTGGAAACAATCCTAATGTACCCCAACTGGTGAAAAGTAAACAAACTGATATTTTCATACAATGGAATATTACTTAGCAATAAGAGGATGAAATATTGGTATATGCTATAGCATGAGTAAGTCTCAAAATAATTATACTGAAAGAAGCCAGATGAAAAAGTGCATGCTGTATGATTCCATTTATATAAAATTTTAGAAAACGCAAAATAAATTATAGTGACAGAAAGCAGATGAGTGGACATCTGGAGACTGGGTTGGGAGTAAAGGAGAGGGGGAGGGAGGGATTCCCGAGAAGCATGAGGAAACTTTGGGGAGGGCTGTGGCTTTTTTGTTACCTTGATGGTGGTGATGTTTTAAAGGTGCATGCATATGTAAAATCTTCTCAAATTGTGTACTTTAACTGTGTATAATTTACAGTATGCCAATTATATCTCAATATATCAGTCAAAGAAACCCAAAAATGTTCTATTTACATGAAAAATATATACAGTAAAATATTTTTATTTATTTATTTATTTTGAGAGAGAGAGAGAAAGAATGGGAAAGGGGCAGAAAGAAAGATGGAGGGAGAGAATACCAAGCAGGCTCCACACTGTCAACACAGAGCCCGACACAGGGCTTGATCCCACAAACTGTAAGATCATGACCTGAGCTGAAATCAAGAGTCAGGTGCTTAACTGAGCCACCCAGATGTCCTACATGGTAAAACATATACAGAAGAACACCAGTAACTCGCTTTTATCTTGGGACTATAAATTAACTTTAAAATACTTTCTATAATTATTAGGCATTGCTTTTATTTTTATGAAAATTAAAGCCAAATGAAAATAGTCGCAGTAATGTCTAATCCACCAAATATTGTATTTTGATCATCTGGCTATTGGTACATGCATTGAAACTAACAACACCAACCACTGATCATTTGGTCAGTCACTTATTTGTTCATTCACAAAGGAATCGAATAGAAGTTTTGACCTAGGAGAAGGAGGCGGAATGGAGGGAAGAAAGCAGAAGTTGGTTTTCTGGGAAGGAAGAAAGCATCACAGAATGCATGGAAGCACAAAACAGACTGGCTTGGGTGGGTGAACAATGAGTTCAATATTAATATAGGTAAAGTTGAGATGCGTGGTAATAGGAGAAAAAGATGAACCATCTAAGATCTTTTTCTCTATATCTTCTCTCTCATCCTGGCTTCCTCCCTCCCTTTCTCTGCCCATTCCTTATCTCCTCTTAGGTTGTTTGTTTATTTTTGTTCTTTTGTGTTTTTCTTTTGCATTATGGGGAACTTCTCTACTTTCAACTCGAATAATTCAATTTTTTTCTGTCTGCTGTCTGCTATTCACTGCTTCCAACAAAGTTTCAATTTATAATGCTGTATTTCACATGTATATTTCAATTCTTTATATTCTTAGACTTATGGCTTCATGACACTTTGCTCTAGGGTTATAGGTGCAGATGCCATCTAGAATATTCTTAAGAACAGACATTAGGTATTTTCAAATTCATTTCCCTTTCCTGACTACATTTATTGTGCATCACAGGGAGGTAACACTTGAGTGGTAAGAAAACGGATTACCTTCTTTTGAAGTGAAGAATGGTTTTCTTTGCTATTTCAGCCTTACAGAGACACTTGCATTCTCTCCCATATTCGTTTGTAATCAATAGCACTTGAGTTGCATTATGTTGGAGTTTAGTCTAGGTTTCTAGTGAAATATTCCATAGCAGGATCTTTGGGGTCAGATTAAAGGAAAAAAAGAAAAAAGAAAAAAGAAAAAAAAAAAGAAAGAAATCCTAGATGTTACTATTTTGCCAGTTTAAAAATCTGTTAACCTAAAGGAACAATGCAGTGGAACAGGCTCATAGCCATAGCAACATGTTTTGCTATTTTATTTCAGTATTGCTGAGATAGTGCCCACGATCAAGGCTCACTCTCCAGTGTGTGTGGTCAGGAGCTGGCCTTGGGGGCTTCTCACATGCAGGTGTGCTGGGAGGAAGGTGACCACACTTGTGCTTGCCTGAAAGATTTGCATCTCTCTTTCAC
The DNA here is from genome assembly GCF_046562875.1 of Panthera onca. Taxonomy (NCBI): domain Eukaryota; kingdom Metazoa; phylum Chordata; class Mammalia; order Carnivora; family Felidae; genus Panthera; species Panthera onca. The sequence goes on along the minus strand of NC_138344.1, from coordinate 9,134,718 downwards.
AGTGAATTCTTGTTTCTCTGGGATGGGAGTGTTCCCCCAGAGTTTCCTAGTGTCTCTGTCCATTGTCTTCTGGGGCACTTTGGGATAGTCTCTGACCTGTTTCTCAGCACTGCTAACACTTTTATTTATTTTTTTTTTTTGCAATTTAAATATTTCTACAATACTTTTTAAAGGATAAGACAATTTTAGAATCCATGACATGGCAATGTTTTTAATTTCCATAGAATATTTAAATATTTTATGCAGAAGGGAAAGTAGAGAGTACTCATTCCCATACCCTCACTTGATAAATACTCTGAGTATTACTCTGTAATTTACATAGGAAGTGGGTGGAAGAGGTAAGATTTCAGTTCTACTGGAATGAATATCCAGGTCTATTTCCACCACACCATGCTGGAACATGATGACTACCCTTTCCTCAATATTTAAAAGCAGAAATGGTTAAATAACTGGAATAAATAAATAAAACATGTTCAGGGGATAGTTTTACAGGGGCCTGAGGGCTCTAAAAAGGAAAGAGGTAGCCTCAGGCCTTGGTTTCCTTCAGGTTGAAATAATTTGTCTTTGAAAATGGCCTACCCTAATCATAGTAATCATCATCACATATAAAAAAATCCCATTTTATGTGGCATGCTTCAGGCCAAATAAATCCCCCCAAATGCTTTTTGGAGTTAATATCATGGTCCCCCCAATTATATGATGCTGTTACAGAGTTAAATAATTGAGTGGCAGAGTTATAATAATAATGGGCTTGAGGGAAAGTGGGAATGATCAGGCAATAGCAATGGAGGAAAGAAATGTTTCTGAAACAACAGCAAGAATCAATGAGGCAGACAAACAGAAAAGGCAGTTCTAGGTGGCAGGGACCCACTAATCCAGAGTACATGGATAGCTGACTGCCATCTCTCGGTGGCCATGGGTATTGCAGCTCCAAACTGCCTCATCCACAAGCTGGCATACATTTCGTAAAATATTAGGACTATATAAAGTGTTCTATATAATAAGAAGACTTAATATTTATAGAGGTATTATTTCCAAGACAGTCCAAGAAGATAGCTTTTAAAGGAATTCATTCTTTTATTGTTTCTGTTCTTTGGAGAACCTAAATATTGACTTTCTGAATTTTATTTGTGATGGGGATAAATATTCATCTCAAGTAGAATCTGTCCTATTAGTATTCTTTTCTGATCAGAGTTTCTGGTGAAGACTGAAATGAGTTCATTGAACCGTTAGTCCTTGGGTCAATATGATTCTGTTTTTCAAAGCAGAAGTATAACTGTATTTTGGAAGCCAATCGTTGAATGACGTTTGATTTTCCATGGAATTTTGTACATTTTCTATTTTTGTTTTTGGGTTTTTTTTTTGTTTCAAAAGGGAAAACAGCTTAAAAAGTAATTCTAAAATAATTTCTGGTTTTTTAAAAGGGGGTTTTCTAATATAAAAAGATTTTTCTGTAAGGTTTAACCTCTGTCCCTGAAATTACACTTTAAAGAGTTCCTATAGAGTGGGCTTCATGACTGGAACTGGTTTATGGGAGTCTAGGCTTTGGACAGTTAAATTTACTCAAAAGATGGTATGTTTGACATGCCTCAAGATGGGTTTGAAAATATCATGTGCTGTAACGTAAATCTCAGCCTCACCTCATGATCAGTCAAAGGGAAAAAATGGAGAAATTCATGACAGTGTGAAGATTGCTCTATTTTTCTGTGGAACCCCAGGCCTTCCAGCCCACCATGTGAAGTGTGGGGCTACACTGACAACAACCCTGCTTTGGACTTGTCCAAATGTTTGCTGTGAGAGTGGCATTTTAATCTTAAGAGCCAGTCTGATGTGGAACCCTGTGAAAGCCAGTCTGAGGAACCCTGTGGCCTCCACAGAGGTCTCTCCCGAGTAAATCTCACAGAGGGTATCTTTACCACAGGCTTTCAAGAATTTGAATCATCTAATAAAAATGGAATATTAATTGGGAATCTAAGATGTGCTCGGCGTTTCAATGTACATTATCTTATTCATCTTCCACAGAATCACTCTGAAGTTGGCATATGCGCCTCCGTTTTACAAAAGAGGAAACAGTCTCAGAGCTGTTTGGCGACATGTTTATACCAGAATGGAGATTCAGGACAGAGTTTTTGACCCTGAATTCCATTTTTTTTCTCATCAGACGGTGCATACTGGCTTTTCAGTTCCTTGAACCCTAGGCTATGTTTTTTTCCATCTATAAATGTAAGGATCCCTGATCTATTATTGATACTAATGCTATATCAGATAAAGCTAAAGAACTTATACCTGCATTTACCTTTTTTCCTGTAAACAGAAACATCCAAACTGATATAAACTCACACATCCCAATGAGAACCAACACACTGACATGCAAAGATCAGTTAGCAAAGTCTAATGTAAGATCGGTAATAAGAAGGGATATGGGGGAAGGAAATATATTGCTTTACATTTTAGAAGTCTGATTTCTTTACAAGATTTTATTTTTTAAATTTTAGAGAGAGAGACAGAGAGAGAGACAGAGAGAGAGAGAGAGAAAGAGAGAGTGAGTGCACAAGCAGGGGAGAGGGGCAGAGGGGGAGAGAGAGAATCCCCAGCAGGCTCCGGGCTCAGCAGGGAGCCCATTGTGGGCTCAATCCCATGACCCTCTGATCATGACCTAAACTGCAATCAAGAGTTGGATGCTCCAATGACTGAGCCATCAAGGCATCCCAAGATTTCTCTTTTTTTAAGTGAAAGATCTCTGCCCCCTTCTCCAAATAAATTCTTACATGGGGCTTCAAAAAAGCACAGAGGAGCACGTGGGTGGCTCAGTCCATTGAGCATCTGACTTCGTCTCAGGTTTGTGAGTTCAGGCCCTGAACGGAGCTTGCTGTTGTCAGTGCGGAGCCTGCTTTGGATCCTCTGTCTCCCTCTCTGTCTGTCTCTCCCTCGCTTGTGCTCTCTCTCTCTCTCTCAAAAACAAATAAAACATTAAACAAGCTGCACTTAGAAAAAATACAGCACAGATAAGAAGCAGTCCTGTTGGAAGTGATTGCAAAATAGAGTTCTGACTTCACTTTACACCCCATCACATTCTTCAGAACTCTAGGACTTGAAAGAACGTATGTTATAAAAGCCCTCCAAGCTGTTGAAGATAACATTGGGTCAACAGTTGTGGATTTAGATTCGAGAGTTGGCTCCCCTTCTTTCAGTGACCGTAAGCAAGTTGCTTAACTTTGTTGAGTCTCAATTTGTGAACTTTAAGAATGGGTATAATAGTGCTTTATTCCATGCAGCTGTTATAAGATTTAAATAGGATAATGTATCTAAGGGATATTGGCAAGAACATTTAACAAGCCTCAATAAAGAATAGTACCTGTCACTGCTCATTCTCAGTCCCTCAGGGGTCCTTCTCTCAAACTACCAAGATTAGGTGCAGGACCCATGTGACTAAACCTTGTTCTGTTCAACAAGTGCACCACCCCCAAGGTGTATCCAGTCCTACCTTTTGGTTTACAGTGCAGCTATCCATATTGTCATTTGGATTCACTATCTCCTGTAAGCATTGTTCAAAGAATGAACAATCATACTTCATTTCAGATTGCGTCATCACCCTGTAACCTCAAGCATTTCTTCCGGTAATGGACAATTGTTCACAATGCTGGGTTTTTTGGGCAAGACAACAATTTGAGCCAGGGCATCTAACACTGCTGCTCCAGAATCATTATTGCCACAATAAAGAAATAGACAATTATGGGGAAAATGTTGCATCAGGGTTGGAAATTAAGGAAGGGTGTCATCCACATGCTGACAGATTTAAGGCATTTCTCGTTGATCTAGTACAGAAGGGTCCAGCCTGAAGAAAGGAGACAGGGGCCACCTTACCACCCCCATTCTCAGCAAAACTACCTTCATCCACTAATGTAGGAGGATAGCTGCCAGAACGAAGGCAGATAAAGGATGAGTGAAGAAGAAATATTTAAAAAATTAATGCTGAAATTTTAAAACCATATGCTGTGGAAATAGAGAACTAGGATGGATGGGTAATATGTACATTTATGTTAATGTACTCATTTTATATGAGAGGGGGTCAGTAATTACTTTTTATTTTATTTTATTTATTGTAAGTAGGCTCCATGCTCAGTGTGGAGTGGTACATGGGGCTTGAACTCATGACCTTGAGATTAAGACCTGAGCTGATATTAAGAGTCAGATGCTTAACTGACTAAGCCACCCAGGCGTCCCAGTAATTACTTTTTAAAAGCCTGTTACAAGGTTCCAATTTTTTCTTTCAAAAAGGTAATATTTAATAAATATCTCCTATAATTTTACTCTCTAGAGATAACTTCTTGAAACAATTCCATGTAAATCCCTTTGAATCATTTTATACATGTATTAACATGCATATATTGGTAATATATATTATGACTATTATTATTTCACAAAAACATGCTTGTCCTGAAACAATTGCTCATCTATTGTACTTTTTATTTAGTGACACATCACGAATGCTCTGTGAGTTAGGTTACAAACATCTCTTGGCATCCTTTTTTCTTTCCTTTTTTTTAAGCTGAGGTAAAATTCATGTAACATAACATCAACCATTCAAAAGTTTATGACTCACTGGCATTTAGTCATTTGCAGTGTTTGGTAACCACCATCTTTATGTAGTTCTAAAACATTTTCATCACCCCAAAAGGAAACCCTATACCCATTAAGCAGTAACTGTCCATTTTATCCTTCCTCCCCTTGCCCCAGCCCCTGGCCACCACTAATCTATTTTCTGTCTCTAGGGATTTACCTATACTGGGAGTTTCATATAAATAGAATCATATGTGACCTTTTGTGCCTGACTTTTTTTTACTAGCAAAATATTCTTAAAGTTCACCGATATTATAGAATGTATCAACACTCCATTCCTTTTTATGGACAAATAACATTCCATTGTATGAATATACTTCATTTTGTGTATCCTTTCATCTGTTGATGGACATTTGGGTTGTTTTTACCTTTTGGCTATTGTGAATAGTGCTGCTCTGAACACACGTGTGTATGTGTTTGAGTATCTGTCTTCGGTTCTTTTGAGTATCTACCTAGCAGTCGAGTTGCTAGATTGTTTAACTTTTTAAGGAGCTACTCAACTCTCTTCCACAGTGGGTTCACCAGCAATGTATGAAGGCTCTTTGTTTACATTTCTTTACATCTTTGCCAACACTTGTTATTGTCACTTTTAAAAATTCTTATTATAGCCATCTTCCTCTGTATGGAGTAGCATGTCTTTCTGATTTTTTAATTTGCATTTCCCTAATGATAAATGACATGAACATCTTTCATGTGCTTATTGACTGTTTCTTTGGAGAAAGGTCTATTCAAGCCCTTTACCTATTCTGTAATTGGGTTGTTTGTCCTTTTGTTGTTGATCTTGCCAACCTTTTTAAGTGTGTGCAAAGTATTCAGTGATGGACTCCACCCTACCTTTATTCCAGTGTAAAATCAAGGCACCATTTCTATGAAAAGGAGAAGTGGACAGTGGGCAGAAAAAAGTAACAATTGCCCACCATATTAGGGAAATACAAAAGGCAAGATGCTCTGAGGACCCCTAGGGGAAGTTTCCCATAACCTTGCAGAGCAATAACTCTGTACCCCAAACTCACCAGTTTTACCTAATATTTTTCTTTTCCTGGCTGGGAAGTCATTATAAATGGCTGCTAGGGAGAAGTAGATGGGGTGGGGATAATAGACTCCTAGAATTCATGATTTCTGTTTGGTTCCATCCTCTATCAGAGGAATGATTAGAAGCTCACAAATTCTTACCATGTGATTACCATATGCTCTTACCCAGGTGAAATGAACTCTATCATGAGATTTTTAACAAAATACAAAAGGAAGTGTGATCATCCTACTTTGATTGTGACAGCCTCAGTTTTTGCCCTAAAAACCTTGAGCCCTGGGAACCCCCTCCATGAGACATGAAAGGTCTTAGTTTCTGGTGATGGGTGTGGAAAGTTGAGGGGAAAGTGAAAAACTCATATGGCAACCCCAAAATAAAGGCCGAAAGCAATAATGTCTTTAATGTCAAGTGGGTATGGTACAGATAGATAAATGGATAAATGGACACCTTGTGTGGTCACTATTGTTGCTTCTGACTGTTGATGCTAATACCAGCATGACCCAGATATCATTGAAAAAGAAAGCTAATTGACTATGTGATTTGAATGAAAGATGGAAGGGCACATACAAGTGGATTAGGTGGTCAAAAACCCAAACCAAACATACTGCACAATATGCAGAAAAGAATTTGGGAACTGTGCATGTTGGAGAAGGGGATGAGAGATCACATATGGACACTGAATTTCATAAATCTGTAATGAGACAGTTAGGTACTTCTAAAAGACACTAATGTTTAGTTGAAAATAGTGGCCTCTGAACTGGCTTGAGCACACTGATGAATGAACACACATGATTGTACAATCTTCTTGAATGTTCTGTGAAACTGAGTAACGTTACATTTTCTGATTCCAGTGTTGCAATTAAAATATTCTGTGGTTGAACAAAAGGGGAAATTTAGTAACTGATCTGTTGGCCCTTCACACTCAAAACACAGAGGCAATTAATAAATTTTTGGCTTTATAGAGATGAGTTAGCATCCTATAGGGTGGCACGTCTTGACACACTGTTGCTGGCTATGAAAAAGGTTTTAAAATGTTGGCCAGCTCTAAAAATATTTTCAAATGTGAGATAAGAAGAATCTCTTTCTCTAATTTAGAAATACCTTGGGGATAAAAATGGAGAAAAGGATTACTTTATGAATGTTTTTAATGTTTATTTATTTTTGAGAGAGAGAGAGAGAGAGAGACAGAGCATGAGGAGCAGAGGGGCAGGGAGAGAGGGAGACACAGAATCTGAAACAGGCTCCAGGCTCTGAGCTGTCAACACAGAGCCCATTGCGGAGCTCGAACTCAGGAACAGAGAGATCAGGACCTAGGCCGAAGTCGGACTCATAACCAACTAAGCCACCCAGGCACCCCAGGAAAAGGATTACTTTAGAATAGATTTATATGCTGTTTCTCTGAAGCTGTTTGGTGATCTTTGAAGAGATATTAAGGAGCTTAGAAAAGGATGAATTGACTGCACTTGAATTGTTCTGGGTTGCGACAAACACTTGTGAAAAAAAAGACCCATTTCTTTTATAAGTAAGACTGCTTCAGAATTAAAAAAGAAAAAAAGTTGACAGAAAGGGCAGCCAAATTAAACAGGACTTTCTCCATTTCTTTACTAAAACTGTAACTTATTTGGAGTCCAACTTTGATTTCAGAACTTCAAAATACCTCTGCGATTTAAAACCATTTTCCCCGAGAGAGGCTTAACTTTGGAGTATTTCAAAATTATGGACAATTTAGATGCAGAAATGTATTTGATGAATTTAAAGATGAAAAGACCTGGTGGACAGACAACTGGTCTACCACAACAAGCCAGTAGATATGGTATGGATGGATATTTTTATAGAACTGGAAATGAATTCCTACAAGTCTAAAAACCTGGTGTTGCTAATAAATAAAATCTTAAGTACTCCATGCTCAAACACTTTTGTGGAGATGGTATTTAGCTTAATATACTAAAAACCGGAAACTAATGTAATGGGGTTTATGAGAGCAGAGCTGCAAGACAAAATGAATTGTACATTGGATTGCTTTCAGTTTCACCACTACATTAAAGAAGGATGTCCTAAAAGCTTCAGGCAGTTCAGAGAAGAATCATTAGAGAAGGATTTAGAAAGATTACAACTATTCTATTGTATCATGGGGCTAAAATAAACATTATTATTTTTTTAATTGAAAATGGGTAATATCTAATTAGTCCTATTATATTTATGTTCTCTCTTTAAAAATATTATATTGTTGTATGTTAATAATATGTACTAATATAGCATAATAGTAACATACAATAGTTTTAAAAGATTTAAATAATTACCCTATAAGAAGGCAGAAAGACATTATAAAAATAGTATTATACTTTTATTACATGTATTGTTTAGACCTACTATAAATTACTCCTAATTTCCCCTTTAAGTCTTATTTTTAACTATTTGCATTTATGTAGACTAATTATGATTTCAAATGAACATCTACCCTCCATATTTTTATATAAAATAATAACACATATGTGTATAATTATTGGATATTACATTATTATGATTTTATTTGAAATGTGTTTGGTTTTCCAAAAACTTGGTGAGTCTACAGAGGTAAATGCATTACAACCAGCACTAACCCTACCTGGACATCCTCCCTACCTCTTCTCGTAAGGTGCATGAAAGTAGATATAACTACTCAGGCCTATAAAAACCAAAATAACCTACAACACTCAATCTTCCAGCTGAAACTATGAAGGGAAGCTAATCAGATACCAACTAATGTGGGAATGGATTAATGGATAATTCAAACACATCTATATAGAGAAAATAAAATATGCAAAAAGGAATGTTCTTGTCAATATGGAAAGTAACAGTGTGGAGGAAAAAATGTCTAAAAGAGGCCAGAAGTCAGGTATAAAAAAATCCAGAAGAATATAACCTGAAGCAAAGAATCTAACCTGAAGAATCTAACCTATGAAGCAAATGAAAATTTCTAACAGCTGCTTTGCAGTATAGAACAATTTAAAGAGAACATGAATTCATTGACTCAAGAACTCAAAGATAAGTTGCTGGAACAACAGAATGAGCTGAAAAGAAATATTGCTGAGGAAGAAAACAATGAGTACAAATTCTTTTTTTAATGAAATAAGCAGAATAGGAATAGAAAAGAAATAGCAGAAAAGTGTATTCATGACTTAGAGCAAAGGCTTGAAATGATAACCCTGAATGCAGAAAAAAGATTAAAGAGATTAATGTAATTAGAACAACAGTAATAGATAAAAACTTAAGAGGTGATGTCTTTAAGAATAATTGGTGTTCCTAAAGTGTAGGGTGAAAAGAACGCAACAGTTGTGAATGACAGAAAACCCTACCATGGTAGCCTCAGAAATCCTGGGTCAGGCATCCTGGGACTGGTGGAATGACAACCACATGTCATCATGAATCAGGCTCTTTTCAGCTTTTTTTGCTCCACCATCTTTAATATGTGATTACTGAGCCTTCATGTTTCAGCAAGGAAGATGGATGAGGACATGGGACACATTTCCTTCCACTAGTGAGAATTTGTCTTTTTTACTTAAGAAGAAATAAGCTCTCCCAGGGCTATTTGCCTATACCTCATTGGCCAAAAATGTATCAAAAAACCACATCTATTTTCAAGGCAGTCTAGAAAGGTATTCTAGTTTTTCATCCTCCATAGTTGAGGAAGGCAAGACAAAGAGGTTATCTATGGCTTTCGGGAGGCCAATCAGAGCCATCTACCGAAACAGCTGTCTGTAGGCATTGTCTAAATACAAGGTTAATAAGTAGCATTATCAGCATATTTACAAGGTTGGTGGTAAATACTAGAATACACAGCAGAAATATTTGAAGAGTTTGCTACTGGGGAGCAAGACTTAAATATAAGGAGCAGTGTGGCACTGTATTGCTGTTTTCCACATGAGTCTTTTAATTTTATCTGAGTTTATAACCATGCACTTATAAAGGCAAATATCTTTGGGAAGAGTATAGGAAAAAGGGAAATAGAAAAAAATCATTAGGTGATTTCTCTGTTTAATTCCCTGTCCCTCTCCCCAACAAAATCAGAAGTACACATACAAACAAAAATTATAAAAAAAACTTTCCATCAGTAAAATTCAAACTGAACACATTGTTAAGATTTAATTATACATAAAGGACAGGATAACTTCTAGAAAAACATAAAAAAAGATTAACTTTTAAAGCAGTAGAGGAAAAAAATGAAGCTAAGAAAGTTTAGCTGATCAAATAAAAGGAAAGGAAAGTAAAAAGAATAAAGAATGCACTGCAAGTGAAAAACACAACATAAGATGGCGGAAGTCCAAACCTGTCCCAACAAATGTGAATAAACTCAACAATTGCAACAGAGATTAAAATGTTGCTGTTTCATATTGACAGGATACATTCTGAAAGCAAAATGACACCAGAAACCTGAAAATAAAGACATGAAAGCAAGTAGATCAAGAAAATTCTGCTGATGAGTACAGCAACAGTGGCAACAGCCACTACAGCTAACAAATAAAAAATGAAAAAGAAAAACAGATGAAGGATTTGTTGGCCATTTGTCTGTCTTCTTTGAGAATTGCCTCTTCAGGTCCTTCAACCACTTTTTAATCAGATATTTGTTATTCTTTTGTTTTTGCTATTGAGTTGTAGGAGTTCTTTATATATTATTGTTATTAACCCCTTATCAGACACAAGGTTTGCAAATATTTTCTCCCATCCTATAGGTTGCCTTTTCACTCTGTTCATGGTTCCCTTTGCTGTACAGGAAGCTTTTTAGTTTGATGTAGTTTATTTGTCTATTTTTGCTTTTGCCATCTGTGCTTTTGGTGTCATGACCAAAAACTCATTGCCAAGACCAATGGCAAGAAGCTTTTCTCTAGGCTTTCTTCTAGTAGTTTCACGTTTTTAGGCCTTACCTTTAAGTCTTTAATCCACTGTGAGTTGACTTTGTATATAGTGTGAGTTAAGGGTCTAATTTCATTCTTCTGCGTATGGATATCGGTTTTTCCAACACCACTTACTGAAGAGACTTCCCTCTCCCTATTATATGTTCTTCACACCCCAGTAGAAGATTGGTTGACTATAAGTGGCCAACAGGTTTGTAAAAAGGTACTCAGCATCACTCATCATCAGGGAAATGCAAAGGAAAACCACAATGAAATATCCCCTCACACCTATAGAATGGATATTACCAAAAAGATGGAAGATAAGCAGTGGTTGGTGAGGATACGGAAAAAAGGGAGCCCTTGTACATTGTTGGTGGAAATGTATAACTGTTATAGAAAACAGTTATAGAAGTTACTAAAAAAATGAAAATCTAGAACTACCATATGTCCTAACAATCAAACTTTTGGGTATATATCCGAAGGAAACAAAATCAATATTCAAAAGAGATATATGCACTCCCATATTCATTGATGCATTACTTATAATAGTCAAGATATGGTCCATCCATTGATGGACAAATGGATAAAGAAAATGTGGAATACACAATGGAACATTATTCAGTCTTAAAAATAAGGAAATCCTGTCATTTACAACAACATAGATGAAAATAAGAGGATATTATGCTAAGTGAAATAAACCAGACATAGAGACAAATACTGCATGATCTTACTTATATGTGGAATCTATAAAAAGTACAACTCAAAGAAGCAGAGGGTAGAATGGTGGTTGCCAGGAACAAGAGGAGGGGAAATGAGTAGATGTTGGTCAAGGGGTACAAAATTTCAGTTATGCAAGATGAATGAGATTGGGAAGCCTAATGTCCAGCACAGTGATACTGTATTGTGCACTTGAAATCTGCTAAGAGGATAGATCTTAAATCTTCTACACATACACATACACACACATACACATGCACACTAATAACTGCATGGGGTGATTTAGCTTCATTGTGGTGATCTTTTCATAGTATATTCATTTATCCAAACATCAACTTGTATACCTTAAATATATACAATTCTCGTGCGTCAAAGATATTTCCATAAAGTTGTTAAAAACAAAAATAGATAATGTGGTTATAATATCAAAGAAAGCAGAAATCAAGGCAAAAAGCATTAAGCAGGACATAGGAAAAATATATACTAAAAATAAGAGTAATATAATAGTTATTACTTTTTCTGCACCCTGCAACATAGCTAAAAAATATGTAAGGCTAAAACTAATATACCTACCAGAAGAATATGGTGACTCCAACAGATATCTCTTAAATGCAGTAATGAAATAGACACACGATAAGAGAATATAAGAGTACTTAAAGAATACAATTAACAAGGGTCACGTAAATATATATATGTGTGTGTGTGTATGTGTGTGTGTGTATATATATATATGTATATATATATGTGTGTGTGTATATATATATATACATATATATATATATGTATATATATATATATATATATATTCTGCTGACAGAGCAGAAGTTATGCATTTTTTCTTAAACAAATTTTTTTAACATTTATTCATTTTTGAGAGACAGAGACAGAGCACAAGCAGGGGTGGGGCAGAGAGAGAGGGAGACACACAGTCTGAAGCAGGCTCCAGGCTCCGAGCTGTCAGCACAGACTCTGATGCAGGGCTTGAACTCAAAAGTTGTGAGATCATGACCTGAGCTGAAGTTGGATGCCTAACTGACTAAGCCACCCAGGTGTCCCTGCATTTTTTCAAATGTACTTAGATCATTCATAGAAACTTAACCTGTATGCAAGCTCCTACTCTTACCACTGGTATTGAACACTGTGTATGAAATTCTAGCCCACATGCTACCATTAGTGAGACAGTTAAAAGTATTGAAAATGAGGAGACAAATAATCATTTGCTGATGACACTATTATCTACTTGGAAAATCCAGAGTATCCATGTTTACTGGATAAGCTAGGAAGATTAATAAGAAGTTTGGTGACGTTTTTAGCCATAAGGTGAACACATGAATATTGTTTTCCCATTTACCAAAAATAACCAGTCAGAAGATAATATTGGAGAAAGAGATTTAAGTGTAATAAAATAGTAAAAACTTAGATCTGCTGCAGGCATCCTTGCAATGGAGATGTATCTATTGTGGGACTGAATGAGCTTTATCCTGGGTTTGGGATTCTGTTGTAAAGCGTTTCTTGGGGTTTTTCTCAACATTTGTGCCTGCAATGCTTCTTTTTCTTTGATTACAATGGCCCAGGCTTTTTTTTTTTTTTTCCCTCTAAATTTGTTAATACATTTAATCCATTCACACTCAAATCTTGTTGGGCTAGAAACCATTCTGTCTTTTACAGATCACTTGGCATGGGGTGCCCTGGTGGCTCAGTCGGTTATGCATCTGACTCTTTGTTTCAGGTCAGGTCATGATCTTGTGTTTCTGAGTTCAAGCCCCACATCAGGCTCCATGCTGACAGCACAGAGCCTGCTTGGGATTCTCTCTCTCTCTCCCTCTCTCTCTGCCCCTCTCTATCTCATGCTCTCTTGCTCTCTAAAAATAGATAAATCAAATTAAAAATAATAAAAATCACTTGGCTTGTCTCTGCTCTGAACTTTTCTGTGTTACTTTTAAAGTTTACATATGTTGGGAAATCTTCCCTGTACCTAGTATTGGGAGGTAATATATTAAATTTATAATAGAATATAAATATTGTAAGTTTATAATTTTTAAATATACAATAGAATATTTTACTATATAATTTATAAATATATAACTTTATTATATACTTATAAAATACATTGCATACATTAATGTATTCTAAATAAATCATATAAATATATAATAAATTGTATGAATTTAAAAATTGGAGGAACAATGGTATGTGCACTTACTCCTGTGTGTATACACATATATCTTTTGTCTACCATATGGACCAGTATAAAATGTGATAGCATGAGTTCTGGTGAGGGCAGGGTCAAACAGGTGTCTTCATATACAGCAACTGTCTGTGTAAATGAAAAGCCATAAAAGAGCTTAATTCCTCTTACCTGGGTATTCCACTTCCAGAATTCTTAAAAGAATGATCACAGATTCACATCCATTGATACCGAGACAGCATTGTTTCTAATAGTAAAAGATTAGAAATAACTTACAAACTGAACTGTAAAGTATTGATGAGCGGGTAACAATATATGCATAACACCAAATATTATGTGGCCATTAAAACGTATTTTAGGAAAATGTTTGAAAGTATAATATTAGGTGAAAATGCAGATGCGAGTTATAAAATAGTGCGTATAGTATGATCAACAGTACACATACATCATCTTGTTTAGCAATCTGTTCGTTCACCCATCCATTCCATCCTATGTCTTTTTTTTTTTTATGTTGAAAAATTTATCTTTAGAATTAGCTGCACTCAGTTTAGTTGATCTCAGTTTTGTTGGCAACATCTAAAGCATCATCATTAGGAGTCTTATCAGGGTGTTGACCTTGGCCACGTCAGTGTCATACAGCTTTTTCACAGCCTATTTGATCTTGTTGGCCTTGATATCCACAATGGACACATGTGTGCTGTTGACTTCTATCTTCTTCACTGCTGACTTGGTGGTTGGGGGGTTTGATGACGGCATAGTGGTCAGACTTGTTTCCTCTAATGTGCTTTTCTAAGGATATTTGGGCTGCCATCAGAGCTGTAGTGTCTTAGGCTACTGGAAGGCAGGTGACCTGCTGATCTTTTTTCTCTGGCTGAGGCCTTTCAGCTTCACTTTCTTGGCTTTCAACGCCTTTTCTTTGGCCTTGGCTTTTGGAAGTGAAGGGGCTTCCTTCTTTGTTTTTAGTACCATCTTTGTAAAAAGCCTACCTGTCTAATTGAGAACAGGCATGATAAATACCATAAATAGATTTATTTTATGCTTAATTTTTTTTCACATTTTCATTGCTAAAAAATACTTTAAAAATTCTTGTAAAAAACCTAATTCATTTTTTTGGAAAGATAAATAATTATGAAGACAGAAATAATATCACCTTGATTTATTTGTAAATGTGATTATACCAGCTACTGTGATGGTTGATTAAGCAACCTTTGGGAACCCTTTCATCCTAGATAGGAATACTTTCCCTGACTCTATTTAGAAATGTCACTGAGAGGCAGGTGAATTGGTCCGTTATTATTGTCCAACTTCCCCAAATCATTCCTTTTCCAACAGAGGAGGTGACCAGAGGAAGGACTCATGGATTTGGCAGAGTGTAAGCACAGAAACGGGGCCAAGGAATACCATCATAGGAATGGGAGAGGATCTATGAGGTGAAAATTGCTTCATTCCACTGGAGTTCAGAATGCTGTGACAGAGCCATGTAGCCATTTTTTCCAAATTAGAAGGTGGCAAATGGAAAGTGTCACTCTGGCCCCTCTTGGCTCTTTCTGATCTTGACTCCATAGTTCACTTGAGATGGAGCCACTTCTTCTTCATTCTGAGTAGGTTTTGCTTAATGGTACACATGAGGTGCTCAAGACTTGCATGTAGGCACAGAGCAGGTGGCTGGCTCCACAAGTCTCATTCGAGGTGCTGGAAAACCTTGACAACACAGAGACATAGTTGGACATCAGAATCAGGGTCTGGGCTGTTTCAGACAGTGGTAAAGTCCAGACTGTAAAGAATGGGGCTGGGAGTACCCCTCTCAGTTAAGTCACCCTTTTAGCCAGGTTCTGAAGGTTGTTCAAGACCTATTCATTTAGGAATATTTTCTACATTTTCTAAACATCCCCCCTTCTAAACACAAAGCTGTTCACATTAAACAATCATCCTAATTGGAAATGACAGGACCCTTCTGGCTGCCCAGTCAGGCCAAGTGAGGGGCATTACAGACAGAAACTGGGGTCTGCAGTAATCCTCTATCTGGAGAATAGACAGCCATGGGGGAAGATCTGTACAGAGTAACACATTCTCCTGTGAAGACTTTTGTCCTGACACTGGGTCTTGACTTTCCCATTTTTTATTTCTTCCTTTCACTCCTACCCACATCCTGTTGGAACAAGTCCTTTGGTTCCTAACCTGCTCTGGGGTTTACTTCCAAGTGCAAAGCAGAAGTACATCTGCACTTTCTCAGCAAACTCATCATTTGGGTCTCTTCATAATTAGATTTTTCAAAAGCCTCTCTCCTCATATATCAATTATTCCACTCCCTTAATCATCTTCCTCAGTGTTCTCCATGATCCTACTCATTTGTCAAACTGTCTGGGTCTGCGCTGCGGCATTTTCAAAAAAAGAGTGATACATACTAATGGCGTGCAATGTCTACTTGGCCATAGTCTTGGGGTCTTTCTCCTACATTTCTCCTACATCCTCCTTCTGCTCCCCACATGCCCCTGCCAGATTATAGCATTGCTTTCAGTGTCTGAAAAAAAATATTGTTCAATGTAATGTATTTGTGGATTTCTGCGATAGTGGTTTTAGAAGTAAAGCATTCTGGAAAACAAAGCTCTCCGTGTCTATGTCCCTGTATACTGGAAGATCCAACCTCCTGAAACATTAACCAGTTTTACAACTAATTAACCTATGATAACCTTTGTGATAACTCAAGAGACACGATGAATTATGGAACAAATTTCTGATCCCATGTTGGATAGTTAGTAAGAGGGGAGGATGTGCCATTACTTGGGCACAGAACAGGCAGCCCTTCATTCCAAAGGGAGTGCCAGAGCCACCCCCCCCCCCAGTTCTGCTATATGATTTAATCATGCTCCCAACCCCATCAAAATATGCACAAAAGGATTAAGTTACCAAGTTTTAGGCAACAGACATATATAAGGAAAGATACACATTTCCATAATTTGTCAAATAAGTCTTTCTGGAGAACCTGATACAAATATAATCTTTGACATGTTCTCTTCTACTTGTAGACATTATTTTATGATGGGCATATATTTATTCTTTATTACAGTCACTAAGCATGAGTGATTCACTTTTTCAGTTGATCTGTGAGTGTTATTAAATGCCTTATTCACTGATGGATTCATTCTTTTATCACATATTTATTAAGAGTTTACTATAGGTGGGGTACTGTGTAGGCACTGGGGATGGGATGGTAAGTAAAATAGATATGGTCCCTGTCCTCATAGGTTTTATAAATTAAGAGGGAAAGACATGTTAATCATAACATCCCACAAATATTTATAAAATCCTCATAATCATAACGGGTAGTTCGAAGGCACCTTGGTGAAGGGCTTTTGGCTGAGATATTTCAGATTTCTGATTGGTTGAATTTGCCTGTGGTCATCCTGGACCAAACGAGACACCTGTGTACAAATATGCCCTTCTCTGTGACAGCTCCGAAGGTGAGGTTATGTTGCATTGCCTATTTTCCATACGGTTTACCTAGTTTTTATTTGTATTTACTACATATTTAATTGTTTAGTTCATCAGATTCATGGGATAATGAGTCCCAAATGTAATGCCCCCACCCAAATGATACCTAGGAAACATATATACGTGTGTGTGTGTGTGTGTGTGTGTGTGTGTGTGTGTGTAGCATTACATAGACAGATTGTTGAAAGTCTGAAAATCATCTGGCTTGCTGGGATTCCATGTCCTTGGGATTAAAGTGAAATATGGGAAATGGAGTATCTTTTTGCTCTCAGTATTCACCAGTAAATGTCTGCATGGCAGACTTAACGAAGACTTGGGACCAAAGATGTTTGTGATGGTATTGAAACCAAAGGGCAGCATAGTAAAAAAAAAAAAAAAAAAAAAAAAGATATTGGACATCCCAGATTTTAAAAGTCCCTCAAGAGTTTCCTTCCTTAGGGAACCTTTGCTGCTAGTTCCTTCAGTTCAGGCTCCTTCATTTCCCCATGTTGCCCAGTCTATCCCAGCTGTGCCCTGGGGGTGTCTTTCAACAACTATTTCCTTTTGTTGATGATATTAGGACTTGCTGAAGGGAACATAAAAGGATCCCATTATCAAATAAATTTGGGGAGCTCTGGTTCAGCCACAATAGGATTTTTAAAACAGATTTGTCAGTCTTTAGTATGCTAATACATGTTGTAAATTTCTAGGAAAGTGATTTTTAAAAAAATCTTTAAAAAGATTCATTTTAAGCATTTCTTACAAATTGTATCATTTATGATGATTTTGACCAGGTCACAGAACAAATCCTGACTTATAATGATCTGAGCAATGAGAAATTTTATTGTTTCGTGTGACTGGGAAGGTCAGCTGTGGGATAGTTGATCCTGTGAGTCAGTGACAGCATTAAGAGGTTAGGTTTTCCCTTCTTTGCCTCTGCCATATTCAGTATTGACTTTATACTCAGATTGGTAACAGAATGGCTGAAGCAGGTACAGGCCTCAAATTGAGAATGGCTATATCCTTAAGAAGAGGAGTGACCATTGTTTCCCAGGGCTTTTTCTTAGGAGATAAGAGACTTGTTCTAGAATCCCTCAGTAGACAATTTCTCACATGTCTTTGGCTAGAATTGGGTCTTAGCCTTATTGCTAAACTAATCCATAGCAAGGATGGATGAGCCCTTCCTTAAACACCTGGCTACACATGGGATAAGTAGATACCTGTACAAAATAGAGTTTCCATTTGGAAGGAGATAAATGCTGGGCAGGCCGCTAATAATGTCCATTAAAGAAACATTTACAGAATTGTTTCCCTCCCAAAATTGGTATGTTGAAGCCCTAACTCTAATGCAACTGACTGTTTTTGGGGATAGAGTCTTCAGGAAGTAATTAAGGTTAAGTGAGGTCATAAGGATAGGGCTCCAATCTGATAAGACTGGTAGCCGTATAAGAAGAATGAGAGAAAGAGAGAGAGTGTACACCCAAGAAAAGCCAGATGAAGGCAGTGTGCAAAGGCAGCCATCTGCAAGCCAGGAAGAGAGATCTCACCAGAAACCAACCCTGCTGGACCTTGATCTCAGACTTCTAGTCTCCTGACCTGTTAGAAAATTAATTTATGCTGTTTAACCGATCCAGTCTGTAGTATTTTGTCATGGCAGCTCAAGCTGAAATTAATAGGAAATTAATATAATGCAGTTTTTTTTATAATTTTTTAAAATGTTTATTCATTTTTGAGAGACAGAGAGAGAGCATGAGCGAGGAAGGGGCAGACAGAGAGGGAGACACAGAATCTGAAGCAGGCTCCAGGCTCTGAGCTGTCAGCACAGAGCCTGATGTGGGGCTCGAACTCAAGAACTGTGAAATCATGATCTGAGCCTAAGTTGGACACTCAACTGACTGAGCCACCCAGGCGCCCCTATAATGCAGTTTTTAGAAAAATTACAAATGCTCCTTTTTCTATACCAATTCCATTCCCTGGAGATTGCTGCTAAATACAATTTGTGGCATAAGTTCCTATTCTTTTTAATGCTTGCCAAATGTCCCTATATGTTCATATGTACATATGTGCATATATCATTCATTGCACATGCGTGCTTTCTTGTTTACTTTTTATTTAAATTTTTTTATTTAAAAAAAAATTTTTTTTTTTTTTAACATTTATTTATTTTTGAGACAGAGAGAGACAGAGCATGAACAGGGGAGGGGCAGAGAGAGAGGGAGACACAGAATCTGAAACAGGCTCCAGGCTCTGAGTTGTCAGCACAGAGCCCGACGCGGGGCTCGAACTCATGGACCGTGAGATCATGACCTGAGCCGAAGTCGGGCGCTTAACCGACCAAGCCACCCAGGCGCCCCCTTTTTATTTAAATTTGAAAAAATGTTTATTTTTGAGAGAGAGAGAGAGAGAGAGAGAGAGGCAGAGTGTGAATGGGAGAGGGACAGAGAGAAAAGGAGACACAGAATCTGAAGCAGCCTCCAGGCTCCAAGCTGTCAGCACAGAGCCTGATGCGGGGCTCAAACCCATGAACCGTGAAATCATGACCTGAGCCGAAGTCAGATGCTTGACCGACTGAGCCACCCAGACACCCGCACTTTTTACTTTTTAACATTGACATGTTACTTACTGTTATTCAGGTTATTATCACTCAGCAAAAATACATAGGCCTATCCATTCCTTGTAAGAGTTGCATAGGTATATCATGCAGATGTATCATAATTTGTTCAACTATCTCAGTATGGAAGGATGTTGTGCGAAGTGGCTTGCACACTTATTTGAACACAGGATATTTGCTGGGATTTGTATTCAGCACAATAGCCTTTTGGACCTGCTGATTGTAACATTATAGGTTCCCTCTCATTCTGTCTGTTGTCCTAAAAGAAGATTGCACTTCTTGAGACTCTCATGACATTTGACCACAGCAGAATGTAGTTGGCTGATGGTACCCAAAGGACATGATGGCAGAGGGCACTAATGAATGACCATGTGCTGGACGGTCATCATCTGATTCCTGCTTTATCAAAAGTGCTAACTTCCCATTCTTTAGGGACCCAAGCACTTTGTTCTTTCATGCATGACATTGTACTGTTATGGAAATTGTGACATTCCTCAGCAGCTGACTTATTCCATCTTAGATGAACTTTTCTCTAAGCTACATGGCTCCAATAGAGTAAATCTGACTAATGAATTTATAGGCAGGCTTCTGGCAACATAAAAGATTCTGGCCTCCCTAGAAAAGGCTTAAACATTTTCCTGTTGTTTACGAGGAAAATTAGTTCTCATGATTTATGTTTTTTTGAACCTAATTTTATTTAGCAAAAAACTCTCTGCAAATGTAGGAAACCCACCCTAGAAAGGCATTTAATCTTTAAACCCATTTAGTCCTATCAGTTGGGGTTGTTAAAATAAACATGGATGATTCTCATATGCCTGGGGGTTGACACAACTGCCTGGTTTGCAAGAGCCAAGATAATTGTTGTGTTTATCGTAGACAAGGATGACCTTCCCTTGGGGCTTGGATTGATTTCCAACGGAAAGATTAGATTATTCTGTAAATCTAGGTCCCAGATGAATGCTGTTCATTGTTTTACACTGTTTCCATTTGTTGACCCAGTTGTTTGAAGGACAGATGCAGTACTTTGGAAGGTCTGTCTCACAATTTAATTTTTCATTTCTTCATTTTTAAGGCCTCATTTGGCTTGGATTTATTTTAGGTCACAGCACAGAGAAGTAGAGGAAAAGCAAAAGAGCTGGAGTTCTTAACTTGATGGATCAGAGACTTAAATTTTTTTAAAATGAAACTTCTCGGGGCACCTAGGTGGCTCAGTCGGTTAAGCGGGCGACTTCGGCTCAGGTCATGATCTCGCGGTCCGTGAGCTCGAGCCCCGCATCGGGCTCTGTGCTGACCGCTCGGAGCCTGGAGCCTGTTTCCGATTCTGTGTCTCCCTCTCTCTCTGATCCTCCCCCGTTCATGCTCTGTCTCTCTCTGTCTCAAAAATAAATAAAAACGTTAAAAAAAATTTAAAAAAAAATGAAACTTCTCTCTGAATTTCAAAAAATCATAAGAAAAAATATCTTTACCAAGTCCACTCAATCCTTTGTGCCTCATATAAGTCATCTATGGTGTCTTTCTAGACAAGGGTGACTTACCAATTACTCAAACTGCAGACCCTGGAGGGGGAGATACCCCCTACGGTTCATTGTTTAAAGGTGGTAATTTTATAGCATTTCTTACTTCCATCATATTCTTCTGCTAGAGTAATAGCCACTGGGATTTTCATTAATTTTCATCATGGTTTTGCTGCAAAGAATCAGGAATTCATTACATTGGAAAAAAGTGTAGCCTTCTTATTCAAACTCCCATCCACTTATAATGCTCTTTCATGTATTTTAAGTGCACGGCATATAACAATGGTGTAAAAAATATAATTACATAGCTGCTAATATACTGATAATCAAAAGCATATTAGGTATGTTTTGCATTATTTAGCCTGTGTGAATACTTATATGTGGTAAAATGCATATCTATTATTAACATCACACTCTACTTGGCTAACACAATTTTGATAATACATAGGAATAGTCCAGTCTACAGGTGTCCTAGAACTACTGTAGATTTGTCAATGGGTCAACCAAGACCTAGCAAAGATATGGAGAATTCTGTGTAGGATATTATATTTTCCAAATCTTTTCCTCTCTTCTCCATAGAGAAGGGTCACCACAAAACGTCACCCTTAAGTAGAGGGTGCTCTCATAGTCAGGAAGGCTATCTTGGGCAGGGTGTTGGTTAAAGACATCATGTGCCTATCATCATTCTGGTCTTCTAGTCTGGATATAACTAACAAACACACATAGTTTCCTACTGCCCACATTTGAGTTGCTTGACCACAGAGTAGGAGCTGCCTTAAATAGAAAATGACTTTTAGAAATCTTTCAGTCCACAAAGATGATGCTGTCACATAACATTGTGACGCAGTGGGTTGGCAGACCCTTTTTTTTCACAGTATGCAGAAAATGTATTGTGTCCATCTTCACTGGGAAAGCTTTGTCCAGGGATCAGGTGATGGCAGCTAGTCTTCATCTCCAAACCCATGATGTACATCAGGTACCACCAAAGAAACATCATGGCTGGAGGGAGGGGTAGAAAAGCAATGGAGAGGAGCAGTGTTACAGATTGTTAGAGAATATCAAAATTCTTATATGCAAATGTGGAATGTGTCCAACTCTCAGGCCACCTTAGGAATTTGCGGCATCCTTTTTTTGCTGAAATGCATTTATGTGGAGCTTTAGAACTTTGAATCTGTCTTATCAGCTACTTTAGTATGTTGCATGGGTCCAAGAGAGTTGGAAGCTCCTTCTCGTCTAAGGGTATTTGTAATGCAAGAACAGATAGTCCTGGACACATGTAGGGGGGAGGTGCCTAAAGACAAAGAAGGCCAATTTGAGACCATCAATTTAACTCCATTACAAAAGTTCGACAGACTAAACTCTGTGTTGGACATGGGGGTAGGGGCACTTTCATGTGGCCCTGTTTCCTCACCTCTTCCTTTTCTCTGCTTTTCTTTCTCAATCAGTTTCTTAGAAGAAAGACATTGTGCTGTAGAACCAGCACTATACTTGGAATCAGAAGACCTGGGTTTAAATATCTGCTCTGAGAAGGTTTTGTTAATCTCCCCAATTGTAGTTTCTTCATAATAAGATGGGACAACCTCAGATCTGTTGTAAAAAATTTGAAACAAGTAAGTAAGGACTTGGCATGGAGCCTGCCACATTGTGAACACTCAGTGGATTCCAGTGACTGACAATCCACTTTCAGAAGAACCTTTTATGTTGGGGGTGACATTTTATCATCCTTAAAATAGCAAAAGTTCAATGTCCTTATTCCCTACCATCTGGAAGCTGTGGGAAGCTTTCATTTGGATAGCATCCATGGAGACCTACCACATGCAAAGCCTGGGTGCTAGGTGTTGTGAGAGTTACCAGGGTTCATCTTTTCCCTGGAGAGGATAAAGATTACATAAGGGGTCTGAGGGCAAGGGCATAAATTACTATTTAATAATCACCTCAAAAGGCTCTGAGAGGCTGAGGGAAATACAAAAAGTGGGAAGTTCATCCATGGCTATGAGAATCAAAATATTTCATGATGTAGATCTGTGTTTGCCAATCTAGGCACAACACATTCTCAAGAGTCTGAGAGCTGCACACAATGAAAAAAAATGTTTTTCTTGTACTTGAAAGTCACAGTGTACCATCTTACCTGAGATATATACAAAACTTGTCTTTTAAGTGATAATTTAGGGTTGAAAATATTTTCAGAAGAGTTTCTTAAGATATTGATTCCAGAACTAGCAATCTGAATATTGTTTTCCTTTGTGAGGTTTTTGTATATTACTCAAGAATAAGAAACTGTTGTTTCAGATGAGAGTGGGGGGTTGGGTAGAATTTTGACCCACAGCCTTTCTGGGTTTCTGTTTGAGAGATTGCCCCCTACATTGAAAGACCCCTTCAGCCCCATCTGCTGTCCCATTACAGCTATTTCTGGGCTGTGGCTTCCTTCCCTTTGCTTCATTTGTCAGTAGACTTTCTATTTGTCTCCCAAAATTTGTTAGAATCTTTGGTTGGCTTATGACTTCCCCCTCTCATTACCTCCACTGTTATGAAATTATTTGTTTTGCATTTCCACAATGAAATTAATGGGGTTTTGGGAGGAAGGGAAGTGAACTCATTAAGAGTTTTACTTTGAACGAGAAGCTCGTATCTCTTGTGCCACCTTTCCATCCATCCATCCATCCATCCATCCATCCATCTGTCCGTCCATCCACCCATACATCCCATAGGCAAAGACTTGTTTACGGTACAGTGGTTATGAATAATTCAGGAATTCCAAATGGAATAGAAACAGAACTGTAAACAGAGGAAAAAATTCCTTCACCTTGCAATCTAGGCAAAGCCATCAAATTCTTCATGGTACTTCTGGATGAAGATTGAAGGATGAGGCTTACAGTGGGTGAGGGGTCTGGGAAAATATCCAAGCTCTCTAGAGAGAGTCTGAAACAAAGCAGGTGGACTCCACCAGTAGCTCTGGCTGCTACCAGCTCTGGCTTTACTACAAGCTTGTTGACTTACCTTGAAGAATCATGATGCCACACCCCCTTCTCAGCAGAGCTGAGCAGCCTGCCCATTGTCATTCCCCCTTACCCAGTCAGTGCCTTCCTTGCCCCCTTGCCCTCCTCCCATATTCCAACTCACTCCTGATAGTCTTAAAAAAAAAAAAGTTCTTGGGGCGCCTGGGTGGCTCAGTCGGTTAAGCGTCCGACTTCGGCTCAGGTCATGATCTCGCGGTCTGTGAGTTCGAGCCCCGTGTCGGGCTCTGTGCTGGCAGCTCAGAGCCTGGAGCCTGCTTTCAATTCTGTGTCTCCCTCTCTCTCTCCGACCCTCCCCTGCTCATGCTCTGTCTCTCTCTCTGTCAAAAATAAATAAACATTAAAAAAAATTAAAAAAAAAAAAGTTCTTTGTGACCCTTATTTTATGTGGTTTCTAGAGGTAATGTGGGGTTAAGATTAAGGTACATTTAAGTTTAGCAGAAGACTTTTGCCATCTATTCACTTATTAATTTATTCAGACACCAAGCCTGTATTTAAAAATTACTATGGGGGCGCCTGGGTGTCTCAGTCACTTAAGTGTCTGACTCTTGATTTTGGCTCAGGTCATGATCTCACAGTTCGTGAGTTTAAACCCTATTTTGGGCTCTGCACTGAAAGCATGGAGCCTGCTTGGGCTTCTCTCCCTCTCTCCTCCTCCCCTACTCTCTCAAAAATAAATAAATAAACATTAAAAAACATATTAAAAAAACTATGGAGCAGGTGCTCAGACTTCAAAGATCATAATACAGTTTCTGTCTTCAGAGAACTTCTAGCCAAATATGGAGTTAAATATACAAGTAGATCATGTCTGTGTTACTGTAAAAATGCTGTGGTGAGAGAAAGTAGAAACTGTGATGGAAACTCAGAGGAAGAACTTTCCAGAAGTTGGAACTGAGGTAACAGGGGTTGGAACTTGAGCTGGATTGTTGGGAGGTAGGGAGGAGTTTGCTAGATGGGAAAAGGCAAAGGGAGGGAAAGCTTTTTAGAGAATGAGAATCCTCCCATTGCTTGTCTAAACCTGTGGCAAAATGCCAGACCATGATGTGTGGAGGGGAATTTCAAGTAGCACTATGTGTCTTGAGTTCTCTGGAAGATTATAAGTAATGTTGGATTTGTTGACAATAAAGCCAGTCCTTTAAAGAAGTGGAGTTGGAGCACCTAGGTGGCTTAGTTGGTTACATGTCTGACTCTCAGGTCATGATCTCATGGTTTGTGGGATCAAGCCCCATGTCGGGCTTGCACTAACGGCACGAAGCCTGCTTGGGATTCTCTCTTTCCCCCTTTAACCGACTCTCCCCCTCTCTCTCTCTCTCTCTCTCTCTCTCTCTTTATTTCTCTCTCTTTCTCTCTCAAAAGAAATAAACATTTAAAGAAGTGGGATTGCCCTTATCATCTGAATTTTAGTGAAGCCTCTGATTTCTAGAAGAGATTCAATACTCCAAGGATGTTGGGAATCCCAGGCATTAATCCTGTCAATTGAGAAATGAGTGCCAAGTCATGGTAAGGCTTTGAGACAGACAAAAATGAATAATGGCTTCTGTTGTCTGGAACCTCAGACTCTAGTTTGGAAAGAGTCTCTGAAAACTCATGGATCTCTTTTCAGGTGATAGTCTGTAATTTTAGTTCAGAGAGAGGGATGTTTATGGAGTCTTTGCCTTGAGGTCCAGCAATCATGGCACCACTAGGAGACATCACTGAGGGTCTTGAGAATTTTGCAGGAAAGAATTATGTCCCAGGAGCACTCCTCTCCACCAAGTCTACTGAGCACCCGCTACTTGGGTCTATGGTTTACAAGTGTGATCTGGAGACCACCAGCATCAGTGGCACCTGAGAAATTGTTACAAGTGCAATTTCTGAGGCTGCCAACCGGGACCTCCTAAGGCAGAAATTCTGGAGGCAGGCCCACCACCCTGTTTTCACAAGCCCTTCAAGAGGGTTCTGATGCTCACTCCAGCTGGAGAACCACTGGCTGAGTGACTGGTGAACTTTTCTGGTGCTATTCCCATGTCCTGTAAAGAGAGGGAGCACTTTGCAGGCCATTGCCCTCTTACCCCTTCTTTCCTAAAAGACCTAAGTTGGTTTTTTGAAGAGAGGACTCATCAGATCCAATGACAACTTTTTTTGTAGTAAAATGCACACCACAAATAATTTACCATTTTTACCATTTTACAGTGTATGATTGAGTGGCCTTAATTATATTCCTGATGTTGTGCAACCATTACCACTATCAATTTTTAAAACCTTTTTGGTACCCCAAATAAAACTCTGTAACCATTACGGAATAGCTCTCATTCTCCTCCCCACCGGCCCCAGATTGCCTTGAGTCTGGTTATGAATTTGCCCATAATAGTTAGCTCATATAAGTGGAAAGAATCATACAACATTTGTCTTTTTTGTGAATGACCACCTTTCAAAGTGCTGGTTGTATTGGTGCTGGGGGTGCTAAGTCTTGGCACCAAGCTTGGGGGTCCCTCTGTTATCCCTCAACCAAACAGGCCAGAATGGTCAGGCTTGTCTTTGCTCTGGCCTTTAGCCGGATCAGAAATCAGACACACTTTTTTAAGCCTATTTGTTTATTTTGAGAGAGAGAGAATGCAAGTGGGGTAGGGGGAGACAGAGAGAAAAGGCACTCTCTGTGAGATCATGACCTGAGCTGAAGTCTGACACTTAACCAACTGAGCCATCCAAAACCAGATCTCCAAAATCAGATACGTTTTTATTTATTCATGAGGTCAGGAAATATCTATTGGGTACCTGCTCTGTGCTATGCAATGAGATAGGGATCCGGTCTTTCCTTTTTGCGTCCAAATATTTCTAGATGGGTTGAATCACAGGAATATGACTAAATGTGTGATGTAGCAACTGATCTACTACAGCAGTATAACAAAACATTCTGTAACATTTTATTTTGCATATATGTGTATGATTATATACTGTACTCATTATACATTTATATATATGTACACACATTACAGAATAGGCTTAGAGTCACATATCCATGTATATTTTACTTTATGAATAATTTAAGAAAGCCCAAAGGTAATATTTGTTTTAAGTACTAACTTGAGAGTTACACTCCTCTGTAGAGAAAGAGTGCCCTGTATGTAAGAGTTTATTGGAATCCCCACCCTTCTTCTCCCCCGCCCTCAGACATTACTCTTCCTCGTCCTGGCCTTGGGGAGTCTCAAAGTCTTGTGTCCAAATCCTTGATCCTGCTGCCCCTACCCCTGAATTTAGAAGTCCTTCCAAACCATTTCTGCTTTGCGGAGTTGCTCCTCTGACAGACCAGGTGGGGTGGGGTTGTCCCAGCCTTGGCTGCAGAGCTGAGCTCCTGGTTCCCTGGCTCAGGCAGTAGTCACCCCTCCATCACACTTCCTGCTGAGTATTACTAACCACACCAGTCTGAGGTCTGTGTTTTAATTCCTCCTATAAAAATTTTCCATGATGAATGATGGCTCCCACAAACTGTCTTTGGCAGCATCTGGACAGAGCTGGGAGGTGGGGGTTGTTTTTTCTTCCTCTCCCCCACCCCCACCCTCCAGAGAAAGAGGGACAGTTTCCATGCTGGGCACAGGATCAGTTCAACCTTTACACTATGTGTTCAGGGTTTTTCTTTTCTTTTCTTTCATGATGCTAGAGCCATCTTGGTTTCCATTTTTATTTTCTCCTCTCTCCCTTGAAAATGGTGATCAGGAGCACCTCAGGCAGTTAAACATCTGACTTCGGCTCAGGTCATGATCTCACAGTTCATGGGTTCTGGGTTCGAGTGTCACATCTGGCTCCACACTCACAGTATGGAGCCTGCTTGGGATTCTCTCTTTCCCTCTCTCTCTGCCCCTCCCCTGCTCTCTCTCTCTCTCTCTCTCTCAAAATAAATAAACATTAAAAAAAAAAGAGGGGCGCCTGGGTGGCGCAGTCGGTTAAGCCTCCGACTTCAGCCAGGTCACGATCTCGCGGTCCGTGAGTTCGAGCCCCGCGTCAGGCTCTGGGCCGATGGCTCGGAGCCTGGAGCCTGTTTCCGATTCTGTGTCTCCCTCTCTCTCTGCCCCTCCCCCGTTCATGCTCTGTCTCTCTCTGTCCCAAAAATAAATAAAAAACGTTGAAAAAAAAAAATTAAAAAAAAAAAAAAAAAAAAAAAAAAAAAGAAAATGCTGATTAGCAAGATCCATTTTCCATCCATTTTCCTTGGTAACTCAGCTTCTCACGTGTGCACGTGTGTTTGTGTGTGTGTGTGTGTGTGTGTGTGTGTGTGTGTGTGTACTTTTATCCATCCAGCTACTCGTTTTCAAGCCAGGCAGGAGGCCGGGACTGTACCAGATGGCGTTCTGGGTGCCTGTGCTCTGCAGGCAACATGTTCTATCCCTTGTAAAAGTCCTCTTGCTTTATCCGCCTGTTATTTAGCTAATTCCTACCCACCCCCCCCCCCACAACCACCACCACTTTCTGTTTCTGCTGTTACATCCCCACATCCCCCAGCCAGCTCTAGAGAGGCTTTAGGGGCAAATTCTTAGGACCACTTCCTTCTTTCTTTCTGACCATTTTCTTCCTTCTTTCTGAAAGCTCTATGGGCCCAGTGTTGGGGTTAAGGGCCCAGGGGCATTAAGTGCTCAGATGTTGGGTCAGACCAACTCAAGGCCAAATCCCAGCCCTGTTGCCTTCTAATGCTACTTCAGACAGGTTAATGTACCTTGATTAGTTCCTTCATCTTTAAAATGGGGATTGTTGTGAGAAATAACTGAGCTACTGTTACGTCTCATAGGAAGCTGTCAAGAAATCCTGTTAGCTCTAAATTCAAAACATATCCGTGTTCCTCTTGAGATCACTCTGGCTGTGCCCTGAAGGAGGAGGCCTGGAGTGTACATGCTTGCACTGGTTTTAGGTCCATAATAGTAGTTAGGTGGCAGGTGAAATTTAGAGAATTTCTATTTATTTAAATCTTAAAAACTTTATTTTCAACCATGTTTTCTATTTTTTTTTTCAGTGTAAAAGCCTGGGTCTCTTCTGTAATTTTATTACTGACAATTGTATTATTCTTTTGGCTGCCATGATACGTGAGGTTGCTTTTTTAAAATTTTCATTTCTGAACTACTCATTGTTAGTGTATTATACAAAATACAATTGACTTTTGTATAGTGATCTTTTCTCGTGGTCACATTGCAGAACTTGCTCTGATAATCTTTTGGTGGATTCTTTCAGACTTTATCTATACAAAATCGAGCCATCTGTAAATGGAGATTGTTTTAGTTCCTCTTTTCTAGTTTGTATGCCATTCATTCATTCATTCATTCATTCATTCCTAAATGCTGCGTCTAGGACCTCCTGTACAGTGTTGGACAGAGGTGGTGGGTGACGATGGGCATCATTATCTTGTTTCTGATCACAGGGGAAAAGTATTCATTCTTTTTTTTTTGTCTGTGTATCATGTTAGCTGTGAGTTTCAAGTAGATCCCTTTATCAGGTAGAGAAAATTCTCTCGTATCCCTAATGTGGTGAATGTTTTTATCATGAAAGTGTGATGGATTTTATCAAATGCTTTTTCTGTGTCTGTTGAGACAGTAATGTGGATTTTATCCTTTATTCTGTTCCTATGGTGGATTATTACATTGGTTGACTTTCAGATGTTAAACCAATCCTGCATTCTTGGGATAAATCCCACTCTGGCCATGGCATGTAATCTTTTTTGTTTGTTTCTGCGTTTGGTTTGCTCCTTGTAGAGCAAGCTCCTTGTAGCTTTCTACTGGTTTCTATTCTGGTCTGTCTCCAGTTTCTACTCTTGCTTCCCTAGAGTCCTTTTTCATTTTCATTTAAAAAAAGTAGAGTAGCCAGAGAAACCTTAAAACATGTTAGATCATTTGCTCAAAATCCTGTAGGGAATGCTTTGCTTGGAGGGAAGTGGAAGCGTTTACAGTGCTTTCCAGACCCTGTGTGAATGGTCCCTGTTCCTCCCGTCAGCTCCAACTCTCCTCTCTCACCCTCTTTGGCTCCAGCAGCCCTGTCCAACTTGCTTGTTCTTGAACAAATCAGCCTGTTGTCATTCAGGGTGTCTGCACGTGCTGCCTTCTGATATTTATATGGCAACTTCCTTTCTTTTCATGTCTCAGATATTGCCTCCTCCATGAGGCCTACTCCAGACAGTCTCTTAAATCTTAACCCATCCCAGCACTTCTGATCTCTTTACCCTGTTTTTACTTTTTTCTGTTTTTCCCTTAGCATTTATCACATTTTAGAATACGAATTTAATGTATTACTCAAAAATATCGTATACTAGCTATTTTTTTGTCATGCTACCTCAACCCTTTTGAACACAAAAATCTTTGGTTTATCAGTTTATCCCAGCACATAGTTGGTGCTCAATAAATATCTCTGGATGAATGAATAGTGTATATGAAGCTCCTACAGCAGAGCCCAATTTTTGGAAAAGGCTCAACAAATATTTGATGGTGCTCTGTATTCAAATACTATTAAATGGTGGGGGGAAGAATAATGCAAAATGAAGGATTCTTGTTTTCTGGAGTTTGCAGACTGCAGGGAGGAGACAGAGATTAATAAAATAATCACATCACTGAGTGAATAATTAAAAATCAAATTGTGCAATGAGAAAACGGGGGGAAAGGATAAACACACCCATAAAGTACATGGACCTAGATTAGCCATCAAGGAAGTCTTCCCTGAGGAGGTGAAAACTAAACTAGGATTGAAAGGATGAGGTAGTAACTACATGTGAAGGAGGAGGGAAGGCCCAGAGCATTTCAGGCTGTGGCGTTAGCAAGGACAAAGGACAAGTGATGGGAACATGTTCCAAGGATTGGCAGAGGGAATATTGGCCTTATGGACCATAAGAGAGGGTGATGTGAGACAAGGCTGGGTGGAGGGGTGGTGGCAGGCAGATTTGGTAGAGCTTCCTGGACCATGTTTCAGATTTAGGTTGTTATCCAAGAGCAAGACTGGGTGTGGGGTGGCAATGTGAGGGTGCCCTAACCAGGTGTTCTTGAGAAGATCACTCTAGTTGTAGCTTGAGAGGTTATGGAGAGATTTGTTTTAGAGTTATGGCAGTAGTTAAGGGAGAGATATTTGGGTGATTTTCATGATTTCTACTTCTTTATGCTTAACTGTATTTTCTAATATATCTAAAATGATCATGCAGCTCAATTTGCATTTATTATGCAGGAAATTAAACTGTAAATTTCAACCAAGAGCTAATAACTCTAGAAACTCCAGAAATTACATTTCTCAGTGATGTCCCAGACCCCCATATGCTTGGACTAGGGTGGAAACATCAGAGATCGAAAAGAATGGACAACTTAAGAGCACTCTAGACCTTGAAATGGGGGTGTTTGAGTGTGTGCCCGGTAAAGGCAAGCTGGGGAGGAGGCTGCATGCTCGGTTTCTGAGAAGGTAGTGTTCCATTCTCTGGAAAGGAGAGGACGAGAGAGGGTCACGTCCTGATGAGGAGATTATTAGGATCATGGTATCTGAATGCTAAAGATTACAAGAAGCTCTGTGTGGTATGTAGAACTGAAGATACCCTCCACCCCGTGATCCCCATCTCCTGGTGTTTATACTTTTGTGTATTCCGCTCCCCTTGAGTGTGGGGAAGAGTTGGGACTTGCTTCTAACTAATAGAATACGACAAAAATATAGCATGTTTGTCCTGTGATTATGTTGTGTTTTATCAGACTCTATCTTATTTACATATTCACGTGGAAACTCTCCCTGTTCATGAAGAAAGTAGTCACGTTGGGGAAACCCACTTTGCAAGGAACAGCGGGTGGCCGCTAGGAAGCTGAGACTGGTCTTTTAGCCAACAGACAGCAAGATGCCAGGGTCCTCAGCAAAATGATGTTGCCAACAGCCTGTTTGAGAGGGGAAGCAGACCCTTCCCCAGTGGAGCCTTTAGATGGAGACTCAGCCCTGGCTGATGCCTAGCTGACACCTGACAGTCTTGTAAAACCATAACAGAGAATTTAGCTAAGCCGTGGGTTCCTGCCCCATGGAAATGGTAAGATAATGAGTGCTGTTTGAAGCTGCTCAGTTTGTGGTAACTTATTACACAACAATATAGATAAAAAAATCTAGGTGGCAATTTCTATATCTAGGCCATCTGAGATACAGAATATTTTTTTAAAATTTTTATTTGTTTTGAGACAGATCACGAGCCAGGGGAGGGGCAGATAGAGAGAATCCCAAGCAGGGTCTGCACTGCCAGTGTGGAGCGGATGCGGGGCTTGAACTCAGGAACTGTCGAGATCATGACCTGAGCCAAAACCAAAAGTTGGATGCTTAACCGATCGAGCCACCCAGGCGCCCCTGAGTTATAGACTGTTTTACTTCCAAAGATAATTTGGTCATTCTGTTTCTCCATGTACTGGGGAATAGGGACTCGTTTTTCTCCAGGGGCCTCTCCTGACTGGCAAATGACAGCCTGCGGGCTCATCATCTGCAAACACATGTGCAGACATGAACCTTCACTTCCTCACTTAGTTCTGCCAGTGATGCCATTCAGGTTCATGTCGTGTTTCAGGAAGTGTGGTAGATTTTAATTTAATTTAATTTCCCTTAATTTTTGCTTCACCTCACTCTTCATACTTTCCCATCAGTTACATCTTATTATACCCACTTTACAGATGAGGAAACCAAGATTTGGAGCAGTCAAGTAAGCCCAGAACCCACGACCACAAAAGTGGCACCTCCAGGCTTCTAACCCAAGCTCTGTAGCTCCTAATTCATCAGCTCAGCTCTGGCATTCACGGACCTCTGTGGCTTTGCTACCAATAGAGTTCTCCTTCCTTGTCACCATGACTACCTCTAAATATCATCATCCACTCATGCTTCAGCTTAACTGCTTCCTGTAGGCAAGCGCTAGAGTCAAGTGGAACAAGTTGTTTGTTTCATTGGCCCAGTGACACATTAATCCTATGATATGACCTCGTACCAGTCACCTACCTGACCTCTTGAACTGCACAGCCCTTATTGAAATGATGAAGAAATTGAACTGAGAGCTATCTTATAATCTTTCTAGAACTATGTTGAAGGTGGAGAGATCACTAGATCTCTAGAGCACTAGCTCTAGAGTCAGGCAGATGTAGACTTTTGTGCCAACACTGCCTCTTGCTAGCTGCGGGAACGTGGAACTTGGAACTTTGCTCATTGTAAGACAGAACTGATGATTTCACCCTCTGGTATTCCTGTGAAGATTAACTGATGTGTAATCATGTCCATAGGACACTTAGCACAGGGCTTGGCATTTATACGGGCCCCCCAAAGAGTGGAGACAAATGACTTAAGACTATTATAAAGCCTCTTAAAGTTTATTTCTACTTGAAGAAGTAAATTGAATTCTTGTAAGTCTGTGGCTTTTTGCTAAATTCATGACAAAAGAATATTTAGAAATTTGCCGGTGGTTTAAGTTTGGCTTTATCTGAGGAGGAGCATGGAAGTGACCTCTGACCTCTAGCATCTTGACTGAGTTAGCCCACCCCATTGGGACAATGGATAGGATAGAGGCTGTTCTACTCCTTTGGGTATTGTAGTTTTCTTGGAGCAGGGTATTTTGTAAGAATCTATTAAATGACCCATTCAGTGATGTACAGTCACAGAAAGTTGATGAAGGAGGACATTTTGGCATTTCTATTTTCAATCCCACTTGGACATCCAACTGGGGGGTGCACATAATGTGGGATGGTGGTATGGGTTTAAACTCTGAGAAAATAAGCCCTCTCAAAAAGTCCTCTTCTGTGGAATCAGTGAAACTACTAGCAACATGGGTGCTGGATGTCCATGTGGAGCGGGGAACAGCTCAGCACCCCAAAGGCACTGATTTTGGGGCCCCTGTTCACTGTCTCAATGCAGTGGATTTGGTTTCTTGGAGTGGAAGTGAATATTTTCTTACTTACTTAGACTTTAGCTGCTTAAAGTTTTGCTTTATTTGTATTTATAGCCGTTGGTTGACAAAGTGGTTACCTCATTTCTGATGGGTTTTACATTCTTAGTTATACTGGGAGAGCAGGAGAGAAGCAGAGAGATATGCTCAGAGAGTGGACCGAATTCCAGATATTTACTGTCAAAATAGACCCTGAAATACAGAGCCTCTGGGTGACATTCACATGAGTGGCTTGGTGCCTGGATCTCAGCACCATCTGGGAGATCAAATACTTTGTGTTTGCTCACTAGTTCATTAGTTGATTCCAGACGTTTGTTCTTGTTCAGATCTTTTATGGACCCTATCCATTAAACAACATCTTTGTAAGCTTTTTATTTTTAAAGGAAAACATTTACATCAGATTCCCCGTATGCACACATGCGTGTATATGCATTGAAATAAAAGTTTCTAGATCACAGTGGACCTTTGCTACATGAAACGATATTGATATAATCTATTCTATTACAGTTGATTCAATTTCATCCACAAAGTTAGTCAGAACCTATGAAATTGATTTTACAATCAACTATTGGGTCACAACTTGCAGTTTGAAAAAAAACTGTTCTTAGAAAATCTAGAGAACTTTTTGTTTCAAAACAGAGCCCCTCGCCGCCTCTCTTCCTACTTCCTGGATTGCACATTCTCTGAGTCCTTTAGTGTAGATGCTTTGGGGGCCAACCCTGTACTCTGTTATTGATTGCATTTCCTCACAGATATTATCTGTTCCTGTGGCTCCAATGATCATTGTTACCATAGTGACTCCTGAATATGTATCTCCAACTCCAGATCTCTCTAGAATTCTGTATCTATGCTTCTAGCGTCATTCTCAAAAGTTCCATGTAGCTGTGTGCCCCTCATCCTGAGCTCAGCACTTCCCAAATAGAAATGATTACCTTCTGTAAACACCTCAGTTTCCCTCTTTTGTTGTAATGGCTTTTTTGTTCTCCCATTTACCCCAACTGAACACTTCAGGCCATGACCAACTTTTGCCTTTACTTTGCCCTTCACAACAAGCCTGTCATCAAATCCTGTGAATTCTTTGTTTACAAGCTTCACCTCATGTTTCTGACCTTGACACCATACCCCTTTGATCCAAAATCAATCAAAATCAATCAAATGGCTTATGACCTGTGCACTTGAATCAGGTCTCTTTAGAATAGTAGGCTACAGTGGTCTGAAACCTTATGTCCATCGTTGCCCTAAAGGTGTCTTACGCTGCACTACATGTTCATCCCCCAGTTAGGAGCTGAAAAGAAATCTTTTCTTGTTACTCAGGAATCAGCCTCACCTCTTTGACTAATATGACACTTTAGCATGTATTTCCTGCCATGTAATGTCACTATTTGGGTTCATAATTATGTGCTATGTTATCACACTATTCGATATTTTCTAGAGGGTTTGGATCTGGGAGTCACCTTGAACTTTCTTCTCAACATCAAAGAGTAACCAAACCATACTGACCTATCCTCTAAACCAGTTATTTTCCAACACTCATATGCCTATGAATTCTCTGTTGGAATGAAAGTTCTGATGCAGCAGGCCAGGGATGGGGTTTGAAAGTCTACGTTTCTGTTTGGCTCCCAGGGAATGCAAAGCTGCTAATGGGAGCCCCATGCTTTGAGGAGCAAGGCTCCAAGCTTCCGTTCAACCTATCTTTCTTCATTCTCTGTCCATGCTACACTTCTGGCTGGAGCCCTTGTCACCTCAAATCCTCTTCCCCACCTCTAGTATGTCCCTCATAAAACTATCACCTAATGGATCATTACCTCCTCAGTGAACTCCCCAAAACAAAAGTGCCATGCAAATCAGAAATGCAGGGTCACCTTATAGACCTGGCCTGTGATCTAGAATGGGGCTCGGTCCTTTGCTTGGAACACCCTCATTCTTTCTTTTCATGCTTCCTTCTCTGCTAATCCCCTTTGATGAACTTAATGTGGCTACTCTACTTCCCCCACTCCCTCCGGCACTGATTTCCTTTCGCACCAGCCCAGCCCAGGCTCAAGAAGTTTTGGCTGCATTGGTGTACTCACTCAGCCTCCACATCCCGCCCTTTCCCAACCCATCCTCCAGAGTTGCTGGGGTTCCCAAGTATAAACCAAGAGACTGGCTGGAGCTCTGGCGGGGATGAGCAACAGATATATGGGGAGCATAGTGTAAGGAAGGTGGTGGAAGGTGGGAGGCAAGACAGGGGAGGGGGGAGATATTTCCAGCAGCAATGGAGACTCCTGAGACCCATTTTCAAAACAGACACTTTGCTTGAAGCAATTTCTGCATTTATGCCTCCTTAATGGTCAGTGCTGCAATTAATGGAATGCCTGCTCCCCGGTTAATAATGGGGCTGTTAGGTGGCAGCAATGAGCCTGCTGGCTTTGGGATCCATGGGCTGACAAAAAGACCATTGAACATTGACTTTTCCACTTTTCTTTCTCTTTCCCCAGGGCCGCCACCGAAGTTCTGGCAGCATTGCTGAAATCCAGTAAGCACCTCTTTTGAAAAGTCGTTATTTCTTTCCCCTCTGAGTTCAGTGAAAGGTGCTCTTGGTATCTCCATGGCTCATTTTCAACCTGGAAGGCAATAGAGCCATTTCTGGATCTTTGGGGGGTGAGATGGAGAATACTATGGCTATTCCAAACACAAGGCTGCAAAGAGAGAGTTAATATCTGTCCATGTGGGCATGCCTGTGCATAATGCTGTCAAGATAATTTATTCTAAAGGGAGCATGTTGTCTTCTGCAGACCTGAGGAACTCTTCAGCTCCTTCTAACAGGGCCAGTGGCCCTTAAGGACTGTTGAAATGAGGTCCAGTTTCCAGTAGGATTGTCCTGTAGAAGAAAAGATTATGGCACTGGGTGGGAAGCAGGATTCTTGCATTTGGTTCTGATACCAGTTCATGACTCTGTATTTTTGAGCAGGTGGGGTGTTGGGAATTTCTTGGACAGTGTAGATTCTAATAACAAATTTATATTAAAAATTTGGCTCTCTTTTCAGTTACTTGAGTGATTGCAAAAGAATAGCTCTGGGGGTCTGAATAATTTGAAGATTTTTTTTTTGTTTGCCTAGTAGCCCTGGTCTAATTACATTGGGAGTCAATTTCATGTGTGCAATATAATAGAAGACTCCATGCACTTGGGAGCAAAGAAGTCTTAGCTAATGTTTTTATTCCCCCCCCACCCTTACCTCTTCATCTATTTTAATTTGGCACCTTGGAAACCAGCTGCTTCAATTGTGATATTTGTTTCTCTATAGGGAGCCCGAGGCCTGTGGGTAATAGGTGAACTTTAATAAAACTTATAAATAAATAAATAAAAATAAACACCCCCCCCCCCCCAACAATGTATCTCTGTCAACTATACGCACAGAGAAAGAGCCACATCATGGAGCACTTCCATTTCTAGACTGAAGGAAAAAAAAATTAAAGCTTGAATTTATTTGGTTGATTGTAACTGGCCACAATACACAGGACTGTTCACAACTCTCTGTCCTGCAGGGAGAGTGAAAGTGCTTAGTGCAGGTTGGGGGAGTGAAGAGTGACAGGTTAGAAAGCCTTGAGATAGGAGGCGAGGGAGAGTATAACCTGTGGGTTATGGACAGGTTAAGGCAGAACTTGCTTCGGGTTTGGCATCTGGGTTCTCATTATTTACCCGCCCCCACTGCCGCTCCTGATGACAGTGCCCGGTGTTTGGTGCAGCAAGAGTGCTGGGTTGCAGGAAGTAAAGGACCCGAGAGGGGCTGGGTAAGCCATCCTGTGAATGCTGTGCCTTGGGAATGTAGCTTTCTCCTATATCCCCCGGAGTTTGGGTGGTAGAGATCTTCATGTCTCATGGGGAGAGAGCCCTGAGAGTGGAGAAAGGCTGGCCTCCCTTTCAACACACACACACACACACACACACACACACACACACACACACAGCCCTATTTCTCAGATTGCTGGCTTAGAGGTAATACACAACGTACTGCTATGTGTAGAAATTTGAAAGCAGTCATATGCCCGTTATTAACTATTTCCATATGAGGCATGATGCACGGACCCATGGGAAACAGTAGCCAGTGAAAATACTGACTAATTCGGGCTTGGAACCTTTAGCCAGGTTTTCAGCACACTGGCTGTCCTTAGCTAACTGAGCATGCTGTGCTAGGGGATCAACTTAAAAAGTTTCTAACGTCTACCCTGCCTTCAGAACTCAGCTCGGACCTTTCCTCCAAAAAAACTTTCCCTTTCCCCACCAAGACTGGGTTGGAAGACCTCCCCCATGTTCCCAGAGGCTCTCCCTCTCCGCATGATTCCTCTGTATTGGAATCACCGGTGTTCACCTCTGCCAGCTGATGGCAAACTTTTGCAGGCAAGGGGTATCTTTGTAGGTTGTTGAATTATTTGCATTAGCACAACGAAAAGCTCAAAGTAAATTTATGGACTAAACATTAAAATGAATGAATAATGAATACCTATGAATGAATGAAATGAATGAATGATATTTACATATATAAAAATGACAGTACTGCCCTCTACTACCTGAACCCAACAACCCACATACAGAACCAATGATCTTAACACTTGTAGTTCTAATCTCTATTTAACTATACTAATGGACTGTTAGGGAACTGATAGCCTGATGCTCTCCATATAGAAAACAGGTTTTATTGCCCCATTAGAAGGGTGTGTGGGGTTATTCCTAATTCAGCTTACCTGTCCATACAGACTTTTGTTTGGGTCTTAGCTGTCCACACTGACTTTTGTCTGGGTCTTAGCTTCTTTCTAACATGAGGGAGTTGGATGGGAGGTTCTCTATCATTCTTTCCACCACTTAAAACTCTACCTTAACATGTATTGGGGTTTCCAAACATTGGCACTCCTGCGTGCTGGACTGGATAACTCTCAGTTGTTGAGGACTGTTCTGTGAATTTCAGGAGGTTTAGCTACCTCCCTCGCCTTGACTCACCAGATGTCAGTAGCATTCCCAGTTATAATGAACAAAATTGTCTCTAGACACCACCAAATGTGCCCTGAGGGTCAAATATACATCACTGATGTATATTTGACCAAACCCATGAGTTGAAGCCCATTCAAGGTTTCAAACTACCTCTTCCCAAATACCTTTATTGGTGTTTCATAGAAATGTTCTTCTTGAATAACTGACCTTATAAATTCCCCAGCACTGGCATCATTGCTATGATCTCAAAAGAGGTAAAAAACACAAATGGCAGAAAGTTGCTATGGGCATGCAGACATTACTTGAGAGGGAACAGGTTCTAAGCATTTAGAGGATCTTAGAACAAGGAGGGCAAATAGGTTTCATTACAAGTGCCAACTTCCATGTGTAGGTGGAAGGATTCTAAGATCCTATTTGAGCTCAGCAGGAAAGGGCTCAGCAGGAAAGGTATTTAAGTAGCAAAGTTTGTCATGGATTTGGGGAGGTGCAGTAACACAACACCAGACAGTCACCATCTTTGTTCTACCAGCCTGACCAAAGTATTGAGTGGCATGGAGGGTCTGGGGAAGGGTGGTACTGCTCCAGTAGGCTGGGGTTTCTGTGGGAGAGGTTAGTGCCATGGAATCCTCTAGTTTCTTTGTACTGTCTTCATGCATAGTTAAAACCTGACATGGAATGCCTGTCCATTTGGATCCCAGGGGAGTCTATGTCTGCTGAACCTAAATTCAGGAATTCAGTTTCTGCCTAAAACTTACCATATGGCACTGATATCTGGGAGTGTATGTGAGCCTTTGGTTCCTAGAGGCATAATCCTTTCAGCTAGTGATTAGTCTGGTCTTTACGCTTGTTGGTCCTATAAAAGTTGACACTGTCGTGTATCTCTGTAATTGCTTCACAAAGGAAGTGCCTTCCCCAGTTAAAATAAAGCCAGAAGGACATATCTACTACCTTGGGGCAGCCAATGCTTCTGTGGAAATAAACTTGGGTGCGCCTGGGAATCTGAGGCTAGTAAGGTCCTATCTGTACCTAATGGGTCTAGAGGGGGCTGGAGACCATCCCCACCAGCATCGAGAAAGCAGGACTGAGGATCTGGGAGACCTGGAGCCTGTCTACCTTAGCAACAAAAGAGAGAAAGAGGACCTGGGTCGCATAGGACAATTTTGTCATGCTGCCTTGGCTCTCTCTTCCATCTAGTAGCTGCTACATGAGAAGCCAATGTAGGATAGGTGGATGGCAGGAAGAGGGAAATGAACCAGAAGACATCTCTTGTCTCTTTCCCTTCCTGAGGGATAGCAGGCAAAACAAGCTTGGAAGTCCTAGGCCTGTATTCCAACTGCCTCAGCAATATAGGACGCGAAAAATGAAAAACCATTGCCCATCAAGTGTCCTTTTTGTGTGTGCAGGGGCTAGAATGGTCTAACCCAAATGTCATACCTTTCATGACATCTGTTCCCCTGTTTGACTCCCATGTGTGCAAACCCTTCTTCAATTTCACTGTACTGAAAGTTTTGCCCTTTTATGCTTTCACTTATGCAAAACCACTTAGCTTTTCATTACCAAAACTTAACAAAGCTTTGATTAAGAAATAGTGCTTCTACTGCAGGCAATTTTTTTCCCTCTAATAAACCCAAGTAACATATTGTCCTTTGTCTCTCTCCATCTTGTGGATTGCCTCCAGTCCACCTTTCCCTCCATCTGTACCTGTACCTATATCTCTGTCTTTGTTTTTTTAATGTTTATTTATTTTTAAGAGAGACAAAGCATGAGCCAGGGAGGGGCAGAGAGAGAGAGGGAGACACAGAATATGAATCAGGCTCCAGGCTCTGAGATGTCAGCACAGAGCCTGACACGGGGCTCGAACTCATGAACAGTGAGATCATGACCTGAGCTGAAGTCGGACACTTAACTGACTGAGCTGCCCAGGCACCCCTGTCTTTTTTTTCTTTTTTCCTCATCCTCTTCTCCTTTTATCACTGTCTGCCCCAACCCCAACCCCTGCTTCTCTCTCTTTTCACTCCTTAACACCCCTTCCATGAGCATTAGGTATAAATGCAGGTTTGAAAAATTGTGGCTCTGGAAGCATCACTTGAATGAACGTGTGGTGATGGCAACCTGCCTGATTTGTACTGGGTCCAGTGATGAATCTTCTAATAATGCCTCGGTATTAACCTTGTTGCCCAGATTTAAAGGTCACATTCCTGCAACAAGGCAACACCCAAAATACTTTCTGGTTGAGACCTTAAATCTTAATAAGATGATGGTTTTACTTCAGACTACTCTGCAACTTAAGAGGAGTCTGGAAGTTTTCAGAAGTGAGGGCGTGGGGAGGGTGTTGGAAATAGGGAAGTAAGTTAATACAGGAAGGAGGACAAGGAAGAGGGAGGGAGGGATACAGGGAGCAAACGGGAGGTTTGGCAGGAAGATCAGACTCGTCCTAGGTCTTCCTAGTTAATGCTCTGGCTGGCCGGCTCCTGGGAAGGCCCATCAGCCTGTTGCTGTGGGTGTGTAGGCAGGGAGGACCTTCTAGTACCTACAGCCCTGACTCTGTGGAGACACCCTCATGCTCTCAGTGATGTCTACTGTGGCCTGGTCTTGAGCAATGCAGTGATGGGAGGGCACGATGGCCAGACACCTGCTTTGCTGCAAAATGTCATAGTAGGAGCCGTTATTGAGGTGCACCCATCTGAGGCTTTTGTAGGAATGGTAGGAGCTCTGAAGAGTTCTGAGAATGACACTCTATGTTTTAGGATGGTTGGCATTGCGATTCCTGTGACCTTGTGATGATGCACAGGTAGCAGTGGGTTAGTGCGGCCTTCACGGGACTCACAGGTACAACCTGTGTTCCCATGGGGCCTGTCCTCTTGACTTCAAGGCTCTGACCTGCCTCAACAGGGATTTGCCCACATAGTGTGTTTTCCCCTTCTGTTTCCAGGTGAAGGCCATACACTGTCAGAGCTGGAAGAGACCTTTGAGGTTGTTTAGTGTGGTGGTAGTCGACTGATTGGTTAATTGATTGATTGAGAGCTCAGAGCCCTGTCTATCTTCCACTAATTTCCCTCCAAGATGGCTTCACAGACACACTCACAAAAATATAGGGCTTCTGAGAACCTAGAAAATGATTGATCTTTTAAAAAAATTGAAAGTAGGGGTCCCTGAGTAGTTCAGTCAGTTGAGTGTCTGACCTTGATTTTGGCTCAAGTTGTGATCCCAGGGTCGTGGGATCAAGCCCTGTATTGGGCTCCACACTGAGGATGGAGTCTGCTTAAGATTCTCTCTGTCCTCTGCCCCTCTCCCCGTCTTGTGCTGTCTCTCTCCCCAGTGGAAAAAAAAATAAACACTTTTTAAAAAACTGAAATATATTTGACATATAACATTGTGTAAATATAATGCATGTTGATTTGATACATTTATATATTGTAATGTAATTGTCATTATAGCACTAATTTGCACCTCTATCATGTCACATAATTATCAGTTCTTTTTAGTGGTTGGAATAATTAAGATCTAATCTCCTAGCAAGTTTGAGAATTATAATACAGAGTTGTCATCTATATCCCAGAAAACTATTGGCTTTGTCCCCTCCCCTATCTCCTTATTTTTACACAGGGAAACTGAGGACCAGAGAGAGGGAGTGACCCACCCAGATATCTGTGACTTTGGAGTTTCCTGTCCGGATGACCCTGGCTCCTTCTTCATATCTCAGCACAAATACCTCTGTGCGGAGTTTTTCTGAATACTACTCAACCCCATTTAATGCCCAGCATTAGATTAAACCTATTAAACCTTTTATAGAATCTTATATTTATACCTATAAGAACTACCCATATGGTAATCAATGATTCCTGTATTTTTGCATATGTGTGTAAGGATTTTTCTTATTGGGTATAGCTCCTTGAAGGCTGGGGTCCCTTCTGTGTCCCTCATACTTCACATTGGGCTGTGCCCAAGACTAATACATTCATGGTGACTAAGGAAGGATTCCAGTTTCTTGATTTAAATCACATACATTTATTTTCAGCATGCCTTTAGTGAAGAGGCCAGCCCAATTCCCATCCCCAGAAAGAATCAAATTGTGATGTGATTCTAGACTCAATGTCTCTTCTAACATATCTTTTGGAGAAGCGGGCAGTATATTTCTGTGATGAACCAAAAACCTGCTTCAAATAATATTGATAGATTTTGGCATTTTTCACACTGGTATGGACTGCTGCAGTCAGCTTTGTGTGAATGCGGAGTAACAAGCTATTATCTGTCACACTGCTGTATTGAAATGACACCACAGATATCTACAGTTTATTGAGTTCTTAGTATGTCAACCACTTCATATACATTTAGCCTGTCAAGGAGACATTGTTATCCCCACTTTACAGGTGTAAGAGCTGAGGTTTGGGAAGCTTACGTAACGCACACAACTTGTGGGCTGCAGAGCATACTGCCTGTGTCTAGATGCTGGGACCTGAGCCCTGTGCATTCCAAGAAGAGAATAGTGAGGATAGGCTTATTTAGCCCAAATAAGATAAGATCAAAAGCTGAAAGGAGGCTACATAAATACTTTCTAAGTATCAGAAGGATTTTTTTTTGGGGGGGGGTGATTGGGAGCATTTGTCATTTAATTGAGAAAAGAGCAGTACGTGGTCTATCCCATATAAGCATTGGAATGGGACCTGGTAAGAGATGCCCAACATACCAGCATGGCTGTGCAAGGGGCCAGAGTCTTTGCTGTGAGGCTGAGCATCGGGGAGAATCTGATGAACGATGGGGTGAGGGAGAGGAAGGGAACTGGGACAGGAAGAATCACAGACTCCCATTATGTCATTCTTCAT
Source organism: Panthera onca (assembly GCF_046562875.1). Classification (NCBI taxonomy): domain Eukaryota; kingdom Metazoa; phylum Chordata; class Mammalia; order Carnivora; family Felidae; genus Panthera; species Panthera onca. The sequence continues at coordinate 9,091,013 of NC_138344.1, read as the reverse complement.
TCAACTTGGCACATTGGTTGTTGGTTTTTTCCCCCTCACCCTGGCTCAAAGTTCAGACCTCTTTGCCAAATATTTTTGTCTTTTGTACAAGTACATAAAATATTTTAAAGGTTTAAGCTGATAGGATACCACACATTCTCTTTAATCCCCTTCCCTGTCCCCCTCCCCTGGTCAGACTCCGTAGCTGAGTGTGGACGGACAGGGACTGGCCAGACTGCAGCAGGTGTAGTTCCTCTTCTTGCCATGTGGTGGTGCTGTTCTTTTAGTTATCTTGGCCCCAGCAGTGGAATATTTATTTTCAGTGAGTAATTTGTTTATCAGGAGGTTATTTTAATCTAATTTTGGCCATATTTGCTATTCCACACTATCTGTACTTCCCAGCATTAGCAGCTTGCATGTCTTGAAGGAAATTAGCTGAAGATGGTCTCAGAGGCATTTGCTCAACCATTATTTAAGGGAGTTGGGAGGAGGCGGGGTGAGTGGAGCCCTTGGTTGGAAAAGCCTCTGGAATTTGTTGCATCCCCAGTGATGTTGAGCATGACTGAGCAGGACTTACGGAGGGCGGGGAGCATCCCCAGCAGCTTTTCTGAGGGCTGCCTCTGGTGAACAGCAGCAAATCTTGCAGTTACCTTTCCCCATCTCCCTCATGCCCTTCTGACAACCTGTATCTTCCTCGCCTTTGCTGCCAAGGCCAAAGGCACCACTTAAGGGAAATGCCTGTCGGCCTTCCCACGCTCCACACGAACCCCTCATCCCATTTCATAATGGGTTTCTTGAACTGTTTCCTGCCGCCACTCCAGGAAGTACGAAGCAGGGCCGAATGTGGGAAGAGAATTACTGTTTATTAGAGTACCTTCAAGGAATAACCATCATGACTGGTGATTACAGAACTCTGACGCTTACCATGCATTTTACACGCCCATTTTACAAACGAGGAAGGAATAGTGAGGGAGGTGTGTGAATTTCCCAACGATCCCCGAAAAGGTAAGTAGAGAGCTAGGTTTGAACTTGGTTATGACCGTCTCTGAGGCAGAATATCGTCATATTTCAAAGGCGATCCCCACTTTCCACGTGGGAGTTGGAGAAATCTGGACTCTGCTGATCGCCCGTGTGCTCTTAAATTGCTTCCTCATCGTTGCCCTTGACTTCAGCCTGGCTTTACAAAAATGGGCGGGCTCCACAGGATGAGTGCTTGGAGGATTCCTTCATAGGAGAACCCTTTTCAAAATAATGAGGATATGACACATCTCAAGTAGATAAAATGGGAGCAGAAGTGGGAGGCCCCAACGAATGATAGAATGATAGCCTGATCTGTCCCTGGCTACCCCCTCTTTTCCTGGCTTGCTTGCTTACTTGCTTTATTTATTTATTTATATGCTTATTATTGAAGTAGAGTTGACATCCACTGTTTTATTAGTTTCAGGTGTACAATGCACTGACTCCATCACTCTGTATATTATGTGGTGCTCACCACGATAAATGTAGTCCCCATACAACATTTTTACAGTCTTATCGACTATGTTCCCCTATGCTCTACTTTTTATTCCTGTGACTCACTTATTGTATAACTCCCTTCGGTGGCTCCTGATTGACTCTGAGAAACTTCCATTATGTTCCTTGGGGCTTAAAGGAATCAAGTTTGAGAACCTCTGAAATAAATTTTCTCACGGGACGCTCTCAGCATTCAGTCTGTGGTCTGAGATTATGGCTTAAAGATGCGTGGACACATCCTCCAGGAGGTTGGAAAAGTGTGCTCGGTTTTTACTATGTGGTGGTCATAAGGAAGGTGGCCATAGTGAAGTTTGTTTGACTCAGAGAAAGATCCGAAATGTTGTATTCACCACTGAGACCTGGTTGAGGAACTTTTAAGTCTCTTGGAGCCAAGAGACTCAATTAAACAATTCAACTAAATCTAATTAAATGGGGAGGCTCAGCATCCAGTGGAGATTATAACGGTGGGAAGTATGGGCAGGATGGTGAACCACCCTCCCAAGATGGCTGGGGGGTTGGAGGCATCCACACCGCACAGAGCTGTGGATGGTGGCGTTGAGTTTTTCCTCTTAGGCACAAAAGTGTTGGCTACATCACATACTGTTGTAATGAGATTGGAACCAATCCTGGTTCTTACACCCACACAGGATGCTGTCTTTTACCCAGGTGGTCCTGTACTCTCGCAGTAATGTAAGCCCTAGTAATGTAAGTTCTGTATCCAGGGCTTTCCCTCTGGCTTGATTATCTGCCTGTAAGTTTGAGCCAAGGTGTTCCTTTGACAACAGTGTGAATGCCTCCTTAAGGAGGCTCAGGGTCATGTGTGAAGGGTGTGTGTTTGCTAAAAGCTCAAACCACTTATTCTCTGAAAGGATAAGACCTTGTGGAGAATAGTGTTTGGATAGTGGTCTCGAAGCTGGCTCTGATCTTCTGTGGATTCCAATCAGAGCCCCTCTGGGTGTGTTCCTTAGTGACTGTGCTGGAACCACTTCATGTGTAAAGTGGGGAAAACGATACCCTCCAAGGATAATTAATAAGATTTAAACAGGGTGATGTACATGTGGTAGGAGCATAATGCTAGATCTTAGTACATCTCCGTAAAGATCACGTCTCACTTTATTATCACCACCATTTGGAAAATCCTGGGAATTTCAGGAATTGATCCTACAAAGGCATAAAGCCTATTGCAATGTAAATTCATCTCCTAACATATCCCCTGAGTATTGAATGAGACACAATTGCTTTCAGCCTCTGTCTTCCCTCTAGAAGCTTTTTCTGCAAAAGGAATAGATAAATCATTGAATTCAGCATATCTGGCCCGTTCAGTTGACCCAACTGAATACCCTTATTTAGTTTCCATTCTAGGGAATCAGGGGTTAACATCCAAGGTTGCTGAGCTCTAAATGTTTTAGACTTTAGAACTTGTATCATCCTGGCATAATAAATGACTGGCTATGGATTGACAAAGATAAAGTATCACAGAGATTTAAAGAGATAGACAAAAAAGATAAACATCTCCCGGCTCTGAAGGTGCACAGTAACTTCTTCATCACATTCAGGATCGACTGTACAATTATTTGTTTATGTCGAGGTGTAAGTCAGGTGTTTCCTCCAGACTCTAATATTAGCAGTTTACAAAGCACCTTTTCATGTATTATCCCATTTAATCTTTACATAGTCTTGCAAGACAGGCAAATATTTAACTATTGTATAGTGATTCTCGACATGAGCGATTTTGCCCCGGAGGGGACATTTGGCACGTTTTGGTTGCCATATCTAGTGAGTAAGACCAGGATGCCACCCAACATCCTGCAGTCCCCACTCCTGCTCCCCAGGAAATGAGAATATCCAGCCCCAAAAGGCAATCGTGCAAGGCTGAGAAACTGTTCTGTAGAGAAAACATCGGGGCTCAAAGGGGTTGACTGACTTGCCCAAGATTGTGTAATAGGAACCTGACATATTGGCATTAAAATCCATACGTTCATTTCACTTCCAGAGAATTTCATATCTTTTTTTTTTTTTTTTCCTAAGAAATAAGAGTTTGCCTAAATGAAATGCTTCCCAGGACCACTGCATGCACACGGATGATGGTGAGGCTGCTGTAGTGGCAGGGGCGGTTGGAGACCCCGCTCAGCCTCTCCCTGAGCCCCTGCCCCAATCCCAGGGGCGCACAGCAAAGTAAGCACTGCCACCCATACAGTATGACCCAGGGAACACCAGACCCCACCTGGCATCCCCAGACTCCCAGCTTTCATTGCAGCCATCACATTATCTAATCTATCTATCTATCTATCTATTATTGATTAGGGGATGACAGACTGAGAGTTGTGCTTTAGTAAGATGTGTTGGGCCATGGAGGAGAGCTGGAGGCAGAGGGCCCCCATAAGAGTCTACTGTGAGTACAGTCTGGGTGATAGGAGAGAGGACCAGATGCATCAGGGGTGACAGGACTCAAGCTGGAACCAGGGAGCACAAGGCTAGGGTCCCGTGCTTCCTTACCGCTGTGCTGTTGAACGCCCTAAGGCCAGAGGGCAGTCTTAGCCAGCAGCGCGGAGGCACACGCTCCCGCCTTCCTGCAGCGCCCCCTCCAGGGCCGGAGGCATACTGCAGCATGTACAGATTGGCATGGGATGTTGCCTCACTTTGCGGGTGTGTTTCCCGCTGATATCACTGTTCCTCTGTCCCTGGCCAGAAGCAGGCAACGCCACCGACAGACTGGTATCTCACTTAGCAATTGACAGAGAAAAGCAACGGGGAAGGTCTCAGCTTTCTTCTTTCTGGTGTAAATCCTGGCTCTCCTCTTCAAGTATCATCTTCTGATGAGTTGACGATGGAAAGACAGTGAAACCAGGAAGGTTTTCTGCAGGGACTCAGATGGGACAGTGGCTTGTCTTGGGTCTTGGCAAGTGTTTCTTTCCCTACCGAAGTCTAGACTCAAAATAAAAGTTGGGATGGGTAGGAAAGCACCTGGAAAAATTGAGGTCCAGGCAAAGATGATCATTCTTAAGTGCTTTCTTGCAGAGATTACAAAAACAAATAACAAAAAGGAGAGTGAGAAAATCTCAGCGTGACATATCCCTCCACTTTTACACAACCTGCCATGATGGATGTCAAAATGGCAGAGGTCACTCATTCTGATCCCTACGCTCCTTTTCAATAATCTCCTACTCTTGTCTCACTTTTTCTACCCGCTTTGGCTGCAGACTTTTTGTTATCTGTACACCAAGTTTGGGCTTCTCCATTTGCTTTCCTCTCAAGATTTCTGGAATTTTCTGCCACCAGATCTCTCCTTCCTGATTCGTTCTTATCATTCAGATCTCAGCACTAATACCGTCTCCTTGAAGGGTCTTTTCCTTGACCACCCAATCTAGAGTAGTTGCGCCTTTAGTCACTCTACCATTACTATTTTTTTTTAAAGTTTATTTATTGGGGCACCTGGGTGGCTCAGTCGGTTAAGCATCTGACTTTGGCTCAGGTCATGATCACGGTTCATGAGTTTGAGCCCCACATCAGGCTCTGTGATGAGTCTGCTTCAGATTCTGTGTGTGTGTCTCTCTCTCTGCCTCTCTGCTGTTCTTGCTCCATCTCTCTCTCTCTCTCTCTCTCTCTCTCTCTCAAAAATAAATAAAGAACATTTAAAAATTTTAAAAAATGTTTATTTATTTTGAGAGAGAGAGAGTGCATGCATGGGGTAGGGGCAGAGGAAGAGGGAGAGAGAATCCCAAGTAGGCTCCGACTTGTCAGTGTGGAGACCAACATGGGGCTTGAACTCACAAACTATGAGGTTATGACCTGAGCCGAAATCAAGAGTTGGATGTTTAACCAACTGAGCCACCCAGGGACCCCTCTACCATTGTTCTTTATTTTGCCCTGTAGTACTTGTCACTATCTGAAATTATTTTTTTCCCCTTTGTGTGTGTGCCTATTTAGATGTGTGTCTCTCCAGCTCCCCCATGGGAAACAAGCCATGGTCTAGCCCATCTCCTACTGTAGTACCCCAATGCTTAGAACAGTGCCTGGCATATGCTGGTGCATAGTACTTGCTAAGTAAGTGTTTGTTGAATGAAGTAATGGTGGTGCCTTGGATGTGGGGAATATGAGCATAATTTCAGTTGACAGTTTACTGAGTACCTCACTACAGCAGGATCTGGCTTTCAGGACCAAATGCCTCTGCATATTTGCATATGCAGAGAAAACCTCTCAAGTGATAACCTCTTGCTGGGAATGAAGTCCTTTTAGAGAATTTTCAGACTAACAATATTGAAAAGTGAATCATATTTCCTCAAACCTAAGATGTCATGGACTATAAGATGTACAACTTTTTACGTACCACTGAGTGAAAAAACACTGCCAGTTATAATGGAAACACTATCATCGGTTAGAAGCACCTTAATTTTGGAAATGCCAGTGTGAAAAAATACATTCCTTAGAATTGATAAAGTACAAGATGAGATTGATCCATCGTGGGGAATGGCGAGCCCTGAACCGCAGGTGTGTGGTGTGCTGTCTGGAGTATGTCCATGATGGTACCACCTTGTCTTTTAGCATCCCAGCCTAACGCCCTTCCTTAGACATGGTTCTCACCAAGGGCTAGCAGAAAAGGAAGATGTGGATTCCGAGGCTTTCCTGAGAGTGGAGAAATTCCTAGGGTTTGGGAACATATCTACGGAGAGGTATTAGAAAGAATTAGCGACTGAAAAATAAAAGCAATGCAAGAGTCTAGATTGAAAACTGCTGTGAAGGATATTCTCTAATGCCTCTCAGCCCTGATTTCTGGGGCTTAGGAAAAGCATCTTTCATTTTTTAAAGGCGGTCAGTGGGAAAACACCTTCAGTTGAAATCAAAATTTACTTTATAGTCAAGTTTCCTGAAATGCATCTATTCTAAAAAGAGAAAAAAAAGGATCCCTGCAAGCTAATTCAATAGCATCATTCTTATTTGGGCTAATGATAGTCATGTAGAATTTCCACCATCAATGACATTAAGATTAGCCCTGTCTCAGTACATGTACTTCTGCTCCTTCTTTGTGAGCGAGACCTGCTGCAGCCACCAGGGGGAGGAGCCCATGAGAGCTGGCCTGTTCCCTCCTGCTCCACAGCACAGCACTCCCATCAGAGCCTGGCTTCTGGACTGGCCTCATGGAATCACTGGCTGAGAGTCAGGGAGACTCCCAAACACCTCCTCCAGTGACCTGAAGAGCCACAGGTGTCCTGGGACCTTTAAATCTTGTCAAGTTTCCTATTAAAAATAAACTCTCCTCACAACTTAGGGGCCTGGGAGGGAACAGAGAAGTTGGGTGCGTGGAAGGGCTGAGCCAAGGTAAAATTGGCTGCAAGCCACTCCCCTCAAGCACCCCAGGCTTCAGGTGTTCACTGGCTTTATCTCCAGTAGTTTTTCAGGAACCTTCCTCAAGAAGTTGGTTACTCTGGCAACAGCTAAAGGGCTTTTTTTGGGTGCAAAAAAGTGTAAACTATCATTGCTTTGGGAGTAACAGTGTGGGATTTCATCTTTGGTGGCAGATGGGGAGTTCCACTGGAATCATGGATAGGGCTTTTGTGAGCTCTAAGGGCTTCAGTGAGTTGTCTGACTTCTCCCAGCCCCTGTGCCTTAATTTGTAAAAGGAGGAAGATAATGCTTATCTCAAAGCATTTCCATGAGATAAATGAGGTAATCATGTAAAATGATTAACCCAGTACTGAGAACATAGGAAACATTCAGTAAATAAATACTCCGTAATTGTAAATGGTGTTATAATGGCAGAGTAGGCAGCTCGTTGTTCATATAATATGATTTATAAGTCTTAGTAAAAGCCTGCTTTGTCCAGAAATATCTTCTAAATTGACTCCCTGTAAAGACCACAAAAGTAATGTGTTACAAAGCCAAGCATATTGTTTCCCATAGTTAAGGTCACCATTACCTTGAGTTTTAATAATGTCCCTCAAGGGGGAGTTCTCGGGTGGTTATTATAGAATGAGAGTACTGTGTGCAAAGTGGGTCTTTCTTTAAAAAAATTTTTTTTTAATGTTTTATTTTTTGAGATGGGGGGAGGGGCCGAGAAAGAGGGAGACACAGAATCTGAAGCAAGCTCCAGGCTCCAAGCTGTCAGCACAGAGCCCAATGCGGGGCTTGAACTCACAAACCATGAGACCATGACCTGAGCTGAAGTCAGACGCTTAACCAACTGAGCCACCCAGGCACACCCAAAGTGGGTCTTTCAGTGTGGGGTCCTGGTTGGGATCAGGCAATGTTTGTGATGTAGTTGCTCAGAGTTGGGGGACATAGCACAGAGAGGGTTTGGAAGCAAACTTTGAAGAGTAAATGGACATTTGGTATGTACAGTTCAGTGGTCTTCAGCTCTGAGAAGGGACCACTATCCCGAAAAGGACTAGCTGAATTGTCAATAGTTCATATGAATGGATTTTCATGAAATTCCTAAAACAGAGGATAAAGCTATTTAATCACCCTGGGCAAGAAGTTCTTGGGATGGTAATGTCATAGTACGCTGTGTGGCTGAAGATAATTTCTGTTCTCAAGAATGATGGGAGCCTGGAATCCTTGTATTTATTCTTACTCCTATGTGCCTTATCAAAGGCAGGGATGGGCTGTTAGCCAGTTAAGCATTATCAGTCAAGAGGATCTTAGAACATTAGCCAGTCCTCTATAAAAAGCTTTGGTGTAATGGGACCCAACTGAGGTAAATTTTACCAGAGAGGGCAACAATAAAGGTCTGCATTATGGACTTTTCTGTAAGGACACCTGGGATAAATTGGGGTGTGACCCTCAGTGTGTCTCTATCAGGATGTCTAAGGATAGATGGGCAGCAACGTAAAACTGGTGGATATTTTGGGGTGAGAAGTCAACTATGTTACACAGAGACTGAAGACACTTGACTATACATTTTACTTATTTAGAACCTTTTCCTTGGGGAATTATCACCGGTAAAAGGTATGTGAAGTTTGATGTCATCCTTATGGGGAAGGGAATTCTCATTTATCGAGCACAAGCTTTGTGCCGGGTGCTATGCTAAGCATTTATTCCCTCTAATGAGCTTGTAGGGCTGATGTTGTAATTAATCTTTTTTTATCTTGCTTTACTCTTTGCGGATGATGGAAATATAGTTGAGAGTGACTAAGCAACTGAACTGAGGTTTCAGAGCTGGTAACTGGTAGAGCCAACATTCAAATCAACAGCTATGTGACCCTGGAGCTCCTGTTCTTGAATGAAGCTGTCGAAAAGAATATGTTCATATCCCGAGCATTTGGCACTTTGTTGTCCATAGTAATAGAGGGGAAGTTGGAGCCATAAGTAGATTTTGCTTATCATGTTGATAATGACAGTCATAATGGGTAACAGGTATTGGGTGCTTAGTATGCGTCAGGCATGGAGCTATCAACTTTGTATGTATTATCTCATGTAATTTTCTCAACAACTCCCCAGGAAGGGATATTATTAGTTTTGTCATTCAGATAAAGACTTAGTGATACAACAGTGAACTGACAGGTTCAAGTCCACACAGCTGGAGAGTGGTGGAGTTCCTGGCCAGGTACAAGGAGTCCCAAAAGAAAGCAGACACCTGGAAGCTCTGCCTGCAAAGCAGGCCCATCGAGGCCATGAAGGGTGGGTGACTAAGGGATGGCAGAGTTTAGAGGTCTGCAGTAATGTGTCCGTCTCATCTGAGAGCGCGGCTATTGTGTTGTTTGGTTTGTTGCTCTGCCGCAGGTTCCCACGCGGCCTCTGCTTTAAGTCATCACTTGACCCTAAAAGGGCTGATGAAATTCCCAGATATGGGAAGTGAAGAGCAGAGATGAAAATTTTCTTTGGTTCTGCCAAGGAACAGTGGCAGAGGCGTGGACTGCTTGCAGGTATAATAATCTGGGTCACAGAGCATTTCTCCACCAGCCTGGCATGGGGCTGACTGTTCCCCATGAGACAGTCAATCTTTGAGTCTTGAAGGCATCTAGACTTTCCTCTTTATAAGGATAAACATCTCTATAGAGATGATCAGGGTTTCAAATGACTTCAGGGAGTAGGCAGGTAATTCACTTTTGAAGGGGATGGGGTAAGAGTAAAAAAGGGAGTTGGTTGCTGTAGTAACCTAGGGGCCGTTCACCCTGCCCACAGGCATTTACAACATGGCATGACCAATAGTCTAAGGACCTCCTGTCAAAAAGGTAATATTTTTTACTGCTCCTGATTAGTAAAATGCATCGTAGAGTATGTGGGGAATAAGAACTACAGAAAAGCCTAAATTGAATCTAAAAAGTCTAAAGCAAATAGAATCCTCAGTCTTTTCCTCCTCTGTAAGTACTAGTGATATCTTGGCACATTCCCTTCCAGTTATTTATTTTTTTTCTTTTTACCTGAGTGTAAAAATCTGCATCGATGGGGTCTGAGCCAAAAGAAGAAAAAAAAAAACATCTGAACCTCAATGAAGAAATACGTGGGGGTAAAAATAAGAATATTGCTAGGTAACATTTCAGACATAATTAGCTACACAGACTTCATTCTGGAGGATAATATAATCTGGAGAGGCAGAAGTAGTAGAATATAAGAGGGTGAATTAGAGGGAAGGTCAAGGTTGAGTTCATGGATTTGCCAAAAGAAAACTGGCCAGAGAAGACATTCAACAGGATGGAGACAGGGCACTGAGAGTGCCTTTGAGATGGGGTGGGAGTGAGGAGTGAGATATTAAACTCAAATCTCCTCTCTGTCCAACCTACCCCCAAACTCCTAGAAGTTTAAGATAAACCAATCTACTTGAGAAATCTTAAAAAAATTGAGCAGGAATTTTTTTCCCAAGGAAATCTTAGTAGAAAGTCCTTTATATAAACAGACTTAAGTGCAGCTGATCTGTTTTGAAGAGGGTCAGGGGACCTGGAGCCCTCTCCTGCCCTGAACCCTGCATTCACCCAAAACATTTTCTCATGGCTATTTGGCCCCTAGAGAAGCACTGTTTCCCTCTCAGATCTTCTAGAACTCCTGCATATCACTGATCTCGGTGACCCTCATTTCAGTCTTAGCTCTTCTCCACATTTGCTCTTCCTCAGTTTGCTGAGGGTTTTTGAGGCATATTGACTTTTGCAAAACTCTGCAAGCCATTCTTAGAGAAAGATTGACTGAGGTGGGGTCAGCGGGGAAGGAGGTGTAGCCATTTTCGATGTTAGTAAACACGGCAGCTTGTTGAGGATTAACGGGAAATCATGAATAAAATCATTAGGATTTGATAAGGGATTTTTCTCTGAGACAATTAAAGATTTTTTCCCCATTATCCCTGCCCCCTACCCCTCCAAAGAGTAGGGGATGAAGGTCATTAAGATAACACATTATTAGTCTCATACCCTTAAAATAGATAAAAGACAGAAGACCTTAACCTCTCTGTGCCCACGGGGCCTCTGTCCACTGTGTTTGCTATTCTGGCATCTTTCCAGCGGGTGATACTTTAATACCTCCTACTTAATCCTCGATTTTCTTTTAAACGTCAGATATTGGATAGGCTGGAACCTCATTCAGGCAGTAAAGAACTCTGGTGCTTTGTGGCTGCAACCAGCCAAGGAGAGAAATACGGTTGATGCAAAAGAATAATTCATTAAAGGAGGTAATGACAGCGATTTAAACCTTCTGCAAACACATCACCTGGCAAACAAAGCTCATCACCCTCAGTTCAGGGTCATGGCTGAATGAAATGTTGTAAAAGTGAAAAAACAAAAAAATTAAACAAACAAACAAACAAACAAACAAACAACACTGATCCCAACTGTACAAATGGCTCAAAAATCTCAGTGGGGCTCAGTGAAGCCTGACAACTTAGAATTTGACAAACTCACAGAAAGCAACAACAACAACAAAAGAATTTCTTTAATATTATGAGAAAACCCCTCTGGAATAAAGCCCTGAGTTTTTGTGTTATTTTTTCACTTATGTGTACTTACATGGTCTTAGGGAAAAAAATCTGACTTTGAGCTGAAATTTGCTTCTCCAATTACGGCTCAGGGGATCTGTCTCACACACCCTCGGCCAGAAGCCTATATTGTCTCATAAGCCAGCGTGAACGGTGGGGGTAATGGAGAAATGTGGTAATGAGAGCAGGGCTGCAAGATTTGGGCATTTGTGCTGAGAGTCGGCTGGTGATAGCCTCCCAATGCACCTTGTCCACACAAGCAGAGATGACCAGACGTCTCTGGGGTATATGTGGGCTGGGACACATTTGTCCACCAAGCCAGTAGCCCGAGGAGGTTCAGCTGGAAAGGGGCATATGTTAAGTGTTGAGACAGGATTCTTGGACTCCTTTTCCTCTGTGTTTCTTCAAGGAGAATTTAAAGTATCTCTTGGGAAAATTAGGACTTTGTGCACTAGGGTGTGTCTCATGGGAGGCCTCCACCAGGATCATTCAGTCAACAAAGAGAAATTGTGTAGACGTGAAGGGAACCAGAAAAGCACTCTATTATGTTCCCCATCAGATGTAAGAAAACCCCATACCACATCCTGCTGAGTGGGCTTCCCACCCCTGTCTTAACATTGTTAGTGCCCGGATGTCCATTTCCACATAGAGTCCATTCTCTTGTTGAATAGTCTTGACTATGAGGAATTCCTTTCTTGGACTGAGCCAGACCTTGATTATCCATAAGCTGGCTTCTGTGCTCTTTAGGAAAAACACAATATAGCTGTTACACATGATAGCCTTTCAGATATCATGTCTCATTCAGGGTCTTCTTCCAAGACTAAATCTTATAATTTGCTCAACCCAATGACAATACCCTAGGTCCACTGAGATTTAGGAAGAGAAGAATGGAAATCTGGTGGAAATGTCTCTGTCTCTCCCTCATTCATCCCACCCCCCTAACTATTACAGTTTTTTTCTGAACTTTTTAAGAATAAGTTACAGACTTTCACATATTCCTATTGTGAATTTCCTAAGCACAGGATTTTCTTTTACATAGCCACAGTTTACCAAAATCTAATGTACATCGATACAATACTTCTAATTTATAGACCTTATTCAAATTTTACCAAATGCATCTCTAATGCCTTTTGGAGCAAAAGAAAAAAAAATTATTTCTAGCCTAGGATCTAAATTATAATTCTACATTGTACCTACATATTATATAAATACTTTAGCCGAATTCCTTCCTTCCTTCCTTCCTTCCTTCCTTCCTTCCTTCCTTCCTTCCTTCCTGTTTCTCTCTTTATTTCTCTTTTCTTTGTCTTTTCCCTTCCTTTTTTTTTTTTTTTCCTTTCATGACCTTGACATTTTTGAAGAGTATAGATCAGATCACTAGTAGCATGCCCCTCATTTTGGGTTTGCTGGTTTTCCTCATGGTTAAATTCAGGCTATACATTTTGGGCAGAAACACCATAGAAATGATGCTGTGTTTTTCTCAGCACAACACACATGGTGATGTCCATGTTGATCACTCAATGAAGGTGACATCTGCCAGTTTTCTCCAGTGGAAAGTTATTATTAGTCCCTTTATAATAAGAATCTTGCGGGAGGTACATCGGGGCATCCTCAGGCAGGTGCAGCCAGGAGAATCTGTCATTGACATCACCTTTCCCATTGGTTTCAGAGTCTAACAGCCGCAGGGCTGTGAACAGAGGCTATGTCACCAGCTTGCTCAGGCTGCACCAGGACTGGCACGGCCATGACACAGCCAATACCTATGTGCTGATCCGCCGGATGCTTCTGCTCTGCCTCAAGCACATTGCCAACCTCCGGTCTGGCAGGGAGGCCTTCCTGGCAGCTCAGGGCATGGAGATCCTCTTCAGCACCACACAGGTAATTAACCCTGGGAACACCTCTGCAGTTGGATGATATCTGGATGGTTCCTGCTGAACAGAGCTGTGAGAACCTCAGTACGTTTCTTACTGTCTGCTATGGGCAGAGGTTCTGGATTCAAAACCTCATGCATTTGTTCACTCTTGTGCTGATCGATTCATTCATTCAATACATGTTTATTGGCAGGGCGCCTGGGTGGCCCAGTTGGTTAAGTGACTGACTTCAGCTTAGGTCATGATCTCATGGTTCATGGGTTCAAGCCCTGCTTTGGGCTCTGTGCTGACGGCTCAGAGCCTGGAGCCTGCTTCGGATTCTGTGTCTCCCTCTCTCTGCCCCTCCCCAGCTCATGCTCTGTCTCTCTCTCTCAAAAATAAATAAACATTAAAAAATTAAAAATAAATAAAAATAAATTTAAAAAATACATGTTTATTGGCTACACACTGTGTGGTGCAGTGGTTCACAGTATTCACTATAAAGCTAGTACCTGGGTTCAGGTCCCAGCCCAGGCACTTACAGCTGTGAAACCTTGGAGGAGTCACCCAACCTTTCTGGGTCTCAAGTTTCTTCTTTTCCAAAAAGATGGAAATAACAAAATCTAGGTTATTGCACAGCCTAAGTATATTAATGTGGAAATGTCTTCCATTTAATGGAGTGCTTGCCATGACTTGGCTGCTCTAGGAATGTGAGCAGTGATTGGAATAATTAGAGTAGTGGAATCTGGACATGAATATGACAGGCAAGACCCCTGATCTGGTGGAGTAAACATTCTAGCGGGAGAGTCAGATACTAAGGAAGCAAAGAATTCAACGAGGAAGAGAATTTCATATTGCTCTGTGACATCATTAAAGTCAGGCTGTCCGCAGTGACGCCCATAGGTGGAGGGAGAACGTGTTCTGTGAGAGAGGTCAAGTTCTTCTCTGAGCAGGTGACACCTAAGCTGAGACCTGAATTACTGAAAAAGGCTGTCAGGCCAAGTTCAAGAGGAAAAGCATCCTGGGCCAGACTGAGCACCTGCAAGGGCCGTTACTTGTCCGCACCCCAGTGGAATATGTGGTTTAAGGTTTCCGGGATTTCAACCCTAACAACAGATTTCTTAATTGCACTTGATTAGGACTAATTTAAACACCATAGTATGAGCTATGTACACCCTCTCTATCGAGGATGTGGACGCCTTCCAAATATCCATCGTCTGCTCACTCCCCTTCACCTGGGGCCACGGCAGCCGTGCTCCACAGGCACCATGCTCCCTGCTGTCTTCACGTTAACTTGTCTCTACAGCCCTTTCCTCGGTCTCATTGCTCCCCTCTGGACACCCTTCACTTTTTCTCTACCTGTGTACATGAGGCAATGAGGCAGTCGACGACAGTACTGTTTTCCAAAAACGGCATCTGTAGACTTTTCCTATTAAAAACAAATAATAGCGTCTCCCCCCACATCCGACTCTGAACAATCACATAATGTTGGGCTGCAAACCAATATCTAATTTTCTGTCAGCTATCACCTGTGGGTTCTTGCCATCATTCCAGATTTCAGAGCCTCTCAGTCATGAAATAGCTGCATCGAACATTCCGTTTCTCTGGATGAAGCAGTGCTTTGAATGTTTCTAAGCTTCGCCATACTTTGTAAGCTTGTGTCGTTCAAATCACTAGTGAAACACCCCCCTCCACTGCTGATGCCCAGAAGCTCTCTCACACCAGCAATTCGTGTGCTCCAGCCGGTTCCTCTGCCCTCTGCCTTATTGGCTGCTTCTCTGTGTTAAGAAGAATTAAAATGGCAAAAAAGGAAGAAAACAGTGATCCCTGAATTACATGTCTGTTAGAGGAAGAGGGTGGAGATAGTAGAAAGGGAAGTACAAGCATTAAAGGGTCTGTGAGGCTAGAAGCAGGATGTATATAAAATATATCCATCTATCCATCTATCTATCTCCTATCTATCTATCTATCTATCTATCTATCATCTATGTATCTATGTATCTATTTCCTATCTGTCTGTCTATCTATCTATCTATCTATCTATCTATCATCTATGTATCTATGTATCTATGTATCTATTTCCTATCTATCTATCTATCATCTATCTATGTATCTATATATTTCCTATCTATCATCTATGTATGTATCTATGTATCTATTTTCTATCTATCTATCTATCTATCTATGTCATGTTTGGTGTTTCTCTGGTGTGATAGACTAATGCCTGTGTTCCCTCAAATCCATATGCTGAAACCCTACTCCCCAGAGTAATGGTTTGGGAAGGCAGGGCCTTTGGGAGGGGAAGAGGTGATGAGGGTGCAGTCCCTATGAGCAGAATGAGCACTATAAGAGGAGCCCCAGAGAGCTCCCTGGTCCCTGCTCCATGTAAGGACACAGTGAGAATATGGCCATCTGTGAACCAGGAAGCAGGTTCTCACCAGACAGGGAACCTGATGGTGCCTTCAACCTGGACTTCCAGCCCCCAGAACTGTGAGAAAGAAATGTGTTTGTTCATCAGCCACTCGGTCTGTGGTGTCCTGCTGGATCCGCCTGAGCAGACTGAGACAGCTGCCCTCTGCCCTGTGGGCCTCTCTCTTTGGCTGATCTTCGTCTGTAATGTGAGTCCCTGTAAATCATGAGTGCAACTACAACAGCTTTTAATGAGTTTTTAGAGTCATTCTGGGGAATTGTCACACCCAAGAGTGGTGCGGGAACCTCCCTGTAGGAGTCTCCTGGGGGCTGCTATAACAAAGCACCACAAACTGAGCAGCTCAAATAGCAGAGATTGACTTTCTCCCAGCCCTGGAGGCCAGAAGTCCAAAATCAAGATGGCGCCAGGGTGGTTCCTTCCGGGGCCATGAGGGGGAACCTGCCCCAGGTGCTCTCCTAGATTCTGTTGGTCACAGCAGTCCTGGTGACCCTTGGCTTGTAGAAGCGTCACCTCATCTCTGCCTCTGTCTTCACAAGACATTCTCCCTATGTGCTTGTCTGTGTCCAAATGTCCCTTTTTATAAGGACACCAGTCATACAGGACTAGGGCCCACCATAATAACCTCATTTTAGTTTTTTTCCTTTCATCTTTTTTACAAGTATTTATTTGAATTCCAGTTGGTTAACATCGAGTGTAATATTAGTTTCAGGTGTACAGTATAGTGATTCAACACCTCCGTGCATCACCCGGTGCTCATCACAAGTGCACTCCTTAATCCCCATCACCTGTTTCCCCCATACCTCTACCCACCTCCCCTCAGGTACCAGCCGTGTGTTCTCTGTAAAAAGTCTGTTTCTGCAAGGAGGGTTTTAAAGTAGTCTCTCAGCAGGTCAGTGAAGACCTCAACTGTTCAGGAAACAAATTCACACCAACCCTCCAGCCTCCATTTTTTGCTGGGAATGGATGCAGGATGTGAGCAGAGGCTGAACTTGCACTGCATTCGAGGCTGCCCTAGCCTGTGGAGCCTCCAGCACCTGGGCTGGGTGTTGTGAGCATAGATGCCATCGTAGCTGTGCTGGTTTGAGCTGCCTGTCAGTCTTCTCCCCCATCTGCCAGAGAAGGTATTGGAGTCACCGGATTGCCAACGAGGGAACCTTGGATCTAGTGTATCATTTCAGTGGTTATTTGCAAATTATAATGATGATGATGATGATGATGATGATGATGATGATGCTGGTATGCCAATAATTGTGAAAGACAAGAGAGATATGAAGGAGGAGGGAGGGAGGGAGGGAAAGGGGGAGGAGGAAGGGGAGGAAAAGAGGAGGGAAGAACTTTCTAGACCATGAAAAGAAATTCAGATTTTATTTCCATCAGGTTTGAAGCAGGGGCGTGACCTGATATAATTTATGCTTTTTTTTTTTTAAATTTTAATTATAAAATTTGTACAACATCAAGTTGACCATGCTGGGCATTTTAAAGTGTATCGTTCAGTACTGTTAAGTGCATCCACACTGTTGTATAACCAATCTCTAGAACTCTTTTCATCTTGCAAAACTGAAACTCTATACCCATTAAACTGATTTATGATCTTAAAGGACCATTCTGGCTGCTGTTTGGACAGGAGAGTATCTGAGGGCACAGGAGGAAGGAGGGAGTGGTGGGAGGGCAAGGCGGGGGTTAGACCATGGGAGCTCGGGCAGAGATGCTGATGGCTTTGGCTGGTAAAAGGAGAGCTGGAAATTAGACCTGGGACTCCTGGACTTTTCCACTAAAGTGTCTCATTTTCTTATGGTGAGGGTTATCACTAGGGCTCTGCACTGGGATCTTCTTTCAGATTCTTATGAGATTTTAAGAGTGTAATGATGCCTGCTAACATCCTGCTAGCCAGCACTTACTGAGTGCTTAGTATTGGGCAGGCACTTTGCCTGTTTTAACTCAAATTCACACACGTCCTTATGAGGGAGGCTCTGTTATGATCTCTGCTGTATAGACGAAGCTGCAGCTCACAGAGGCGTAGTAACTTGCCCCGGTGATGCAGTTAGTGATCATCAGCCCAAGATCTGAATTTTTGGGGTGCTTTTGCTCCAGGGTCTGAGCTGTATGCTATACAGTAGTCCCCCCTTATCCTGGGGGGTACATTCCAAGACCCCCAGCAGATGCCCAAAACCACAGGTAGCACTGACCATGCATTCGCTGTTTATTCCTGAACGTTCGTGTCTATGATGAAGTTTAATTTGTAAAATAGGCACATCAAGAGATTAACAACAATGATTGAATAGATCACTTATAGCAATATAGTGTTATAAAAATTATGTGAATGTGGTCTCTCTCTCAAAATATCTTATTCTTCTTGTGATGACGTGAGGTGATACAATGCCCACATGAGGAGATGAAGGGAGGCATTGGGATGTAGCGTTAGGCTATTGGCCTTCTGGTGATACCTCGGAGGAGCGTCATCTGCTTCCAGGCTATGGTTGACTGTGGGTAAATGAGATCTGGGAAAAGCAAAACCGTGGATGAGGAGGAGCTCTGTCTCTTGCCTGTGTGTCACAGAAGCAGTGTATGTATGTATGTATGTATGTATGTATGTATGTATGTATGTATTTATTTATTTATTTAATATAATTTATTGTCAAATTGGCTAACATGCAGTGTTTACAGTGTGCTCTTGGTATTAGGGGTAGATTCCTGTGGTTCCTTGCTTACATACAACACCCAGTGCTCGTCTCAACAAGTGCCCTCCTCAATGCCCACCACCCATTTTCTCCTCTCCTCTACCCCCTGCATCAACCCTCAGTTTGTTCTCTGTATTTAAGAGTCTCTTATGGTTTGCCCCCCTCCCTCTCTGTTTGTAACTATTTTTTCCCCTTCCCTTCCCCCATGGTCTTCTGTAAAGTTCCTCAAGTCCCACACATGAGTGAAAACATATGGTATCTGTCTTTCTCTGACTGACTTATTTACTTAGCCTAATACCCTCCAGTTTCATCCATGTTGTTTCAAATGGCAGGATTTCATTCTTTCTCATTGCCAAGTAGTATTCCATTGTGTATATTAACCACATCTTCTTTATCCATTCATCAGATAAAGATGGCCATTTAGGCTCTTTCCATAATTTGGCTATTGTTGAAAGCACTGCTATAAACATTGGGGTACATGTGCCCCTATGAATCAGCACTCCTGTATCCTTTGGATAAATTCCTAGTAGTGCTATTGCTGAGGTCGTAGGGTAGTTCTATTTTTAATTTTTTTGTGGAACCTCCACACTGTTTTCCAGAGTGGCTGCACCAGTTTGCATTCCCACCAACAGTGCAAGAAGGGATGCCCATTTCTCCACATCCTCGCCAGCATCTGTTGTTTCCTGAGTTGTTAATTTTAGCCAGAAGCAGTGTATTTATTATTCCAATGCTAATTCAGAGATGTTAACTGTGAATTGAATATGTAAGGCACTGTCATATTTCATCATCTTTTCCAGGTAGCAGGTGTATTATTGGAAGTGATGGGAAAAGTGAGCCAAAAATGTTCACCTTTGCCCCAATTCTAAGCCATTTGTTTCCAGGGATCCTATTTCTTGGGCTCTTGTCATCTCTGATACACAGCATAAGTGCCCTGCAGCTGCAGGAGCCTGAGGGAGTGCCTCCTTACATTTTGCATCCTGGGTGCCTCCCTCACTTTACCTTAGTCCTGGCCCTGTCACAGTACCCTTCCCTTAGCACTAGGGAAACGTTGGCAGATGGATCTAGGCATTTCTGTTACTTTGGAACCATGGATTATTTTAAAATTCATAAACATTTTCCTGAAAACTGTGTCTACTAAAGCACTTACCATCCACCTAATTTAGGTAGTGATTCACTATAACCCCAATGCCTTGGTTTCTGTTGATTTTAATCTCCTCTCCCCCAAATTCATGGCCCGACCTGTTAGGACAGGTGAACCTGCCTCCATCCTTTTTCTCACTTTTCACCTGCACCATCCTATGCAAAGTAAAACATGTTATCACATTCATCAATAACAATACTAACGACAATCACAGACATAACCACTTTCCAAAATGCTGGTGGTTTTGACTGAGTTCCTTGGCTTGTCCTTTGCTCTGTACCTACTGAAAACTAAGCTCAGAACATCATCCATGATGGGTCATCTACCTCCCCTCTCTTCCTCTTCCATGCTCAGTTCTCTCTTTTTCTGATACTAATACTTTTCACCAAGCCCTTTGGCCAGTTCCAGGGATGAAATGGCCTCAAGTATTTTATTTCCCATGGAGAGTGTTTTCAGGACAACTGATGGGTATCATTTGAGCATGTGGAAGGGGAAATAGCATTCTTGATCATGTTACAACATTCCTGTTTTGAAAGTTGGCTTACATTTTTATATTAGGGAATCATTGGGACAGTTTGAACTCATGGCATAAAAACATATATATATGGAGCTACCTGTAATGTGGGCCCGGGGATACCACCGCATGACATCATCACAGACAGTCACCCTGCTCTGTGGCAGGTGCTCAGCATCCTCCATGGCTACTGCTATGACTTATTGGCTCTAGACCTTACTTGGAACCCCTTAGGAATATCAAATTGGAGGCTCACACTTGTCAACTTTCCGTACTAAGTCAGTAGACAAAGCATTTACCAAGAGCCTCAAGAAAATGGCATGTTTTTGCCAAAGAGTTCCCGAACTACTCCC
The DNA here is from genome assembly GCF_046562875.1 of Panthera onca. Taxonomy (NCBI): domain Eukaryota; kingdom Metazoa; phylum Chordata; class Mammalia; order Carnivora; family Felidae; genus Panthera; species Panthera onca. The sequence continues at coordinate 9,070,663 of NC_138344.1, read as the reverse complement.
AACACTCTCTCTCAATTTAGTAAACTTGTTTTTGCATTTTTCAAAGTGTCTGAAAAGAAGGGTCTTGTCATGTTCCATCAGCATCAAAATGTTCCATCTGCAAACCCAATTTTCCTTTGCTTTGGGTAGGTACCAAGAGATCAACACTGTGGGCTCTGAGAACAGGCATGTTATTTAATTTAGGTACTTGGGATTCACTTAGCCTTTTTTTTTCTGATTTCATATTTTAGCTTTTCCTTTATAGTTTTCTATTCAGATAAAAACTGAAGGAGAAAAGTAAGACTTCCATCAATTTGGCTACTCATTCTCTAATTTAGCCAATAATTCACAATGACACTCAGATGGTTGAGAAGATGCTCATCTCCTCTCCCCCTGGCTACCCTGGACAATGCTTCCCTTAGACACAGCATCCCTTGAAAGACTTTTTAAGTCTATTTTTGGACTAAATTCCTTCCAGTAACATATGAGCTGTGAAAAAGAAATAAAAATGCAGATTATACCCTAGACCAAAGCCGATTCTACATTAGACAAAATGCTACATTTGAATGTTCAAGTCAGGCATTCTACAGTAAGGATGTTTACTGTCCATTGGGGCCATGTGTCATTCACTGCCCAAAATACTGACAGGATAAGGGAACCCTGTATAAGGTGTCGGCGTCTGATACAGTCTCCTCTTCGTTCAGAACTGCCTGGATGACAGAAGTTTGGAACCCGTCGTCTCCGTCGTAGTTCAGATCCTGAGACAGTGCTACCCAAAGAGCCCACTTCCCTTGGTCACAGCCACCAGTGCCTACGCCTTCCCAGTCCCTGGGAGCATCCCTTCCGAACCTCTGTGTGTTCTAACTGAAGGTAATGTCAGTGGGTAATGATGAGCTTTCTGATGTGTTTGGCATGTTGGAAATATTTCAGAGGGATGTGGATGAAAGTAGGATCAGTTCTTTTAGAACCCAACTGTAAATGTCCATAATCTAATTAAAGAAATGTATAAAAAAGCAAGCTTTTCATATACAGAATGAAAAAATACTAAAGTCACTTATTTTGTTCCTAATTATGAACTGTTGCCACTTTGCCTGGTGGCTATTGAGTGCCTGTACAGTCATTTCAGCTAATTTAAAAAAAAACATACATATTCACAATTCCACAATTGAGTCTCTTGACTGTACTGACTGGTTCTGGAATGCATTTGCCTTAAGGATGAACTTGGAATAAAACTTGTGCTATTTACAAAATAGCTAGTCCATTAAATGTCTGAATGTGTGATTATTCAATCTCCGTGAAGATTCCACTGTCACTGCCCTCCTTTCATGGAACAGATTTTCCATTGGCATCATCTTGCTACAACAGCGCTGGATGCTTTCTGTGGCCTTTTGTTGTAAATAAGTACCTTCTTATCAAAATTAGGGAGTCAGTGAAGGTGCTCAGTTATAGCAAATTTTGCCTATATGTGATCTGTAAACGTTGGCAATGCTGTTTGCATAACTTCGTGTAAACTGTGTGTGTGGGGGGGCGGGGAACACCAGAATGGTATTTGGATGTCATTTTATTCTGCAGTCATTTTGCATTCAATGTGGGGCAATTTAGACTTCATGCTATAGTGCTCCATGTGTCTGTGTGTATACAAGTTGCATGTACTAATAAGTATTAGAGTGTGTTGGGATATTGTGCTCTTCATAATGAGCCCCTTGTTTATGACAAAGGGAGTACTAGCCACTGTGTGGTGGGAATCCAAATCCAAGGCATAAGGGAAGCCTCATCTGTTTGATCTCTTTTTCTCCACCCAGAGGATTTTGAAGATGACGCTGATGAAGAAGTGGATAAAGATTCAGATTCTGAAGAGGTGAAAGACCAAGTAGGTGCACCAGCCCTCACTTTTAGTGATCTCCATGTTCACATCTTCTGAGGGAGATATCACTCTCTATGTCCAGCTGAGACCAGTGTAAAAATTTTTAGGTGTATTTATTTATTTTGAGAGAGACAAGTGTGAGTGGGGGAGGGAAGGACGGAGGGACAGAGAGAAACATGCACAGAGCACAGAGCCCAATGTGGGGCCTGAGCCCAAGATACTGTGAGATCATGACCTGAGCCAAACCGAGAGTCAGACGCTTAACTGACTGAGCCACCCAGATGCCCCGAGACCAGTATACATTTTAAGGACTCACTTCTGTACTTCCACTCCAGTGCCTGGCTACAGTGATCGCTCAGTAAATGACGGCTGTGCTTGTTGATTTTCATCCCAGTGGGTCCCATACAAAATCTCATTGTAAAGTCAGAGGCTGTCCATTAACAAGGCGGTAATATTCCGTCCGGATGAGCTTTAGATAGACCCTTAGTGCTTCGGGTTCATATATGTAATTCGTGTGAGTGACATTCAGGGAACGAGACCATGGAAGATTTTCCTAGGAAACTTCTTCTGGTAGATCTCCCCTGTTGCCACAAGTCACTCTTCGTAGGTACCCACTCTGCTGAGGACCACTGTGTTGTACACTTCCATTTACCTTGGAGTCTATGTCAAGTGCTCACTTGAGTTGCATAATGTACACCTTGGTTAGCAGGGGGGTGGTGCCCTTTGGTCTTTATCCCCAAAAGACCCATGATATACAGCAGAGGTTAGCAAACTTTCTGTAAAAGATCAGGCTGTAATTGGTTTAGGCTTTGTGGATATGCAGCCTCTATCACAACTACTCAACTTTGCTGTTATAGCACAAAACCAACTATAGAAAATATGTAAATGGCAGGGCATGGCTGTGTTCCAGTAAAACATCTATTGACAAGAAACAGGCAATGGGACATAGTTTCCTGACTGCATTTCTAGAAAAGGGTGTCTACGCTTTAGCACTCTTGTCCTTTTGACAGGATAATTCTTTGGTGTGGGGGATTATCTTACATAGTAGGATGTTTCGTAGTGTCCTGGCTTCTACCCACTAGATGCCAGTAGCACTTACCCTCAGTTTCCCCCTCCTCCCCAAGTCATGAGCCAAGAATGTCACTAGGAATTGCCAAGTGTCCTTTAGGGGACAATATCACTCTAGAATAATGATAACTTATCTATGAGTTATAATTCTGTTTCCATTTCTTTTGGCAGACATGGACTTGACAAACCCCTTCAAATTATAGTTCCTTAATTTTGTCATCTGTAAAATAAGAATGAGAAGTAAATGTTACTTTTTATAATGTTTGTGGAGGTGAAACCTGAATTTAAAAAATCTACCACCTATTTATTTATCTATCTACCATCCATCCAACCATCCATCCATCCATCCATCCATCCATCTATCCATCTCCCCTTTTCCTTCCCTCCCTTTCTTCTTTCTTCCTTACCCTCTTACCTACCTATCTAGAGAAAAGGAGACTTTTGAGTTCTCTATCATAAGACAGTAGCAGCCGACTCAGAGGGACTATCTGTCTGCCCTCTCAGTCTCTAGGTTAAGACTGCTATTGACCTTCCAGTGTTCTCAGGGTTTTGTTGATAAATGGAATCATTTCTGAAGTCATCAGTAGTAAATTGAATCTTTGCTGTGGCTTGGCAGTAGTGGCCTATTGAGTGCTCACTGTATTATTTGAATAATACTGTGCTGCAGTGATCATTCATCAATGCCACTTTCTCCTACCCTCTTACTTGCCCTTTGATGACTGAATGTCTGATGCTGAGTGTCAATCACCTCTTGTATCTGATGTGGAAAGACCAGCTGTATGCCAGTGCCTAACTTCATACAGCATGGGACAGAGAGCATTCAGATAGTCTCTTTTCCCCCACACTGCAGGTGATAGTGGGTTGGGTGGAATGAAACCAAAACAAATAAACACATCTATCTGGGAGAGAAGCTCAAGACAAATGGGTGAGGGCCTGGAAACTATTTATCAAAAGTCTTCGAGCCAAGAAGATGAGAAGTCAGTGTGTGAGCATGAGTTGTAGAGAAATGGGGCACCTCAGAATCAGGGCTTGATTCTGGGGTGTTGCCAGAGTAAAGGAACTAGTGCTCCAGCAAACTGATTTTCCCTGGTGAACTCAGGAGCATTTGCTGCAAGGAATGTGGGCAAGAAGCCAGGAGTATTTGTTTCTGGTCATAGATCCAACCCAGTCCTTTAACTGATGGCCTTTTCATTTGAAAATAAAATTGGGATCAGATATTTATAAAGGATGATTAAAAGGAAATTTTGTCTTAAAGTGTCTTGAGAATGGAAAGTTGGGTGCTGTTCTTTGAAAACTTTCAAAGTCAGCATAAGAAAAGAGAAACAAGTAGAGACCAGATGTTGGTCATGTTTTGTCGTTGTTGTTGTTTTCCTTCACAAATACAACTGTTAGATTTGGACAAACACTGAAGAAGAGGATAAACAGACTGAATTCAAGCTCTCCTCTCCTTTGCTCTGTCTTTCCTTCCTTTTTAGTTTTTTTTTTTTTCCCTTGGATATGATCCATGTGTGAGGCAGCAGGCTGGTTCCTAGGGATGGTAATATGATACAAAAGCAAACAAGACATTGATTTTTATCTTCAAAGAGTACATAGTCTAGTGAACTTGGAGATTGTCCCTACCAGAGTTCAAATCACCATCTTGGAAGGGGCGGTGAACTCAAGTGTAAGGCTGGGGAAAGTCACTAATATCTGAAAGTTTCAGTCTGAGGAAGAAGGGCCAGAAAGCATTATCTGGATTAGATGGGTACCAGAATTCTAAATGACAAAGCCTTTCTGGGTTGCTGTAAAGACACAGAAGCAGGCCCATCCCTGAATAAGTATAAATTGTATTTATAAGAAATACAGAAGAGAGGAGAACCCACCTGAGTGGCTGGAGATTCAGAGACTGAGATACAAACCTTTGGGGACCAGATATGGTCTCTGTTACAACTTTGCTGTTATACTGAGAAACCGACCATAGACAATATATTAAAAAATGGGTGTGACTGTGTTACAATAAAACTTTATTTACAAAAACAGACAGTGGGTTATAGTTAGCCAACTCTTGCTCTAAAGCTAAGTAGGTCACATAGCCACATGTAGAATGCATTAGGTTGCAGTATGGGATACACAATACTCCTCACTCTAGACACACCAACCTTACTCGCTGGTGGGGAAACCCTTCCCAGTAGTCTACCAGATTGCATTTCTTTTTTCAAAATTTATTTTTTGTTTAATTTACATCCAAATTAATTAGCATATGGTGTAACAATGATCTCAGGAGTAAATTCCTTAATGCCCCTTACCCATTTAGACCATCCTCCCATATACACAACCCCTCCAGCAACCCTCAGTTTGTTCTCCATATTTATGAGTCTCTTATGCTTTGTCCCACTCCCTGTTTTTATATTATTTTTGCTTCCCTTCCCTTATGTTCATCTGTTTTGTATCTTAAATTCCTCATATGAATAAAGTCATATGATACTTGTCTTTCTCTGACTAATTTCACTTAGCGTAATACCCTCCAGTTCCATCCATGTAGTTGTAATGGCAAGATTTCCTTCTTTTTAATTGCTGGGTGATACTCCATCGCACATATATATATATATATACCACATCTTCTTTACCCATTCATCTGTCGATGGACATGGGGGCTCTTTCCATACTTTGGCTATTGTCGATAGTGCTGCTATAAACATGGGGGTGCGTGTGCCCCTTCGAAACAGCACATACCAGATTGCATTTCTACTGATACCACCCTGGGGCATGGCTGAGGCTGCACAGAAGAGGATGCAGGCAAGCAGGAACTGATAGATAAAGCTGGAAAGGACAATAATAGTGGGATCTTCATTACCGGGCTGAGGAATTTGGGCCTGGTGTGCACTGTATCTGAAAATACCATGAAATCAACATCATGAGGTCTATTTTTTTTTTTTTTTTTTTAATTTAAAGTTTGGAGGAGGGGCACCTGGGTGGCTCAGTCTGTTAAGACTCCAATTCTTGATTTTTGCTCAGGTCATGATCTCATGGTTGTGAGAGTGAGCCCCATGTTGGGTTCCACAGTGAGTGTAGAGCCCGCTTGGGGTTCTTTCTCTCTCCCTCTCTCTCTGCCCCTCCCCTGCTCACACACACACTCTGTCTCTCTCAAAATAAATAAATAAACATTAAAAAATGAAGTTTGGGGGAAAATTCCAGAAGATGGACAGAATATTGCATTTTCTCTCCCTCCCCCCAACCCTGGATCAGTAATATAAACATTTATTGTGTTTATTTATTTGCTTTAAAGAAGAATAATCCAGGCTTTCAGAGCTGCCAGGTTTTTCCTTAATTAACCAAATATTCTCCTAATACATAGGGTAGGTTTCTCTTCCCTATCTTATTAGGGAAACTTGGTTCAGGAGAGACATGGAAAGATGAGGAGACTGGACTGGTTGATTCCTGGTGTCCTTTCTCTGTAAGATTTTATAGCCTTTGGAAAATACAGACGATTTGGGAGGAGAGTCACCATCACCATTAAACTATTATGAAATGATGATCTAGAAATAAAAATGAAGGCTCTAGGGGCGCCTGGGTGGCGCAGTCGGTTAAGCGTCCGACTTCAGCCAGGTCATGATCTCACGGTCCGTGAGTTCGAGCCCCGCGTCAGGCTCTGGGCTGGTGGCTCAGAGCCTGGAGCCTGTTTCCGATTCTGTGTCTCCCTCTCTCTCTCTGTCCCTCCCCCGTTCATGCTCTGTCTCTCTCTGTCCCAAAAATAAATAAACGTTGAAAAAAAAAAATTTAAAAAAAAAAAATTAAAAAAAATAAAAAAAAAAAAAATGAAGGCTCTAGGATTATTCAGCCCAGTGAAGGAAAGACTGGTGGTGGTCGGGTAGATGTAAATGTACAACAGGGTAAAGTGCAGCAGGAGGTGACAAACCCCTCTCCGGGTCTGGAAGGCCCTGCCTAGTGTCTCTTTCTCCAGTGTTGACACCTGCGATCTTCCTCCTATTCTCTGTGCTCCAACCACCTTCTTTCTGAAAGGCAATGTCAGCTGTTCCTTCTGCTGGTAATTTCTTCCCCAAGGCTTTGTACAGTTGGCTCTTCTAGCTAAAATGTCACCTTCTCAGTGAGGCGGTCTCTGATCACCCAGTCTAAACTGCTTCCCACCGATCCCCTTTGCATGGCATTTACCACCGTTGGAAGTTACGTTCTTCATTTGTTTTCTGTCTTCGTTCTCTCACTCGAAGGCAGATTCCATGGGAACATCGACTTTTGTCTGTTCCATTATCACCAACTCTTCAGTACCTACAGTGGTACCTGCTCATAGTAGGTGCAAATTAAACAGTTTTGAATGACACAGATGATGGAAGGACAGGTACAGTGATTACAATTATGTTGATGGTGGTGGCGAGATACAAAATTCTTTTATATTGTGCTTTACTGTTTACAGGGTTCATCTCATTTTATATAAATTAGTTATTCATGGTAAGGGCTGACAAATCCTGAGATGGATGCTTAGAAAAGTTGTGTACCTTCTTTCTTTTCATTGAAAAAATACCACCCATCATCTTAGATTCTCCTTCTCATAGGCTAGCACTATAATTTGGAGGCAAGGAAACCATGTCCCAAGATTTTGAAAGATTACATGTGTAGCTTGTCTCAATGCTTCTCAGGGTGGCTGTCTTGACTTTCACATGTATATATTTTTGGATATTCCTTTGTAGGATGATGATTTGGAAACAGATGTGAACAAGCTGAGTTCCAAACCTGGTCTTGATCGACCCAAGGAGGAACTGATGCAGTACGAGGCAATGTGTCTTGAGCTCTCCTGCAGCTTCGAGGTAGGACATATGCCGTCGGTCTGCTCCACGGTGATGCATGATGGGTTTTTTGCAGAACCTGGGAGGCCTAGCAGGAGATCTCCAGATGGAAAGCATTGTTCATCATTAGCAATCTGCTTCTGAGGTCTTTCTGAGAAAGAAGCAGAAATCCAAGCAAAATGTGAAAAAGGTAGCTGGGCTGGATGCATGCAAGTCTCCTGCAATCTGACCCCTGGAACCTAGGATGAAAGAAGTGCGGGGGTACACATTGCTGCCTATGATCCGCCGTGGGGTTGGGGCAGGGCAAACTGACTTGACCTCACGTTCTAAAAACACAAGTGAAAGTTCTTGGTGATTTAGTTGTTCCCCTACAAAGAGGGTAAGTTGTACTAGATGGCTTTCTGAAGGTGGTTAGTCTGATTCCAGTGTTTTCTGTTAGTAGAAAGAAATTGAGAACCTCACACCTGATGATACAGTGGCTACTTGCTGCTCCTACTACTATTGCTGTCGTCAAGATTTTAGACCTGCCTTTGGATCTCTGTTATTTTCTTATGACCCTTGATATATCATGAATTTGCCCCACCCAAGGGTACCAGCTAAGTCACATGTAGAAGGGAGTCTGTGTATTCTGTTTTACTTCAGAAAGCTGAAAGGCATCAGTAGGTAGAAATTTCAGGGAAGGGAAATTTCATTTGGGTATAAGGAAGACTTTTTTTTTTTTTTTCAACGTTTTTTATTTATTTTTGGGACAGAGAGAGACAGAGCATGAACGGGGGAGGGGCAGAGAGAGAGGGAGACACAGAATCGGAAACAGGCTCCAGGCTCCGAGCCATCAGCCCAGAGCCTGACGCGGGGCTCGAACTCACGGACCGCGAGATCGTGACCTGGCTGAAGTCGGACGCTCAACCGACAGCGCCACCCACGCGCCCCAAGGAAGACTTTTTTAAAAAAAAACAATCAGAATGATCCCCAAATGAGAGGCACTGCCTTGGGCTGTAGTGTAAACCCTGTTAATGAGTTTGTTTAACCAGGCTGTGACTTTTTGGGGGTGTTGCAAAGGGCATTTGTGTGATGTATAGAATTGTGCTAGACCCACCCAATGCTCCCTCCAAACATGAGTTTCTATGATTCTACCATTTATTTGACTGTTGAAGCTTAGCCTTTTCTTGTTTGACCTTGAAAAAAGCTTCCCAATTCATAGGATTTATGCTAAAACAACAACAACAACAACAACAACAACAACAACAACACAAGATTTACACTTAACTCTGTGCTCAGAGAGTGAGGATTGGGGTCAAATTGTATTTTCTACCAGGAAGGTAACACTGACATATTCTTTTCCATTTTAAACCCGAAGGAACTCAAGTCTCAATCTGGAGATGATTTGAAGTTCGAAGAGACTCAGTATGCCAATCATCACCACATTCCAACTGTCGCCTCCCCAAAGTGGCATGGTTTGAATAAGGACCAAAGTTCTTGGAAGCAAGGAAGAGAAGACATGGTCCAGACTTCCCTTCTGAGCAAGGTGAAGATGGGGAGGTCCACCATGCATCCAGCCTCCAGAAAAGGACCTGGGATGAACCCATGCCAAAACATGCAATCCGATGGATTTGGGATAGATTATTCTGGAAAAGAAACCCCTGACATTCAAGCTTCCCTCAAACAGGATGCTTGGGACATAGATGTTATTTCCTGCCCAATGATTAGTGCCTCCTTTTCCAATTCTGCTAGGCCTAGAGAAACTGCTGAAGTAATAGATAAGCTTCTGCAGACACATCCCAAGCCTGTCCCCTTCCATGACCCCTGTCTCTATATGGCCAAAGCAAGAAGAACCAGATCTGTGGCCGACTTCAAGACGATGGCATTTCCTGACCTCTGGGGACATCGTCCACCACCCTCTGCCCAGTCGATGTTGGAACGCAAATGTGGAGTCCAAAGGTGATGGCGCTGCTGATTTGGAAGCTATATTTTTTCTCTTCTTTAATATTTTTATAGGCAGAGTTTTTGGTACAGATATTTCAACTGTCTGTAGGAAAGTGAGAATCAGTCAGGAGCATGTTAAAATCCTTTGGGAAGCTCTTGCCAAACACAGAAGCTTGCCTCCCTACCGGACATTTCAGAAGTAAGCGTGGGGTAGTGGCAGGCATGTGTTGCCAGAAAAGAATTCCTTCAATGATTCCAGTGTAACCCCTTACCCCATAACCATTGCAGACCATGATGGGGAAAGATAACCCAGTTTCTTCAAATACTGGGATCAGTCCCCAGGAAGGTTCTCAGAAAAAACAAATGTGGATTAATTGGGGTATATTTTTTTAAATTCACTACAAATTGGTGTCTGATCTCATTGATGAAAGGAGATGGTGTGTCCCTATCTCACAGTCCCAACCTTAAAAACCTGACTTGGGTTAGAATAGTTCTGCATCACTGAGGATTGTAAGGAAAGACCACATTCTCCAGGGAAGAGACTTTGGGTGATGGCTTATTCCCAGAATGTTGGAAAGGAGGCTTTGCCTTTGGATAAGCAGAGTGAGATTAGAACGAAAATTGATAAACCAAGGAAAATTATTTTCCCTGGGGAAAAAACCCAACGACATTGATTATGCATGCACGAAGTCAATGGAGCTGAGTGTGCATACCAGAAAGTTTCATTAACTTGTTTTCCATTTCATCAGCAAATTGATGGTGGATCCCAAGAGCTGCTCACACTTGGGTTCCTGCTGATGTCTCTGACTTTACCCCCTGCACGTTATCTGCCAAGCTCAAGTTCCTGAGAGATGCACCACAGAGGCTGGCCCAATAACACCTCCCCCTCTGACAGAACATCTTCCCCTTGAGTCCAGGCCTCATGCCTATCTCCCCTCACCTTCCCACTCCACCCAGAATACCTGGATTGGAAATTCAAGGAGGGAATCTGAAAGTTCCTTTGGGCTTCCTTCTGTCCTCTTACTTAAACCTCCTGAATATGGGTGTTTCTCATAAAACTGACCTTAGTTTTCTAGAGCTGACAGAACCCAAGGAGTAGAAATGACTCAAGAGTTCAAAGGCTTACTGAATCCTCCCAGGCCTTGAGGGTACTAACAGTCAACAATCCTAAAGTCTCCCTCAAAGTTGTCTCACTACAAAGGGCCCTCTGATACCATCAGAAACCTTCAGAGCCCATTAGTTCAAATGCCCTTGAAAAAATTCTTCAAGTCCTGAATCCTCCAACTAAAATCTGCTTCCTACATTCCTACTGCTCAATGTAGTTTCATTTTTTTTTTTTTTTTTGATACACAAGAAAAGGAAGGACAGGCAGTGCTTTTTCCACTCTTTCAGCCCCATGTTGGGGAATTATTAAATTTTTCTTTCATAATTCTCTGATGACTCCCAAAACCCTTCCCAGATGACTGTAGGATAAATGGGGTAAGGAATGAGGGCCAACCAACACTTAAAATGTTTCCAATTTTCCTTTCCAGGATCAAGATATTTGAGGATGTCCGGAGGCTCATCCAGCCAACTGATATTATAAATAAAGTCGTCTTCAGTTTAGATGAGCCTTGGTAGGTGGTCTTGAGCGTCAGTGGAATGTGGAGGGTGGGGGTGGAGTATGGAATATCCTCTTGATGACATGAGAATAAGAGTGTTTTATGTTAGTAATCCATCCCTTCTACTAAAAACATGATGAAAATTTATGTTGAAGATCTGTAAGAAAAACCTTATCTCTAAGAAATGTCAGGCTATGCCCAAGAATAGCAGTAACGCATGTGTTCACATGTTTTCTATTTCATTACAGGCCTTTGCAAGACACTGCTTCCGATTGCTTGCGGTTCTACTCCAAGTTTGAGTCAGGAAATCTTCGCAAAGCCATCCAAGTGCGTGAGTAAGTAAGGAAACCCACAAAGGTAGCTGCTGGCAGCTTAAGAGAGCGGGTTGTGTCTCTCGTCCCTACTCTCAGTACAGCGGCCTCACACTGGTAGTGTGAAATCAGCCATGGTGGGAGTGTTTATACCCTGAGGACTGGCAAACACTACAAGTGAAAGTTTTCCTGGGAGTCTGTTGTTAAACATTTACCAGCGCACCACTAGGGGGCTCACTAGCCAATGTCATAGCAAGGTGGAGACTAGAGGTGAAAATTGCCAATACACCTATGTTCAAGATCATGGCTCCATACTTGGGCGTGGGAGTCCTTTGAATGGGATGTTTGTACTTAGGCTGATGCTAGGGCTGGTTCTGTTGACTCGGAAGTGTACATGGGCTCCCCTAGTCCTGTACCTTTTCATGTCTGTTGTTCCTACAGCTGTGTACATAGGTGGCAAGAACATTGGGCTCCCCATGGAGAAGTTCACTATCCTTAGTTCAAGGGCATATTTAGTGTCATGCTTCTTTGACAGAAACTCTCAATGAGCTCTTGTTAATAGACAAGTATTTCAGGGGCGCCTGGGTGGTTCAGTGGATTGAGTGTCCAATTTCAGCTCAGGTAGGATCTCATGGTTTGTGAGTTTGTGCCCTGTATTGGGCTTGCTCCTGTCAGCGCGGAGCCCGCATCAGATCCCGTATCCTCTTCTCTTTGCTCCTCCTCTGCTCATGCTCTCTTGCAAAAATAAACATTAAAAAAAAAAAAAAAAAAGGAAAATTATTTCACAGGCAAGGAAAGCCTAGGGCTGCACAAACTAAAAGAGGGGGGAAACAAAACATAGATTTCCAGTGCAGAAGAGACTGCTATGTTATAATTCTTTCCTCTACACCAGTGTGACCTATATTTTTCATTGCCAGAATCAGGATATACAATCCATATTCTATGTGTAAACTCCTGAAAACAACAGAACAGTTAAGGGGGTGGTCGTCACAGACTCTGGGATCAGACTGCCAGGGGCAGCCTCACCCCTTTCCAACCAGGAGACTTTGAGCAATTACCTAACCAACTCCATGCTTTTCTTTCCTGACCCAGAAAATGGGGACAGTAATAGCACCCACATTATAGTGATGTATTTGAGACTTAACTAAAAACACATCAAGCTCTTAGAATAGTACCTGGCACATGGTAAGCCCTCAGTCAGCATTAGCTTATCTTCAGAGATGGGTATTCACCATAGCTAGAGCATAGAACTTAGTATAGTCTGGCCTGTTTTGTATCTATCTGAGGGTATGTATATATATATGTATTTTATATATATATAATTTATTTTATTTTTAGAAAGGGAAAGAGAGCAGGGAAGAGGTAGAGAGAGAGGGAGAGAGAGAATCCAAAGCAGGCTCCACACTGTCAGTGCAGAGCCCAATGGGGGGCTCAAACCCATGAACCATGAGATCATGACCTGAGCTGAAGTCAGACACTTAACAAGCTGAGTCACCCAGGCACCCCTACCTGAGGAGTCATTTTTGAAGTTTTTCTGTTTTTTGGGGGGCAGGCGAGTGGTGATCCTTTTTTGTTTTGTGCATGAACTGTTTCAAGGAAGCCCAACATATAAGACAAATATAAGTTGAGCTACTTTGGCTGAAGAAGAGAAAGGCAATTATGTTGAGATTCCTTCTCCACCTTCTCTTTTCATTACCAGCTCAGCTTCTAACTTCTTGCTATAGTGCCAGCTTTTATTACTCGTTTTCTCTATATGTCATATTTAAGGGATCCAGGAGAGAAAACCTAATCCGGGGTCTCATAGTGGTACAGTGGTCAGTCCGTGATGTGCCTGTGTTGCTGATCTTTCTCTCCATATACCATATATCTGCCTTTGGCTGGAGTGTGGAATCCTAAACTGATTAGTTTTGGTCAGGGTAACAGAGTCAAATGACAGAAAACAAACCTACTTCTAGGCAAGGACTTTTTATGACCAGTTTTTGGAAAGGATTGTGGGCATAGCAGACAATTTGAGGGTCATCATCTTTCCAAATTTGTCCTCATGAATGTCACTCAGTAGATTATGCTTCGTTCATTGTATGGCGGGCTGGATGGTTTGGTTCGATTGAGATGTTTAGAAGGACAGCATGGGCAGTGGACCTGTATCAGATAGCCCTACTTTTATGCATTCTGCAAAGCCCCACCCCTCTACAAATCTCACTGCAAATGCCAGGGGTCAGGGCTCCAGAGCAGCAGACTATGAACATATCAGGGCAAAAACATCACCCCTTCTAGAAGAGAAACTCAAAGAACATGCCAAGGGGATGGAATGATACTATTTTGGAAAATGAACTGTACCGGTAAGAATGCTGAAGTCCAAGCTGCATTGTTAATTTTGTTGCTAAAGCGCAAAAAAAATGATTCCCCTTGCAGATAGTGACTGAGAGGGGCCACACAAGAGTCTCCTGGGGGCACTGGAAATGGCCTGTATCTTGATCTGGGTAATTGTCAAGCAGGAGTGTCCAGATGAATTTGTTTAAATTCACTGATTCTTACACTTAAAACTTGTGCTGTTCACTGCATGTAAGTTAAATCAGTTAAAAAGGGACAAAATGAACACACAACTCCTGCCTTCCTAGTCTAATTCACGTTTGTTGCTTTGCCGGGGGTTTACATCAACTCTCCGCTTGATCTTTAAGAACAGCACTGCGAATTTAGACACTATTTCCATTTTCCATATGAGGAGACTGAGGCTCAAAAGTAATGTGTAGCATCAAATAATAATGACATATCCAACCAGATGTGATTGAATTTTCTCTGGGGTATCATGCACTTGCGTTCTTTCCTACTGGAGAGAAAATCCATTACAGTTTAATAAAAAGATATGCTACCGTTGTATAATTGATTCTCTTAATACCACAAGCCTGCTCTCCTCTCCCCAAATTTCTATAGCCAGTGTGTCCGATATTGTGAGGTAAGTATGATCATTGTAACTTACCGGCCAGCTGAGATCCTGGGTCTTAGATCTGTCATCTAGAATCTGACGTTTGTAGGCTCTTCAGTGTTGGAAGTTACCTCAAAGACTCCTAGCCCTCCAATCTTGCTTCTGACTTTGCAGGCTGGAATATGACTTGCTGGTCAACGCTGATGTGAATAGCAGCCAACATCAACAGTGGTTCTACTTCAAGGTGAGCGGCATGAGAGCTGCTGTTCCATACCGCTTCAACATCATCAACTGTGAGAAGCCCAACAGCCAGTTTAACTACGGTATGAGCTCTTGGGGAACAGAGGTCTTCTGGCTAACACCAGGAATGATGCCCATCTGGTTGTTTGGATTATTACTGGAAGCTCTCTTTGGGTTCCCAAAGGGTTTGAAGTTGGGCTGAATGTTTTGGTCCCAGATGTGGCAAGGTGGTGGCCAACTTATGGCAAACCACCACCATGGAAGGCAGTCTGGAAGTTCCACTCTGCTGTGGCATGTTAATGCCATACACAACATTCCACCCCTTCCTGACTGCCTTGCCCCACCTTGAACTTTTTGAGGTCGGTGAGCACTCTCATTTATTCCTTCTCTCCATCACCTAAATCCTACAGTAGCAAATATACTGACCTATTTGCCCCAGACAGGAAAACAGCGCAATCCAATTGGACAACGCTGATTTAAGCTCCAAGAAAACATGGGGAAAGTTCAAATTCTACTGAATACCTGTGGCCATTTTGGAGGAGAGATTTAAGGGACAAATTGACTAGCAGCCCACATTTATTTTGAACATTTCCAGGAATGGAAAATTATGTGTGTTAGTGCTAGGTCATATCCTAATTTATTGAGTGGCTTTGAGTAAGGAATAAATGTTCCCATACCTCTATGTCTGCACACAGGTTACCGCCTCTATTTTGTACTGACTAAATACACTCTTTTAAATAGAAAGAGAAAATATGAACCTCAACTCTTGCATTTGCTCTGTATGGTTGCTATAACAAATTGTCACAAACTTGGTGGCTTAAAACAAGACGGATTTACTCTCTTACAATTCCAGAGTCCGGAAGTCCAAAGTCAGTTTCACTGGGCTACAGTCAAGGTGCCAGAAAGGCCATTCTCCCTCTGGAGCATCTTGGGGATTTTCTTTTTTCTTTTTTTTCCCCCCAGCTTTTTTGTTTTTTAATTTATTTATTTTTGAGAGACAGAGAGAGATAGAGCACAAGTGGGGGAGGGGTAGAGAGAGAAGGAGACACAGAATCCAAAGCAGGCTCCAGGCTCTGAGCTGTCGGCACAGAGCCTGATGTGGGGCTAGAACCCACAAACCGTGAGATCATAACCTGAGCCGAAGTCAGACGCTCAACTGACTGAGCCACCCAGGCACCCCTCCCCCCAGCTTTTGGAGCTAAGTTCCTCATATCCCTTGGCTTATGGCTCCTTCTTCCACCTTTAAAGCCAATAGCATAGCCTTTCCCAGTCTCTTTCTGCCTGCTTCAATCACATGGCTTTTCCTGGGCAGTCGAACTTCCCTCTCCCTCCCTCTTATGAGGACATAAGTGATTGCATTTAGGGCCCACCAGGATAATCTCCCCATCTCAAGATCTTTAATTTAATCACATCTATGAAATCCCTTTTGCCATCTAAGGTGCCATTCATGGGTTCCAGGGGTTAGGATCTGGCTATCTTGGAGGGCCATGATTCGGAGGACCACAACCCTCTTTCCATTCCCTCTTTCCCCAGAGATTAATCCCGCCTTTGTTCCATGCAGGAATGCAGCCAACTCTGTATTCTGTGAAGGAGGCTCTTCTTGGCAGACCCACCTGGATACGGATGGGCTATGAAATCTGCTATTACAAGTAAGTCACAGTGTTGCTAGCTTCCTTTCCTCTGCTCTTTCATTCTTCCTCAATTTCCTGCTCTTCACGTTGATCTTATAAACCTCAGCCGTCTCTGCTTGTCTGCTGCACTTGTCTCTGTCCCGATGGCAAATGCCCTTCAGAAGCGCAGGCATGTTAAATGGCACCGGCATTGGAACCCAAGAAATCATTTTTTTAATGTTTATTTATTTCTTTTTGAGAAAGAGACTGTGTGAGCAGGGAAGGAGCAGAGAGAAAGGGAGACAGAGAATCCCAAGCAGGCTCTGCGCTGTCAGCACAAAGCTCAATGTGGGGCTTGAACTCATGAAGGGTGAGATCATGACCTGAGCTGAAACCAAGAGTCAGATACTTAACTGACTGAGCCACCCAGGCACCCCAAGAAATCTTTTGATTTTCAGAAAACTCACCTGTCCTCACTTAGACAAATTGAAACTCTTAGACCTGGTTGTTGCACATTAGAACTTGTACATACTCAACCTGTGGTTAGTACATCAAGCTTCAGTACTTGACCTCTTTCCACGTATCCTGGCCAACAAAAATTCTGAGATGTTCTGGCCTATTCTTACTCAGCCAGTGCTTCAGTTTTCTGAAGTAGATGGGAGTGGGTCTGTGACAGATATACCTAAGGGACTACTCCTCCACAGCAAGATGATGTTTTGGAAAAAACAAAAGAGGGAGCATTTCCAGAATTCATCTTCAACCCTTGATCAGTAGCCAGTTCCATCAATTTATTCTGCAAGGTTGTAATGAAATCTAAATTATCCATATCTGTTGATAAAAGAAATGGATTCCCAAGCCATGAATTGCTCATTTGTGCATTTTCTTTTGATGGAAAGTAAAATACAAATTCATAAGATAAAAGGAGAGGAATTGTTAGGACAGGCAGGAAATAGGTAATTAATTATTAGCTCACTGCTAGCTTCTTGTAAAAACTGATAGGCTAGCACTTGTTTTCTTAGATAAAGCAAGTTGTAGCTCTTTCTGATATTATAAGAGTATTATCAGACATTCTGGAGTTTAGTATTGTTATTAATAATGAAAAAGAAAGAGAGTGTATCCTCTCATGCCTTTTGGCTTTTGAGACTGAGGACAGGAGCACTGATAGATAGGAAAGGTCAGGAATCGTGTTGCTCCAACAGACACAAAGGCAAAAGTCACCATAGAGATAAGTCTAGTCTACAAAATACAGAACTGGGCTGCCTTACAGTTTGTAATAAAAGAGTTGGCCGTCTTCAACCCTTGATGTATTAGGATATGGACCTGGTGATATTTTCATTATATTCTTTAGAATAACAGCAAAATGTTATAGTTTTGTTGGTATTCCATTCACCTATATGGCAATTACTCCCTGGCCTACATATCTAGCAACTGTCCGGATCTGTATTTGTTCCAAAGAGGTTTAGACTAAAATTCATCTCCAGTTGGTAGAAGCCAACAGCTGCAGGGAGAAACAGTGGAAACCTAAATTTGAACCTTGGTGTGTCCTGTGAAAATAGTAATGCTAAATACACATGAAAGATCCGGCTTGCCACCTGCTTGGATCTGGAGCTTAGTGAAGAGATTGGACAAACACAACATTCAGTATTCTCTCCCAGTGGAGAAGAACTCTCCCCAGAGGCTGCTTCTCTGGGAGGCGGGGAATAAAGAGCAGGCTTGTGGGGACTGAGCACTGAGCATCTGCCAGAGAGAGAGGGAGGAAGAAGCCACACATGCAAAAGCTCAGCCTTGGCCTAAAGGAAAGCCAACATTAATGTTAATAGCTGTTAGTTAGATTCATTAACAAGACAATTGTTATGTGATTAAAGAGCAACAGAGGGGTACCATGAAAACCATGAATGTGTAATGTAATTCATTTTTCATATTGCAGTCATGAATACAACAGAGATGAATGGATAAGATTGCTACATTGTAACATAGTTTGTTTTACAATTATTCACCACATTATGTTAACATATTTCCAATAATGGGATTTAATGACAGGATAGATGTGTGTGTCTCTATTCAGCCACAACTCAGGACACCTCTCCCTATTGTAGAATGCCTTGGACTATGTAACATGTTTCTCCCTTTTTACCCATCAATGTCTTTGAGTTGATCTGCTCTCAATGATGTGTTTGCATCACCCCTGCCTTTATTCTCTCTGGTGTATTACTTTGAGAGAACGTTACCTCCTTATTTCTCCATGTTTCCAAAATGTCATCAGAAACTCAGAAGTTCTATTTCTTATTTTTTTTAAGTTTATTTATTTATTTTGAGAGAGAGAGAAAGACAGAGTGAGCAGGGGAGGGGCAGAGAGAAGGAGAGACAGAAACCCAAGCAGGCTCTACACTGTCAGCACAAAGCTTGAAGCAGGGCTCTAACTCATGAACTGTGAGATCATGACCTGAGCTGAGATCAAGAGTCAGCTACTTAACTGCCTGAGCCATCCAGGCACCCCAGAAGTTCTGTTTCTATTATGCTATTAAGTTCCTAGATTTAGTGTGATGTTCTAAAGGGGGTCCTAGGGTGCTTATTATACCTGAGTACATATGTGGAAGGGTAGAGGAGAAACAGACACTTGAAAGGAATGAGATACTCATTTCCTTCACAAAGTGACAAAAACAGTGATCAGTGAAGAATATGGGCTGACAGCCTTGTGGGTCTGGTTGTCATCAGTTTGAAAGTGATCTCCTGCTTGTTTTGATAAGATATAGTCATGCATGTACTTGTAATATAAATCTGTTCCTAAATTATTTTAATCACTTATGCATGCATTACTATACTAATATATTATGTATGTTGGAAGACATGCAAAGAGTTAAAATTGTAAATGACGAAAAAAAAAGATGGGACAAATAATAACTGCAAAGGTTTACCTAGTTGTTATATCTTTATTATTTTTTTTAAAGTTTTTTAGCTTATTTATTTTGGAGACAGAGAGCATAGGCACACGTGCAAGTGGGTGGTGGGGGGAGGCAGAGAGAGAGGAAGAGAGAAAGAATCCCAAGCAGGCTCTGAGCTGTCAGTGCAGAGCCCGATGTGGGGTTCAGAACCCACAAACTGTGAGATCACGACCTGAGCTGAAACCAAGAGTCAGGTGCTTAACTGAGCCACCCGGATGCCCCTCTAGTTGTTGTATCTTTTTTTAAAAAAAATGTATCTGTCATTTTTTAGAATTTACATCCAAATTAGTATATAGTGCAACAATGATTTCAGGAGTAGATTCCTTAGTGCCCTTTACCCATTTAGCCCATCCACCCTCCCACAACCCTTCCAGTAACCCTCAGTTTGTTCTCCATGTTTATGAATCTCTTCTGTTTTGTCCCCCTCCCTGTTTTTATATTATTTTTGTTTCCCTTCCCTTATTTTCATCTGTTTTGTCTCTTTAAGTCCTCATATGAGTGAAGTCATGATTTTTGTCTTTCTCTGACTAATTTCACTTAGCATAATACCCTCCAGTTCCATCCACATGCTTGCAAATGGCAAGATTTCTTTCTTTTTGATTGCCGAGTAATACTCCATTGTGTGTGTGTGTGTGTGTGTGTGTGTGTGTGTGTGTGTACCACATTTTTTTTTTTTATCCATTCATCCATCGATGGACATTTGGGCTCTTTCCATACTTTGGCTATTGTTGATAGTGCTGCTATAAACACTGGGGTGCGTGACCCTTTGAAACAGCATACCTGTATCCCGTGGATAAATGCCTAGTAGTGCAATTTGTGGGTCGTAGGGTAGTTCTATTTTTAGTTTTTTGAGGAACCTCTATACTGTTTTCCAGAGTGGCTGCACCAGCATTGCCACCAACAATGCAAAAGAGATCCTCTTTCTCCGCATCCTTGCCAACATCTGCTGTTGCCTGAGTTGTTAATGTTAGCCATTCTGACAGGTGTAAGGTGATATCTCATTGTGGTTTTGATTTGTATTTCCCTGGTGATGAGTGATGTTGAGCATTTTTTCATGTGTCGGTTGGCCATCTGGATGTCTTCCTTGGAGAAGTGTCTATTCATGTCTTTTGCACATTTCTTCACTGGATTGTTTTTTGGGTGTTGAGTTTGATAAGTTCTTTATAGATTTTGGATACTAATCCTTTATCTGATATGTCATTTGCAAATATCTTCTCCCATTCTGTCGGTTGCCTTTTAGTTTTGCTGATTGTTTCCTTCGCTGTGCAGAAGCTTTTTATTTCGATGAGGTCCCAGTAGTTCATTTTTGCTTTTGTTTCCCTTGCCTCTGAAGACATGTTGAGTAAGAAGTTGCTGTGGGCAAGATCAAAGAGGTTTTTGCCTGCTTTCTCCTCGAGGATTTTGATGGCTTCCTGTCTTACATTGAGGTCTTTCATCCATTTTGAGTTTATTTTTGTGTATGGTGTAAGAAAGTGGTCCAGGTTCGTTCTTCTGCATGTCGCTGTCCAGTTTTCCGAGCACCATTTGCTGAAGAGACTGTCTTTATTCCATTGGATATTCTTTCCTGCTTTGTCAAAGATTAGTTGGCCATATGTTTGCGGGTCCATTTCTGGGTTCTGTATTCTGTTCCATTGATCTCAGTGTCTGTTCTTGTGCCTGTACCATCCTGTCTTGATGATTACAGCTTTGTAGTATAGCTTGAAGTCTGGGATTGTGATGCCTCCAGCTTTGGTTTTCTTTTTCAAGATCTCTTTGGCTATTTGGGGCCTTTTCTGGTTCCATACAAATTTTAGGATTATTTGTTCTAGCTCTGTGAAGAATGCTGGTGTTACTTTGATAGGAATTGCATTGAATATGTAGATAGCTTTGGGTAGTATTGACATTTTAACAATGTTTGTTCTTCCTATCCAGGAGCATGGAATATTTTTCCATTTTTTTGTGTCTTCTTCAATTTCTTTCATAACTTTTCTATAGTTTTCAGTGTATAGATTTTTCACCTCTTTGGTTAGATTTATTCCTAGGTATTTTATGGTTTTTTGTGCAACTGTACATGGGATTGATTCCTTAATTTCTCTTTCTGTCACTTCATTGTTGGTGTATAGGAATGCAACTGATTTCTGTGCGTTGATTTTATATCCTGAAACTTTGCTGAATTCATGAATCAATTCTAGTAGTTTTTTGGTGGAATCCTTTGGGTTTTCCCTATAAAGTATCATGTCATCTGCAAAGAGTGAAAGTTTGACCTCCTCCTGGCTGATTTGGATGCCTTTTATTTCTTTGTGTTGTCTGATTGCAGAGGCTAAGACTTCCAATACTATGTTGAATAACAGTGGCAAGAGTGGATATTCCTGTCTTATTCCTGACCTTAGGGGGAAAGCTCTCAGTTTTTCCCCATTGAGGATGATATTAGCGTTGGGTCGTTCACATATGGCTTTTATGATCTTGAGGTATGCCCCTTCTATCCCTACTTTCTTGAGGGTTTTTATCAAGGAAGGATGCTGTATTTTGTCAAGTGCTTTCTCTGCATCTATTGAGAGGACCATATGGTTCTTGTCCTTTCTTTTATTGATGTGATGAATCACGTTCATTGTTTTGTGGATATTGAACCAGCCCTGCATTCCAGGTATAAATCCCACTTGGTTGTGGTGAATAATTTTTTTAATGTATAGTTGGATCTGGTTGGCTAATGTCTTGTTGAGGATTTTTGAATCCATGTTCATCAGGGAAATTGGTCTAGAGTTCTCCTTTTTAGTGGAGTCTCTGTCTGGTTTTGGAATCAAGGTAATGCTGGCTTCATAGAAAGAGTTTGGAAGTTTTCCTTCCATTTCTATTTTTTGGAACACCTTCAAGAGAATAGGTGTTAACTCTTCCTTAAATGTTTGGTAGAATTCCCCTGGAAAGCCATCTGGGCCTGGACTGTTGCTTTTTTGGGAGAGTTTTGATTACTAATTCGATTTCCTTACTGGTTATGGGTCTGTTCAAATTTTCTATTGCTTCCTGTTTCAGTTTTGGTAGTGTATGTGTTTCTAGGAATTTGTCCATTTCTTCCAGATTTACCATTTTATTGGCATATTATTGTTTGTATTTCTGCTGTGTTGGTTGTGATCTCTCCTCTTTCATTCTTGATTTTATTTATTTGGGTCCTTTCCTTTTTCTTTTTGATCAAATTGCCTAGTGATTTATCAATTTTGTTAATTCTTTCAAAGAACCAGCCTCTGGTTTCATTGATCTGTTCTACTTTTTTTTTGTTTGTTTGTTTGTTTGTTTTGATAGCATTAATTTCCAGTCTAATCTTTATTATTTCCTGTCTTCTGCCAGTTTGGGGTTTTATTTGCTGTTCTTTTTCCAGCTCTTTAAGGAATAAGGTTAGGTTGTGTATCTGAGATCTTTCTTCCTTCTTTAGCAAGGCTTGGATTGCTATATACTTTCCTTTTATGACCACCTTTGCTGAGTCCCAGGGGTTTTGGGTTGTGGTGTTATTATATTCATTGGCTTCCACATACGTTTTAATTTCCTCTTTAACTGCTTAGTTAGCCCATTCATTCTTTAGTAGGATGTTCTTCAGTCTCCAAGTATTTGTTAACTTTCCAAATTTTCTTGTGGTTGATTTCGAGTTTCATAGTGTTGTGGACTGAAAATATGCATGGTACGATCTCAATCTTTTTGTACTTGCTGAGGGCTGATTTGTGTCCCAGTATGTGGTCTATTCTGGAGATCGTTCCATGTGCACTGGAGAAGAATGTATATTCTGCTGCTTTAGGATGAAATGTTCTGAATATATCTGTTAAGTCTATCTGGTCCAGTGTCATTCACAGCCATTGTTTCCTTGTTGATTTTTTGACTAGATGATCTGTCCATTGCTGTGAGTGGGGTGTTGAAATCTCCTACTATTATTATCAAGGAGTTTCTTTATGTTTGTGATTGATTGATTTATATATTTGGGTTCCTGCACATTTGGTGCATAAATGTTTACAATTGTTAGGTTTTCTTGGTGGATAGACCCCTTAATTATGATATAATGCCCTTCTGTATCTCTTGTTACAGTCTTTATTAAAGTTTAGATTGTCTGATATAACTATGGCTACTCTGGCTTTCTTTTGTTGACCATTAGCATGATAGATGGTTCTTCATCCCCTTACTTTCAATCTGAAGGTGTGTTTAGGTCTAAAGTGGGTCTTTTGCAAACAGCATATAGATGGATCTTGTTTTCTTATCCATTCTGTTACCCTATGTCTTTTAATTGGAGCATTGAGTCCATTGACGTTCAGAGTGAGTACTGAAAGATAGGGATTTATTGCCATTATGTTGCTTGTAAAGTTGGAGTTTCTGGTGGTGTTCTCTGGTCCTTTCTAGTCTTTGTTGCTTTTGGTCTTTATTTGTTGGTTTGGGTTTCTTTTTCTTTTTCTTTTTTTTCCATCTTTTCTCTCCTCAGAGAGTCCCCCTTAAAATTTCTTGCAGGGCTGGTTAAGTGGTCACAAACTCCTGTATTTTTTGTTTGTCTGGGAAACTTTTTATCTCTCCTTCTATTTTGAGTGACAGCCTTGCTGGATAAAGAATTCTTGGCTACATATTTTTCTGATTCAGCGCGTTTAATATATCCTGCCACTCCTTTCTGGCCTTCCACGTTTCTGTGGTAGGTCTGCTGCAAACCTTATCTGTCTTCCCTTGTAGGTTAGGGACTTTTTTCCCTTGCTGCTTTCATGATTCTCTCCTTGCGTGAATATTTTGTGAATTTGACTATGATGTGCCTTGTTGATGGTTGTGGGTTTTTTTTTTTTTTTTTTTTTTTTTTGAGTCTAATGGGGGTCCTCTGTGCTTCCCAGATTTTGATGTCTGTGTCTTTCCCCAGGTTAGGAAAGTTTTCCACTATAATTTGCTCACATAACCCTTCTACCCCTATTTCTCTCTCTTCCTCTTCTGGGACCCCTATGATTCTGTTTTGTTCCTTTTTAATGTGTCACCTATTTCTTTAATTCTTAAATCGTGCTCTTTTGCCTTAATCTCCCTCTTTTCTTCTGCTTCGTTATTCTCTATAAGTTTGTCTTCTACATTGCTGATTCTCTGTTCTGCCTCAAACTTCCTTGCCGCCACTGCATCCATCTGTGATTGCAGCTCAGTTATAGCATTTTTAATTCCATTCTGGCTATTTTTTACTTCTTTTATCTCTGCAGAAAGGGATTCTAATCTGTTTTCGACTCCAGCTAGTATTCTTATTATTGTGATTCTAAATTCTGGTTCAGACATCTCGCTTGTATCTGTGTTGGTTAAATCCTTGGCTGTCATTCATTTGTGCTTTTTCTTTTGGGGTGAATTCCTTCGTTTTGTCATTTTGAAGGTAGAAAAGGAATTAATAAGGTAGATAAATTGAAATTAAAAAATTAAAATTAAAAAAATATTAAAATTAAAAATTACACACACACACAAATTCAATAGATGATGCTAGATCCTAGGTG
This sequence comes from Panthera onca, assembly GCF_046562875.1. Taxonomy (NCBI): domain Eukaryota; kingdom Metazoa; phylum Chordata; class Mammalia; order Carnivora; family Felidae; genus Panthera; species Panthera onca. Next base: position 9,045,971 of record NC_138344.1, on the reverse strand, counting down.
TGTTTTGGTCTGGGTGTTGAAAGTGGTTTGAAAGATTAGAGAAAAAAAATGGGGGGGGGAGAAAAAAAAAGGAAATCGTTTGAGAATTTGAAAAAATGCATACACTGAAGTAGCTTAAAATTAGATGATGGGGGTAAAATAGAATTTGAAAAAATATACACAAAAGTAAAGAATATAGTAGAAAAAAATTAAAGAAAAATATTTGTAGTAAAAATTAAAAATAAATATGAGTTTGTCTTTTTTTGTATTCAAGAAAAAAGAAAAGAAATGAAAAAGAAAAAGATAAAAAAAGAAAGAAAAAAAAGGAAACCATTTGAGAATTTGAAAAAATGAATTCACTGAAGTAGACTAAAATGAGATGATGAGGGTAAAATAGAATTTGAAGAAATATACAAAAATAAAATGAATTTTTTATTTTTCTGTATTTAAGAAAAAAGAAATGAAAAAGAGAAAAAAGATAAAAAAAGAAAAAAGAAATCGTTTGAAAATTTGAAAAAAGTGAATACACTGTAGTAGACTAAAATAAAATGATGCAAGTAAAATAGAATTTGAAAAAAATTACATAAAAGGAAACAATATAGTAATAAAAATTAATAAAAATATTTTTAATAGAAATTGAATGTAAAAATGAAGTTTTTCTCTTCATTCAAGAAAAAGAAAAATGAAAAAGAGAAAAAAAAAGAAAGGAAAAAAACAGAAATTATTTAAAAATTTGAAAAGTTGAATGCACTGAAGTAGACTAAAATAAAATGATAGAAGTAAAATAGAATTTGAAAAAATTTACACAAAAGTAAAAAATATAGTAACAAAAATTAAAGAAAAATATTTTTAATAAAAATTGAAAATAAAAATGAATTTTTTCTCTTTCTGTATTCAAGAAAAGAATTGTAAAAGAGAAAAAGAAAATAGTAAAAAAAAGAAAGAAAATTGAGTAGATGAACTTGCTAACAGATTGAAGTAGGACTGAAATTGCTTCATTTTCCCCTAGAAGTCAGTGTACGTAGCTCTTTATGGTCCATAAACTAAGCCGGCGGTGAGACTTGTGTTCTTCAAGAGTGAAGTCGGCCCGGTTGGGCGGGGCTCAGTGTAACAGCTCCACTCTCCACTAGATGGCGCTGCTAGCCTACTGGGGCGGAGTGTTGCCGCGCTCTTAGGTGCGTGTGCGTAAGCGTATGCACATGCGCTGGAGCGGTGAAAATGCCTCCACCCAGCCACCTGGTCTGTTCTCCCGGGTCAGCAGTCGCGCGCTCCTCCTCTGTCTTCAGCTTTAGTCCACTCCTCGCTTTTTCCCTCTCCGTGACCAGGCCCCAGGCCGTACCTCTCTCCCGAGTTTTGTCTCAGACGCGGCTGTTTTCCCCGGCCCCTTACTTCCGAAGGACTGCGGCTTTGACCCGGTCCGCCCCTCTGCGGGAGGGTCTCACCGAGCAATGGCCGAATGTCGGCTGCACCCAGGAATGCCTGCCGGACCCTGCTGCTGCCGGTGCCCCGAGACTGCGGCCAGGTGCCAGCCCGCCCCAGAAAAAGTTCGCGAGATAGTGTAGCAGCACCGTCTCAGGGATTCTGGAAAATCACAACACACGCCTGGCACCAGGCTCCACCCTTAATGACCTTGTTCCAGCAGCAGCGAATGTGGCCGTTTTCTGGGGTCTGCCGGGACCACGTGGCTTCAACAGTCTCTACCGAATGTCCTTCCAGCAGTGGAACCACCTTTCCCCATGTGGCCCGAGAACCTCCCGGACCCCACTCTGCTCCTGGGGATTCACCCTTCCCACCAGAGCACCGCCAGGTATCGAGCTGCGGAGTTGCAGTCTTTGCGCTCCCCTTGTTTACAGTCTTAATGGAATTAAAACCCTCTCATTTCTTCTTTCTTCTTTCTCCCTTTTTAGTTTAGTCCCTGCGGCTGTTTCCAATTTTCCACCTTCTCTCCAGCTGCTTTTGGGGAGGGATGCTTTTCCCATATCCTCCCCCCGCTCCCCAGTCTCCATCCTCTCTCCCCTGAAAAAGCGGTTCCCTACCCTTCACGTCTTCTTGCTCCCCAAACTCACCTCTCCGTGCCACATACCTGCTGCATTCTGTGCTTCCGGTTATGCAGATTGTTATGTTAATCCTCCAATCAGTTTTCTAGGTGTGTAGGATGGTTCAGTGTTGGTCTGGCTGTAGTTCATGGACGCGAGACACACAAACAACTTCCATGCTGTTCCGCCATCTTGGCTCCTCCCTAGTTGTTGTATCTTTATGCTATTGATAACTCAGGATATATTATACCCTTAGGGTTAACCATGGAAAATACTATTATCAGTAGCTCTTGGCGTGATTTTAAAAAGATTTTAATTAATTCCCCAGATGTCTTTAGCTTGTTTTTATACAAATAAGAATCTTTGAGAAAGAGCCAGTGTGAAAAGTACGAGGTACTGGCCATGTCCATTCTCTCGTATTTTGGGCCCTTGGTGCTTAAAATTTAATATTACTATCAATCTGTGGCTTCTAAGCAGAATTAAAAAAACCCTGATAGTCTGTACTGTGAGGTTTAATTTAATTTAGGTAATATAATCTATAAATCTAAGGTAGGCTTTTGCAAACTTCACTATGTTGCCAGAAGTTAAAAGTAAAAGAATGAGGGAAGTGTGGAACTCTTCCCATACAGCCATCCTGACACATGAAACTGTAGGTGTAAGATGTAATGTGGTGTGCATATTCCAGCCCTGGAAAACAAGAATGGATAAGATTGCTCTACTGAAATTGGTTTTATAACTATTCATCCCATGAAGTTGACTTGGACGCCATAAGGACAGTAGTGTCTGTCACTGTATTAAACCTCAGACGAATGAGTTTCTTTCTTAGTATCTGGATCATAATACACTGAAGGAAAAATTCTAATATGTTATCCTATGCACAGTTGACTAATTTGCTCCCCACCACAGAATACCCTCTCCTCCTCTATCTCATCCCCTTCTCCCACCCACCTTGCAGACCAGTAGGCCAGAAAATAAAAGGGATTCTTGGTGAGGGGCGGGGGCAGGGCATAAAAGGGCAGCCTCCTTTTTCCATGCCTTCCATAAAAGTAAGCAAGGACGGTTTCTGTTTCTGCTTTATTTACTTCCCTGCGGCCTGCTTCTCCCTCTAACGTACACAGCCTCACACCTTTTCGAATTCTTTCCCAGCTCAGGTCTAAAGTAATTTTGGTGCCGAAGGGCAGAGGGAGGGAAGCGGCGTGCTCTGAGTGGCCGTGTAATACACAACAGCTGATCTCTTCTGACATTTATCTCCGCTCTTGAGAGGAGATGGAACAGCTCACTCATGAAGATGAATGTCATACAGGAACTCTGCCATTGTGCATCCTTCCGAGGGATCTCAGGAAGGAGACTTGGCGTTGGAGGGAATATTAGTAACGCTGTGGACATGGGGAAGCTGGTGGCATGGCTGCTGTGCCTTATTAGACCCTGTTAACTGAAATGATGCACCCATGTTAAACAGAGCCAGCGCCATTATAAGATTATCTACTTCCCTCTGTATCTTGGCATTTGCTCATTTCATGCATCCACAGGAAAAAAAAAAAAATGACTTCCCGGCATATTTTTAAGTACAAATGGAAATAGATTGAGTTCGCAAGTATGCATTTGTGTACTTTGCTTCTTGCTTCATTGAAGGTTTTATGATTATAAAAGTGCAGATTCTTCCTAAGACAAATGGTTCAGGGGCTGGAAAAGCAAAGCGTTTTAACTGTGGGATAAATGGCTCGATCCAATCCCGGGTCATCTTTGACCCAACAGGACCTATCGAGGATCCAGCAAATCTGAGAATGCACTTGATTTTCACCAGGCTTCTTCTCCATCTCGAAGAGCAGATCAAGAAGAGAAAGTTCTTGGAATCAAACTTCTACCACTCGTGAGTGGTATGACCTGGGGCAGGTTTTTCCAACCTCAGTCTCAGATTCCCCATCTATAAAATGGAGACAATAATGGCATCTCCCCCATGGAGCTGCTCCGAGGAGTACATAAAATGAGGAAAAAAGTGTGTAGAAAGCTGAGAACAGTGTTTGGTACATAGTAGATGTTCAGTGAATGTCAGCAGTTGCTCATAACTAGTAGAAACTTTTTAGCAGCACCAGTGACTTAAAGAGTCAGTGATCTGTTTCATTTTCATGAGCTCTCATCTGCTTTAGTTTACATTCCTTCTCTTACATTAGACTTTAAGTTTATAAGCAGCCCTAATTTATGAAGACCAAACTTCACATTCTTCCTTGCTGAATTGGGCCAAAAGACTTCTTGTCTTCTTATCCATTCCCAAGAGACAGGTGATACAATAAAAGAAATCTTGGTTTTGGAGTAAGCCCACTTATGGGGTTGAGTCTTGCTTACTAAGCTTTCTGTGTGGAGTTGCTCAAGATGCTTACCTTCTGTGATCCTCAATTTGCCCATCTGTAGAGTGTGGATAGCAACACTTACCTTAAAAAGATACCAGTAGGATTAGAGGTGAAATATATTAGGCATTCTAATTACTACTCCTGGAGTCTTATAGGTCCATTTATTCTACAGACTCAACTGAACAGCTGCTCTGTCCAGGTGGTATGCCAAACATGAAGATACACAAATGGATAAGAATAATCCCTGTCATAAAGTGTTAGCAGTGAGGGAGAGACAGAGTGTGGCAAGAAGTGTGTAAAAGGGCAGATAATCAGGAAAGACTTCTTGGAAGAGGAAACCCTTGGGTTGAGTCTTGAAGGAAGACGTAGTCTGAATGAAGAAGAGGGAAAGGGTCTTCCGTACAAAGGAAGAGCTTGGAAACCACTTAAAATATAAAGGATGAATGTTACTACCTTGCAAATACCCCCCAGCATATTCTCATCATAACTGGGGAAACAAAAATGACTTGTGCTTAGAATCTAACTTTATCATGGACAGATTGAATTGTTGCAAGCCAAGTGTTTCACTTTAGACATTATTGAACATGTCACTATGAAGAGGGTGATCTTGGGAAAGTGTGGAGGTCCCTGAAGAGGAAAGTTTTTGCTATTGGTAGAGTCATCTCCTGGTGCAGCATGGCCACCAGGAGACTCCAGTGGGGAGGTGACATTTGCTTTAGGTTCAGCTAGGGTTTAGACCCCCAAACCAGGGTTGTAATGGAATCTCCTTTAACAGAAACTCATTGTAAGTGGGGTAATGCCCATTTTTTTCTTAAATCCCAGCAGTCTGCAACCATTATGGGGAGGGCCGGCTCATCGATGGGGAGCATTTAGTCTTGCCCATGAGAATCTTGCCCACCAAGCTACAGCAGGTGTGTGTGTGTGTGTGTGTGTGTGTGTGTGTGCGCGCGCGTGCATGTGTGCGCATGTCATGTGACTTCAGTGTATTTAATAGCACAGTGGGAAGTATACAAAGAAGCAAGGTTCATGTGCAAGGAGACCACCCCTGTTGGCCCTCAGGGAAATCAGTTATACCCGAGGAAAGATGGAGGTTCTGTTTCTAGTGTTAGCAGGCAAAAATCTTGGTATTGGGAAGGCACTAGGTGTTTGCTTCCACCTGACTTTGCCTTCACGAATATGCATATGTGAGCACAGGTGTGTGCTCACATATGTATATTCTCTCAGGTGAAACACTCATCCGCATTTTGATTGGTTGTCAACATTTTGATCATTTTGACTGGTTCATTTCATTTCACTTGGTTCTTCTGTTGTGGAGAAGTGTAACTGATCGGTACCCGTTGTTCAGCTAGGTGTAGACCCAACGAGCATTTGCAATGGAGCCTTTTACGAGTGAAATCAGAAAGAGCATAAAAGGTAGAGCATATGTGGCTTGTGTGCTTTCTGAGCCTTCATCTGCTTCTTCACATACTTTCTAATAGCCAGAGCCTTGACCCTGGAGAAAGTACAGAACCTTGGGGAACTATGGAGAAAGTAGACCCAATTAGGTATCAAGACCCAGATGGCATCATGGGTGAAGATGCCTTGTGGAAGTTTCTAAGGCTGTAGTCACAAAGGAGGGGGGTTCTCTTAATGTCATGCTAAAGAGCTACAGGGAGAATGACTTGGGGCTTATACTGTAGGGGGTATCTTCTGTCCCTAGAATGACGAGGGCTCCAGGGAGCTGTGCTGGCAGAGGCTGAGGAAAGAGGAATGTGCAGGGCATAGTTTGTGGGACTACCATTCCTAGTTTTAGAAATATTGAAAAACCACAAAACTGCAAGAAATAAGACAGTAGGTTTTTTGTTTCTTTCTTTAGTGTTTGCTTGATTTTTTTTTTTTTTTTTTTTTTTGTGGAGGGTGGCATGTAGGTAGCAAAAAGCCAGAAAGAATAATCTGTGATTTTTACATTTTGCAAGAACAGAGATTCATTACTTGCTATTTCTTCCCTCTCCCCATCTTTTCCCCCAATAAAACCCAAAAGCCCAACGGACAAGTAAGCCAACATTGTAAATGTTCAAAGGTGGGATTACATCTTTTGGTGTCCGGGTGTATTTTGCATCTTAATGCGGTCTTGATGATAACATTTCTCAGGAAAGCCTGCACAGCTGTCTCAGCATCAACAGGCAAGGCGCGGGCATAACTGGCGGCGTGTGGGGAAAATATTGCTCGGAATGTACTGCTGGGTGCAATTTACTTTGATACTGTTCTCTGAAGTATCAAAATTGGTTCTTCATCTTTGACAAAGGAAAATGTGTACTCTGAAGCTATAAGAAGCCAAATCACATTTGGGGTGACAAATGTATTCCTTTGTGAGGCAAGTATTGTATAGTGGAAAGAACCAAAGCTTTGCAGACAGACAGATCTGGGTTCAAGTCCCATATTGGCCACTTGCTATCCTTGCAATCTTTGACAAATTAATTTTTCTAAGCTTTTGTTTCTTCACCCACAGAATGGGTTGTTGCAAGGATAACATGAGGTGATATGTGTTAAGTGTCGAGTTGGAACTCAATATGTAGCAGTGGTTACTAATAAACTCACTTGGTGGGCAGAAGGGAAAGACAGGCTGTACTCTATGGGATCTGGGGAGAGGCAGGGGCCTGGGGAACCCACATTGGAGCAATAAAGTGTATGTCTGCCATAGCACCTTAGGATACTCAGAATTATTCACATATCTATTTTCTAGCTCAGTGACTCTATAGGCTTCATTTTCAGACACAGCAAGGAAAGGCTCATGGCATGTATGTCACAATCAGGAGACAGATGGACCTGCCTAGACGCTCTGATTTGGCTCATGACCCGGCAGTTTCTCTGCTTTTTAAATTTCACCCACGTAGTGGTTCAAGTGAAGAACATTTTGCCAGTATATAACATGAGAGGTTTATAGCATCTGGAACCTCTCCCTCATCTTCTCTCTTCTCCTTTCTCTTTTAGAAATCATTATCGCCAGAGCACTGCTGTCACAGGGGGAGCATCTCAGAAGCATTTTTATACCCTCACCTTTGTGGTCAACTTCCCCCACAATGAGGACGCCTGCTACCTGGCCTACCACTATCCCTACACCTATACTGCCCTCATGGTAACTTCCTCTTGACAGTAGCACCCCAGCCAGGCTGAAGAGGCTCTTTGAGGTTTCCCTGGAAACATTCAGGAGACCCTGACATCCTGGGAAGCTGTTACCTTCCTAGGGGAGCCAGGCTTTGCTGTCCCTAACTTGGTGGCTTGATATCTGTGCCATCTTCTTCCCTGGGCAGAGCAGGAGGCTGGGGGCATGACCAGTGATGTTCTGAAGCCCCAAGTAGCACACAGTGCTCCTCGTGGGCATGGCATGGTCAGGAGGCATGGCCATTTCACAGGGGACTCTGTCTTTAAGAAGGATGCAGTCATGAGACTGGAGTGAGATTATCCAGTTGAAATGGGAGTAAAAACCATAAGGTCAGCTGAGAGGCAGATTTGAAGGACATCCCCCGATGGAGAGGAAGGGAGCAGAAGATGAAAGGGTAAAGATGAAGCTAGGGGACATTCCTTGCGCCCACAAGCAAACAGCAACTTAGGCTTTTCTCGTCAGTGGCTCCCATGGTGGGAGGCGCTGGAAGGATCCAGGGTGTATGAGAGGGGTGGACGAAATGAATGCCGAATCACTGTAGACAAGGGCCTTAATCTGTTTATGAGAGGACTGTGGTGTCCGTCAGTCCAAACCTGAGGTTAGCATCCCTGCATTCTGTAAGGCTCTGACAAAGTTTCCATAGACAAATTTGAGCAAACTACTGAAACCATGCATTTTGATGTCATTTGGAAAAGTTGGCAAACTGTCCCTTTCCCCCCAGCAATTTCATGGCTCCCCTGAGGATTAACGAGCTATAAGTATCTTCTATAAAGCACTCTCATCCTCTGTGTTAATGCAAAATGTTATAAGCAGATTTATAATAATATGTGTTTTATGTGTAAGTGTATCTACTACTTAGCCTGAAGGATGAGCATTTTCATCATAAGGCTGTGATAAGGAGTTGGAAATGGTAATAACCAAGAACATCCTTGCCTTCAAAAGAAATGTTCAGGTATAAATGAAAGTTTTCCTCCATCGAGAAGGCATATCTTAAACCACTTGGCTAACTGCTTCGGGAAAGTGTATCTGCCCTTCTCCCCATATGTTGTCTTGCCTAAAGAGAGATTTTTACTGTTTTCCAGATTGCAAAAGATACACAACTCGTATTATTTGTGTATCGCACTTAGAGATCTCAAGAAGTTAATCCAAGAAATGTGCGTCACGAGCTATGCTGTAACAAGCTATGTTTATTATAAAACATGCTTTTTGCCTCTGGGGACCTAGAGCAGGCAAGATTGATGAGCCCCTTCAACAGTTGCATTTATTGTCTTGCTTGAGAGGCTCTACATGCGAACAGTCAACTGAGGAAGGGGATTCCTCTTTACATGTGTGTTTGCCTTTCCTATTGGGGGAACAATCCACGGGTCCTGGACACTATTCTTTAAACTTGTTGGGATATCTTAGACTCTGATGTGATTCTCAGTGGCAGTCAGTATAAGACTTGAGAGCTTGAAGGGGTTTGGGAAATTGTCTAATTTACCCTTATCATTTGCAGATGCAAACATGGAGGCCTAGACACCCCAAATCTAGCTAGTGGCCAAGCAGGGAACAGAGCACCAGCCTTTGAAGGCTATTCCTGTGCCCTTCTACTTGACTGTAGAAGAGGTGTAGGAGAAACTCAGAAGAACTATTCTGGGATCAGATCAGTGTCCTTCCCTGCTACGATGTACAACCACAGTCCACTTTTACAGGCACACATAGTATCAAGTTGTATGATTGTATAATGTATGATGGTTGAGTTCAAGTCACGAACCCATGGTTTTTATCTGCAATGCCAAGTACCATGGATGTGGTACGGCAGGATAGTGTTGTTCCCCAAACACAGTCCCATTCTTTTTCTTTTCTCCCTGAAGTATGTATGTATGTATGTATTTAAAATGCGAGCAGGAGAGGGGCAGAGAGAGAGAAAATCCAAGTGGGCTTCTCACTATTAATGCAGAGCCCAGTGCAGAGCTTGAACTCACAAACCGTGCGATCGTGACATATGCTGAAATTGAGAGTTGGACACTTAACCAACTGAACCATGCATTTGCCCCAAACATAGTCTTATTCTTATCCCAGAATGCTCTGATGGGTTCTTGTGAGGTGCCTGTACGTTGTTTTGAAGTGTGTAACTTAAAGTAAGATGCCAAATGCAGTCAAGCCCTGCCTGAAAAAGTGTCAGGTCTTGAATCAACCAGCTGGCACCTCACCAGGACCTGTCAGAGCATCTTGAGATGAGAATGGGACTGTGTTTGGGGAACAACACTATCCAGCTAAACCATATACATGGCACTAGGTGTTTCAACTAAAAACGGTGGGTTGATGACATGAACCCAACTATCAGAGATTGTACAACCACACAACGTGGTGGTTGCATGTACCTATAAAAGCGTAGCTACTACAACTATTGTACGTCACAGCTTATGCCTTTAGGGTCCACTGACCTTTTGTGCTCTTGTCAGACCACAGGGGTCTGAAGTTTACAATCAACCAATAGCTTAGGAATCAGTAGTCAATGGTGGGGAGATAATTTTGTCTTGAGTCGGGGACAGAAACACAAGAAAAGAGGAACCCCCTCCCCTCCCAGTTACTTGATCTTGATGAGAGGGAAAGAGAGATCTTGTGAATTGATGCTTATTGGCTTGTTGCTTAGCCAATTGACTGGGAATCTTTTCCCACTGGGGAAGTTTGAGGAGAGTTAATGAAAAAGAGACAAAGGAAAAGGGACACTTTATCGTTTCTCCTAAATGAGTAGAACAGAGTAAGAAAGACATCTGTTACCTGAAAGTGAAAAGTGCATATAGTCACTTTTGGGTTTTACATTTCCAATAATGCATGGTCTTTGTTCTCTCTAGGTTTAACACACTAATTGACTCTATGACTTCTTTTAAAATCTACTTCCTCCCATCCTGGACACAATGAGTACATTCCATAGTACAAACTAGTCATTTTTATTTTTGGACACATCCTAGGGAGAAATAGTTTTTCTTCCAACAGATCAGTGATAAATTAAATGTGAATGATACCCCAAGGGCAGAATTAACTGCATGTTACTTGGGGGTTATGCTGAGGGGTGGAAAATACATTTCTATGTGGAATTCACAATTTGTAAATCTCTTATAATATGGAGTATGTTTAATAATTACAGACATTTTTATAGTGGAGGACATGTGTATTGGATGTTTTTCAACATGAATACAATTTTGCAATTTAAAAAACTTTATTATTCTCTTATAATAAGAGAATTAGCATTTAGTTCTTTCAAATTGATATCTTCCAGATGCTTGCCAGGAACTCTGTTGGATAATTGTCCAAATTATAATATTAAAATAAAGCAAAAAGAAAGAAATATAATGATATAATTATGAAGCAAGCAAATGGAATTCTATTTTAATCATCCATATCAAGCTGTCAATAATTGCAATGATGGTTCAAGTGTTCACAATACTTTTTAAAGTATCTGGATTATGTTGTGTATTGCCCCTAGGTAGCCAGTAGTATTGGCTGACAATGGGGCCCCAAGAGAGTTTCTGATGGACATTTTAGAGGGTAAGGAAGCAGGATCTCACTGGGAATTTATAACTGTATGAGTTGGCAAGAGATAAAAAGGTGATCATAAGTAGGGTCCATATGTTGGGAGAGCTTAAATTTCCAAAAGTTTGAGCGTGGTTTTTCACCAGACATACACATGTATGGTGGCCGGTGCTCCCACCATTGTTCTCAGAGGTTAAATAGAGTATAGTGTAGGGTAAGAAAAAGAGAGTGGGAGAAGGAAAGAAAAGAGAGAATTAGAATATATTTGCACAGTCTTTTAAAAGAGTGCAGAATATAAAAGCAGTTACTACGTGGGTTATTGTGAAGGCTGAGTTACTTGATACATGGAAGATGTTAGCCAAGTATGGGCGCGTAGCAAGCAATACTAGATGGTAAGCATCAGGGCATTTAGTCCCTTTTTGATAATGATGCGTGATCATTTTCTCCATTGGGCTGATGGGAAGATACCCATTCCATAACATAATAAAATTAAAATTATGTAAAAAATCCAAATAAAGGACCCCAAAGAAATAAATGCCAAGGCTACTTATGGTTGTCTTAGGGTAGTTGATCAAAGTGATTATTTTTTACTCTCTTTTCCAAATCATAAGTAATATAACTTCATTTATTTTTAATGGGAAAAGGATCTGAAATTCATGTTTTCTTTCTAATCAGCAAATCTATGAACAGACACCTAGAGACAAAGCATTTCTCTTCCTTCTTAAAGCAAGTCCGTTTAATGTAGAGAGAGAGAGGCACTGGCGGGCTGGGGCAGTTGGACAGAGCCCATTAGAGCCCTCCTGCAGCAGGCTGTCTGGATCTTATTTAGCTTATATGTGTCATCTCTCCTTCTCTTGTGCTGAGAGACCTTCCAGTCTCCGATGAGTGTATTTAAGTGACAACTGAGAACTAGTCTGTATACAAATAAAATAGGCCATCTCCTTAGGGGTGAGCTTTCTTCTGAATTAGGGGCACAGAGAGTACAGCTGTTTAGGGGATAACAATGACAAATGAATGATTTTCAGTGCGGGTACTTCTCACCTTATCAATAGCCATTGCGGGGTAACCTGCTGAGGTCAAGTGAAGTCTTTTCTGGAAGTTTAAAGGAGAAGGGGAGCAGAAGACTCCTGTGGAGAGGCGCCCATAAGGCTGCAGCCTACCTTATCAGCCTGGCGTCTTTCATGGAGAGGTAGGATTTTCTTCTAAGAAGACAACCTCTCAGGGGGTCCCGTAATTGCCTTGAACTCATTCCCATTTTTGTAAAGAAACCCACCCCTGTGGCTTCTGTGGGGCTGTGATTATACTTGGTTGTTGGCACATGCATTCAGAAGCCCTGTTTCTCTCATCATTTATCCCAGCCATGTCCAATTACACGTGGCCCTGCTGGATCCGAGATGGGAACATTCACCTCAAAACCGTTTTCTGGAGAACAATACAGAGCCATTTCTACAAAAGGAAATCCCACAGAAGTTTATAGGTGGTTTACTTCTGGAAGTCTTCTGTATGACTGGAGCCAGAATCATGCCCTAAGGGTAGAGGTGTTACATATTTGGGGACAGGTGGAACAGAACAGAGATTTCAATGAGGGGATTCGGGGAGATGGTTGCATGAAAAACCTCACTTACAAGAAAATGAGCTTAAGCTAAAAGATGGTAGGCATTGTTGAGTTGTGATATTATTAATCATAAAAATAGAATAATCAAACATTTAACAGAGAATTCATAGGAGAAGAAAACTTTGAAATTTTGCTTCCTCCTGCATTTGTTGCTGGGGGACATGCTAAGGCCACAGTGTTGTTTTTGTTATTTGAGTATGGTTGACGCACAACATTAATTTCATCATACAACATTGTGATTGGACATCTCTGTACATTATGCAGTGCTCACCATTAGTGTAGCTGCTGTCTGTAAGGTGATGCTGTTTTGAAGGGCTGTATTCATGGGCACAATGGTGCTTTTAGTTTTTACTTTTTTAAAAAAGTTTATTTATTTATCTTGAGAGAGAGCAAGTGAGCAGAGGGAGAGGGAGGATCTGAAGCAGGCTCTGCACTCTCAGCGCAGAGACCGACATGGGGCTTGAACTCATGAACTGTGGTATTGACCTGAGCCTAAACCAACAGTTGGACACTTGACCAACTAAGCCACCCAGGTACCCTTCTTTTCACTTTTTTCTTTCACACTCAATTGTGTTTGATGACTTCTGTAGTAGACCAACCTGCCTCCAAATCTGCTTTGGGAAGCAGGTTACATGATTTATAAAATCTAGATTTTATTATTATTATTTTTTTTTAGATTTGGCATCAGACACCAAAGAGCTGTGGCCTATTTGTAACATTGTGACATTGCAGAACGATGGTCAGTTCTTGTGTTGAGAAGGCTCCCCCATGCCTATGAGGACCCTTGTAGCCATAATGAAATGTCAAACGAAAAAAAAAATCCTCATAGAAGCAGTTCAGCAAAGACCATGTTTTCCAAAGCATATTCTATAGCATTCCAGGATCCTGTGATCTTTAGAGAAAAAGAATTTATTGGTCACATAAATTCATGAAACACTGTTCGCTGCTTTTTCTTCTAAGTTTACAGTGCATATTGGTGTTTTATTTTTTTTAAGTTTACTTATTTATTTTGAGAGAGATAGAGACAGCACAAGTAGGGGAGGAGCAGAGAGAGAGGCAGAGAGAAAATCCCAAGCAGGCTCCACACTGCCAGTGCAGAGCCTGGTGTAGGACTTGAACTCACGAAACCATGAGATTATGACAGAGCCAAAACCAAGAGTTTGATGCTTAACCGACTGAGCCATCCAGGTGCCCCAGGATATTGTTGTTTTAAAGAATCTGAGGGGCGCCTGGGTGGCTTGGTGGGTTAAGCGTCCGACTTCGGCTCAGGTCATGATCTCACGGTCCGTGAGTTCAAGCCCCGCGTCGGGCTCTGTGCTGACAGCTCAGAGCCTGGAGCCTGTTTCAGATACTGTGTCTCCCTCTCTCTGACCCTCCCCTGTTCATGCTCTGTCTCTCTCTGTCTCAAAAATAAATAAACATTAAAAAAAAAATTTAAAAAAAAGAATCTGAAAAGTTCTGCAGCCATGAAAATGTTACCATTTTCTTTAACTCACCATGTTCCGGGTGCTTTGGCTGTGAATTTCCCGTCCCTCCACCTCCCTTCCCACCCCCCAGCACTTAGTAATGTCCTGCAGAACACATTTTGGGGAGATGCTGCAGAAGAGAATATTGCTTTCCAAGTTTGGGGGCCTGGAATCTTGAGAGTAATCATGAGATGGGTTTTGCTCTGTCCAGATTTCAATAATAACCAATACTGGGAGCAGCTTTCACCCAGCAACTTATGAAAGTGATTAGAAGAATTTGTTTATGATCAGAGAGTATCATCTGAACTCACACAACTGTATTCATTCTTTTAACTAAATTTCTACAATTTCCCTTCACTGAGATGGCAAGACATGGCTGACATTCTGAAAGGGACATTTCCATTCTTGTCCTGTGCCATCTTTCCCAGGAGACCAGATGTCCATTTCTCTTACCAGGACTTTAATTACACTGATTTAATATTGATTTTCCTTTTCATACATGAATTTCTTCCATGAGCCTTCTTTCAGGAGGATATTTTTCTATTCCCTAACAGTTTGACTTTTGCTGTATTTCAAACCATTTTTACATATGCCTAATTTAATTGAATTGTCAGATAATGTAGTTGGTACAATTTCTACTTTTGGGGGGAAACTATAGGGCATTTTTATTTTTAATTAAAACATTATTTTTATGTATTTATTTTTTACATTATTTTTTTAGAGTTTATTTATTTCGAGAGAGAGAGAGAGAGACATGGAAGGAGCAGAGAGGGAGGGAGAGAGAAAATCCCAAGCAGGCTCTGCTCTGTCAGCACAGAGCCTGACATGGGGCTCGAACTCACAAACCATGATATCATAACCTGAGCCAAAATCCAGAGTTGGATGCTTAAATGGCTGAACCACTCAGGCACCCCAATTTAGGGAATTTTTAAAAGGCCCTGTATATGATTAATTTTAGTTACAGTTCCGAGGATGTTTGAGAAAAAGAAAAAAATAATGCTCTCTGTAAAGACAAAATTTGACATTTACCTATAAAAACAGTATTGTTCAAATGCTGTATATCATTATTTTTGTGGAAGTGATTTATTCAACACTTTCTTAAAGACTCTCCCACTCATTGTACTATTTTTCTCCTTCTTCTGTTTTTGCATTCTATATTTCAGTCTATGTTACTTGATTCTTAAGATTTATGAGTTTTATATGTTCATTGTGAATTTTGCCCTTTATCAAAATAAGATTTTTAAATCCCTTTTAATGTACTTGGTCTTAAATATGACTTTGTCATATATTACTATCACCATGCCTGCTTTAATTTATGTTTGCTTATTCTTTACGTTTCAGTATTTCTGTCCTAAAATACTTCAGTGGAGGCAAACAAAATAGATAATTTAGGAGTGTTTTCATACACATTATGTATTTTTTTCTTTCTCTGAAAGTACTTCTTATATACAGTATGCAATGGGATTTAAAAAAAAATGAATCTAAAAGGTTTTGTCACTTAATAAGGATGTTTAATCTTTACTTATAACAATTTTTGGTGTTCCTTCTATCACTTTTATTTTATGCTATTTTCCATGCTTCTTTGCTTTTCTTTCTGTCTCCCTTGTTCCCTTCCTTTTTTACTTCTTTCCTCCCTCCCTCCCTCCTTCCCTTCCTCTCCCATTCTCCCTTCCTTCCTTCCCTTCCCCTTCTTTCTTTCATTCTTTTCTTTCTTCCTTCTGTCCTCCCTTCCTCTTTTTCTCTCTCTCTTTCCCTCCCCACTGTCTTTCTTATACAACATGGACCGACCATATTTTCTCTCATATTTTTTTTCTCTTTAGTGTTTATAATTCAACGAGTGTTTCCCTTTTTGTTCTTAAAAAAAACATATTTGGGGCTGTCTGGGTGACTCAGTTGGTTGAGCGCCTGACTCTTGAATTTGGCTCAGGTCATGATCCCAGGGTCATGGTATCAAGCCTTACTTTGGGCTCTGTGTTGAACATGGAGCCTATTGGGGATTCTCTCTCTCTCTCTCTCTCTCTCTCTCTCCCTCTCTCCCTCTCTCCCTCCCTCCCTCCCTCCCTCCCTCCCTCTTTCTCCCTCCCCTGCTCACATGCTCTCTTCCTCAAATTAAAAAAAATAGATCAATAAATTAATAAAAACATATTTGAACTTTTACTTGTCCATCAAAAATAACAAGTAAAATTGAGTGTTTCCTATATGACAGGCACTTTTCACATATAGCATATGGTTAAGTAGCAACCACTGGTTGAGGTGGGTATTTTTATACACATTTGAAATGAGAAAACTGAGTCACAAAGAGGCTAATACAGAATTTACATAACTTTTCCAGAACCCACAGCCCAAATTTGATTCTAGGCAGTTTGATGCAAGAGCCTACCCTGTTAGTCATCTCGATATATTACCTTTCCGTTTTTAAAGATTATATAATATCACTATGTCTGAAAGTTTAAAAAGTTCATATTTTGTTTTACTTAATTTTTCCCTTGCACATCTCTTTTTAATTTCATTTTAGAATCAGATGATATTATTAAGATTTGATAATCTGTATTTTCTCCCTATATAATTATTTTTATGGTGGCGTTATTATATTTGTATATATTTACATTTGTATTATATTTATATTTGCTTCATGTAATTGTATTATTATTTTATATTTGTATTATTATATTTGTCTTTTATGTTTGTATTACATAGTAACCATATTTCAATTGTTGGGTAGACTCAAGCCTTGTGTAACTGGACTGTCCTATTATATCATTTCTTAGTTTGATTTTGGGGCGGTATGTCTTCCAGTTATTATTTTCAGGAAAGATAAGGTGATGTGCTTTCGAGCTTTTGCACATGTGAATGTACCACATATGCACGTGAGCAAACACTTGGCTGGTTGTAGGTTCACTGGGTAACAATCCTTTCTACTGTCAAACACTAAGCAGTAATCCTTTTCCTCTGGCATCTAGTGTTGCAGAAGGAAGTAAGACCCAAGGATAATTTTTGCATGTACATTTATGTACATTTATAGGTTTATCTACACACACACACACAAATGCACATGCCTACTACTTAAAAATAATCTTCATTGTAGGGTGCAACCCCCCATTCTTCTCAATAAGGTGTAATGGTGTTGATTTTAGTTAGATTGGCAAACACACAAGACTAGGCTTTACCAGAGCCAAGCTGACTCATCCTTGAGAAGGACACAAACAACCACACAACATACACAGAAAGGGCTCAGTGAAGGTCTCTAGACTCCAGGCATGGCTTCTTTTGCCCTAGTCACTCTTAACTAGGGACATGTGTGGTCTTGAGAGATGAAGCTGATCATAGCCTAGGAAAACCATCCGCCCTGGGGTTTCTTCCATGTTCATACCTAGCTTTCTGCATAGACCTTTTGGTTTACGTGTGTTTGTGTATGTACACTTTGTTACTTACCTTGCCTCCTCTGGGGGGTGTGACTGTCTCCCTGTCAACAGCACAGGGCATCTCAAAAATACCTGGTACTCGTTACTCAATGAACAATCACAAGAATGAAGTACAAAGGTTTGGTTGGATACATGGGCCTCGGTTGAATTCTTCTCTTGAATCTGGGATAGACATGCTCCTTCTAATTCTTTTACTTAATCCTGTGTCAAATTCTGGTCCCAGAAATATCACCAGAGCAACCCGTTTCTAAGAGAAATCTGAGTTTATTGCTTCCCTTTGTGTGTTGGGCAGAATAATGGCTCCCCCCACCCCAACTGCCAAAGGTGTTCTCATCTTAATCCTTGAAACTTGTGATGATGTTACTTTATGGAGTACAAGAGATTTTGCACGTGTAATTGAGTTAAGGGTCTTGAGATGGGGAGATTGTCCTAGATTATCAGGTTGGGTCCAGTGTAATCACAAGGGTCCTTAAACATGACGGAATGAGACAGAAGAGTCAGGGTCAGAGGAGGGGATGTGACCATGAAAGCAGAGGTGGGAATTATGGATCCCTGGCTTTGGAGATGGAGGAAGGAACCATGAGGCAAGGAACACAGGTGACCTCTAGATTCTGGTAAAGGCAAGGAAATGAATGATCCTCTAGAGCCTCCAGAAGGAGTGTAATTCTCCCAACACCTTGACTTTTGCCCAGTAAGGTCCATTTTGGACTTCTGACCTCCAGAACTATAAGGCAATAAATTTGTGTTGCCTTAGCCCACTAAATTTGTGGCAATTTGTTATATTAGCGAGAGGAAACTAATATACTTCACAAGGAAGAATGTGACAGGGTCTTGATAATATCTCAAAAGGGGTAGGGAAAAGGTGAAATGTTTATTAAGTCTTTAAATCTTGTTAAAAGAAAGTTATTCAGGGGCACCTGAGTGGCTCAATTGGTTGAGTGCCGGCTCTTGATTTTGGCTCAGGTCATAATCTCACATTTGTAGATTAGAGCTCTGCTTAGGGCTCTTCACTGACAGCATGGAGCCTGCTTGGGATTCTCTCTCTCCCTCTCTCTCTGCCCTTCCCCCACTTGGTGTGTGCATATGTACTCTTTCTCAAATAAATAAAGTTTTTTTTTTAAATGTGGGGGCTTGACTAGCATTGGGTAAAGATCATGACACAGTGGTTTAAGATTGGGGGACACTGTAAGGCAAGAATCATGAGGACAGGGTCTCCATGCATCTTGAATCAAAGAATCAGTTGTTGCTTTCTGTTGAAGAGTTGATGAGATGTTCCTGGAATGAACAATAAATTTATTTGTGATTTATATTTTCCTGGGCAAGACTTTCCTAGACTAGTAAAGTTATGTTGAGGCAGACAGGGGATAATAAAGTCAGTAGGCTATGTGGAGGTAGATGATTTGGGGTTTCAGTTGTAAAGAAAGTATGACTCAGGGTCACATTTTCAGCTATTCCTGAGGCTAGAGGAAAGGTCATACTGAGTCATCTGGTAATCTTTTCTTTCCTTTGGACTTTTTCTTTCTCCTTGCAACTCAGATATTTCAATGGGGTACAATAGGTTTTAGTCTACTTTTACGCAGATGCTAAAATTTTTACTTAATTTAGACAAGTCTTTTTCTTCTTTATTTGTGTATTAATTTTCTGTTGCTACTCTAACAAATTGTCCCAAACTTGGTGGCTCAAATAATAAGCTTTTGTTTTATTTTGCTTTATAGCTCTTAGGTTAGAAGTTCAACATGGGTCTCACTAGGACAAAATCAAGGTGTTGGGGTTATGTTCCTTCTGGAGGCTCTTGGAGAAGAATCATTTTCTAGCTCTTTGAGGACATCATGTTCCTTGGCTTTTGACCCGCTTCCTCCATCTTCAAAGCCAGCAATGACAGCCTGAGTCCTCGTGCTGCTGTCTCTGGCTCTCTGCAGATGGGAGAAGTTCCCTGCTTTTAAGTATTTGTGATTAGATTGGCCCCAGCTGAATAATGCAGTAGAAAATCTGTATCTCAAGTAGAACTTAATCCTTAATATATCTGCAAAGTCCCTTTTGCTGCGGAAGGTAACATATTTATAGATTTCAGAGATTAGAGCATGGATCTTTGGGGGAGCCGCTTGTCTGCCTACCACTTCCACAGTGAATGCTTTTCACACAAACACACCCTTTACTTTTGAAGGTACTACTCCCTTTTAATAACATATTTTATGAATATTTTATACATATTTTCATAGGATTCATATTTGTTTCATGTTATTATCATGTTCTTTTGTTATTTCTCAAAAGAACAAGGTGGGCAGTTTCTCCTTGGCCCTGATGCCAACTTGATTGTGGTGAAAACTTGAGCTTTTCAGCTGGAAGGATAATTTTTGTACACTGATGGTCTTGTGCTGAAGGGGACAGCTTCTCCCTCTGGTTACTGAGGTTACTATATCGCCGTTGTCAGGATACGTTGTGTGGATGGGAGGAAGTCTCTTCACCTCTTTCTGATTAGTCCCACAGTTCGAGCTGGCAAAAATATGGTCAGAGGTCTTAAAGATTGTTGACCAAGAGTCTTAGTTTCAATGACTATTCCATTTCTGTGTCTTTCTGTGTTTTAAATGAGTGTTTGAATGGGAAGGTAGGGTAGGGAAAATTAATCACTACCAGGTCATTGTTCTCTTCACCTCGGATTCCACCCTGGATTGTGCTTTGTACTGTCCTCTGATGGGTCACAATGCTCTTTATGTTCCTTGTGCCACTGCAGCTCTCTGTCTCATAGTGCCCTGGGTGTGCTTTATTTTCGTGGCGGCTACATTCTTTATATGCCTTAGTGATGAGAGGCTTGCTGTCTGCCCTGCCCTCTTGCTTTCAGTACCACTCGGAAACAGATATCCTTGGTGCAGACATGTGCAGAAACTGTTTCCTGTTCAGCTTCCCTGAACTCCTAGCTAGTAGGAATAGCTCCCTTTTTAATCACTTAATGCCCAATATCGGGCACATTAAGTGAACAAAAGTACTTCCAGCCTATAGGGAGTTACATGAATATAAGCTTTGCTGCTGTTTTCTATTGTGGTTGTCAAAAATATTTCATGAATAACAATCACTTCTGCCTCGTCTCTGCTCCAGACTCACCTTGACATCCTGGAAAAAAGCGTGAACCCCAAGCAAGTATACTTCCGCCAGGATGTTCTCTGCCAGACTCTGGGAGGGAATTCATGTCCATTGGTGACCATCACAGCCATGCCCAAGTCCGATAGTGCTGACCACCTGGAACAGTTCCGTGAGTAAAAAACAAACAACCTCCTTTGAAGATTTGGTGATTATGGGGTGTCCTCACAGCCTTGGAAGCTTCCTGTCCCTCAGATCAGAAGCTCCATAAGGTCTGAGGACCAGTTTATGTTTATAGAAATGCATTTCCAACTCTTGGCACAGCACAAAGAATAAATGTTAATGTTGCTCTGTTGTTAAAGGGAGAAAAAAATCAACTGAAAATTGTCAGGGAGATGAAGGCTTGCTGGAATTGAGAACAGTTTCCTGGTGACGGTCACTTCCTCTCCTAAAAGAGAACCAGGACTGGAGTCACATTTTCCAACCTTGAATCCAGGGCCTGTCCTCCCCATGCTCACTGCCTTTATACTGCTCCCACGGCCAGACAAGGGCCGGGAAGGAAGGAAGTGGATGGAGCCCTTGCTGAAGAATCCTCTTGAGGACTTGAACACCATTTGGATCTGAAGGGCTGACAATATGGAAGAGGCTCTAGCCAAGAACCGTCAGCCAAACCAACACATGCGTGTGTGCACGCGCGCACACACACAGACACACACACACACAGACACACACACACACACACACACACACACACACACACACACACACACACACACACACACACAAAATGGCCCTGTAACATTAGAGCCCTGAGCACAAATCTGACTTACCTGTAACCAATTAGCTTTCAGTGTTGGCTTCTGACATATTTTAGACCTTAGATAGGCAAGATAAACCACCAAACAGAATGAGGAGGGCTTTGCAATACAGAAAACCTTGCGAGATGAAAGAAAAGACTGGGGAGTAAAAATCTGGCCAATTTATCCTCAGAAGATGCAACCTTACCTGATGAAGTGCTAACTGTGTTCAGGTGACTCTTTGGTGGATGCAAAATGTAATTTCTCACACCCCATCAACATCTGACAATGGATGCTTAACAACCTGGCTAATCAACAACTGATTATCCCATCTGAATTAATGAAGCCCTAAAAGGCTTTCATGAATAATAAGGGATTTTCCAAAAACTTCTCTTACGTGTTTTATGAATTTAAGAGCAGTTTCTTTAACAGTCACAGAGTCCTCCGCTCGCATGTGAGCCGTTCTTGGAAGTTAGAGACGGCAGTTTTTCTAGTGCAACCTTGGCCAAACAATAATTTATGTAAGAAAGTGGATTTATGTGAGCCTGTGTTCTGAAGTGTCAGTTTCTAAATAGGAGCTGGGCAGGACCCAATGTCCGATTATGGGATGGATTGCCTCTGCTCTCTCCGTTTTTCATATGCTGACACAGGTGCTTTGGTTGGTGTCATAACTAGAAAGATCATTCCTGCTTTAAGGAGAGGACTGGAGACACGGCAAAGGTCCGTGAATAATTTGACACTCTGAAATAGTTCAGTTAAAAAAAAAAAAAAAGAAATCTTAAAGCACCTTTAAGCACCTTTATATGAATCAAAGGAGGCTGGTTTCTGTCTGCGGCGTAAGATTAGAGATCCTAAGTGCATTCTCTCTTGTGTCATTACAGTTTTCTCTCTTCAACATGTGCTGATATGTCAGCTGTTGTTCATCTCAAGAGGTAGCCCAGGCAGGCATGGGGAAGACCCACGTGATGGTGGAAAGCATGCTGTTCACTTTCCTTTTGACACGAT
This sequence comes from Panthera onca, assembly GCF_046562875.1. Lineage (NCBI taxonomy): Eukaryota > Metazoa > Chordata > Mammalia > Carnivora > Felidae > Panthera > Panthera onca. Next base: position 9,023,570 of record NC_138344.1, on the reverse strand, counting down.
AGACTTGCAAGTGATGGTCCTCGAGCTGGACCCTGAGGCAGCCAGGGCTGTGCTCGATGAGAAAAGACTAATGAGAGCTATTCTTCATAGGTGTGCCTGCTGCACAGTCGTTCAGAGCCCATGCTTAGAAGGGCCATGGACTTGGTTTCAAGTCTTAAAAAGGTTTTGAACATGGGGGTCTGCATTTTCATTTTGCGGGCCCTGCAAATTCTGGAGCCAGGCCTGGGACTAATCTGAGGTCATCAGCAAAAATGTGACAGAGGCTAGTGTCTTGACCATGCTAGCATCTTCTATTGCCAAGTCATGCAAGATGAGTTGTAACCTACTTTGGTAGTACAGAGTCTTTATCTTTTTATTTTTCTTAAAAAATTTTTTTTGAAGTTTATTCATTTTTGAGAGGTGGGGGGGAGGGTCAGAGAGAGAGGGAGACACAGAATCCGAAGTAGGCTCCAGGCTCTGAGCTGTCAGCACAAAGCCTGATGTGGGGCTTGAACTCACGAACCTCGAGATCATGACCGGAGCCAAAGTCAAATGTTTAACCAGCTGAGCCACCCAGGTGCCCGTATGGAGTCTTATTTGTATGGACGATGCAGCTGGTTGGTATCCTTTGTGATGGTGGTTGAAGTCATCCATTTTGCAGGTGAGGTAAATGGGGCTAAGGGGAGTTAACTACCCTGGTCCATGGTGGTACCAGGTTTCCGATTCTGTTACTCTGATTGCAGAGTCCATATACCCAACAGATGTCCGAACACTGTCATTCAAGCAGGTGTTCAGCATTACATTCAGGTTCCCCTCAAAACCAGAACTTTCCCTCCTCGCTGTCTTGTGTCCTCACATTATTAGAAGCCAGCTTAGTTGTTAAAGCAAGTCACACTGAGTGGACCACAACTAGATGTATTACCCGCTTCCGGCTCACGGTGAATTTCATTTTGCTTTCCCAACTCAGTGTAAGCCTTTCCATGGTGGATGTTTCAGATGCTGTGGCAGGAAGGTGGGGGTGGGGGTGGGGGGGAGAAGATTCAGACTCCTCAGATCCCCGTACAGAGTGGAGATTGTGTGGCTGGGCTGCAGTGCTGGGAATAGTCTCAGACTATGGGCTACGGATTCTGGGCTGCAGAAGAAGCAATTTTCTCAGCAGGTTGCGATACGTATATACAGATACATGCCATGTTGTGTTTCTGAGAAAGGAAATATCCAGCACAATATAAATACCACCTACCCTCTAAATTGCAATTAACCATGTCTGTAAATCAGTAATAAAACCACTTAACTTCCTTTCAACCACAAAATGTGATGCATTGTTTTAGAATGAGAAAATAGCAAAGGAGCTCAAGGCTCTCCTGCCTGCAGGCCTCCATCCAGGTGAATTTGAGTGGTCTCACCCTCTTCCTCCCTCCCCGGGGCCAGGCCAGTTTCAGAGTATCTAGCTGGGATTTGGCCAGTTTCTAGTGCAGTGGCTGACCCTCACTCCTCATAAGGAGGTATTTTGTGCACCGGAACATGTTCTTTCCTCCGTGTAGGGTTATCACTTCGGTCTTCTTTCAGAAACCTAAGACGTAACAGCGTGGCTCTGGGGCCCAGGGAGAAGGTAGTCCCTTGCTTGAGACTGGTTCCCTGGTCCAAAAGTCCTGGACTAGAGATTATCAAGGACAATTTATTGATTACTTTTACTCCTTCCAGGGGTCTGGGCTCCAGAGAGTCTCCTAGAAGGATAATGTGATTTGATGTATATTTCGAAAGCATTTTTTTAAAAAAGATATTTTCCAGGGCTCCCGGGTGGCTCAGTCAGTTAAGTGTCCGACTTCAGCCCAGGTGATGAGCTCATGGGTTATGGGTTCGAGTCCCATGTTGGGCTCTGTGCTGACAGCTCGGAGCCTGGAGCCTGCTTTGGATTCTGTCTTCCTCCCTCCCTGCCCCTCCCTTGCTGTGCTCTCTCTGTCTCTCAAAAATAAATAAACATTAAAAAATTTTAAAAAATAGGGGCACCTGGGTGGCTCAGTCAGTTAAGCGTCCGACTTCAGCTCAGGTCATGATCTCGCGTTCATCAGTTCGAGTCCCACGTTGGGCTCTGTGCTGACAGCCCAGAGCCTGGAGCCTACTTCAGATTCTGTGTCTCTCTCTCTCTCTCTGCCCTTTCCCCCCACTCATGTTCTGTCTCTCTCTCTCTCTCTCTCTCTCTCTCTCAAGTATATATAAAAACATTAAAAAAATTTTTTTAAATAAATAAAAAGGTATTTTCCTGGATATAATTAGCCTTATTTTCTTGATAACTATATTTTCAGCTTAGTGGTAGCCCAGTTTCCCTGGTGGATCTTTTACGGGTGTCTGGAGAATTGAGGATGGGTGCTGACCGTGGTCCCCAGAGAGACTCACTTTACACTTTGAGATCTGAGCCCTCAGAGCCAAAATGCTGGCAGAGCTCCAAGAGCAAAGTCACTATCTGCCCTTTTCAGTGGGACAATGAGCAGGGTCGTTCTCAGAGATTGTCCCTGAAATCATTACGGAGGAGACAGGCTTGATGAGAAACTGACGATCAAAGGAGCCATTACAAAAGGGCATACAGCTCATTCTAGCTTTAGGCTCCTGGTGGATGAGGTATCTGGGAATTAGCAGGGCCAGGCCCTTCCTGACTGGAAGGATTCCAGATGTCAAAGGAAACCCAGACCTTTGGGATTTGGAGAGCAGAGTGTGAGTGAGGAGTGAACAGTGTCCAGGAGAATGGAGTGGGGGCTCCATCAGTTTGGAGCAGAAGGCATCACCTGAGCAGGTCTGGGGATAGGTTTGGAAGGCAACGTTGATCCAGGAAGTCGTTTCTAGTGCTTTCTGGGACTAGGCTCCATTGGCTAATGGTGTTCTGGCATGATTATACTTTGCATGGTTAAATCCTTAATACGTTATGTGTTAATAGGTACTTTAACAGATGCTCGGAATATGCAACTTCTAAGTAGAGAGTTGAGAACTCATATTTTCTTAAGTTTATGTGCTTTTCAGGGCTGGGGTGTGTGTGTGTGTGTGTGTGTGTGTGTGTGTGTGTGTGTGTGTGTGTGTGTATGTGTGTGTTGTTTGCTTTTTGGATTTGAACTGAAGGTCATTTGTTTTTTTAATGTTTATTTTGAGAGAGAGAGAGAGAAAGAGAATGAATGTGTGCACAAATGGGGGAGGGGCAGAGAGAGAGGCGCAGAGCCCGATGTGGGGCTTAAACTCACGAACTGTGAGATCATGACTAAGAGTCAGACGTGTAACCGACTGAGCCACCCAGGCACCCCATGAACTGAAGGTCATTGTTTACTCAAACCCCAGTGGATGAGGGCGAGAAGCCCAGAGAGGAGAATGGTTCCGGGGTCTCTGAGGCTCAGCCATCCCCCTAAACCAGGCCTCCTTTCTGCTTCTTGCAGAAGGGCTAAGTGTGCTCTCACAGACTCTTGTCATTCTTCCCATATTGCAGACAGCAAAGTTAAGGCTCACTAAAGGTAAATAACCAGCTTGCACCCACCAGGGTGGTAAGTGGTGGCTCAGCAAAGAGACCCCAGGCCTCTAGCCCAGAGTTCCAGGGTGGCCCCCTCCTTAGGGATCTGCCCTTCCCTGGGGTATTCCCCAGAAAGGCACACAAACAGGACATGCTGCTTATTAAAGCCCACCGCCATTTTGTTGACTTCCATTTTCTCCACACGTCCCCCATAACCTCATATTCTAAATCCCCATTTCAGTCCTGAGGAAGTTGGGTCCCTTTTTAGTTTGGGGGGCTACGTCTCTGTGATGGATGGTTCATTTTTTTTTTTTCGGGGGCTTTATTGCCAATTATTTTTCCCCCTTTGGACATATTTCCCCCTGTAACAATATTGTCTTGACTGTTCTCAAGAGTTACCTGAGAGGAGGAGTTAATTTGTGGGCATCTTCTGAGGGAAAATGCCGTTCTCTTATTAGAAACTCTCATTCTTGAAGTGACTCGTCACCGCCTGACTCACTGACTTGTGAGATGTCAGGAGACAACAAAGGTGGATGGGAGGGGGTGGACCTGCTATTTTTGCAATTGGAGACACCTCCACCCTGCATTTATCATACCCTAAAAGAGCAGAGCGTAACCTTTGTATGTCTCGGGAGGTGAGGTGACATCACTCTACCACAGGGGCTCACACACAGTTCTTTCCAGGAGGCCTGAGGTGGGGGAGGCAGGAAGCGACATTTGTAGTTACTAAAGAATACCTTTCTCTTTTTCTTTTTCTTAAAAATATTCTCACAAAAGCAATGTTCTATTCAGCCTGCCATTATGCTAAAAGCTTTTCCTTGGAAGACAATAGCTGTTCTCAGAAAAAAAAGATTTATATGGGGTCCCCAGGGTATAATGAGCTACCAGGAGGCACCTGCCTCAGGTTGGGAGTTGTCACTTGTAAGTGGTTTTAAATTAGAACGGAGTGGAAAAATACACAGTTACAGAATTCCCCTTTTGGCTTCTTTGCAAATCATTTTGCCTTTGTCTGTCCTGGAGACACCTGATCAGGAATGAAGAGCGGAGCTTTCTGCTGAGGAGATCGAGAAGCGACAGAAGTGGTCCAAAGAAAACAGAAACTTTAGTGAAGTGAGCGCCTCTCACTTCTAGAATTCTCTGTGTATTTGTTTACTTTTGGCCTCCACCCCCATCGCGGCCCCCTGCCAGAGGCATGTAGGGCCCAGTATTACTAAGGGAGCCCTGAATTTTAGAGCTTAAAAATCCATAAAGATCATCGAGCCCCAATTCCTCAGTTGAGGAACTGAAGCTCAGGGCATGGCTGGACCTGTCCAGAGACCCTCGCTGGCTGAAGTGGCCCTAGACCTCAGACCCCTTGTCGCCTGGTGAAATCCTCTTATTTTCCTTTTCTGTAAAGCGTGGATTTCTGACGAATATTAGAACTAACAAAGGGGCTACAAGAACATAAAGACTTCTCTCTGTGGACACTTTTAATAAGAGGAATTAGAATTGGAGAAAGTGAGCTGTGCCTTTTCCTTGTCCTGGGATTTGCATCTCTCTAGGCAACCAGGGCTAGGAAGCATGGAAGATATTAGGAATATGAAGGTAAATATTATTTAATCCTTGTTGAGGCACTCGCATTCTCCAGGGAAGGTATGTGTGTGTATGTGTAAGTCACGTTAACAGGACATTGTGATACAGCAAGGTATACCAGAGCAGGGGGATAAACAAAGTGCATTGCAAGCAGAGACAAGAGACCATTTGCCTGTGTGGTGGGATCAAAGGGGGACTTACACCCCCAGGGGTGAGCTATTTAAATCCCATCTGCATGGTGGTCTTATAGTCACATGGCTTTCACAGAAACCTCAGCCAGAAACCTAAAGTTGCGCCTGGGTGGCTCAGTTGGTTAAGCATCTGACTCTTGATTTCAGCTCAGGTCATGATCTCAATGGTTCGTGGGATCGAGTGCCGCGTCGGGCTCTGGGCTGACAGCATGGATTCTCTCTCCCTCTCTCTCTGCCCCTCCCCTACTCGAGTGCCTCTGCTCTCTTTCTCAAAATTAAATAATTGGAATTGCAAAATAAAATAAAATAAAACCTTGCAATTGGAGACCCCTCCACCCTGCATTTATCATACCCTAAAAGGGCAGAGTGTAACCTTTGCATGGCTCTGGATGTGAGGTGATCTCACTCCACCACCACAGCTTCCCAGGGCTCACACACTGCTTTTCTTTAAAAAAAAAAAAAAAAAAAAAAAAAAAAAAGGAAACCCCAAACCATTTGAAGAACTATTTGTATCTCTCTTAAGAAGGCATGACAGAGAATATATAAAACACATCCAAACCATCCACAAGTTGTCCTCATCTTTCTGTTATCAGTCTGCACATACATAAATAGTAGGTAACCCCTCCTTTTTCAGTACAAACCCTCAAAACTCTATGGCATTTTGACTGGTTGAATATCTCTTTTAGGCTTCCCACGTTTGCCTCATCAGTCCACGAAAGGAAGACTATGAATGAATCTTCCTCCTTCCAAGGCCAGTTGGAGGGAGTGGGGAAGACTGTAAAACCTTATAGTTGAATAGCTTTGCTTATTCCCTACCACATAAGTACTTTGGTCTTACAAAGTTTTTACTTAATATCACTTGGTCCTCATAGTTCCCTTGGGAGTTGAGGAAGAGAATAATTATGCCCACTGTATAGTGATAAAACTGATTTTGAGTGCTATTTGATCTGTATCTTGAAGTCAGACTGGCACATGCAGAGAAATAGGGGAGTATCTTCTCCAGTAGAAAAACAGCATTTGCAGAGGCTGGGGGGCCTGGACCTAATGCTCTGGAAATCTCAGGGCACCAGGACTACAGGACTGTAGGTTGATTATGGGATATGATGATAGATGAGAAAGGTGATTTGGGCTAAGTGGTTAAGGCCCTTATTTTTCATGTTAGGAAGTGTCTCCTGAAGGCAATAATGGGCTCATAAGATGTTATTAAATGCGAAGAAATGACAAGATCAGACTTGTTTTGGAAGAAAGTTTTGTGGCAGTCATGTGGAGCTGAAGTCCAGGGTGAGGGGAAGTTAGGTGACCTAGAACTTGACACAGAAGAGGTTTTATGCAGTTAGACTAGAATCAGACTCACTGTGTGTGCGTGTGTGGGGGGGTGTAATCTTGGTTCTGCCATGTATCAGCTTGACCTTGGGAAGGGTGCTTAAATATTCTGTGCCTTGGTTTCTCCATTTATAAATTGTGAGTCATAACCAGTACCTTCTTCCTGGGGCAATCCAAAGATTTTAAAGGGCTTAGAACAGTGCCTGGCACATGGGTACTCCAGAAATAATAGCAATTGTTAATCTTCCAACAGGTGATGTGGTTTCCAAGGAAGAGGTCTATGGAAATGTGGAAGGGTCTAAATTTACAAGAGATGTCTAAGAATTGAGAGGCCGTGGTGGTTGGTTGGAAGTAGGGATAAAGGTCACAGAGTTGAAGTATTTCTACTTTGGGTGATAGGTGAACAGTATAATGCCAACAAAGGCATATATGAGAGAACAAGGCTGCTGTGGAGGGAATAATGAGTTCAGTTTTGGAAATGTTCATTTTCGGAAGCCTGCAAATTATGTAAGAACTCAGGATAAATATAATTATAAAGCCAATATGCTATAAAATATCTATTTCAGAGGGAAATAAAACAAATTTTGTATTACCTGAAAAATTTTCTCAATTAGCAAGGATACTAAAAGTTGACTATATGTGGTTACTGTAGCAGAAACATGTAATATATTGTATCAGAATCAATCATAATCTATCACAGAACATTCTATTCTAGAAGTATGTTCATGAGGTATAATAATTTATATCTGCTAAGGGAATTAACTCTTTACAGAGTATTTCCATATGATTAATTGTTCCATATAACAGCTCTGCAAGGTAAAGAAAAAAACAGAATTGTATTTATTATCTCCATTATTAGATGATAAAATTGAGGCCCTGGAAAGACATGTGATTAGTAAGAGCTAGAGCTCCAATTTATCCCCTGTCTGAATCTTTTTTTAAAATGTTTATTTATTTTTGAGAAAGAGAGAGAGACAGAGAGAGAGAGAGAGAGCGCACGAGCATGAGTGGGGGAGGGGCAGAGGGAGAGGGAGAGGGAGACACAGAATCCGTAGCAGGCTCCAGGCTCTGAGCTGTCAGCACAGATCCTGATGCGGGGCTCGAACTCAAACTGCGAGATCATGACCTGAACCGAAGTCGGACGCTCAACTCACTGAGCCACCCAGGTGGCCCATGAATCTTAAGCTTCATAATCTGCCACCTCTTTCGACTGTGCAATAATGAGAGAAGATCCTTTACCTTCAAGATGCAATTCCCTATATGTAAGAGTAATTGTTTATGCTACAATTCATATGTTCTAGATTTCTCCAAATGTATGAATCCATATGTGGTCATGTGAACCTTAATAACCTTTGTAGTTTTAGTAAAATCGAAATTTTATTGCCTCTGCCAGACTGCATACCTTTCTCACCTATATCTTACTCCTTTGTCACTCAGTATCCTCCAACCAGAATAATCTTTCTATTCCTTGAAAACAGTGAGCTAACTACACTCCCCTGGGCCTCTGCATTTGCTGTTCCCTTTTCTCCATAGCTTGACATGGTCGATTTCTTCTTATTATATATCATCTGCCTTCTTGGATCACCATATTGAGAGTTATTCCTCCATCCAGAGCCTCTTTATCACATGACCCTGTTCTGTTTTCTTCATGGCCCTCCCTGTTGGCTCCATGAGAACACAGACTGTTTGCTGTATTTTGTCACCATGGTATCTCTACGAACCAAGAGTCCCTGCACAAAACAGGTGCACACTAAATATTTATCGAAGAAATAAGTGGAATCCCTGCATCTGTTCTTGTTATCACCCATAATGTAGGGCCTTTAACCTCCCTTGAGAAGTTACTTCTTTCCTAACTGTTTCTTGGGGTACGCAAGGGTAGCCTTAACTACTGAACTGATTTCTCTTCCTATGATTTTGCCTTTTTTCAGAATGCCGTATAGATGGAATATGTGGTCTTTTGTCCTGTCTTCTTTCACTTAACATAATGCTCATGAGATTCATTCATATTGTTTGCATGTATCAGTAGCTTATTCCTTTTTATTGCTGAGTATTATTTTGTTGAGTGGATGGGCCATGGTTCATTTATCTATTCAGTTGGTAGACATGTGGGCTGTTTCCAGACTTGTTATTACGAATAGAGTTACTATTCACATATACAGGTATTTCTGTGAATATATATTTTCATTTATATTGGGTAAAGAAATTAAGTGTATGTTTAAATTTCTAACAAGCTGCCCCATAATTTTACAAAGTGGTTGTTCTTCCAAAGTATTGCATTCCTACCAACATTGTATGAGAATTTCAGTTGCTTAGTATCCTTGCTAGTACTTTGTATTTTTATTTTTAAATTTTTTTCCAGTCTAATAGGTATGAAATAGTATTTCATTATAGTTGACTTTGTGTTTCCTTGGTGATCAATGATATTGAAATGTCTCTTCAAATATTTTTTCTTACTATTGAGTTCGATTATTTATTTTGGATACAAATTCTTCATCAGATATGTGCTTTGCAAATATTTTTATCCAATCTGTGACTTGATTTTCACTTTCTTAAAAGTGTCTCCTAAAGAGTAGAGATTTTTAAAATACTGTTTTTTTTGTTTTGCTTTGTTTTTGGTTTTGTTTATGCTTAGGGTTAGTGATTTATGTATTCTAGATAAGACATATTTACTTGACTCAGTGGTTATTTACTGGGGATATATTTTTGCTCCTCAGGAGAAAATTGGTCTAGAGACATTTTTGATTGTCACACTGGTCACAACTGGAAGGATTTCTACTGTCATCTATAGTGTAGAGGCCAGATATGCTACTAAACACCCTACAATGCACAGACAGCCCCCCCAACCCACCTCAAAATGTTAATAGTACTGAGCTTAAGAAACCTTTGCCTAAAACAAGATCACAAAATTTTTATTCTAAGGTTTTAAAATAGTTTTAAGTTTTATATTTAAGTATATATCAAGTTGATTTTAGTCTATATCATGAAGCGTAGATCAAGAACTAATATTCTTCTGTTTCTTTTCCTTTTTAAGAAAGGCTACTGAGATTTTGAAATTTGAGAAGAATTGAAATCTTCACAATATTGTGTTTTTTCTACACATGAACATGTTATGCCTCTCTGTTTATTTAGGCCTTCTTTAATTTCTTTAAGTGTTATACAATGTTTAGTATAAACTTCTTACATATTTTTTTATTATTTTTTTAATTTATTTTTAATTTTTTTAAATGTTTATTTTTGAGAGAGAGAGAGAGAGAGAGAGTATAAGTGGGAGAGGGGCAGAGAGAGAGGGAGACATAGAATCTGAAGCAGGCTCCAGGCTCTGAGTTGTCAGCACAGAGCCCAACCCTGGGCTCAAACTCAACAACCACAAGATCATGACCTGAGCCGAAGTCGGATGCTTTTAACCGACTGAGCCACCCAGGAGCCCCTATATATTTTTTAGATGTACCTCCCATTTCACCTTTGAGGTTATGGCAAAGAAATTCATTTTTTATTGGTAGTATATGAAAATACAGTTGATTTTTTGTGTATCAACTTTGATTCATGTGACTTTGCTACCGTTTTTACTTCCAATAGCTTTTTGCATAGTTTTTTTTTTTCTTTTTAAATTTTTAGCATACAGGACATGCCTGTTGACTGTGAATAAAGAATTTTATTACTTTTTGTTTATTTTGTATTTTAAAAATTTTTCTTGCCTTATAATATTGCCTAGGAACTCCAATATAATATTTAATAGAAGTGGTGATAAGAGGTAGTATAACTTGTTCTTGTGATTGTAGAGGGAAACTAGTCTTTTACCGTTAAGTATGGTATTATTTGTAGGTTTTTTAAAATAGATATCCTTGAAAAAGTTGAATTATAATTTTAGTAAGCTGAGAATTGTCAAAAATGGTCATATTATTTTTTGTTTTTAACCTGCTCATGTGGTGAATATTGTTTGATTTTCAATTGTTGACCCAAACTTGCATTTTTATTTTATTTCATTTTTTTATTTTAATTCCAATACAGTTAACATACAGTGTTATATTAGTTTCAGGTGTACAATCCAGTGATTCAACAGTTCCGTATACTACTCAGTGCTCATCAGGATAAGTGTACTATTTTTTGATAAAAACTCCATTTGTTTGGGATAATATTTGCCCCACACTTATGAGGAATATTGATCTGTATAATTTCTTTTTCTTTAAATATCATTGTATGGTTTTGGTATTCGGATAATGCTGGCTTCATAAAATGAGGTGGGAAGTGTTTTTATATTGTGGTAATCTGACTATGCCCCCCCCCCCCCATATATTAGGATATATTCATATCCTAATCCCAGCAACCTGTGAAGGATACCTTATATGGTAAAGATTTTGCAGTTATTATTAAGTTAAGGGTCTCTAGATGAAGAGATTATACTGGATTATTTGGATGGGGCCTAAATGTCATCATAAGCACATTTTTCAGTGAGGGGCAGAAGGAGACTGTGAATAGACAGGTCATGGGGCAGAAACAGAGGCACAAAAAGAAGATGCTACGTCTTTGAAGATGGGGGAAAGGTTCATGGTCTCAGGTATGCAAGGACTGAACCTCTAGATGCTAGAAAAGACAAGGAAATGGATTCCTTCCTAGAGCCTCCTGCAGGAGCATCATCCTGGCACATCGCTGGCTTTGGCTCACTGAACCCATACTTCTGGACTTCAGAACTACATAAGAGAAGTAGTTTGTGGTGGTATTTGAAGCCACGAAGTTTGTGGTAATTTGGTATAGCAGTCATAAGAAACTAACAGCTTTATCTCTTATTTTCCCTCTTTTGGGTCTACTTTATTTATTTTAGATCCAATTTTTCACCTGCAATTTTTCCTTTCTGAAGAACTTTAATACTTCTTGTATTATTGGCATATCGGCAGGCAATAACTCTCTGAGCTTTTATTTTTATGAGAAAAGTCTTTATATTTCCCTTTATTTTGAATTTTTTTTTCTGAGTATGGAATTCTAGGTTGACAGGTTTTTTTTTTTTGTTTTGTTTTCCTTTCAGTATATTAAAGATGTTGCTCTAATGTCTTCTGGCTGCATAGTTGGCTGGTAGGAACTATGGTATAATTCTTATCTTTGTGTCTCCCTCTTCAATGTTTTACTTTTTTTCTGGTTGCCCTCAAGATTTTCTCATTATCTTTGGTTTCCATCAGTTTGACTATGACTTATGTAGGTGTGATGTATATATGTATGTATCTATTATTCACATATCATTTCAAACTTCTCTGAGCTACCTATGTCTGTGATGTATTTTTCATTAAGTTTTGAAAAATTTCAGTCTTTATCTCTTCAAATATGTATTCTGCCTCATTCTCTCTTCCCATGCTGGAAACCCCATTTATATATATGTGAGACCCTTTTGTATTGTTGTCCCACAGTTCTTGAATGATTTATTCTGTTCTTTCTTTCTTTCTTTCTTTCTTTCCTCCTTGCTTGTTTAGATTTGTGTAATTTTATACATTGTTCTTTAAACTCCCTGATTATTTCATTATCTGTCCAGTCTTCTGATATGCCCACCAAGAGAATTCATGTCTGATATAATTTAAAAAAATTTATAGAATTTCCTCTTGACTCTTTTTTTTTTTTTTTTTTTTTTTTTTTTTTACAGTTTCCTTCTCCCGGCTAAAATTCCCCATCTGGTCATTCACATTTTCCTTCTTTTGCATGATAGCCTTTAACATATTAATCATATTTCTTTGCAAGTCCCTATTTAATAATTTTAGCATTTAAATCTTCTCTGAGCCTATTTCTGCTTATTTCCTGATAGTGGTTTTGTTTGTTTGTTTGTTTATTGAATGTTAGGAATTCAATAGGTTTGGAAGAATAGTAGAGAATGAGATCCATACTATTTACATTCAGTAATGGATCTGCCTTCTTCTGTCAACATGGAGTGCCGTGGATCTGATCAGGAGTGGGTTTTGTTCTTATTACTCTTAGTGTGTGCGGCTGGCTTCCATTTCTTCCAGTGGTGGTTGCTGTTGTCCTGTAATTGGCTTAGAGCCTACAGGGCAGGGGGAGGGTCAGGGGCAAGGGCAATGCTCAGTGTTCCTGCCCCACCCTGAGCCCTCACCAGCTTGTCTGCATCACAGAGAACCTAGGCTCCACACTCTGTTTCTGCCCCCAGGGGCAGACAACTTTTGCACCTCCCCCCATCTCAGAAGCACTGAGTACTGAGTCCTGAGGGTGAGAGGGTCTGCTGGTCCTCCCACAGCAATTTAAGGTCTTACTTTGTAGGAGAGCGTCCAAAGAAGCAGGTGGTATTTTACCCTGTCCATCAGTAGCAACTGACCTTCAACTGGCCTATTCCACTGTGCATGTGGGGGTGGTGGTGCAGGGGGCACTTTTCTTATTCTCCGACTCTACAACTGATCCAAAGAGAAGAGTTTGTAAGTAAGGGTGAACTCCTCTTGTGTACGATTGATTCTAGTCAATAGCTATCCTACACAGGGCTTTCAGGAATTTCTTAACATTTTACTTCTAATGTAGCAGCTGCTTTCTTCCTGTTGTGCTCCAACAAAGGTAAAAACTTTGTGTGTCTATCCTTGCAGGGGACTTAACACTCTGGAATTCATTTCATTTGTCTGCTTTATGACTTTGACTTCTGATAGGCTCAAGGAAAGTTATAATAAATGGATTGTTGAGCACTTTTAAAACCTTTGTTTGTATGGATAGGGTGGAAGCATCATTCTCCAGTGGCTTTCCACATGTTTTCTTGAGAAGGTTGTTTAAAACAGTCTATTATTTTTCTGTTAGTGGGTTTCCTCACCCTTGGGCTCTCCACTTAACATCCTCCTCTCTGACTTTTTAGTTCCAATTATTAGATTTTTCACTTCTAGAAATTTTATTTCCACATCAGTATGTCTGCTTTTATGGCCTTATTCCTTGCTCATATCTCAAATTGATTTCATTTTTTGAGATGTTCAGCTTAGTTATGTCCTATGATTTCCATAAATTAATCTCCAGTCTTTGCTCTTCTGATTCTCCTTTCTCTTGCCTCTCACTCACAGGGCTTTGTTTCCTGGTTTGCTTTGTGATTTTTTTTACAGTAAGTCACTCATTGTACGTGGAATTTTATCTGTGGAAAATATTCAAGGATGGAATTGAGGCCGCTTAATTTAAGAAAGCATTCATATTTGCTTCTGTTTGTCATTTGATGCTAGCACGTGAGTGACTGTATCCCTTGCCTCAGATTTGGGGGGCCACAAACGGATATGGATCATACATTCAAATGGATGTGAAGATTTGCTTGTAGGTGTATATTCATAGAGAGAACTTGGGATAAAATGTTGTTCTTGCTCTCCCTTTCTGTGAATTGAGAATGAAGACCTTTGGGGATGCCCCACCATGAGTGAGCCCTGTGTTTCACTTCCCCGGGTCTCCTGCAGCCTTCAAAGCAGAAGCTCAAGGTCTCCAGGGCTTGGTAGAACCCCTCCAGGAGAAAATATGCTTTGATGTTTGCTTACCTTACAAGGTTTCTTTGTTTTGTTTTATTTTATTTTATTTTATTTTATTTTATTTTATTTTATTCATTTATTTATTTATTTATTTTTGGTCTCACTTTGTTTTTGGCATCTACAGACTTCTTCTTTTCTGAGAGGCTCAGCAATGCATTCAAAATGTTTTTTGAAACAAATATTTTAGCATTTTGGTTGTTTCATTCAGAGGATTGTTCAGAATATTTAGGCTATTATTCTGCTGGAAATGGAGGTTCTCACTCCTTGATCTTTCACTTTCCGTGCCACTTCTTTCTATTAGAAGGGAAAATGAAAGTCTTTTTTTTTGTTTACTATAACGGATGATATGAATTTGAAAGGCTGCTTGTGAATCTGACATAGCGGATCTGCTATGCTATATTTAGCATTTGACGTTACTGCTGCCGAAAGAATATTCTTTCTTTTCTGACTCTTGGGATACTTTTTTTTTTTTTCTCCTAGCACAAAGTCAGAATTTTAGTGAAGTAGTATTTTGGAATTTCTGAATATAGAATCCAACAAAGGGACCAGGTTTTCTCCAGTGCTTTCTGTTTTCTTTGACATCATGAATGTCATCAGAAGACCATTTGGTTTTGTTGCCTTTAAGATGACTGATTTACCTAGAGGCACCTCTATCTGGTTTCAGTCACCTGCATCCAACATCAACACCAGAAACCTCAAAAGGACATTGCACTTAATCACTCCCTGTAGTTCTGCCCTGTGAGGCTTGCTTGAGGTAACTCCAGCTGTGGGAGGAAATTTTTGTCCTCTTGCAACTGGTAGAGATTCTTCTGGTCCCCATGGTGAACTGGGGGAAATATCTACATTGTAACTTGCAGGGCAGGGGCACTTAATGTAATCAGGACAGTGAAGGATTCTCAGCATAGCTGGTCTGTGTTCCCCATGCTCTCAAAAAGCCAGAATAGAGAAAGGCACCTGGGTGAATCAATCAGTTAAGTGTCCGACTTTGCCTCAGGTTATGATCTTGTGCTTTGTGGGTTCAAGCTCCCCATCGGGGTCCACGCTGGCAGTGCAAAGCATGCTTAGGGTTCTCTCTCACTCTGTCTCAAAAATAAATTGACTTAAAGCCAGGATAGAGAGAGGCAGGAGAACCTGGAGATGGATCCTGGCCATTCTTCCGTCATTAATGTTCACAAACCTCCTGGGATCCTTCATTCCTCTGTGGTAGAGGTGAGTGATGAGTAAGTACAATAGCAGGAACTCCCTTTCATTCCAAAACAAAACCATCACACCGAACAAGCCTGGGACTGGGTTTAGTGGAGGCAAACGGATGCCTTTGATACATTTTCCAATTTGTTTGTGGTGGTTTACCATATACACATTTTCCCAAACAAAGTTATAAAAAAGGAAGGAGTTTGGCAAGACAAGTGTGTGTGGAATCTTGAGGCCGTAGCTGGGAGATCACGCTACTGTTTCTAGTCACAGGAGACGTTCAGCAGCATGGCTGAACCAGTGGGCATGTTAACTGCCCAAAATGTGATAATTAAATTGTATGCTCGTAGCTACCTTGATAATGATCTTGTGATAGAGTTCTCCCCTCAAGCTGGTGTGTGCACTGTTGCCTCTCCCCAGCAACAGATGAGGGCATTAAGAGTTCGCACGCCGCAACTCAGAGGGAATCGGTGGTGCCCCAGTGTTCTGTGTACCTTCCCTGCAGCTGGTTTTCTGTGGCTCATTGAACGTTGAGTCCAGGTGGCAGCTGTGGATTTTGACATCCCAGATTTGTACAGGGCGAGGGCATCCTCAACACGTAGTGATGTGCATCTGGGTTGGAAGTGGCTATTCAGGAAACTGACAGGGTAAAGCCCTAATTAGAAAGACCAGCAGGGCTCCCTGGACCCCAGGATGCTTCAACAGAGCCGTCACTGTCTCCCCTCAGGCAGGATCGTTGTGCTGGAACACTGAGCAAAAAACATTTTGTTCCCTGTTCAACATAAATAACTCCCATCATTAGCAATGTGACAAGCAAAAGGAGGACCTGCATGTCAAAAGACAAGGATGTATGCATTGTGTTTGTAAGGGGCGATTTTGCAAGCTTTCAGCTGCGGGGGAAGCAGCTTTCAGTTTCTGGAAGATGCTACTGGAAACTTCTGGAAGATGCTACCGTAAGTAGAATGGATAGTCCCCTATGGTTTTCAGTTGACTGAAGGTTAATTTGAGGTGTTGGACACACTTTAGGGTAGGAAAGGGATTCAGGGGCCATTGGAATGTAAATCACAATTCTTCTCAATATTTTGCAGTTTTTCATTTTTGGGAGGCTCAGTGTTCTGATCCTTAAAATGGGACATTGTAAGCAACTATCTTTGTTTAGGTATCTAATGCGGTCCTGTTGATTAAGATTCTGAACTCTTTGGGAAGAACAAAAACAAAAACAGAATTTGTACATACCAAATTGCACTCTGAATACACTTGTGCAGACAGCGTTTATTTTTATAATCGAAAAGAAATATAGCCAGATCACGTGGTAGTTTCTTAAGTTGTTATGAAAACCAAGAATCCTTATCTTAATTTCTTTTCAATCAATAAACCATTCCTGATTCACAAGGAAGAAAAGTGGAATAGAAACTGTCTGCCTTTGAAAGCAGCTGTGATGTAATGATTTGGTGGGCAACTTACATAGTTTAATTAAGCACTCCGATTAAATCAATATGTATCCAAGTGTTCGGCCTGGCAATCAGCTTAATCTCATTAAATGTTGTTCAGGCCCCAATAATTGATTAATAATACATTGTCGTTTATGAATTATTGACTTCAAGTTATTATAATTGTGCCTGCTTTGTTCACAGCACCTGCTGCCACATGTTAATTATGAAATGCTCTAGCACTTTTCCTGGAATAACTTTAGAGATAAAGCTGATGGGGTTTTTAATGAAGTGAGATTATCTGTGGTTCAGAGCTGGTCAGAATGAGCCAAGCTTTCTCAACCCTGCCTTGTTTAATAAGAGGGAGCAGGTATTTGACTTTTTAAGAACCCAGGCTTTAAGAATTAAAAGGCAGAGCTGGAGGGCACCATGCCAGAGTTGGGTGTTGAGGTAGGTGATGTCAGAGCCATAAGCCAGTGGATTCTGCCTATTGAGCAAGACAGTGCCAAGCCAGTGGGGAGTGAGGTGTCCCCTGACTGACATGCATGCTCCCATTGTCAGCCGTCTAGGGGAAGAGGTAGGTCCTCAGAGACGGAAATAAAATTGGTAGTGTGCAAGATGACCCTTAATGCCTTATAGGAGGCATGACTCTTTGGAACTTCTAACATCAAGGAAATACAGTAGTCAATCACTGCTGGGGTTGACACTGGGGATGACCTTCTTTCTGCTGAGATCATACCAAAAAGTTATTCTAAGAGAAGAATGATATTTTGTATACTAGCTCAATCAGACAGCAGATATATAGACATCATTCTTGTCACTCTGGAGATAATGCATCTGTTGTTGAGGTTTGGATATGCCCAAAGGTATTTGGGGATTCTGGTGGAAGGATTTGACCTCTCTTGGTTAGAGATGGGAAGCAAGGGGACTGTTCAGGGAAATGCCCCTAAGAGGGGACCAGGGCTGAGGAAGGAATTATCCTACCTAAATCAGGTTAGTCTTTTTTAATGTTTATTTATTTTTGAGAGGGGAGGGGAGGGAAAGAGGTCGGGGTGGGGGGGAGAGAGAGAGAGAGAGAGAGAGAGAGAGAGAGAGAGAGAGAGAGAACACCAGTGGGGGAGGGAATAGAGAGAGGGGGACAGAGGATCTGAAGTGGGCTTAGAGCCCATTGTTGGCTTGAACTTATGAACTATGAGATCATGACCTGAGCTGAAGGCAGACACTTCACACTGAGCCACCCAGGTGCTCCAACCAGGTTAGTCTTTTGCATGTTATTTCCCATTCCGGCTCCATGTGGTTATTGTTGCCAGTTAGTAAAATCTTGCTTAAGAGACCCTGCCTGGTGTCAGCTGCACCAGAAAAGTCAAGACAGGAGTGGTTGGGAATGAGTCCATATTTGAGGTCAAGCACAAAAGGAAGGGATAGTGATATCAAGGCCAACATGGTTATAGTAGCACAATGGATTCAGGTTTCATGCTGATGGGGAGGGTGACATTTGGGAGTCAAGAGCCAATTTTGGAGAAGTCCCATGGCTTCCTACATTGTGAGTCTTCTTCCTGGAAGGACTCGGCTTGGGTTTTGTTAGAGACACCCTGGGGGGTATTGCTGTTGCCATCTCTGAAGGAGCTTCTTGCCCCAGAATGAATAGGGGCTCCCACTAGAACTGAAGCTGGCTCTTCTGAGAGATTGCTCTCCCAGTGGGACTCCCCTTTCATCTCCAACACCCGGCCCAGAAACCAGCTGAATAACAAATAAAGTCCAATCTTCAGGCTCCATTTTTTGGGTGTGTGTGTGAATGGCATAAAAAACTGCATGTTTTCAAATGCATATTTCCAGGAAAGAAGTCATTGTGACAGAATTAGAGATAAAGCATAGGTTTACCATCAGACTTGGGTTGGAATCCTGGATTCTATGTGTGGATTTTGGAAAGTGACTTATATTCTCTCTGAGCTTCAACTTCCTCATCTGTAAAATGGGGGTGTTATCACCCTCATAAGGTTGTGCTAGGGATTAGTGAGGTCAGGTCTACTTTCCTAACAGGGTGTCGAAGAGAGGGTCCTTGTTAAATGCTCACATACACATTCTCTCGCTCCATCTTCTCTGTCTATTGTAAGCTGGTATAATCATCCATTTTATTTGGTGCCATTTTAACACCCCAGTTAACCCACAGCCTTTTGATTTGAGGTACACACTGTGAGATTCAAGTGGGGAGACCAGCTGCCTCAAGGTAATGTCAAGAGCTAGAACCCAAGCATTGGTGTTTGAGTCATTCTGATCTGCACTCAAAATTTGGGCTTGCCTTCACAGTGGCTGGGGTCAGCTGCTGTAAAAACATCGATTTCTGGGCAACCTCTGGACTGAACCAGCCTCAGTTTCTTCATCCATGAAGTGACATCAGGAATATTTTTTCCTGTGACTGCAGTGAAGCTTAACAAATTCGGTGCATATAAAGCACCATGCCGGTTACATAGTGGGTGTTCCATATTCCTCTTACTCATTTTGCATGGGCATACTCTAGCTAGTATTTATCTCCGAACTGGCATTGGTCAAAGAGGAGAATGTAACATTTCCTGTTTGTAAGCTCAGACAATGCCAGTGGGCAGGAAGTAGCAGGAATTACAAAGCATCCTGTCTCAAACAGACTGAAGCTCCCAAGGATGAAAACAAAAAGTCTATTTTCAATACACCAAGTTAAGGACACCTTTTGGTAGAGACTGAAGCACTCTGTCTTATTCATGTTGTACAAATGAATCCAAGCGTATCTGATTTTAGCATAGACAATGGGTTTCCTTGTATCCCTTATCCCTTTCCCTATACCTAGCTTATCTACCATGGGTGGACCCATGGCAAGTGTCTGAAAGGGTCCCATTATATTAGTGTAGAGTTTAGATAAAATCACAGGGAGACATGTCCTGATGATATGAAGATTGTGTGAAAGCAATCTCTCAATAGGGTCAACTGCTGTTTCTGAGCTGAAACAAATCTTCATTCATTTTTGGAGTGAAGGGATCCTCCAGAGAGGATCCTCATTTTCCAAGTTGTGCTTTGTTCATTTTTGCTAGGTACTCTCTCTTTCTCTCTCACGCAGTTTTGCTACATAAGCACACCTATCCATGCCGCAGGTGCATAGGCACATGCAGTAAACAGAGGGATGAAAAGAGTAGTCTCTGAAGCCTGACTGCCCTGATTCTCAGGCCAGGTCTACCATTTTGTGAATGGAGTGTCTGTCTGCATTTGGTCTTAGAGGAGGTGATCTTGCCTTGGAGGATTTGGGGACTGATGGGTCCTTTCACTTTCTGCAGGCTGAGTTGCTCTTCCTATCTGACCAGATTATATCTGTAAGTTGAGAGCACATTCCTGGAAAGGGCGTAATGGGTCAGAAGATGTAGAGATGACATCATCACATTTTCTGTCTCATCTTTTTTTTTTAAGTTTATTTATTTATTTCTGAGGAGAGAGAGAGAGAAAGAGAGAGTGAATGAGCAAGCAAGCAAGCATGTGCAGGGGAGGGGGAGAAAGAGAGGGAGAGAGAGAAGTTCCCAAGGAGGCTCTACACTGCCAGTACAAAGCCTGACATGGGACTCGAACTCCTGAACCATGAGTTCATGACTTGAGCCGAAACCAAGAGTCGGATGCTTAACCCACTGAGCCACACATATAGTAGTGCCAGTCCGAACTCTACTTTGTCCGTTTCAATTTGGTCAAGCGTGTCCTCCTCCCAAATCTTAGCTGGGTATGAATCCTGACCTCTGGCTTCCTATTCTCCCTTCCAAGGGATGAAGATCCTTGCCAGAAAGATGCAGTCTTGAGAGAAGAAGAGGTAGGATGATGGTGGAAACTTGAAGTGGGACTTTCAGGGCCATGAGCTGTCCTGTGCACAAATAGAAGATGTCAGCCTCCCTAGACGCCAGTCTGTATCCTTCCTTCTTGCCATATTCAGTCACAACACATATACACATGCAGTTTGGTACCTCTTGCCTCCCATCGGTCTCTTGCTTCCCCTTCCTCTCATGTCTTTCCAAGGAGATGCACATGAATTCAGACTCTCAATACTTTTATTAAAGGAAGTTTCCACAAACACCTTAAAGCAACCTAGTCTCTAGCTCATGTGTTTCCATAGCAGCTGGTCACGATGTCACAAACAGAAGTGATAACCTGTGGTGGGAGTTAGGTAGCAAGAGAGCAGGGATTTTGGAAAAACAGAAAAGGAAAACCATATCCTTTCCATACAGACTTCCTTGGTAATAAAGAACAAGGGAGAGATAAATAAAGAAGCAATGAGAAAGAAGAATCAGTTCCAAAATATGTCAGAGAAATTAGGAGTAGAAACTAGAAATCCTTGTGAGAAGTGTTTGTTTTCTTCTAGACATTATTAGTGATTAATCTGCACAGTTCTGTTGGGATGATGAACTATGAGCAAGATGAGGAAATTAAAACTCCCAGTGGCTGAGGAACTTGCCAAGGCTGTGGAGCACAACAGAGGCTAGCTTTGAGAGAAAAGTTTGGTTTAGTATTCATAACGAAATAGACCAGGGATTTAAATACTTTTTCTGGAAAGATATTTACTATTTCAGATAGTAAATATTTTAGGGTTTGTGGGCCAGGTGGTCTATGCCTAACTACTCAACTTCGACTTTGTGAAGCTAAAGCAGCTGTTGCCAATACAATTACAAATGGCCACAGTTGTGTTCCAATGAAACTTTATTTATAAAAATACAAGATGGGCTGGATTTGGTCCAAGAAATTCTTGAAATAGATTATAGAATATAAACATTACATTTGTTTTTTTTTTTTAATTTTTTTTTTTAACGTTTTTATTTATTTTTGAGACAGAGAGAGACAGAGCATGAACGGGGGAGGGGCAGAGAGAGAGGGAGACACAGAATCGGAAGCAGGCTCCAGGCTCTGAGCCATCTGCCCAGAGCCCGATGCGGGGCTCGAATTTACGGACCGCGAGATCTTGACCTGAGCTGAAGTCGGACGCCCAACCGACTGAGCCACCCAGGTGCCCCTATAAACATTACATTTGAATGGAAAGGTCCTTGATGGTAGTATTGTCACCAGACTTCCTCCTGGCACTTATTGGTTTAGGCATCATGGTACCATGAGTGCAAAGAATGGATGGATACTGAATAGATGGGTTCCAGCTTCTCCATTTAGTGAGCAAACATTTTCTGTGGATCTGCTTCATGAAATCTACTGTTCTGGGTATTGGGAATACAACAGTGAACAAATCTCTGTCATCAAAAGGTTTGTATTCTAATTAGTTGTGCTAGCTTGGGCAAACCATTTAACAAACATTACCCCAGTTTTCTCATTTGGAAATATAATTTTTTGAAAATCATGAACCATATTTATGTACAATGAAATCTATAATATGTGTACATAGAATATAAAAGAATAAAATAACCACCCGTTTGCCCACCACCCATGTTAAAAAATAGAGTGTTACAGTACCTGTGAAGTCCCCTGTGTGTCTTTCTCAAGTCTTATCCTTCTCTTTCCCTCAGAATCTTGTGTTAATTATTTATTTGATTTATTTATAGTTTAACCACATACATTTCATAAAAAAATACAGTTTAATTTTGCCTCTTGACTTGTTAATTATTGGAACTATACTGCTTTACTTTGACATTCATCTTTTACTTGAGTGTTTTCTGATTCATCCACATAGATATGTGCAGCTCTTGATAAAATCTGGGGCCCGAAGACCAGTAGGGCCAGACCTGTAGTCAAAGAGTAGGAAATTCCTGCAGTAGGAGAGAATGGAGAATCATTTCAAAAGGGAAGTTGTAGGAGGGTGTTCTTAGAGTTTGGAGGCTGGAGTTGGTCATAGATTATCTTGGCAGGCATGGGTCAGAATTGGTAAACCATGTTCCTGGAATAGTCAGTGATGGTAGTTTTAGAACATATGAGTTCATGTAGAGATTCTTGTAGATCATTTTGTATGTGGTTTCATCTTGGAATATATGGACCTAGACAAACTGGTATGAAAAGAGTTTGAGCTAATATGATCTGTGATGGATGTCATGGCTCAGTTGGGTACGGCTTATCTTTCTTGTGAGTCAGGGTGCCTTTTGCAAGTTGTGGTTTCTTTCCTTGTTTTCTTTTTTTCTTTTTAATTTTTTAATGTTTATTTTTAAGAGAGAGAGAGAGAGAGAGAAAACACAAGTGGGGGAGGGGCAGAGAGAGAGGGAAGTGTTTCTTTCTTGGTGAAGTCACTATTTTTGTGGCTTCTATTTCTTTTCTTTAAAATAATGTTTATTTTTGCAAGAGAGAAGGAGAGCAGGGGAGGGGCGGAGAAAGAGGGAGAGAGAAAATCCCAAGCAGATTCTGTGCTGTCAGCACAGAGCCTGATGCGGGGCTTGAATTCCAGAACCATGAGATCGTGACCCAAGCTAAAACCAAGAGTCGGGTGCTCAACCAACTGAACCACACAGTTGTTCCTGTGGCTTCTATCTTTAATGATCAGTTTTCCCTTATATCCTCCCTGACAGAAGGGACATACAAAAATTTATCACCATGGTTAATTTTTATTGCTATATAATATTCCATTGTATGAATATATCTATATTTACTTATCCATTCTACTGTTGACACAATTGGATTGCTCCCGGATATTTGCTGTTATAAGTGGTGCTGCTATGAGCAGACTTGATGTATGTAAAAGTTTCTCTAGGCTGGGAATATATCTGGAAAAGGGATCTTTGGAGGTAGAGGTAACGTCCCTACATAGATATTTAACTTCAGTAGAAAATACAGCACTGGTTTATGAAGTGGTTATACAAAGTGATCTTCCTGCCAGTTGTAGATGGGAGCTACTGTGGCTACACATCCTGGCTAATACTTGGAGTTGTCAGACTTATTGATTTTTGCTCATCTGATGAGTGTGTGATTATCATCAGGTAGTTTTCAAAGCTGCTCATTGTGGTTTTCATTGGCATTTATTTGGTTACAGACAAGGTTGAACATCTTTTCAAATGTCCTTGGGCCCTTTGGATTTCCTCTTTTGTGAAGTGTTGGTTTATTTTTTAATCCACTTTGCTATTGGTTTGTCTTTCTCCTACATTCTGTATGGAATCCTTTTCCTCCACTCAAGTGCAATGCCAGCTGCGATAGAAATCATATTTTTATAGGCATGTGGGTCTGTTTCTGGTATATTCTTTCAGATTCATTGTTCTATTTGTCCATCTCTGTACCCGTATCACATTACTTAAATTTCTATCACTTTAAATGAATCTTGATATCTAATAGGGAAGTCCTGCACTTTGTTTTGCTTCCTCAAGAGTATTTTGATTATTCTTGACCTTTTCCATGTTTACATAGATTTTAGCACCAGTTGTCTTATTTCAAAATAAAAATATAAACACTATAATTTTTATGGGGATTTTATTGAAATTACATACCTATCCAGGAACAAAATGACATTTCTATCATAATGAATGCTCTTTCCTAATAAGGTTCTAAGAACATGTTCTATTTCTCCATTTTGGTAAGATTCTTTACTAGTTTTTATAAAGTTTCATGTTTTTGTAGAAAGAGCTTGGTTATACACCATAATTTTATTTTTTAATACTTTATAAAGTTGTGGGCTATTGTAAATGATATATTCTTTAAAAATTCCCTTAAAATACTGGTGAAGAGAAATGAGATTGACTTTTCTATATATAATTTTTATATTCAGAAACATGAATACTTTTTCAGTTTAAATAATTTTTCTGCATGTTATTTGGGATTTTCTATGTGGATAATCATTTGCAAATGATAGGGTTTATTTTTCCATTTATTTAAGTGTTTTATCTTTTATTTTCTCATGTTTTTAATACATTTGCTTGGACTTTCAGAACAATGTTTAGTAGAAATGGTGATTGCATTTTTATATTGTTCTTGATGTTAAAAAAAGCTCTTTCAACATTTCATCATTAAGTATGACATTTACTGAAGGGGTGTGTGTGTGTGTGTGTATGTGTGTGTTTATGAGGTTAAGGAAGTGTCTTTCTGTTCCTCATTTGCTAAAAGATTTTTTAAAATTAATAGATGTCGTATTGTATTAGATGCTTCTTTCCACATCTATTGTGATTTTCAGATAGTTTTTCCCTTTTAATCTGTTATTGAGATAAATCACATTAATTGATTTTCTAGTATTGAACTAAACTTGCAATCCTGGGATAAACCCATTTGTCATAATATATTTTTTATACATTGCTTGATTCAATTTGCTCTTATTTCATTTAGGATATCCATATATGTCCATGATCGCAAGAGGCTTCTAATTCTCCTCTTAGGCTGTCCTGGGTTTTGGTATCAAGGTTGTGCTTGTCCCTTAAGAGTGAGATGAGGGCATGTTGTTTTTGTTTGTTTTTTCTGTTCTTTGCAAGAGTTTGTGGAACACTAGAATGCTATCTTTCCTGCACATTTGGGGAGAATTTCCTTCTAGATTTCCTCTAGATTATGGTGCTTTCTTGTGAGAGTTTGTAACCTGTGGAATCAGTGTCTTTATTGATTGAATAATTTGTTTTGGCTTCCCTATTTATTGTCTTTTCTTTCCCTGTCATTTGTTTACTTTATCTAAAATTTTAAAATTGTTGGCATAACTGTGATTATGTCTTTTTATTAATCTGTTTAAAAGTTTCAACTTATGTGCTTATGTCTTTATTTTCATTGTTAACATTGTTTATATTATATTTTTTTATGCTTTTTCAAATACCAAATGCTTTTATATGCATTTCCCTTCATTTGTTTAAGTGTATCTATTTTGAGAGAGAGAGAGATAGAGAGAGGGAGAGAGAGAAGGAATATGAATATATCCCAGGCAGGCTCCACACTGTTGGTGCAGAGCCTGATGCAGTATTTAAACACACAAACCATTAGATCATGAGATCGTGACCTGAGCTGAAGTTGGACCCTTAACCAACTGAGCCACCCAGGCACCCCTCCATTTCCTTCTAAATATCACATGAGCCCTATACTACTGGCATTTATATGTGGTATTTTCATTTTCTGTTCACACTAAACTTTTTCTAATATTCTGTATTCATTTTTTGACTCATGATTTATTTAGTAGTTTAACTTTTCATACATAGGGAATCTGTCTAGGTATTTATTTGATATTGATATTAGATTAACTTGATTATAAACAGAATGTCATCTGCCTATCATTCAACCTTTGACTATTGTTGGGGTTCTCTTATGGTCTGGTGTATTGGGTGAGTTTTGTAAATACCTGCATGAAACTAACATGTATACTTCAGCTATTGGATGCACTATTCTATATATTTTAAATCAAACATTTATTTATGTATTTGAATCTCCTGTATCTTGAATAACTTCTTTGACTTATTGATCCATAATATTTAAGAGAATTGTGCTAAGATTTCCCATTGCAGTGACTGAGTTGTTAATTTTCCCTTGTTTAGTTAACAAATTATGTTTTACCTATTTTTTATATTATTTTTATTTTAAAATTTAAATATTAGTTAACACAGTGCAATATTAGTTTCAGAAGTAGAATTCAGATGTATCACATATAACACCCAGTGCTCATCACAAGTGTCCTCCTTAATACCCATCACCCCTCTATTCCATCTCCCGCCTACCTCCGTCCTCCAACAACTTAGTTGTTCTCTATCATTAAGAGTCTCTGGTGGTTTGTTTCCTTTTCTTTTCTTCCCTGTCTTCCCATGTGTTCATTGGTTTTGTTTCTTAAATTCCACATGTGAGTGAAATCATGTGGTATTTGTCTTTCTCTGATTGACTCATTTCTAGTGTTGTTAAAGTCCTCTACTTTTATTGTATTATTATAAATGACTTTCTTTAGGTTTGTGATTAATTTATTTTTATATTTGGGTTCTCCAAGTTGGGGGCATAAATATTTACTATTGTTAGATCTTCTTGATGGATAGACCCCTTAATTATGGTATAATTCCCATCTTAATCTCTTACAGTCCGTTTTAAAGTGTAGCTTGTCTGATATAACTATGGCTACTCCAGCTTTCTTTTGATATTCATTAGCATGATAGATGGTTCACTTCAATCTGCTTGTGTCTTTAGGTCTAAAATGCATCTTTTGTAGGCATTTGATGAATCTTGTTTTTTTTAAATCCATTCTGATACCCTATGTATTTTAAATAATATTGTTTAAAAATTTTTAAGTTTATTTATTTTGAGAGAGAGAGAGAGGGAGGGAGAGAGATCATACAAGAGTGTGCTGGGGAGGGGCAGAGAGAAAGAGGGAGAGAGAGAATCGGTCAGCACAGAGCCTGATGCGGGGATGGATCTCACAAACTGTGAGATCATGACCTGAGCCAAAATCAAGAGTTAGATGCTTAACCGACTGAGCCACCCAGGTGCCCCTATCCTATAGAGCTGGCGTTTCTGGTGATGTTCTCTGGTCCTTTGTTGGTTTTGGTCTTTTTAATTTTTTTCCTTCACTCAGAGTCCCCCTTAGAATTTCTTGCAGGGCTAGTTTACTGGTCAGGAACTCCTTTAGTTTTTGTTTGTCTGGGAAACTCTTTATCTCTCCTATTCTGCATGACAGCCTTGCTGGATAAAGAATTCTTGGCTGCATATTGTTCCCATTCAGCAGGTTGAATATATCCTGCCATTCCTTTCTGGCCTGCCAACTTTTCTATGGATAGGTCTGCTGTGAATCTGATCTGTCTTCCCTTATAGGTTAAGGACTTTTTTTCCCCCTTGCTGCTTTCATGATTCTTTCCTTGCCTGAGTATTTTGTGAATTTGACTATGATATGCCTTGGTGATGGTCAGCTTCTGTTGAATCTAATGGGAGTTCTCTGTGCTTCTTAGATTTTGATGTCTGTGTCCTTCCCCAGGTAAGAAGTTTTTAACTATAATTTTCTCTCATAAACCTCTGCCCCTTTTTTATCTCTTCATCTTCTGTGACTCTTATGATATGAATGTTATTCCTTTTTAAGAAGTCGCTGAGTTCTCTAAGTCTTGTATCCTGATATTTGGCCTTTGTATCCCTCTTCTTTTCAGCTTCATTATGTTCCATAATTTTATCTTCTTTATCATTTATTCGCTGCTCTGCTTCATCCATCCTCACCATCATGGCATTCATTTGAGGTTACATCTTGGTTATAGCATTTTTTTATTTCAGCCTGACTAGATTTTAGTTCTTATATCTCTGTATAAAGGGATTCTCTGGTGTCTTTTATGCTTCTTTTCCAGCCCTAGCTTATATTCTTATCATAGTGGTTTTCAATTCTAGTTCAGACATCTTACTTATGTCTGTGTTGATTAAATCTCTGGCTGTGAGTTCTATTGCCTGTTCTTTCTTTTGGAGTGAGTTTCTCCACATTGTCATTTTGTCCAGAAAAGAAAATAGCAAAGCAAAGGAAAAAACCATGAAAATAAGAAATAAACAAAAACAAACTCTCAAAAACAAAACAAAACAAGACAAAACTAGACCCTGAGTGTTTTTTGGTCTGATTGTTAAAAGAATCTTCCAAACCGTGGTCCCTTTTCTGCATGCAGTCTTACAGCTTTTGTTCATTCAGATCTCTGGTTGATTTCTTTGGTATTCAGAATGATTTGATAACTATCTAGCTGTGTTCAAGGGACAAGAGAAGCTTAGGGTCTCCCTAGTCTTCTGCCATCTTAACTCCACTCCTGCTTTTCTTTTTTTTGAATCTATGTTGTTGGTTGCATATAAATTTATAGTTGTATTCTATCTTCCTAGGTATCTGAAACATTGGTCATTGTGTAATGACTTCTTTGTTTCTACTGTCTCAAAACGAGTTTTGTCTGATACTAATATCTCTACTGTAAATTTTCCTCCGTTTGCATTTGATTGGCTTATCTGTTTCCAATTATGTATGTATCTGGAGAGCTAAATTTTTTGTCAGTTACTTCTGCTGGTTTTCATATGTAGTATCTCATGTCTAGTATGCTTTATGCCTATTGATTGTAAGATGCCCATTTACTTGGAATTGCATATGAGGGACCCTTTGTAACTTGCATGGAGGTTTTTTTCTGAGAGCAAGTCACCCAGCAGCCCTCTCAACATGGATACACCTTAAGTTAAATTCTTGGCCTTATGGCTTTCAAACCACATATGTCATATGAATTTGGCTGAAAAAAACAACTACACGTGGACACATTTTTCAGAGTAGCACCAAAATCAAGTAATTTTTCTTGCTCTCCCATTTGGGAAAGAGTTTTGTTTCTGGTTCAGTTTTGTACAATATGTGTAGCCCTTCCAAGCAGTAGCCTTTTGCAGTAGTATTCTATTAAAGTCCACACCTTGGACAGACATTGGCTTCTTCTATCTCCTGGGC
Source organism: Panthera onca (assembly GCF_046562875.1). Classification (NCBI taxonomy): domain Eukaryota; kingdom Metazoa; phylum Chordata; class Mammalia; order Carnivora; family Felidae; genus Panthera; species Panthera onca. Next base: position 8,994,627 of record NC_138344.1, on the reverse strand, counting down.
CATGTATAGTTGTCAAAGCAGAAACTCAAGTTCTTTAGGGGGTGTCAGGAAACTCTCAGGGTCAAAGATGGCTTTGACATTCACTTATTCCCAAGGTTTTCTGGTTTCACTTCACTTTGGAATACAGCACATTTCGTTTCTCAGTCCAGTATGGTGACTGAGAAATGCTTTGCATTTTACTCACCATTTCACTTGCTTCTGTGGGAAGGTTGAATGAAGCTGTCCTGTTTCCCATGTTGCCAGAAATGTAAGCCTGACACATATTTGTCAGGACTTCTTCTCAGAGTGGTTGTGGGAATCAAGACAGTAATATGTGCCAAATAACTTTAGAAGCAATCAAGTTTTTGGCTTTTCCATATTCCATTTATATAGACACCTGAATAACATTAGTAATTGATATAAAACATGTCAAGTAGACTTCATACCTGGAAAAAAATTATCAGGTCAGTTTAGTGTATTGTAAACTGACTATATGAACCTTGGTATTGCCTATCATTATGTTCAAAAGGTATCTGATAAAGCTCCAGCCACTATTTGGAAAGGGCATCATTTGATTGGCAGATGATCCTGAGAGTACTCTCACTGGAGGCAAGGGCATCAGAAGTCAAATAACTGCCAGTGCAAGGCCCTGCTTGGACCTTTGTGTGAAATGTGTTTGGATTTCTGGGTTTAATTGTGATACCCCTCATCCAGGTGTAAAGGGCTAATGCCTCTGACTCCACGTTGCTTGGCAGCCTCTGTGTTTAACACTGCCATATGACCTCTGAAACGATTCCTTTTGCTTGACTGAGGTCATGGGCCATTGGTGCTCAGTTTTACATAGTATTTTGTGAATTTAATGGACTCACTACTGACCTCTCTTCATGGTCTTTCTCCTTTTCTCTTTGTAGTCTGACATATCTTGCTTTTATGGAAAGTTTTTTTTGGAAAGGATATACTTTACTAGGTATTAACTTATATGTTGCACTGTTGTACATCTTTGTACCCCAAATAACGGATGGTGGTGTGAACTGAGAAGATTGTCTGATAATTTGTATAGTTAGATGTTTCATGTATTATTATTATTATTATTTAAAAAAAAATTTTAATCTTTATTTATTTTGAGAGAGAGACAGAGTGTGAGCAGGGGAGGAGTCTAGAGAGAGGGAGACACAGAATCAGAGGCAGGCTTTAGGCCCTGAGCTGTCAGCACAGAGCCGAATGTGGGGCTCGAACTCACGAACCATGAGATCATGACCTGAGCTGAAGTTGGGCGCTTAACCGATTGAGCTACCCAGGCACCCCAATGTTTCATGTATTATTAAAAAAAGTAGAATCACAGCATGTCTTATTGAGCTAATCCAAAAAATAATTATAAGAGTGTTTATTTCAGGCACTGGGCTAGGTATTATGTATACAGTGGTGATTAAGACATAATCCTTATCCTTAAGCAATGATGTTTTCTTAAGAGGAAATACACAAATAATATGCTTAAGGGTTGCAAGTGTGACAGTAGAAGCTGATGCAAATTAGAGGTGATGTATAATGGAGAAAGTTGAAATGACACCTGGGAAGGAAGGGGGGAAATCAGGTGAGATTTGGAAGAGGTAATGACACACTAAGGTGTGGAATCAGCATAGACATTCCCCAGAATAGCGGAGTGGACAAAGGGCCTTCTGTAGGCTGAGGGACCATAGTGAGCAAAAGTCCACTGGTGTGAAGCAGCTGTGAACATCACACAGCCTGCATTCATTTATTCATTCATTTATTCACCATTCATTAAACCAATTTATACTGGGTATCTGTCAGGTGCCAGGGACTATATCAGGTATTAAATATATAGATATGGTCTCTGACCTTCTGGAGTTTTCAGATTAAGGGGAGATAGCCAATAAACCAGTCAACAAATAAGTGAATAGTCACAAGATGTGATAATAGCCCTAAAGAAAATAAAGAGATAATAGTGATAAAAAAAGAATGAGTTAGGGTGATAGTGGTAATTCCCCTAGACAAGGATGCCTCTTTGAAGAGACAACATTTTGACCAATGCCCTGACAACCAGGATGTGCTATATGAGAAGGGAGTGAGGGAAGATGGAGTGTGGGGAAGAGGCTAGAGGTTGGAGGTGAAGGGAACAGCCTGAGAAGCCATGCAGCAGGAGTGAATGCAGTGTGTTCCAGGAATGAAAAGGAAGTAAGGCTGAATGGAGCCACGTGGGCAAAGGGGAAGGTGGCAGCCCATGACGTCAGCAGGCTGGTAGGTGACAGACTCTGGAGGCACAGTAGACCAGGCGAAGCTGGAGATTTGCTTTTATTCTGCGGCTGTCTGGAACCTTTAAAGAGTTTTGGATTTAAAAAACAAGTTTTTAGGGGCGCCTGCATGGCTCAGTTGGTTAAGCGTCCGACTGCGGCTCAGGTCATGATCTCACGGTTTGTGAGTTTGAGCTGCACGTCGGGCTCTGTGCTGACAGCTCAGAGTCTAGAACCTGCTTCGGATTCTGTGTCTCCTCCTCTCTCTGCCCCTCCCCCACTTGTGCTCTGTCTCTTTCTGACTCTTAAAGGTAACTAAATGTAAAAAAAAAAAAAATGAAAAAAAAAGTTTTTAACAACTAAGATCTTAGAAATGTTACTCTGCCATTAGCAGGCAGGATAAATTGAAAAGCTAGACCAGAGAGAGGCAGGGAGTGATTTTTGTAAGTATGCGAGTAGTAAATAAGGAGTATAAATGGGAGTAGAGAGGAGGAAACACGTGAGAAATGTTTGGGTACAGAAAGAGGAGGGATTGCAGGTGAGATCCATGGATAGATGGTGGTACCTTTTTTCAAATCTCTAAATTCAGCAGGATGAGTAGTTTTTAGAGAAGGGAAAATGAATCACTATCAGATTGGTAACATCTGAATTCCCAAGAGCCAGAGGAAAGAGAGTAGTATTCAATGGACATGCAGATCTATTTGGAGCTTATGAGAGCAGTTGGGGCTGAATTAGGGATAAACAGGTTTGGCAGGGCCCCTCCTTTTCTATGACTTGCTAAACTACGTGGTGTGGAATCAGGTCCCACACCTGAGGGGTTGTTGCCTCTACTGCTGGCCTTGCACAACAGCCTGGCATTGTTGTGCCACGGGATGGGCCAGTCCCCCAGGTCTCATCTCTGCTTGCATTGCCTTCTCTCAGCCCCCTGGGCAAGGTGAGCACAGATCAGTAAATGTCTCTTTTCTTAGGACCTCCTGGTTTGTTTTTTCAGGCAAAACACTGGACTAAATGGAAATGTAGGCTGATATTTTTCTTGTTGATCTTACAAATCTCACAGAGTGGGATAATATGAGAGCTGGGTTGGGGGGACATTAATGTTTTATCTGATAGAGTTGTTATCTTGCATCCAGGTGGAAACACCTAATAGACTTTGAAAACATGGTGTCTCACAGGAATGATCCTTTACTTCAAATATTACTTCTTAATTATTTCCAATTTTCTCCTGAATTTCCTACAGTCAGGTCTGCAAAGGCAGTACCCCACTTGCTCCCTGAGAAAATTCCCACTCTTCCCACATGAGCAGGAAATTCTATTCCCTTACAACCTCCTGAACCTTCTAAACTTGATCACATAAGGCTTCATATAGGTGCTAAAGAGCTTTTCTTAGGTCCCAGTGAGAAGAGCTCAGCTCTGGTCATATGAGTGAAGATGGATAGATGCTCCGATTCTTACTTGTTCTCTCTTTCAACAAGTGCTATCATTGATTTCCTCACTGTTCTAGAAACTTTGTGAGAAGCTAGCAAACTTTGTCAGGGTGAGCACTTTTCTTTTCTTTTGTCAGGACAACATAGATCAATCCCATATGAAAAATGGATAGTCTTTTCCTTAAGAAGATATTTTCCTACCTCCTTGTGAAGCAAGAAATGCAGAATTGTCAGGCTATCCTAGCTATTAGGGTCTCTTTCTTAGCTACCTCGGGTGAGTAAAAAATAGTTCCATTGAATTCTTTTTTATTTATATGTTTTCTTCCAGCTAGAGAGGAGAGGGGTATAGTGAATGATTTTTGGTTTATTTTTCAATGTGAATGAAGTTGTCAAATACTAGAGTGAGGCCAAGTAACTTGAGGATGCAAAAATAGGTTCATTTTCATGCCTTGGGAAGGTTGGCTGGTGGGAAGGAAGACAGTAGATATGATCTTCTGTTGAGAAACTTGATTGTTAAAAGGGAAAAGACTATCAGGGCAATAATTGGGGGGGGGGGATTTAGGATTGAGAGAACTATACATTGGCTTTTTGCTGCTGATTTTTTTTAACTTGTTTTATTTAAAGATGAAAACATTTGGGAAATCCTCTAAAAAACTTTTGGCCAGAACAGAAGCCAGTTTTGAGATAAAAAAGATTGAACACACAACCTAGACTGGGAATGACTGGTGATGAAATGTCCCAAAGAAGCTGGAAGGAAATTAGAATAGGTTATAAACAATTGAATAGGAACCTCTCTGCCTTAAGACTGAAGGGAAGAAGGTGGGTTTAGATGCAAAGAAAAGTTTATGCATATGGGAATTAGCAGGTAGTACAAGGTCACTCCTGATAGCCTTGACTTTCTTCATGGAGTAACATGAGGTCATCTACTGATGGTGGGTAGGCTGGGAGAATAATTGGAGAATGGTCAAAGTAGAAAGTGTCATTGAAGGGGATGGGAGAAAAAACTGACCAGTGACACAGAGATGGGTGACAGAGAGGGGCCTAAGGACCAGTGATAAGGGAGACCATGCATTTGTGTGGTTCCAATTTATGTGGATGGGCGATTTTCCCCAGCAGTGCCCAACAGGGCTGGTAGAGGTGATAAAGTCAATGAATGGACTGATCCAATGTTGAAGGTGTGTGGGACAAGGAAGGGGAAAGACTGGGGATGAAAAGATGACTTAGGTCATAAACTTTTGTTTTATGGAGTTAGAGTCAACTAAGTTCTTCTCCAATAAATTTGTGACATTCCCAACACCAGATAATAGTTTTTCTCTGAATGTATGAAAGCTAGACATGCTGTGCTTCACTTGGGAAGCTGAAGGTTACAACACCTCTGACTCACTCTCTGATAATCAATTTTATTCTTTGGATGCAGATGTTCTGGTCCTAATTCAGATGCCACCGGAAATTAGTTTAGTTTTGCTTATTTATTTTGAGGCGTGATGGAAGCCACATAGGAGAAGATAAATCTTAGGCATATATGCCCAGCAGAAGTATTTGTATACTTAGTGTTTGCTTATGTTTTCCTTTATGCATCAGCTGCTTTTTCTGTACACGTACCTTTGTGAGCATATGGCATTTTGAGGTGAGTCATAGAAAATTCAGCTGAGTCTGTTAATTGCCAAAAGAGACAGGTATAAAACCCAGAAAGCAGCCAGAATGTATCTACAAATGAACCCGAGGCAGGTGTGACTTGCCTAATTACTTGCTGATGGAAAAAGCACACCTATTCTAATTTATTTATACTCTAGTCATGATATCAGTCTCCCTGAGTAGCTTCAGGCAGTGTGTTTTATTTTATTTTATTTATTTATTTTTAAAGTTTATTTATTTTTGAGAGAGAGAGAGAAAGCAGGGAAGGGGCAGAGAGTGGGAGAGACAGAATCCCAAGTGTGCTCCATGCTGTCAGTACAGAGCCCAACGTGGGGCTCGAACTCACGAACCGTGAGATCATGACCTGAGCTGAGATCAAGAATCAGACACTCAACTGATCAAGCCACAGGTGCCCCCAGGCAGCGTGTTTTAAAAGAAAGCAAGATATGGCTTAGAATCTTGGCTTTAAAGTTACATGGACTTCATATTTACGTGAACTTGAGCTAGTCATTGTTTTTGTTATTTATTAAAAAAATTTTTTCTTAGTGTTTATTTTTGACAAAGAGAGAGACAAAGTGAGAGCAGGGGAGGGGCAGAGAGAGATGGAGACAGAACCTAAAGCAGGTTCCGGGCTCCAAGCTGTTAGCATAGAGCCTGCCACAGGACTCAAACTCACGAACTGTGAGATCATGACCTGAGCCAAAGTTGGACACTTAACTGACTGAGCTACCCAGGCTCCCTGAGCTAGTCTTTGTTTTTAAGCCTTGGTTTTTCTTTCTTAAAAATGAGCCCTATAATACATTTTTTTTTTGTCATTGCTCTTATTCTGAGGACTGAATGCATCAAGTATTTGAAGCACCAAGCTTAGTTCCTGGCCTGTATATATCCTCCTCATTTCCTTCTTTTGACTCCCACATTTAACACTTGTAGCAGCTAGACACGGGAGATGAAGTTGGGGCTTATTGTGGTTCTTCTAGCACAAGAAGAACAAAAACTACGGGATCAAAATATCACAATTTAACAATTGTTAAACAGAAAGAGAAAGAATGATAAAGCAAGTGTGGTAACATGTTTTTTTTTTTCAGTATATGAAATTTATTGTCAAATTGGTTTCCATACAATACCCAGTGCTTATCCCAAAAGGTGCCCTCCTCAATACCCATCACCCACCCTCCCCTCCCTCCCACCCTCCATCAACTCTCGGCTTGTTCTCAGTTTTTAAGAGTCTCTTATGCTTTGGCTCTCTCCTACTCTAACCTCTTTTTTTTTTTTTTCCTTCCCCTCCCCCATGGGTTTCTGTCAAGTTTCTCAGGATCCACATAAGAGTGAAAACACATGGTATCTGTCTTTCTCCATATGGCTTATTTCACTTAGCATCACACTCTCCAGTTCCATCCACGTTGCTACAAAGGGCCATATTTCATTCTTTCTCATTGTCACGTAGTACTCCATTGTGTGTATAAAGGTGTGGTAACATGTTAAGGTTTGGAGGAATCTAGGTGAAGTACACGGGAACCCTTTGAACTATTTTTGCAACTCTTCTGCAAATCTGATATTATTTCAAAGCGAAAGTTAAAAAGAACCGCAATTTGAAAAGAAAACACATCCAGTCCTCAAATAAGAGAAAATATCTGGGTGCTGGAGGTAAAGAAGCAGGCCTTCTGGTGAGGTTGGGGAAGATGGATTGATGTAAGACCCGAACCACATTATAAATGGAGGCTTGGGAAGACAGGTGATGTGCCCTGCCTTTGTGTGCAGTAAGACAGCTGTGTATACACAGGATGTGAGGCTGGTAGGAATGCCTCCTTGTTAATGGTTCAAGTAAAAGGACACCTCCCCACAGCTTAGAGATGCAAAAAGGAAGATTGTCTCTTTTCAGAGCTCAGATCCAGAAGAAAAATATCTCCTGAGAGGCAATGAAGCCCAGACTTCTGCTGAAATGCTTGACACCAACTTGGCGTGAAGGAAATGGATAAATTAAAGACGGATCCGATTGGAACTCATTTTGTACCCAGAAGAAGGCACTGCAGAACCACTCTTCAACAATACTTTCATAGCCAGGCACACCTGACTTCTGTTGCTGAAGGTGCACCTATGATTAAACATATCCCACACAAGGAAATGCTGCACCATGAAGGAAAACCAAAAATAACACTACTTAGGAATATTAGCCCCTAAAGAACTTGAGAGGATAGAATAATCTGAAAGAGGCTTCAAATTATTCACATTAACACGATCAACAAAAAGAAAGAAGGGACAGCGATCACAAACGTAGAATAGGAAGTTATGAAAATCAATAGGCATATCTAAGAAAATCAAGGAAATACACCTTTTAGAAATTAAAAAAAAATCCATTGAAATTAAAACCACAATAGATAAATGAAGCCAGAAGTTTAGAACAGTGATAAAAAAATAAAAATAATTTAAAAAACTTAAAAAGTTTAGGCACAGTGAAAGAATTTAAGAAAATTGGGGCACCTGGGTGGCTCAGTCGGTTGAGCGGCCGACTTCGGCTCAGGTCATGATCTCACAGTCCGTGAGTTCGAGCCCCGCATCGGGCTCTGTGCTGACAGCTCGGAGCCTGGAGCCTGTTTCAGATTCTGTGCCTCCTTCTCTCTCTGACCCTTCCCTGTTCATGCTCTGTCTCTGTCTCAAAAATAAATAAACATTAAAAAAAAATTTTTTAAATAAAAAAAAAAAGAACATAATTAGAGGTCATAACCTAGGATACATGACCTCAAACCTCAGCCAAGGATGTAAGAGGTAGAGAAAGAGTGAGTGGCGCAGGTCTAAGCAGGTGCAGAAAGGGAATGGAGGGTAGGAAGAGGCAAAGTTCTATAGATCTTGGCAGATAATTTCCAGAACAATGAAAGAAAGAAATCCTCAAGTTAAGGATAAGAATAATTTTTCACTTGGACACCCTGAGGTGAAATGACAGGGCACTAAATATCAAGAGAGATTCTTAGGAGCAACCCAAAGGAAAAATACCCACAATGCTAGAGTGCTTGATAATTGTTTTTCAAAATCCAAAAGTAAGATGAAGCGTTATTATGAGAGAGTTAGAGAAAACTGCAGAAGAATAGGACAGGAGAGAGAGGCACATGTAAGAAATAAAAGAAAGGAGCAGATTTAAGGACACTAAATAGAGGGAGAGCCACAAAACTTAGATCTGGGAGCCCCTTCTTTCTGGGCCCTGTCACTTCTCTGATTAAGAACATGCACAGGATATTTTCTGTTTTTGTCATTGTTTTGATAAGCTTCAACCAAAAGCCATCAACTCATTATACACAGCGCTTATTCTTCCCTCACACAGAGCCAGTGTGCTTGAGTTGTGACATCACAGACACAGAGAGGTGGGAAGGCATGCGATCAGCCTGCCATATGGCAGGGAGAAAGGGTGGAGGAATCCAGGAGTCTAGAAAGAGGCTGAGAACCAGCCTCCACCTGTTGCTTCAGAGCGTCGCAGTGGGTAGGGTCCTACTGGAGCTTTGAGATCAGTGGAGGAAGGACTTGCACAGAGCAGAGCTGCCCAGTTGATCTCCCAAACCTAAGACTCTTGCTCCCTCTGCCCCAGGCTTTTTCCTCAGAGCTGCATTTTGCCCCATGGAGGCTGAGCTCTGTTTCTGGAAGTCTTAAGCATGCTTCCGTTTTGAGTTGCTAATCATCAGTCTCTGTAACTTGCAAGAGATGCCCCTGAGGTTTCGCCAACTCAAGTAGAACAGAATATAAACTTATTATGGAGCATAAAACATGAGAGAATCAAACGGAAACAAGTTCAGAAAATAAATTGCATTTAGAGCTAAATGAATAATCTTCCCCACTTCTTGGGCTGGCTGGAAAAAGCACTTGTCTGGAATAACAACTGGAATGACAGCTGTTGCATGCAAGTCAGCGTGTGATCGTGCTGGCTTCAGCACGGAGAGAAGTGAGGGGCGTGTGTTTAGGGCAGAGTTGTGTGTTTAGGGCAAGGTTGCTGGATTGGCTGGACACTCTCAAGCTCTGATTTATCCCAAGATGACAAGAGCAGGCAAGACTTTCCCCATTACCCGGGATCTTGCAGGTAGATGAAGACTTACCCTCTAAGCCCCTTGGGACAGAGACTTAATGGGGGCTTTTCATGAGTCTGAAAGTGAACATCAGACAGGCCATTACCTTAAGAGAGAGACAGACGAAAGAGGTGCAAGGCTGGCTCCTATTTTGGATGCATAGTGTTTGAAAACCATTGACTTAAGCAAGAATTACCCTGCCCCCACCTCTCCAGGATGAATAGTCTTGGAGTGCAGATAAATTGTCTGGGTACAGAGGATGTATACTCTGTCTCTAGGATGTTGGGTGGCATTCCCAAAGCCTGGGTGTCCAGGAATCAGGACAAGAATGATCATTACTCTCAATAGTGAAGCATTAGATGGATGTACAAAATAATTTAGAAATCCTAGGAGCTCTTGTGTTCCCGATGCCTCTCTGTTCCTTTTCTCTGCTCATTTCTGTAGTAATTTGCATAGATTTACACTAGTGAAATTTTTATAAGCTGGGTTGCTGCCCGCTTCTCGTGTGATATTTTGTTTACATGCCTGAATGTTTGCAGAAAACAGACAGACTTTTCACCCATGTTTTGCAAGAATACAGTGTGCTGCCTTTCACTCCTAGGAGACATTTGTGTGTTTGTTTAAGGATGGAAAGAAAAAGTCTTTCTTCCCCCTGTGTAGGCAAGGTGTTGTTTCTTGTTGCTTTTAAGATTTTTTTTTTCCTGGGGCACCTGGGTGGCTCAGTCGGTTGAGCGTCCGACTTCAGCCCAGGTCATGATCTCACAGTTCGTGAGTTTGAGCCTTGCGTCAGGCTCTGTGCTGACAGCTTGGAGTCTGAAGCCTGCTTCGGATTCTGTGTCTCCCTCTCTCTCTGCCCCTCCCCAGCTCATGCTCACACTCTGTCTCTGTCAAAAATAAATAAACTAAAAAAAAAAAGGAGTTTTTTTTTTCCCTTCAGTTTTCAGAAGTTTGCTGATAAAGTGTTTTGCTATGGATTTCTTTGGGTTTATCCTGTTTGGAGTTAGCTAGAATCTGTAAGTTGCTGTTTATTGTCAAATTTAGGAAGTTTTCAGCCATTATTACTTCTAATATTTTTTAGGAATACCACTGGGCAGTGGTTAAGAGTGGTAAGAGTCCCGAGTCTTTATCACATCTCCTGACACTACCCCAGCAGGTCAGGAACACATGCCTCATTACTGCTGGGGTAGGAGTGGAAGTCTTGGCTCCCATGTGGTCTCCCCAACACCTCAGTTTCCCAAACTGGCCTTCTCTGACACACCACTGAAGGCAGAAGGGGCAGGGAGTTGGGGTGTCTCATTGGGCCCTATCCAGGGCATTTGCTGGTGTGGATGGAGCCTCAGTTTTTTCTGTGGTGTTTGGCTGGAGTAGAGTGGCTATTATCTGGTAGTTTTCTGATTTGCTAGGCTGCCCTTTTCCTGATCTTTTTTTTAAATGTCTATTTAATTTTAAGAAAGAATGCAAGCAGGGGAAGGGCAGAGAGAGAGTGGGTGCGGGGGGACAGAGGATCTAAGCTGGCTCTGCACCAAAAGCAGTGAGCCTGATGTGGGGCTGGAGCTCGTGAACCGTGAGACCATGACCTGAGCAAGAATCTGATGCTTAACCGAGTGAGCCATCCAGGCACCCCCCTTTTCCTGATTTTATGACTAGACAAAGCAGGCTTTGTTGAGCTTTTTTTTTTCCCCCATGCCTGTTGGGTCTCTGGGTTGCTGACTTATTTGGCTCCACATTTGGGAAGTATGAGGCAAAAGAAAACCCAGGGACCTTCCCGCTATGTCATTCCTTGGGTCCTGGGGTCTCTAGAAAGTACAATTTCTTGTCTGCCTTTGTCATAGTCATCTTATATTTGTTTCATCCATCATGACCAGAGATTTTAATTGCACTTAGTGTGAGGTATTCCTTTTGGAAAAGATGTATCTAGTGTATATTTCCCGAAGTGGAAGTGCTTAGATGCCTTATTAAGTCTTCATACCTTTACTCTTGCTAGATTGTAGAATTTATATTCCATGCCCTGGGCCAATCAAGTCCCCCAGATTTAGGAGAACAATGAACCTCAATGGAATTTTGGTCAGAAATTTCCTTTGTCCTTTGCCTTTACCTATGAATTAGCCACTTGAGTCATTACTTTAAGGAGGAAGGAAAACGTATAATAATGCTTTTTTTTTTAAAGAGACTTTGTTTTAGAATTCTCTTAACCATAGAATTTCTTTAAAAAGCTAGTCCTTTCAGTGTGAATAAAATACTATTCAGCTACATGAATGTTTTCATGAACACAGATTTTAAAACTAACAATTACTTATTGAAATCCTGGCTTGTGAAAGGCACTGGGCTTGTGCCCTCCTCCTTCATGCTTTTCTCATACTAATAAATGCTACTACCTTAAAATAGCTCCTTTCCAAATCTTGTTCTTACCTTGTGATCTAATATCCTCACTTTACTGCCACTTCTCTCTGCTGAGCACCCACTGTGTTCTTGAGAGTTATTTAAGCTAGAATGAGCATTTGGGAATGGCTGAATTCTGGTCATTTTCTATACATAGTTGTTTGATTAGGAATTCAGTTATGTTCCTTGACTTGTGTATGTTGCTTTTTTCAGAAGTATTATATACTATGTGAGACCTAGGGCTATGTTTCCTGTTTCTTTTCTAACTTTTGGGATGATTAAAAAAGTACCGTCCCAATAATTGGTTGTGAAATGAATTAATGGATGATATCAAGAGAATCTAGCCTGGGGGATAGTAATAGAGACTGAAGAATTATGGTTTTAGTCCTTTAGGCAGTGTTCATTTATCTGCCCAATGAACATATAGAAGCTTGCTGTGTATTAGGCACCTTAGTAAGCATGTTGTAGCGATTTCAAAAATGAACAAGAGACAGAGCGATGGGGTGGTTAGAAGCTTGAACTTCTAAGTCAGAAAGGATTGAGTTTCGACCTCTGATATGTCCCCTACTAGCTATGTCACTTTGCAAAATTTAGTTTTTATGAGCTTTTATTTCTTCATCTGTATGTTTGTTATGATGAGTCAATGAAATAACAAATGTATAGGATACCTGGCATAAGGAGGTACTCGATTTATGTTGGTTATTCACAAATCATGCTTTCTGCCTCAAAGGAGTTTTTAGTATGGTAGAGAAGAAAATGTCCTTCTGTTCAAAGTAATTAGAACATTTTTAGAATATACCCCACGAGCAACATTTTGTGAATTCAAAGAACACTCACTTTAAACTGGCGATGGTCTGTATAACTTAAATCCAGTGTATAGCTGCACCCCAGTTGGACTGGGGTGCACAGAAAAATGGTCTTCCTTAAATCGAAAGGGGAATTGGGGGTCAAGGATAAAGGTGGGTTTTAAGAATTTTCTTGGTGTGCTGGACATTTTCAAGTTACCCACTCAAGCTCCTCAGATCTATCTCCAGCCCTGGAGGATGACTTTATGAACTGGCAGGCTGACCTTTATGGTTTATACCAATTTGTCCCTTACCTGGAATAGCTTTCCTTTGACTTGGCCAATGGAAGACAATCCAAAACGTTGCAGAAGGGAGGAGAGTGAGATCAAAATATTTGTTCTCCCCGCTTCCTCGTTGGCTGTGGGTTGGCTGTATGCCTCCTCTGAAGGCAGCAACTCCTACCGGACTTCTCTGTCCATACCACTGTCTTTTCTAGGTACCAGTAATGGCTCCTTCTCTTGCGTGTCCAGGCCTGCCTCTGGTCACGGCTGGCTCCAGGATCCTGTACCATTCCTTGCTGATTCCCTCCGTTTCTTGTGCTGTTTCTTGCCAATGCCCTAAGTAATGCCCTGGTCTTAGGAATTATTCTTGCTTCTGCCTCTCCTCACAGGACAGGCATGGTGGACTAATCCAAACATCACTGAAGTTATATTTGAGCTCAGAAAAGCATGGATTAAAGGGGCCTTCATGGATTTTCACGGAAGAATGAAAGATGAGAAGGGTAAGGGAAAGTTGGAGAACTTTCTTTTCTGAAATGCATTCACCGGGGAAATTTGTACCAGCTTTTTCAGTGGCAGTGGGTTCTTTAGCTTCTTCTCTTTCAGAGAAATACATCTCTTTCTCTAGAATGTGACCAGCAGGCCCTGCGGTTACTGCTGCTTGCAGAGCTTTTAATCACCTGTGTGAACGTCTGATAGGGCTATGAAATATGGCCCCTGAAGGCCTCCGAACTGCCTTTTCCCTTCCTCAAATGGTGAATAATCATTGAACTGCTCCACAGTTTCTGATATGAAGTTCAAATCAAGCCATGAAAAAACCCATATTTCACAAGGTAGCATATTTTTGGTTCCTGGCAGTAAATTTCCCTCACTCTTACCGTGCTGTGGGATGCATTTGGAAAGGTCAGTTTGGCACTGTGTAAATTAACCAGAGGACCACTGGAGTCGAATGAAATCTATTGTAAATGTGTATTGATGGGCAGAGCCGCAGGCGGGGGGCCTGGCTTGGGTGCCAGGGCGATTTGGACAAAAAAGCAGAATTGTACCACGGGCTTTAGAATCGCTGTTATTGTCATGCTGAGTAATCACTGGAGTGGCATGATGAGTCAATGGCAGCACGACTTTCTCCAAAACTTCCTTTGGGACGTGCGGATTGGACTTCTGCCAGGGATTGAGCTGATAGCTTGGTGTCATGTGGCCGGATCACCTCCAGTGTGAGCATTACTGCTGTGTTGCACAAATCCAGAGGGCACCATTCACATCATCATCCATGTGAATGGAGCCCCCTGGTGTTGTGCAGTGTACAGGCTGTGCCTCCACTGTGGGTCTAGAAGAGGCAGCACAGTGAGGTGGCTAGAGGGAGAGCTCTGAGGTCAGACAGACCTGGAGGGAAGCCCGATCTTTTACTTTCCAGCTGTCTGATCTAGAGAGCACATTTTCTGAGCCTCAGGGTCTTCACTTTAAGAGTCGTGATAACACCTGCAGGTGTGGTCTTGATGAAATCGGATGATGTAAGTTAGGCACTTTGCTCGTCAGGACAAACAACTCCATAACGCTAGCTCTTACTGTTCTTGTGATTTAAAATGTAGGCAATTCCTGGGACCCCTGGCCCCAACATGGCCAGAAATGATAAAGATGAAACGGAGAACATGGAAGGGAACCCTGTTCTGTGTCCTTAGTCACCTCTTGACTCCTTGTCCTTCGTCATTCATAAAACGCATCGGTGGGCACGGAGGAGCATATCATTTCCACATCTAATAATTCAATCAGCCAATTCATTCATTTCTTCAAAGTGTATTAATTGAGCATCTCCTCCTTCTCAGCACCTTCTTAGGGTCTGGAGAGCAGCAGTGAACAGAGAAGACCATAAGCATGTCACATCCAAGGCTCTTTACACAGCCCCTACTTGTGTACTTGAGTACTTGTATTAACTGTCTTCAATGCCCCTGCTCTCATTTTGCCTGCAGAGAGACAGTTGACTAGGGGAGAGAGAGAGAAAGAAGGGAGGACGGGAGGGAGAGGATGGAGGGGGAGAGGAAGGAAGAAAGGGAGGGAGGCAGCGGGGAACACTCAGCAAAGACTTGTTATAGGTAGGAGAGCTAGAACTGTTAGTCAAGATCTTGACCTGCAGAGACTGTTGCCCACAAGCCAGCCCATAGCAGTGAGCTCCTCTATCTGTGGCACCAACAGTCAAGGAATAAGCAACAATTCATTGCATACCTAGTATGTGCCAGGCAATGCACTAGGCCCAGGGCAGACTGTGGTGAACACATCAGAAATAAAGTTTAGTAATGAACACAGACATGAAGGAGGGTTTTCTTTTTTGCTATTACTTCTTCAGTAATAGCAAATGTGCATAAAAGTATAGAATGCCATGACACTTAAAATAGCGAGGAGCAGGGCACCTGAGTGGCTCAGTCAGTTGAGCATCTGCCTTCGGTTCAGGTCATGATCTTACACTTCATGGGTTCAAGCCCTGCATCAGCCTCACTGCTGTCACTGTAGAGCCCACTTCAGGTCTTCTGTCCCTCCCTGACCTCTGGCCCTCCATCACTGGTGCTTTCTATCTCAAAAATAAATAACATTTAAAAAAATAGGGAGGAGCAGTCAAGGGAGGCTTTTCTGAGGAAATGATATGTAATCTGAGACTTGAAGGGTGCCTTGGAGTAGCAGGTGAAGGGCAGGTACAGAGAGAGAGAATCTTCTGAAGTCTCTAACCATTCTGAAAAGAATAACGATGTAGAGCTGTTTTTCAAAGGAGTCTTTTCACATCCAAGGGTCTGGCATGTATCCTGATGATGGGTTGGCTCAATAAATATTTGTCAAATGACAGAATGAATGGATGGATAAATCATTGAATGAATGCCTGCATGCATGAATAAAATTCTATAGTAGAGAAAACCCTGGAAGATTCTCTGGATTAGGGTAATTGGGATCTCAATAGCATGAGAGGAGGAAGTTATTCACTATCCTTACTCCTTCGTCCTCTTCTTGCTGCTTTTTGGCTGCTAACATATCTCTCTTCAGTCCTTCCTCCTCTTGTCACTGGACATGAACATCTCCTTCTTTTAAAAAGTGCTTAACTGATGCAGAATGTGATCTCATTCTTCATGGTCCCATGAATAGTGACATCTCTGACCTGATATTCCTGCCCATTGAAGAGGAGGAAGCAGGAACTTCTGAACAGTGGACTCCTTTAAGTTGGTCGTGGATCACCAGCCTCCAGGAAGAAGCTTGTGTAAATGACATCGTTATTGGACGCTTTGAGAATCAGTGTTAGTGATGTGCCACAGAGCAAGACTCTGCCTTTGGGTCCGAGCACTGGCTGCTTTGTGTTGATCTATTATAGGCCAAGTTGGAAGGCAGTGAAAAATTACCCCATTTGGTACCTCGTTTACACAATATGGATCCTGGTGGAGCTTTGAGGGCTTTATTAATAATAGCATCTGATGGTTTATTGGACATGTGGTGCCCAATTATAGGATTTGACAGTATAAGGTATATATTAATGACTTATTAGGGCAGACCTGGCTGGTAATTGATCACTAATGAGGCGGACTTGCTTGCGTCTAGGCAAAATAAGATTTTGAAACTCTTTTAGTCAGCCCTACACGAATGCCTTAGGAGAAGTGATCTACTAAATGGGTGGTAAATATTTCATGGAGAACATTTTACAGTACCCATTTGACTAATTTTTTTTTTTTTTAAGATAACTAGATGGTTACTGGAAAGTCTCTGTTGGCAGCTGCCTTTGGTGTTCAAAATTCTTGATGTGCAGGATTGCCACAGAGTAATTACAGTCATTACTAGCTTTATCTTGCTCTCCATAGCAACAGAGCCATGTCCAATGACTGAGAGTGTTTTCCTGGGACAAGTGAGTTACTGACAAGCTTTGTATTGGGTTCACAGAGACAAAGCATAGTTTGTGCATATTTTTCAAATGTCACAAGAAAAAGAACTATTTCAAGCTACAACTGTGATTGCCACTGATACGGAGGTGAAATATTTTCCTTCTTTTTAGACCCTAAACTAAATAAATAGGTGCTTTACTAAGGATGTTGCATGTAGGATTTCTATAAAAATGCTCTGAATCCACTTTACAAATTTTAAATTTCCACCTGACCCTTTTCCCTTTTTGTATTAATGAATTTCACCTCCTTGAATCAGATGTCACCACAGACATGTGTTCATTCTGAATTTGAACTTTGGATTCCCAAGAAGGCATTTTCTCAGTAACACTTAGCAAAATGATATCTATCAAATTGCTGGTGCAGTTAGGATTTAATTCACTCTATCAGCCTCCATTGTCATGCTACTTAACTTTAAAAAAGTAATTTTCCCCAAGACTTCATAATTCCTTTTACATTTCTTTTTCTTTTTCTCACTGAATGAATTTCATAAACTCTTGAAAGAGAAAAGACTGGGCGAAAGCCATTCTTTACAAGGTGACATAGGAGGTGAGCCCATTGTGAACCCCTTCCTTTCCAATTCACCCCTGCCTGCCTTTCACCTGCTAGCTGAGACCGGACACTTTCCATGGCACCTTTCCTCCTGATGCTAGCCTGCAGAGTACGCTTAAGAAAGGAGAAAGAAAGTTAATGGCAGGAAATGGGAGAAAGGGAGGAAAATGGAGTAAAAAAGAGGCAGGGAAAATAAAATCAAAGGACAAAAAACTGGAGGAAAAAGATAACAATGAAGGTGCAAGAGAAATCAAGAGGGCGATCCAACCATGAAAAACCAGAGGAGCCCAGGCTTCTACCTCTACCTGCTCTGTTAAAGCCTTTCTTCAATACTCAGCTTGTATTAATTTTTCCCCTTTTCTGATATCTGTGGACAGTGGTCCTCAACAACAGGTAATGATTTCTTCCACCCAGAGGACATTTAGCAATGTCTGGAAACATTGTCAATTGCCATAATTGTGTGTGGGGGAGGGGAGGGAGTGGGAGAAATGCCGTGGTAAAGAATGGGTGCCCTGGGTTAAGTGTTTGCCAAAATCTATGTCTACCTGGAACCTGTGAATATGACCTTATTGGAAATGAGGCCTTTGCAGATGTAATTGACTTAAGATGAAGTCATACTGGATTAGAGTGGGCCCTGATTCAATAACTGGTATCCTTAAAAGAAGAGAGAAATTGGGACACAGAGACAGCCACAGAGGAAAGAGAGCCGTGTGAAGACAGAGACACAGACTGAAGATAGGCTGCCAACAGCCAAGCGACACCAGGTTGCCGGGAGCCACTAGGAGCTGGAAGAGGCCAGGAAGAATTCTTCCCTAGAAACTCGGGAGGGAGCATGGTCTGCGGATACCTTTATTTCAGACTTCCAGCCTACAGATCTATGAGAGAATAAACTCCTATTGCTTGAAGCCATCAAGTTCATGGTACTTTGTTATAGCAGCTCTAGGGATGCTACTTATACCCTAGATGCACAGGCTAGCCCACCACAGCAATGAATTCTATGGTCCAAATCGTTGATGGTGTCAAGATTGAGAAACTCTGCTAGAGGGCTTAGGCTCCTAGCTCCCATTTAACACTTTATTCTGTATGTTTTGAGGCAGTCTCTATGTTTGCAATGTTGTGGGGTTTTTTTTGTTTTTTTTTGTTTTTTTTTTTGTTTGTTTGTTTGTTTTTTTTTTACCTGATTCCTATGCATTAATTGAACTTTTTGTGCCTTTGTCCACACAGCAACTAAGTTGTTAAGTCTTAGAGGGTGGGGACTATGTATTTGCTTGTATGGTTCCTTTACAGTTAATTGATATGCATTTAGTAGGAGCTTAATAAATGCTTCTTGGACAAGTGAACAAAGAGTATCACACATGATCCACCTACAGTGGCACTTGTCCCCACTTATGTCAATAGAACATATTCTGAGGATTGAGGTTGTACTTTCCCACGTTGTAACCGATGTTCCTTAAGTCTGACAATCCAGGTGGAATCTGTCAGCCCAGCAGGGAAGGGTGATGTGGATGAGATGTAGAGAAAGTGTGGTCCAGTGGAAAGAGCTCTGGAGTGGAATGTAGGAGCAGGACTGAATTTCCAACTCTTTGGGCATCTCAGTGTTTTTCCTTAGCTTTAATTTCTCATCTATAAAATGAGAATAGTGATATTCTCTAGTAGATAGAGTTGTCAAGAGTCAAGCAGGCTACAACATAAAGAGAGTGACAAAGGTACTAAGTAAATATTTTATTTTTTATCCGTGGAAGCTGGGACAAACATCTTTTCCTGTTTCAGGAAAGAGGCACAGCTAAATACATGCATGTTGAGCCTGCGAATTTTATCTGGGAAGAAGGAAACATGGAAGAGGAAGTAATACATGATGTTGGGTACCTGCTTTGTGCCAGGCTTTTTTCCATTTGCTCATTTTATTGTCAGGACGTCCCAATGAGGTAGCAGTTGCTATTGTCATTTTGGGTTGGGGGAACTAAAGATCACAAAGCAGTGACAGGCTCAGGTATGAATTTTAAACCCATGATATTTCAACCATGCATGCTGCCTGCTAAGCTTATCTGAAAGGTCCTGAGTGGTTGTTTGATGAATCAAAGGAAGGCGATGGGCCCACATAGTGCTGAAAGAGAAGATACCATATGGAAGTTATAACCTGAGCCTGTGCTTATAAGGTGTTGTCTCTGTGCAAAGACAACATTCCTGGTCTTTTCTTGCTAGACCATGCATCTGGGCTGTTTTTTTCTTTTTTTCTCTTTCGCATGGGAAACATGCCTTTGTTTTCATAAATACCAAATGAGATGTTTTAAAATAACCATCACTTGAAATGTAATAGATGGAAAGACATGTTTAAAAATCTCCTTGTAGGGCGCCTGGTGGCTCAGTCAGTTAAGCGTCTCATTTTTTTCCCCCAGAGTAAGTACTTTATTTATCTTCTTATTTTTTATTTTTATTTAAATCCAAGTTAGTTAACTAACATATAGTGTAATAACGGTTTTAGGAGTAGAATTTAGTGATTCATTCATTTACATGTAACACCCAGTACTCATCCCAACAAGTGCCTTCCCTAGTGCCTATTGCCCATTTAACCCTTCCCCCCAGTCAACATCCCTCCAGCAACCCTCAGCTTGTTCTCTGTATTTAAGAGTCTCTTATGATTTGCCTATGTCTGTTTTTATCTTATTTTTTTCTTCCCTTCCCCTAAGTCCATCTGTTTTGTTTCTTAAATTCCACATATGAGTGATATCATATGATATTTGTTTGTCTTTCTCGCTGACTGATTTTGCTTGGCATGGTACACTCTAGTTCCATTCACTTTGTTGCATACGGCAAGATTTCATTCTTTTTGATCACAAAGTAGTATTCCATTGTGTGTGTTTATGTATGTGTGTGTGTGCGTGCATGTGTGTGTGTGTGTGTGTGTGTGTGTGTGTGTGTGTATGTGTGTGTATGTGTACATGCCACATCTTTATCCATCCACCAGTCGACGGACATATGGACTCTTTTCATAGTTTGGCTGTTATTGATAGTGCTGCTACTAACATCCGGGTACATGTTCCCCTTTGAGTCAGCATTTTTGTATCCTTTGGATAAATACCTAGTAGTGGAATTCCTGGGTCTTAGGGCTCTTTTTTTTCTAATAGTAGAAGTAAGTTTGTGCTGATCACCGCTTGGCCTCCAGCACGCACCAGCAGTATGTTAGGCAAGGGTGAAGAGTATTTTCTATGGCTGTGGAATAGAGAGAAGATGATGGGGTGTGATCTCAGGAGTTCCATAGGGAACTCTGCTGTGTTGGTCATGGAAAAATGAGGAAAAGCATGACAGAGTAAAAGTATGACAAGGGTAAGGTCTGGGGAAAAGATATGGAGTATTAAGTGGCAATCCAGAAGAAGATTCTAAACCTTCTAGTTATGCTCATATTAAGAATTTATACCCTAACAATTTTTCTGCAAAAATGTCCATGTCTTGATGGAAAAAATATGTGGCTCTGTGGGCAAGTTTTCAGCAGAGCATTTCATAGAAAAAAATAAGCACATTTAAGTGATATCCAAGTGAATAATTTTTGTGTATTGTACTAGTCAACTTGCACTGCTGTCATAAAATACCAATGATTGAGTGGTTTAAAAACAGATACTTATTTTCTCAATATTCGGGAGGCTAGAAGCCCCTGATCAAGATGCCCACAAATTCACTTTCTGGTGGGCTCTCTTCCTGGCTTTTAAGATGGCCATCCTATCTCTGTGTCCACACATGGCCTTTCCTCTGTGCTCACGCTATCTCTTCCTCTTCTTGCAAGGACACCAGTCCTATTAGATTAGAGCCCTACCCTAGCAACCTCATTTAGCCTTCATTACCTGCCCCACAAAGGCCCTATCTCCAAATACAGTCACATTGATGCTTAGAGCTTCAACATATGGATGGTGGGGGGGGGGGCAATTTAGTTTATAACAACCATGTTGACTCACAAACTTCCATGAATAGATAGAACAAGTCTGATCACGTGGGTTGTCCACAAACTACAAAAAGAAATTTTATGTCCAAATAGCCCCTGAAAAGTAGGAATGGGAGATACTTTATCCCACCAGCTTCCTTCTGTCTCATGTTTCCAGTCAGTGAGAGTTTACTTCACAGGGTACTAAATCTTCCTCCATATCTTGGTTGCTCTAGTGGCTTGAGATGCTAAAACCCACACCTTCATTGTGGGGCTTCATCCCTGTCCAGAAATGACTGGAAGAATCAGAAACCCTAGACTGTTGCTGGTCAGCATTGCTGCTCAGGGATGGTGTGAGAGGGAGTGCTTGTCAGAGCAAGTGACTGGTCGGCTTTCCGCAGCTACCTTGTTGTCCAGGAGGTGGTCAGTGCCTCCCATAGGAAGAAGCCAGAATGACTGCAAAGAGCTATAAGCCATGTGTTTGATACCATGGAATTTACTTCTAATATGAATTAAAGACTCCAAAAACACCCTTCATGTGTATTTCATCAAAACTAGATGAACCAGGAAGAAAGAAAGTGGAAAAATATTTCCAATGTCACCACTCGTACATAAATAAGTGGTCTCAGCTTGGTGAGAAAGCAGGAGATAGAACAAAGGATGGAGAAGAATCCCAAAGCTATTTGTCCCTAGTGGAAATACATGTAGAAATATGTTTTATATTGACTCGTTTGGATATAAACTTATAAAAATCCACTAATGTAAAACTTTTAGAGTAAGACATCGATGGCTACACACATTTGTTAACAAAGTAACAGCAAGTTGACGACTTTTCTTCCAGTGATAAAATATTTGCTTTTGTAGAAACTTTGCAAAAGGAAATCACTTTTAAAAGTCTTCAGTGATGATCACTGTAAGATGAGCCCATCCCTCACCAGCTCTTCAAAAAGTATGCGAGTGTAGGGTGCCTGAGTGGCTCAGTCGGTTTAATGTCTGGCTCTTGATTTTGGCTCACATCATGATCTTACAGTTTGTGGGATCAAACCCCCCTCATCAGGCTCTGCACTGACAGCATGGAGCCTGCTTCAGATTCTCTCTATCCCTCTCTCTCTGACCCTGCCCCCCTCTCAAAATAAAGAAATCAAACCTTAAAAAGATAGTATGCCAGTGTAAACCTCAATATTCACACGTGATCAGATTTACAGATGTCACATGAACTGAGTGATAAAGGTTGGGGCCTTCCAAAGGCAAGGTTCAGAGCATCCTGTATGTCAGGAATGATGTTTCAACCTTCAACGCTACCAGTGGTACCACTGGTACTCAATCAGTGGTCGAGGAAGATCATGCTTCCTCTACACATGGGCTTCCAGCGTAAATTTCCTGGGAAGCAGATCTGGCGTAAGTATACAGAATATACTTAAGTCAGCTAAACAAATCTAAGAATGATTATCTCTTGCTTTAATTCTGTTCTCATATATGAAAATTGTTGACTTGAACATCATTTAAATGCATTTGTTTAGTTTTCCTTTGAAGTCTTCTGCTGAAAACTTGTCCGTGGATCCATATTTTTTGTTTTTTTCCATCAAGACACGACCCAACAGGATGCGGACATTTTCACAGAGTAATATTCTCATTGTTTCATATGTTTTCTTATGCAAAGCACTTTAATTCTTACCTAACACTCTATTTTCTAGACCTCAGGATAAGACAAGTCTCTTAAGTTAGAAAGAAAATGGCTTAGCAGTCCTAGGAGATCATGCATTGGGTTGTGTTCTATAAAAATGGCAGAAAATATGCAAAGTCTTTGTTTTAATTGTAAAAAAAAAAAGAGAGGTTAACAATCTTCTCTTAGGGAATATGTCATTCTTTTTATGTAGCATCTGTTACAGGGTATGTCA
The DNA here is from genome assembly GCF_046562875.1 of Panthera onca. NCBI lineage: Eukaryota > Metazoa > Chordata > Mammalia > Carnivora > Felidae > Panthera > Panthera onca. The sequence goes on along the minus strand of NC_138344.1, from coordinate 8,971,581 downwards.
CTTGAAAGCAATTCAGGGACATGAACAAAGAGTTGCCCACAAAGGGTCAGATGAGATTTTCAATTATGCTGAAGTAACAGTATGTTATGCATTGTAGCTCTGCCACCAGGCCTTGTAGAAGAGCTGAGCGGGGGGAGTCAGATGATTTGGCAGTGGGCTATTTGAAAATATTCAGGCTGTTGCCAGGAAAGGAGTTGAGACAGAGTTTCAAAAAACTCTATTTGTGAAATTAAATTGGCCAGGATCAGGACAGTCTTGCGGCTTCAATCTGGTTGCATGCCTCTAAACAAAGGCCATCAGTACAAAGTGATGTTCTTAACTGTGAGGAAGTATCTAATGGACTGCCACTGAGGCCAGCTCCAGGTCAAGCTTCATTTACTAATGAAAGAATAGTGGACTGGGGAGAGCATTAATGAAACCCATTGTGATTACAAAGCAGAGGACCCTGTCTTGTTCAGAGAACAAAATAAATGTCATTCTTATTTCTTCACATTTAGAAAGCTTTGCCAGAAATTTTGCAGTGCATGTGATTTTAGGATAAAATAATTTAAAGGATAAGGGAAATAACCAACGTGGAAGAGAAACGCAGGTATAAGAGAGGTTTATTTTGGAAACCACAGGGCATATCCTTTGGATGGAAGCCCCTGGAATTCAATTTTGAGTGGGAGGGAGAAATGCATACATAGTCACAGAGGAAAGCTTTGATAGCGGAAATATCCAATAACCGAGTCCAGATTTTTAGGGCACTGTGGAAATAAAATTAGGAAAAAAGGAACAGATGCCCTACCAAACACCTGACAGATGATGGTCATATGAGAACCAGGCCATGGAGTTGTGTTGGGCAAGGAGACACTTACGGTAGTGGTAACTGTTATAACAAAATTGATGTACCCTAGACAATTGATGTACCCTGGGGTTGATTGAAACCCTAGTTTTCTTCCATACATGGGTCAAGGCAGAATGTGCTGACTATATGACAGAGTCATAGTTTAGTTCCAGAGAGTGTGGCTCTGTGGAGGACATTAATGAAACAGGTGATCTGCACTTAACTTCCCTCTAGAGGCAGATACTACATGGCATCGAATACAGTCATCCAAGTGACAAGATGGTGATGCTGAGGCATTATATAGTTCATGATTGGATCCTTGATAGTAGGTGAAATACAAAGACAGGTTTTTAACGTCTGCATGAGATGGACCAGTGGTCACAGCGCACTCATGTTGACAAGATTACAGCCCAGGCCTTTTTAGTCTTTGCCATGTCTGAAATGATTCAGGAATTGAATGGAGCTGAGGGGCAGTCATTCGTGGGATAACCCAGGCTAAAAAGGTTAAGTGGGTTTATAGACGTGAAAGATAACAAAGATAAGAGACCTCTTAAAGTGATGGGCATAATTCTGGATAATCAGCTAATATTCCTGAAATGCCAGCTGAAGTTTAATATGAAAAGGAATTTAGATGATATAGTCACTGTCGTAGGCCAGATAACAGGCCCTCAAAGATGTCCTTGCCTTCATCCCTTGATCCTGTGAATAGGTTACTTTACATGTCAAAGGATCCCTGCAGATATAATTAAAGTTATGGACCTTAATGTAGGGAGGTCATCCTGGATTGGTAAAGTGGGCCCAATCTATTCACACAAGCCCTTAAAAACAGAGAACTTTCTGTGGTTGCAATCAGATGCGGTGGAAAAGAGGCAGAGTGATGTGGTAGAATGGGAGGCCAACAAGGCTGGAAGCATGAAAAGAAACTTGGCGTATTGTTGCTGACTCTACAGATAAAGGAAAGAAGCTGAGAGGGTCTCCAGAGTGACCACCAGCATGGAGATGTGGCCCTTAGTCCTCAAACAGCAAGGGACAGAATTCCACCAGCAACCTGAGATCAGCTTGGAAGTAGAGCCTCCCACGAGCCTCCAAATAAGAGCTCTGGACAGTGGACACCTTGATTTCTGCCTGGTATCTGGTCATACATTGCTGGGTTTCTAGCCCACAGAACTGTGTGAGAGATACTGCTTTTGCTTTAGGCCTCTAGGTTTGTGGTAACTTTTTATGGCAGCAATAGAGAAATAATACATTCTCATACCTATGTTTATATAGACAAATGCATCATTTAAAAAAATGTGTGTGCACACACAGTAGCTCAGGCAAAGTGCCATACACTATGTAACAAGCTAGAATAAAGAGAGAACATAGACGTTATACAGCCTTACAGTCTGGTGCTTCTGGCACTCACTACAAAGGTTGGACTGGTAGCATGATACACTTTGACCATTTTAAAGGTCTTCAGTGATTCATTAAGGAGAGACTCTCCGTGCGTCAGATTTTCATACTGTCTGCTTTTGAGAGCTGATGACTCAACAATTTTCAGAAAATCAAACCCAGTTTTAGCTTTCACCCATCTATGCCTTTGCAAAATTTGATAAACCTACCAGCCAATATGCATATATGTGTGTACTTATGTGTGTGTGTGTGATATATGTATGCAGGTATAGAACTCTCCTTCCCAAAATAGTTTTCTAATGTGTTAAAAATAGAACGGGAAATTAGCCCTTTGGAAACACAGATCTTCAGTTCCTGTGGATTGGGGTGTAGCAGGTGAAGGAGGTTATGAGGATTTGGTTTCTATCACCACTGAGCCTGTTCTTTCCCACGGGGACATCTCTTGCCGGTTTCCCTTATTTGTAATTCCTTGTGTTTTGAAAGCTCACCCATGACTTTGTGCAGAGAAACAGCTCCTGCTTCTTTCTTCTCAAACATGCTGATCATAAGAACTTAATGAAATGCTTGTGGGAGCCACCTCTCTGTTTACCCATCTCTTCAGCACCAGCATGAATGGACAGCCCCCCTAGGTGGCTTCTAATGCTGTCAACGGAGCTGTCTTCTGTGTTCTAAATCTAAGGATGGATACTGAAAAATGCTAATGTATGATAAGCGAGAGCTAGATTGACAGGAAGCACAACAGCAGAGGGAGAGGTTGTTTGGTGAGGCTGGGAAGGGGAAAAAGAGAATGGAAGTGAGAAATACAGAGACTAATTGGGAATAAAACCAAAGAGGTTAAAATAGAATTTTTTTTGGAGTTAACCCAGAGAGAGGCTTGGGTGGAAAAAAGCTTGGGTAAAAAAACATGTAGATTTATATCTAGGAAAATAGAAAAGGCGTATTCCTCTTAGATAATAGAGAAGTGGGGAAGAAAAAAGTAGTTCAGGGAGTCAAATACCTTTCTGGAAGATCGGTTAATGTCCAAATATTGGTGTAGCCCTTGTTTTTCTAAAGATGAAGGACAATAGTAAGCCAGCTTGCTGCCTCTGATTTAGAATCTAGGGAGACCTAGAAGCTGAACCGAAGTTATCACTTAGGGTAAACCAGATGGGCTCTGCACAGGTCCTATGCTGTGTCTCATATTTTCGATGTTGTGCAGAGGCTTTTCATCCTGAGACCTACAAGGGTAGCATTTAAGAAACAGGGACACAGTTCCCATGACCAAGGCTTTTGTTTGGAGCAAGAGTTAGGGGTTTACCCAAAGGCAATAGAGGGGATGTTCCTTTTCGGCAACATCTCTGGCATTTTGTGTTGCAACATTTTCTGTGGAGCATGATGGAGAAAAAAGGTGATATAGATTCTCACTTTACATTTGAGGCATCTGAGTCCCAGACAGGTAGTATGAATGTCTAATATCCCCCAGCAACTGATCCAAATACTCTCCATTTGTTTGAGTCCTAAAACCTACTTCTACATTCATATTCCCTAAAGATAACCTTGTTTCCTATTTTCTGCAAATAAACATTGAGACCATCAGTGTAGGGATTTTGCACAGGTAAGAGAATATTTGAGGACTCACGGAATATTCTATTTCTCAATATTAATCTTTATTTAATTTTTTTCTTTGTTTCAAGTTTTTATTTAAATTCCAGTTAGTTAACATATAGTGTAGTATTGGTTTCAGGGTTAGAATTTAGTGATTCACCACTTACATATAGTAACCAGTGCTCATCACCACAAGTGCCCTTCTTTTTTTTAAGTTTACATTTATTTACTTTGAGAGAGAAAGAGGGAGAGCACGCATGCACACAAGCGAGGGAGGGGCGGAGAGAGGAGAATCTCAAGCAGGCTCTGTGCTGTCAGAGCAGAGCCAGATGTGGGGATCATTCCCACTAACTGTAGATCATGACCTGAGCCGAAATCAAGAGTCGGACGCCTCACTGACTGAGTCACCCAGGCACCCCAACAACTACACTCTGTGATGCCCATCACCCTTCTAACCCATCCCCCAACCCACCTCCCTCCAGCAACCCTCAGTTTGTTCTCTGTAGTTAATTGTCTCTTATGGTTTGCCTCCCTTCCTATTTTTTTCTTCCTTCCCTTATGTTCATCTGTTTTGTTTTTTATTTTTTTTTATTTTTTTTTATTTTTATTTTTTTTCTTTTTTAATTTATTTTTGGGACAGAGAGAGACAGAGCATGAACGGGGGAGGGGCAGAGAGAGAGGGAGACACAGAATCGGAAACAGGCTCCAGGCTCCGAGCCATCAGCCCAGAGCCCGACGCGGGGCTCGAACTCACGGACCGCGAGATCGTGACCTGGCTGAAGTCGGACGCTTAACCGACTGCGCCACCCAGGCGCCCCTGTTTTGTTTTTTAAATTCCACATGTGAGTGAAATCATATGGTATTTATCTTAATCTGACTGACTTATTTTGTTCTGCTTAATACACCGTAGCTTCATCCACATTGTTGCACATAGCAAGATTTCATTCTTTTTTGGTTGCTGAGTAATATTCCATTGCATATATATATACCACATCTTCTTTATCCATTTGTCAGTCAATGGACATTTAGATTCATTCCATAGTTTGGCTTTTGTTGATAATGCTATACATCAGGGTGCATGTGCAAGCACTCAGGGAATATTTTAGCTAGAACCAGCCAACTCAGCTGGGACATGATTGTTATCTTGAATTATTTGTTAGGGAGTCAGTAAAAGAGGGATTTACCTAAATCCCTGTGGTCTCAGCATACAGATGCATGATTGAGGTAAAATAGTTACAGGAAAGCAGATTTCAACCCAGGATAGAGAACTTCCTTTTGATTTGAATAGTCCAGAAATTAAATTTGCTAATTTATGCAATAATGAGTTTTTGTCTCCTTAGGTAATTAAGTCAAGGTTGAATGATTGTTTCCCAGGGATGCTGTACATGGATGTCATGAGAGTGGAGTGAATTTTTGCTTGAGAATTCAGATTTTGAAATTCATCATTTCCCTCAAAATTAAAACTATTCCACCTGAACTTCCTTCCCTTCCCTTTCCTGTTTTTTTTTTTTTCAAATTTTCTCTTGATTTCTCATCTCCATCTAAGATTTTGTTCCTACATAGGGTGAAAAAGGAGCTTTTAGTTAGCTGAGCCCAACTTACCTTCCTGGGCTCAATTCTCTCTTTTTCCATTTATTTTTCGATGTGCTCATTGATTTATATAATTTTCTTCATCTGTTTTCTGTCTTCTTCTCCAGTGACACTTTCTTTGCATTAGCTTCCCATGGCTTCTTTAACATAAAATGATATTCCCATAAGTTTGCCACCTGTCACATTTCCATTCTGAACCTTTTCATGAAACAATAATTTGTTTACATTTGGTGCATCTACCTCCCAACTCAGGTTCACCCCTCAGACTCTTGCTATGTGCCTCGTATCTAGTCATTCTGCTCAGTGGCAGGTATGTAAGTGTTTATTCCAATATTCTTTCTCAACTTTGTTTTTTTTTTAAATTATCAAGATGATAAATTCCTTTGGGATGTCCTAATTGCCAAATTCAGCACCGTCTTCTCAATCTTTGTCCTCTTAATATTTGTCATGTCCCTTTGGTACAGGTGGAATATTCTTTCACCTTCTGGAAGCTCTCTCTGCCCTTGACATCTAAGGCAGAATTATGCTGATACCTTTTCTATTCCCCCTTCCCATTTCCTAATTGCAGACTCCCCAGAGAACACTCTTCACCTGTTCTGTGTCTCTCTCTGTATTTTACCCCTCAGCTTTGTTACATGTTAACTCAGGTTCAGCCATAGACCTATATGCAAATGGCTCTCAAATTCATTAACTTAAGCCCTGACCTCTCTTCCAAATTACTGATTCATATTTCTAAATGCCTGCTGAGTGTTCTCCCTGATTCCCGTAAGTATCTCAGAGCCACCATGGCGAAACCAAATTTATACCACTTCCCCCGCCCCATAATTAGCTCCTCCTGCCCACTCTTTAATTGCTCCCGTGAAACCACCATTATTCAAGCTCTTCAGTTCCTAAATTTTGCAGAGTTGATTCTTGCTCCTTCTTTTTCCATAATCCATGTGCTGACCTACCTATCCCACCTATGATTCCTTTCAGGTGAGTATCCTTCTGTATTCCCACAACCTCCGCTTTAGTGTGGAGCTGGTTATCTGTCACCCAAACCTACCTCCATCCGTAATCTCCAGATCTTCAGTCTGTGTCCTCCTCAGTCATAACCTACATCCTCCAGAATGATTATGCTCCTCTTCAAACACCAGCATTGGCTTCCTCTCACTGGCAAAATTCACTACAGTCTGTAATTCCAAGTCCTTCACAATATGGGACCCAACTTCACGTATATTAACCACTGCAACTAATATATATAAAATATATATGAACTATATATGTTATATATAACATATCTTATATAACATATATATAAGCTATATATGTTAGCTATATTTATAATAGCTAATATAAATGATGCTTACTCTGGGCCAAACATTGTGTCAAGTGATTTTAATAACTCTATGGAGTAGGTACTATTACTATAATTTAAGGAACTTGCTATTGGTCACAGAGTTACCAAGCATTTGAGCCTAGGTGAGGTGATTCCAGAACCTTCAGCCATTCTTTTTTTTTTTTTTTAATGTTTTATTTATTTTTTGAGAGAGAGCATAAGCGAGGGTGGGGCAGAGAGAGAAGGGGACAGAGGATCTGAAGCAAGCTCTGCACTGGCATGCTGACAGCCATGAGCCCAACACGGGGCTCGAACTCACGAACTGCAAGATCATGACCTGAGCCGAAGTTGGACACTCCTACCACTGAGCCACCCCAGCGCCTAGAACCTTCAACCATTCTGATGTTCCTTGGCTTATTGCCAGCTTGTACCACTGGCAGCTTTAATATGAAATTTTAATGCATCTGCCATTGACTCTTCTCTCTGGCTGGAGTATTTTTCTATGGATTTTGTCTTAGAAAATATGTTTTCTCCCAGGACTCTTCACTGATTCCTGCCCCCTATTGGAAATCCCATATTATTTACTTTGTACTTTTCTATACAACTTCTTTACAATTTTTTTTTTTTAAGTTATGTGTATCTCTTAGCTTCTCAACTATAGTATTTATCATCTCTGTAAAGTCAGGGACTGTTTGTCAATCACCAGTTTTCTGATTTTGTTACTTGGCAGAGCACCTTCCCTACAACACAGTAGGATCTTCATTTAATTCGAATTGACTTGGTGCATTAACTAGATATAAGATCAAATCTTGTCCTAATTCAGTACAGTGTCCCTTTTATGCTTTTATGATTATTACCTCTAGCACTAGTGTTTAGACATCCTGAAGTAGGCTCATTTTTATGTCATTTATATACACACATATATGTGTATATATGATTTACTTAAATGTATAACAATAAATATACATATCAAATGTTTACATATATCATCATGATCATATATATAACATATAACTTGCAACATATATGTTACATAACACATATAGACCTTGTAATTATTATATAATGCCCTTCTTCATCTCTTGTTACAACCTTTAATGTAAAGTCTAGTTTGTCCGATATATGTATGGCTACTCCAGCTTTCTTTTAACTTCCAGTAGCATAAATAGTTCTCCATCCCCTCACTTTCAATCTGAAGGTGTCCTCAGGTCTAAAATGAGTCTCTTGTAGACAGCAAATAGATGGGTCTTATTTTTTTATCCATTCTGATACCCTATGTCTTTTGGTTGGCGCGTTTAGTCCATTCACGGTCAGTGTTATTATAGAAAGATATGGGTTTAGAGTCATTGTGATGTCTGTATGTTTTATGCTTGTGGTGATGTCTCTGGTACTTTGTCTCCCAGGATCCCCCTTAGGATCTCTTGTAGGGCTGGTTTAGTGGTGACGAATTCCCTCAGTTTTTGTTTGTTTGGGAAGACCTTTATCTCTCCTTCTATTCTAAATGACAGACTTGCTGGATAAAGGATTCTCAGCTGCATATTTTTTCTGTTCATCACATTGAAGATTTCCTGCCATTCCTTTCTGGCCTGCCAAGTTTCAGTAGAGAGATCAGTCACGAGTCTTATAGGTCTCCCTTTATATGTTAGAGCGTGTTTATCCCTAGCTGCTTTCAGAATTTTCTCTTTATCCTTGTATTTTGCCAGTTTCACTATGATATGTCGTGCAGAAGATTGATTCAAGTTACGTCTGAAGGGAGTTCTCTGTGCCTCTTGGATTTCAATGCCTTTTTCCTTCCCCAGATCAGGGAAGTTCTCAGCTGTTATTTCTTCAAGTACACCTTCAGCACCTTTCCTTCTGTCTTCCTCCTCTGGAATACCAATTATGCGTAGATTATTTCTCTTTAGTGCATCACATAATTCTCTAATTTTCCCCTCATACTCCTGGATTTTTTTATCTCTCTCTTTCTCAGCTTCCTCTTTTTCCATAATTTTATCTTCTAGTTCACCTATTCTCTCCTCTGCCTCTTCAATCCGAGCCATGGTTGTTTCCATTTTATTTTGTAGCTTGTTTATAGCATTTTTTTAGCTCCTCCTGACTGTTCCTTAGTCCCTTGATCTCTGTAGCAAGAGATTCTCTGCTGTCCTCTATACTGTTTTCAAGCCCAGTGATTAATTTTATGACTATTATTCTAAATTCACTTTCTGTTATATTGTTTAAATCCTTTTTGATCAGTTCATTAGCTGTTGTTATTTCCTGGAGATTCTTTTGAGGGGAATTCTTCTGTTTCGTCATTTTGGAAAGAACTGCAGGGCACTTCCCCTGTGCTGTCTTGAATAACTCGCGTTGGTGGGCAGGGCCGCAGTCAGACCTGATGTCTGTCCCCAGCCCACCGCTGGGGCCACAGTCAGGCTGGCGTGTGCCTTCTCTTCCCCTCTCCTAGGGGCGGGATTCACTGTGGGGTGGCGTGGCCCGTCTGGGCTACTTGTACACTGCCAGGCTTGTGGTGCTGGGGATCTGGCATATTAGCTGGGGTGGATCAGCAAGGTGCATGGGGGTGAGAGGGGCAGGGTCAGCTCGTTTATCCTTTGGTGATCCACTTCAGGAGGGGCCCTGTGGCACCGGGAAGGAATCAGACCCGCCGGAGGGATGGATCCACAGAAGCACAGCTTTGGGTGTTTGCGCGGTGCAAGCGAGTTCCCTGGCAGGAACCGGTTCCCTTTGGAATTTTGGCTGGGGGATGGGCGAGGGAGATGGCGCTGGTGAGCGCCTTTGTTCCCCACCAAGCTGCACTCCGTCGTCCGTGGCTCAACAACTCTCCCCCCCGCCCCCCCCCCCCCCCCCCCCCCCCCGTTGTCCTCCAGCCCTCCCATTCTCGGAGCAGAGCTGTTAGCTTATAACCTTCCAGATGTCAAGTCCTGCTTGCTGTCAGAACACACTCCATCCGGCCCCTCCGCTTTTGCCAGCCAGACTCGGGGGCTCTGCTTGGCCAGTGGGCCACCCCTCCACCCTGGCTCCCTCCCGCCAGTCCGTGGAGCGTGCACTGCCTCGCCGCCCTTCCTACCCTCTTCTGTGGACCTCTCGTCTACGCTTGGCTCCAGAGAATCCGTTCTGCTAGTATTCTGGCAGTTTTCTGGGTTATTTAGGCAGGTGTGGGTGGAATCTAAGTGATCAGCAGGACGCGGTGAGCCCAGTGTCCTCCTATGCCACCATCTTCCCTCAATCCTGTTACATCACACATATATACAACATGTATAACACACACGTTATAACTCACATGTTATATATAACATATCATGTTATATATGACATGTATGTGTGTATTACATACTAATATATTAATAATATATATGGTATATATTATTAATATATGTATAATTTTTTAAATATTTATTTTTGAGATAGAGAGAGGGGAGAGACAGAGTGCGAGTGGGGGAGGGGCAGAGAGAGGGAGACACAGAATCCAAAGCAGGCTCCAGGCTCCGAGCTGTCAGCACAGAGCCCCACACACGGCTGGAACTCACAAACCGTGAGATCATGACCTGAGCTGAAGTTGGACACTTAACCAGCTGAGCCACCCAGGTGCCTCTGTATTTTTCAATACTTCCAGAACTGCCCTTCCAAATATGGGAAACAAAAGTCCCATTTCTGCGACAGGCAAATGGTAACACCCGAAACAAGGGTCACACCCGTGTCCAAAATGGATGGAAACCTTTTTTAAAAAACGGATTAATTATAATTAACCTAATTTTGATCTCCTATATCAGGCATCTAAGCTAGAGAGTCATGAAAACTGTTCAAGTTGACATATAAAGGTTTGAGCATTTTAACAGAAAAGCTCATTTTAAAGAATGAATTTGCAGTCCTCTCAGTCCTTCTGATTTCCCAAGTTGCAGTGGGGAAAGGTGGCGATGTGGATGTGAGCAGCGCTTGGCTGCCTGCAGCAGCCCCATGTCTCAGTCACCCGGGATGGAGGGATGTGGTTGTCTCAGCAAACGTCTGCGAGAATGAATCGTAACTGACCACATGGCAGCTCTGTTTCTGAGAGCGGCTGATGGAATTTTGCTTCTCACATGTGAAACCCATGCTTGCGACTTCTCCCTGCACCCATTTTCCTCTTTGCTGAGCCGCCTGAGACGATTCATACTTCTGATTTTTTTCTTTATTCCTGTTTCTCACTCATCCCTTTGATTTTCTCTCAGTCATACCTGTTATTTGTCAGTTCTGCTTTCTAAGAGACTTTACGTTTGTTTGGTGTGCGATGTATAAGTTTTTTTTTTTTTTTTTTCTTTTTTAATGTTTTGTGACAGTATATTCTGGAGTAAAGGAGTGATAAATATCAAATCAAGTGGAGGCCAGAAATTTAATTTTCCCTATCAGGGCCAATCTGTGCTTCGTTTTATCCTGACAAAAACTGATATTTTATCCCTGTGATAATGGAAGCCTCTGATTGCAGTGCCTTTTCATAATGTAAAGAAAAAAAAAAAGAAAAAGAAAAAACACCTTTTTCTTCCCCCAGAGAAGTTCAAATCAAAGCAGAGCAGATTCCATGCACATTGTGAAGAAAGTCACCTTATATTCCTTCAGCCCTTTGTGTCCCCCTGCCTGGCGGCAAATATTTCCATAAAGTTGCTCAGGTTCTTGATTTAATGTGTTCCTTTCAGGTTTTATCTCTGGTTCTCCTCCAGAAATTTATCTAGCCGTGGCAGAGACACAGCTTCTCCCACTTCCTCCAGCCGGTCCTGTTTCATAAATTAAGGAGGACTTGAGAAGTCCAAGATTATGTCTCTGAACTGGCCTTTTCAGTTAACACATTAGAACTTGGCTAAGGATAGAGTGGGGCGCATCGGTGCATATTTAGCAAGCACTCATGTGCCTGAGTCAGATAGCATTCTAAGAGCTCTTTAAATATTAACTCATTTAATGATTATAACAACCCTGTGATGTCCATCCCATTTTTATGGCCATTTTACAGATAAGGAAACAGGCACAGAATGGTTAATTAACAGGACTAAAGTTACCAGCAGGCAATGGAGCCAGGGTTCAAATGCAGCAGGCTGCCAGGATCCATGCTCTTTTTTTTTTTTTTTTTAATAATATTTTAATACTTATTCATTTTTTTTTTTTTTTTGAGAGAGAGAGACAGAATGTGAGTGGGGGAGGGGCAGTGAGAGAGGGAGACAGAATCTGAAGCAGGCTCCAGGGTCTGAGCTCTCAGTACAGAGCCCAACACGGGGCTCGAACCCACAAAGAGTGACATCATGACCTGAGCCAAAGTCAGACGCTCAACTGACTGAGCCACCCAGGTACCCCATGCTCACAGACACCTTTCTAGTTCTTCTTTGTTGAGTCTCTGGACTACCACAAAGAATGTTGCAAACCATATTTCTTCACATTGTCCAAACTAGTTATGCTAGAAGCATTCAGAAAATGTTCAGATCCCCAAATGCTAGAATAACTTTTCCTGAGAGGTGCAATCTCAACCCTGTCAGAAAGAAGATATGTGGTCTTGGAGAAAACAGCTACTTGACTGTCTTGTTCATCTGTGAAATGAGGTGAGGCTGGGCTAAGAGTTTGCTTCTTTTCTAGCTTACAGTAAGGTGTTGGGATCCCAGACTTAACTGCATATTCTTTGGGACCCCCAGGCTATGTGGACTATGCTTAGAAATTTGTCTTTATCTTCTGAGGGTGGAGGGGGCTGGAGTCAGATTAAACACCATTTCCCAGCTCTGCTCTGTAGAACGTGCTAGTATTCTGACTTCCCTAGTTCTGTGGCATATTAGAGTATTCCTTATGTCCTTTTGAGAGCCTCTTTTATGATGTAAAACATACATATGATTAAATATTCCATGAGGACAAAGAGATGAAGGCCTTATGCAGTCATCAGAGACTAAATTAGTAGGAAGCTCAGAAGTCTTTGGGAGGGAAACTATTAATAAGTTGTTTTTTTATTTCCTAATTTGGGCAAAATGAATGGTATGAAGCCTGGTCCTGAAACAGCACCTTGAGTGGGTACTTGGCATAGTGATTTTTGTGTGATAAACTTACAGGTCTGAGGTTTATAGCCTATAGCTGATGCTATGCCCCTGGTAGCATTTTCTAAGTTTTCTGACCCAGACAAATCATGTGTTTAGGCTTTATCATCTTGAGTAGGATCTATTAAGAGAAAATGTGTTCTTAAGTCTAAGGGCTTCTCATTTCTGATTACTATGTCATATTCTCATAGATCTAAGAGCCCTTGTGTTAGAAATTACAGACCAATGTGGCCCATGGATGGGTTCATTTATCTATGAGTGCCTTGAAATTATATTTATATAATGTGTATGTGTATATGCATGAATATGTGCCTTCTAAATTTCACCTCATTCTATGAAAATCTGAGCATTAGTTAAGAATGTTATTGGAACCAACTGACAAAACTCAATTCAAACTGACTGTGGCAAAATAGAAAATGTATGGGTTCATGTAATTCATAAGTTCAGGGAGCAGGAATCTTTAGGCATGCTTTTATCCAAGGACTGAACAATGTCATCATGACTTGGTCTTTTGTCTTAGTCCCTCAGCCATGTGCCTCTCTTTATGGGATTCATTTTAGGCAGGGCGTCTCTACATAGCTTCCTTCAGTTCCAGACTTACATGCTAATAATTAGCAATTCCAGTGTCAGAAGAATATATCTTTCTCAGTAGGTCAGGCACAAGTTCTAGAATCACTTCTTGGTGGACTGATTTAGACTCCAGTTTTTATCCATTCACTCTGGAGATGTAGGGTGATGATATAAAATATGCAAGTTTTGGGGCACCTGGTGGCTCAGTGGGTTAAGTGTCTGATTTTGACTCCGATCATGATCTCACGGTTTGTGAGTTTGAGCCCCACATCAGGCTCTGTGCTGACAGTGGGGAGCCTGCTTGAGATTCTCTCTCTCTCTCCCTCTCTCTGTTTCCTCTCTCTCTCTCAAAATAAAAAAATAAGAAACTTAAAAAAAAGAATATGCAAGTTTCCATTCCTACAATCCAGAGGGGAGGTAATACCGACCTGAACTATGTGGAGTGAAAGTGGAGAAGCAACAGTTTACCAAAGAAAATCAAGTTTCTATTAAGAGAAAAAAGAAGATGGATGGGGAGGGGCAGGCAAAACCAGGACATGCCATCCGGAGGATGTGATGTCAAGCTCCTTCCTTCCATACTCACAAGCAGAACCTAAGAAAAAGGCATTTAGGACACTGTTCTCATGCTGTAAATATGTGTCATTGATTGATTAAAATATAAAAAATGGAAAAACAAAACAACAGAGGCTCAAAAATAAGTGTGGACCACAAATAGATCAGAAATTAAAAACACTGAGCAGGCCTCAAGTCTGCTGCCTTCTGGGCTTTGAGAAGGGAAGAGGACAGTAACAGTCAACATTTTACACCCAGACTATTTCTGCTGAACTTGAATTGAGTACCTAGAGCCAGGCTCATGCTTGATGTCAGAGGCTGAAGCTGGGCTATGCCCATTTGCCACAAAGGAAAGTACACTGAAAAGAAGAGAGTTTCTGACCCAGTGTTTTGGGATTTGGCTTTTCAGATTCTATTGGTCTAGGGAGCCAGGATCAATGTGCAAGCAAAAATAGTACCAAGATATGACAGTCCTAATACCATATTGGGTGAGAATCCCCAAAGCTTTTGGGGTGAGGATTTGGAGTGGAGTGGAGGGGGACACAGAACCACTATATAGGTATCTTGTGAGCACAGAGGGAGGGAGAAAGAGAGAAAAAAAAAAAAACATAAACAGCAGCAAAACACTCTCAAAATGAACCTACGAGTCAAAATCCCCAAATATGTGATAAGAAAGATAGCCAATAAAGGCAATAATAAAACTACATATTCACTCCAGGTGATCTCAAATATATGGAAGTTTCATATTGATTTTGAAGGTATTACATTTACATTGCTCAAAGTGATAAACAGAAGAATAAGGCCAAGTAAGGAGGACAAGAATAAATGAAATAAAAATGGCAGAAATGAAACAAGAACAGGCAGGGGTGAGAAATAACTAGTTAGAAATCTTGTAAATGAAAAAAATATATATATATAGTTCATAGAAAAAAGCAAGTGGTATCAATTCAATTCTAGATACAGATGAAGAGAGAATTAATGAATTAGAAGAAACTTAGCAGCACAAAGAGAAGAGATAAAGTATGTCTCAGAAAGAACAGAGACAGGGAGGATACATTGAAGGGTGCCAATATACATCTAATAGGTCTTCAAAAAGAAAATGAGAGAATGGTGGGGAAATAATATTTGAGGAAATAATAGCTTAGATGAAGAGAGAATTAATGAATTGGAAGAAATTTACTCAGCATAAGGAGAGGAGATAAAGTATGTCTCAGAAAGAATAGACAGGGAGGATACATTGAGGGGCCCCAATATACATCTAATAGGACCTCAAGAAGAAAATGAGAGAATGGTGGGGAAATGATATTTGAGCAAATAATAGCTGAGAATAATGCAGAATGGAAGGACTTGAGTCTTTCAAAAGTACATTCTCCATACCAAACGGGAGAAATAAAGATAAACCCACACCTAGACACATTGTGTTTAAACAGGAGAACAGTAAGATAGGAAGGCATTTTTAAAAACTATGCAAGGGAGGAGAGGAACAGGTGACTTTAAAAAAGATAGCAAGTAGAATGGAAGAAACTGATTGACAACAAGATGCAATGGTTTAAAAAACAATGAAGTAAATACAAATATCTCAAATCATAAAAGATGAAGAGAATTTAGCACAGGAACCTCAATAAGAGGGCAATTAATAAATGTACTTTCATGAGAATACTAAACAAGAGATAGGTGTGGTACATGAGAAACGATGGTGATCATAGACATTGATACATTTTACAAGAAATCTATAGGAACGATTGGCTACAAAAAGTAATTTATTGTTCAGTATGATAAAGTAAACTCTAGACAGCAATAATGACATGGAAGACAGTATTTAATGGGTACTTAAAATATGTTAAAGTTCCTGTCATGTTTGGGGGGAGGGAATACATTGTGAATAACTTTAAATTTTGCCCAGAAGATTTATAGTATAATATAGTATAAAGATAATCACCAAAAACACAAGCATAAAAATCCATAATTTTGAAACTACTAGAGAAAGAAGAGAGATCAGAATAATTAAACTACATCAATCTAAGCCTAGCCTGGAAAGTAGAGGAAAAAAAGCAGAGAAAAAAAAATATGGATGCAAACCCAAAATAAGTTGGTTGAAATGAGTGTATATATGTAAGAGTACAATAGCCTGAATAAATATAATTGGATTAAGGTTAGCTCTTTTTGAGTGCAATTATCAGATTGATAAAAATTAAATTTATTTCCATCTTGCTAATAAGAAGCCTACTTAAGATGGCCCTCAGAGGGAGTTTGAAAATATAAGCCAAAAACAAGCTTGCAGAGTGATCTCAGTATCAGATGAAAGAGAATTTAGGGAAAAAATTATTAATAGGGATAAAGGGGGCTACTACATAAAAATATAACCATTATGTATTGTAATCCTATCAACTGAGCAAAACCAGACAGCATTACAAAGAGACATGGACCAGTCTATGCAGTGGGTAATTTCAACAAACATGTCTCATTGTTATACATTTAATTCCACCCCCAACAAGTAGGTTTACAAATCTAATCACATTCTAGGTCACAAAAGTATAATTCTCAGGAAGTTTCAAAGAACCCATAATGAAGAGGCCAGGTTTTATGAGAAGGCAATTTAATTCCTTATCAATCATAAAAATATTAAGAAACTTAAATCTTTAAGAAGATCACCTTGGAATTTGAAGATGTCTTGAATTAAAGAACAAAGTGCTAGATATCAAAATGTATGGGATACAGCTAAAGTGATAATTAGAATAATTTTTTTTCCCATTAAGCTGGTATTGGATACTCTGAGTGATGTTCCCTGTGGCCTTGGGTGGAGATTCCCTCCGTAGCTCCCCAGTAGACCTCTTGAATCTGGTACATTCCATTTCTCAGATGTCTCCTCAATTTTCCACTATTTCCATTCTTTTTTTAAAATTTTTTAATGCTTATTTATTTTTGAGAGAGAGAGAGAGAGAGAGAGAGAGAGAGAGAGGCAGTGTGTGAGTGAGGTGAGTGAGTGAGGGGCAGAGAGAGAGGGAGACAAGAAACTGAAGCGGGCTCCAGGCTCTGAGCTGTCAGCACAGAGCCCAATGTAGGGCTCGAACTCCCGAACCATGTGATCATGACCTGGGCTGAAGTCAGACGTTTAACTGACTGAGCCACCCAGGCACCCTACTACTTCCATTCTTTCAGGGTAGGTGCCAACTGCCAGAATATGCCCTGTGATCTTCAACCTGAATTGATTTATGTTCCTTTGTCTCTACCTCTCTGCCCTCACAACACATCTCTGTTTGCCTTAGTGTAAATGATTAGTGACCTTGCCTGATGGAACTCTCCTCTTCCCACCAGCTGTAAGGTTCTTGCAGGAAGAGGTCTCTCCATTCCCCACCATGCCCGTGTCAGCAGCTTGCACTTAGGGGGTGTACACACAGTAGTGTTCACAGACTTGAGCTGAGTACCAGATTGATCATGGAAGGAAAACACACATCGTCCCTCTGTATGTAAAGGCTTTTGGGTCTGTTGGTCCAAAATTTAGAGCAGAGGTCAAGGCTGGAGACATGGCCTTGAGAGTCATCAGCATTCAGGTGGGATTTAGAGCCTACGGATTGGATCACATAATTTTAGCACTGACTCTGAGAGCAGAGGAGACAGCCTGAGGAATGGCAGTGTGCATCAGTGGTTAGGAAGGAGGGGATGGCAAGGAGGGCAGGGGGCGGGGAAGCAGCTGGGGAGGTAGGAGGAAATTGAGGGGCATGGGTGTCTACAAACCTTCAGAAGAACCTGTTTTGAGGACCGTGAATTGTGCCAGATGCAGCTGGTAGTAAAGGGCAATGAGGCCTAAGAGAGGTCCACTAGAAGAAGAGCAATGGTGTCACTGTGGACCTTAGCAAGGTCAGTTTCAAGGAAGTGGTGGAACAGGACATGAAGTTGGAGTGAGTTGTCTATATGACTTCATGCATGAAGTCAACTCGGTCTACAGTGTCTTTTCCTCCACCCTCTGGATCTAGCTCACAGTAGCTCATTCCCTATATGTACTTTATATATATGAGATATTTGTATTATGTATATGTATATAGATAATATATGCATATATAATATATACATTCACATTATGTATATACATGTATATGTGATATACATAATATATATGTATGTTATATAAATATATAATTATATCATAATATATATGTATATGTGGTATTTTTACATTGTCTATATGATATATACACGTAAGATACACACACAAATGTATTAATTATTAGTAAATATACTTTATATAATCTGATATACTTTATATATATAATCTGATATATAAATATATATACATATATATATTTACTATAATACTTATCTCATTGCATCATAATTATTTATAGACTTAACCCCTACACCTCATCCTGGCCAGGAATTTAAAAATTTGGGGTCAAGGACTGATTTTTAAAAATTTGTGCCCCAGGTTTCCACACCATGTAGTCATCTGAAGTGGGTTATCTTTCCCCTATAGACAAGCTTACTGTGCAGGCAATGCCGTTCCAGGCAGAGGGCACAGAAGGAAGGAGAGGTTGAGGCAATGGATGCCCTTCACACCAGTCCCTGGCTCTGGCACGTCAGTGTGTTTTAGCATAGTGTTGGTTGTGTGTGTTGAAGAGACCGAAAGGGGCTGTGTGCATGGGGGCTTGGTAAGAGGTTAGGGGTGCAGAGTCTCTTTGAGTGGCACCTGCCTGCACATGTGGCTGTGACTTTCCATCCAGGGAAAGGAAGGATGTTCCAAGCATCCTTCAGACCTTACTCCTGCTCTTCTGCCACCACCCCCCCACCCCAACATTTCCCAGGAAGGAGCAGTGCTAAAGGGTTGTAGATGAGTGGGCTTCTCATCCTTGGTGTAACATGCTTGGGGTCAGCATAGGGATGCCAGGGGGACAGGTCCTTGTCTTCAGCCTCTGCCTGGGCACTAGTCAATGTGGGTTCTGTGCATGCTCCAGATCGTGTTTTCCAGGCTTTGAAATGACAGTGTCTCAATCAATCCAGCTGAGAGTGGCTCCCACTCACTTTGCCCGATTCTTGGCCTCAAGTGTAACATAAGCTGAGGTCGAATGTAGATTTTCCTCTTTCTTCTTCCCCTCCTTCTCTCCCCACCTCCTTCATTTTCTCCATGTATTTCTTCCCCTCTGTCTTTTCTTTCTTTGAGTGCCTGTCTCTCTCTCCATCTTTTTGCCCAACTCTTCCTCTCCCTCATTCACCTTCTATTCATCTCTCTCCATGAACACAGACTCACACATTTGCACAAATGCAGATATGTGCATATATTCTTCATGCCGGTTTGGAAATGCAGACTTTTGGCTCTTTCTCTCCTAATTGTGATTTCTCTGGCTACCTCTGCACTATCAATTGGGACCATAGCTGAAAACCTGTCTCCATAGGGGAGGCTGCTCTCTGCGCATCACCCCAGCCTGGCTGGCTGGATTCGAGATGCTGGGAAGACTTCTCTGGAAAACTTAAAAAGCCAAGGATGAGGGCCCACAGGGTTCTGAGCAGAGCGTAGCAAGGTAGTCATGGTGAGAGAGAGGTCTCTCTGCCCCTGTTGCCCCCACAGACCCAGGCATCCACCTGCTACTGGGTGATGAGGGAGGGATTTAGATCCCACAAGAGTAGATTTTGGTCAAAGCACTGAAGCAACTGATCTAACCATTCTAACCCCTCTTTCCTTCTTTCTTTATTATTTGTATTAATATTGTTAATACTATTATTTATTTTATTACTAAATTAATACTATTAATTTGTTTGTTGCAGTTTCATATATGTAATTAAATAGTCCAAGCAACATGAGGTTTTTGAACTAGCCCCACATCCCTTTCAAATGGCATGCAGCCTAGAGGATCATTACCTTTATTTATTTAAAAAAAATTTTTTTTACATTTATTTTTGAGAAACAGAGTGAGACAAAGCATGAGCAGGGCAGGGGAAGAGAGAGAAGGAGACACAATCTGAAGCAGGCTCCAGACTCTGAGCAAGCGGTCAACACAGAGCCTGATGTGGGCTTGAACCCACAAACTGTGAGATCATGACCTGAGCCAAAGTCGGATGCTCAACCAACTGAGCCACCAGGCGCCCCACCTTTATTTATTTTTTATTTTAATGTTTATTCATTTTTGAGAGAAAGAGAGACAGAGTGTGAATGGGGGAGGGGCAGAGAGAAAGGGAGACGTAGGATCTGAAGCAGGCTCCAGGCTGTGACCTATCACACAGAGTCTGGCGTGGGGCTGGAACTCATGGACCAGGAGATCATGACCTGAGCCTGAGTCAGACACCTAACCGACTGAGCCACCCAGGCACCCTGAGTATCATTACCTTTATAAATACACCTCCTTAACTCTCGTCTGGTTAAGTAAGTCATGGTTTAATCCTTGGATCTCAAGGAAAACTTTGGTGATACTCTGCTTGAAATTCTCTGGGTTGAATTTTCGTATGCAATGTGCTTTAACAGTGTGTGCTTCTTAAAATGTGATTAATTACTTCCCCCAAATAGGCCTTGGCACCCTTCCAACGTTTGGGAGTTCTGCTCCCATGGGCAGAAAAAGTAACCTTGACGTGCTGGAGCAAGAGCAGTGACAGATCAGAAATGGCCCAGAATGGGGTGGGGGTGGGGATGGTAGTGAGCTTGTTCCAAAAGGCTGGGACCAGTGGTTTGGCTGCACAGATGGGAGTGTCAGAAAGTCCTCTATGTCAGAGATGAAATACAAAACACTTAGCAGAAGGAGAGGGGCCGAAGACAGCCAGGTGGACCATAGGCCAGGGATTGGAATCAGCAGAACTGGAGTTCAGGCCAGAAGACCAAGAACAAAACTCAAGACACAGGTAGAAATACTGGGTATCACAATGTCAGGAGCCTTGAGTCATTAATTTTGGTAATGGAGGCAAGTCACAGCATGACTTAGAAAGACCAGAAGCTCCTGGGTCTCATAGTCAGGTCTGGGTTTAGGTTCTCATGCTGTTTACAAGAAGTCTGTCCATGAGCATAATTAACATCTGTCAGCCATTTATTTTCCTTCACCTGGAGCCAGTAAAATCCCTTTGCTTTGTTATGGTGAGAATTAAGTGGAGTTGTGTGTGCAAAGTGCTTAGTAAAGGGCTTGCTGCATAGAAACTGTGAATAACTGATGGTTACCTCCCTCCTGCCCTGGGAAAGGAGCTCTGGCCTGAGCTGCAGGAATGGCATTGATTCACCATCAGAATCCACATGGGAGTTTCCTACAGGTCTCCTATCACTCCTGACTTGGTTTCATGTTTGGGCAGAAACTAAAGTCCAGGGCAGTTGTGTGACTTGCTGAAGGTCTGAGCAGTTGTTAGAAGCAAAGCCAGAAATATTACTGAGATTTTCTAAATTCTAACCCACAGGCATCTCCAATTAAGCATGTAAATACTTACTGATATCAATTGGAATTTGGGGTGAGGTCAGATTTGTATCTTGGTGAGGAGACTTGTGGTGTTTTATTACAGATCCTATGAAGATAAGTGTAATTTTATGTTTCATTGGTACATTTTTTATGAATGCCCTAGGGGTCTGCATGTTTGACTTCAATGCTTACATTTATCTAAATATAAAAGTAATAGTAACATATGAAGAGATGTGATCCAGGAGGTAACTTCTTGAGAGCATGCAACTCATCTTGCTTATACAATGGTGGTGAGATTGTTCTGGTTTCTCCATTTTTCCATCCTGGTCCCTATGGTAATGACAACAATGATTGACTATGGAATGGAATGAGTTGGGCTTTTGTCTTAAACCTATAAGTTGGGATTACCATTCACAGCCTTGTTTCACTCATCTGTCTGGTAAGAGAAGAGACCCTCAGAGTCTTTGACTTTCCTTCCAGTTCCTGCCTAATTTTTCTATCAGTATACCCCCAGTTATGGTTTTGGTTTTCAACACACCTCCTTTTCCCAGAGGGCAGGGAGAGACCAAAGAAACAGACCACTCCATATTAGTAGATGGCAGTTTTAATAAGCAAGGGAACTTACTTATGAGATTTGTCTTGGGCAGCTGCCAGATGAGTAGATCTCCACACCCACCTGCCAGAATCTTAAAAGTTTGTACTATAGAGGCATAATGGGGTTCAGTCATGTATACCATCTAGATGGTCTCAACGACACCTTTCTCTCAAGGTTATGTCCTTGAAACAGCTACCATTGTGGGAACAGTGGGCAGAACATACATTCCAAACACAGGGGAGAGGGTGAGGAGCTTCTCACTGTCTGGGCCCAGCTCAAGGATCAACTGCTGTCATTGATTACCTCCTTCAACACATGGGTATACCTCCCATGGGACTATCCATTTGGAACTGATTTTTACCTAATACGTAGCAGAGCTTAGTTAAGAATGTAGGCTCAGGCACAAGACTGCCTGAGTTGGAATCCAGCCTCTATTACTTGCTTTCTGTATGACCTTGGGCCAGTCACTTAACTATTCTGAGCCTCAGCTTTTCAATCTGTTAAACGGTGATTACAATAGCACCCTCATCATAAATTGTTTTGATGATACTTTGTGTTCAAACAAAGTGCTTTGTCAACTGTGGACATATAGTAAATCCTTATTAACTTTTTGTTAATATGTGGTCCTAAAGCTATTGAATCTTGGCTTCCCTTCATGGGATCTGCCACCCTTCCGCCCTACTCAACTGCTCAGGATTTAGCCCTTGACTTTGCCTGTTGACCAAATCCAAGGCAGCCTGTCTAATGCCTGGTGAGATCAGGGCTGTGAATGGATTTTCCTTGAAAGCTTCAGGACTTATGAAATGATGATTTATAGGATCATTGTGAACTTCCTGGACTCTACTGTTTCTTAGGCCATGTATACATTCTCACAAATACATCTGTAGTGCCCTGCATAGTGTCTGATGCAAAAAGAGTGGTTAGCAAGTACATACGTGTCATTATTGAGGGAAGAGCTACAGTCTCTTGTATAGCATTATCTGGCCTTTAGGGTACTTACCATCCTGGTTTCTTCTGTGTGTAACTTTCCTACTTTATAGTTTACTCTGTGACAGGAAAGTGTAGAAGACTTAAGTAGGAAGGCTATAGATGAAGGATAAAGTGGAAGAACACCATAATCAACAAGGAAATGTGCTAATTTGGGCCCATGTCAATGGCAAGGTGAGGCATATGTTGGAAACAAAAAGGTGGAGTCTTATCTGATTCATTCATATCCTCAGAGTCTCATGAAGCCAGGTGGTCACACTGTTTGGGACAAGATGATGGGTCCTGCACCTGGTTGAATCTGAGCATATGTTTATCTAAGGTGGCCTGTGGCTGTGTGTGGATGGAGAACAGAATCATGCCAGATAGGTACCAGCATCTTAGGTGGAGATATGGTATGTGTCCTAAGCATGAGTGCTAAGCTAGGGACTCAATGGAACAAAGGAGAAGGAGGGCTGATGTCAGAATCAGGGAGGATTATAAGCAGGATGAGAAATGGGTCAGTACTGAGAGAAAGTTATCAGCCAGGGTTAGTGAAACTTTAAAG
The DNA here is from genome assembly GCF_046562875.1 of Panthera onca. Taxonomy (NCBI): domain Eukaryota; kingdom Metazoa; phylum Chordata; class Mammalia; order Carnivora; family Felidae; genus Panthera; species Panthera onca. The sequence continues at coordinate 8,948,230 of NC_138344.1, read as the reverse complement.
TCTGAGGGAACAGTCCCCACAAGTCTGTCCTTATTTTTGACACCAACTGCAAGTTTGGGGGTTTTCCAAAACCACTGTCTATTAGGATAATTTGTTGCAGGACTCAAATAACTCACTGAAAGTTATTGTACTTTTAATTATAGTTTATTACAGGGCAAGGGTACATGTTGGAACCAGCCAAAGGAAGAGACAGAAGGCAGAGACCAAGAGAGATCCAAATGTAGAGACTCTGGCTTGTCTTCGCCCTCTGGAGTCGTGGCCAGTAATTCCTCTCCATCATGATGTATGACAGTACGCACAAAGTATTGCCAACCAAGGAAGCTCATGAGAGCCTTTGGTGTCCAGAATTTTTAATGGGGCTTGATCACATACTGCACATGTGGTTGACCTGTAGTCTCCAGTTCATCTGAAGGTCAAAGTGAGACAGCTTGGCCCAAAGCCCCATCATAAATCACATTGGTAAACTATCATGTGGGCAAAGTTGCCAGGCAAATAAAGACACAGCCATCAGGAAGGACATTCCAGGAGCCTAGGGATCACCTCCACATGGCCAAGGGAAAAGGCCAGACTTTGCTTTGGGTACGGTTAATTCTTCACTTCACAGTTATTAAGTATTGGGTTGCCAACACTTAATATTCTTAATTTTCTCAAATTATCCTTTGGATGGTGACACAAGAGGAGAAGCAGATTGTAAGAACTATACAAACCTAGACCATATTAATTTGTGACCTTCTCTCTATGGGAAAGACGCTTAGGCAGGGTGACTTGGTCCTTATGGTTAAGGGTTCTATTGGTTGAGCATAATGGGGCAGGACCACCAGGAATCCAGCTATAGCCTTGCCTTTGCTATCTGAGAAACTTGTTTTTATTCATTCAGGTAGATTGGATTTCATGGACCAAAGTCACAAGAAAACAGGTTTTAAAAATCACAATTGCATTTATTTGTAATTAAGTACATACGCTCACATATGTGTGCATACCTTTACTAAGAACCCTCAAAGGAGGTCATCCCCATCGGTGGCCCCAGTGCTAGTGATTCACCCACTCAGGACATCGAAATACCCTGGAAGGCTGCTTGGTCAGCACATAATCAGAGCAAAGGGAGCTGGGTATTAAAGATAGTGGTTTCCACAGCCTGATGGACTGGCCTTCTCCTGTCTAGCAGCATTTTGGGTCTAAATAGCTGTACCAGGCTTCTAAAATGAGAGCACAATTTCTCCTGGTCAGTGCTGACAAGTCTTGATTTTCCAACTGTCCATTTTCATTATTTCTTATCAGGTCCCAAAGGCTTCTCTCATTACATTATTTTACATTACAATTTACAAGCTTATTTTATATAAGTGACATTTCAGAGTAACTGGTTCCCGGCATGTTAATCTCACTGATGAGCCAGCTCTAAATCACCGTGTGGCATGGGTTAACACTGCTTTCGTCCAGCAGGGGTCTGCCATGCTCCCGAGTTCCAGGGAGCCAGACTTGCCCTGCCCCCAGATTCCAGGACAGGGTGGTGATCTTTGAGCCCTCTGTTCTGATCCTCCAAAGATAACTGGCAAGTTCTTTGTATAATTGCCTGGGGGGAATAGTCAGGCTCAGGTGATGAACGTTCTGCTACACCCTCTTCTCTTTCCCACAGTAGAGTAGAGACCGTGAGAAAAAAATAATGGTAGGAAAAAATTAGATGGTTATTTCTGGGTGGGAAATTTAAGTTCTAATGTAATATCCAGGAATTACATACCTAGGCTTTTTGTTCTGCTTTGCCTGTGGGCAGACTTTGCATCTGAATGGAGCTCACACCATAGTGTGTATCTATGTATGTATAATATAAATACATAATATAGCAAAGAAACAGTGGGGCAAATTCCAGAGTTTAAAATACAGCATCATCATCTTTTTAGAGCCAGAGTCACCTTAACGTGCTGTCTGCCTCACTCAGGCAAACTTTAAAATAATATCATATTTCACAAAACCCTATTAAACTGTCACATAAATTCCCCTTATTTCCTTTTCCCGTCAATGCTGATTACCATGGAAGATATTTCTGTGTCAGGAGAAATTCTTTCCCTTCCCATCAGCCTCCTCCTCTTGCTTTGTGCTTTTGGGGGTCTGTCTCCAGGGAGCAGCCTCCCAGGGCTCTCTTTGCTTCTCCAGGACAGAGGGAAATGCGGCTACCCTGCCCACCCTGTTGACCTAGTGCTGGGTTCTGAGCAGCTCAAGCTTCCAGCTTTAATTGTCACATCTATGTAATGAAGTGAGATTATTATTATTATCCCTCTTTGACAACTGGAGAAATCAAGTCTAGCTATAAATAGCTTATCCAAGTTCAAATTGCTGTGAAGTGGAAGGAGTAGGGTATAGGGTGACCAGTTGTCTTGCTGTGCCCAGGACTGAGGGGGATTCTACGGACACAGAATTTTTCAGTGATGAAATTGAAACAGTCCTGGGCAATCAGGATGGCTGGTCATTCGAGTTTAGATCACAACCACTTCAACTGGCTGAAAGCCCTTGATCTTAACCATTATGGACAGTGCCTCACCTGCACAGAGCAGAATATTACATAATAATATCACAAATTCATACAGCAGTACTCTCTTTTCCCATCTATCTATATTGGGTTTTAGACAAAAGTGATTTTTTTATGTTTATTTATTTTTGAGAGAGAGAGAGAGAGTGCAAAAGTTGGGTAGAGGTAGAGAGAGAGAGACAGACAGACAGAACCTGAAGCAGGCTCCAGGCTCTGAGCACTCAGTACAGAGCCCAACACAGGGCTTGAACTCACAAACTGTGAGATGACCTGAGCTGAAGTAGGATGCTTAACCAACTGAGCAACCCAGGCACCCCTTAGGCAAAAAATTTTAAAATCAAATTTGAATGGTTCTCATTCAGACTAGATGTGGTCACTCTAATCATTCATTCATCCATTCATTCATCCATTCATTTGTTTACTATAGCCTGAATAATAATATAATTCACCTTAATTGATAGCTATACAAATTAATTAATGTATACCTTAATTAATGTATACCTTATACTTTGCAAAATGCTTTACATGCCCCATCATATTTAATTTGGACAAAAATCCAGTGAGATGGCTACTATTTTTTTCCAGGTTTACTGGGATACAACATTGTGTGAACTTTAAGTTGCACAAAATGTGGCGATCTGATACACATTTATACGTTGTGAAATGATCACCACAGTAAGGTCGGTGAAAACATTGCAGTACCATTTTTCCCTCCAGTGTTGCAAGTAAACTCCGAGAATTTAAATGACTGACCACGAACAGCATGAAGACCTGGCTGGAACCTTCACCCAAGTGCAAGGCCAGATTGCTGGCCAACTCAGGGCTGGGCTGGAGCTGGAGCACAGCTTACCTGGTTGGCGCACAGAACTTCAGAGCTGTCTTCAAGTGCTTTGGAGTCGTGAAATCTTACTTGTGTCGTTGTGTCTCACTTCAAGATGTAACTGCAAGAATTCTTAACTTTTTGAAAAGATTCGTAGCAAGGGGCTTCAAAATTGAGAGCTCTCAAAGCAAGTTTAAATGATGACTTGATATTTAAAACAAAATATCCATTTACATGCGATCTGCACCCAACTCTGAAGCAGTCCCTTGGTGTGGCCTAGGGGCTTATTTTAAACCAAGGCACTGGTGGGATGTCATTTGGCTGTATTAAATGGCTTTCTGGGGACCTTTAAATCTCTATACTGCCCAGGAAAAACTGATCTGATAGAATCTGATCTTTCCTCATCTGTCTCTAGGGGGAAAACACTTCAAGGTGTGTTCTCATCTCATAGAATCGTTACACTTTGGGCCCATGGTCCCCTCCCTCCCATCCATCTGTCTAGGTCTTTCTCTCTGTTTCTTTGAGTATTTGTCCTTCTCTGTCTCCAAACCCCCAAAATAAGAAAAGAAACATTTTTTTTAACTTTCTCCTAATTTACAAGGCCATCCACACACAGGCATGGTTTAGCAATCCTTTTTATTAAGCTCCAACTTTCAAACTGTATTCATTTAAGGGTACTCATCCCATGTGGATCTGCTTCAGAGCCATGGCTCAGGGACTGCACAGTAGAACTTTAAAACATTTTATTTTAATGCCTGCCTGACTCTCAGACAGGGTAATATTCCTCTCACTTGTCTTTATTTTTCTAATCCATATTTTTTATGAAGTACGTGTATGTGAGTATTCATGTGTATGCTTTTGTGTGTGTGTGTGTGTGTGTGTGTGTGTGTGTGTGTGTGCAACACGTGCAACCAGTCACAGTGCTAATTCTTAGTTACTGGGAAGACATAATTGAATTAGATATACATACTCAGGGCCATTTCAAGGCATCTTTTGGCCTGAGGAACTTTAAAATTTGGAGAACCCATCATATGTCCCCTTAAACATAATAAGTTGTGGGGATGCCTGGATGGCTCAATTGGTTGAGTGTCTGACTCTTAATTTTGGTTCAGATCATAATCCCAGGGTCGTGGGATTGAGCCCCAGCACTGGTCACTATGCTGAGCATGGAGCCTACTTAAGATTCTCTCCCTCCCTCCCTCCCCCTCTCTGTCTCTCTGTATCTCTGTCTCTCTCTCTCAGGGCACTTGGGTAGCTCAGTCAGTTGAGTGTCTGACTTTAGCTCAGATCATGATCTCACAGTCCATGAGTTCGAGCCCTACGTTTCTCTCTGTGCAGACAGCTCAGAGCCTGGAGCCTGCTTCAAATTCTGTGTCTCCTTCTTTCTCTGCCCCTCCCCCAGTCAAGCTCTGTCTCTCTCTCTCTCTCAAAAATAAATAAACATTAAAAAATTTTAATAAAAAGAAAGATTCTCCCTCTGCCCCTCTCCCTCACTTGCACACTCTCTAAAATAATAATAATAATAATAATAGTAATAATAATAATAATGTGCTCACATCTCACACCAAGTATTTTTTTTGCTGAATTTAAAATAATTTCATGATTGCTTTAGCAATTATTTGGCTATGAGTGATAATTTACAGTTGACTGTGATTCCTTAGCCATCAATGTCTGTAATCCAGAATTCCTACAAAGTACAAAAATTGTACCTACAAATTACTTTCAAAGGTCATACAAGTTTTATGAGTACTAAATTTAACAATTCATGAAGTAGACATAATATTCTATTGTTTGGACAATTAAACCATTACCTCAATTTGATAGTTTCTTTTTTCATTTGGGGGCCAACATATACATTTTTTTTTTTTATCTCAAATAGTTCTCTGAATTTTGCAAAGCATGCCTGCCCCAGGCACTGTGGCTTAGGGGCCTGGCAGGGGGCCCACCTTGACATGTGTTCCCCCTAGAGACAGATGAGGAAAGCGAGAAGCACAGGGCATGGTGGGCTCAAAGGACTCATGGTAGAGATATGTGCCAGATGGCATGAGCCACAGGCTCAGGCATATTTAATTCAAACTCTGAAGGAGGTAAGAGGGAGATTACCCTGCAATGAATGAAACTGGAACTGAACTTGAGGTCCAGTGGAGCTGTTCGGGCAGGTGGATAGGCACACGCAGGCAGGCTTCCCAGCAGAGGAAAGAGCCCGTGCAAAGCAATGGGGCTCAGTTAGGCATGTGGAAGCAGAAGTGTGCAGAGTGTGCTCTGTGCGTGCACGGGGGGTGCCCACGCAGTGTGGCAGGGGTGAGCATCCCTGCACTGGGAACACAGATCATGAAGGGCCTTGTGCCCCAATAAGAAGTCTTAATTTTATCCTAAGGGCAGTGGAGGCGGGGGAGGTTTGGGGGGAGTCACTGAATATTTTGAATCAACAGGGATGGAAGAGATGGAGAAGATCTGAAAAGGTATTTTGGAGGCAGAAAGGGGAGGCGTGGTAATTCTATGACGTGGGTGTCTGGTGAGACTTTCCCATCTCCAGGTGAGTCGGCCAGGACGGTGGTGATTTACTGGCAGCCCCTGGGGCCACACAGGGCAGCAGCAGGTGCCAGCTGCTGCCCGTGCCCCAAGGGGCTGCAGGAGGGTTTCAGAAAGACAGAAGGAAACACCGAATGGCGGGGCAGCAAGCAGAAATAAGCCTTTGACCCTGATGGGAGCCCGGTTAGGAAGCAGCCAAAGACTTTGTGTGCTGATCTCAATTTCTCATTTTCAGGCCTCAGTATGTCACTAATACTCTCTGTCAGGTGCTCTCACCAGACTAACTGTGCACACACTCTGTTGATCCCACACATCCTAAGAGCTCTTGGCCGGCCAGGGGCCCTTTCTTGTCACCCAGTCATCTGTGAATATACCTAATTCAGAAGGTGAATGCATTTAAATGGCTTAAACATAAAAGGCAGGTTGCCAAGCAACTGGGAAGCTGGAATACCCTTGTCAGGTTAGGTAATGGCTGGTCACCACCACAGGCATCTGGATTGGAACAGCAGCAGTAAAATTTCTCTTCCTCTTCCTTCCTTCTTCCCTCGTTCCCTCCTCCTGTCTCTTTCTGTAAACCAGCAGCTCCACCCTCATTTTAAAATTAACTTCAAAATAGAATAACTCCGTTCCATTGCATGTGCCTGCAGCAGCCCTGTCTGGGGAGTAACTAGGCAGCAAGGTTACCTTCCTAGGCTGGCGTCCCAGCTCCCTTAAACACCCCCAGCTTTCCCAACAACCTGTACCATGCCAGCCCTTGCAAGAGTAAAAATTTCCACGGCGCATAGTGACTCGTGCAGCTATTGAAATTTCCTGGCACGGTTTCAGTTCGAAACTGCTCTGCTTCAGTGTCAGGTGGTGACATATGTTTTGGGCTTAAGACTCTTAAATTTTCTCCTCCTTCCTTATTGGTCCTTATGCCTCGGGCCCATAATTTATTCGGCGTGTGGTTTTTGCTTGGTGGTGTTTCTGTGTTCTTCAATAGCCGGATCTGGAAGGAGTTTGGGGGAAGCTAAGATCCCTGAAAGACCTTGCACTGATGAGGGCAGGCTCCCAGTTTATAATTTATAATTTAAAGAGAATCGTGCCACTTGGCTCTTTAAAAATGTCCATCACACATGAGATCGTGTTTTCCCCTCACCCCGCTCACCCCCTCGTTCCCTTGTTCACGGGTGTGTGATCGGATCCTGCAGGAAGATGGCTCTAGCAGCCCACTGTAACACCACAGGGGCAGACTTCGCTTCTGGAGGAAACTGTCGTTGGAATCTAGAGCCTGCTCCCGGAGGCACTTTGGATTCTTTTCCTGTTCAGATATGTTCAGGCGAATAACGTGGGAAAGAACAAAGCAAGAGATTTGTTGTATGTGAACTGGGAGCCGAATGATTCATTAGAATATTTCAAAGTTTTTGGAGCAAAGCTTATAGCTCTTTGATTTCTTTCTTCAAGATTCATATCTTTCGGCGCCTTATATGATGCCTAAACCTAGTGAAACGTAAACTAGCATAACAATGTGGGATGTGTTGGATGAGTCCTCATGGAGTGTAAAAAGATCTCCTTCCCATCTCATTTTGGTTATTTCTATTTCTCAAGGATTCTGTGATCCATGGCTCTGTTGAGTTAGTGGTCAGACCAGGAGTTCTGGCCAGAGATTGTATGAGCCTCGGCTATGCCTTTACAAAACAACCATTCAGCAGCATCCAGTACTGATTGGGCCCCACCCTGAGTGGTCTGTAGGTGACAGTGTCCTCCTGGGACCTCTTGGAGCTTGAGGGAGTTAGTTAATGCCATCCTCTGGGCAGCATTCATTCTACTGGGGAGGTCAGGGGGCAGAGGAGCCAGGGCCCTGGGCTACCAGTGAGTGAGCAGATCCCAGGCAAAATTGCAAACATCCGTATCTGAGATCAGCTGATGGATGGCGGGGGGGGGGGGGGGGGGGGGGGGGAGTGCTGTAGCATCTGTGTGCAATTTTCCTGATGCGATTACACACTTCTCCCAAGTGACTGTCATTTCTGTGTGTAGTAAATTCCTCAAACCCAATCCAAATACTCTATTATCATACTGTATATATTATGTATCATTATAGCACAGATGTATTATTTTTTATTTCCAGCATATTATAATATAACAAAATCTCCTCAAAACTCTGTACAGTTTGACGCAGATGAGAAAATGCAGATGAATTTTCTCATATTTATGCGGAGTCTAAAATTATTACCTCGGCCTCAATTACACCGCTTCCTCTTGGTTATCTGAAAATTGCCCAGGAATAGATTTCCTGATTTTCTCTTCATTTATACCCATTATCCAAACCCACTTTTTTTTTTATATAGTTCAGAGACAGAAGGGTACAAAGTAAGAAGGCGACATTGCCCTTTGCAAAGAAATACGAGCTTGTAATATTTCAAAATTGAATTGTTTCCTGAGAAAGAAGGCAGTGAAACAGAATGTTTTGTTTGGGGAGGAAAAGCCTTATTTTATTCATTTCCTCAGTGTCTCCACTATATTCCATTGGAGTATAATAAGCTTTCACCATTAAGTGTGGTGAAGGGTTTCAGCTAAGCGAGTCTATGGGAGAACTAGGGTTGTAGTGATCAGGTTAGTAGTCACGAGTCACATGAGGCTGTTGAACACCTACATGTGATTAGTCTGAATTGAGATGTGCAGAAAGCATAAAATACACACCAGACTCTGATGACTTAGTACCAAAAAATGTAAAGTGTCCCATTAATCATTTTCATATCGATTATACATTGAAATGGTAATATTTTTGATCTTTGGATTAAATACAGTTTATTAAAATTAATTTTTTGGGGGGTGCCTGGGTGGCTCAGTCGGTTAAGCGTCCGACTTCAACTCATGTCACGATCTCACAGTCCGTGAGTTCGAGCCCCACATCGGGCTCTGTGCTGACAGCTCAGAGCCTGGAGCCTGTTTCAGATTCTGTGTCTCCCTCTCTCTCTGACCCTCCCCCGTTCATGCTCTGTCTCTCTCTGTCTCAAAAATAAATAAATGTTAAAAAAATTAATTTTTCTTGAAGAAAAATGTGGCTACTAGAAAAAATAGAATTTTGCACCATATTTCTGTGGCTTGCATCATATTTTTGCTGGGTGGGGAGAGCTTTGCTGCTCAGAGTATGATCTCTGGATTGGCCGTCTTGGCATCCCCCCAGGAACTTGGTGGAAATGCAGGATCTCAGGTCTCACTCCAGAGCCACTGAAACAGAATCTGCTTTTTAACAAGCTCTCTAGAGGATTTATGTCCACAATCCAGTTTGAGAAACACTGCTCCAGTTGAGGGAGTTTCCAAAAGGCCAAAATTCTTTCTTTCCAATAAATATTTCCCTTGGGATAGCTGGAGGTTCTTTGAGGATACGTACTCTGCCTAAAACTCCTTGGTGTCCCCGGTGTGTGATACAGTGCTTGGTACACAAAAGATGCTCACTAAATGTCAAATGAAAGAATGGGTGCATCATCCTGCCTGTTACTTCACAGACGGAAGCTTTCATAATGGTCACATAGAATGAAAGAATCAGATGGGTGACCCCTCTTGAAGGCTAATAACGTAAAGGGATCTGTGTTCTTGTGGCATCATTTTGATATCTGAAGCACAGCGTGATGTGTCCTTCGTATATGTGAGGACCCCAACTGGCATCCCTGTCTGGACTTTGAAAACATCATTCTGACTGTGGTTTGGAAAAATGTCTTCAATGGGGCAAAAGTACAAATTAGATCCTGGTACTGCCTTACTCAAAGCCTCTCTGGGTTTTCATCACAAGCTCGGGTTTTCTTCATAAGATTCACATAATCTGGCTCTTGTCCACTTCACACACTGTGCCAGCCCCACTTCACCGAATGTCTTGAACTGGTTAAGTTTCCTCCATCCAAGGAGGTCTGTGCTTAGGTGTCAAGTCCTCAGAGAACCCTATATTTTTTTATTTTTATATTTTATATTTTTTATATATTTTTATATTTTTTTAAATATATATATTTTTATATTCTATATTTCATATTTTATTTTTATGTTTTATTTATTTATTTTGTGTGTGTGAGAGAGAGAGATTGAGAGCGAGAGAGCTCGAGAGTGGGCAGGGGAAGGGCAGAGAGAAGAAGACAGAGAATCCCAAGCAGGCTCTGCACTGCCCGCATGGAGTCCAGTGCAGTGCTCGAACCCATGAACCATGAGATCATGATCTGAGTCGAAATAAAGAGTCAGATGCTTAACTGATTGAGCCACCCAGGTGCCCCAGAGAGCCCTGTCTTGGTCATTCTTTCTATAGGTTTATTTTTTTTTTTTATGGTTATTTATTTATTTTGAAAGAGAGAGAGACTACTAGGGGGAGAGAGAAGTGGAGAGAGAGGGAGAGAGAATCTTAAGCAGGCTCCAGGCTCAGCATGGAGCCCGATGTGGGGCTTGATCCCACAACTGTGAGATCTTGACTTGAGCCAAAATTATTTTGTGTGTGTGTGTGTGTGTGAGAGAGAGAGAGAGAGAGAGAGTGAGAGCAGGGGAGGAGCAGAGAGAGGGAGGCAGAAAATCATAAGCAGTCTCTGTGCTGCCAGCGTGGAGCCCAATGCAGGGCTTGAACCCATGTGAGATCATGACTTGAGCTGAAATTGAGAGTCGGAGGCTTAACCAACTGAGTCACCCAGGTATCCCTTGATCATCATCTCCAAAAGATGACCCCACCCCTCCTCTGATTCTCTGTTGCCTCCCTCTGCTTTGCTTATTATTTTAATCGTACTTACTTGGTGTTATTGTCTGCCTTCCCTACTAGAAGGCAAGCTGTTGATGCCTAGGACTTTGATGCTTTCTGGTGTAGCTCCAGTCCCCATGATAGTGCCTGGTGTATTTTAAGAACTCAATAAATACTTGTTGAATAAATGAATGCATTTTGAAAAAACAAAACAAAACAGTGGATTAATATGTTGTGACACAATTGGGTATGCAGGGGTTAATTACAGGAGCTAATTACAGTTCATTACAGCCATCTACTCAGCAAACATCTTCTCCACACTGCCTGTGTACAGCTTTAGGAAGAGAGAATAAGGCACAGGAACTAGAGGCAATAGCCCAGACAGGCTGTGTTTTGGGCGACAGTACGAAGCAGAGGGAAGAGAATTTGGCTTAGGAGTGACGGGAAACAAGACCAGACGGTCTGTCTGAGGCCGGCTGGTGGGGGCTTTCAGGGAGGACTCTGTGAGAAGTGTGGCCTCCAGCACACTTTCCCACACATGTGGAAGGTGATGCCGTCAGATCTGGGGTTTTCTGTTTGGTTTTCGATCACTGGGGCTGCTGGGTGGCTGGAGCAGATGGTGAAGAGGACGTTGTGTGCCTGCGGAGAAGAAGCAGGAGGGATGGATGGTGGAGAGAGCAGGAGTGACAGAGGGTGGGGCCTTGTTTTCCGTAGAGGGGAAAACATTGTGCTTTAAAATTACCCTCCCTGCTGTGTGTCGGACTTAACCACTTGTGAACAAGTTTCAGAAAGTTCAGGAAAAGATTCACGGGCTGCCAATGACGAGATGGTGACCCTCCAATCAATTTCTGTAGCTCATCCGTGCTAAGGGCCTGTGGTCAGCCCTTGCACCACAGCTTCCTCCCTGCTGCCCCGAGACTCCTCAGTGAGGTATCCAGGGCCATGAGCATCTCCTGTCCCCGCCCTGTCAGTGCGTGTGCACCTACATCTCCCTCGTGGAAACTAAGAAATCTCTTCACAGAAACAGGTCAGAGCTTCTCGGGCTGTGTCGTTCATTTGAGGGTATGGGGTCAGTCCTCAGGCTTTGAGAGGAAGGCAGGGTACCCTGCTGAGAGGGACAAGATCTGAGGCCATTTGTTGCCACTGGAGTCGGGTCAGCTTCTTTTTTCTTTTTTATATGTTTTTATTTATTTATTTTTTTTATTTTTGAGAGAGAGAGAGAGAGAGAGAGAGAGAGAGAGAGAGAGAGAGAATGAGAATGAGTGGGGGAGGGACACAGAGAGATAGGGAGACACAGAATTTGAAACCAGCTCCAGGCTCCAAGCTGTCAGCATGGAGCCTGATGCAGGGCTCAAACCCATGAACCGGGAGATCATTGCCTGAGCCAAAATCAGACACTTAACTGACTGAGCCACCCAGGCACCTCCAGTTGGGTCAGTTTCTTATTCTGATGGCATATGGGTCAGGAAGATCATAGCTCAAGGGTTTGTAAAGGAGGGCATGGAGCAGACAGAGCCCACTCCTCTGGGAAGGATCATGGTCACAAGCAACGAGAGATCCAGCCCACCCTTGGCTATTCTGAAGCTAATTATTAGCAGTGATTACCTGCACTGTTTCCTTGCGTGGCCATCTGACTTCTGACCACTTCACCACTTATAAGCACTTGCATCTGAATATTGGAAAAAAGCAAAAGACGGGCTGATGCTTTGTGTCATTTTGCTTCTTGTTAGGAGCTCTATTAAAATAATACAGGAGAATATAATGGAACCAAAGGGGATTGAAACCATTGGCTAAAACGTTTTATTTTTTTTCCCCGTATTTCAGTTGCCATTGATAATCATTGAATTTAGTGCTGCAAAGACTTAAGAAAGCGTCACTTTACAGGTCAGGAGCTGAGATTTCAAAAGGCTTTAATTTTCCCAAATCCATTCAATCAGCACGAGGCAGAACCAGGTTGCCTGGTTCATAATTTGCATGGTTCTTGACTTCCCCACAATATATCATGTATTGTCTCCATAGGAATCATTTCAGCCTTCCTCGTAAGTACACACAGAGAATAATACATGGTCAAATGAAAAGAACATTAGATTTTGATTCAGAGAACCCAGTTTTTTTTCTTGCTTTTGCTTCTTCTATCCTCATAAACAAGAGAGTAATACCCATCTTCCTGCTTCACAGATTTACTCTGGGGGCCAGAGAAATGGTGGAGGCGAAAGTTCTTTCTCAGCTTCAGGGTTCTATAGCAGTGTCATCAATGTGTTTCCATATAATCCCACACATTTAAAAAGCCCCAGTTATTTGTGAACCTATCAGAGATCCAGCAGTTATAATAACATTGAATGGGATGAAAGGGTTCTTTAAGTCCATATGGTGGAGGAAATTCTAAGAAATTAGAAATGTATGAGGAATAAGTGATATAACCTTTGGAGAGAAGGGAATGCCTCATTATTTGCAGATGTTAGGATTGTCTACCTGGAAATTTCAACATGATCAACTGCAAAATTAAAAAAAAATTATAAGAAAGTTCAGAACTTGAAAACTCCATTGAAAACATTCTGCCTTCTTTTGGAAACCATGTAAAAAGAACATGCATAGCAGAAAACAAAAACACACAGTCCTATTTCTGCAAAATGAGGAGACAAACTTCTCAGTACTTTCAAGGGCCGTTGAAAGCAGCCAAGTTCCTGTAGGATCTTGGTGGAAGGAATATGGAAAGAAACAGAAAACAGAGGCTGCATCAAGAGTGCTCTGTTCCTATACTCAGGAAAAATACTTTTCAGATCTGAAGATGAAATGAATTTGTTTCCAGACAAATGAAGGAACCACAAAAGGGGGGAGTACTCAATTCTAGCAGACCCACTCTAGAAGCAATACTAATGGATGATTTTTCAGCCAGAAAGAAAACAAAACCTAGATATTGTAAAGGGTGAAGAGTAATTAAAAAGAACAAATATAAAATTTAATTGAAATTAATACCATGTAAATGTTTTGTGAATTTTAAGATTTACAATGGGAATTAGAATATAGTAGATTAGGGGTGCCTGGGTGGCTCAGTCACGTAAGCATCTGACTTCAGCTCAGGTCATGATCTCATGGTTTGTGGGTTCAAGTCCCATTTTGGGCTGTGTGTTGACAGCTCAAAGCCTGGAGCCTACTTTGGATTCTTCATCTCCCTCTCTTCCTGCCCCTCCCCTGCTTGCATTCTGTCTCTGTCTCTCAAAATAACTAAAAATTTAAAAAATTATTAGAAAAATAAAATATAGTAGATTATATCATGATAAATCAAAGATGCATGTTATAATCTCTAAAGTAACTACAGAATACACGACATATAACTACCATGTTATTAGTGAACAAAAAAGGAACAATGAGAAAAAAAATGCAATCAATCCAAAGGAAGACAAGACAGGACAGTAAATAAATTATACAATAGTTTAGGTGAATGGAGAACCAATAATAAAATGATAAGGCTAAACCCACATGTATAATTAATTGCATCAAATGTAAATAGAGTAAATACTCCAATTAAAATTAAATAAAATAATATTAGAGTGAATAAAATAAAACATCCAACTATACAGCACTTCCAAGAAATAAATGCCTGATGAAAAATGGTAGAAAGTTTGAAGGTAAAGGGATGAGAAAAGATACATGTTATAAATGCTAACCAGAAGAAATCCAGTCTGTTTGAATGTGGACAAATGAGAAGCTAAGGCAAAATGCTTTAACAGAAATAGAGAGATACCTCATAACCAAAAAAAAAAAAAAAATGCAGTTAGTTAAGACAACATAACAACTCTAAATATGGAGTCATAGAATAAGAAAACATAGTATCAGAGAAGAATATAGAAAATATGAAAAATATATGGGGCACCCAGGTGGCTCGGTTGAGTGTCCAACTCTTGATTTCAGCTCAGGTCATGATCTCATGGTCATGGGATCCAGCTCTGTGTTGGGTTCCACACTGAGCGTGGAGCCTGCTTGACACTATCTCTCCCTCTAGCCCTCTCCCCCACTTGCTCTCTCTCTCTCTCCCCCTCACTCTCAAGAAAAAAACAACACAAAACAAAACAAACAAAAAAGAAAAAGAAAAATATGACTAATAAACCTGATATAATTGGTGTTTATGGAACATTATACTCAACAACATTCTTTTAAGCACATGGATAATATTTATAAAATTTTATCATATGCTGAGCTAATGATCTAAATATGATTTCAATTTATAAATATTATTTATAAAAGAACAAAAATATGAAAGCCAAAGAAAATAGAAGGAAGGATAAATACAAATTATGAGCAGAAATGAAAGCAAAAGGATTGTAAAATAGTCTTTTGGAAAAAAAAAAAACTAAAATGATATGCCCTTTTTGAGAATGATTAAGAACCCCCCATATGAGAAATAAAAAAAGAGACCATCACTAGGGATTCATACATATAATAAGAGGGATTTAAAAACTTTATGCTAACAAATTTGAAAATAACCATTTTCAATGCAAAGTTACTGAAAAGTATAATTACCAAGTAGACATAAGAAGGAATAGAAAATCTCATTGGATTTTTATTACACAATTTGAATGTGTTTTAAAATAATTTGGATTTGTTATTGTATAAGTAGGGTTGTTATTAAGATCTTCTAGGCTTAGATGGCTTCACTAGGAAATTTTACTATTAATTTAAGGAAGAAATATTTCTAATCTTCAAAAAATCTTACACAAAAGAAAAAGAGACAAAGCTTTCCAACTCATCAGAACCTTGATAAGTAAGCCTCACAAGGACACTATAAGAAAAAAAATAAAACTTTACAGGTCAGTCTCTCTTGGGGGACATAGATTCAGAAATTCTGAAGAAATAACTTTATTTAGAATTACATTAATGATAATATAATCCAATTAGTTATATTTCAGGAATAAGGTTGATAACAGTACCCAGTTGACAAAAATGCCTTAAGGTTTGAAGAGGAAAAATAAAACTGTTGTCATTTGCAGAAGATAAAATTTAATGTATAGAAAATGCTAAAGGATATTGTGGGAGGGAAAATGTGATTCTAAACCTTCACATCATATCATAACCCAAAATTAACTTCAAACAACTAATGTAAATAGATCTTAATGTAAAACTTAGACTCAATCTTATGGAAGAAATCTATTATCACATTGAGTTAGGCAAAGATTTCTTAGATGAAACACAAAATATACAAATTACAAAAGAAAAAAGTGCATAGGTTTGACTTTATCAAATGAGAAACTTTTGTGCTTCAAAATACATAGTCCAGAAAATGAAAGGCTAAGCAAAGACTTGGAGGAGAATTTACTGAACATGTCTGCCAAAGGATTGCATTTAGAATATATGAAGAACCCTTCAAACTGTAATAAGACAAACAATCTGATTGTAAAATGGGCAAAATGTTTGAACAGGCACTTTACTTAAGAAAGTATGGAAATAGCTAACAAAAAAAAAAAATACCACTAGAAGTTTCCAACATCACTAGTCATCAGGGAAATGCAAATTGAAACAACAATTAGACACTAGTACCTCTCCATTAGAATGGCTAAAATTAAAAAGCCTGACAATATTAAGAGTTGGTCAGTATGTGGATCCATTGGAACTCTCAAACATTGCCAGTGAACATGCAGAATGGTAGAGACTCTTTGGGAAACAATTTGACAGCACCTTCTAGTAACTTACTATAATGTTAACGTTACCATAATATGCACAATTCTATAGCTAGGTATTCACTCCAAAGAAAAACATGTGATTATAACGGCTTTATTCATAATATGATAAACCAATGGTGGCATATCCATTGCTTTGTGGCACACTGGAATGTAAATCCCTGGCTAAAAGGAACAGATTATTGATGCATGTGCATGCAACAACGTGGATGGTTCTTAAAAAAGCATTAATGCTAAGCGAAAGAAGCCAGACAGAAAGGCTATAAGTCATATGAATCAATTCTGATGGAACTCTGGAGCAGACAAACACTATTGAGACAGAAAGTAGATCACTGGTTGCCAGAGGCTAGGGATGGGTGAGGGAACTGCCTGCAAAAGAGAATGAGGGGATTTTTGTGACAGTAATAATGCTCCATATTATGATGATAGTGGTTTTACAACACTGAATGTATTTGTCAAAATTTACTGAATTGTAAAATTGAAATTGGTGAAATTTATTGAAGTTGTATTATACTATAAATAAAGCTAATTAAAAAAGAGATGGAACACACAGTGCAGAATATGTACATGGTATGCCACCATTGGTGGGAAACGTTAGTCTTTTCTATAATGTATAATAATTTTCCACCATGCCTATTTTCAGATTTTCTCTTTTGTAGGAATCTTCTGTCATTGACATTTTTTCCCATGTCTGTTTCCTTGCCTCCTTCCTCACCCCCTTCCAGAGTGAAGGTCAAGGTAGTTGACTTTGGAAATCACAATCTACTATTTTGGCCATTTCTCCCACCACTTAACCCCAGGATCTGCGTCTTCAGCTCCATTGAGAACTCCTGTCCCATCATACTCTTGCCTGAGGATTGTGTACACGGGCTTCCACAACGTGCAGGATTGTTTCCAATCTCATTAGCATTGGTTCCATGGGTCTGCAGACACAGGTGCAAACAGCTTTGTGGCTTCACTCCCATTTTACCTTCTTCGTAGCTTGCACTTCAGCCACATCCCATCACTTTGCTCTTCTTCAGGCATTACGTGTTCTGTGACCTTGTTATTTTGCAAATGCATCTACTTAGCCTTTTTGTATGACTTCCTTCCTTTCTTTTCTTCATCTGGCAAACTCTTACTCAACCTGGACAAACCAGATCCAATATTACCTCTTCTGTGAAAATCCATTTCTTTCCTATTTCTCCTCTGTTTACTATTTGCAAATATTGTGTCTTTGTGAAAATTGAGATATGATTAATATTCTCTGAAGAGGAGAACATTCTATGTAGGGACATACCAGACATAAAAATTACAAAGATGACCTCCACCCACAGATGTGTCGTATGTATAGATAGATAACCTTAAGTAAATGTTATAACTACACATAAATGGGATCAACTATGATGAAACTCTTGTGTTTTATATTTGTCACTCATCATTATGTCACAGATACCTTCTAATGTCCACAGAAAGAGATCTGTGTGCCATTTTAAAGGTTGCATAGTATTCTGTTTTATGTTTTCTTTCCTTAACTTATTTTCTGTGGGTGCACATTTAAGTCATTTCCAGCTGATCATATTATTATAAATAATGTAATGAGCATCTGCTGTGCTTTGAAAATGTCTTGACAAATGTCCCTGATCACACTGGATCATAATTATTTGTGTGCCTGTCTTCCCCACCAGACTATTATCAGTTCCCTGAGGGCAAAAACCACTATTTCTCTTGGAATCTCCAGAACCTTGCAGAGTTCCAGTAGGAGTTTAATATATATTGTTGAAAGTAAAAAAAGGAACAACTGGGTGGATGTTATAGAGTTGGGTGCACATGTTTGTCATCACGTGTTTTCACTTCTTACTCAGGTTTTCACTGGCCGTGAGCCTGATATCTCTTAGACATTATATAATCCTTTACTTGTTTCTAACCTCTTTTCACAGATGTTATTACCACTGACATAAATTCAATACCAAGCTTTAAGAATTAGCATATTGCCAAACCATGACTCCCCCATAGATTTTGGTGACCTCCAGAATAGATTTTATAAATTGCAGAGAAAAAAAATGCAGATACCTGATACTCATTGCCCTACCTGAAGCAGAAATGAATTTTTAAAACTGAAATTGTCAATAACAAGAAAAAACACATGGTATGCGTGTCACATACTATTTACAGCTGTTGTCTGTTATGAGTTCTCTGGAGCACCATTTGCTGCTGCAACTCAATGGTCTCATAAGTTTAACTCACCAATACAGCTATAAAATTGCTTTAAATCACAGAGGGGAAGAGAGAAAAATCAACTAGGAATGGCTAAAATGCTGCTTATGTCTTCATAGGAACCCACTGTTTTCCCCATTTTCTTCTTCTTTCCCCAGGATGCTCAGAACAGCCTGTTGGGTCTTGTGGTGTATTACAATATAGCAGATTATCAACCTGACTCTCCAGAGGAAAGGGACGTTGTGGACATCTCTTTGCAAGGGCTGCATTTGGTTTATTGACTAATGCACTGAATTGTACTGGGTATCAGGCAATGGAAGACAACTGGGACAGACAGTGAGGGTGTTCGGTTGGTATTGGAAATTTACAAGAGCTTAAGCTATTTTTTATTTCTTCTTGCAGGGCTGGGAGCATTTACTATTGTTGTTCAATATGCTGTAAATGAACTTAGTTCAAAAACCACAAAAAGAGTGATATAGAATTATAGAACTGAAAATAGGCTGCTGATTGGGTACGAATTCATCAAGGCTCTTTCTCAATAAGCTTTTTATTGGAGTGCCAATATGACTTGCTTTGGAAAGAGTGAGATGTGATTGTGAGCAAATGATATAGGGGGCCAGTTGGCCTTCAGTTAGGTTCAGCTCTGCTCAGCTAGCTAACTGTATATCTCTTTCTCCCTCTCAATATGCTTATTTAGGAAGCTCCAGTTAGCAAATCATTAGTCTTAGCTGCAGGACACCCCATCCAATACTCAATTTCATCAGAAACTTCCATAACTCATTTTGTAGACAATGGTGGGGCTGGAATTTGAACTCTGGAAATTACATCTCTAAAAGTTGTTCTTTACTTCAACAGACCATTCTGTTATTGACTCAACAAATGTATGGTCTACAATAACATCAGAATGATTTCATAAAGCACAGCCTTCTATATGTCTTTTTCCTGCTGAAAATCATCATGGACTCTCTGCTTCTTAAAGTAGTGGTTCTCACATGTTCCTTCCTGGAACATACATATCAAAATATCCAGAAGCAGTGAAGAAGCTCATGGTGGTGTAGGGTAGCTACTTAAGGAATTTTTCAAGAACCCAGGATCTTTCTGTGTTTATGGTCACAAAGCATGTGACTTTGGTTCTCAAGTGGACTTTCCCACCGGAAAGTATCACATCTATGTTTAATGCAAGAGGAAGAAGAAGATCAGGGAAATGAGACAAAGACTAAGACAGATTTGCCAACTGAAACTGTCCCTTTCAGTCAGATTTCCAGAAAGATTTACCCCCTATTACCATTTACATTTCATGGGCCATGATTCTGTCACATGACCACCCTTCCCTACAAGAGGATCCAAAAGGTTTGGTGTTTGAATGTAGGCACATCCTTTCATTGAATCTAGGCACATCCTTTCACCCCCATAATTGGGTCTGGTAGTCAGAAAGAAGGGGAGAAAGGCTATGAGACAGACAACCAGCAGGTTGTGCCAGGTGTGTAGTATATGTATGCATATATATTATATATAAAAAAAATCACAAGCAAACATTTACACATTTATCACTAACTATTGATTCGTCAGTAGACCCCATCACTGACCATAGCATACCAATGAGACACTGACTCCATGGTTGAGAACTTCTGATCTACAGAATAAAGTCTAAATCCCTAAATATATTAGGAAGACCTTACTAGTTTGACCCCAGCCTACTTTTCTAAATCCATGTGTTACCATCCTCAATCCTTTGTTTCAGCCACTTGTTTCCTTTATTCTTAAATGTCCTAATTTTCGCTTTTCTGTGTTCTTTGCATGTATCTTTTTCTTTGCTTAGAAAATGCTTTCTTACCTTCTCTCCTGTAGGGTGATACTCATTCTGCAAGACTCAGCTCAAATAGCATCACAGCTCTGGAAACATCCTTCCCTCTCTGTCAGATCTGTTTTTGGTACCTTATGTACACTTTCATTAGCACACTTTACCATTCATTATTTGCCCGTGTTTGTCACTACTGGCAAAGGCTATGGCCTCTTATGTAGCAAGGACTATTAAAACTTTTTATTATTTTTATTTATTAAATTTATTTTATTCAACTTTTTATATTCTGTGGCTCCTGTACTTCCCGGAATATGCTCAAGACACCTGCTTAGGAAAAAACAACCAAATATTATCCTCAATATATAAATGACCTTCAATGGGCTGACGTGACCTGCTCCCACCATAGTCGATAAAAGTGTACTGATCCCGGCTCCTCAAGCCTAGATCTCACTGGTTGTCAACAGATAGTGGTTTTTGTCTTAACTGATGATAATAGTAATACAATTCATGATTTCCTGTTCTTGAGCTCTGTTATTGGGTGTTATTCATTTTTGGCTTTCAATGTACAGAATTGGAGACACAGTTTGTTCCCTCAAAAAGGCTACTTTTTAAGGGTAGAAAAGCCATATTTAACTCAGTGATTTGAATGATATGGAAAGAAATGACTAGTTTAACTTTTAGACTGCTTAATAGCTGGGTATTTATACTTGGACAGTGCTTAGTTCTTGTCATCCAAGTGGGTTGAGAAGCAATCAGGAATTGGGTGAGGGTACAAAAGGAAAGGAGAGTCAGAAACATGCACATACATAAAATCGGACAAGGGGTTAGAGCAGATAGGGCGAATTTCTGGTATGATGCCACACTTTCTCCCCTCCTTCCCCAGTGGTGGACAGACACCATTAATCAATCAAAATACGCTTTTCATCTGAACCAAGATGTGGTCCCAGAATACACCTCAACATTACAATGGTCCAGATGTATTCTATCAACAAAGGAAGGAAGACAAACCCTTCTTTCTCTCATCAATGCATTCTCCATACAGTCTCTTCAGATCAATATGCTCCTTGTGATTGGGCAGAGAGTCTTTTCCTGTTCCCTTCTGAAAGGAAAGTATTGTAATTCCATGATTGAAATTCCAGGTGCTTCTTCTTGTTAAACCTTTCTCAAAGTTTGAGTTGAGTGTCTTACAGACATAAAGTTCCCAGCACAAGATCTATCTTTGAATCCCATTTCTACGGGGGAATGAGAGGGACCCTCGTACCCACAGACGCCGTAATTGAGGTGGAAGAAACTAACGTGTAGTGAATGGCGCGCGGTATTCCAAGTGCCATGTTTACATCTTTCTGTTTTTATAACAACCACACAAGATCAGTATCATTGTCCCCATTTTACAGAAGAGAAGTTAAATTATTCACCCAAGGTCTTATAACTGATAAGTATGAAGATAAGATTTAATTTCAGATCTGCGACATCCGGCATCACGTTGTTGGATTCTAGAGAGTTAACTGTTCCTTTGGTGATCTTGATAAAATCTGCTTCTTGTGTTCTTTTCATGCCACTAAGTACTTGTGCTTTTGATAACAGCCTTGAGCTTTAACTTTGTATTTTCTTGAGTCTTGCAGACTAGAGAGACAGATGGAAAATGGATAAGTGTAGATCAGATATGTATGGGACACAATCAGCCTATTCTGGACTTCATGCCAGTCAGGTGTAATTCCAGCCCCTGGGAGATTATCTTGTTGGAAATAGAAAGCATACTTAGGTTTAACTTTTTTGTGTTCCTTTTTCGGCAGGGCAGCGTCCATGCCAGGTGATCACGGCCCGAGTGCACCCAGGAGAAAGCAATGCCAGCTGGGTGATGAAGGGGGCCTTGGAGTTCCTGGTCAGCAGTGACCCTGTGGCTACACTCCTGAGGGAAAACTTCATTTTCAAGGTTATCCCCATGCTCAATCCCGATGGTGTCATCAATGGCAAGTATGTCGCACCCACCTCAACTGGGTCCTCATGTATGTCACCATTGTAACACATTGTGTCTCTCAGTGGGTGTGATTGGAGAGGACATACTCTGGCAGGAATAAATTCTCTTGGGCTTCTGTTAGCTGGTACAAATAACAACGTACTCCCCACACATATTGATGTCCTATCGGTTTCCTTTGAATAGAAGGGCATAGACTAATAGGCACTTAATGCCAGAGGGGTCCTAAGAAATAATCTCGTCTAACAATCTTTTTTTTTTTTTTTTAAAGGAGAAAATTAGTGTGCATGGTGATCAAGTGATTTGCCCAGGTCACATGGTAGAACAGTGGCAAAGTCAAAACTCAGATTCTGATTTCTTCACAGTTAAGACCAGTGCTTTCATTTATTTACTAATATTTACTACAGAGGAATCTTTATTGAGTTGTATTGTACTGGATTCTGCATACAGCTCCAGTAAGGGTGTCACCTTATCTGAATGGGATGATTGTGTGGTTGAAAGTAGCTGTATAAGCAGATGGAAGGAGTGGTGCTCCTCATGGCATTCCTGCATGCCTTCGGATCACATTAACAGGAAAGATGAAGTCCAGTGTCTGATGAGGTCTTTTGGAAGGAGCAGCATTTTCAGAGTTTGTGAGCTAAAGCCCAGATACCAGAGCACGTCCCCAAGGTCCCACTGCCGGTGGATAGGGGAGGCAGGATTAACGTTCACAAATTCTCAACCCATGGGGAAAGAGACACAGACTCTTCCTGTGGTCACAGAGGATTCATTTTACTATAGGAATGGGCATTGGTATTCTTAGAGAAAAACAGAACATAAGGTAAATAGAAATTTAACTAAAAGGAAAATTGCAGAAGCTATAAATGAAAAAATAACTTATAATTTAAGTGTCAGTATTGGGGGTGCCTGGGTGGCTCAGTCGGCTGGGCATCTGACTTTTTATATCTGCTCAGGTCTTGATCTCAGTGTTGTGATTTTGAACCCCATGTTGGTCTCTGCGTTGGACGTGAAGCCTACTAAAAAAAAAAAATGTCAGTATTGAAGAAGCAAAGCAAAAGTTTAGAAAACTGAGAAAATAGAGCAATATTAAAAGGCGAAATGAGATAAAATGAGAATTATTAAAAATATATAAAAAAGAAAACAAAAATTTCAAAGAGATAAAGTTAAAATGGCTTCAACTAAGTAAAGAGACTGTTTTAAGAAAGATAAAATAGTAATTAATTTCTTTAAGAGAAAAAGTGAAATACATGTTAAACAGCTGAGAATAGACTCGCTTCAAAGGATAAGCACAAAAAAGAATACTGGTAAGTTAAAAAAATAGAAATAAAAAGATGATAAAATATAAAAAGAGGATCAGAATACATTCCAAATGATAAAATATGTTAAACTATGCCAAAATGCAAGCAAGTCAAAGCTACAGACTTTAAAAATAAAATTTTAATAGATACAAAAAAAAAAAAGGCAAAGAAGTTAAGTGATTCATTTGTTCATAGCAAGTTTCTTGGTTTTTTAGTTCCCAGACTCCTTAGCTTTTGGTGGAGGTTTTTGATGGGCTGAGAGCAGGGTCCTTCCTCTTTTCCTATGGTGACCAGTTGGCCTTCAAGTACATGTGAGGAGCAAGACACCAAGCCTTTCCAGTCAAGAGCATTAATTAGGCCTCTGGTAGCAATTAGCCTTCTTAGATCTCAAGCTGGACAAAACTCTAGAGCACTGTTCTCTTCTGGTCCAACAGAAGTCAGTGGGTTCCTGCCACGTGCTGCATTAGCCCCAGAGAACAGGTCTAGCACATTAATGAGTGACTCCTCCCTGTGTGAGGGGCCCAGGATTTCACTAGCAAGCTCACTCAGTCTAAACGGATGGAAAACAGCTATGCAAGCCATCTTGAGGGATGTGATCCCATTTCAGCACGTTCTCATCCAAGTTGGCTCTTTTCTGAAGTTTCTCTTTCCATTGAATTGTCTGGGGACTAGTAGAGAATGGAAAGAGTACTGGGTTTAGAGTTATAACCCCAGTTGGAATCTGGCTCTTCTCCTGACCTACTCGCTTTTGTCTTCTGTTGGAAGAATAAGGTAACATGCTCCCTGTCGCTCTGTCTGGGAAAATGTCTCATAAGCCTGAGACAGTATTCAAACTCAGGGATAAGTAATGTAGTTTCTTCCATTTCAACTGCTCACACCTCCAAATCAGGGGCTTGATCCAGGTCTTTGGTTGAAAGGTTAATGTGGTCTCAGTCACAGAGCATCCTCCTGGCCTGGACACATTTTTGTCTGGACACAGCTGGTTGTTTTGGACTCCCTCATGGCAGGCCAACTACTTCTCAGTGACACCGCCATTCATCACCATTACCATTATTTATTATGACTAAAATTACCTTTTCTTTTAACGTAGCATCTTTTCATCATGGAGCTCAAGGCCTGTCATAGATCACTTGGATCACTCCAACAATTTTGGCTGAAAGGGACTTGGAAATCATAGCATTATTCTACTGACAGGAAACCCACAGGTCATAGCACATCACTAGCAAAGACCTGAGACTGCAATGGAGGCATAACATCTCACAGTAAAAGCACTGAAAGGTCTCAGCTCATGAAGCCTTCTTAAAACCTACCAGACATGGTTCATTGAACTTCTACTTGAACTTCTTCTGTGATTGACATTCCATTTCAGGGCATGTCCGTTCTGCTGTGCATCACTAGGTGGTTTTGTGTTTTCCTGTGCTTTGATCTTTGCCATGTGAACCTCAGACACTTTATACAGTATTACCTTGGGATACCCCATGGGTAATATTGAATCCCCCTTTTACATACCTTAACACCCCCATATGAAGTCCTCTCTGAGTTTAATGCAGTTCACCTAAAGGTTGCTTAGGTGATATTGTTTCTGATGTACCGATCTTCAACAGTTTTCTCGGGATGCGTTTTAACTAAAAGATTTCTTAAAGGTAACTGAACTGAACTGTGTGTGGTCTGAACAGCAAAGAAACCATCTTTGCATAAAGATTAGAGAGCCTAAATCCGAGTTTGGTACTTAACTTACTGCATTGTACTCTTCTTTCACAAATAATCATGGGCCCCCATGGAAAATGCAAGAATGTGTAGAAACAGAGTAGTTTCCTTTTGTGGCGATGGTAATGGAGCCTCTGAGGATGGCTGAGAGGTTTTGATAACAGTGGTCAGGGAGACAAAGCCCAGGTTTTCCAGCAAAAATACTGTGGGTCTTGCCAAGGCAAAGATCTCTTAGCAACGCATGTCTGTAACAGAAAAACAGAATACAAAGATGGTTTCCAAAAGAAACAATCTACCATCTTGCTGGCCTGGTTGATTATATAGAATTGGGCTGAGTTCTAAGTAATCCAGGAAGATCATTGACTCATCATTCTTTTCTACACGGGATAAAAGACCAGGGGGTCAACAAATCGGGTCAGGGCAGAAGTGATAATGGTGGCTTGATCAGAGTGTGATGTGGGGAAAGGAAGGTGATTGCTTAATAGGTTGGCATGGCATATAAGTGAGGGGTTGAAGAAATCTAGCATGGTTCTCAATTTTTGGACTTTTGTTGTTGGGTTGAATGTAGTGACAAAATAATTTTTATAAAGTCAACACACAGCCCGGCATTTTATTCACAGGAGAATCGGAGTATATTGATTCTTAGTATATATACAACTCTGCCAACTTGATTTTCTTCTTCAAGGCCATTGTGGAACAGAAACAAACAACAATAAAGAGCAGAGAGCATACTATGAGTAAACACACCAAGGTATTAAGAAGTAATAGCTGAATGCTCTGGGGGAAACAAATGAAACTATAAAAATCAGATAAAAAATCTTGACAATTTAAACTATCTGGGACCATTTAAAGTTAGTGCCAATATTCTTTTACTCCACTGTGGGTTGTAAAGGCTTTATTTTACTACAATAAGAGAACTCACAGATTTTACCTAAAGAAAAAAATCACTCAGACCTTTTATGGGCCAAGAAAGAACCTGTTCTTTTACATAGATTTCTTATGTAATTGTAAATATGACCCCAAAAAGCAAGTTTTCTTATCTAATTTCTAGATGTGAAAACTTGAGTACACAGGAGTGAAGTCTTGGGTGCAGTTTGAGGAGCTGGTGTTACAGAGACAGGACAAGAACTTCTGTCTGTCCCATACCACTTTTCTGTAGGGATTTAAGGCATTAGAATGAAAAAACAAACAAAGAAAAACTTAAAATATTCTAGCTAGGAGGGTTCATGTATATTATTTGGTCCCAGTCCTTCAAATGTTAAGGAAACTGAAAGTAGAGGTAAAAAAAAAAAAAAAAAATGAGTTATCCCATATTAAAAAGCTAATCCAAGGCAGAAATGGCATGAGAAATTGTCTAGATAGCTGAAACACTGAGGTGTTTGTGTACATGTATGTATACAGACACCTGTGCCCAAGGTTATATGGCTAGCTTGTGGCACAGCTGGGCTTTGAACCCACTCTGTCTAACTCCGTAGCCCATGTTCATTTTGGTCGACCAGCTCTTCCCAACCTTGGATGGAGAAGCAAGTATAGCCTCAGCCCTGCTGACTGTAATCATGTGGTCTCCGAAATTAGTCTTGTTGACTTGGACCTTCATATCCGGTGTGCTGGGGAAAAACCAAGACGCAGCCTTGCAGCTTTCTGTGATTTGGGCCCAGAATGAATGAACTGGCTCATCCTCAGTCTTCTTTCATGGGATCTGAATTTCCAGCCTGTCTTTGACCTTGACATTGCCTTGTCCTGCCAGCCTTCTCCATTGGAGAATATATCCTTTCTTGTTACTGCCAGCTTTTGGCGGTAGGCAACACCCAGCTAATTTTGAATACTTTTCGTCGTGGAGTTTCCATGCCCATTCTGTGGTATATTTTGATGCAGCTGACTATTCATGATCACAATGGACTGATAATTATCTCCACTGGGCTCACTTCAGCGTGGGCAGATCCATGTCTCTTCCCTCCTGTTGTGATATGCTCAGGGCTCCCTCGAAGATGGCCTCAACTCTAACCTTTTAATGTATTTCAAATCTCTTCAATATAGTAACATTTAGTAGTGGTTAGTTCTCAGGCTTTGGGATCTCGCAGATCAGTTATATTTGAAAAAAATGGGCCATAGTAAGTATGTAATTTTATTATTTGCTTCCATTTGCACAAGAATGGGAAATACTCACTGAATCCCAGACAACAGACTGGTGAGAAGTTCCACATCAGGTACTGCTTGGGC
Source organism: Panthera onca (assembly GCF_046562875.1). NCBI lineage: Eukaryota > Metazoa > Chordata > Mammalia > Carnivora > Felidae > Panthera > Panthera onca. Next base: position 8,920,795 of record NC_138344.1, on the reverse strand, counting down.
TGACAACCCACCTGCACGCGATCATACAAGTAACCTGGGGGTTTGTCTGCTGGGTCTTGAGATCATGGCAGATTAATGCATACTTAGTATTTGTACTGTGATCCATGGTGCTACTGTCCATAAAAGTTCCCTGTGAGTATCAGCAATGTAATCATTGACTGGATTGGTTATTCCTATCGTCAAGCATCCTGAAAAGAAGCAGGTCATGGAACAATAAAAGATGTCTGGAAAATGGGCTTTTAAGGAGAAGAGATAATTCCTCTGAGCTTGAAATTGGAGAAACTGTGGTCTAACCAGAGGTCACAGAGGAAAAATGGCATCTGCCATTTGGAGGAAGCCAGAAGAAGGAATCCCTTAAGTGGCTACTTGAGAATGAGAACACTTCTACCAATAATCAATTTTAAATATTCTATGAGTAGTTATCTTCTTTTTTAAAATTTTTTAATGTTTATTTATTTTTGAGAGAGAGAGAGACAGAGCATGAATGGGGGAGGAGCAGAGAGAGAGGGAGACACAGAATCTGAAGCAGGCTCCAGGCTCTGATGAGCTGTTAGCACAGAGCCTGAGGTGGGTCTCGAACCCACAAACCATGAGATCATGACCTGAGCCAAAGTTGGACGCTTAACCAACTGAGCCACCCAGGCACCCCTGCAAGTAGTTATCTTCTGTTATATCATTTATTCTTTAGTAAAGTGTTAATATGGCTTTCTTCTTGTTTTAGCCATGCTATTGAGATTGAGAGAAAGTATCTATGCCCAAGACTGGTGAACGGGATGAAAGGCAGTCATACTTAGAGAACTTCCTAAGGGAACAGTAGATAATAAATACAATAGATATGTTTTCAGGGTTATGCTCAGAAAAACTGGGACATCAAAAAATAAAATAGCTTTATTGTTCTCTCATTATGAAAATGGTCCATGGTACAGCCAAGATATTAGATGTTTCAAAAGATGAGATTTGGTTCAAAACAGATGGCAGAAGTCTAAAATTTCAAAAAGGGATACAAAAGAAGCCAAGAGATTAATAACTGCAGGATAAGGGACCACCTGCAAGGGGGTGGGAGCAGGGGGAAGAGGTGGAGTGACCGGAACCCGGCGGCTGGAGGGCTCTACGAGGCTGGTGTTTGGAACTCTGAGAAGGGGTCTGACCTGGCAAGGGCTTCAGTGGCCCAGAAGGGACAGCTGAGAGGGTGGAAGAGGGTAGAGTGACCTGTGTCTGAATGCCAAGGGGACGTATCTGCCCACCGCTGTCACCTGCAAGAGGACAGTGATGCTGGTACCTTCCAGCCTGGGATGCAGAGCTTGAACCAGCTGCCTGCTGCTGCTGTAGTCTTATTAACTGGAACTGGAAAGCAGGGGCAGGGGGTATCCTTTTCTTCTTCTCCCTGCCTTCCTCTCTCCCTGGAGTACCTCCTGTTGGCAGAACCTACCAGGAGGCCAACTGGCAAGGGAGTCTGAGCATTGTAATTTGCACTTTAGCTGCAGTGTGACAGGGCAGAGAGCTCAGATGGTTGGTGAAAAGCAAGAAAGGGGACACCTGGGTGGCTCAGTTGGTTGAGTGTCCCGCTTCGGCTCAGGTCATGATCTCACAGTTTGTGGGTTTGAGCCCTGTGTTGGGCACTGTGCTGTCATTGCAGAACCCACTTCAGATCCTCTGTCTCCCTTTCTGCCCCTCACCTGTGTTCTCTCCCTCTCCCTCTCCCTCTCCCTCTCCCTCTCCCTCTCCCTCTCCCTCCCCCTCTCCCTCTCCTCCCCTCCCCCTCCCCCTCTCCCTCTTCCTCCCCCTCTCCCTCTCCCTCTCCCCCTCTCTCCCTCCCTCTCCCCCTCTCTCCCTCCCTCCCTCCCTCTCAAAAATAAACATTAAAAAAAGTTGAGAGTGCCACCTCGCCTTTAAAAAAAAAAAGAAAGAAAACAAGCAAGCACAAAGCATCCATTAGCTGAGTTCTAGACATGGACCAGCATCGGGCTCATTCCTGTATACATGTGACTTCTTTGTTTTCAAAAAGTAGAATGGTTTCTTTTATGGTTTCTGATGCCAGAAAAAGAAATGATGCATCATTATTGTAGAAAATTCCAGTGTTGAGAAGAAGCTGAAAGAAGAAATTAAAAAGCACCCAAATTCAAGGCTATTGCATTGCATTACTTCAAGGAACATTGTTCACATGATCATCTCTGATAATTACATAGCATTTCTGGAATTTTCCAACATGGGGTGCTTCCCAAATCAGGCTGCCCAGACATCAACGCTATTGTCAACTTGGAGAAGATGTTTGTAACTTGACAGCTTCAAGTATATCAACTATCTCTTTTTAATTATATATAATTATATATTATATATTATATATTATATATGCCTAATAACACACACACACACACACACACACACACACATATAAACTTAAGTAAAATCATACATTTTATAATATAGTTTATAAGCTAAAAACATCTTGCTATGGAAAAAAATAAAAGCAGCATTATTAGTTTTTTTAAAAAAAATTTAAATGTTTATTTATTTTTGAGAGACAGAGACAGAGTGTGAGCAAGGGAGAGGCAAAGAGAGAGGGAGACAGAGAATCTGAAGAAGGCTTCAGGTTCCGAGCTGTCAGCGCAAAGCCCGACATGGGGCTCGAACTCACAGACCAGTAGCGAGTTCATGACCTAAGCGAAAGTCAGGCACTTAACCAACTGAGCCACCCAGGAGCTCTGGGTGTTATTAGTTTTTAAACTAGCAATGTCATAGTATTGATGAGCTTTTAATGAATTTAAACAATTCTCCATTATAAATAATAGGGGAATATTTTTGTTAATCTCTTGGTGAATTTCTCTGGCTATTTCCTTATGATAAGTTCTCAAAGCAGTCTGTTGAGTTGAATGTTATGCATATTTCATATTTGATACATATTACCGCCAGATTATTTAGAAAATGTGCAAATATATATCCCCACCACCGGTGGGTGAAAGTACCTGTCCCCATACCATTGTCAACACTGCATTTTATCAATCTTTTTAATTTTTTGCCAATCTTATACGAGAAAAGTATGATTTTAATTTTGATTTTTTATACTTATGAAACAAATCTTACTCCCATTTTGTAGATGAAAAAACCCACAGAAGCTAAAGATTGCATGGCATGCACGAGGTCAACCACATAACTGATGTTTCAGAGTCAGGGGTTAAACTCTGATGGGCCTGGTTGCAAAGTTCATCTTCTTTTCACTTGGCTGTGAGCTCCACTTATTACAAGGCTTCCAGGCAGTTATTTTGGTGACTCTCTTCTTGAATGTTTTTAGCACAGAGTCTGGGAAGTGGTTAGTGCCTAATAGATATGTGTTAAGTCTAATCCTGGGTGCACCTGACCTTTTAAAGTATTTTAAGGTGTAGACCTCCACATAGATAATTCTAGACCAGAGCAAGGATTATAAAAGGCTTTAAGCCAATTCTGTTAGAAATTAACTGTTGGATCCATATTTAGTTAAATATTAGCACTTAAGTATTGGTATCCCACCAATAATGTTTTATTATGTTAGATGGCAAGGGATAATTTGTATTCTACCCATGTGAGGGGTGGTTCTTGTTGAACCTGTGGACATTGTAATTACTTGGTCTTCTCTTTTTCCTCTCTGTCTTAGTCATCATCTACCGTCTTGGACAAACAGCTGAGGACACATCAGGGCCCTGGTGTATTGTCTTGGCAGGTCTCTGACAGGTTAGGGTTTAATAAGTATGGGTCCTCTGGATCCTTCCAAGCTGGCAGGATTTATGCCCTCAGAGCCCCTGTTGGGTCCTGTGGGTCTTCTATGGACCCACTGTCCATGTTTGGCTTCTGAAGCACCGATTTTCAGTGTGTTTATGGGTGTGAGCTCTGTAGTATTTCCTGCAAAGCAAAGGCAGTAGACCAGGGATCCTCTGTAGAGCGTAGAAAGAGGGACAGGAAAAAGCAAGAGGGACCAGTAAAGGCAGAGGGAGACTAACTGTCACATGGGCACCCTCTCAGTAGGTCTCCATTTTCCTCAGCAAGGCACTGTGTCCCCCTCTCTGAAGGCTTAGATGACCACAAGCTGGAGAGCCTATCAGGAGAAAATTCTCCATGCTGTGTGGCTTCTGGGATGCTGAGTGATGGAATCCTTGTGGGATGCACCAATGATACTGATGGTCATGACGAAATGCCATGAAATGATGTGAGAGCAATACTCCCCTTTAAAACACTTATTCCAGAGTTTCAGCTCCAAGTTCTTCCTCCAGCGAGGCCAGGGGAATTCAAAGTTCCTGCTGTGGAATCTCCCTGTGGAATGTTTGTGAGCCAGAGATCATATTTCTTAGCAAGTAAAGCTTAGCCTAGAGCAGTCAGCCATTCTCTTACCTTGGGGCTCAATGGCCCTTCCTGGGAGCTACAAGGAACATAAAGTTGAAGTCATGTACTTTTAAAATTTAGACTACTTTTGCCAGTTTTTACTGTTTGGAACAGATCAGAGTTATCAGTGGATGGATATTTTTGTTCTATTTGTTTTTAGGACAAATAAAATATTTGGGACATGGAACAGATGTTGGCTATTTGGATGGCAAGGTCAGTCTGGATCTGATTCTACTCTGTTTGTGTGTCTCCGTGTTAAGGATCTTTGGGGAGACATGGGCAAAGGGTATTTAATCTCTTTCTCTTTGCTTTACTTGCCTTCCTTATATTTGAAAATGGGGGGAAATGTTACTGCGATCCAGAAGGGATTATTTGCTCTGAGGAACTATAATTTTCTCCGTTTACCTCTTGCCTTCACTGGAAAAAAAGGTCTCAGTCCATTTCAGATGCTAAGATATTCTCGTACATACAGAAAGGGAACATTTATAGGAATATTTTAATCTCACAAATTGTTTTTTACAACTTTATAAAGTGAAAGGCAGATACACACTTAAATTTTTTTGAAAGATGCAGAAGTAACTTTCTTTTTTCCCCTTGAATTCTTGCCTTCCAAATGTCTGTCAGTAATTCTGAAATCATGGTCTACAGGGATTTTGTGGAACATCCAAGATTTTCCTACGATGTGGAAGGAAGTAGAGGGATCCATGAAGAAAATGGTATTTAGCATGGCTGTCCAAACCTCTGTATGTGCCTTGTAGCAACAGTGTGGGCTAAGACAACATCGAGGGTCCTGGTTCTAGGGAGAAATGTGGCATACTCAATCTTGCAGATGAACGTATTCATACAGATCAAAATAAAAATTATTTGCTCTGGGAACTCTTAAGGTCCTGCTGCTAAGTCATTTGCATAGTTTTAAATGATGCATAGTCCTAGGGGCAGGGAGTTGTGGGAGAGTTTCCCAGGGGCCTCCTTGCTCACACCCATTCGTAAGTACAGAGAAGGAGTCAGGAGCTTGAGTACTCCATTTGCCTTGCTCAGACATCGCAGTTCTGAACAAATATTACTATTTATTATTCCTAAATTTAGGGTTATTAATTATATCAGCATAAACCTAATTTATGCCATCATAAACAGCAATAATAAATGCTGCCAAATGCTAATACCCAGCTCTTGCCAACTGTGCCTGTAGTTGATGGGTTTCCACCCCCCCCCCCCCACTTCCCAGAAGCATTAAATTAAAAATGATTCAATGTTGCAGAATCATTGATCAAGTTCGGGCTGAGGCTCTTGGGGAAATGTGCTTGTTTGTTAAATGCTTTGCTCCCTCATTGGCTGGGCAGCTTCTCATCTCTGTATCCTGCTGCTTCTCCTTTCCTGCCCAGAGGAGGAAGAAGTGGCAGAAGGGATGTAGGCAGGGAGGGAGGTAGATGAAACCCTATTCTTCCTTCTCAATTTCCCTTTCAGACATCTCTTTTCTCACCATCCCCTTGCCTAACACTTTCTTTCAACCTACACTTAGAAGTCTTTATAAAGCAAACCCTTGGGTATAATATGGATGTGTTATTTCTCAATTCCCATTGCATCTACCATGTATTTAGTGATGTATGTTGCATGGCTCCCTGAAATATATGAGAGTCTATATCTGAAGAATGGGAAGCACAGCCCTAAGAAGCCATGCCAATACTGAGGGTGCTTTTTCTTTTGCCATTTACTCTCGGGGCGCTCTGCTTTCACCGGGGAAGAGGGAGAGCCTGTCCCCTTGCTATCAGAGTCATAATAGATCTCACTGCCTTTCGCAAAGGAAATAGTTTGTGCTTTTCCTTATTTTGATGACTTTTTTTTTTTTTTTTTTTTTTTCATTTGGGATGATTGTGATTCCATATAAGGAATCCCCACTGGGCAATCAGAAGGCACAGGCTCTGGTCAAAATTAGTTTCTTTTCAGCCATGTGGCTTTGGACAAATCACTTAACCTCTCCACTCCTGTTTCTTCAACTTATTAAGAGGCTACTAAGCCCAGCCATGGCACCTCACCTGATTAGTGTCATGATCAAATACTGTAGTACTTTCAAACTGTTAAGCACTGTCTGAAAGTATAAAAGTAAAGAGTCCTCTGATTGTGTCCTAATGCTTGAATTTCAATGGTGGGCCATGCAAAGCTCTTCTCAATAGTGGAGACAAGCAAGCTTAATGATCTCATAGCTTTCATCTCTCAGTTCTTCAAAGAGATCTAAGGTAAGGTTGCAGTGAGATAGAAACACTGTAGAGGGAGGGACAAGGTCCAAGGTGAAAAAAGTGAAAGAGACTCCTTCATTTAATATATAATGTAATTATGTAATTTTATATATCATAATATATAGTATATCGAATATTTCCATATATAATATACACATATATTTTACCATGTAATATATATTAAATTATATATGTGTACACACACACAAAACTAAAACTTTGCTTGTCCTTGTAATTTTTAAAATTATGGAGAGGATGTAGGATTGAGTAAATTGTATAAAATATATAGCAGTAGAGAAAGCTTAGAACTGGAAGAATTCAGCCAATGCCTTTTTCCCTCCTCATTCCTACTCTTAAAATAGATTTAGTTTTCCCATTGGAATGGACAAAAGCCTGGCTTCTTGCCTTTTAGAAGTCAGGACCATCTCCCATAGCGTTTCAGGGTGTTTGTCATGAGCAGTGTCCGTGGTTGGGGGGACCGGTCTTAGCCTGGGGACTGCCTCCCCTGTGTACCCAGCCTGAGTATCACAGCCCTATGGTCCACCCCTCCCTGGGAGCACCACCCCCTCCCTATTCCCAGGAAAGTGCACCCCATCAGGAACCAGAAGGAATTGCACCTGTCAGGCTGGCACTGAGGATTTGCCTGGGGCCTCTGTTCTCCCGTTTTGGGCCCTTGGGCTGGAGGCCAGAATTTACAAACAGGAAAGTCAAAGGTAGCATATGAGCCTTGCTAATGTGAAGCCACCCTCCCTGGCCTGACTTCCAGGTTGTCTTTTCCTTGGTTATTTATCTCTCTGAGCCACCTAGCCCTTTTGAATTATTAGCCTTATTCCTTCATTGCCCTGCTTCCTTCTTGCAAATATGCTCCTATACATCTTCACTCCGCAGGAAACACTTTCTTTTCTATTTACAGCTTCTCCCTGCTCCCTACCCCTCCCCCTGGCCCAATAACGGCCAAGGAGATAAATAAGAAACATAACTCTTTTTGGCTATTATTTTTTTTGTACTCTGCACAGTAATATATATAATAACAAGAAAACAAATCTTATTACTAAAGTAATTACAATAAATACAGAATAACTGAGTGGAGCCTAAGGAAGGGGGGATGTCAGGGGAGTGATTGCAACAGGATTTTAAAAATTTAATTTACTAGTGCCAGTCTCACCGCTCTGTTGATGCTTCCCTTAGGAGGCTGTGTCTAATTAGAGAGGGTTGTTACTGCTTTTTGAATACACCCACCCCTAGCTGACTTACACCTTGGGTCTTTAAAGGGGAATTCTGGCCTGAGGAATCCCTTGAGAACTTTCCTTGGTAGCAGCCCTATGTTGGGAACAGCAGCATTTATTACGTTAAGTTGTATTATCATCAAAGCTTGGGAATTGCAAAGAATTCCTTGGCATGCTTCCCTCTGACTGTAGACAATCTTCCCCGTAACCACCCAAACAGATGGGTATTCCTCCTGACACCCGTGACTCTGAGTAGAGGTGGTGGGGCACCCCTCAGCGAGACCTGCTGGAGCTGACCAAGTCTCCGAGTTAAAATCTTTCTCTTGGAGGCCAATCTAGTTTTATCTGAGAGCAGTTTGTGCCCATTTGTTCTTGCATGGTCTGCAGTAGAAACGGGGACTGTCATTTTTCTTCATTAAGTAGGACTATCATCCTGTTGATGAGAGCCATCTTTCCAAGTCCTTTTGAGAAACTCCTGAGTTCACTTCTCCTCTCAAACCTAAATCCTATATGGTGTGCATTTAGTCTCAACACATCATATTTTTTAACTATGATATAATTGCCACTGTGTGGTTTCCAAGTTACTCTTGTGTGAGGAGGGCAGATTGGGCAAGGGTATGACACCTTAACCACACTTCTCAGCACCATGTCAACCCAACTGCAGCCCCAGACACACTTTTTTTTTTAAGTTTATTTATTTCAAGGAGGGGGGAGGGACAGAGAGAGAGGGAGAGAGAGAATCCCAAGCAAGATCCATTTGTCAGCATAGAGTCTGACGGGCTCGATCTCATGAATTGTAAGATCATGACCTGAGCTGACTGAAACCAAGAGTTGGATGCTTAACTGACTGAGCTACCCAGGTGTCCCTTCCAACACATTTTTTTTTAAGTTTATTTATTTATTTTGAGAGAGAAAGAGAAAGAGAGAGAGCGGGCAGAGAGAGAGAATCCCAAGCAGGCTCTGCACTATCAGCACAGAGAGTGATACAGAGCTCAACCCCACAAACTGTGAGATCATGGCCTGAGCCGAAATCAGGAGTCTGACACTTAACCAGTTGAGCTACCCAGCCGCACCCCACCCCCCAAGTGCATCCCCAACCAAACGCACTTTCCAATTCATCACGTGGGCATGTGCTTCACAAACTTATTCTGGCTGTTCAGTCTTAGTCATCTTCACACTTGAAATCTGGGACAAATGCACAGTTTCAACAGATGTCCCTCAGCCTCCTCTCCCAGCCGTCACTGTCACCACCGTCTCCACAATCACAACCAATATCAATGAAATGAAAATGGCCAATATTGCTTGAGCATTTAACATGTGCTTGAAAAGGCTAAACATTTTATACACATTACCTCTTAATCCTCACAGCAGCTCTCTATGATACATACTAATATGATTTTACTCATGAGGAAGCTACTATTTTAAGGGCAAAATAAATGTCTAAGAGCATACAGAACACAGACACTAATTGAGTAAAGAGGATATTGAATTACTGTGTGTGTGTGTGTGTGTGTGTGTGTGTGTGTGTATGTGTATGTGTGTGTGTGATTTTAGAACCCGCCAACTCAACCACTACATTATACAAGAAATTAAGAAGCTGGTAGAATCTTACAATATTAATATTGGATGGGCTCTTGAATTTCAACAAATCTGGACGCGTCCCCTCTCTATGGAAGACAGAAAAAAGATTCCCAATAAGGTTCAGTAGGTCTTTAAATTCTCACGGTGTTAGAGATACATTGAGAAGTCAGACCTAAAAATCCACCCCCCACCCCCACGAATGGCCATTGAATGGAAGGATAACGTATTTGCGAACTCTGCAGATGTTATGCATAATGTCATGCACGTAAAGCAAAGATAAGTGCTTTCTTCAGACAGAGAACATGGGGTTCTGCACAGAAAAGGATAAAATGTTAGAAACACTTCATTCTGTCTGAGATGGCTTCTCAGAAGTGGTCAGACATCAGAGAGCTTAAAGAGAGGAGTCAGAAGGTCCTTGGAAGGACAGTGAATATTTCTCCAGGCTAACATTTCCCAAACTGGTTCTGAGGGATACTAGTAGATTGGTACTAATAGACGTTTCATTAAAAAAGGGTGGTCTGTTGGAAACTATATTTCAGATTTCATTTACATAGATTTTTTTATTGTATAACTTACTAGCTCTGTTGACATATTAACGTGCATGGAGACTGTCTAATAAGAGACGGACTGTGTGGCATTGACTGAACTTATTTGAACAGGGTTCCATTTGTTGATGCATATGTAAGATATCTAAAGGATTATTAGTGATCCTTCAACCTGGGAAATATTTCTCCAGCCTATTAACTGAGATGCAGACAGAAAACAAAGTGTACTTATAAAGAAGCACATTAGCATAGTGGCTGAGAACATGAATTCTGGACCTGGATTACTTGGGTTTACTGCTGATTAGCCCATGTGACCTGGGACAAGAACCTGGCATGGGTTGGGTTATTTGGGGAAACAGACTCTGACATGGAGATTTGCTGTAGGAGGTTTATTGTAGTGTCTTCTTGGGAATGGGGGAAGCTGGATCAGGCATAGGGTAGAGTTGAATTATGGCACAGTTACTACTGAGTTCTTATAACCAGTGAGGAACTCTGTAGCTGGGATGGCTTTTCAGTATTATGGATTAAGGCAAGTAGTTGGAGACTGTCCGTGTTATATCCCACCAGTGACCAATCATTGAATGTGCGGCACCTCCGGAGAGGGGGTGCAAACTTGGGCAAGAAAGGTCCCTTTGAGAACTGTTGTTGTTGTTGTTCTTCTTCTTCTTTTTTAATGTTTGTTTATTTTTGAGAGAGAGTGTGAGTGGGGGAGAGACAGAAAGAGAGGGGGACACAGAATCTGAAGAGAAGGCACAGAACCTGATGAGAGCCTTGAACCCATTAGCTGTAAGATCATGACCGGAGCCAAAACTAGACACTTAACTGATTGAGCCACCCATGTGCCCCTGTATGAGAACTGTTCTTAATGGAGGTACACAACTGTGAGCCTCAGCAACCAATGGCAGCTGAGGAATGAGTTATCTGGTTCTAAAGGAGTACTTTGAGGGACACACTACAGCATCCATTGTGCTTTACTTTGCTCATCTGTAAAATGGGAATAGCAGCAGTATCTTCATAAGGTCTTTGTGAATTAAATGAGTTATTATACAATGTTCCTGATATTTACTAATGCCATATCAGTTTTACAAAAAGATAAAAAAATAACACAAGATAAATACTAGTTGTTTACCATGGAATTCACAATTATCGTTAAACTAAAAACTGAAAGAACAAAGAGAATAAAATTTTTACATTTAGTGAATTAAAAACAATTTCGGTTCCTGTATGTCACTATAGAGTCATAGCTTCCTTAGTCTGGGACAAAGAAGCTTTTACTGCATTCTCTGGTGTGTTCTTTCTCTAATGTAATTATCTGATGAGAGCAGACCACTCCTTCAGAAGCCACTCCCTCAGTCCATATATTTAGTAAAAAAAAAAAAAAAAAATTCAATTCAGGCCAAGATGTGAATTGAATCGAGATTGCTAGATATTGATTAGTGTCTATGAAGTTGATTGCGATGTTGCCCCAATCTAAAAGGACCTGTATCCATAGAAGAGATGGCCTGTCCTAAAACGATGTCAGGAGATTTGATGCTAGATGAGCTGAGACCTTTTTCTAAGTGCAGTGTTAGGTGGAAATGTCCAAAGCTTGGGCTGTACTTTTCAATGTCAGGGCAAAGTATTCCAGTGTTTGTGAGTCCTGATTGGGTTGGGCCTCTCTCCAGAAGGAGACTGCAGCACATTAATGCCCATCATTTGTAGTAGTAATTCTGGAAATTCAGACAGCAAGACTCCCTTCAACAGTAATCAAGGCCATTGAAATCCATCTGATCTAATGTAGGGAAGATTTTTTTTTTAAATCTAATTCAACATCTAGCTATTAATCTAGTCATCTTGGCACTGAGTTACTGGATGTTCTAACTCAGTGGATTTAGCCACTGAGAGACTTAGCATGTAAGCTCTGTAATGCATGTAACCCAATGGATATACCCTCTGACAAACAACTTACTCTCCTAGGGTAGGTCCTTAAAGTCATTGCATTGTATAAAATAGATCATATATCTAGAAGAGTATTCAGAATCTTTTGATTCGACCCAATATTTCATTGCACAGATAAAGAAATAGGCTTGGAGATTGATGCTACTTATACAAGTTTACCCAGTTTCCTAGCATAGATGACATCAAAGCAAAAGACAAGTGAATTTCCGATCTACTAATATTTCCATGAATATAATTTCTTTTGGAGGAACTTTTTATTCCTAATGGATTCTTCCACAGAGGAAGATAGTGTGAGTTGTTGATGCCTATATTTCTGTGATTTGATCATAAAACCATGGGATCTTAGGGAATCTTAGCATTTAGTCCAACTTTCCATCCTATGCTTGAATTCCTTTAGGATATTTCTGCCATGTATCCAGACAGTCTGTGCTGTAATGTGTGTATAGCATGTGAACTTAATTTCTCTCATGCGAACTTATTCCATTGTTGATAATGTTATTGGGAAGTCATTTCTTGAACTATGCTAAAATAGCCTCCTTGGAACTTCTACCCTTGATAACATGTCGAATAAGCTGAATTCCCCCCTCTGTGGACCTTTGCATAATTGAGAACTATCTTCACCTTACTCACATTAGTCTTCCTTTCTCCTGGATAAGCCTCCAGTTTCTTCCACTCCTTTTGTGCTGTGTTTTTGAGTTCTTCCACTGCCTTGATTACTCTCTGAACTATCTTACTCATTAATTCAATACAAGTTTATTAAACATCTGGTAAGAGACATTTGTAAACCTGTAGACATAATGATGAGCACAGCAAGCTGTTCACAGTATATAGAGGTGGAAACAGACAATTTAAAAACAGTACCATACAGTGTTAGACATGATCTGACAGCTGCCAACTATGCAGATGCCCAGAGGAAGGGTGCCTAACTTAATCCTAGGGTCAAGAACAACTTCCTGTGCCATCTGCATTGAGACCTGGAGGAAAAGTTAGTCAGGAGCAAAGCATGTGTGAGACAGTAGAGGTAAGGGGGTGTGAGAACTTTCTATAGAAGAAACTAGCCCCCAGGGCTCTGTGAAGGTGGGATTCCCAGATGAACACCGTTATCATTCTGAAAACCCAATGGCTGTTCGTGAAGCATGTAGCATGATGCATGAAGCTCTTTTGATGGCCTAATCATATTGCTGACTCCTTTTCAATTTGGTGTCCAGTGAAGTCCCCAAGTCCTTTTTTTACACTAATTGCCATTAGAATGAATGTTTCCTGTGGCTTCGCTGGGTAGATGATCCAGTAGGACCAAGTACTTAAAGTACACTTATCTCAATTTCATCTGATTAGATTCCATTCTTGGGAGACCACTTTGGATCTTGACTCTGCCATCCATTTCATTGGGCTACCTCCTAATTTCCATGCAGCCTTCAGTGCTGACAAGCATTTCTAGCATCTTTTTACCATGTCACTGAAACATTTCTTGAACTTGACTGGACCAAGGACAATATACTGGAATACATATCACCAAAGACATAGATCCATTTAGTTATGATCATTCAGCCACTCTCTAATCTATTTTAGTGCTGCCATTGAACCTATATTTCTTTATATAACATGCAAGGATATCTGGAGAGATTCTTGCAAATTTCTCACTGAAGGCCTGTGAAACTCTGTCTCCTTATCTACTAACCTGTCAAAGTGTGAAATGAGTTGGGCTGGCATTGCTGGAAGGATTCACTAAGTTCTTCTTGGTCATAAGTACTGGTTTCTACGATTTCCGCTTCTTTTTCCAGGGTGCCCCAAACGTCCTCCCCCCACCCCCCAAATAAGTTCCAGAATTTTGTTAAGGATCAGTGTCAACCTCATGATTTCATTGTCATTTCTTTCTCTTTCTCAAAAACGGAGGTGCATTTGCCTTGCTCCAGCTTTGTTATTCAGAATTATCTGTAGTTCACTGACCTTGCCTCAGGCTAAAGGTAGGCTCAGCCAGAATCTTTGAAAAGTGAAGAGGAGAACTGAGCTCCTGATTTTGGGTGACTCAGACTTCCTAGGGGCACCTCTCATGCTTGGAAGCTTATAGTTCTTCGTCTTCCCTGTTCCCAGAACAGACTGTTCACCATGCTTGTCAGGATGATTTAGTCTGGAGGCATGAGCACTGCAATTCTCTTGACCTTAGCTCACTGAACTGACATGATACACATGGGTCAAAATCATTGTGGCTTCAGGTAGTTTCATCTAGAAAATTCTTTATTTTACTTCTGTTGACTTAATGCTCTTTTGTACCAACAGAGTTGCCTCCTGGATATGATTAGATCATAGATTATAAAGGTTGTCTGAGTCTTTTTTGATACTATGACACATTACAAGAAATATGTCCTGTGTAGTTTAGGCACTTTTTAATGTGAAAATGTTTTCCACATGTGGTAAGATTGAAGGAGTAAATAGAAAAATTCCTATTAATATAACTTGGGAAGCAACTTAAAGGCAGTGATTCCTGCATAGTGTGAGAGATTTTCTACAAAAGTGTTTCCTTCTTCAAGTAAAATTCTGATAATTTGTATCTTTCTTTTTTTTAGATTTTTTAAAGTATATTTTGTTTTGAGAGAGAGACACAGACTGCGAGCAAGGGAGGGGCAAAGAGACACACACACAGACACACACACACACACACACACACACACACACACACAGAATCTGAAGCAGGCTCCAGGCTCTGAGCTGTCAGCATAGAGCCCAACGCAGGCTCAAACCCATGAACTGTGAGATCATGACCTGAGCCAAAGTTGGATGCTTAACCGACTGAGCCACCCAAGTGCCTCTGTATCTGATTTTCTAATACAGCTGATCGTCAGAATGCCCTGAGGAACTTTCTAAAAACATAGAGTCCAGGGTCACTTCCCTAGAGTTTCTGATTTCTGTTTCAGGAGGGAGAGATAGGACCTAGGAGCCTGTATTTTTAATTTTTTTTTTTAACATTAATTTGTTTTTGAGAGAGAGACAGAGTGTGAGCAAGGGAGGGGCAGAGAGAGAGGGAAACACGGAATCAGAAGCAGGCTCCAGGCTCTGAGTTGTCAATGCAGAGCTTGATACAGGGCTTGAACTCATAAACTGCGAGATCCTGACCTGAGCCACAGTTGGATGCTCAACCAACTGAGCCACCCAGGCGCCCCTGTATTTTTAAGGTAGTAGGTAATTCTGAAAATAGGCCAATTGTATGCTGCTTGTCTGTGGAATCTTTCCGACTGTCACAATGTCAGAGGATTATGGAGAAAGGCTGTGAGCACAGGCATGCGTGCATGTGTCTACGTGCATGTGAGAGAGAGAGGGAAAGAAAGAGAGAGAGAACAAAAATGAACTCCCTAAGAGAAATAGGAAGAAGCCATCTCCATGTGAGAGGCAGTAAACATATTTTTCAAGCATCCCCTGGAGATGAGTTTTGCCACATCTCTGTTCTGCAGTAAAACATATATAGCAGAACACATGTGGTAGAAAATAGGAACCGATATACGAATAAAGCTGGCTAAGACTCCGTACTTAGAGCTTGAACATGGAAGTTTTATAAACAGCAAGATCAAGAATTCTCAGAGATTGATGTCAGAGCACTTATATACAGGAATATCAGTTTACCACAGGCAAGTGCGGGGCAAATCAGCATGGAGTACAAAAAAAACGTTAGTGGACAACCTAGAACCAACAACTTCACCTTTACCAAAGGAGGTAATTCTGTGATTCTGACAGATCCAGAACAAAGAAAATCTCCTTGGCCATATTTCCCCTCTTCCTTTGTAAAGCAGTACAGAAGGTCATCCTAACTGGAAGATTATATTATTGTCTATAGTATACACGTCAACAAATGGTTGGTAAGTAAAATATATCATATATATCGGCCATTTGTTTAAGTACATTGCATGTGGTTCCATGGTATGGGTTCATTCACATATGAACAACATTGGCTACATTCCTTTGGTCCTCATTAAAAGGGCTACTCCAGGTAATATCCACTTCAGCCAGCTAGAATGAGCTAACTGAAGCCTCCAATATGGTGGCCAGAGTGATCAGTGGAGATGAGCTATGCCTCCACTAAAGGCAGCTGAAGGAAGGTTGTTCTGCTTTTGAGAAAGTAATGCAGCATAAATGCCCATGTCGGTCGAAATCCTCTGTGGATCCTGTACTTAAAGCTGCCCAAGTGGGGCTTCTTAGTTATTTCATCTCTTTTGCTGTATATTGTGTATTTATTTTACTTAGTTTGGGTCCACTGGTGATCACTTAACAAAAGAAATTAACTCATGTTTTCTTTGTCACTGAACTACTTTGTTTTTGACTGAATGGGTAAGTCATTATGGGGATAGACACTGCAGAGAAATATTTTTCATGGGAAGAAGGAAGAAGAGGAGCATTTCATGGAGCAATATTATAAAAGCTTCATTTTGTACGGGTGATGACAAATGTGCTAGACCTTTTTGTAACATCCATAACCAAGAAACAGAAATTACATAGGGATGAATATTAGTGTCTTTCATAAGGTATTTTAGTACATACTGGGTGCCATTAATTAGGCAATATTTCTATGAGTTTGAAACTAGGACATCTCCAGAGTCCTGAATGACATTTCCAACTTTATGCTGCCATTCAGTGCCTTTTATGTTGTTTTATATTTTTTTTTTCAGTCTATTGTAAGCATTTAGACCTATAATTTATCATAAAACAGTGAAATTTTGTAGATGGTTTAAGGAAAACACCCCCTTGGCATTTAGAAAGAGTGACCATTCATATGGTTTTGATAATTTCACAGGGCAACCCCAGTTTATATCTGGTTTCCCAGTGTAATTATTCAATACATATCTTTTTATTCTCAAAAGTGTGGATGATATATGATGTGGCCATATTAAAAGGAGTTAACAGAGACACAGCGTATTCAAGTTTAACTGCAACATTAGCAGTTTCTTTGCTCGGTCGGACTTATTTTTTCCAGCTGTGTCTTCTGCAAGAATTGAAACTCCTGTTCCCAAACTTTGCTATATCCAAATATAGTGAACATAATAGAAATACTTGGCAAAGCATAAAGACGAAGACCTTCTCCACTTCCTTTTCTTATTCTTGACCTTATAGAGAGAAGTAACACAAAATAGAGGCAGGTGGCTACATGAAGCCCTTTCTTGCCTTTTGATTAAATAACTCTGCCCTTTTGGGGGCTCACATTCTCAGCTACCACTGAAAGAAAAAACAAAACAAAACATTGGAAGACTCATCTTCCAGGAGTTCCTGATTGTTCAGTGTGTTCCAGAGGAGGTAGTGTCTTTGAGGACAATGTGATGGGCCAAGAAACAGGAGAGAAGATATGGCTGCTGACTTCAGAGAGGGTTAGGGAAACAGTGTTCTTCTACTTCACAAAGGCATCCAAAGCGTACCCATTCCCTGAGTGACTAGGTCATGGGAGCTTTAGGTCTGGAATAGAAAGCAGGGCAGTCTCTCTGTTGGGGTTTCTGTCTCACTCTGAGACCCTGGGGAACCAGATGGGCACTTGCATCTCCAAGTAGCAGTTTAAGACATGTCAAATGTAGGAGCTTCGCCTGTGCCTTCCTGCAGCACCAGCCTTGTGGCAGGCAAAGTGATAGAGAGTGGGTCTATTCAATGCCGTTAAAATTGAAAAAACAGACAACAGCAACTCTAAAACTCCACCTTTGCAACATACGTATGATGGATAGAAAAGAATAGAAAAGGTTTTTCTTTGAAAGTTAAAGTTTAAAAAAAAATGCATTGAGCATAATAGACTGTCAACCACACTATCAAACTTAAAATTATTGCGGGGCACAGCAGACTCACAATGTAAATTTGACAGATAGGGCAACAGCCAAGTGTTGTGCAAATGCTGCCTGGGATCATAACTTCAATTCATCTCCGAAGATTCAACATGAAGGGTCTCCTCTCACGGATACTCATGGCCCTATAATTTCAGGCTCTGTTCTCGCCATGTGGGTGAATACAACCTTGAACCATGTCAACATTTTTCATTTTATTTCAGGCAAATGAATTCCTCCCAGGATATGTGTTTGTGCAATCAGGCATCCTTCTTATCATTGCCTTTGAGCTTTGCCGCTTATAATGCCAAGATAGCCAGAGACATAAATAAAAAGGAATGGAAGAAAAACCCATGTTGCAACAAACAGCAATAATATATTGACTTTGATGAATATTCTTTACTCTTGCCCACACTGGCCTGGAGTTCAGTTACCGCTTTAGCCTTCAATAACTGAGGTTGGGGCAGCTCTTCTGGGAGATTGCACAACGAAATCTAGTCTATTTCATTTCCAGCATTTTGTATTTGGAAACAGAGTGTCTGCTTTGACTTATCTTATCTTTGAGTTTCCAAGACATTGCAAAGTAAAGCATAATACTAATGTTATTGTATATCGGGAGACTACTTACAAAATACAAGTCATTATTTCAGTGCATAGGTTTTAGCTGTGGTATATAGGATTTTCTTTTTTTTATTAAAGAAAAATGTTTTTTTTTTTGAGAGAGAGAGACACAGAGACAGCAAGTGAGTGGGGGAGGGGCAGAGACAGACAGAGACACAGAGTCCGGAGCAGGCTCCAGGCTCTGAGCTGTCAGCCAGAGCTTAATATGGGGCTCAAACTCACTAGCTGTGAGATCATGACCTGAGCCGAAGTTGGCCACTTAACCAACTGAGCCACTAGGTACCCCGATATGTAGAGTTTTCTTAACACAGGATTTGCTCAGCACCCAAAGGCAGAATTCAGTGATGAAGATGTGTGTGTGTGTGTGTGTGTGTGTGTGTGTGTGTGTATACACATTTTTTGTTTGTTTGTTTTTTGCTAAGTCCTAGATATTGTTCTAGGTCTAAAGAAGCAGAGACACAATCTTGTCCTAAAAAGCACACAGTCAAGCTGGAGAGACAGACCGAGAAGAGCGAATCACCACATGTCATAATACATGTTTTAATGAGTGCATCAGTAAAGTTGTGGAAGCAAAGATGAGGCATGTGGAGAATTAATTTGCTGTAGAGAAACACTGGAAGTATCACCGTTTATAGGCAATAATTATAGTCCAGTAATTTTAAGCTGGACTTTGAAAGAGTAAGGACGTTATAGGATTTGTGAGGAAGTAAGATTGGATTATAGTTTAACTCCATGTTATATATTTTGTAAAAAAAGATTCTTTTAAAAAATTTTTTAATTTTATTTAAATACAAGTTAACATATAGTGTAATGATTTCAGGAATACAATTTAGTGATTCATCACTTACCTATAACACCCAGTGCTCATCCCAACAGGTGCCCTCCCTAATGCTCATAGCCCATTTAGCCCATCCCCCTACCCAACACCTTTCCAGCAACCCTCACTTCATTCTCTGTGTTTAAGAATCTATTATGATTTGCCTCCCTCTCTCTCTTTTTATCTTATTTTTCCTTCCTTTCCCCTATGTTTATGTTTTGTTTCTTAAATTCCACATATGAGTGAAATCGTATATGTACCTTTCTCTGACTGACTTATTTCGCTTACCAGAATACACTCTAGCACCATGCACATTGTTACAAATGGCAAGATTTCATTCTTTTTGATTGCCAAGTAATACTCTATCGTATATATATAGACCACATCTTTATCCATTCATCCATCGATGGACATTTGGGCTCTTTCCATACTTTGGCTATTGTTGATAGTGCTGCTACAAATGTTGGGGTACATGTGCCCCTTCGAATCAGCATTTTTATATCCTTTGGGTAAATACCTAGTAGTGCAATTGCTGGATCATAAGGTAGTCCTATTTTTAATTTTTTTAGGAATCTCCATACTGTTTTCCAGAGTGGCTGTGTCAGTTTGCATTCCTTAAAACAGGATTCTTAAAGTGGGTGTTTACTATGTGACAGGAACAGTGTCAGGCACTTAAAATTACCAAAGCCTATTTAATTCTCATGACAATTCTATGGGAGAGGTAATATCAAAATCCCTTGTGCTGGTAAGGAAATTGACACTCAGAGAGGTTAAGTAACTTATTCAAGGTCACACAGCTATGAACTGGTAGAGTTGGGAATTGAATCTCGTCTGTCTGACTGCAGAGTCCTAATGCATAATGACACTTTTGCTGTGAAGACAGGTATTTCACTCATCATCCTTGCATTATCAGTATTTTAATGGGAACTTTTTCCTTATAAATGGTGGTCTTATTAATTAGCTCACCATATTTGAGACCCCACTAGGAACCTGCTTTCCAGAACTGAGACTTATATGAGGTCAGGGGAGTGTGGTGCCTGCCTTGGGATCTGGGACTATCCATTTCCATGTCAGTTTCACTACTCAAGTGATCTTGGAAAAGTTACATACAGTCAGACAGCCCCATCTCCTCATCTCTAAGATGAATGTAAGGACCAAGTATTTAGTAAGGTTAAAGGAAAGGACACGTGTGGACGGCTTAGCACAGTGCCTGGCACATAATGAGGGATTCATGAAGGCATTGGTCACTATATACATTTCTAAGTAATTTTCAATCTACCAGCTCAAATGACCCCAACCTTTGTAGGAAAACTGTCCTCAAAGTTTGCTTTGGTGTCAGGACTAGAAAGTAACATAACTTCATGTAAAACATTTCTGTAACTCAGAATGACCTTCATCCCAGTTAGTCTTAGTTAATACGATTCTCTTTTACTTTATTACTGATTCTGGGTGTTTATGCAGTGTCTGACAAGCCTTAAGATTCCACATGCATTTTAAAATGTTAATGCTTACCTAATAGACCGTGTCAGCTTAGGGGTGAATCGTGGTAATTATATTAGAGGCCTGCTATGGTGTGGCAAATGTGATCTACCCTTTGACTTCCTGGAACCTACATTCCATGATACCCTCAGCTGAGACTCTTGGTTGGCCTGATTTGGGGCAGGTAGTTTTAAATAACCTCAAATCCTTCCCATCCCTCCAGCAGCTCTGAACATGCCAGGGCACTGGAATCCACGAGAGTTCTGAATCGCCTGTCCACCAACCAGTGTGGAACTCGGGGACTCACCTCTTATCCTCCCCTCCTTCCCCTGAATTGGGATACTCCATGCTTCTTGGCCCCTAGCTTCCAGAACTGGGCTTCAGCTTGGCGACTCAGGATTTTGTTCGTCTAGACCCAACTTAGACTTGCCCAGGCATTCAATCGCCCAACAAATGACTATGTACATGCCAAATTGGAATTAATAGAAATCAATATTAATACTTTTTAAAGTTTATTTATGTATTTTGAGAGAGAGAGAGCGCACAGAAGGAGCGGAGACAAAGGAAGAGAGAATCCCAAGCAGGCTCCAAACACACAGCATGGAGCCCAATGCAGAGCTTGAACCCATGAACCATGAGATCATGACCTGAGTCAGTCAGACACTTAGTTGACTGAGTCACCCAGGCACCCCAATATTAACACATTATTAACTAAAGTTCACACTTTATTCAGATGTCCTTAACTTTTACCTAAGAGTTTTTTGTGGGGTTTTTTTTGTTTGTTTGTTTGTTTTTGGTCCTAGGATCCTATCCCTGACCTCACATTGCATTTAGTTGTCATGACTCCCTAGGCTCCATTTGGCTGTTAGTTTCTTGGATTTTTGTGTTTGATGACCTGGATACTTTGAGGAGTACTGGTCAGGTATTTCATGGAATGTCTTTTAATTGGGATTTGCCTGATATTTTTCTCATGATTAGACCAGGGTTGTGGGTTTTAGGGAAGAAGACCACAGGTGTATAGAGCCATTTGCATAACATCATATTAAAGGTACCTGCTGTCGACAGGACCTATCGCTAGTGATGTTGATTTGGCTGAGCTGGTATTTGTCAGGTTTCTCCACTTGAGAGTTACTGACCATGCCCCTGGCCCCTTCCCATCCCTACTCTTTCTCTCCTGTACTCTTTTTGACCAACAAATACCATCAGGTCACCACAAAAGGATAGCACAGATAAAAAGAGCTTTAGATAAAAGCCTGAAGGAGGTTGGGAGATCAAAAGCCTGAGGCTATTCTGTTTTGAATTTAATTTTTTTCTGGGTCCAGTGGACAGAATTTTCTTTGAGAATAATGAGGAGCAGGCTGCAGACAGGTATGTTAGCACAGGGACGGGCCACACTGACTGGAGTGACCCCTGTCTCTTCACTCTGGTGGAGGCCAGGCTGCATACTGGAGGACCACCCATGCTGGAGGACCGTCCTGCTGAATCACATTGGGATCAGCTTTCACCTGACTAGGTGCTACGAGCAAAGTGGCCGGGGGTGGCCCTGCTGTGGCTTGAGCCAGGGAAAGTCTGACAGGCACCAGTTAAAGACGGTGGTCAGCAGCCTGGTAGGAATGTGGAGAAGTGACCCAGTTGGTCTTGGAGAGATGAGGATTCTGAGTGAATTCCTTGAAAGGAGATGAATGAATTTCCTTTTGCTTTCCTTTTCACCAGTGGCCACTTAATTAATGGAGGGGTAGAGGACCTTGAAGCAGAGTCAGGATGGATGGCCTCATTCTAAGCAGACTTGTTTACCATCCTGTAGAAGGGGAAGGTGGCAGCTCCTGTTTAGGGCTGTGCCACAGAAATGAAGTCAGTGTATATAGGGAGAGGGAGGTGCAGGGAAACATTAAGTGGAATGCGGCCAACTGAGGAAACCAGTCACTCCAAAATTTTCCCCCTGATGCATGGATCAACAACTTTGAGTGTCCTTCACATTCTTGGAGAGAGAAGTTTCACTGTTGGAGCATCTACATCTATGGCTGGGTAGGGGTGTGTCCCGGAGAACTGTGGCATCGGCTGTGGTCTTTGGCACCCACAGGGGGGCACCCCTCAACCTTAGCTACCAGTGACAACACACACCCAGTCTCCAAGCTTTAGCTTTTTTCTGTTAGGTATGATGAACTCATTAATGCCTCCACCAGGACAATCCAAAAAACTGATATTGAGTAAAGGAGGGGGGTGGTTGGGATATACACGGTATTTTTTTTGGACCACTCTCCCCCTTCTTCTTCTTTTGCCATCTAGAATTTATCCTTGTAGCCCTTTTCCCTTGGGAGCAATGATTTACCAAAACAGTAACTATGGGACCAAGTTTGTAAGGTTTTCCCAACTGTATCCCACCATCCAAAGTGGGACACGTACAAAGAGTTCTGGTTGATCCAGATCATGGAGGAATCTACAGGTATCTTGAGACCTGTCTACAAACCCAGCCAATCTAGCCGAAATATTTGATAACTCCCTATCCCTAGTCATTTCAGCTTTTGCACAAAATGGAATCTAGGTAGTTACATGACTAAATTCACCTTTCTGATGACTGCCGAGCATCTGGGTTAATCACTGCCATGTAACCCATTGTTCACATAAGCCAGGGTTTTATGAGTCTTACTTCCTTTGACCTTTATTCTAACTGCCCAGTTAACCGACAACATGTGTCTACAAAATGAAAAAAAGGTCCACTTGCTTTATACTGAATTCGATAATATCTGACCTTGCTCCTCAGCTATAGTGTATATTGTTTAGATCATGAAATTGATGAGGCGAAGGAGAAGGGATGCTGAGAGGGAAATAACCAGAATGAACAGGAGCAGAGAGGAAAGCCCTCACAGTGCATTTTGCTTACATTTAAATTAACTGATGCTAATTTATTTACTTATTATATTTATGGGATGCGCCCATTGCTTATTAGCCCCTGGGTACATCTTAAAAGGATCATAAAAAGAGACACTCCTTGTCATTATGGCTAATTAACATTCAAATTGACTAACTAACTAACATTTAAGCGCTAAGAATAAAATCGGTCATGGGCCAGTCAACATTTTCATCAAATGTCCTTAAATAGAATCCATTAGTTGTCCCCCCCCCCCCCCCCTTTTCTACCTGCTGCCAAAAGATCTGACACCAGAGAGCATAGGAATTGATCAGGGGAGCTGGGTTGTTACTGTTGTGACATTTGATACCTGTTGTGTTTCTGGGCTCATACAAGGTAGTAGGCACAGCTTGATTGAATGGACACGGCTGCCTCCCCAGAGTGGCTTATCATCCAGCTATAACTGATACAGAAGAAACGAACACATAACATCCGGGGTTTATATGTCCTATTTTTTTGGATTCATTTCGTTCACACAGCCACAGCAATTACTGAAGCTTATAAATTAGGATGTGCATCCAATAGTAAGTTTTTTTGATTGAATATATATGCTGAAATATCCTTGAGCTACTGTAAATCTGTTCAGTTGAAACATAGGCAAGACAGGGAGAAAAACTGATTGGCCACCTCTGATGGTTCTTTCCATCATTTCTAGTAGGAGGGGAAGAGACAGGGCAGGAAATTCACTTTGCAGTCATTTACCTACCCAAGTAAATGTCAACATAAACACATAGGGGTCCCATGTTAAAATTATGTCCGTATTTAATTTTTTATCCCTTCTTCCATTTATGTTCTTGATTTCTCCCCCTGTCCCCCACCTCTTTCAGCTCTTAGTTGAGGTTATGCTGAACATATTGTCTGAAATAAATTGGGGAAGTCTGAGACCAGGCAGGGAGAAAATACACACTGTGAGTTATGATGGTGTTCCACTAAGTATGGTGGGGAGGCTCCTTCCTGTCAGGAGAGGTCCAGGCTGGATCTGGACCTCCGTTTCCCCAGCTGTACAAAAGGAGATTGGGCTCAGCTGATTCTGAGAGCTCATCTCACTGCCCCCCAGTGAACTTTTCTTTCTTAGTGAACTTGCCCATGAACATCCTGCAGATGTGGCTCAGGATGGCGGTTGCAGGAAACTGTTGGGCTCACGTGAGGATGCAGATGTTTGGTGAGAATGCTCTGAAGATTGAAGGTCAAACCAACTCAAACAACCTGACTCAGTATTTTCACTTTAATCAGACGTTGGATAAATTCACATTTCTTTTTTTACTTATTTAAAAAAACCTTTTTAAGTTTATTTATTTTGAGAGACAGAGAGGGAGGGAGGGAGAGAGACAGAGAGAGAGAGGGAGGGAGGGAGGGAGGGAGAGAATCCCAAGCAGGCGCCAGTGCAGAGCCCGATGTGGGGCTTGAACTCATGAACCAGGAGACCATGACCTGAGCCAAAATTAAAAGTCGGATGCTTAACTGACTGAGCCACCCAGGTGCTCTGATAAATTCACATTTCTAAAGAATCCTAAGTTTTAAGCCATAAAAAGTGCTCCATTAAGGCAACATTTTCAAGAATCATTTTCATGTAAATCAGCTCAAACCAAATGACAGATTTATGGCACTGTGTCAAATATTGAGATGCAGGGGACTTCTTTAGAACTTGGAACACCTATGGCTAATTTTCAAGTTAGTCACTAATCTAGAGTACACTAGAGGTGAAGCAAATGGGCTCTGGAACCAGAATTCTGAAATTTCCAGACTAGCTGGTAACCTTGGACATGGTAGTTAGCCTCTCTGAGGGTCAGATTCCTCACCAGTGGAATAGGTAGTAGAACCTATCAATTAAATGAGATAATCAAATAAAGTGCTTAATCCTCTGCCTGGCATATACTAAATGCTCAATAAATTGTACATTATTGTTATTGTAGTAAATATCAATATCCTAACAACACAATGCTAATTATTACCAACTGTATTGGCTTCTTATTTTAGCTAAAATTTATTATCACCATGAGTCCTCAGAGTCTAAGGAGACATTTCAATTCAGTCTCTTCCTCTGAGATGGTAGTTTGAGTGTCTCCTGGAGGTGACCATAATGTAGACTTCTTAGCTTTTTCTTTTGAGCCTTCCCTCTCTCCCTTTTGCTGGTTCATCTCTTACTGAACACCCTAGTTCTGAGCCTTAGCATGCAGATACATAATTGCTGACTTAACCTCTCTCGGTAGTTGAAGGAAGAATGTGTGTGTGTGTGTGTGTGTGTGCGCGCGCGCGCGCGCGCGTGCGCGCGCATGAATGTGTGCCTACTGACATCCTGTCAAGACTAAGATAGTGGAAGTTCCATCTCGCCTATGAGCTATGCATCTCTAGAGGCAGATGGGATGGAAGAGAAAGGGAAGGATTCAGTAGGTAGTAAACCAAAGAAGAGATTCAAAATAAGTATCTAAAAGTGGGTAAATATGGAGAATAGTACAATTAAGGAACAAAATAGACATTAAATGTAGTATGAGTGTCCATTGGTTTCTGTTGTGGAGAAAATGGCCTTGTCTAGGATCGGCTTCATGTACAAGGAGAGTTTGGAGGCTAGGAAATCCTAGCTAGTTTCCATCCATTCAGTGGACAGTCGATGTCTTCCCACTACGTGACCAGCTCTGTGCTTAAACACTGTAGAAGAGTGGCAGATACCAGAAGCGTGGCCTTTGCTGCAGTGGCAGATACACTAAGTTAATGGGAAGAATTATAGTAGTGATAATAGTGATTGACAACAACAATCTCAGAATTATTATTTTACAAACACAGCAGAGCAGCAGCTGTTAATAAGGAGTAGGTACCCAAAGTTAATTACTTTTAATGACTCGGTTAAGGAAAGACTGAGGAAGGAATGTATGAACAGTTTTCAGAGAGAGTGACTGAGGACCTGCTTATGGTTCTGGAACATAACTGGAGGGGAGTAGAGAATAAATAAGCACCGAGCTTAGCACTTCTAATCTTTCAACACTCTGCAACTCCATCAAAGTAAAACAAGCCTGCCTTAACAAATTTGGACATAGCATCAAACTTGCAGAGTGGTCTGAACAAGGTGTTCATGTGTGTTTGTGTCTATTCCATGATTCTGAACTTCTTAGAGATTTTCCTTTGAAACCATCATTAGGACAGCCTTCCCTCTACTTACTACCACCAGAGAGGGTGAACTCTGAAAACGTTATTGTTTTAATGATTTTGTAAATTAGCTCCACTTGAGGACATTCAGTGTGTGCATTAAGGTATGTTCAGAAAGGTGAAATGAGAAACGTTGAGTGAAGAATTCTAAGGATCTTGACCTCAACTCTCCTCCCCAAGGCCTGGTATTTATAGAAATAATATTGGCTTTTTGTGGAGCACTAGGCCAGCGATCTGCTACCGCCCTTCCCCGGCAGAGACAGGAGAGAGGGCTGTAAATCAGATAGAGCCAGCACAGCTCCCGCTCCAGGGCTCCATTGTGTTATCATTATGAGACATTTATTGAGTACCATAATTTCAAGAAACAGAGTGAGATGCAGTCCCTTCTCTACAGTCCAGTGACTTCATAGAACCGCCTTGTCTTGTCCCTTGAAATTCTTTTTCTCCCACTGTTCATGCAATTGTCCCAACTTCGCTGGGTCCTGCTATCTGTCACAGTCTCACATGACCCTAACCATGGCCGGTGACTAATGTGACAGCCCATTTTACAAGAACATCGACAACTCCATATAATACTGATTGAACACTTTTGGGTGGAGGTGAGGGGTCAGGTGATAAAAAGTTGAAAAAAGGGCAAATTTTACTCTTAAGGACTCCCAACTTCTTCATCTCCTTCCTTCCTACCTCTCCATTTTTGTTATGGGTGCCCGTGCAGAGTGGAGGATAAGAACATGAGCTTGAGCCATCTGAGGTCAAACCTGGCCTCCCAATTGCCAACCAGGTATCCTTGGACATGATCCAGCCGGGTCTCAACAGAATTTAGCTAAGTTCTTTTTTTCTTATCTCATTATCTCCCAATACTCCCTAATCAGGAAGTTGCTTTGTTCCTCTGTCTATTCTTTTTTTTTTTTTTTTTTTTTTTTTTTCTTAAGTTTTACTTATTTTTTGAGAGAGACAGAGACAGCGTGAGCAGATTAGGGGCAGAGAGAGAAGGAGAGAGAGAATCCCCAACGGGTGCCTTGCTTGTCACCACAGAGCCCGATGGCGGGGCTCAAACCTATGAAACCATGAGATCGTGACCTGAGCTGAAACCAAGAGTCAGACGCTTAACCGACTGAGCCACTGAGGTGCCCCTTGTCTGTCTACTCTTTAAATACCATGCACTTTGTTAGGAGTGACCTCCTCATTACTTCCCTTGTCCTCAAATTATCCGGGATGAACAGATTTGGCAAGTGAAAATACAGTCCTCAAATTATCCAGGATGAACAGATTTGTCAACCAGTTAAATTTGAATTTTAAATAAAATACCAGGTAGTTTTTTTGTTGTTGTTGTTTTGTTTTGTTTTTAGCATAAGTATGTCAAATGCAATATTTATGGGGTATACTTCTAAAATTTTATCTAGTTATCAAATTTAAAATTCAGATTTATGGGTCACCTGGGTGGCTCCGTCGGTTAAGCATCCAACTCTTGTTTTGGGCTCAGGTCACCATCTCACAGCTTGTGAGTTCAAGTTCTACCTTAGGCTCTGCACAGACAATGCAGAGCCTGCTTGGGCTTCTCTCTCTACGTCTGTCTCTTTCTGCCCCTCCCAGCTCTCTCTCTCTCTCTCAGAATATACAAGTAAACATTAAAAAAATTAAAAATTAAAAAATAAATTTCAGATTTAATGGAGAGTCTATTTTATCCAGCAACCCCCTCCCTCACTCTCATTTGCCTACCAAACAATATGTGTTATTGAAAGCCTTGCTTGGAAGTGGCAAACTCAAAAGTCTGTAGGGGCTAGGGTTGGGTACTCACAGGGTGACAGGCTGGAGAGCCTGTTGTAACCCGGAAGTGCATGTAACCCGGAAGTGCATGTAGGGCAGCAACATCTCACCTCCAGCTTGTTGTTTCTACGTGTAAATGAAGGTGGGACTCATGTTGCTAATTTTCAAGTGCATTTGGAAATTAAAAAAAACAAATTATGTGTTATTTGCCATTATGTAAATGTTAGAACTGGTTAAATATTTAAAAAGTTATTCATGGGTCTTTGATGCAAAAACTTTGGCTAGGTGGATTTCTTTTTTCCCCTGTAGACTTTCTGCAATAGCTCACACTAGAGATGGTGTCTCTTTCAGCTGACCTCTGTGAGTGGCTCCATTCTGATGGCCCAGTAGTTATGGCTCTGTATGGTAGATCTTGATATTTTCCAAGAAAACGATAAACTCCAAGATAGTAGGGACAATGTTCATCTTTGAGTCCCGTGGGCTCCATGTTTAATGTATTACTGGTTGAAAGGATGACTGAATGAGAGAATATGTAAATGAATAAATTCTAATTTATCTGGATTCAAGTAAGGTTATCAACAGGGCCAAGAATAAAAGTAAGAAAAGGGTAACACTGAGCAAAGCACAGAAACCTACATATTTTGAAACTATAACCAGGCAGGGACAACTTTATTCCATTATGGTGTGGCTCTGTGTCATCTACATTGTCTCCAGGCATTGTGAAATGAGTGAGTGCCTCCTCTCTACAACAGCTGCACTCCATAGGCCCCATGTACTTCAACAGCTCATGGCAAAGAGGTTGTATAAGCAGAAGCATGCCCAGTTTACTTAGGGAGGATCTTTATGTCAGTGCACAGAGTCCAGGTGAGGATAGCCTCTGAGACACTGAAGGGGCCTCTAGCTGGTATCCTAGTTGGCTTTATCTTTGGAGTTTCAGCAGTAAATCTTGTTCTGGAAAGAAATTAATTTTAAGTCCCTCAATATTAATAGAAGCATTAAGGACTGGTATAATAAAAGTTTATTGACTAATTTTCTACCATAATATGTCTGTGATTTCTGTGCAGCCATATTATATTTTTATGAAATGGAAACACTGTGTTCATAGGCTGCATAATAATGGCAGTAAAAGAGCAAAAGATACTTTGAAAATCATTCACTGGGATCTAAGGCATTTTGGGTGAGAAAATTTAATACCATTTTCATGGGGGATGCATAGAGTAATTTACAAAAAAATAATAAGGGAATCTGCCCAACCAGGGAAATGCTAAAAAGCACATAATACAGTCATGATTGGTTCATATATTATTTGGTTCTACTCAAATGTAGACAACTTTGTAAAAGTCTTCTAGTTCATCAAGAAAGGAGAAGTTGAGGGTATGATCAAGAGTCTGTCATCAAGGGCTATACTGGTAAGTGTGATTGTTTTTCCTCTGCCATGAGATGGAGAAAATAATAATCATAATGACAACAGGACCCATAATAGTGAATGAAAGTTAACCACTTTATTTCAGTCACTGTGTGTAGTATTTTATAGATACTGTCTCATTTCTTCCTGACAACCAACCTATACGTTCAGTTTTCTTATTAGATGAGGACACAGGTCCAGTATTTTGCCGCAGCACATATAGCTTGTGAATGACATCATTGATACTCTACCCCAAGAGGAAGTGCTTACTCACCATGCATTTAACATGACCACCTGCTAGAGGCCACAATGTGGACACAATGGGAATGGAGCCAGGGAGCAGCAATCACATTCCAAAACCCTCTCATAAGTGCATGGAACCAAGGGGCACAGTCAGAATAAAGTACCTTTTCTGAGGACAAGAGTTAAGTGGGACACACATCAGAATCAGAGTCAGGTATGGAAACAACGTTGAGAAACACTGTAATCAAACACAGTGATGAGAATGGACGGTAGAGTCAGGGTTTTACATTTGCCCAGGAGTCAGAAATAGATGGACTAAAGCCCTAACCTATACAATTAGAGATGTAGTTGATGAGCAAGGCCAAAAACCATCTGACCACAAGGACTCAAGGAAGGTGACCTGTTCAAATTGGGCAGATTTAAAGGCTTACCAGTACAGACTTGTTTTGGAAGGGCTATCTGTGTGGTTATTGGGCCATGTATCTGTATTAAGTAATTCTAAGAGTGATGTTGCTCATATAGCAAATTGGGAATGCTGGAGAAGATTGCCATTGATCACTGAAGAATCCTTTAAACTGGTGAAGTCCAAATCTGACTTTTTATCTTTCATATTGACCTAGTATTTCTCTTTGGAGCTGCAAGCTCTCTTTTTGGAGCTTCATGCTATGGAAAGGAAAGAAAAAATTCCAGCAGCTTTCTCCATTTCCTGCTCAAACAAAGTTTATAGCCTTTTGAGGAAAGATGAACACATAGAGTAGACTGCTTTTATGGCCAATTCTGTTTAAATTAATGACTTTGAGAAGTGTGGAAGATGATATGGCAGTTGGTGTGCCAGTATCATAGCTATATTTCTAGGACACTGTCCAGTTACCTGTGCCAACAAGCCCATGTCAAGATGCCGCCATAACCCATAAAGGAACAAAATGACAGTGTTCACACTTTTGTATTATAGGTATATTGTGTCCATGTCATTGGAAGAGTTAGGTGGTTTCCCTTCCTCAGAATGTAACCATGGCAATTGTCCAACCAAAAGGTCCATTCACTGGGTTGAATATAATCTTGGTGGAGCTGGAAGGGGGTGCTAAGCCAGCCTCTTCTACCTGTGGTGACAGCAGTGAGCCACTGGGGAGACAAGCCCAGTAGGACACCAACCAACAGCCCAGTGTCCAGTTGAGTGCTCAGGGACTGGGGTGGGATCAGTCCTTGGAGAAGGCAGGATCAGAAGAGGTTAGGATAGGTTCAAGTCATGCTCTGAAGAGCTCTGATCTTCAGAGTCAGAAGGAGAACAGTCCCCTTAGGAATAGGGGCAGATTTTAACACAACAGATGGAGTTGGGGACATTAGGAGCCCAGTAGCCTCAGGAACTGAGAAGGGAACAAACAGCAAAGGTAGGAACCGAACCTGATTTAAAACAACTGTGTGCATGTATCCAGGAGGCTGTGCCTGGTTTCAACTGGGTACCAGCCATGTGGTGTGTAGGGCTCAGCTGAACTTAAAAGCACATGATAAGGTCATAAAACACACACTCTTCTCTTTGAATCTGTAGGAGCAGATTAAGAGTGGAAAAGATGATATTCTTCCCTACCCCTAAATATACCCAGGGCCACATTGTCATGTAATGCACTATCAAGGTATAGTGTAATGGAATGAGCATGAGTTTAAGAACCAGACAGAGCTGCTATCAAATGCTGGTTTCATTCCTTGCACCTGTGTCAACTTATGTATCCCGACTAGACCCCACTTCCTCATTTGTAAAAGGAATGTAATCATATCTACCTCATAGTGGTTTCTAAAAAATAATTGAGAATTTAAAGTACAGACCCTGACCCAAAGTATATTTTCAATATTGCTATTAGTAATCATGACAATGACAGAGGATCATTTTAGATCTTTCCTTATTGGTAAACAACTTTTTCTTTCATTCAGTCCACTATTATGGCTATAGAAAATGGGCCAGGCTGAATGTCACTCTGGGAAATAAGAAGATGTAACAGTGAGAAAACCAGTGATAGAAAAGAAAGAAAGTAAGAGGTCCACCTCTTGTAGCTCTGGTAGGTTCTGGGAAGGAGAAGAGAGGCAGACAGAAGGCAACTGGTTAGTCATACCCACCCTGGTTTCCATTCTCAGGGCTAAAGTGTTTGGGGGGAAAATGTAGGTGAAGAGGTTTCGGGAGAGATTGATTCCTCTATTTAGAAACCTGGAAGACAAAGCAGAGAGGTGAGATGGCCATGTAGGAGGGTCCACCAGCAAGGTGAGGTGGCTGCAGAAAAGTAAAAGTGATGGGCTGGCGTAATGGGTATATTGCTACCCTCTCTAGATACCCCCTTGACCAGCCTGTGCACCTCTCCCCAGATACTGTGTTGACTGTGACAAGAAACAAGAGAGAGAGAGAGAGAGAGAGAGAGAGAGAGAGAGAGAGAAGGGGAAGGAGGGGCAGAGAGAGAGAGAGAGAGGGAGAGAGAATCCCAAGTAGGTTCCATGCTGTCAGTGCAGAACCTCATGCAGGGCTTCATCCCATGAACCATGAGGTCATGACCTGAATGGAAATCAAGAGTCAAGATACTCAACAGACTGAGCCACCCAGGTGCCCCTAAAAAGACAATTTAAGTCAGAAGAAACTGAGATACCTTGATTTGAAATTTAATACTTTCCTTATTTGGTGGGATGGGGTCTTGGGAGACACGAAAGAGGCCACATTGTCTTTGCGTGTCTGAGCTGGAGTGGGAGCACATTTGTGGCCGAGTTTCCTGGGTGTTATAATTACTGTGGGCATCACCCTATTTGCTCCCCGTGGGGGTGAGTGTGCATGAATCAAAAGCCTGAAGCCCATCCCTCTGGGGATACACAACCTCCTGGCCAGCTGACAGGAGTAGCAAGTTCACCATGGGCATCTGGAGAGAGAGAAATCTACAAGGTGTGTAAACTTGTCATAGCCTTTGGTGCTTACAAAGATGTGACTTGTTGCTATTGCGATACCTCTGGGACAAATGGGTTATAATAGGAAAGTGAAGGAAAGTGAGTGAAGGCTCGGGTAGGTCTGGGGAACTTTCTTTCTGGCTGATGCAGTAAACTCCCTCCTTTGGGGACGCAGCGGGGCACTCCAACATCAGCTTGGATTTATAGATCTTCACCACTGAACTCTTCTCATTGTCAGGCATGACAGACGCTGTACTCCATGAAACATGAGTAAGAGCCTGCCAGGCAGTGTGGTAATATACTGCAGCCTGCAATTGCCATGCCCTGTCTAGACCTACCTTCCCTTTTTCTTCCAACCTGGAGCACAGTTCTGTGGTTGATTTTCCCCTCCACCTGGGCTCAGATGAGTTCGCTCATCCATTTCTCAGGAAGAGGAGCCAGTTGAAACAAATAAATAAAGTGGAAAGGAAAGACAACTCAGCAACCCAAACCCCTCCATTGAGCTGTGACTCGGGAATTATAGCACATTGTATTAAACCATTTCTTCTTGATGCATTTGGGGCTGCGGAAAAGCCGACAGAGACATATGGGAAAGGCCCTGTTAGCAGCATTGGGGCTGTCGTGTGATAAATGACACAATATGTCAAGGAACATCTGTTATCCATCATGCTTCCTTCCTTGGTACACTTGGAATGAAGGGAGAGAGAGAGAGAGAGTGTTGGGGAGGGGGTTGAGGGGGGTACATATTAAGAGAAAGCAAGACTAGACAGTTGGAAGAAGATGGGAAAAGAACTGCTGACCCTCAGAGAGCCAAAGTGATTCAGGAAGACAGGTTAGCCAGAGCAAGTCCCTCTAGTGGCAAGTCCTGACATTGTCCCTTTCCTCTCTCTCCCTTTGTTTTATTTTTTAAAAATTTAGCTAGTTGAGGGTTGAGTGTATGAAACCATCATGCCGTCAGGTGAGGGATTGGGCCTGGCCGCCCAGCTGTGCTGGTCCTTTCCTTCTCCAGACACACCGCTCTGGAGCTGCATTGGATCTCTCCAGGCCAGACAGACTCAATCAAGCATCCTGCAACTTCTTTGGCATGACAGGCTATGTTAGAAATGTCTGAGAGAATTCTCTGAAGCCTGCGTTTGAGAGCAGGTTTTGCACCATGAGGGAACTTACATTTTGGATTTCTCAGCATTTCATTTTTCTAACGTTCCTATCATGGTAATGTAAATGGTCCGTCTTCCCTATCTGGATGCAGGGTTTTTTGTTGTTGTTGTTGTTGTTTGTTTGTTTTTATTTTTTTGGTTTTATTTGCAGAACATCAACTTATTTATTTATTTATTTATTTACATCCAAGTTAGTTAGCATACAGTGCTATAATGATTTCAGGAGTAGATTCCAGTGATTCATCCCTATGTATAACACCCAGTGCTCATCCCAACAAGTATCTTCCTTAATGACCCTTCCCCATTTAGCCTATCCCCCAATCCTCAACCCCTCCAGCCACCCTCAGTTTGTTCTATATATTTAAGTCTCTTATGTTTTGTCCCCCTTCTTATTTTTATATTATTTTTGCTTCCCTTCTCTTCTGTTCATCTGTTTTGTATCTTAAAGTCCTCATATGAGTGAAGTTATATGATATTTGTCTTTCTCTGACTAATTTCGCTTAGCATAATACCCTCTAGTTCCATCCATGTTGTTGCAAATGGCAAGATTTAATTCTTTTTGATTACTGAGTAATATTCCATTATATATATATTATAATATGTATATATAAATATAAATATATAAGTATATAAATATATATATAAATATATAATATATATATTATATACATATGTATATGCACACATACACACACCACATCTTCTTTATCCATTTGTTCATCAGTGGACATTTGGGCTCTTTCCACACTTTAGCTATTGTTGATAGTGGTGCTACAAACACTGGGGTGCATGTGTCCTTTCAAAACAGCACACCTGTATCCCTTGGATAAATACCTAGTAGTGCAATTGCTGGATCGTAGGGTAGTTCTCTTTTTGGTTTTTTGAGGAACCTCTATACTTTTTTCCAGAGTGGCTGCACCAGCTTGCGTTCCCACCAACAATGCAAAAGAATTCTCTTTCTCCGCATCCTCACCAACATCTGTTGTTGCCTGAGTTGTTCATGTTAGCCATTCTGACAGGTGTCAGGTGGTATCTCATTGTGGTTTTGACTTGTATTTCCCTGATGATGAGTGATGTTGAGCATGTTTTCATGTGTCGGTTGGCCATCTGGATGTCTTCTTTGGAGAAATGTCTATTCATGTCTTTTGCCCATTTCTTCACTGGATTATTTGTTTTTTGGGTGTTGAGTTTGATAAGTTCTTCATAGATTTTGGATACTAACCCTTTACCTGATGTGTCATTTGCAAGTATCTTCTCCCATTCCTCGGTTGCCTTTTAGTTTTGTTGATTGTTTCCTTTGCTGTGCAGAAGCTTTTTATTTTGATGAGGTCTCAGTAATTCATTTTTGCTTTTGTTTCCCTTGCCTCCGGAGACGTGTTGAGTAAGAAGTTGCTGTGGCCAAGACAAAACAGGTTGTTGCCTGCTTTCTCCTTGAGGATTTTGATGGCTTCCCATCTTACATTGAGGTCTTTCATCCATTTTGAGTTTATTTTTGTGTACGGTGTAAGAAAGTGGTCCAGGTTCATTCTTCTGCATGTCGCTGTCCAGTTTTCCCAGCACCACTTGCTGAAGAGACTGTCTTTATTCCATTGGATATTCTTTCCTGTTTTGTTAAAGGTTAGTTGGCCATATCTTTATGGGTCCATTTCTGGGTTCTCTATTCTGTTCCATTGATCTGAGTGTCTGTTTTTGTGGATGCAGGGTTTCTGATAATATTGTGTCATCAGAGGAAACATCCATTTGCTTTGGATTTTCCTTTGTAAAATTACAAAGGATGGGGCTGGGGCACCCAGTAAGATAAATGGATTCCTTACCCCCTTCAAAGATGCAACTGCTCATCATATTATCTGAGAGCATAAATCTGTATTAGTGAATCCAGTAGATGAGAACCAGACATCCCTGGAGCTCCAATGCTTTTATTTTAGATGAGATTGGAGGCATAAATGCTTATTGAAAATAATTACACTTTCATATTTACAGAGTCACTCTCCTTGGTGCTCATATTTCTTTCTAAGTATTACTTTATATCTTTTTAATATATATATGAATTACTGTCTTGTGTTATAGACATCAAGAAAGGCACAGGCAGTAGTAAGATGCTTTGATGCCCTCACATGGGATCACCTGGGGGACTTTCTATAAAATGCAGATCCCAAACTCCAGAACAAGATTGCGATTTGGAGGTTTTGAGATAAGGCCCATAAATCTCACTTTTTAGAAGTTTATCTAGTTGATTCTGATGATCAATATAGTGAACATATTGGTTGTATCATGAACATCAATTTTTCCCTTGTCCTGCCTCTAGGACAGAGACTTCCCTCTGTGTATTATCCCTACCACTTCTCTACCGTGCAGTTTCATTCTGTGAGCCAGACCCAGGCTTACCCCACTCAGGCCAATATGAAAGAATGAATCATAAGTTCTGGAGCTGATATAAAAGACTCTTCTCTTCTGAAGGCAGTAGATAAGATGCCCTGGAAGATGTAGATGTCAACCCAGGAATTGCAATGGACATTTTATTTACTGTAGCAAGTGAAAGATTTGCGCTACTGGGGGGTGACTGTGTACAGCCTGAGGATGAAGCTGACACTGTGGAGAGGACAGGATAGGACGAGACAGAGAGAGAGAGAGAGAGAGAGAGAGAGAGACTTGATGAGGCAATTGAGCTTCTTGATCAGGCTTGTCTGACTTGAAATTTATGTCTAGATGTTTTGGCAATATCAGCCAATATGGTGAAGCCAGTAACAGTTGAGTTTTAAATCACTCAGAACCAAAAGAGTTCTACCTGACACAGATTGCCAAATTTAGGAAACTCTGCTATAACTCTCCTTTTAAAAGGTAGAGAATCCAAAATGAGCATCAGCCACATACTTGACTCTAATAATACCCATTGGGTGCCTGCCAGGGCTAAGCACTGTTTAAGGACCGTGTGGAATATCAAGAGTTGGGAAGCCAGTTCTTATCTTCAAGGAGCTGACTGAGGGAGGAGACAGCCATATGCCTTGAAAAAGAGCTAATGATAGAACACAAAGGTGTTGAAAGAGATATACAATCACTAAAATAAAAGGATGTCAGAGGAGGAAGATCTATGAGTCAGTGAGATCAAAGCTACTTTTGAACTAGTTTCTCCTGACTGGATCCCAAGAATCATCTAGCCATCATTATTTACTGAAAAGTGTTTCTGTCTACTTTCTTGGACTGTTCTTGGGTAACTACTATGACCAAAGAAAAACATTCTGTAAGATGTGACCCCTGACACTTTTCTGGCCTCATGTCTTCATACTTGCCCTGACCCTTCCATCCTGCTTCTGCTATTCTGGCCTCCTGGCTGTTTTGGGGACACATCAGGTATGTCCCAGACCCATCCCCCTTTGTACTGGTTGTTTCCTTTGTCCAGAATGCTCTTCGCTCTGATACATGGCTTGCTCTGCTCAGACTTCCTCTTATTAATGAGGCCTTCCTGGACCAAGTGATATCACAAAGCACTGCCCCACACAATACTCTGTCTGCTTTACTCTGCTTCATTGCCTCTATAGCACCCAGCACCATCAGACATGGTATGTGTTCCTTGGTGTATTTTTTTTCTTTAGTTTATTTACTTATTTTGAGAGAGAAAGTGAGGGAGGGGCAGGAGGAAAGGCAGAGAAAGAATCCCAAACAAGCTCTGCACTGTCAGCACAGAGCCCAATGTGGGGCTTGATCTCACAAACTGTGAGATCATGACCTGAGCTGAAATCAAGAGTCAGATGTTTAACTGACTGAACCATCAGGCAACCCCCCACCCACCTTGGTGTATTTATTATGTCTCTCCTCTCTCTATGGAAGGTAGTTCCATTTAGGGTCAGGACCTTGTGTTTTCCACTTCTGTACCTCCAGCTTCTAGAATGATGCCCAGCACAGTGCCTAAGTATTCAGTTATATTTGTTAAGTGAATGAATATGTGCTAAAGGCATGGAAAGATGTAAGAGAGCACAAAGCATATCGAGTGACTGTTCAGTATTACTGAACATAGGGAGCTGTTTCCACCAGCCACCCATGTTTCCCTTTCCACATAAACACACAGACACCTAAATTAAATATAGATGTATGTTCCTGAATCTTCAAATCCAATATAGGCACATTGGTATTAATAATACAAAATACAATATGTCTGGCATCACTTTGTGAAGGAGATTGGGAGAGGAGAGGAGGAGACCCGAGTACTCCTCCCTACAGCAATCCCATACCCTTCTTGATAATATTTTGGTAGCTTGATAGAGGCATTTTATCCCAGAAAGCATCCTGACATTTATCCAGGATTGCCTGAATTTACTGCTGCAGTTACCAGCAAAAAGCTGTCAGGTTTTCGAGTTTTCTCATCCGTAGGAAGCTGGTCAATTTATTTTATTAGAATCTTTCCCAGGGCCTGACCCTCAAATAACTGATTTTGGTGTTTACATTCTTCGTGGCAAGGTAACGAAGAGGCCTCGTCAGCCACACCGAAGCTCTAGATATCTGAGCAAAACCTAGGACCAGCAACAAATCTTTCCAGCCCCACCTATTGGAAAAAGAATTTTTGTTTAGTATAGTATATTTTTAAACACTTTATTGGCTTTGTGGCAGAAAAATAAATTGTTAAATTAATGGCAAAACAATTCATTAAAATAATTCCATACATTTGATGGGATTTCTCTTTCTACCCTCTGTTTCATGTTGGTAGTTGATGGATGCAACTTGTCTTTTTTAGGATTGTCTATTTTTTTCCTCTGTTATTTTCCTCAATTTCTCTCTCCCATCTATGTGTCTTTTGCTGGCTTTCTTTGCTCAGTGCTAAAGGCTTTTTGTGATTTCGGAGTCCATGGGGAAAACCTTAGAAAGTTCCCTTACAGGTGCACACAGAGAAAGGATTGTGAAGGCTTCTGAGAGTTCCATGTCTGTCCACATGGGAAATGCTCCAGCCTTGTCACTGACAATTCTACCCATTCAAACTCAACCCAAGTATTGGCAAGAATGCAGAGCAATTGGAACCCTTCTGAACTGATGGTGGGAGCGTAATAAGGTACAGCCAGCTTGGAAAACATTTTTTGATGTTTCTTTAAATTAAAAAAAAAAAAATACCCTTACCAGACAATTCAGTAATCCTCACTTTTAGGTATTTATCCAAGAGAAATGAAAACACATGTCCACATGACTGTTTATAACAGCTCTACTCATAATCACCCCAAACTGGGAACAACTCAAGTGTTTATCAGCAGGTTCATGGATAACGAAGTGAGGCATAGTCATACAGTGGAATACTCTACAGGAACAGCATGCTGATACGTGGTGTAGCATGGATGAACCTCAAAGACACACTTTGTGAAGGAAGCCAGGCACAAAGGACTACATACTGTGGGATTCTGTTTTAGTAAATTATTGAACAGGCAAAGCTAATTGAAAGTGAAAGAAAGTATGGTTGCCTAGGGGCAGGGGTGGGGGGCTGTTGACTGCAAAAGAGTATGAAGAAAATTTCTGAGGTGTTGAAAGTCTTCTATATCTTGATTGTGGTGATGACTGCATGAATGTATACACTTGGGAAAACACACCAACTGTACCCTTCAAATGGGTCCATTTTAGTGTATGTAAATCAAACCTCAATGGCATTGATTTACAATAAAAACACACAAAATCCAAACCAAGTGAACTTACCTTTAAGGTTTAAGGACCTATCCAAGTTCTTCATCTGCCAAGCCCTTTGTCCAAAAACATACTCCTGCCTCTTCAAAACTCTAGGGACCATTTACCCATCAGGAGTCAGACAAGAACACTTCGTTAAATTATTACGAAGAAGCAAGCTCGGAATTCGAGATCTGGTTCTGCTGGCCTCTTCCTGTGGGATCTCAGGAATAATAATGAATGATAAAGACAATGAAAACAATGGGTATTTATCGATTGCTTGAAATGCCTGGCATTTGGAGTGTTTTATTTCATTGCATGAAGTACTTAGCATAGTGCCTGGTACATAACCGACCCACCGTAAGTATTTAGTGAAAAACCGGACAAATCCACTCCCAGTGTCATAAATGTCTCATCATTTTATCATCATTTTATATATAAGGAAACTGCGGTCAGGGAGGGTAAGTGACTTTTCTAGAAAATCTGAGCCAATATTTGGCAAAGCAGAGTGTCAAGTCTAGGCCTCTATTTTTTGGTTTTCCATTAAAATACATTTGATTTAATACAAATATGTGACTTCCAAGCTGGTTGATCTTATGTAAAATTGTCCTTATATTGAAATCATAATCCTGTGTTGACCAGCAGACAGTTCAAAATATGTGAACAATCTTTGTAAACTCTAAAGCTTTGTTAAACTACAAGAAATAAGCAATATGGTTAAGTATAGAATTTGGCTTTCTTTTCATCTATCATAAGAGCTAACATTTGTTGAGTGCTTACAAGATAGCACACGCTGTTTCAAGTACTGTACGGCATATATATGCATTCATTTCCTCTCAGGCAGATGTCATCATCATCTTTATTATTTATAGGTGAGAAAAC
Organism: Panthera onca; assembly: GCF_046562875.1. Classification (NCBI taxonomy): domain Eukaryota; kingdom Metazoa; phylum Chordata; class Mammalia; order Carnivora; family Felidae; genus Panthera; species Panthera onca. Next base: position 8,880,165 of record NC_138344.1, on the reverse strand, counting down.
CGAGGTTCATGCAGGTTTTCCCAGCCAGAGAAGCAGTAAGTGGCAGAGCCAGAATTTATTAGTTATCTCATGATCATTACTGTATGCTCTGCCATCCATCCATGTATCTGGCCATCTGTCCATCCACCATTCCATCCATCCATCAATCTGTCCATCCACTCATCCATCCATTTGTGTATCCGTTTGTCCATCTGTCTGTCTGTCCATCCATCCATCTCCAGAACACTAGTTCTCCGTGTTTCTCCTTGCTACATATCTGACAAACAATGTTCATTCAATGATACTGTCACATTATTGTCACTCATGTCGGTTGACTGTAGATTAACAGGCTGCAAGTTATGTAGATTTCTGTGTGTCAGTTGAAATCTGGCTTGACTTTTATTATTGCCAACCTGGGCTGGGTAAATTTAACATTGTAATTCATGTCACATTTACCTGGATAATGCCATCTTAAATGGAAAAAACACAAAGAGCTAACTCCTACAGAAAGTCATCCTGAATATTCTATCTGTAATGATTTTTTTCTCCTTCTATTGAAAATCTGTCTATTGGCCAAATCAATCATGGGATGCCCACATTTGACTCTTCAGGTAAATGGCTTATGTACAGCAGTTTATTAACATTCTTCCTGAGGACCATACCGTCCTCAGGGCATAGGAGGTGACGGTGCCTTCCAGGGAAGATGAGAAGAACCTTCAACCTCAGAGAAGACCTCGAGGGGTCCAAGTAGTTTATTCTTTGGATAGATATCCATGTCTGAAGGCTGGATCTCACATTTGGGATAAGAATCCCAGATGAGAATAAGTTCAGAGGAGGTCTGGTCAAAGTCACAGCTTGAATAGGATGTTTCAGTGAGGAAGCTGTGATTAAGCATGCCTCTAGAGCAAATAAAATTTAATATATTTCATGAAAGTTTTGATGCTTCAGTCTAAGAAAGGAATAGTTGCATTTTTTATGCAAGTCAGCTTTACCTGATTGGTTTCATCAGACAACATATCTATTAATGCCCTCACATTCAATCTTCATAACCTGTGATATTGTGTTAACTGAGGGGGAATGGCCAACATTTGAACATCTCAAAGAAGGAGTGCCTGAGCTCTGCAGATGGATATATTTATTAGCTATTCATTTTAATAAATATATACAGAGAGGGGGAGAGCACACACTATGTTTTGTCTGGTTAGTAAACTAAATGGGAAAAAAAATCCCTTTCATTATGGAGCTTAGCCAAAGTTACATTCCCCCCACCCCCACCTGGAAAACTGCAAAATAAAATATCTCTATTTCTCTATTCTTATGATGATTTTTAAATTTTTTTTACCTAAATTAATAATTAATTTTTTTTTTTACATTACTAAAGTAACTTGTTTCTTAAATGCTAAGCACCAGAATAATCACTTGGTCTGCTAGATATGCAACAAACTTTGATCTTTTGTGAGCATGCACGGAGGGCTTTTTATGTGTTTTGGGCTATTGGTGGCACATTAAATTTTTTGACCCTACCAGGTAAAGGGGAGGGTTACTTAAAAGGTTTGTGGCAACCTCTTTAAGATCCCACTGGGAACAATTCAAACAGCTGAAATCTCTGCTTTCTGAAGAGGACAAAAGACCCAAGGAAAACTCAACACAAAGGGCATCATTATAATTTTGTCTTAACTCATTCAGGAGGATTCTGGAATTAGGAAAGTGTGATTAGAGTATTTTGTGTTTGGGGGCAGGTGTCCCTAATAGGCTTCAAACTTCACATCTTGTAGAAAGACTTAAGATGCATCTTGAAGCCAAACAAGATTAGCAGCATTCCGGGGAACAGTTGCAGGATGTGTCTGCCTAATAGTTATATTATGCAGGATTATGCAGGCTTGTTGGCTTAAAGGGTGTCAAGGGATTATATAAATTACCCACTTTTGAAAAATTCAAAATAAAGGTTTATTTTCTGCCAGTAGAAAAAAGGATAATGTTAGGAACACATATTACAGCCATCAGTTCTCATAATTCCTCTTTTTCTGGGCCTGGGGTGATGGAGGGCCCTAGATTCTTCCATATAGGGTCCTCTGCCTCTTTGCTCTATCAGTGAGTGCCTTCAGTCATATGAGTACAGTAGTGCGACCTTATCTGTGGTTTTACTTCCAGTGTCAGTGACCCACAGTCAACTGTGGTCCAGAAACAAATGATCCTCCTGACCTATCATCAGAAGGTCAGAAGTGGCCCAATGCTTATGTCCCTCACCCACGTTTTTCACCTCACTTCATCTCCTCGCATAGGTATTTTATCATTTCATATCCTCCCAAGAAGAAGGGTGAAGATACAACAGTCAGATATTTTGAGAGAGAGACTACATTCACATGATTTTTATTTCGGTGTGTTGTTAAAATTGTTCTATTTCATTATCAGTTATTGTTGTTAATCTCTTACTGTGCCTAGTTTATAAATTAAACTTCTTCTTAGGCATGTATGTATAGTATATATAGGGTTTGTACTATCTGTGGTTTCAGGCATCCGCTGGGGATCTTGGAATGTATCCCCATGGATAAGGGGCACTGTCCAGTATAAATGGATCGCTGGTGAGTAAAAGTGGCAAGAAGATGTGAATAGGATAAAAGATTGCCCTGCTTTCCTTGTTGGAAGGCCCTCTTGTATTGCCACTTTTGAATATGAGTTAAACCTGGGCGTTTGGGTGACTCAGTCGGTTGAGTGTCCAACTTTAGTTCAGGTCGTCTCGCGGTCCATGAGTTCGATCCCTGCATTGGGCTCTGTGCTGATGCTCAGAGCCTGGAGCCTGCTTCGAATTCTGTGCCTTCCTCTCTCTGCTGTTCCCTTGCTCAATCTCTGTCTCTCTCTCAAAAATAAATAAACATACAAAAATTTATTTAAATATGAATTAAATACAATAAGAAGACTTAGAAGACTGGACAAGATGAAGCCAATGAGCATGATTACTTAGTAATTGGAAAAAACGTAAAATCAAGCCAGTTTTCCCCAACATTCAGAGGATGGATTTCTCTAAAAAAGTGATGACTTTGAGAAGTAGACTATTAAATAAGAACACTAATTATTAGTTGAAACATAATATTGTAGTTAACATGTGACATAATTTATATTATGCTGCATTATGATGATTTGCGTGTATGTGCTAGACACTGAGCTCTCCATTTGTACCAGTTTTCTAATTCATATTTCTCCCAACATTTGTATGTGAGCAGTAATCCTATTGTCCTAATTGTGAGATGAGAACGTTGAGGTGAAGAGAAGTGTGACGTTCAAGGGCACACCACCTCTAAGTGCCCATTGCAGATTGATTATCTCAGATTGCAGGCTGTTTGGGGAATTTTTAAGTTTATCATAGGCTCTCCTTTGTAGTTTAGTCTTATGAGGAAGATGAGGTTGGTAAGAAAATAGATGGGAAATTGCAGATGATTTGCAGTAGAGTCAAATAGACATATCAAGGTCCCATTGAGCACCACTCAGACAAAGCCTTTATGAATTAATTATATTTTACAGAATTAGTTAATCATGTACTTATAACTATTCTCATCTTTTTTTTTTTTTTTTTTTTTGCCTTAAAGGCTTGGTAAATTTCATACATATCTTCAAGTGAACTACTGCTCCTCAGTATGCTTATTCACAGATTGTCATTTGACCTTAGAAAATTGGAATTTTCTACTTCTCTCTGGCTAGTCTGCTCCCCCTGCCCCTTATCTGCAGTTTCACTGTCCATGGCTTCAGCTTCCCATGGTCAATTGCATTCTGAAAATATTAAATAGGAGATTCTATAAATAAACACTTCATAAATTTTAGGTTAGGCCCCATTCTGAGTAACATGACGAAATCTTGGGCTGTCCCACTCTGTCCTGTGAAGGTTGTGAATCATCATTTTGTCCAGCACTCTGTGCGCTACCCGTCCATTAGTGACATAAGTATGTATATCTAGGGAAAAGCATAATATAAATAGGGTTCAATACTGCTACAGTTTCAGGTATTCATTGGGGGTCTTGGAATGTATTCCCTGTGTTTAAGGGCAGGAACTACTGTGTTCGTTCATTTTGGCATGCACCCTTTGCCTTCTTAGTTATGGATATACGATAATCATGGGAGTCTGTCTATATAATAGGTACCCTCTAAGTGCATCCACCTTAAGGAGGTATTCTCAAGGAAAATAGGCATATTATCATTATTTTCATGGAAGGTTCACATTTTTGGAGCTTGCTGCCAATTTGGTAAGATGAATAAGAATTGCACTTCTGTTCTTCTGAGTTTTCTCTGGTCTTATTTCACTTTGACCAGAAAGCACACACTCAAATACATGAGGGAAACAGAAGACAGGGTCAATGCAAGTATTTATTTGTCCCCAAGACCTATTCCCCATAGTCTAGCTTGCCTAAAAATATGCAGCAACAAAATCTTCATTCATTATTTTTATATCAAACACTGAAAATACATTTTCCAATTCTCACTGTCATACCTAGTTAGGGTAAGAAGAAAGATGTGGGGATATAAATGTGAGCTTCTATCAAAGTTTTGCCCAATTGAAGCCTTGATTCTTTTATATAATTTTACTTGCTTCCTTAGGAAGCAGTCTTTATATTAGAATCAACTTATATAGCTAGAGTGCTTAGTGACTTGCTAGCTGTTTAAAACCCTAGAGCACTTCAAAATGAGGAAACAATTTTGAGTCAAGGTTTGAGCATAGATTGATGACCAAAGCTTCCTGCTCCTACAGAAGGTAGAGGAAAGAAGTCAAGAGTTGGACCAGTTTTGAGTCAATGCTGGATAGACTAAAAAATGAGTATGTACTGGACACCCAGTTCGATTTGGTCTCCTGGTCTTGAGTGTCCCTTGCAGCTGTGTAGACCTAAAAAGACACTTCATGCATTAAAAGTATAAATGGGTGTTTGTTGAACATACAGCTCTCAGGGACCTCCCCACGGAGATTGGGATTCAGAGGGTCTGGGATGTCATTATTAGCCTGCTTAACAAATACCCTAGGAGATCCTTAGCATCAGAGAATTTTGAGATATTCTGCTGAGAGAAGGAAGATGTAGCCTGGCACAATTAATTGGACTTTCCCACAACTTTTCCTCACCACTTCCTCTGGATCAGCTGAGTTCTCCCCACTAGTTCTGCAACATTGGCCTTTCAGCTCAGCACTGTCTTCCCTGGGTTCCCAGCTTTCGCCTGTCCACCACCCTGCCTCTGGGGTCACAGCCACTTGCTATTTCTACTATTAGCCCTGAGTTAATAGTAGACTATTGTTTGGCCAACATGAGAGATTTGACAGTTTAGTGCCCAAACCATTTTCAGCCCGAGGTTAAAGAATGATATAATCTTTTTTTTTTTAACTTGTTTGTTTTTGGATAAGTGTGCTAAGCAACTGTATTCTAAGTCAGTGGACCTGAACCTTGAATGGGCTCTCCTGAGGAGCCTTACAAATCATACCCTTCATTCCTGCCATGATTCTGATGTGGGGCATGGCCCTGGGTATCACAGGCATTAAAGGTTGCAGGTGCCTCTAATGTCCCCCCTGGTTGAGACCCACTGCTCTAAGGTGTCCTGTAATGACTCACCTTGTCCACAGGGGAGTGGAACTGGATTGATAACAAACTATGCTTCAACTATAGAAACCTCAGTGCCATCTTTGAAGGGGTCAACCAAGGGAGCATATTGCTATCTAAACTCTCTTTTCTAGGAGAGAAGACATTGCAATGGACCCCTTTTATGCCTCGCCACTATTTTCCCCCAACCCCCATATGAGAAGAACATGTTAAAATATCTGCTATTTACATAGCACGTGTCTTCCTGGAGCACACATACCGTATATACAGATTTTTCTTAAGATCTCATTAATCCTCACAGATTTTTTTAATTTAAGATTTCACAGGAGTGTCACACCAATATATAAATGTTGAAAACACTATTTTCAAAATACATGTAGGTGCCATGATTTTCTAACTTAATATTTACATCCCATAACTGTTCATGGATGTATGTGTATGTGTATATGTATATATAAAACACATAAAAATATATAACCTATATAAAACACAAACGCCCCAACTGTGCTCGCGTTTGTCAGTAGTTCTTTTCGAAGCCTTCTTTTACTCTTTAGTGCCCCATTTTTTCTTTCTCTTTCCCTTTGCGAAAATGTTCATCTCTCTTTATTGCTGGAATTCCCGTGGCTACACTTTTAGTTAGTTCTCTCACTGCGTTTGCTGATTTCTCCTATGCTGATGTCAGGGTTGTCTCCTCAGTCAGACAGTGGGAGCGTCCATTGCTTGCAATCTTCCCATACGGTCCCTCCAGCCCTGTTTAGTCCATGCCAATCTCGGTTTTCTTTAGTTAATTGCCTAAAAACTGAGTTGCTCCATTAGTTGAACAATAAATAATGGTAATCATAATTGCCAGCATCTCTTTCAAAAGGCCAAGTCATGTGGGAATTGGGAGCACACACTTAGGGATCAGACGGACCCAGATTCAGATTCTACCTTTTTAGAATATATGACTATTTTATGCCTCTTCTCTTGGGTTGTTGCAAGGATTAATTGAGGTAGTCATGCATTGAGTGGAGTGGAGTGCATATGGTGCATGATAAGTGATCAATAAAGTGATGTTCTTATTGATATGCTACCAAACCTCCAAGTTTCAGGCCCAGCTTTTGCTCTTTGCTAAGATCTATTCTGACTCCAGCAGGGAGACTTCATAACTTGTTTCCCTGTTGCCTCATTTTCACCCCCCTTTATACGGACAGTCCTTTATTTCTTTTTGTTAGCATTTCTCTGTGCCCTAGACTGTAAACTCTTGAGGGATGGGATGTGATTTAAATCATTGTATCCCTACTGCCAGATACGCAAGCATATCATGAAAGCATCGAGCCAGGCAGAGAACTTACTACCTACATTTACTTGGATGATTCACACTGAGCCCTTGACTAGAAAATGTGTGTGAATTTCTTCATTTGCAATCTAGGAAGAAAGCACTAGATGAGGCCCTCGTGACCTTCAAGACTTTTTTCTAACTGGTCTTAAATTGGAACTTTACTAAAACTTTTCAAGGTCTGGTTTTCAGAATGGAAATGTAGAAATTCTGTTTACTGCAAAATGTCGGCATGCTGAAGCGCAAATTACCGAGCTCTTCCAGGGTGTAAGCAGCCGAGTGTGTGGTATAGTTTCTCAGACTCCACTGCCAGAGTCTTTATTCCATGCACTTGGCTCCCTTGTCTTGGTTCTGGTGAATTCCAGCGGCAGGTTGTGTTCCCCACAGAGCGGCCTGAAATCCTCTGTTATGGGCACCGCTATGGGTTTGCTCATCCTTACTCTTCTGGGAATAAAGTCATTTCATGTGGTTGGTAAAGAGTCTTAAATGATTTTATCATCAGCCCTCACTGGTCCTTTAGGAGCAGGGCTTCCTTTTTTTTTTAAGGTTTATTTATTTATTTTGAGAGAGAGAAAGAAAGAGAGAGTGCACACACGAGACGGGGAGGGCATAGAGAGAGGGAGAAAGAGAATCCCAAGCAGGTTCTGCGCTGTCAGTGCAGAGCCTGACGTGGGGCTCGATCTCATGAACTATGAGATCATGACCTGAGCCAAAATCAAGATTCAGATGCTCAACCGGCTGACCCACACCGGTGCCCCACAGAGCTTCGATTCTGATGGGAACTGAATCGGGCTGAAACTGTCACTAGTAAGGTCCCTCTGCTTGTCGCTTCCAAAACACAGTGCTCACGGTTATGATGTCCCCTTCATCACCAAGGAACAATGAGAAAGGTTTGTGAACTCCTTAGCCAGTAATTCGTGACCATGGCATTAAGAGAGTGTCGTGCACAGTAGGTGTAAGAGGGACATGGAGGATTTAGGAGACACACGACCAGTCTTGAAACTGAATGGGAACAGACTTCTTTTATGTCCTCTCCTTGAATCTAATTGGGCTAGATGAAGGGGGAAAGGCAGAGGGGACTGTGATTGACATTTTAAAAGCATATTTTCAATAGTTGGTGAGGACAGAGGTTACAGTTGTGGTGACTTCTCCATGTAAACGGTTTCCTTTTCAGGGCCTCCCATTGCTTCCATTTCCAAAGGGTGATGCACCTCAGAGTAGAATATGGAGGAAACTGGGGACAAAGTCAAGGGGGATACAATGTGTCAAAGAGTGACCTCCCCAAAAGGTATATGCATCTGTTAATCCCAAGAGCCTGTGATTGTGACCTCATTTGGAAAGAGGGTCTTTGAAGATACAACTAAGTTAATGATCTCAGGATGAGATATCATCCTTTATTATCTGAGTGGACCCTAAATCCAATGGCAAGTGTCCTTATAAGAGACAGAAGAAAAGATACACAGAAATGAAGGCCATGGGAAGATGTAGGGTGTAGCCACAAGCCAATGTCTGGAGTCACCAGAAGCAAGAAGAGGCAAGGAGTCTCCCCTAGAGCCTCTGGAAGGCACACCTCTCTGCCTACACCTTGATTTCAGACTTGTGACTTCCAGAATTGTGAGAGAATAAATTTCCATTATTTTAAGTCATCAGGGTTGTGATGATTTGTTCTGGCAGTCACAGGAAATGAGTACAGGTAACCGGAACATACATCAGGGGGGCAGTGGTAGAGTTCATGGGTTTTGGTGAATAAAAACCTTGGTTGAGTATAAGTTCTCCTACTACTTATTAGCTTACACAGCCTTAGGCAAAAATATTCTCTCTGATATCTGATTGGTTGGTTCATTGATAGGTTCATTCATTAATTCATCGTGAATTATTTATTTATTCAGTAAATACATACTGACTTCCTTCTGTGCTGTAGCCACTGTGGTAGGCATTGTAGTAAGGAGATGCATTTCTTAACATGAAGCAATTTTACATCTAGTGAAAAGAGACCAGCTATTACAGTGTTTGCTACATTTTCTTGTATCTGATTATAAATATTCTAATTGAGAAAATGCTAATTGGGGAACATTTAGAAAATATAGATAGGCAAAAGTAAAGTAAAAATAGCCTATTATTCTAACACCAAGGGATTAATCACAGTAAACATTTTAATAGATTTCCTTCCACCCATTTATATATACAGTTGTACTTTTATGCACATTTGAATAATCTATCCTACTTTAACATCATATTGACAGTCTCCTCATAATGCGAATATTACTTTTTTTAATGTTTATTTTTGAGAGAGAGAGAGAGAGAGAGAGAGAGAGAGAGAACGAACACAAACGGAGGAGGGGCAGAGAGAAAGGGAGACCCAGAATCTGAAGCAGGCTCCAGGCTCTGAGCTGTCAGTACAGAGCCTGAGGTGGGGCTCAAACTCACGAACCTTGACATCCTGACATGGACAGAAGTCGGATGCTTAACCAACTGAGCCACCCAGGCGCTCCATGAAACATTACTTTTAAATATCATTGTGATCTTTACAAATTCCTTTCTAGAGAATACCGTTGCCTGTCAGAGTAGCATTTAGATTTTACCCAAATTTCTTATGTACACAAATATACATTTGTGTTCTGGGAGTTTGCTTAAGCAGCCTGGAGAAGGGGTGCCTAACCCAGCTTGGGAGGCATCAAGGAAAAATTAAATGTGATAGCAATAGTGAGGTCCATGTCACAAGGCTATTCCAAGTATCCAGTGAGGTAATCCAGAAAAAAACTTCTTGCTTAATGCTTAGGATTTCTCTCTCTCTCTCTCTCTCTCTCTCTCTCTCTCTCTCAGCTGCTTTGATTTTCAAAAAATTAAAATTAAAAAAAAATCACAAAGCCCAAAACCGCCTAAGTTTCACTTCTATGAGATACACATGGTTAATATTTTGATGTATAAACTTTCATCATTTTGCATGTATACAAATATATATAGTTTTCCTGCCATTTTCCCCCTTTTTTATTTTAAAAAACGGTCATGTAACCCACTTTGTGTTAATCTGTTTTTTTCTCCATATCAAAACTATTCTTCTGAGATGCATCTTTAATGACTATATCATAAGTATGTTGTCACAGGGATAGAAAATAATTTATTTGCCACTATGCTGTTGTTAGAGTTTTAGTTACTTCTGTGACTAAAACAGAAGTCAGTACTTGTCCAAACTGTAGATTATTACCTCAGAATTGATTCCCATAGTGGATTTCTGGGTTGAGTTTCTGAACATTTTTCTTGCTTTTAGTAAGTTGTACCAAATTGCCCTTGGACAAGTGTCCTGACTTGCACCTTTACTTGAAGTGTGTGAAAGTACCCATGTTCAGAATGTCTGTTCTGAAGGCCATAAGGAAGAATATTAAGGCAAAGAATATTTATGTAATGGTGAGCAGTCTAGTTGGGTTAAAGCCTAGAAATAATGTGAAGGGCTTTGAGCAACATGCTAAGAACTTTGAAACTTATTCTTATGGCAAAAGTACTATTGGGTGTTTTTGTTTTCATTTTTGTTTGTGTGTTTGTTTTGTTTTGTTTCTGCCATTGAATGCTGGTAACTATTTTCAATGGGTAGGGTTTGTCAGTCCAAGGGGATGCAGTTTTATCAAAGAAGAGGAAGAAAAAAAAAAGAGTGAAATCTTTTCTAGGAAATGGAAACTGAACCTAACAGATGAAGGACAGAGAAAGACCTATCTTGGTCTTTTGCCATATGGGACTTCATGGTGGTTTGTGACAGTAATGATAGCCACCATTTATTGAGTGACTATTACATGCTAGAGGTGCTTTCTTAAACTTTTATTGAATATCCATAATAATTCAAGTAGGTATATTAAACCAAATTTTATGGATAAGGAAGCCAGAGACTAGTCAGGTCATGTACCTTGTCCAAGATCATACAATTTGTAAATTATAGGGCCTGGAATAAAACTTACATCAGTTGCTTCCAGATCCCATGCTCTTACTACTGCCCTACATGGACATAATTGTGCTTCATGAGGAGGACTTTTTTGGTTCTGTTATTAACTCATGTCTCTGAGACCAAGGGCATAGTGGGCTTGGGTTGACATATGTAGTAAATGCCCTGCAGAGTTACCTGCCTTGCACATAATTTTCTGCAGATTCTGCCAAACCAACATCTTAGAACTAGAAGGAACTTCAGTGATCATCTGGTTCATTGTCTGCTGTCCTGAAGTCCTCATTCACATTTAAGATAGATATTTTCTGCTTTAAAATTTCACTGAATTACACTTGAAAGACCCATTTAATATACTTGAGGAGTGGAATGAAAGAGGAAAAGTCATGTTTGCTTCTAGAGAGGTAAGCACTAAGTAGAAAAAGTGATGTATGGATAGTGTTAGAGATAAGTCCAAGAGTCGGCTGTGTTGTTTTCAGCCTTATCCATCTTTCACAGCTTAGGAATTCTTGTGCTAAGGAGAAAGAAGAAATGTACTCCTGACCCATAACTGTGATGAGTTAACCTACTTTGGTAATATATTTATAATCCTTTCGAGCTCCTTGGAGGAAAGATGCAATAGGGATATAAAATAATAACAGAGCTAACCTTCAAGAATTTTCTGAACGCCCAGGTATGGTTTGAGGTTTAATGAGTTTGTGTTAGTAAAATATTCTGATATCCCAGTTGAAGGGAGCTAGAGAACGCAAATGGTTATTAATTATTATTATTATTGACTCCTGCCCAGAGTCATGGAGATTGATGGCCTCCGCCATTTTTTTCATCCCCAGGCATGTAGCTGCAGGTGCCAGTGCAGTGTGCAATAAATGTCTAATCCCTTAGAAGGATTAACTCTACATTGGTTTAAAAAATAACGATTTCCCATAATCTATTCTGAATATACTGCTTGGTCCCCCTCCTGTTTCATCTAGTGACTCTTGGTATCTATAATGAAAACCAAGTGCACTAAAATTCTGTCTGGACCCTTTGTGTTTTACACTGGGTAGCACTGTAGAGAAACTTCACAGATTGGTATCATTTCTGTAAAATCAGAAGAGGAAGAACTGTGGAGGAGTAGTTTTGCTTTCTCTGTGGTGTATTTTGCCTACTTTGTGTCATACTGGCTGGCTCTTGCGACCTAGCACCTCTATACTAGGTCTATACATTGTCAACCTCTACCAGGATTTTTATCAATTACCGTATTTTAAATGGTCTTAACTGCTCCAACAGAAGCTTCAGAAGCTAAGCCAAAATATGTCTCCTGGGTTTCATGCTTGGCCTGAGGAGGCAAGGGGTAAAGTTGGTGGCTGTTTAACTCTGCCCCAATCACTGTCTCTTGTCATTGGCTGAGAAACACAATGGGAAGATTTGGGCGGATGGACTGGTTCAAGTACATCTCAAAAGTGATTACAGAAAAGTTTCATTGGTTTTTGAGATACAAACATTTAGCCATTAAAATAAACAAACTTCTGCATCCCTATAATTATCGCTTGCCAAGGCAGATGCAGCTCAAATGAATCCCAGCTCATCTTGAATGCGGTGATGATGTCTCCAAATGAAGCTTTTTGCTATTTTAGCCAGAGAGGGAGCCGCTGGCATTCAGCGGAATGATCTTGTGACGACGTCCTCCTTGTTTTCCAGTCAAGTTTGAAGGGCATTTCCAATCAGGTTAATGAGGACCTGCTGATTCAGAGCTGAAATGGCTTGTTTGCATCTCCCCTCTGGTCTATCCATGAAACGCCGTTCTCTTTTATCCACCGGCCAATCACAGCCTGCAAGAGGAACATCTGGCTTGAGCAGCTGCCAAGAGAGGAAGCACACTTTCTGTCCCCTCAAGCCAGTAGCAAGTGTGTGTAATTGAGAACCTGTAATTGCAAGAAGGCACAGACCTAGGCATAAACCATAAGGAGTTGCTGAGACAGGAGACAAGGAAGCATAGGCAGGCTTTGTGGGACCTTTAAGGGAGCCTGAGGTGGTAAGAACCACACAGGGTAGGGCCGCGATTCAGTGTCATCCATATGTGGCTAGAGACGTTATTGTGACATGTGTCTGACAATACACGTGCCACTTTTTAATTAGATGGAAGTGAAAAAAACAAAGAGGAGAACTTAATATTTTCTCATACAGAACATGTAAGGAATCATGGGTGAATCTGGGAGGAATTGCTTTGGTTCTAATGACTAAGTCTGCCCTGAGCCCAGATTTATTCTTACGGAGGCATGTGGCAGGCTAAGATAAAAACTGGTTTAGGGGCACCTGGGTGGCTCAGTCAGTTGAGCATCCAACTCTTGATATTGGCTCAGGTTATAATTCCCGGGTTATGGGATCGAGCCCTGCATTGGGCTCCAAGCTGAGTGTGGAGCCGGGTAGGGATTCTCTCTCTTACTCCCTCTGCCTCTCTCCCCCTCTTGCATGCTCTCTCCCTCTCTCTCTACAATAAAAAACAAAAAAGAAAAGAAACTGGTTTGATGCCTCCACCTTTCCATGCAAGCTCACTCTCCTCAGCACACCAAAATGCTATTGCCTGAGTAGAAGATGGGTTTAAAAAGGACAGCCTATTGGTGATGTATTCCATATCTTCTCAAGAGATTCCCAAGGTTGTCTCCCTTCTCTTGGGGTCTGTTTCCTCTCAACCCTGTGACTATGCTTCTCAACCAAGATGGTTGCTGTAAAGTTGCTCTCAGAACGTTTTCAAAGCTATGGGTGAAGCAAGGTAAGAAACACTGAAGGTGACTGAGAAAGTTTGAAAAGTCTCCTAGATTTTTCCAGTTTGCCTTACCTTCTCCACACCCCCCACCTCACTTTGTACCTCTGTCTTTGTGAATTTCCACCTACGATTGGCTTATAAAGTAGTAGAGCAACTAACTTTGAGCCTCAGTGATCTCTGAGAACCTCTCACATACAGAAAGGCAGGGCACACATGAGGCCAAGTACAAAGCAGTGGGCAAAGTGGACTGTACCAAGTGTTAAGGTCAAAGTGCCCTGAGCAAGGTGTTGGCTGACATACTGATGATCCTGTCACACTTTTCACAGGACCTGATGACAGCATTCTCAGGACAAGACCAAGAAACAATATTATTCTAGAAAATTGAGATTGCAGTTTAGCATTTGATCACCACGTTGTTTTGAATACAGAGGTCGCAGGGGGCATTAGGTCCAGTTATCCAACAAGGGTTTACTGAGTGCCAGGGACTTGGGTCAGGGATATACTGGTGAACAACACAGATAGAGCTTTCATGCAAACTAAAGTCCGTGTTCTGAGGCAATGGCAGTGATTTCTGATGGAAAATAACTTCTCTCCTGGGAGGAGAGACACGAACTGACCTGGGGAGGATGACAAGGAGACAGTGATGGCACAGGTGCAGCACAGTCACGTGTTCAAAGGCCCTGCAGGAGGAAGACAATGTGGTTTGTTTGAAGAACTAAAGAAGACACGAGTGGACCCCCAAGTAGCAGGTTCCTTAGGTTGGGTTCCCTGGGGTAGCAGCCTCTGAGAAAGAGATCTGTGGGCAGGAAGTTTACTGGTGAGGGTGTTCAGGATCAACATGGAAAGAATGGGCAGAGGGCAGAATGGGCCGTAAGGTAGTAGCAACACAGACCTTGTCTGGTTCCTTAGACTGCTCTTCAGAGCCCCGAGGCCATGGGGCCAAACCTCTCCATTCCCACAGAGATCTTGCAGGTTACCCCCAGGGAAGGGATGTGACCAAAACTAGGACAGATTTGGGGGCTGAAAGAAGTAATTCTCAGAGAACAACCCAGCTTAGAGTTGAGTTATATAGGCTTTTTTTTTGGTGGGGGGTGGAGGGGGGGGAGTGTTAGTTCTCTGTGCATTCTGGCTAAATGCATCTCTCTGTAATCCTCAGTGTATGTCTTTGGTGCTCATGTGAAACTACCTTGAGTGGTTATTGAATCCTCTACTATAAATGCAGAGTCAGAATTAATTTTGAGTGGATAAATCTGCACCTGGAATGACAATTAAATGCAGTTTAATATTATCAAGAACTGGCCAACAATGGCCCATGGGCTAAATCCGACCCTCCCACCCCGCCGTGTTCTTAAGTCACTCCTTTTGGAGAATCTTTCCTAACTCATCCTGCTTCTTCAGTCTCCCTCTGAGGTAAAAGTCATTCTTCCCTACTTGCACTTTGTTAATTGCATCATTGTAATGGTTGTCACATTTTATTATGCTCACGTGTACGTTTGCCTCAGTGGCCAGTTGACGAGGTATCGTGGATATGGACTCTGTCCCTTCAGCTTTGTGACCCATGCACCCAGTACACTTCATTTCCTTCCGAACGCACAACACAGCTGTTTGCTGCGTGAATGAAGAGATAAATGTAGTAAATGTACTTGTTATGAATAAAGAACCTGAGGATAGCTGCGAGAGGACTGTTGAACATGATTCAGAATCTTTATTATAACCTCATCTTCTCAATGCTATTCTTATCAGTAGGACATTGGTCAATACAATTAGGATCCATGTATCTTTGGAATTCAAATGCTCTTTCTCCCTCCTTATATCTCCCTGTTTGTAGAGACGTGGGTCTCAGCTATGCCTGTCTCTACTTGTTTACCCAACTCCTGCCAAAGGTCTGACTCACCTTGGAGCTCCACACACTGGTTCCTGGTGACCTTTGACAATATCGAGTTAGTTCCCAGCTTGAGTCTTAAGTGCCAATCCTACCTGCATAGTTTTCCATATTCTTCTCTTTGCATAGCCTGTTAGATGTTTATCTTTATGTCATGGTGGCCTATAGGACTTAAATCATACCATACCCCCTTTTTAAGGTATTGGCCCAGATCAGTAGTCATCCAGTACTCTGTGGTTTTAATCACTCTGCTGGCCCTTGAGCCTGCCAGTTCTGTCTTACTCTGATCTGCAGACTTCCCTGACCCTCTACAACTGGCACCAGAAGGCGTTCTGTAATCAGAATTCAAAGAGTGGAGGGGTCAGGTTGCTGGGGGGTGGCTACATGGTGCAACATTTTTCCAGAAGCGAGGTCAGTCCACCTGAAATCTTCTCCCCTCCTATTACAGCTCTTTGCTTGAGAAAGGAGTTTCTTCCCTCCAAGGGCAGCTTCTCCGAAGCCCTGTGACAGCTGAAGTGAAGCCCCAGTCCTGGGGTGCTGCTGGTGCCGTTGACTCTAGAGCCAGTGAACAGCATGATGGTGAAAATAGTAAATAATAAGTGATGCAGCATTATAGACTCATCACGCACATTTCATCCTGAGCTGGGTCAAGGGCAGAATATGCATCTCTTAAAGACCCATCTTAGAAACCCAGGTGTCTTTAGTGATGAAATGAGCTCAAAATTTGAAGAGAAAAGCCCCCCTGTTTTTTTCAAGTGGCTTCGATCCAAAGGGAGGCTCTGTTTGCAAGAAGGCATAGTGTCAGATAGCAAGTCTAATACATTTAGGTGGCCCCTCAGTCTCACCTATAAATAGGACCCAACTGCAGGATTAATATTATTTTTCCTACAGTGGTTCAAGGACTCATCCAACAACCCTTTCCCCAAATGTTGAATGTTGTCTTTATTCTTTCTCTAAGCAGCCAAATTCATTTATTTGGAATTGAGTCTCTGAGCTGGTGACTCCTGGGAAGTGGAGAAAACCAGAAACCAGCGTGACGGAATGGCCCGTGTTGGACCTGAATAATCATGGAGAGAACACTGGTTTGCAGGGTGTGTCTGTTTCATGTAAAGAGTTCTCAGAAATGTCTGGATGGGTTTCAGATCCCCTCCTTTGCCTTCTTCTACATGAGTGGGTTTCACCTGGTTGAAGCAAAGAACGAGAGCACTAAACATCTTTAACTAATCTTGAACTTTTTTGTTCATTCCCCAATTTGGTTTCCGGTCATATTGGCCCACAATTTTAGTTGTGGTGTTTCAGCTAAACAACAGCTGGGAGTTGACAGCCAGCCAGCTGCAGCCTGCTAGAGCAAACACTTGAGCTCCTAAATGTATAAAAATGATAAAATGACTAGACATATAGGTTTCTAATTGCAGCCAGGATTCTGCAGCTGGGAAGTCACCAGAAGATATATATTCTGTGTTGTAATCCAGCAATCATGTGCTCCACCCCGACTGAAAAGCACTTCCCTTTCCCCCACCCCCAAGATTGCTGCCAAAATGTGAAGTCCATTTCCAGCCTGCAAATGATGTTCACTTCTTATTAAGGAGCTGACCCGGCTCCAGACTTATAAATCCAACCAAAGATTGAGCCAGGGAGATAGATCAGTTGAAGTTTGAGGGGGAAATGATGATAAGATAATGCCAGAAATAAGACTCAGATGATGCAAGCCCCAGATGAGATATATGGGGGTCACAAAGGCAGCCCCCCAATCCAGTACCGCATGCAGCATCACATGTGAGATTCAGAGTGGAGCCTCTTGTTTTCTCTCTTCAACCTGATACTCCTCCTCCCTCCCCTCCTTCCCTTTCTTTCCCCCGTTCCTCTTATCTCTACATGCATGCCCTCCTTCCTGCAAACAACTGTGCAACTCATCACCCTTCTCTGCTGGGTCTGTTCCAACAATGGGGGGGGGCGTTCATCTTACTTGAACGTCTCTTCCAAGCACTGAGAAGGCTTTCTTCTTCCTTTGTAGCAGAAATTTCCCTGACATCAAATATTCATCCTTCTGGGTCTATATAGTTCATCTTCCAAGCATTTGTTCTTGATTTGGGGGTGGGGGAAGAAATGACCAAACTTTTGTAGTTCGTTTTCTTCTGCTTGAAATTTGGCTTTCAAACTGTCATTTCACAGTGGATTTAAAAAGCTGAACACTTTCTTTGTTCTCTCTTTCCCTGGAGTACTGATCTTCCCTCTGTTGGACTAACTAGTCTTAATAACAAAAGGACTGGTAGGGCAGGGGGAGGATGATGTGTCACAAAGGAGACCAAGAAAGAGCAGTACCTCTGGGATAGTCTAAAGCATTATCTGGCAATGTCATTGGGCCCATGGCACTACACTGCCCTGGCTTTTTGCTCTTTTGTGCTAGAACAAAAATTCCTTAATAGAAGGGGCCTTTTATTTATTCTTCAGGATCGAGCCCAGAACCTGACATGTCACATACACTTAAAAATAATGCTTATCAATGAACAGTGAATGAATGAACCCCCATCAAATCTGGTTGGATCTGTTTGTGCTAATGGTAATGCCCTACATTTGTAAGATTTTCTAAAATGTTTCCACATATATCATTTTACTTGATGTGACTATTAGTGAGTTGTCACTTTTTCCTACACTTTCATGAATGAGCCAGAAAGCATAAAAATAAGCAACCACTTTGAGACAGAGAATTTAACTAGAAGGAGCCATGGCACAGATGATCAGATGTATCACCTACCTGGCCTGTTGCAGTTTAGATCAGAGTCAGCAAGTCATAGCCTGTGAGCCAGATCTGGCCTGCAGGTCATTTTTGTAAATAAAGTTTTATCAGAACACAGCCATGCTCATTCATCCCGTAATGTATGTGGCTGTCTTCTCATTTCAGTGGCAGAGCCGAATAGTTGTGAGTGATGGTCAGGCCCGCACAACCCAAGATAGTTACTATTTGGTCCTTGATGGAAAAGATGTGTTGACCTCTGGTCTAGATTTTACTAACAGCAGGTGCATGTGTCACGTTTAAGGATGTCAAGGAAAGTAAGGAAATCCTGTCTGCCTTTGGAGCTCCTCTTGATTTTGGGGTGGTATTTTCTGATTGATGATCTATGTAATATACTTTAAAAGAAAGCTTTGGGAGTAAGCGTGGGGAAAGTAAATAAGAGACAACAAGGAAACAACCTCTTCAGTCAACATATGGGTGAAGGCACGCTGGAGTAACCCTGGGTTTTTTTTACTCCAGTTTGTTGTGGTGTCTCAAAAAGCTCAGCGTGAGGCACTTCTGAGGTCCCATTGTTCCACAAGGCATCTGTGATGTTGCACTGAGATATGCCAGCCCCCCTCCTGATCTCACACTTTCTGTTGTCTTTACACTTGAGAAGTCACTCCAGATGCGGTTCTGCTGAAAGTAACATAATTAGGTCTGGACGCCTTTCATCATCCATGGAGTGGGTACAGACTGTCTTCTCTCTGAGAACTTAATCTTTTTTTCCCAAAGGATTCCTGAATAGTGTGAACATATGGGACCTCTCACACCTGTAGGCATTTTAGCAATTTCCTCTGATGAATCCATTTGTAACCCTCTGCTCTGTTATACCAACGGGTTTCTCTTCTCTTACTTTTTAAATATATTTTTGTTGTTGTTGTTACCTCTGAGAGATTTTGCCTTTCGCAGGGGCCAGGAAGTCATGAGATATCATGAGATATATGGTTAGCTGTGGGGAGATTTTTGCATTTGGTTGACTTTTTACTTTTGATAAGTTGGGTAGGATTTTTCTAAAGGCAGATCCTTTTTATTTATCTGCATGACAACACCAGTTTTCTAGAACAAGTTCAGTTCCAGGATTTGCAATTTGCCTCTTTATCTTGGTGATTATCATTTAGCTTTACTGGTTTTATCAGTGAATTATAGATAAGGGCACTGATTGCAAACTGGTTAAGCCACTTCAAGATTCGATTAAAATCCTGCAAGTAAGAAAAACATTGAAATATCCTGTTTCATGGAGGCATCTGCTGTGTTAAAATAGCATAGACTTCAGAAGAAGAAGATTGGGATTCTAGCCACATCTCCATCCCTCCAAGACTGAAGTTAATTTGCTCTATAACTTCCCTGAGCCTCAGTTTCCTCTTCTGTGAGATCTGGATGATCATAATATCATTGCCCTTGCTGAATTCAACTTCATTCCATTCATTTTGACAGAATTCTCTTGAGCATATACTCTTTCTAGGCTCTTTGTCTAGCACGATGATTATACAAAAATATAATTTTTTCTCCTTCAGTTTACAGTGTAATGGGGATTCAGATACATAGAAAGTTGGTTTCAATATGACTTGGTACAGATCTTATGGAATATGATCTGGGTTGTATAGGGATGTAGGAGAGGGATAGTTTTCTCAGTCTGAGTTTCCAGGGAAACTTCCTCTGAGACATGATACCTAAGCAGTTATTGGATTAGCGTCATCAAGCTAAGACAGAAGAGAAGGGTACTTAGGTGGTGAGTCTAGGCACCAGGCCATGAAGGCCTTGTGAGCCTTGCTAAAGAGTCCCCAGTTTATCTGGAACACTCTAGGGGTCCAGTGAGGGGGTGTGACACAACAGGATATACTCAGTTCTGGGCCTCAGGCTAGGTTCTGGGTGTATGTGGGAAGTGGGGGTACAGATAACAGAATACTATTTTCAAAAACTAATTGTGTTCTAGGCACTGGCCAAATCCCACACATTCATGAATTCTCTTTGTTCTCATAGTATCCCTCTAAAGTGAACTTTACTTCCATTTATGCTTGAGGGATGGGGACTTAGAGATGACATATACATTGCCCGCAGTATGCTCATAGATGAGGGGAGGTTGTGTAAGTGGGATCGTATCTCAGCATGAAAGAAGCCATTAAGAGTTCTGTATGGAGTGATGTAGGTACACAGAAGAAAATAGCTGAGCTGTGCTTGGGGAAGTCTTTGTAGAAGAGGTAGTGTCTATAAGGTGAGTAGAAATTGTCCATGAGATAGGAGGGTACAGCCAAGGGAACCACAAGAAGAAAAATGGTGGAGCAGACACTGGAACTCCAAATGGTTGTGTATGGCTAGTGGAGTAGAGTTGAGGGTCCTGGGATTAGATGACATGACAGGTAAAACCAAGCTTCATGGTACAAGCAATGGGAAGTCACAGATAAGTTTTAAGCAAGTGTGTGCTATGATAAAATACATTTTAGAAAGATCATTTTGGTGGCACTATAAAGAAGATGAAGAAAATTGAAAGATGGCCATTTCTAGACAAGGGAGTAGACTCCTGGACTGGTATGGTAGGAGTGGAGATGAAGCAGGAATAATATTTAGGGGGCAGAACAGAGACAAGTTAGTGTTCAAGGGACCAAGGGAGAGAGAGAGGGATATAAGGAGTCACTTGGTTTTCTGTTAGGGGGCTGGTAGGCAGTTGAACCAAACACAGATGGAGACTCTAAGAAGAGGAGTATTTGGGAGGTGCCTGGGTGGCTCAGTCAGTTAATCATCCGACTTCAGCTCAGGTCATGATCTCATGGTTTGTGAGTTTGAGCCTCACATTGGGGTCTGTGCTGACAGCTTGGAGCCCGGAGCCTGCTTGAGATTCTGTGTCTCTCTCTCTTTGCCCTTTCCCTTCTTGCACTCTGTCTCTGTCTTTCTCAAAAATAATTAACTCAACACCCAAAAAACAAATCCAGTAGAGAAATGGGCAAAAGACATGAAGAGACACTTCTCCAAAGAAGACATCCAGATGGCCAACCAACACATGAAAAAAATGCTCAACATTGCTCATCATTAGGGAAATACAAATCAAAACCACAATTAGATACCACCTCACACCTGTCAGAATGACTAACATTAACAACTTGAGCAACAACAGATGTTGGTGAGGATGTGGAGAAAGAGGATCTCTTTTGCACTGCTGGTGGAAATGCAAACTGGTGCAGCCACTCTGGAAAACAGTATGGAGGTTCCTGAAAAAATTAAAAATAGAACTTCCCCATGACCCAGCAATTGCGCTACTAGGTATTTATCCAAAGGATACAGGTATGCTGTTTCGAAGGGGTACATGCATCCTAATGTTTGTAGCAGCACTATCAACAATAGCCAAAGGATGGAAAGAACCCAAATGTTCATCAATGGATGAATGGATAAAGAAGATGTGGTGCATATATACAATGGAGTATTATTTGGCAATCAAAAATAATGAAATCTTGCCATTTGCAACTATGTGAGTGGAACTAGAGGGTATTATGCTAAGCTAAATTAGTCAGAGAAAGACAAACATCATATTACTTCACTCATATGAGGATTTTAAGACACAGAATAGATGAACCCAAGGGAAGGGAAGCAAAAATAATATAAAAACAGGGAGGGGGGACAAAACATAAGAGACTCTTAAATATGGAGAACAAACAGAGGGTTACTGGAGGGGTTGTGGGAGGGGGGAAGGGCTAAACGGGTAAGGGGCATCAAGGAATCTACCCATGAAATCATTGTTGCCCTGTATGCTAACTAACTTGGATGTAAATTAAAAAAAAAATTAATAAAAATAAGTAAACATTAATTTTTTTTAAAAAAAGAAGAGTATTTGGGAAGGAAAGAGCTTGAGGGAAGGACACTGAAATGTGTTTAGAGAACTCATGGAGGGAAACAGACTGGCAGAATGTGAGTGGTGATGGAGAGAAAGAAACTGGGAATGCTTTGAGCATGCTGAAGGACAATGGCATCATTTAGAGAACAGGATGATCTTTTGTCATTTAGGATGTTATTAGGATGATCTTTTGTCAGGGTGAGTCTCACGGCCCCTTGAGAACCAGCAAAGGGTGCCTTGAGCCCACCTTCCTTTCTTGTGGAAGTTTTAAAGTCTCTTGGTATTTCCAAGATTTCATGAAGCCTAATTTCTCATGATCTCCTGAGTCTATATACTTTTTCTGTAATGCTTTGGTTTTCTACATAATATTTATCTACCTGTGAAACTGTTCTCTTCACTTGTTCCTGCAAAACATGCAGAGAAACATTCCTGAACATTGTATACTTGACCCAAGGTCTTGTGGTCAGATGGTGGTCACCATGGGTGCCAGGAAAGCAAGCTTTCCAAATTACTTCTTTTATAGTCCTGTGCTTAAAACCCCCCTTGCCCTTTCTCCCCTCCTGCCTTTGGTTTCATATCAACTCTTGACTCCTCCTCTTTACTCCTTCATTTACTCTTGGTTGTTTTCCCCTTCTCTTTACTCTTTTTCTGGAGCCACAAACCATTCCCCAAACCTCCCCCTCTCTTAGGCAGGGTGGTTGCTCCTTATTTTCTGAACTGTTGGTGCTTACTGGCCCTTGTGACCTTGGGACAGGAGATGAATGGAGGAAGCATCACCTTTTACTCTATCAAGTATTTCCTTCCAAATATAGTTCAGGCACTGCTGTAAAGGGACTGCAGCCTACCTACTTCATTATGTGATAAATATAGGGCAGGGGTGGGTGAAGGGTAACGTTTGTGACACAGGATTACTGGTTTTATTTAGACAAGTTCCATTTGACATATCTCTGGGACATCAAGTTTACTCTATGGTCTTATTCCTCCTAGGAGATGCTTCTTAGAAAGGGTAGTTTTGTAGATCATTCTATCCTTTCCCTTATATTCATATTTAAAGAAAGTTGACTGTTGAGTGTTATTCTCCCTCTTCACTGGCTGTTCTCATGTGGATGTTACAGGTTCTTCAGAATAATGTCTCAGTTTTGGGCTGAGGAGCTCAGTTTCTCCTGGTGGGCTGTCCTCGTGAGGGTGAGGGTGAGACTGTAAGTCCAACACAGAGTTCACACAGTTAAAAAATCAGTTTCATTGCCACAGGCTGTACCTTCCTTCTGCTAGCGGCCTCAGAGGTCTACACCATCGATCACAAAGTTAAACAGGTATAAATGACCCTGCAAAATCTATCACCACCAGGGGAATGTCAGCCTCCTCTTGCATCAGCACAATCATTGGCCATGAAAATCTTTCTTCAGCTAGCACTAGGGTTTTTGCCTAATTTTTATGGCTGGGATAATAGGCTCTGGACCCTTTTACTTAAAACAAAAACTCATGAAAACTAGCTTAAGTCAAAAAGAGAATTGATGCTCATTTATCAGAAAAATACAAGAGGATAAGGGACTTCCTCTCCTCTCCCCATTCCTCCCTTGTCCTCTCTCTCTTTCCTGGTTTCCAGAACCTGGTTCTCTTGTCTGGCTTCCCAGATGGTAGCATGGATGATCACTAGAAGCTTCAACTATTCATGAACTTTCAATACTCATGGTTCCTGTATAGGGTTTCTCTTCCTTGACAATTTCAGTAGCAGTCCTGGGAACAGCTCTGATTGGTACAGCTTGAATCATGGGAATCTCCAAGAACCATGGAGTGTGTGTGAAGTAATATGGCACTCTGATTGGCCAGATCTGGGTCAGGTGTTCAGCTCTGGAGCAAAAATTAAGGGAGTCTCTCCTGAAGCATTGGGACTGAACATGAAGAATAGTGATTCACCCAATGCATGCTGGATTTATGTTTAGTATCCTGATGAACAGGATATAGCCCTAGTACAGGTGGGGGTCCAGTCCCTACCCTGCTTAGCCTCTGTAAACTTTTCTCTCAGGCACTGGTCCCTGATCCCACACCCAAGTTATTGACTGGGATCCAGTGCTGTAACTGCCTGAGGGTGGACATCAACACGGCATGACACTGTTTTCCTCAGTTCATACTTTTATTTAGATCAATCGATCAATCGATTGATCTATCTATCTATAGTCTTTTACTTGGGAGAACTGATCTTTGAAAAATAAATCTCAGTAATTCTCATTTCATACAGATATTCCAGGAGCCATTATTATTCATGTGTTTGTTTTTTTATAAAATAATTCAAACATACTGTAACGCACAGAGAATGATGTGAGGAAGACACTTAAAGCTAATGCTGATACTTGACAAATTGTGAAACTTTTACGTACTTGCTTCAGGGTTTTATTTTTAAACAAAGGAAATATAGAAGATAAGGGTTGAAGCCTCCTTGTATCCATTCAAAATCCAATTTCCATCCTTTCTTTTCCAAAATTACAACTATACTGAAGCTGGTATCAGTCATTCATCTATCTGTCTACCTGTTTCTGCTTTTGAATTTTCTCTTTGCTTTTTTTGGTCAATTTTTCTAGCCTGTATATGACTAGTTTATAATATTTTTACAGGAAGTGTTAATTGAAGTCCTCCATTAATTAAAAGCAAACACACATACACACCACTACCACCATCACCACCCAGAAAACACCCTAAAATTGAAAAAAAAAAAAAACCTCTCAAATGTAACTTTTCCGAGGTTGATCTATCAACTTTGTGAGATGTTTGTTTAAAAAAGAAAATAAAAGTGGTACCTGGGTGGCTCAGTTGGTTAAGCATTTGACTCTTGATTTTGATCTCAGGGTTGTGAGATCAAGCCCTGTGTTGTGCTCCACCAGTGTGGAGCCTGCTTAAGATTCTCCCTCTTCTCTCTCTATCACTCCTGCTCTCTCCCTCTCTAAAAATGGAAGGAAGGAAGGAAGGAAGGAAGGAAGGAAGGAAGGAAGGAAAGGAGGAAGGAAGGAAGGAAGGAAGGAAGGAAGGAGACAAAAAACTCCCACTATGATTGTTATCTTGCCGATTTCTGCTTGTAATTATTTTTGCTTTTGTGTTTTAAAGTGATGTTGCTAGAGGTATACATATTCATGTTTTTGAGAGTTCTTAATGCATTGTTCCCTTGAGGGTTATACTTTATCTCCCTTTATTCTGATTAATGATTTTTCTGTGAATAATTTTTTATGTAGTAGTAATTATTAGAGGTTTGTTTATTAGTCATATTTCTCTATCTTATTTTGTGTTTGCTGATTATTTCTCTTTTCCTTTTTATTACCTTTTTTTCTTTGTGTGGGTGTGTATTTGATTCATCTTCTTTCTTTGGATTTACTCTATTTTTTCCTCTTTGATTCTTGATTTGAACAAATTCATTTTATTTTAACTCTACCTTGTTTTTAAAAAAATAATTTCATAATATAAATTTGAGGATTATTTTCTTATATTTCTACCTATTTTATAATTTCCAACATTATTTCTTTAAACCCATGGATCGATTGGATTATATTTTCAGGTGTCTGACAGTGGTGGTAGAGGTGGTTATTATTATTAAAATAATTTCTCTTGGGGTGCCTGGGTGGCTCAGCCAGATAAGCATCCAACTTCAGCTCAGGTCATGATCTAGTGGTTCTTGGGTTCAATCCCCCATCAGATTCTGTGCTGACAGCTCACAGCCTGGAACCTGTTTCAGATTCTGTGTCGCCCTCTTTCTCTGCCTCTCCCCCACTCACACTCTGTCTCTCTCTGTCTCAAAAATAAACATTAAGAAAATATTAAAATAATTACTCTTATAAACTTTGTAGTAATGCTTGATTTCAAATTCAATTGGAATGTGATCAGGGAACATGGACAATATGGGAATAGTTCTTCAATGTTTATTGAATCTTCTTTATGACATATATGGTACCTAACAAAATTTTTAATTATTTTTTTATTTTTTTAATTTTTGAGAGAGACACAGAGAGCACGAGCAGTGGAGGGGCAGAGAGAGAAAGAGAGAGGAAGAATCCCAAGCAGGCTCTTTGCAGTCAGTGCTCACAGAGTGATGTGTGGCTCAAACTCATGAAAACGTGAGATCATGACATGAGTTGAAATCAAGAGTTGGATGCTTTTTTTTTTTAATTTTTTTTTAACGTTTTATTTATTTTTGAGACAGAGAGAGACAGAGCATGAACGGGGGAGGGGCAGAGAGAGAGGGAGACACAGAATCGGAAGCAGGCCCCAGGCTCCGAGCCATCACCCCAGAGCCCGACGCGGGGCTCGAACTCACGGACCGCGAGATCGTGACCTGAGCTGAAGTCGGACGCTTAACCGACTGAGCCACCCAGGCGCCCCAAGAGTTGGATGCTTAACTGACTGAGCCACCCAGGTGCCCCACTACCTGACAAATTTTTATGCATGCTTAATATATTCTCTGATGGAGGCAGAATTATTTAAGACCAAGTTTTTCAATTGCACTGTTTGAATTTTTATCTTTTTCTTTTATTTTTTTCTATTTGATTTATCAATTTCTAAAGGAAGTCTATTAAAAATATCCCAATATTATTATTTGTCCTTGGAACTATTTTGTATTGTCACATGTTTTTGCCTTAAACTCAATTTCCTATCAATACTAGAATGACTAAGTCAGATAAAAATATATCAAGTGAATCTTTTTTTTTACCCAAAGAAAATTGGGGTAATTTAAATATTCCTTTTCTAAATATTATATATCTGATGGTGTGCCTGGGTGGCTCAGTCAGTTAAGTGTCCAACTCTAGATTTTGGCTCAGGTCACAATCTGATGGCTTCATGAGATTGAGCCCCATGCCGGGTTCTGCCCTGACAGCATGGAGCCTGCTGGGAATTCTAACTTTTTCTCTACCCTTCTCCACTCATGCTCTTGTGTTCTGTCTCTCTCAAAATAAATAAACAAGCATGAAGCAATATTACATAGCTGAGATGTTTGGCTGTTTATAGAAAATCCAATAAATAGCAGTATCTTTTAAAAGATTACTTAATTTTATTTAAGTAGCCCTGACTAATTTGGATTGATTTATTTCATCATGTTTCTTGCTATTTATTTAACACACACACATATATGTAAATTTTTTTTTTGCTTACTTTTTTTTAACCCCATTTCTACCTCTGTGGGCTTATAGAGTTTAAAAAAATTCCTTTATTTTTCTCCTCTCCCAGGTTGGAAGCTACTAATATTTTAATTATTTTTTTTTACTTTCCCTTAATTAAAATATATTGAAGTATAATATGCATACATAAAATTGTACACAACAAAAAATGAATTTATCACAAAATGAACATTCATGTAACTGGCATACAAGAAGTAAAACATTGACAGTATTTCAGAAGCATGGAACATTAATACATTTTAAAAATAAATCTTTAAAGTTAATTAAGTTCTACTCTCAGAACCTTCCTGTCCCTGCATTCAGACCTCACTGCTGTAGCCTCTGGGACATATCTCATACTGCTAGCCTGCCATTAGCAACATAGAAAAAAAATTCCGTATCATTTTCTTGTCCCGTACACACCTTGAGGTGAGCAAAAATAAAATAAAGTAAATTTTAACTCTGAGGGAAATCATGCTCATCCAGACTCGTCAGTGTGGCAACCAGGTCGGTGCCAAGTTCTGAGAGGTAATTAGTGAGGAGTATGGCATTGATCCCCCTGGAACCTACCTACAGTGACCTGCAGCTGAAAAACATCTGTGTGTACCACAATGAAGCCACAGGTGACAGATATGTTCCTCATGCTACCTTGGTGGATCTAGAACCCAGGACTATGGACTCTGGTCACTCAGGTCCTTTTGACCAGATGTGGAGACCAGACAACTTTGTTTCTGGTTGGTTTGGGGCAGGCAACAACTGGACAAAGGGCCATTCTACAGAAGGGCCAAGTGGACCCACTCGCTAGGTGGGGGCACAA
Organism: Panthera onca; assembly: GCF_046562875.1. Lineage (NCBI taxonomy): Eukaryota > Metazoa > Chordata > Mammalia > Carnivora > Felidae > Panthera > Panthera onca. The sequence goes on along the minus strand of NC_138344.1, from coordinate 8,852,188 downwards.
GCTACGGGGTGGGCATCTTGCTCATCAGCAAGACTGCATCACCAACACCTTCAGGGTGGTACCCTCACCAAAGTGTTGGGTGCTTTGGCTGAGCCCTAAAACACCACTCTCTCTGACTGTCAGATGGTAGAGAATGTGGGTGAGACCCACTGAATTGACAGCTGAGCCCTTTAGGAACTCTGCTTTCACACCATCAAGCTGACCACACCCACTGTGGGACCAGAACCACCTGGTCTCAGCCACTGTGAACAGTGTCACCAATAGCCTCCGCTTTCCTGGTCAGCTCAATGTTGGCCTCCACAAACCAGCTGTCAAGTTGGTGCCCTTCCTGTGTCTCTACCTCTTCAGGCTTGGCTTTGCTCCTTTGACCAGCCACGGAAGCCAGTGGTGTGGGGCCTTCACTGTGTCCAAACTCACCCAGCAGGTCTTTGATGCCAAGAACATGATGGCTGCCAGCTCATGGCCATGTTTTGGCACAAGACCTTCCTCTACTGGTACTCAGGTGAGGGTGTGGACCAGATGGAGTTAACTGAAGCTGGGACCAGCAGGAATGACTTTGTCTCCTAGTGCCACCAGTACCAGGATGCCATCACAGAAGAAGAGGAGGCCTAAAGCAGAGCCCCATCACCTCAGGCTTCTCAGGTCCCTCAGCCTTCTTCCTCAACTGCCCTTTTCCTGTCCCTCAGAGTTTGCATTTTCTGCCTCTGTCTTATTTTCTTTTCCTTTTTTGGAAGGTGGACGGGAGGTTCCTAGAACAGTGCCTGGCACATAGTAAGCACTCATTAAGTATTTATTGTTTATTAAATGTCTCCTCTCTTCCACTCTGGGAAGCCTAGATTTCTACCCTTCTGGGTAACCCTGTATGTCTTTTTGGTGCCCATTTCTTCCATCTGTCCATGTCATATTTCCCTTTGTTTTTAAGATAATTCTCCAAGAAGCTGGGTCTCATCAGATCCCATTTGGAACCATGTACTGAAAACTGGATACATGGGCACCATCCTAATCCATGTTGTAGTCCAGGGGAAAGGAAAGGAAGCTACTTCATAGCAAGCGGAGGTACCTGTAAGAAAAGGATATAGGCTTTTCCATTCTAGAGCAGTTTTGGAGAGGGGGATCCAGGCTATTGAAGTCCTAATTTTCAGGTATTTCCCTTTTCTTTTCTCAGCTTCAGGGGAGGTGATAACAGTATAATCTCCATTTTTAGTCTCTTTCCAAGCTCTGTCTCGGGCTGTTTCCTTTTCAGGGGTCTGCCCCACTCTGTCTAGGGGATTCCTCTCTCTACTACTTCACCTCCTGCACATGCTGGATTCTGTCCTTTTCCCCTGGTTGGAAAAGGAGGCCAAGAGAGGGAGGAGAGACTAGCCTTGCCCTAAGGCTCCCAGAAAGGATCTCCCATGCCCACCTTTTCTTAACAAAAACCCAGCCCTCTTGTGTATTTATGGAAAGGTGTGTATTGTCACCTAAATATTTGAGTCATTCCTCCAGAGAGGGTACAAGGAGACCCTTCATCTTTTGGCAACATCTCATATCTTCCTTTTGCTATTTCCTTCTCCCTGCCCACCCTTGGTTTTGTTCTGTCTTACACTTCAGATTTCTACTTTGTGTTGAACTTGCCTTTTTTTTTTTTTTTTTTTTTGGTATTGAAAGGATGACATTGCCCCAAGAGCCAAAAATAAATGAGAATTGGAAAAAAAAATAAAGTTAATTAAGTTCCATAAATTAGCTAAAGTTATACAATATCTCTATACTTTCCCAAATGAGATGAGGACTTTAACAAACTCAACCAGTCATTAAACACTGTTTCTCACCTTCTTTGATGTTTTTAACTTTAATTTCACTTACTGGAAGCAAAGTCAATTATCTTCTATTCTGCAGTTACACAAGTTTACCCAATTGCATCTCACTCTCTGTGTGTTGTTTTTGCTTCTTTCTAAAGTACATCCTTTAGTAGTTTTTTCAGTACTGATTTATAAGAAGTAAACTCTGAACTTTATTTTCTATCTGAAAATATCCTTAGTCCATCTTCACTTGAGTGATATTTCATCCTGACATAAAATTCCCAGTTGACAGTTAAGAATTGTCAAGCTGGACAGTCAGCACTTTGAATTTTTTTTCTCTGTTGTTTTCAGTTATTTATTACTAATAATGTTAAATCGACACACAATGTAACTGACATTTATTTGAAAGGAATTTGTCTTTTCTCTCTGATAGTTTTCAAGAACATTTCTTTCTATTTTTGCTGTAGGGTGTCCTCCTGTTTTCAATATGGCGTCTCACCCTTCTCCCATCTGTCCCTGATATCCCTGCATCTGTATGGTTCCATCACTTGAGAATAAATCTTCAGCTCTCAGACATGAAGGGGTAGGAAAGGTTGCTTAGTCTTATAATTTGGAGGATGGGACCTGAGGGTCTGATTGCTTTTCATACAGACTTTCAGTCAATTTCAATTCAATTTCAATTTCAATCCAAACTGTGTTTGGATATTTTCTGTATGTCTCATAGCCAGAGACACCAGTTGCACCCATTTTCTGATCTCTTACTCTTGGAAATTGGCTTGCATCCTTTTGGTGTATAAATTTGAGGGATCTCTGATCCGCTAAATCACATAGCACTAGACCATCTGCTTTCAGTCTCTCAATATTTAGATATTTCTTGTCTGTTGTCATCTCCTCTATTTTCTGTGTGTTTGAAGATTTATGAATATTATTAAAATATTTTACAGTAATTTTGGAGGGGGGTTCCTAGAGATATAATGGTTGAGTGCATGTATTCAATCTTCAGTGTTTAAAATAAAAATCCTTTCCATTAAGATTTTACAGACATTGGAAATTCTATTAACGGAAGATAGAGTCCTTCATTTCATAATTAGAAATATCCCAGGGAGACATAGCACATTAACTTATAATTATAAATGGCTGGTATGCTTCCCTCTTTATAATTGACCCCTGATTCAGAATTAATTGCTTCTCTATCCCTGTTATGTCTCCTTCACATATTTACAGTTTGTGGTTGGCAGGTCTCGGTAACCAGACTGTGAACTAGTTGGGATTATGTTCAAGGCACTTTTGCGCTCATGTATCTTTAGTTGCAATCACAGTGCTTGGTGCAAAGGGTGCTTCATAAATGCCTCTTCAACAAAACTGAATAATTTAGAGTCATAATTAGCACAGAAACCTTCAGCTATAACCAGAGTGTTTTTCACCCTTTGGCGAGAAATTTCAGCCAGATGTTCACTGGGTTCCCAAATTTTTATCCCAGATTTGCCACGTGATCTGATTGATCATTGAGTTTGGTAACTGACATTGTGAGGAGATAAAAACTTCAAGTAATGATAAAATAACAATATTATTTTGTATCATTCTCTTATTGTGTAAGATGTTTGTGTTCTCATATATTTTATTAAATGTTTATTTATTTATTGAGAAAGAGGCAAAGAGAGAGGGAGAAAGAGAATCCCAAGCAGGTTCCACACTGTCAGCGTGGAGCTGATGTGGGGCTCGATCCCATGAACTACAAGATCGTGACCTGAGCCAAAATTGAGAGTTAGATGCTCAACTGTCTGAGCTACCCATATGACCCCCCCAAATATATTTGTATATTTTTAATCCTCATACATCCCTGCAAAATTAGAGAATTGCAAAGTATATTTTATTTTGTTTTTGTGTATTCTTTTAAAAAATAGAAGATACTGGTGGGGATAATTATCACCAATTTGGGAAAAGAAAAGAATATCCCCTTCTTTAATGTTATTTTCTGTAAAACTAAGAGAAGCAAAGGGTCAAGGAACCTCTGTTTATTCTCTTCATACATACAAAACAAAGTGACTGTTTAGTAAAAATGGCTAGACACAATTATGAGTATCCTAGATATCTTGCCCACTCAAGAGCTGACAACCAACAAAAGTCAGCAAAGGGATTAATGATCATTTCTGTCTAGAATAGAAAGAGTTGCCATTGTTAATTTTGAATATTATCTATTCTACCTCAGAAGAAAATGGTGGGCTGGGGATTTTGGCTGGGCTGTGTTTCCAGGAAGGAGGAATGGTATAGGTTTGAGAAAGGTTAGCATCTGTGACTAGACACTTTGAACAAAGTGAAATGGAAGCAGGGAAGCTCAGATTACACAAGGGAATGTTTTCAAAATTGAAGAAAAGGTCCCAGAGCAAGAGTGCCTGTAAGAACATTAAAGAGTGCTGTTTCAGAGCGAAAAGAGGGAATGTGCATTGAATACATTTATTTATTGTGGAATAAATATAGCCTGCTACCTCCACTAACTGGTATTTACAGTTCTCAACTAGTTTCGTAGAATGAGTTGTTTTTCTTTTGTTGTTTGTGTTTGTTTTTGTTTTTTGTTTTATTTAAAAAAAATTTTTTTTAATGTTTATTTATTTTTGAGACAGAGAGAGACAGAGCATGAATGGGGGAGGGGCAGAGAGAGAGGGAGACAGAATCGGAAGCAGGCTCCAGGCTCCGAGCCGTCAGCCCAGAGCCTGATGCAGGGCTCGAACTCACGGACCGTGAGATCGTGACCTGAGCTGAAGTCGGACACTCAACCGACTGAGCCACCCAGGCGCCCCTTGTTTTTTGTTTTAAAGTAAACTCTGTTCCTTATGTGGGGCTCAAACTCATGTCCCCAGCCAAGATCAAGAGTTGCATGCTCTACTGACTGAGTCAGCCAAGTGCCCCATAGAATGAGTTTTGAGTTTCTATTTAGCTAGCAGGAAGTGTGCATTTTAAAATGCATTAAAGGAAGCTAAAGTGGTAAATAAATCATTCTGCCATCTTAAACTGTCCACAAGGTGTTCAGTAAAAGTAGTGACCTGGTTAGCAGCTGGGAAACCCAAGTTTCAAACGTGCAGCAGCAACATTCCCTTGTTATGTAAATGGAGGGGGATAAGGGAATACTCAATTTGAGAAAGCTCAAATTAATTAACATCATATCATACCATCAAGGGTGTCATCTATTAATACGTAGCAGCTTTTCAGGTACGGCTCCCTTGGTTATCAGTCTCCACTCTGAGCTATTTTTATGTTAGCTGTGAAAAAGCAGAATAATTGTAGGGTCTGTGCCATGCTGACTTGTCAGACAAAATGGACCGTTGGTGCACTATTTTCTTCTTCTAAAGAACAGACAGATAAACATCCATCATGTAGGTGGGACTTAAGAGCTTTATGGTGCCAGCTGATGGAAATTCCTTTCATGCTGCATAGGTTTGTGGAGGGAAGCTTTGTCTTTGTCTCATGGCTTACTGATGATCATTACTTTTCAGAGAATTTACCAGCATCTTGTGACTGACCTCAAAATGAAAGCTGGAGATTCACACATTGGGCAAGAAAGTTGAGGATGAGTCAAAAAAGCTGATATAATTTAAACAAGACCCTTAATAAATGAGTGGAATCAAGATATACAAAATGAATATAGTTACTAACATAAGTATATTCAGTATGTTAGATGTATTTTAATGTATCATTGCTATGATTTCATATATGTGAGAAATCTTGGAAAGTCAGCTGAATAGCTTCAGAATTGCTAACATTATTCCTAAGGCTCTTCTACATTTCATTTCCAAATAGATTATTAATAAATAAGAGCTTGAGCTATAAAAAAAAAAAAGAAGTTTGAGGACAGGTTATTCCAAGTTTCAGTATGTAAATAGGTGTATATATATTGATCAAGCAAATCCTCAGTAATTAGGGGCTAATTGATGGAGTATCTGTAGTATGTAATATATATATTTTTTTAATTTTGGTAATTGCCTTCAAAGAATTTGGCTATAATTCACATACTATGCAATTCAGTCATTTCAAGTATGTAATTAAGTGGGTTTTTTTTTAAGTTTATTCATTTATTTTGAGAGAGAGAGAGTGAGTGGGAGAGGGGCAAAGAGGGAGAATCCCAAACAGGCTCTGTGATGTGCAGAACCTGACAAGGGCCTCGAACTCACAAACTGTGAGATTGTGACCTGAGCCAAAATCAAGAGCTGGACACTGAACCGACTGAACCACCCAGGTGCCCCAAAGTGGGCTTTTGGGTTTTTAATATATTCACTAAGTAGCAAAACCATTACCACTATCTTATTCCAGTACACTTTCATCACCTCAGTAGAAACACTGTACCTATTAGTAGTCACTCCCATTCTCTTCTCCCCACAGTCCCTGAAAATCACTAATGTATTTTGTCTCTATGAATTTGCCTCTTCTGGACATTTTATAAAAATAGTATCATAATAATATGTGGTTCTTTATATCTGGCTTCTTTCACTTAGCATAGTGTTTTCAAAGTTCATCCATGTTGTGTGTTTTAGAACTTTACTTCTTTATGGCTTAATATTCCCTTGAATGGATACACCACATTGTTTATCCATTCGTCAGTTGATAGACATTTGGCTTATTTCCACTTTTTTGGTTGCTGTGAATAATGCTGCTATGAACATCCACGCACGAGATTTTATGTGGACACGCTTTTTCAGTTCCCTTGGATATATACCTAGGAGTGGAACTACTGGGTCACATGGGTACTCTGTCTTTGTTATTTTAAGACATTGCAAAAGTACTCCAAAATAGCTGCACCATTTTGTATTCCACTAGAATGTATAAGAGTTTCAATGTATCCACATTCCGTAACATTTTGTTTTATTTTTAGCCATTCTAGTTGGTGTGAAATGATACGATGGTTTTGTTGTGTATTTACATAATGACTAATGATTTTGACTGTTTTTCCCTGTGCTTATTGGTCATTTATATGTCTTTTTGGAGAAACGCCTATTCAAATAATTTGTCCAGATTTTAATTGGGTTATTTGTCTTATGATATATGTGATTTATAATTGTTTTCTCCCATTCTGTGGGTTGTCTTTCACTTCCTTGATGGTGTCCTTTGATGCCCAAGAGTTTTTAACTTTGATGAAATCTAATTATCTACTATTTTCTTTTGTCACTTTTGCTTTTGGTGCCGTATCTATGAAACCATTGCTTAGTCTAAGGTCACAAAGATGTAATCCTGTGTTTCTTTCTAGGGATTTTATAATTTCAGTCCTAATATTTACGGCTATGATTTATTCAGTTAATTTTTGTGTATGATTTGAGGTAAAGGTCCAAATTTATTCTTTTACATGTGGGTGTTCAGTTTTCCTTGCACTATTCTTTCCTCATTCAATTGTCTTGACACCCTTGTTATAAATCAACTGACCAAAAATGTAGGTTTATCTCTGGACCCTCAGTTCTGTTTCCATTCTGCTATATGCCTGTCTTTATGCCAGTTCCATACTATCTTAATAACTGCATCTTTGTAGAAGATTTTAAAATTGGGAAATATGAGTTCTTCAACTTTGGTCTTCTTTTTCAAGATTGTTTGTTCTATTCTTTGTCCCATGTATTGCCATATAAATATTAAGATCAGGTTGTCCAATTTTGAAAAAAAAAAAAACACTGAAATTTTGATAGAGATGGTGTTGAATTTTTGGATCAATCTGGGAAGTACCACCATTTTAACAAATTAAGTCTTCAAATTTATGAACAGGGATATCTTTCCATTTATTTAGTGTCCTTTAATTTCAATACTTTTTTGTAGTTTTAAGTGTACAAGTCTTGCATTTCCTAGGTTACACTGATTCCTAAGTATTTCTGCTTTTTGATGCTATTATAAATAGAATTATTTTTTAATTTTATTTTCAGGCTGTTCATTGCTAATATACAGAAACATAGTTGATGTTTGCATTTTGATTTTGCATTCTGCATTCTTGCTAAATATATTTATTAGCTCTAATTTTTTTTGTAGATTCTTGAGAATTTTATATATACGACATTATGACACCTGCCAATCAGGATAGTTTTAATTCTTGCTTTCCACTATGATGCTTTTTATTTCATTTTCTTGCTTAATTCTTTCTGACTAGAATTGCCAGTATGATGTTGAGGGCATGTGGTGAGAGCAAACATTCTTGATTTATTCCATTTCTTAGGGAAAAGCTTTCAACCTTTCCCCATGAAGTATAATGACAGCTGTGAGTTTGTCACAGATAACCCTTGTTAGGTTGAAGAATTTCCTTTCTATTCTTAGTTTATTTCTTAGTCTTTTCTATCATGAAAAGGTATTGGATTTTGTAAAATGGCTTCCTGCATGTGCTGAGATGATAATGTGTGTTTTTGTCCTTTATTCTATTAATATGATGTATTACATTGATTGATTTTCAACATGCATTGATTTTCATGTTGAACAAACTTTCCAAATCTAGAATAAATCCCACTTGCTTGTGAACAACATGTATAATCATTTTTATATATTGTTGAATTTGGTTTGACAGTTATTTTGTGGAGGATATTTCGATCTACATTTATAGAGGATATTGATCTTCAGTTCTCTTTTCTGTGATATCTTTGGTTTTGGTATCAGGGTAATACCAGATTTCTAGAAGGAGTTGGGAAGTGTTTTTTCTTCTCTTATGTTTTGAAAGAGTTTGTGAAAAATTGATTTTAATCTTTAAAAAGTTGAGTAGCATTTAGCAGTGAAGCCATATGATCCTGGGCTTTATTTTCCGGAAACATTTTTTTACTATTAATTAAGTTTCTTCATTTATTACTGTTATGTTCAGATTCTCTATTTCTCTTTGAATCTGATTAGGTAGGTTGTGTCTTTCTCATACATCCATTTCCTTTAGATTTTCTAATTTGTTGGTGTAGAGTTGTTAATGGTATTTTCTTTTAAACCTTTTAACATCTATAAGGTTAATAATAATGTTCTCTCATTCCTTATTTTAATAATCTACATCTTTTCTCTTTTTTGTCAGTTTAGCTTAAAGTTTATACATTTTCCAAGAACCAATTTTTACTTCATTGAGTTCTCTATTGTTTCCTAGTCTTTGTCTCATTGACTACTGTTTTAATTTTTATTTTTTCCTTCCTTCTGCTTGGTTTGGGTTTAATTCCGCTTTTTTTCTAGTTTCTTCAAATGGAAGTTAGATTATTGATTTGAGGTCTTTCTCCTTTTCTAATATAGGCACTTGTAACTATGTATTTACCTCTAAGCACGCTTTTGCTTTGTCTCATGCTTTTAATACATTGTGCTTTCTATGCATTGTTCTCAGATTTTTTCTAATTTCCCTTGTGATTTCTGCTTTGACCCATTGATTATTTAGTAGTGCGTTGTTTAATTTCCACACATTTGTGAATTTCTCACGTTTCTCTTCGTTATTGATTTCTAATTTCATTTGCTTCGGGTCACAGAACATGCCTTGTGTTATTTAAATCTTTTACATTTATAATACTTTTAGTTAGTGGGAGTTAGGGGTAACGTAAGTCTCTAAGGAATTTGAAAGCAAAGTTTCCAGGATCTTTTTTTTTTTTTTTTTTTTTTTTTAATTTTTTTTTTCCAACGTTTTTTATTTATTTTTGGGACAGAGAGAGACAGAGCATGAACGGGGGAGGGGCAGAGAGAGAGGGAGACACAGAATCGGAAACAGGCTCCAGGCTCCGAGCCATCAGCCCAGAGCCTGACGCGGGGCTCGAACTCACGGACCGCGAGATCGTGACCTGGCTGAAGTCGGACGCTTAACCGACTGCGCCACCCAGGCGCCCCCCAAAGTTTCCAGGATCTTGAGGGGCTAGCTGTTGTTGTTAAGATAAGGTTGCGTTATGGCCTGTCATGTGATCCATCTCGAAGTGCACTCCATGTGCACTGGGGAAGAATGTACATTTTGCTGTTGTGGGACCAAGTGTTCAATAGTTGTGTTAGTCTAATTGGTTCATAGTGTTAGGCAAGTCTTATCTTCTCTTGTTCATCTTCTGTAGAGTTGTGCTATTAATGACTGAAAGGGAGGAATTGAAATCTCCAACTGTTATGGCTGAGTTGTCCTATTTCTCACGTAGTTTCTGGCAGTTTCTACTTCATATATTGTGATACTCTGCTAGTGGTACATATATGTTAGCAGTTGTTATATCTTCTTGATGAATCGAGTCTTTACAATTTCAATTTTTTTTAACGTTTATTTATTTTTGAGACAGAGAGAGACAGAGCATGAACGGGGGAGGGGCAGAGAGAGAGGGAGACACAGAATCAGAAGCAGGCTGCAGGCTCTGAGCCATCAGCCCAGAGCCCGATGTGGGGCTCAAACTCACGGACTGTGAGATCGTGACCTGAGCTGAAGTCGGACGCTTAACCGACTGAGTCACCCAGGCGCCCCAGAGTCTTTACAATTTCATAATAACCTTTTTTTTTTCCCTCTTTGAACTGGTTTTGACTTAAAATCTATTTTGTCTGACAGTAGTATAACCACTCAGGATCTCTTATAATTGCTGTTTGTATGGTATATTTTTTAACATCCTTTTACTTTTAATCCATTGTGCCTTTGAATATAAAGTATATATCCTACTGAAAGTTTATATAACTCTAACACTTATTTTTTAAAACATCCATTCTGTTCATCTCTATCTTTAGATTGAATGATTTAATCAATCCATGTTTAATGCAATTAATGATCAGGGAGGATATATTTCTACCATTTTGATATTTGTTTCCTATATTTCTGTGTCTTTTTTGTTGTCCTCTCATTCCTGCCACATTTTGTGTTCCCCAAATATTATCTAGTATGATACTTAAACTAATCTGTCATTGTTTTTATAATTTTTAAAAATTGTTTTCTGAGAATTTTCCCTGGATATTACAATTAATATGCTCATTTATAACAATTTAGTTCAGATTAATACAAGCTTAATTACAATAACATACAAAAATGTGTTCTTATATAGCTTCATTTCCTCTTCCTTTGTGCTATCATACAGATCACATCTTTATACATTGTATGCTCATCAACACAGTTCACAACTATTACTTATGCAGTTGATTTTTAAATAAGATAGGAGAAAAAAGTTACAATAAAAATACATTCATACTGTCTTTTATATTTACCTTCATCGTTACCTTCATCAGTGCTTTTATTTTTTTCACACATATTCTCATTACTATCTAATCTGCTTTCATTTTAGCCTGAAAGTCTTCCTGTAGAAGTTTTTGTAGGACAGATCAGTTAGCAATGAATTCTCTGTTTTTGTTTATCTGGAATTTTCTTAATTTCTCCTTCAGTTTTTCAGTTTATTTATTTATTTTGACAAAGAGGGACAGAGAGCAAGCAGGGGAAGGGCAGAGAAAGAGGGAGAGAGAGAGAATTCCAAGCAGGCTCAGCACTGTCAGCACGACACAGGCCCAAACTCAGGAACCTTGAGATCACGACCTGAGCCCAAATCAAGAGTCTGCACACTTAACTGACTGAGCCACCTGTCACCCCCTCTCCTTCATTTTCTAAAGGATTGTTTTGCTAGACATGATTCTTGGGTGGCAGTCTTATTCTTTCAGTACTTTGAGTGTGTTATCTTAGGGCCTTCTTGTCTCCAGTGTTTCTGATGAGAAATCAGTTTTTAATCTCATTGTGGATCTCTCATATAGGATTGGTTACTTCTCTTTTCTTTCTTTCTTTCTTTCTTTCTTTCTTTCTTTCTTTCTTTCTTTCGTCTTGTAACGTTTTGGTTATGAGGTATCTAGTTGCACACTTTGAGTTATCTATCCTGGGGTTTGATGACTTTCTTGGATGTGTAGACTAATGCTTTCCATTAAATTTAGGAAGTTTTAGGTCATTATTTATTCAACTATTCTTTCTGTTTCTTTGTCTTTCTCTTTCTTCTTTTTTGGGGACTCCCATTAAGTGCATGTTGGTGTACTCGGGAGTGCCCTAATGGTGTCTGAGACTGTTCATTATTTTTTTTTTTCCTTTCTGTTCCTAAGACTGAATAATCTCAATTGCATGAATTTTCAAGTTCATTGGATATTTCTTTTGTCTGCTCAGATCTTCTGTTGAGCACCTTTAGTGAATTTGTCATTTATAATGCTTTTTGAGTCTAAAATTTCTACTTGGTTCTTTTGTATAATTTCTATCTCTTTATTGATAATATCTTTATGGAGGCGTGATTTTCATAATTTTTATTTAGTTTTTCAGACCTGGTCTTCTTTAGTTCTTTGAATATATTTACAATCCTGATTTAAATCTTTGTCAGTAAGTCCAATATCTGGGCTTCTACATGGATAGTTTCTATTTACTGCATATATATGTATATATATATATATATATATATACATATATATGTGTGTGTGTGTATATATATATATATATACATACATATATATATACATATATATGTGTGTGTGTATATATATATATATATGTATATAAATGGCATGTCTCATAATTTTTTGGCTGAAAGCTAGAAGTTTTCAATAGCATAATGTTGCAATTCTGTAAACTAGGTCCTTCCTCTCTACTGGGGTTTGTTGTTTGTTTAGTAACTTTGTTAAACTAATTCTATAAAGTCTATAATGTTTGTCATGTGTGACCACTGAAGCTTCTTTTGGCTAGCTTGATGATAAATTTAATTATTAGATAGTGATTTTGTTAGGTGCCTTGAACTAATAAGTCCCATAGCCTCTCCTCAGAGCATGTGGTCCTGAGGGGGCATGCCTTCAACACCACTCGGTCTGGGCATTTGCAGCTCTGCCTTAGTCTTCACTTCCTGCTTGTGCAGAACTTCATACTTGGTGATAGGTGAAACCCAGGGCCTTCTCAGGTCTTTTCTGGAGCATGCACATAAGCATGCACAAAGATCTAGGCATGCACACAATCCTAACCATTTACATTCCAAGCAAAGGGTGAGAGCTTTTAAAATCCCCCTATAAACATTTCTTTCCCCAGCTTTTAGTTTTAAATTTTGTGGTTAGTCCATCATTTGCCTAACTGCTCTCCGCTACCTCAGATAGCTATGACCTTCAACAATTGCCTCTCCCCTTTTTTTGTTTTTGTTTTTTGTTTTTGTTTTTTTGACAAATGCCCTTGGGGAAAAAGGTTGTTTCCCCTTGGCAAGCTCTGAACTAGGTAAAATAAAGACCGGTACTTCTGATTCCTTTTGCCAATAATCAGGGAACAGAGCTAACACGCAGGCAGTGGCTTTTCAACAAAACAACCTTATTGAAGAGTCTTGACACAACTTGTAAGACATCACTAATTAGATTTCACTAGCCATCTGCTGCACTATCCTTGTCAGAGACCAGTGAAATGTAAATTTAGAGCAGATGACAAAGTGAAAGGAGAAAACAACACCTTCCTGATAATTGTGGTTACCCAATCTGTATCCCGGGGGAGGGAGGTGGGACAATAGTATCAAAGGATATCTTCTTGTCTTAGGCTAAAAGGACTGGCATTGAATGAATAAATGTGTACATTTTATTCCCCCCCCCCTTTTTTTTTGAGGTTTTTCTCACTTTGGAGGAGGAGTGAGGGAGGAGAAGAGCAGGTATTTTCTTAGAGAAAATTTTCCTGTGAAATATAACGTTGACAATTATTCTCTCTGATAAAGAGATGTGAAAGTTATATTAAATATGTTTAGATTGAAGTGTATATTTTAGTTTAAAATACACAATAGATCAAAGATCACTTTTTTTCCCCCAGTCCATAAGAGCTAGCTAGAAGGATGGTTTGATTTTATATATTGCTGAGATGACTTGCTGAATAAAATAATGGAACCAGGTGACTAATGGTAAATATGTTTGATTTTATTATGGGTCTTAGTGGAAATAAGCTAAAGTATCCAGTAGTGTTGAGGGAACTAAGCCATTGAAAAGGATTGAACTTACTTCTTCATCAGTAAAAAGATAGGGATCTGAGCATTTCAGAGAGGAAACATTAATATGACATCCATACTCAGTCATACCCATTCTGAAAGTTAAATATACTCAGACCAAACAAATATGTTTCTCAAGAACTAGATAAAGGAGAATTCATTCATTTGGCCATTCACTCATTCATTTATTCATTCTTTTGTTCATTCATTATCTATTGATAAATGCCTACCACGTAGCAGCAATTGTTCTTGGTGCTGAGGATACAGTGGTTGAGCAAGAACAGGGAGGGTCCGTGTCATCACTGAACCTGTACTCTAGTGGAAAGATAGAACACAAACTAAACTACAGGTGGCTACATACTAGAATGGCAGGTAATGTAAAGTGCAATGAAGAAAAATAACATAAATAAGAGAATAGAGAGTAACAGGGTTGGGTGGGGTAAGGGGAAGATTATCTCTAATAAGATGACATTTATGCACAAATCTGAGAGAAAAAGCCATGGATATCTGGGAAAAGAGACTGTCAGATAGATGGAACAGTAAACACATATGCCCTGAGGGTGAAGTGTGCCTGGAGCACAAAGAAATTAGTGTGGATTGAGTGAAGTGAGCGCTGGGAAGGGAGAACACAGTGAGAGGTAAGAGTAGGCCTTCTAGGGTGGATATCATTCAGAATGAGATTGGAAGTCACTGGAGGGTGTTGTATGGAGTAGGCCTTCTAGGAAGTCACTGGAAGGTTTCAAGCAGAGAAATCACAAGGGTCTCAGGCTGTTTTATGCAGAATAAATGATGAGGAAAGGGGTTGGTGTGGTAAAAAAATCAGAAGGTTTTGCAGCGGTGCAACCCCTTTTGCAGAAAGGGGTTGGTGTGGTAAGAGATGATTGTGGTTTGGGCAGGATGGTAGTAGTGAGAGTGGTGAGTTGTCGTTGGTTTCTGTATATATTTTGAAGGCACAGCATGGGATAGTGAATGGGATTAGGGATGTGAAATAAGGAGGCATTGAAGATTGAAGGTGACTACAAGGTATTTGGTTTTGGTTAGAACAACCAAAGAAATCGGGGAGCCAGTTACTAGAATAGAGAGAAGGTTGTCCGTACTCCTTCTTGGTCTATGAAGACCGAAAAATAGTTCCTTTGCCTTTTTTTTTTTTTTTTTTAACATCCTGGAACTGAGAGAGAGGGAGAGAGAGAGAGAGAGAGAGAGAGGGAGAGAGAGAGAGACTCAGATGAAGAATGTAAATGGGCTGCAGAGGAAGTGGATAAGATTTAAGCCAAAACAAAACCTTTTCCGCAAGAAAACGGTATGGAGTATGTCAAGGAAGAATGAGGGTAACCAAGGAGGAAAAAGAAGATACTAGAAGATTGTGTTTTGGGTAACGAAATTTCTGTACTTCCTCCAGGCCACCTATTTTCAATTTGATGAAAGACCTGGGTTCAAATTCTTGCTGGAAATATGTGAGTAAGGATAGTTACAGACACCTGCTGTGCTACAGTCTCTTTGGGGAAGGAAATGGATGCTGTTTTGAGGATGAAGTGAGAAATGCAGTTTTGTTTTTCCTTTCTTATTTTAATTTTTCTCTTATGCTTTGCTTTAAGTATCAAAAAAGGAAAATTATCCTATATTGATGGTCTAATTTATCTCTAAACTTTTATATAACAAGTGGTTATTCAGAGTCATTAAATGTAGGGCATGATGGCAAGAATTGCAGCGGATTCAATAAACGTACAAAATTCATTTTTCCTCCAATGATTTATAATCTAAATGTGTAGTTTACATAACTGAAAGCTCAGGACAGTATTTGATGATGATGCAAACATGATTTCTGTGAAGAATTGCTTTAAAAAAAACCCAAACATTTATTGATCATGAATTATGTACTAACCGTTTTGCTAAGTGCCTTCCATGTGTTATGTTACTTAATTCTAAGAAGCAAAAGGAACACAATCCTGTAAATTAGATACTGATATTACCCTTACGTAGACACTGAGAGGCAGGATTATTTCTCATCTGATATTGAGGAGTCTTACATTTAGTGGAGTTAGTGGTAGAACTGGATTTGAACGCACAGTCTGACTTTGGTGACTAGATGCACACATTTTCACCATTTTGTTTTCCTAAGAGATTTCAGAGGCTAGAGAAATTGCTATGGATTGAAGTAGTCAAAGAAAGTCTCCTAGAAGGGGCAGGCTTGGGAACTTCTCTGAAAGATGGTCGATTAAGAAAAAGAAAGAGAAGAAAATAATCAGATTTCAGACATGGTTCCATGAGCAGTTGAGAGGATTTAATGGGTTGGCGAGCCCAAACTGTTCTGGGAACAAGGAGGAAATCTGGCTTGCCTGTTGCACTGGGGTTTTTGTTGGGTGGTAAAAGGAGGTTAAGTTGGATTAGTGAGCTGAGTGCCAGCCAACGTGGTTCACACATCCTCTTTTTAGGTAATGGAAGACCATTGAAAGAATTTGGATATCATTTTGGAATTATATCAAATTGGGAGAGAAACGTTATGAGAGGTAGGAGATTAGAAAAACAGTGGGGAGGCCATGGCTGCAATTCAGGTAGGAGGTGATAAATCATGGACAATTTTTCGTCCTATGAATCTGTGTTTTGAAAAATAAAGCTGTTTAGCCCACCTCCTGGTCCTCCTTTCCCCTGTGTATCTCTGCATTTCTTTCTCTTTTCTTTTGAAATTCTTTTCTAGAATTATGCATTTTTAAAGAAGAAAATCACCTTGGATAGAGATCATGTGTCCTAATCTTTTTTTCTTTCCCTTTAACATGACTCTGAGCCAAGCAAAATTAAGAAACTTGCCTGAGATCGCATGGTAACAAGTGTCAAAGCCAAGACTAAAATTAAATTTGTTTTCTGACTTTCTCTTCAGCACTGTAAGTGTTATCATTCCTGTCTCCACTTTCTCCTGCCAGGACTTCAAGGAAAAGGAACTCCAGAGCTCCCAGATAATTTTCTACAGTTTTTTACCCAGGATGGTATTGGTGACCCTATTGCTTTTAGGGGATAAGGTTAATGTTCCTAGCTACTGAAACCCCCTGCAGTATCTTGATTTAGAAGAAATATATGTGTGGTCATTCATTTGACCAAAATGTGTTTGTCAGATGTGCTTGGTTTTTGCCCAGGGTTCCTGGCTCCTACAACTGTGAGAATTTCTTGTGATAAGGGCTATACAAGTGTATTTCGTTTTGCACCCCACTCAGGGGCTGGGGCTGGGGCTGCTTGCCAGCAGAATACACCATGAGGGCTGAAACTTTCAGTCTTCTCTCCAGACCTCAGCAGAGGGGAGAGGGGCTGGAAGTTGAATCAGCCAACAGCCAGTGACTTAGTCAATCATGACTGCATGGTGAAGCCTCCATAGAGACCCAGAAGGGTTAGCAGAGCCTCCAGGTTGGTGAACAGGTGGAGACTGGTTAAGACATGAAGCTCTACACTCTTTCTCCATACCTCACCCTGTGCATCTCTTCATCTGGGTGTTAATGCACATCCCTTATCATATCCTTTAATAAACCGGTAAACACAAGTGCTTCCTGAATTCTGTGAGCACCACTAGCAAATTAATGAATCCTGAGGAGGAGATCATTAGAATCTCCAGGCTGGAGCCAGTGGGTCGGTAGCACAGATTAGCCCAGGGCTTGTGGCTGGCATCTGAAGTGGGGTGGGGGCAGTCTTGTAGGACTCAACCCTCACCTTGTGGATGTGAGGCTACGTCTGGGTAGTATCAGAATTGAGGTGAATTCTCAGATACCTTGCTGGTTTTGTGTTTTGTCTGGGAGAACTCACCCGTGTTAGAATTGGGTCCAGGAACCTATAAAGACCAATGAGCAGAAATTATTTTTTTACATCTGTGTTCTTTGCCCCAAGAGACTCATCTAGATTTTATTATATACCAGAGTTAAACACACTGACATTCTCTAGAGAAAGCAGAGAATCACCTTTCTTGTTACCTTTCCTACTTAGCAGGGAAGGGAGGAGTTGTTACTCGCTAGAGAAACCTTTTGGCTCGATGAACTCACTGGGGAGATGTAAATGCACGGTCTGCTTTCTGGTCCATAAGGATAAATGACCTTAATATGAAATAAGTGTCTGAGAGACAGAAAAAGAGAACAAGGAAAGAGCTATGAATTCTTTCCATTCAGGAAGAGAAGCTTGGGGTGTTATTTAATCCTGTGGTCCACTAAAGAACCTAATTTTTGAGTTTCTTTGGGAGGCCTCAGCTATAAATTTCTTCATCAGCTCCTACATTTGAGATAAGAATGCAACTCCCACTGCAGTTTTATTTAAAAAAATTTTGGGGGGTGCCTGGGTGGCTCAGTTAGTGAAGTGGCTGACTTTGGCTCAGGTCATGATCTCATGGCTAGTGCGTTTGAGCCCTGGGTCGGGCTCTGTGCTGACCAGTGGGTGCCTGAAGCCTGCTTTGGATTCTGTGTCTTCCTCTCTCTCTGCCCCTCCCCCCCCCCACCTCCTGTTCGCACTCTATCACTCTCCCTCTCTCTCAAAAATAAATAAACATTAAAATTTTTTTTAATTTTTTTTTTAACGTTTATTTATTTTTGAGACAGAGAGAGACAGAGCATGAGCAGGGGAGGAGCAGAGAGAGAGGGAGACACAGAATCTGAAACAGGCTCCAGGCTCTGAGCTGTCAGCACAGAGCCTGACGCGGGGCTCGAACTCACGGACCGTGAGATCATGACCTGAGCCGAAGTCAGACGCTTAACCGACCAAGCCACCCAGGCGCCCCAATAAACATTAAAATTAAAAAAAAAACACAATATTTTATTTTTCTCAGTGTTAATGGCTTTGAGCTTTACATGGAATTTTTTCATTAAAGGTTTCTCCCTAACAAGGAAATTACAGTGACTTTTAATCCAAAGCAGACAGCAGCAGTACAGAAGCCCTTGCCAAGACAGAGATGATAGGAAAAATCAATATCCCATAATTAAATCTGTTGAATTGACAGTAAAAAAAAAAAAGACACAGTTTTAATTTAGATATTGGCTGCCCAGAGAAGAAATATTCTGACAGCAGTAAAATAAGGGTTGGGTTTCGTTTATTTCTTAGCTAATGATGGATAGCTGCCTACCACATGCTGATCACTGTGCTGGGTTGGCGCTCAGAAATGAACAGAACAAGGTGTACATAGCGTCTGCCTTCTGCTGCCACTTGATGATGATCCCCGGACTGTGTGGTCCTCGTAGGACCTGTTAACTGCTGAGTTCCTCAGGAGAAGAGTAATGTTGTGACCATAAATATTTTATGAATTAATGAACATGTTTTTCTGCAATACTTTTGTCTTTGGAATGTACCTTTACACCTTACAGTGACTTGTAAAGTAGGCGGTATCCATCAATCCTTATTTTCTTGATTGTCTTTGTCAGGAATGAGTGTTGAAGTGTCTTTCAAAGGATTTCTTTGTTCTTTTTTTAACGTTAAAGGAGATAATCATTAGTTCTTGGCTTTAAAATTTTTTCTTTTACAATTTCCCATTCTGACAACTTTTTGCCAAGATTATTAATGGATTTATAATCTCAGAAATTAAATTATTCTTACTCATATCTGTTAAGTAATGTGGTCCAAAAGGTGATGGGGTCCAAAATGGTAGCCAGTCTGAATGGGTGACTTCAAGGGATTGTCGGCTGGGTGGTCTGAGAGCTGCTGGCACAGCCCAATGTTTTACTGTTGACTTTTCTGTGTTTGGCTAGTTCTTCACAGAGAGTTGTTGGTCTCAAGACATAGCTTTAAAACCTCAACCTGAGTACTAACCTAGTATTAACTTAGTATTAACAGTGGGAGTGATACCTATTTTTATTGAATCAGTTGTATATGGGATTGAATGCTGTGTAGAAATGTGAATTAACTGGTTATATGTTCCTGATTTTGACAAGTGATATTGTGGGGCTCATTCTATTTGCCAAGCTGGCCCACCCCTTAATCTGGTCTGATTTCAGCTGAACATGTCCTTACCTTGTTGTCTTTTGAATTGTTCCATTGGATGTTTGAATCAGGTACTATGAAATCAGACTTGGCAAAACAAAACAAACAAACAAAAAAAAAACCTAGAGAAAATGCATTTTCATCTTAATTCTATATTGGTTTTCAAATGAAAACATGTAAGAGACTAATACATCAATTGGGCAAATGGGATGGGCAGGGAGGGTGGGGGTGTATCCAGACTTTTGGAGCCAGTGCTGCTCCAGGTGAAATGCTAGAGGTTTTCCTTCCTTCCTTCCTTCCTTCCTTCCTTCCTTCCTTCCTTCCTTCCTTCCGTTCTTTCGTTCATTCGTTCTTTGAAATTTTTTTTTAAATGTTTATTTACTTTTTAGAGTGGGGGAGAGAGAGAGACAGAGCGAGAGCAGGGGAGGGGCAGAGAGAGAGGGAGACACAGAATCTGAAACAGACTCCAGGCTCTGAGCTGTCAGCACAGAGCTCGACGCAGGGCTTAAACCCACGAACCATGAGATCATGACCTGAGCTGAAGTCAGACACTCAACTGTGCCACCCAGGCGCCCCAATATATATATAAAATATATATATATATATTATATATTATATATATATTATGTATATAATATATATTATAATATATATTATGTATATAATATATATTATATACAATATATATATATATTATATATAAAAATATATGTTATATATATTATATATAAAAATATATATTATATATTATATATATATTATATATAAAATATATATATTATATATATTATATATAAAAAAATATATATATTATATATATAATATATATATATATTTTTTAATGTTTACTTATTTTTGAGAGAGTGTGAGCAGGAGAGGGACAGAGAGACTGGGACAGAGGAGGATCCGAAGCAAGCTCTGTGCTGACGGCAGTGAGCCTGGTGTGGGGTTTGAACTCACGAACCATGAGATCATGACCTGAGCTGAAGTTGGACCCTCCACCGACTGAGCCACCCAGGCATCCCAAGATGCTAGAGGTTCTAAATAGCATGTGTTCTAGGCTTCTGAAAGTGTGGTGGCAACACAGTCCTTTGTAAAGTACACGGTTTCTTTGTAAGTGTTAATTTTCTTTCTTTCCTCAAGGTATAGTAGAAAACACTGTTTCTCACCCTAAATGTGCATACAGATTCCCTGGGGAACTTGTTAAGATGCAGATCCTGGGTGGGACCCAAGGTTCTGTATATCTAACAAACTTCCAGGTTGGTGGCCATACTTTGAGGAACAAGAGCATAAAGACAAGTTGGTTTAGGTTTGGACTGACCTAGGTCCAAGTGTCAATTCTGGGTAACTTACTGGATGACCAGTTTTCAAGTGCTCCTATACCTGGGCTCTGGGATGGTCAGTCCTTTAGTGACATAACATTGGATGTTGGAGATGTTGAGGCACACCTGGTTTGGTCTTTTCTGTTCCCCTGCTCTCTAGATCATTGACTCTCTGAGCGTTTTGTGTGACCAAAATACTACGTTGATCATGTTAGCATGGACTTGGCCACCCAGATTGTCTGTAGCTGTACAGCAACCATGGTCTTCAGACGAAGCTGCCATCTGTTTCCCCTTCTTCCCTTCTTTTCTGTATCCAAGCGGTGTTTATTTAGAAAGTTCGGGGTGCAGTGTCCAGCTGATAGTACCCCATGCTGTTCTTATTCCTGAAGCTTCCATGTATCTCTTTACCTTTATAAATATTCTCCTCCTGCACCCATGCTGCCTCCTGTTCCTAGGATGTGCACTGAATAGTGAAGTTGCCTGCTACATTTCAAATACACTGCTTCTCTTTAGATTTCAAAGCTTGCTGTGCCAGGGGGGACGAATATTATCAAGCCCGGCATCATTCATTCAGTCTGATGGGCCCCATCTCTCCATTTATCAGCCATGGATGGATGGGGGAATTTTTGTATCATTTTATTGTCTGACTGAAGCTTGATAGATCCTCTTTAAGGAAGTGACTCACTTTTCTTCTTTCTTTCTCTGACTTGTGATGGTTTCTTTGTTCTAGGGGTCCTGGTAGTTCAGAGTCTGCTTGTCAAGGCTTCGGTTATGTCACTCGTGTCCCAGTCTCTGGCCAGGGTCATAATCCCTGTTATTAGCAGATACATAAATACGCAATTAATGTTAAAAGAATGCAATCTAGTGACATCATTTCCCTTTAGGTTGTCTAGATTTTGAGGCTACACTTTACTTAGGGTTCTGTGCCATTGCTTTTGTTCAGTGACCTCTCAGGACTGGCGCTACTGATTCACTGTTTAATAATTTCAGCCAAGATGCTTTTGCTTGGCCATATTTTCAGGAGATCAGAGGCCTTTTTTGTATTTTATTTTTTCCAAGGGAAGAAATATGTCCTACCCAAACCCACAGGTTTAAGACTTCCTGGACACAGACTGCTAATGCCTAGAAAGAGCAGGCACATAATATGTATATGTAAAGCAGTCAGAGATAAAAACAGGCAGGCTGGCGGGAGGGTACTGGCCTCACCCAAAAAGTTCAAAGTCAATGCGAAACAAGCCAAATTCTGGCCTGGTACCTTTGAAACACCTTTTAGAATTTGAGATCTAGCTGGAGGGGCACCAATTGCTCTGGTTTACCAGGGACTCAGGGGTTTCCTGGGATGTCGGATTTTCAAGTCTAAAACTGCAACATGCCTTGGGGCGCCTGGGAGTTCGGCTCAGGTCATGATCTCACAGCTTGTGAGTTTGAGCCCTCGTCGCGCTCTCTGCTGACAGCTTGGAGCCTGCTTCAGATTCTGTGTCTCCCTCTCTCTCTGCCCCTCCCCTGCTCACACTCTGTCAATCTCTCTCTCAAAAAATAATAAACATTAAAAAAAATTTTTTAAAAAATAAAAGGAAGAATAGGAAAAACACAGAGGATTTTTAGTGAGACTAATTCGTGTAATAGTATATAGTTAATGCATGCCATTATACACTCATCCAACCCGTAGAATGTCCAACACCAAGAGTGAATCCTGATGTCATCTGTGGACTCTGGGTGATAATAATGAGTCAGTGTAGATTCATTGACCTTAACAAGCATACCATTCTGAGGGGTGAGGATGTTGGAGATAGGGGGCGCTATGCACAGGTGGAGGATATATGGGAACTCTGTGAACTTTCCACCCAGTTTTGCTGTGAACCTAAAGCTGTTTTAAAAATGAGGTCTAAGGGCTCCTGGGTGGCTCAGTCAGTTTAGTGTTTGACTTCAGCTCAGGTCACGATCTCGCGGTTTGTGAGTTCAAGCCCTGCATCGGGCTCTGTGCTGACAGCTCAGAGCCTGGAGCCTGCTTCGGATTCTGTGTCTCCCTCTCTCTCTCTGCCCCTCCTCTGCTCTCTCTCTTTCTTTCTCTCCCTCTGAAAAATAAATGAACAATAAAAAAAGTATTTAAAAATGAATAAAATAAAACTGTAACATTCCTGAACAAACCAGATGGTTGGTCACCCTATATCTAGCATTCTTAGTGCATAAAAGCATGGCCTTAAACTAGACTGTAGTTAAAGTAAAACTTAAAAAAAAAAAAAAAGTGAAGACTAGTTGGGTCACATAGCTTCAACCTATTAAAACCAAGAAGAAGTTTGTTTGGTTTTTGTTGTTGTTGTTGTTGTTGTTGTTGTTTTCCCTCTGTAGGTTTGCTGTTTTCTTTTTTTTTTTTTTCATTTAAAATTTAAAATATAGTTTTTTAAGTTTGCAGTTTTCTTTTTTTTTTTTTCATTTAAAATTTAATATATTTTTTTCAAGTTTGCAGTTTTCAATGGGGGAAAATGTAGCAATGCTCACCATTTTATTCTTAATAACAAAGCAGGACTTTAAACTCTATTTGGGGGCTGACCCCTTTTCAGAAATTAGAGGCACTGAATTTATTGCCAGCCAGTCATAGCTGTCCATCTGCTAATTCTCTCCACATAGAGGGAGCAGCTGTCACTTCAGAAATGCTACAGTAGATAATAAGATGGGGTGCGTTTCATCTTCAAATGCTTAAAACAAATCTCTGGGAAGAATAGCAACAGTTTCTCTGACGGCATGAATCTTTGATATTATTAACACAAAATGCCAAATGGATTTGGAGATTGGGAGCAAATGGATTTGCTTTAAAAGGAAAAGCACTCAAATTATGTGTAGTACATATTGTGATAATCTGCAATCACATAGATAGAGGAGCATGTGAAACACTAGGCATACACAGAGATACTCTCAAAATCCTAGCCATACATAGAGCCCTGAGTACAAATACAACCATGTGGGCTTCCAAATCCACACAGCCTATGGGTACAAAGGGAATGCATCGTTGTCTCCAGCCCTGGAAAACAAAATTTACCCCAAACTAACAGCTTCTGACAGTCTTACATTGGCCCAAGTTCTTCTGCAAGTTTACAAGATTATCTAATACAATTAAATAATCTCAGGTGCTCTCCACCAGCCCCCTGTGCACTGTTTCACAGCCCAAAGTCCGATTAGCAATTCATAGTGTTATTGCCTTGCATTTTTTCTTAGATGAATTCCTTGCTTCTTAGTCTCATTGCTTCCCCGTTTACATTTGCTCGAATCAACTGGTAATTGAAACTGACCACAGCCTCCTATTTGGGGTTCCTAGCCAAGATTATCTCTTCTGATCAACCTGAATACAGCTTCATTATTGTTCATAAGGAAAGAAAAGTAGGATGAGATGAGGAACCAATAAATATAGTGCAACACTGCTGTATATACCTGAACATTACAGATATGGATGAAGATAGAAATACAGATAAAGATGGAGATGTGCAAACGGATATAGGTATGGACATGACAGATGTAGACACGGGTAGAGATTGAGTTATATAGATACTTCTCCATGGAGATATCATTTTATTTGATCCTCAAAATAATTTTCGGAAGCAGTTTAGGCATATCTATCTATCTTTATTTCTCTCTCTCTCTATATATATATATTTTTTTTTTTCTTTTTTTTTTTTTTCCCCTATGAGAATATTGACTCTCAAAGAGACACCAAATCCCCTATCTGGTGACAGAGCTGAAATTCGAGACTGGGACTTCTTAACCCAAACCCAGGGCTTATTCTGACTGCAGCACAAACTTTACTTTTTTCTGTTTTTGGAACTTGTAATCTGGAATGACTTTTTTTGCTATGTGGTGGCCTATGAGCTTTTCCCACATAGACATTGCCTCTGTGCTTGGTCTCCATGGAGCATATGGAAAAAGAGAGTTGACATGGAATTGATGGCTACTGGACACATATAATGTCTGCATTTTCATTTATACAAACAGAAATGCTTTTAAGGGGTCTTGACTGATTTCATCACTTTAGATGTTACCAACAGGAAAAACAAAAACAAAAGCAAAAACAAATCCCTAGTGTTGATGCGAATCCAGGTCAAGTCAAGGAGAGTCACAGAGCAGTTAGGGTCTTGAGGATCTGGGATATTTTACTGCAAGTACCTTGATTTGAGAAAAGAAATTCATTTAAACACAGCAAATATGCTCAGGAGCAAGTCTGGGGACACCTGCTTCTTTCTGTCACTATCAGCATGAAAGATCTCCTTTATATTTTACCTCTATCCCTGGTCGCCGGGCGGAACAGATAAGCCCTATTTCTGTATGTCATGGCTGTTAAAAAGAGGAGGGGAGAAAAAATAGCAAGAAAGGAACAAAAAAGTCAGAAAGGAAGATGAAAAAACCTACCATTTCTCAAGTCAAAATATTTTAATGGCGCGATCGGGGTAAATGATTAATCTAAAGGTTTTTGGTTTCTAGTGAGCTGTAAGAGGAGGCTGACAAGCAGCAGGAAACTAATATTTAAGATAATTTCAGAAACACGAAGATGAGAAAGTGGTAAAAGAAGGAGGCTGAACCTTTTTCCTTCCACCTCCAAGATTTATTGAAAATAGTGATTAAAAAAAAAAAGCACACACACAGAAAACGTATCCGGTTCTACATTTGAAATGCTAGTGCATTTATTTATTCCAAATTATTTACTGGATACCAACTCTGACACAGTTACTATATTAAGGTTTTGATGGGAAAAAACTGACTGTTCCTGCCCCCAGGAAGCTCACAGTCCAAGGAAAGAGATGTAAAGATAACTAAAGAACAGTAAAACCTCACCCAAAATGGTTTTATGAGAACTCGGGTGAAGGGGATCCCTGGATACTATTGCACCAAATAGGAGCAGAATGGGATGTCCTGGGGATCAGAAATTTCCCTGCAGTGCTGATCCCCTGAAAGTTGCAGGAGTGGAAAGGGATGGAGCTGTGGGGAGTCCTGGCAAAGTGACAGCAGACACAGTTGCTCAGTGGGATCTGTGACAAGTTTGATGGGTGTGGAGTATGGAAAGACCACGGCAGCAGGGGATGTGGGGTGGGGGTGGGGGTGGGGAAAGGCTGATGAGGATGCTGTATTGCTTCCCCTCAATTCCTGGCATCTCTCTTGTTAGCTCTCTTGAGTAAGGAGCATCTTAGCAGGACTGCTGGGGGCTTCCCCTGAGCCTGGGGGTCTCTTGTTCATCTCTGGGAGTCTCTTTTAGGATGATCTTACCTGACAGCTCAGATTCTTAGTTTTCTTTCCTCTGAATTGCAGGCAGCACTATCTTAACCAGCTGTGTCAACTTTGTAAAGTAACGTGATACTTTCAAATGTGGACGTCTCCATTTCCCAAATGAGACGATGGATGATTCTGAGCTCATTTCTAGTGCCAGCATCCCATGATGATGTCTTTGAAAAAGATACTCTGGCTCTCTGGGTAAATGTCAAGCATTCCGTGTCATTTGTATGGATAGGGAGGAAGCACAGTGATAGGAGAAAGAGCCTTATGCTTTTTTTAGAGGCAAATAGACCTGGATGTAAAGCCTAGCTGTTAGTTTTGTGATCTCGGGTCATTTATGTAATCATTTCTAAGCTTCAGTCTCTTCATTGGGATGGAATAATATCCACCTGGCAGAGTTATTGGGCCAGCTGGAAATATCGTATATAACACACCCTGCATGACAGATTGAGCTCAACTTAATTATTTGTAGAATTGAAGGTCCCAGAGCCTCGAGAAATTTATCGAATTCATTCTCTGTGGGGAACTACATTTCCCAAATTTCGCCCTAAAACTGTGATAACCCAATATTAAGTCAAAAAGTCAAATATGGCTTCCAGTTCTTTCCGGGACTGTGAATAATCACAACACTTTGGGAGCTTAAATGACAGATCTGCAGATTTCTGGACATCTGCAATTGATGCCAATTGGACAGAAGTCAGAAGGACATTGGATTCATTAGTTTGTTTGTCTTGTCGAGCTTTATTTTCTCAAGTTATTTTCTTCTCAATGAGTATTTATTTGCTTGTTTATTCCTGCAGTCACAGATGCTCACTGAAAGGGGAGGATTTGAACAGACAATGGCTCTCTCCCAGTGCCCATCTCCAGCCAACAATCTACCATGCCAAAGGACTCCTGTACTACCTGAGCAGTATTGGCCGAAGTCCCAAGGTGAGTCACTTCCTTGTGCCTCTACACTCTTGGCTGGTTCCTTCCATTTTCAGGAGGCAACTTCCTTTCTGTCAAGGAAGGAAACCCAGATACCAGCCAAAGACCTGGGTGTGATAAGCTTTAAAGAGGGATGTATTCATTTCCTAGGGCTGCCATAACAAAGTACCACAGACTGGGCGGCTTAGAACAACAGAAACACATTCTCTCAGTTTTCTGGAAGCTAGACATCTAAGATCAAGGTGTCACCAGGTCATGATATCCTGAAGGCTCTAGAAAAAAACCCTCCATTGCCCATTCCTAGCTTGCACTGATTGCCAGGAGCCCCGAATGTGGCTGGTGGCAGCTGATCTATCTCGAATTTCTGTCTCTGTCTTCATATGGCCATCTTCTTTCTGTGTGTGTCTGTGTACAGAGTTCCCTCTTCTCCTAAGGACAGCAGTCACTGGGTTAAGGTGACCTAATTAGAGACCACCATAATAAGTATGACCTGACTACATCTGCGAAGAACTGTCTCCAAATAGGGTCACATGCATAGGTACCGAGAATTTGAGGGAGAAGATACAATTTAACCCATCATAGGGGCAAACCATTGGCTCAAACCATACTCGTTGGTGAAAGCTGTGCAAAAATCACACTTTAACCCATTTTTCTGTTTTTTCAGTTATTGGTCAAGAGAGAATATTATTTATCTATTAAGTAGTGATTGAAAGAAATCCTCTAGTTGTTAATATTCATGTTCACCTAGTATATATTCAATTCCAAAGATGATTCTGGCACTATTCCAGGCACTTTTATACACAGGCTTTACTCCCAAGCTTATAGCAACTGCAAAATTGAAGGAAAACAGATGAGATGATAGACAGTCTGGCCCCCAATTTACTGATGGTTCCACTTACCATTTTTTTAACTTTACGATGCTGTGAAAGTGATTCACATTCAGTAGGAAGCATACTTCTAAGTTTGAATTTTGATCCTCTCCCAGGCACCTCTTTGTGTTGCTGAGCTGTGGCAGCAAGGTGCAGCTTCCAGCCTTTCAAATGATTTGGAGGATAAACAACCCATACACATACCAGAATTCTGTACCCATACAACCATTCTGGTTTTCACTTTCAGCACAGTGTTCAGTGTAATTACATCAGGTAGTCAACGCTTTATTATAAAAAAGTCTTCGTGTTAGATGATTTCGCCCAACGGTAGGCTAAGGTAAGGGTTCTGAGCACATACATGCAAGATAGGTGAGGCGAAGCTACAATGTTCCTAGGTTAGATGTATTAAATGCATTTTCAGTGTGTGATATTTTCAGTTTATGATGGGTTTAACAGGTTGCAATCTCATCATAAATTGATGAAGATCTGTATTAGAGACAAGAGGCCTAGGCCCAAGATTAATGAAGGAGGCAATGGTACACAAGTAACTGTAGGAAAATAATCATTTATTGACTACAAACTGTGAACATACTCTCTGCAAAAGCATGGAGGGGCATATGTCCAAATTTAGACTGCTTGCCTAACGTAAGGAACTTTTAAAATAGTGTGGATAAGCTTACAGATGGGTCAAGCAATCACCTCTACCATTAACCACTTTTTGAACATATACTATGTGATAAAAACAGTGGCACATTGGGGCACCTGGGTGGCTCAGTTGGTTGAGCATCTGACTCTTGATTTTGGCTCAGGTCATGATACCAGGGTCATGGGATTGAGGCTTGTATCAGTCTCCATATTCTCTCTCTCTTTCCCTCTGCCCCTCTCCCCAAAATACAAAAATGAAAACAGTGGTTCATTCAGTAAATATCTATTGAAATAATAGATGAATATCTAGTATAGAATCTTACTGATATCTCAAAAAAATTAAGGGGTCAAGTGACTTCCCTGAGGTCACCAGGAGGTATATAGCAGAGTTGGCATTCGGTTCTGACCTGTTTTCCACCCTGCAACCCAATCTCTCTTTATCACTTACTCTTTGAGAGAGAGGGTGTCCCCAAGACTATCCTCAGGTTCACTGATTCCCTAGAAGGACAAACAGAACTCAGAATTGCTGTCGTGCTCATAACTGTAGTTTATTACAGTGAGAGGATACAGATTAAAATCGGCAAAGGTAGGGGCGCCTGGGTGGCGCAGTCGGTTAAGCGTCCGACTTCAGCCAGGTCACGATCTCACGGTCCGTGAGTTCGAGCCCCGCGTCGGGCTCTGGGCTGATGGCTCGGAGCCTGGAGCCTGTTTCCGATTCTGTGTCTCCCTCTCTCTCTGTCCCTCCCCCGTTCATGCTCTGTCTCTCTCTGTCCCAAAAATAAAAAAAAAAAAAAATAAAAAAATAAACGTTGAAAAAAAAAAATCGGCAAAGGTAAAAGGTACATAGGGCAGAATCCAGGAGACAGGTGTGGATTTTCAGGTGTGTCTGCTCCCAGTAGAGTTGTATGGACAGTGCTACATTGTCCAGCAGTGGTGTGTGATAACAGGGATAGTATGCCAACCAGGGAAGCTCATCTGAACTTTGATGACCAGGGTTTCATTGAAGCTCAATTATAGCCATGGTGCCCCAGATGTCTGATCTTAGTTACTCAGTCTCAGTCCCTTTAGAAGTCAAACTGACACTTAATGGTCCAAGACTACCACCAGAGGTCACATTGTCAGCATCAATCATCTGGCATGACCCAAGGCCCAGGTAAAGAAAGACACTCTTAACTAGCAGACTATTCCAAGAATGCCAGGGTGATCTACCAGGAGCCAACCAAGAGCCAGACCTTTCTTTGGAATGTGTAGCGTTTAAACACTTCACACTTAGTGAGCCACTACTTTACTGCAAAGAGAATAAATCATGTCCTTTTCCCTTAAGAATCCTTGTTCTACACTGGTCAAAATGTGCTATATTTTCATGCTAACCCCCCACGATCCCCATCTAAGGAAACACTTGTACCTCTGTTGTCTTCCCTCTAGAAGCAAGTTCATGGCCTGTACAGCAGAACGCCAATCTTATGAACAAGGCCTGGAAACAGTGTATTCTTTGAGAAAGAAGCCTTAGCCTCTGTGAGAAGAGACAGAGACTTACAGGGAAAGAGGTCCTTACCTGATACACAGTTAAATATACACGCATTCAACCCATAGCAAACAGGATTCCTCTCTACTCTGACAACCTCTAATTGAAGAGCAGAACATTTATTTTACAGCATGACAGGTGAATGCCTTGTTTTAAAATATAAATAAACATTAATTAACTGTAAACACGACAGCCACAGACTTGTTTCCTGCTGGGACCATCTGAGAGGTGGGTGAGAAACAGCTGAGTACTAAATGCTATTCACAGTATTACAAAACTCTCTAATGGGCTCAGCATCACCTTTTAGTTACCCGTGAGGCTGTATTTAACCAGCTTCCTGCTGATAGCACAAGCACCGCCACTCGTCTGTACTCGGGTCTGTCCTATACGGAGAAGATTTTCATGGTGTCCAGATTGACTCTTGGGCTACATGGTTATAGATTAACTGTGACCCTGTCCAGTCTCTAGCTCCTATAAAAATATTTACTGAAGCATCAGGAAGCCACTTTCTGGTGGCTAGGAGATTTAACCAGTTCTAGATGGTACTTAGGCATTTGCCTATTGGTGAATAGAATAATATGAACTCCCAGAACCAATGAGAATGTGAGATCGTGAGAGAAAGCAGTATCCTGATACTGCTGAGGGTTGCTAAAAACCAGACAGGTCATTCAGTTTATAGGCAATATGACAGTGTTTACATACAGTTTCATCCATCCATCCATCCATCCATCCATCCATCCATCCATCCAACCACCCATGCATCCATCCATCCATTCGCCCACCCACCCACCCACCCATCCATCCACCTATCCATCTATCTATCTATCTATCCATCCACCTACCCATCCACCCGCCCATCCACCCATCTATCCACTCATCCATCCGTCATCCATCCACCCATCCATCCACCCATCCATCCATCCATCCATCCATCCATCCACTCATCCATCTGGGCATTCATCCATGTGCCCATTCCTTTACATCATGTGTGTAATCACTGGAAAGGAAAGGGATGACCCCACCCCCCCTTTTTTTGAAGAGTCTATAGTTTACTTTATTAGAAAGTGCAGTCAGGTCTGCAAAGACACCAAGGTAGTACAAAATGGTAAAAACTGCAGCAAAAGTTCATATGAGTTGTTGTAGAAACACAAATGAGGGATTGTATCATTTTCCCTCAAGGTTATGGAAAAACTGGAGACTAGAGATGCCACTTAAACTGGGCTTAAAATATTAGTAAGGGTTTGCTTGGGTTTTATTACAGTAAGGTAGAAAAGTATTCTTTCCTCAGAGGGTCTAAGGCCTGCCTGTGATCTCTTAGATCTTGTGCCTTGTGAAATTGGTGTTCTGTCAAGTTTTCAATACTTGGGATCACTGCATGGGGAAAAGGAAAGGAAGCTTCTCATTAACTGGTGGCATAGACTCATCTGATAGCCCACAGATATTATAGTCTCTTTCCTATTTTCTTGAGCCTTTATTTTCTGTCTCTAATTTATGAGAGGGTCATGAATTCTCTTCCAGATGTTGGATTCAAAGCCCAGACACAGTAAATATAGATATACTCACACATTGTAATACTATTCAGAGAAAAAAATACAATAATAAACTGAAATTTGCAACAACATGGATGAATTTCAGAAGTATGTTGAGTGACATAGGCTAGACACTAAAAAGTACATGCTCTATGTCTCTACTTATGTAAAGTTCAAGATCGAAGAATCAGAACATTGATTGCCTCTGTAAAGGGATTCAATAATAGGGGCCAGGAGGGAACTATTGAGGTTAGTAGAAATGTTCTGTATCTCAATTAGAGTCACTTACACCAAAACCCATTGATTAAAGACTCATTCGAGGTCTATGCATGTCACTCTAGGTACATATTTGCCTAAATACAAAAAATTAAAGATAAATAAATCAAAGCATAGTCACAGGGACTTTGAAATGCAACCAGGAAGCAAAGGGTCCTGCTTATAATGAGACCGACCAGCACACAGGCATGCAATTCAAGCCAAGGAAGAGCACACAGCAGAGTAGAAAGCTGTAGAAGAAGATCTATTTATTAGTCAGAAAGGTCCAGCCAGAGAAAAGGCATGCAAGCAGAGAAGCCCGAAGAACAGACAGCCTCCACTGTCAGCTGGTAGGAGGCATTGAGCCCATTCCACTTTGTAGAACTCCCTACCAGAGGTAGGAGGCCTGAGGCCTAGGGGGAGACAGGCATAGCTAAGGGGAGTGGAGGAAAGCTCTCAGGCTCCATGAGGTTTCCAGAAACCCAGGCCACAGCCTCTTCCAGGCTGCTGTGTTGCAGCTGGCCTGGCCCCTGTGCCACTGCAGAGAATCTGGGCTTCGGAATTAGGAGTGCTATCGATTCTCATCCTCTTGGCTCTCTCTGTAGGAGTGCATGCTGGTAAAGGGATTTCAGTGCTCTTTGAAGAGCTCATTGATTCCCACTTACAACTTAGACAAACTAGGCCGCCTTCTGCCAAGGGACAGGGTGGGCATATTTTGGTTTTATCTTTCTCTGGGGCCCAGTGGAACAGAATTTTTAGCTACTTAAATGATTTTCTTGGTCTTATACTGTCCCTCTGGCATATGTTTTGAGTTAATCAGCTTCTTTTCAGAGACAAAAGGAGAGAGCAAAAAGGGATGGCATGTGTCTTCCTAAAACCTTGTCCCCAGAGCCTCAAGATACTCTATACACACTATTGATTTTATCTCCACTTTATTCCTCAGAAGTGGCAGAAGGACAAGTGTTATTTTTGCTTATTTTCATTGATTCATGCTAAGGTACACATCTAGAATTCCCCTCTTTTCCTGTGTAAGGATGTGGTAGGGAAAAAAAAATCTTGCTGCCATAGTTGGGAAATGGGGAGGTTCTGGGTGAAAGAAATTTAAATTTGATTCCATATTCTTTTATTTAAAATTGTTCTCATTCTATCAGAATAAAGATTAAACAGTGCTTCTCTAACATACCAGAAGTCATGTCTTAGAGGTATTTTTATAGGCACAAGTACTCCACATTTAAGTGAATCGCTAACATTTCTTGCATAAATTTATGTTGAAAAGCAGAGAATTTTTTCTTCTTTCTCCCTTGCTAGTATCTCTGATATACCTTTTGAGTATTACAAAGCTGGAAATCTGGATTCTCCATATGCCACAGGGAAGGCCAGTCAGATTTTTCAAAGAAGTTTGAGCCAATTCCCTATTTTTCATTTTTTTGTGAGCAAAGCTGGGAGGTGGAGTGGAGGGGAACACAGGAGGGTAGTTGCATAAACCAATGTGAAGGTGCCTCTGCCCAGAGCTGGTGGGATGGGGAGAAGGCAAGAAATGCGTGAAGACAGGACCAGATGGATGAGCCACACTGCAAGATTGTTCTCCGTGAGGGTGGGCCACAGGTAAAAACAGGCTTCAAATGAAGGCGTTGGAGACCTGTGCTTCATCTGTTCAATACATATGCTCAAGGAGAACTTGAGCAGGGCAGCAATGATCATGGCCAACGGCATTGGACACAGAGCTCAAAGCACTAGTCCCAGAAAGTAGGGGTTGCCAACCATAAAGCACAGTTCAGTCTAGGAGGCCAAGACAGCCAACAGTTCTTGAAGACAGGAATGTACATCAGGAAACTGAGGCAACCTCCTTACATGGAGTGGGTAAGCATGGTGGTGGGTCAGCATTTATACTCTGCCCCCTGGGTTTATCCAGACAACTTGGACATCTGCCATGGGTCAAAAACATTAGTCTTGGCCCCACCTTTTGGGGAAGACATGAGTCCCAGTAACACTTCTGCACTGATTGGGATTGGCACACAAAATGGGTATATTAACACTCCTGCCTTGAGAGCCTCAGTTCCTGAAATTGAGTGAGGCAAACAGTAGGGGCCTCACCCATGCTGACAGGTCACTGGGACTGTGTCCAAAGGTGACAGTCAGGCTGCTGCTTCTCTCCCTTCAACCTCTAAAACTGGGGAAGGAAGCAATTTTAACTCCTGAGGAACCTCCCAAGGCCTCACTGTTCAAGTGCCCTGCCAGGGTGTTAAGCTTATTGCTACTCACAGAGGGCCAGCCAATCAGAGACAGGGAGTAAAACTCAGCTAAGGTGAGGCCCCAGGGTAAGCCCGGTAGCTCAATCTTAATTTCATTAATTGACAATCTTGTTATACTGCTCTTTAAAAAAAAAAAGTTTCTTTTTATTTATTTTGAGAGAGACATAGAGAGCAGGTGGGGGAGAAGCAGAGAGAGAGGGAGACAGAATCCCATGCAGGCTCTGCACTATCAGCACAGAGCCCAACACGAGGCTCGAACTCACGAACCATGAAATTGTGACCTGAATTGGTGTCAAAAGTGAGAGGCTTAAACGACTGAGCCACCCAGGCTCCCCATACTGCTCTTCATCACTGGTACATCCAATGATTTGAAATATTTTATTGTGTAAAATCTTTGGAGCCCAGAAAGATTGGAGTATGAGATAGAGCATCTCTTTTTAATGGGTGGCCATGGGCAAGCATTTAACCTCCTTCTACTTAGCAGAAGTTGAACCTCATCTGTAAGTTTGGGTGATATCTTCCTTGTGGGACTTTTATACTGACTGTAGATGTGCATAAAGTCTTACAGTGTGACTGGCACATATCAAGCAGTCTAATTAATGGCAGACATTAAATTTATTATTACTTACCAGAAGGGTGCTACATACAAAACAGAGCCACATATTAGACTATATGTTTTGACTTAATTTTTGTGGGCACTTTCAATGTAATTAAACTATCTTGGAACAAAGGACAATATAATGCATAACACTGGGATGTCAGAAAACCTCCGCTGGCATTTCATAACATGTAGTAAAGGGTCCCACTCTGGGTGGTCTCCTAACTGGTTAGTTATTGAAGCATCTCCTGAGTTTAATGTGAAATTATTCACCCCACACTAGCCATGGGATGGGGTCAAACTGACTTGTAAGTAAAGGTTGCTTTTGCTAAGGCCATGTTGGAACTTTAGCCCATAATGGCCCAATTTAAGTAGAAGTCTCTCCCTTTAAGAAAGGGAATAGAGCATAAAATCCCCTTTTCAGATAGTTGTAGGAATAAATTCTGCCCAGGCCCCCTGTGGTTAAACTCAGCCATGACTGGACATTGCTCTCTCTCAGGTGAAACACAAAGGAGAGAGCATGACTGTCAGTAAAAGGACTGGAAAATTTGGTCTTGCAAACAGGGCTCTTGGAGGACAATTGAATATGCCACCAAGATGATTTCCCTCATAGAGATGTTTGTTGCACTCAGGAGCTTGGGCTGAATGCTGTCCGCAAAATAATGTGCACAAGTTGGAATCTCCAGGGCTTCAGTGAGCCTTGCTTGGTTTAATTGGAAGCATTGCTGTTTTGGGTTTTCATCACATACCCCAGAATTTGCCTTCTCATGGCTCCAGCCTCACCTTCATTTTCCTGTGGCGTTGGCATAAATAATGCAGAGGTCTCACTGCTGGGAAGCAGGAACGAGACCCAGATGTCAGGAATGGAAAACACAGCAGCCTAAAGCTGGCGGAGCAGAGCAGTAAACACAGTCAGGGATAGGTGAGCTGTGGGGGTAAGAGTCGGCCAGGGGAGCTGTGTTTGAGATGGGGGTTAACCTCTTGCATAAGGGCCCAATTAGCTTGCTGAGGACCAGAAATGGGACTAGGGAGGGAGGGGAAAGGTGGGGAAGGCATGTGAGGAGCATAGTAATATGGCCCCGAACAGCCTCTTTGTTGCCCGAGAAATGATAGAACTCATGTTGTGCATGAATTAAATTAACCTTGCAATTTGGCTCAGACAAGAATTCATTGGAAAAGGTACTGGGGAGATGCATATGAGCCTGATTTCAGAATCGTAATCCAATCAACACCATCCACTTTGCTGATGGAGAAAGCGAGACACCGGGGAGTGGGTTTAGCCCAGGGTGAGCAAGTTCAAAACTCACCACTCCAGCTCAAACAAAACACAACTTAATGAAAAGAAACCTCCACATCTTCATCTCTGCCTGTGTTCCTATGTTCCTTGCCTTGGGGGAAAGCACGATCCTCTTGCCTATATTCACTTAATCCAGAAATCTAGGGAGTATCCGTAACTTCTTCCTCACTTGGCCCCTAGATACATTTAGTCTCCAACTCCTGTAGAGTTTCCTTCCTCCCTCTGTCACCCAATGTCCTTTCTCTCCATACTTGAGCTGCCATAAGCTCCATACTTCTGCATTAGTGAGGCCCCTGTCACCTCTGGTGCCTGGTGTCAGTCTCTCTGGTGAACTCTTGGAGCTCCTGTTGTGGTGGTCTGACCATGCTGCTCCTCCTTGCACAAGCACTTTAACGGCTCCTTCCCTGCCTTCAGGAGAATGTCCAAACATCCCAGAGCAGTGAGCAGGGGCATCACTCACTGCCTGCTGCCCGCTTGCAGACCCCAAGGTACTGTCCTCTACAGACTTACTCTGAATGCTTGCACTTCCTCAGATCCAGGGCGGGTTCTTTCTCATTCCATTTGCTTGGGTAGCTCTCACTCAGTAGGACTCAAGGTAGGATACCCCTCCCACCAGCAAATCCTAGGACCCCTACATCGTGCATCTTCAAGACTGCTGTTCATTTGGACTCTGTAACGTGCCCTTATTTGGGTTCCCAGAGACCCCGTACTTACCTCTGCTTGCACCCTCCTCTCACCGCGAGAGGGTTTCCCGTATACCCCGGGATCATCCCAACAAAACACCTCCTGGAAGAGGCAATATGGAAATCTAAAAAGCATTTTTGAAACATGGATTCTGGATTAGAACATGCTGGGGTTCAAATATTTACTCACATACTTAAAAGCAGTGCAAACTTGGGCGCACCTGGAGAGGTTATTCATTTTATCTGAAATTCAGTTTTCTCGGCTGCAATGGGATAATGGTAGCATCTGTTTCATCATGAGATAATCTATATTAAGTTATTAGCTCAGGATCTTAAACGTCATAAGCCTTCGATAAAATAACCATTGTTGCCTGTTGGCATTGTTATTAAGGACATTGCTGTATTATATTAAAATTTTAATTTCTCCTGCCCCCAAAGCAGGCATTCAGTAAATATTTGTTGAATCCACTGAAGAATAAGCAAGATAGGACCATAGGTTAACCTGGACAGACTTCCTACTTACCTGGCACAGAATTTTACAGAAAGGAAGCATAACTGTTACTTCTTCCCATAGGAGAGAAAAACTCCCTCACCAGAAATAACTTGATAATTTAACTTGTAATTGCCCCCTATAATTTAGAAGAACACACGTTTCCTATAATTAACAAGCATTTATTTTTAGGGATATCATTTGAGCAAAAAGCTGGGCAATGTCTGCCTCTCTATTCTGAGTCTCCAGTGGCCACTAGAAGTCCCAGGGCTAAGCAGTGCTTATTCCCACAGGTGACTAAGTCTATACTTTTTCACTGACATCAGCTTCCAGAATCCATAAGGATCAGAAAACAAAAACAAAAACAAAAAAACTCCTTACTCTGGTTGAATTCAGCATTTAAGGAGCGCCTGTCACCACATAGGCAAAGCTACTGCCTTTATGGAGAAATCTGTTGCTAAGACACAGTCTTCATTTGTTTGCACACTTTTCATAAGAATGGTGGGCATTTAATTCACAGAGAGACATTGAGGTGTAAGAGATAAAGGTTGGTGGCAAGCTCATTCTGGCAGAAGATTAAACCTCCAACAAGTCTATTGGTTCCTTTAGGCTAGAGGCTTTCAAAGCATGGGCTTGGGACCCAGGTATCAGCACTACCAGGAATTGCTAAAAATGCAAATTCCCAGGCCTGCTCCAATCTTAACTGGAATCTCACAATTGCTGCTGAGTGGTTTACAGTCTGAACTTTGGCAAGTCTTCTAGGTCATTCTGACACTCAACAACATGTGAGATCACTGCTCTAAACCCTTGACAGGAACAGTGGTTTTCAACCCTGCCTGCACATTAGAATCACCTGGAAAACTGAAAAATATCCCATAGCCCTGGTTGTCACTGCAGACCAATTAAATAAAAATTTCTGGAGGTGGGCTCCAGGCATTGATATTTTTATAATCTCAGGAGATTTTAATGCAGGGACAGGATGGAGAAACACTGACCCATTGATGGAGATGTATTTGTTGGAAATGACAGAATCTTGCTCAAAGTAACCCAAGTAGTAAGATAGTTTTGGAGGAAAGAAGTCCCTTAATCTTACAGGAACTAGAAAGCACAAAAAGTCTGGACAGTTCTTCTTCCCATCTCTCATGTTTCTCTTTCTACTGCCACATTTTCTGTTTTCTTCTTTTCTCTGTGCATTTGCCTAACTACACCCCTCCTTAGGGAAAAACTTATTCTGCTCCATCACTGTTTCCATGCTTTCATTCTGTGTCTTGTGTGTGGTTTGACTTGTCATTGGACCGACTCCCTCTTCCCAGATCTGCTTATCACCCTCTCTGGCTTTGGCACCCACAGCTCAGTGATATGTGGAAGCTGGGGAGATTTATTTTCTCAGAAGACATCAACCTGAAACAAGAATAAAGGATTCCACATAAAGAAAAATAAAATTCTTTTCTTGTTTTATTGGAGAGAAAAAATACTTAGGAAATACTTTTCTTTTTTTTTTTAATGTTTTTTAAAGTTTATTTATTTTTGAGATGGAGAGAGATAGAGGACAAGTGGGGGAGGGGCAGAGAGAGAGAAAGACACAGAATCCAAAGCAGGCTCCAGGCTTGGAGCTGTCAGCACAGAGCCCGACGCGGGGCTCAAACTCACCAACTGTGAGATCATGACCTGAGCCAAAGTTGGATGGTTAACCGACTGAGCCACCCAGGTACCCCAAGAAATACTTTTTCTGCTAACAGGGAATTTACAGTGTGAATGTATTATTGACAATTAAGAGAAAGAGGGGGAGGACAGGAAGGTGAACATACAGAACGGTTTTAAGTCCTTTAGTCCTTAAAACCCTCAGCTCATAGATCCTTGGTCTGTCCCCAAACCTGCCTTCTGGCTCCCGATCAAGTCCGTGCTCCTTGTCCGGCAATAACCTTGTTTCCAGAAAATCAATCCTGACGCTGCTGATTCTTCTCTGCTTCTGTGACCCACCAACAAAGCAGCATGGCTTATGAGCTCTAACCTGTCATTGGAATGTTAGTCTTCATCTTCTCCTATCACGAGTAAGCAGACCATTAACTCACTTGTCCCTTTATTTTTCTTTGACATGTGTGTTTGTTTATGACCCCATCCATGTACCGCGAGTGTCCTGGGCTGCATTCCTGCTGTCAACAACTTCCTGTTCAGTGAACTTGAAGGCTTTATCACATACCAGAAAAGCATCATCTAGTCTAACTTCTCAACCAACAACATCGCTGGTATTCATTCATTTGGCTTCTGCTGAAACATTTTCAGAGAATGGAAATTTTTAAAGCTGTGACACAGCATATTAAGACAGCGATAACCATAGAGTTATTTCTTGTCAGTAATAGATACTCAACAAGTGTTGAGTTTAACATAGAGCTGGAGTCTATGTCCACATTATCCTTCCTTTTGCCTTTGCGTGCTCTTTGAAATGATAGCAAGTACATTTATTCATGTCCCAACTGGGAGAATTTGGAAATTTGTGGGACTCCTATCCAGACACCGTTAAGCCTTCTTTTTTTCTGGGATAAGCATCTCCAGTGTCTTCAGCTGTTATTTGTTCACAAACATTCCCCTTTTTCTGGGCTTTCTGGTTCCTCTTTATTAAGGTGTCCTGGCTTGTTCTAAAATGCCACACTCAGAAATAAAAAACATGATATTAGATAAAAATTGACCAGTATGAGGTACATTGGATGGATTGTTGTCTTAATTTATGAGCACTTTACTTCTCCAGAAGCAATTTATGATTAGATTAATTTTTGGCATCTGCAGCCTCTGATTTATTTTGAGCAAACTGCCAGCCCAAACTTCTGGTTCTCTCATTCAAAATCTACTTCTTAGCTAAATGTGTCTACCTTTCACTTTGACCACTGTTTGAATCCAATTGTAGGGCATTACATTCATTCCAATTTAAGTATTTCTATTTTTGCTAATTCTGCTCTTTTGTCA
The DNA here is from genome assembly GCF_046562875.1 of Panthera onca. NCBI lineage: Eukaryota > Metazoa > Chordata > Mammalia > Carnivora > Felidae > Panthera > Panthera onca. Next base: position 8,811,985 of record NC_138344.1, on the reverse strand, counting down.
CTTACAATTTCCACTCTTGTTTCTTCTCCTATCAATTCTCCTCGATTCTGCATCAATATTAAATTTGAAAAACACCTTAAATTACCTACTCAGTGTCCTTAACTTAGTGTGCAAAGGCTACATTTCTAGCAACTAAGGAACAAATGTGAAGAAATACCTCCTTAAAATATAAGGACTTCTGTCTCCTTGAAACAGAAAATGTGTAGGTGTCATCTGTTAATTTTTAAGCACACAGATCACAGTTGTGCAGCTTGATAAATCATCACAAAATGCACCCACCATGTAACCACCAGCTAAATCAAGAAAAAGAACATGTCCAGCAACCCAGAGACGTCAAATAATAATATCTAGCCCCCCAAAACAAACACTACCCTCATTTACACCGCAATATTAGTTTTGCCTGTTTCTGAACGTCATAGAAAGGAAATCCTTACATGCACTGTTTTGTGTCTAGCCTGCTTTTTTATTCTCAGTGTTGGATAGTATTCTATTGAATGGTTGTACCATAATTAATTAATCCATTGTACAGTTTACAGTTTTAAGCTAGTAAAAATAGTACTGCTATTTACATTCTTGATTATCTTCTGATGCTCAGTGTATCCATTTCTGTTGGGGGGGGGGAGGTTAGAATATGCGCATGTTCAACTTTCGAAGACTCTCCCAAGTTGTTTTCCAAAGGAATGGTATCTTTTTAGAGTCCGCAAACTGGGTTTGAGCGTTCTACTTCTTCCATATCGTGGTCACCACTTAACGTTGTCTGTCTTCATGATATTAGCAGTCCAGAAAACCCCTTAGAAGCAGTGGCATCTCATTGTGATATGTAAATTATATTTTCTTGATATTAATGCAGCTGAGGGCACTTTCATTTGCTTAATAGCCATTTGGACATTTTGTCTTGTGAAATGTCAATTGAAGATTTTCGCCCAGTTTTTAATTTTTTTACATTTATTCATTTTTGAGAGAGAGGCAGAGCATGAGCAGGGGAAGGGCAGAATGAGAGGGAGACACAGAATCTGAAGCAGGCTCTAGGCTTTGTCGGCAGAGCCCAATCAGGGCTCAAACCTGTGACCTGTGAGAAAATGACCAGAGCCTAAGTCCAACGCTTTTAACCAACTGAATCATCCAAGCGCCTGTGTTTTTCCCATTTAAAAAAATTGAGTTGCCTCTCTTTTTCTTGTTGATGTACAGAAATGCATGTGTGTGCCAGATATATTTTTTGCAAATAGGTTATTTCACTTTTTGGTTTGCCTTTTCACATTTTTCATAGCATATTTATTTATTTTATTTAAAAAATTTTTTTAATGTTTATTCATTTTTTTGAGAGAGAGGGGTGGGGGGAGGGGCAGAGATGGGGAGACATAGAATCCAAGCAGGCTGCAGGCTCTGAGCTCTCAGCACAGAGCCCAGTGCAGAGCTTGAACTCCCAAACTGCGAGATCATGACCTGAGCCCGGATGCTCAGCTGACTGAGCCACCCAGGCACCCCTTTCATATGAACAGAAGTTCTTAATGGACTATATCTAATTTTAAATATTTCAATTTAGGTGTGTTCCTTGTTTGAGTCCTCAAAAAAACTGTATTTCAACTCCAAGGTTGTACATGGTAGCCTATGTGGTTACCCCCAGGTAGCTGTGTTATTTCATCTCTCATATTAAGATTTGCCACATGTGTAGAATTTATTTTTTAACATATTATGAGGTAGGGATATGCATTTATTTTTATTTTCTACATTGTTTACACTGGACCATAAGTCTTCCAAGGCCATCATTTCCCCACTGTGCTACAGTATCAACTTCATCATAAGTCAAGCGACCATATATGGGAGTCCCTTTCTGGAATATCTGTTTTTCTCCACTGATTGATTTGTGTATTCTTTTATCAATAATACTGTGTATGAAATACTATAACTTCAAAATAAGTTTTGATATCTTTACATAATTTGTCCAGTTTTTTCATTTGTTGAGATTGCCTCAATCATTCTTGGCTCTTTGCACTTCTATTTTGGTTTGGGATTAGCTTGTAGGTTTCCACAAAATAAAAAAAAAACACCAACACAAACCAAAACAAACTAAACCAAACCACACCAAACCAAAACACCTTCTGTGGGTTTTGACTGAGATTGAATTGGACCTGTATACATACATTCGCTGAGATGGAAAATTTTCATTTTTCTCAACAATGTGTCTTACACATCTTTAAAACTATTTTTATGAATTTGGCGCTTTGATGCTATTTTAAGTACTATTTTTAAAGACTTTCTTTTTAAATAATCTCTACACCCAATGTGAAGCTCTAAGTTACAACCCCGAGATCAAGAGTCGCATGTTCCACCGACTGAGCCAGCCAGGTGCCCCTTAGTGATATTTTTTCAAGCAGGCTTCATGCCCAGTGCAGAACCCAATGTGGGGCTTGAACTCGTGACCCTGAGATCAAGACCTGAGCTGAGATCAAGAGTCAGAGGCTTAAATGAATAAGCCATTCAGGCGCCCCAATACTATTTTTAAATTTAGATTTTTATACTGATAGTGTATGTAAGTAGACTTGACTCTTAGATATTGACATTCTAACCTGTGATTTTGTATGCACATACGGATTTTTGATATTCTACATTTTACAATCTTTATGTAGGAAAATAAAGACACCGCTATTTACTCCTTTTAAATATTACACCTTTTATTTTTTTCTCTTAGATTTATTTTTCTCTTTTCTCCATTGTATCAAGTACAACTGATGGTCAACGCCAGGTCCATTTCTGATTTCAGGGAAGAAACATTTCATTAATTTCATTAAATTATACTACAGCATACAGGAACCTCATAGTGTCTGTTCATTATTATTTCAGAATTGTTACAAACAAGTGACTGCTGTGCCCATCCTACTCATCCTCTTTCAAACATGAGTGTTTATTGGGAGTAATGTTTCCTCACTCCACCATTGTATGTAGGTGGGTGGAAGGCGGATGATTGACCTTTTTAGTTCCTGGATCAGGAGGAGGCATGTATGGGGTCTGGAAACCATCATGGGAGTTCGTACTGAGGTCTGATACTATGATAGGATGGGTGTTGAAGAAGTCTTCCTTGGGGAGAAGATGAGTATATTTTATATGTGGGAATAAATATTCAGATTAAGAATACAAATTATTGTAGCAGTCAACTTTTGTGGGATAATAAGTGCTCCAAAACTTATTGTCTTAAACAAAAACTATGTGTTATTTCTAATGATACTGCATGAGAATCATCCAGGTAAACTAGGTGGTTCTTTGGGTCTGAGCCAGCATGGCCAGGGCTGGAAGTTCTCAAATGGATTTATTTACACTTCTAGTGGTGGCCTTTACCAATACAGCTCTTGCCAAAATCACCCAATGATCCTCATGTGACTGGTTCTGCTATGTAAACAGTATTCTACCTGAGAAAGTTGACACTTAAAAGATTTAAAAGGCCAGTATAACTGACCTAGATTTTCCCCTGCTTTGGCCATTGTAGGTCTTCTGTGATTTTCATGGCCACTCTCAAAAGAAGAATGTATTCCTTTATGGTTGTAGCATCAAGGAGACCTTGTGGCAAGCAGAGTCCACTATGGGCACATCTACTGTCTTGGAAGATGTCGGCTACAGGGTAAGTCACTGGGGAGAATGACACAAAACATTTTGTGTCCACATTCTTGCCTTTGAGACACACGCTCCACCCATTTTTCCCCCTAAATAAGCATTTTGATTACTTTAACTCTAGGGTTATAATACAAGCAGGTTGGAGGCATGTGTAACCCCTCTACACTTTTGATGCATAATGGCTGTACTACCTGGTGGCTCCGCTTTGTTTTCTATATGATATGATACAGTGCAAAGGGCATGAGAATCGGAGACAGGAAACCTCATTTTAATGCCTGTCTTTACAATTATTAACTGTGTGCCGAGGAGTCATTAACATCACCTCTCTGAACCACCATTTGTCACCTGGGAAGTGGGGACAGTGAAAATACTGCCTCTGTTTCATGTTTATGAGAGCAGCAAAATGATGCTGAATACAAAAGGATCTTAAATTAGTATGAAGGAATGCAAAAATGCAAGACATTAGACCATCCACGTGCCCTGTGTGAACATGCTCTGAAAAGCAGAGCAGTGATCCACTACTCCTATATAGTGGATATATTTTATAAGTAGCTAATTCTATTTTTTTTCTGGGTTCCAGTGGATAGAGCTCAACTCTTCCTCCACTGAACTAAAGAGGAAGCTAAGGAGGGGTAAAGAACAAAGGACTTCTTCCTGTCAGCATAAAGGGAATCAGGATAGAAGGAGATGAGGCAACATTGTCCAAACACAAAATAAAAACTGGCCTTTGTTTCAAATGTAAATGGAAAAAGAAGAAAAATTATTGAATTCGAAGAACCTACAGTTCTCCTGTGTCTTTCTCCTTTACTTTCACATGGGACACTTCATTTCTGACACTTCTGGTCACCAGATATGTGGCGATTTCACCCCACCAGACACTTCTGAGACACCAACTGGGTGTGTTACAATTTAACCCTACCCAGAGACAGCGTCACATCCCTCAGGTTAAGGACTCATCCCACAAGACTGCTTCCTACTTCAGATGTCGATCACAAGGAGTCATTCCCGGGTTACCCACAACTTCTGTCTGACTTAGCTATGAGTTGGAGGGATCCATGATCTTCCCCCCTGCATTGAATTCAGTTATTTTCTAGAGTGGCTCACAGAACTCAGGGAAGCACTTAAACTTATATTTACCAGTTTGTTAAAGGGTCTGATAAAGGACATGGATGTTAGCCAGATAGATAAGAGATACATAGGGTGAGGACTGGGAGGGTCCCACGTACAAGGTCTTCTGTTCCTGTGGAGTTAGAGGGAGGGTATTATCCTCTTGGTATGTGGATGTGTTCACCAAATTGGAAGCTTTCTGAACCCCATACTGTTGGGATTTTATGGAGACTTCTTAATGTAGTTGTGATCAATTATTAACTCATTTCCAGCCCCTCTCCCCACTCTAAAGGAGTGGGGATAGCCTGATCCAGGACCTCACCCAGAATCACCTCATTAGAACAAAAGATGCTTCTAATGCTCTTATCACTTAAGAATTTACAGGGGTTTTAGGAGCTCCATGTCAAGGACTGGGGATGAAGAACAAAAACATATTTTCTACGATAAGTCACAACATCACAATTATCATGGTACCTACCTCTTCCAAATTCTTTATTATTCTGGATATATGAATTTACTATAAAAAATAGCTTTATTCCCTGGGTTAATGAGTACTAAAAGAGATCAAAATCCACCAAACTACTATTTCACCTCAAAATAACTCCCCTTCTCCCTTAGTTTCTCTTCACTCTCTCCCTCCATGTCCTCTAGAAACATGAGTACTACTGATCAGTAGATAGTTCCCCAAAATGATTAGAGCAGAACCAACGAGTTATCTTTAGTTTCCTTTTACTCTAAGTCCCAACCACAATAAAGGGGATTTTGATACAGAATTAGAATCTGGAAGGAAGGAAGGAAGGTAGGATGGAAGGAAGGTAGGAAGGAAGGAAGGAAGGAAGGAAGGAAGGAAGGGACAGGAGAAAGGGCAGGAGACAGGGAGAAAGAGAGGGAGGAAGGAAGGAAAGAAATTAATTCTGGTACTGAGAAGTTCCACAACCAAAGTGAAAATTTCACTGGATGGGATCATTCAGCAGATATGTGATGGCAGGAGAATCAATCACTAAACTTGAAGGTCAATCCAAAATTACTAAATTTAAATTATGGAGAAAAAAAATTGAAGAAACTTCAGTAGCCTTAGAGATCTGCAGGATAGTATAAACAGCATAATACTGAATCGAATAATTAACCAGGAAAATATAATGAATGAAAGTGAATGTATATACCCCAATATATAAGCAAAAATTAACAGAATTGAGAGAAGAAATTTAAAAATCCAAAGATAATAGTTGGATATTTTAGTACTCTTTTCTCAGTAAGAAATAGAACAAACAGAAAATTAGTAATTTTCTGATCTGATTGATACATATGTAACAATTCTCAAAACAGAAAAATATACATTGTTTTTGAGTACACATCAAAATTATCCTAGGTAGACCATATGCTAGCCTATGAAGCAAGTCTCAGTATATTTTTAAAGCACTGAAACCATCCAGGTATGTTCACTTACCATGGCAGAATTAAATTATAAATCAACTTTTGTAAGATTCTAGGGTCTCTCGGGATATGAGGAAATTAAACAATATACTCCAAAATAACTCATGGGCCAAAGAAGAAATCAGAAGGGAAATTAGGATATGTCCTAAACTGAATAAAAACAGAAACACAGCATATCAAAATTTCTGGTATGCAACTAAACTAGTGCTTAGAGAAAAAGTTGGAGGCACCTGGGTGGCTCAGTTGGATAAGCATCTGACTTTGGCTCAGGTCATGATCTCACAGTCCATGAGTTCAAGCCCCGCGTCCGGCTCTGTGCTGACAGCTCAGAGCCTGGAGCCTGCTTCAGATTCTGTGTCTCCCTGTCTCTGCCTCTCCCCTGCTCACGCTCTGTCTCTCTCTGTCTCAGAAATAAATAATAAAAACATTTAAAAAAATAAAAAAAATTAAAAGTTGCAGTTTTTTTTTTATGTTTATTTATTTTTGAGAGAGACAGAGTGTGAGCAGGGGAGGGGCAGAGAGAGAGAGGGAGACAGAATCTGAAGCAGGCTTCAGGCTCTGAGCTATCAGCACAGAGTGGGGCTCGAACTCACAAACCATGAAATCATGACCTGAGCCAAAGTGGGATGCTTAACTGACTGAGCCACTCAGTCGCCCCAAAAAGTTGTAGCTTTAAATGCTTATATTAGAAATGTGGAGTGATCTAAAATTGGTAATTTAATCTTTCACCTCTGGAACGAAGAAAAATAAGAACAAATCAAACTCAAGGCAAGAATAAGAAAAAAAAGAAAGAAAAACCCAAAATGGAAGTGAATGAAATAGAAAACATACAATGGGTAGAGGATCCATGAATACATGTTTGGTTTCTTGAATAGTCAACAAAATGATAATCCTTTAGTTAGACTCATGAAAGAAGACACAAGTTACCAAAATCAGGAATGAAAGGGGGCATCGCAACATACGTTCCAAAATGTAAAAGAGTATTATTAACAATCACATGCCAAAAAATGGATAAATTTTTAGGACAAAAATTACCAAAACTAACTAAAGAAGACATATAAAATCTGATAGGGCCTATTTTAAGTAAATAAGTTATATTACTGATTAAAAATCTCCGCACAAATAAAATATGGCCTCAATGGGTTTGTTGGTGACTTCTGTTAAACTCCTAAGATATAAATAGTAATAATTATTAACAAATTAGTTTTCAAAAATAGTGGAAAAAGACTTCTCAACTCGTTTTATGAGAGCTTTACTATTTTGACACCAAAGCCAGAAAAGATGTCACAAGGAAAGTCAACATCTGTCAACAAACACCTATCCAAAATCCTTCACAAAATATTAAGTCAAATCCAGAAGCATATAAAAATCATCATTCACTGTGATAATGTGGGGTTTAGCTCATGAATGCAAGGTTACCTCACCTTAAAAAATCAAATACTGTTCTATTCCCTGTAAATAAACAATGCAAAACTACATCATTAGTGATGTGGAGAAAAACATTTAAAAAAATTAAACATCCATTCAAAACAGAATCTCACAATGGACAAGGAATATAAAGGGAATTCTTCAACCTGAAATTGAGCATAAAAAAAAAAAGTCCTGTAGTTACCATCATGCCTAATGGTGAAAGATTAAATGCTTTTTCTGGAAGATCAGGAATAAGGCAAGAATATTTGCTCTCACCATTTCTGTTCAACATTTTACTATGTATTCTAACTAGTACAATAAGACAAGAATAGTAAAGAGAAGTGTGTGTGTGTGTGTGTGTGTGTGTGTATACACACATATATTTTTTTAATATATATATATTAATTTTAGTTTTTAAATTTACAGCCAAATTAGTGTATAGTGCAACAATGATTTCAGGAGTATATTCCTTAATACCCCTTGCCCATTTAGCCCATCCCCCCTCCAATAACCCCTCCCATAGCCCTCAGTTTGTTCTCCATATTTATGAGTCTCTTATGCTTTGTCTCACTCCCTGTTTTTATATTATTTTTGCTTCCTTTCCCTTACATTCATCTGTTTTGTCTCTTTAAGTCCTCATATGAATGAAGTCATATGATTTTTGTCTTTCTCTGACTAATGTCACTTAGCATAATACCCTCCAGTTCCATCCACGTAGTTGCAAATGGCAATATTTCATTCTTTTTGATTGCCAAGTCACACTCCATTGTATATATATACCACATCTTCTTTATCCTTTCATCCATCAATGGACATTTGGGCTCTTTCCACACTTTGGCTATTGTTGATAGTGCTACTATAAACATTGGGGTGCATGTGTCCCTTCCAAACAGCACTCCTGTATCCCTTGGATAAATACCTAGTAGTGCAATTGGTGGGTCGTAGGGTAGTTCTATTTTTAGTTTTTTGAGGAACCTCCATACTATTTTCTAGAGTGACTGCACCAGCTTGTGTTCCTACCAACAATGCAAAAGAGATCCTCTTTCTCCACGTCTTTATCAACAACTGTTGTTGCCTGAGTTGTTAATGTTAGCCATTCTGACAGGTGTCAGGGGGTATCTCATTGTGGTTTTGATTTGTATTTCCCTGATGATGAGTGATGTTGAGCATTTTTTCACGTGTCAGTTGACCATCTGAATGTCTTCTTTGGAGAAGTATCTTATTCATGTCCTTTGCCCATTTCTTCACTGGATTATTTGATTTTTGGGTGTTGAGTTTGATAAGTTCTTTATAGATTTGGAATACTAACCCTTTATCTGATATGTCATTTGCAAATATCTTCTCCCATTCTGTTGGTTGCCTTTTAGTTCTGCCATAAAGAGAAGTATATTGGGAAAAAAGAGGAACTGTTTTTACTCAAAGTATAGTATCATAGGTAGAATATTCTAAGAATTTTACAAAATAAAGTACTGGAGTTAATATGCAAGTTTAGCAAGGTAGCAAAATGCATGATCAATGATAAAATTCATCCTATTTCTATATACTAGCAATGAGTAATCCAGAGATGAAATTAAGGAAAAAATCCATTTGCAAAAGTTTCTAAAAGATTAAGTCAATTAGAAGTAAATTAAACAGGGGCGCCTGGGTAGCTCAGTCAGTTAGGTGTCTGACTCTTGATTTTGGTTCACATCATGATCTCACTGTTCATGAGTTCGAGCCCTGAGTCGGACTCTGTGCTGACAGTGTGGAGCCTGCTTGGTGTTCTCTCTCTCCCTCTCTCACTACCCCTACATTACTTTCTCTGCCATCTCTCAAAAATAAATAAATAAACTTTAAAAGTTTAAAAACAGAAAGAAATTAAATAAAAAGTGCATTATGTGTACACTGAAAACCACAAAACATTGTTTAGAGGAATTAGAGGTGACCTGAACAAATGGAGAAGTGTACCACGTTCATGGATTGGAAAACTCAATGATCATCAGATGGCCACTCTCCCCAAATTTTTCTATAGAGTCAGTACATTTCCTATCAAAATCTTAGGAGGCTTTTTTGTTGATATTGAGAAGATAATCTTATGACTTATGTGGAAATACACAAGAGTATGAATAGCCAAAGAAACTTTAAAAGAGAAGAAAAAAGTTACAGGATTTACTCTACATGATTTGAAGACTTTAAATTTCAAAACTAAAAAGCTACAGTCATCATGAACGTCTGTTGTTGGCATCAGGATAGACCTATAGATCAGTAGAACAGAATAGAGGGAAAATAAATACACACAGAAATACTCACACATTTGTAGCAATTGATTTCCTGCAAAGATGCCAAAGCACTTCAGTACAGCAGGGAGGAAGGACAGACTGTCTATCAAACAGTGCTGAAACAATTGGGTAGCCACAAGGCAAAATATGAATTTAGATATTTACTTAACACCATACACAAAATGTAACTTAAAATAGATCATACACCTAAATGTAAGGACAAAACAATAAAACTTACAGAATGCAACCTACTAGAAAATCTTTGTATTTTGTCTGCTTTGATTAGTCAAAGCTATCTTCCATAGAACTCCACACAACACAAACTATAAAACAAAAAGTTGATAAATTGAGCTTTGTCAAACTTAAAGAATTTTACTCTTTAAAAGTCCCCTTATAAGTAAGTGGAAGACCAACAATACACTGGGAAAAATATTTGCCAATCATGTAACTGATAACAGACATATATCCAGAATGTGCAATTTTTTACAAGTCAATAATAAGAAAATAAACACACACATAAAAAACCCCCAAAATTGTTCTTGAATATGTCAACAAAAACAATGTATGCATGGTTAATATTAACAATATTATCATTCATCAGGTAATTGTAAATTAAAACGATAATGGGATAACACCACACAATCACTAGAATGGTTATAATAAAAAAGACAAAATATCAAGTGTTGGGGAAAGGTGTTTTAGAAACTGGAATCCTCATTTATTATTGGTGGAAGTGTAAAATGGTGTGGCCAATTTGGAAAACACTTTGACAGTTTCTTCAAAGTGAAGCACACCTTTAATGCACAGCCTAGCAACGCCATTCCTCTGTATCCACCCAAGAGAAGTGAAAACACTTGTCCACAAAAATGGACATACTTCTCATAGTATGTGGACTATGGACTTCTCATAGAAGTACCATTACACAATATCCCCAAACTGGTAACAATGCAAACATGTCCGCCAACTTGTGAATGGATACACAGAACATGGAATCTTCAGACAGAGTATGTTCATACAATGGAAACTTATCCACCAATGAAAAGGGACAAACTACTGATGCATGCAACAACATACACTTAAAAAAGAAGTCAGAAACTAACACAAGATGTATGGTTTAATTTGTATGAAATTTCTGAAAAAGGCAAAAATTATAGTGTTAAAAAGCAGATCAGGGGTTGCCTAGGGCAGGACTGACTGGAAGTGAGCATGAAAGACATGTTTGTACGGTGATGAAAGTGTTCCCAAGCTGGACTGTGGTGAGGACTGCAAAATATATGCATTTCCTAGGGGTGCCTGGGTGGCTCAGTTGATTAAGCGTCTGACTTCGGCTCAGGTCATGATCTCACAGTTGGTGAGTTTGAGCCCCGCATGGGGTTCTGTGCTGACACCTTGGAGCCTGGAGCCTGCCTCCAATTTTGTGTGTGTGTCTCTCTCTCTGCCCTTCCCCAGTTCATGCTCTGTCTCTCTCTCTCTCTCTCTCAAAAATAAATAAGCAATTAAAACTATATACATTTCCTAAAAATCATCAAACTGTTCACTTACTTCAATAAAGCTGATATCAATAACGTGTGTTATTAAAAGTAAAAATTTATTGGGGCACCTGGGTGGCTTAGTTGCTTGAGTGTCTGACTTCAGCTCAGGTCACGATTTCATGGTCCATGAGTTCGAGCCCAGCATCGGGCTCTGTGCTATCAGTGTGGAGCCTGCTTGGGATTCTCTCTGTCCTTCTGTCTCTGCCCCTCCCCTCCTTATGTTCTCTCTCTCTTTCTCTTTCCCTCTCTCAAAATAAATAAACGTAAAATAAAAAAGAAGTATGAAGAAATAGAATGACATTAATTCTGTGACAATTAAAACTTGAGCCTTAAAGAATTTTAACTGCCTATTGTGGATCACAGTGAACTGAGGAGAGGTGGATGGAATCAGTTCTTTAGCAGTCCTGCCTGGGAAGTGTCTCTTGTTAGTGACATTTCCTGGCCTTGGTCTTCCTCATAAATTTCCAGTTTTGAGGAGTGGCAAAGATAACAACTGTGGATACTACTTCTACAGTAATGAGCATGTGCCAGGCACTGTTCAAAGCACCCTGTATACGTTCATTCACTTAATCTTCCCAACTACTGCGTCTTCTAGAATGGTGCACGGCAATAGGATATGCTTAACCAATGTTTGTGAAATGAATAGGTACTTTTAATAGCATCCCATTTCATATATGAGGAAGGAGGTTGCAGAAATGCGGTAAAATGTCTAAAGGTCATATAGTTAGCAAGAGCTGGGATTAGGACCCAGGTGACTCAGCACCAGACCACACCTCAGATTCTGACCTTAGTGATCTTCTAAAGCATGTGTTCTATGAGACAGAAACAAAAACCTGAGTCAAACTATTCTGCAGAATGAAGAGGGAATAAGTCCTTGTTGGACACTTGGTAGGCGGGGATTATCTAAGTTAAGAGAAGGGAAATATACAAGGTAAAGAGAAGTTTTTAAAAGCTGGTTTTGTTTTTTTTTCCAATCATGGAAGTTTGAATATTGGAGCAGAGTGACCCTTCCTTTCCTCTAAACCTCTGAAGAGCATAGTAACAACACTGCATGGTTACTGAGGCTTCTCTTGACTTTACTGCTTCACTCAAGGTAGAACCTATTCTTACCCCTCTCCCTTCTGTGATGACAAAAATGAGGGTTAGCGGACTTAAATGACCTTCTCCATGTCAAATTGTGTAGAGTGAATCCAGAATTCATACTTTTGACTCCTTGTCCCAACTATGCCCTTGCCACATGCTTAAGTCAGAGAAAAGAGAAGACGTCTGAGTTCTGTAGAGGTGATCATGGGGAACCGGCACCCCACAGAGGGCTTCTCCCTGGAAATGAGCTGGTAGCTAGGAACTGTCTAGTGGGTTCATAGTCAGCATATCTTTGAAAGTTCTATCTTCTGTGAATTTGGGAAACCAGGCAGGACTTGGAAGAGTCAGCAGAAAGCAGATGAATTGAAATGCAGCTCAAGCTTTTACAATGTTCCCCAAAACCAGAATTAATGATTCAGGACCACCTCTTCCCCCATCAGCTGAGGTGCTCTAGACCCAGCTGCTCTAAGACAAATGGGATTCAGTGTCTACGGGGATGCAGAATACTCATTCTCGGGGCTGTTTCTTGTCTAGTCTTTAAGTCCCTGCTAGGTTTGTGTTGAGACCATGCTAAATGCCAGCTCCTGGACCATGCTGTGTACGTATATTATGTCATTCGTTCCTTGTATTTCTTTACGTGCCTATGGAATTATAATACTACTGAAGAAGTTCTGTCCTACAGTGGTTACACTAAGCTCATGTGATCTGAATTAGGATATCTGAGTTGACATTCTGGATTTGTCCTTACTAGCTGTGTGACCATTGAAAAGTTACTCATCCAGCCTCTATGTTATGAGATAATAACAGAATTTATGTCAAAGACTCATGATGATTAATTGAACTAATGCATGTAAAATACATAGCAAGTGTTGAGTGAAAAGGCAGCTATTATAATTTTCTTTTTTTTTTAAATATGAAATTTTTTGCCAAATTGGTTTCCATACAACACTCAGTGCTCATCCCAACAGGTGCCTTCCTCAATACCCATCACCCCCCTCCTCTCCCTCCCGCCCCCATCAACCCTCAGATTGTTCTCAGTTTTTAAGAGTCTCTAGTGTTATGTATGCTAAGTGAAATAAGTCATACAGAGAAAGACAGATACCATATGTTTTCACTCTTAGGTGGATCCTGAGAAACTTAACAGAAGACCATGGGGAAGGGGAAGGGAGAAAAAGGGGAAAAAAAGGAAAAAATAAAGAAAAAAAAGTTAGAGAGGGAGGGAGCCAAACCAAAACAAACTATTATAATTTTCAACTTTTGGAAACCGAGATTAAGTTTAAGGGCACAGAGCAAGTGGGAGAAAAAGAGTTGAAGGTCCCAAGTCTTTTTCCATTGGAGCTGGGAGATCCCTTGGAGCATCACAATAAGGGTCCACTGGCTCCATTCACATGCAGTGTTTATCTATATCTTAATTCATTTACAAAACAAAACAAGACAATCTCCAAATACTAACGCTATAATTATCTTCATTTCTCTGACATAGATCTATTTGTGTGAGATCAAAAGGGAAATGGGTTCAGGACTTTATTACCAATGCTGTAGTAGTTTTGGAGTCCATTATTTAATGGCTAAACTCTTGCTGTGGATATGTAACAGACATGCTCCAACTGCATCTTGTAAACCCCTTATTCTCCAGGCTCCAACAAAGGGATCATAGCTTGTAAAGCTTTCTGAGATACACGCCATTAAGTGGAACATGTGGGCATTTGGGTATGGGCTATATGAGCTAAGAAAACCGGGTTCACTTAAGTAAGAAAAAAGAGATCATTTAAATAATGTCCAATTAAACTTTTTATAGCAAGGTAAAATATTGATAAACTGAGACCATTTTCAAGTATTTTCAATCATTTTAGTTGCTATGTATATGTCATAAATATTTTATGTAATTAAACAAAATAGTTTACATAGCATATAAATAATATATATATAGTGTATGTATGTATAAATATAGTGTGTGTGTGTGTGTGTATATATATATATATATATATATATATATATATAGTGTGTGTGTGTGTGTGTGTGTGTGTGTGTGTGTGTGTGTGTGTGTGTGTGTGTACGTGCGCGCATGTGTGTGTGAGATATATTTAAGCAGTCCCCTAAGGGTCTGGACTAGCAGATTCTATTTATTTCAGCAAATAATTATGGAGTGCCCCCTATGAGCCACCCAGCTTGGTGTGCAGAGATTTTCCTGTGAACAAGACACAGACCTGCCCTTATGGAACTTCTGAGCTGCAGAGGAGATAGAAAATAAACAGCTAATTACATGAAAATTAATTTTACGGTGATTACGATGACACTTTGAAGGAGAAAAATGGGGTGAAGGAATCACTGGGAGAGAGGGACAAAAGTGGGTAGATGAAATCAATTAGGGGACAATTATAGAAACTCAAGTGAGGACATAACAGCTCATTTCCCTTGTCCAAATGATGCTGTAGGTCTGCAGGCTATGTTGGGAACTTAACGATCATACTAAATTATATGAATAATTATGTTAACATATACATATATCATAGGTAATTTATAATATAATTAATACTTGTATTAATCTTTATATTAATGTGATTAAGTTATGTTAAGCATGGGGACAGTAAGAACCCAGGTTATTAAGAGATTTGCTCAGTGTTCTAGAAATTAACAAAATTGCATTTCTTTAAAAGTACTCTTAATTTGTATTCTCATTCTGAGGAAAGAACACTTCCTTCTCCTTGCAATTTGTCCAAAGCCTGAAGTTTCACTGTTTGTTATCTAATATGCATAATTTTGTACTATGTGCTAGTATTCTGTCAGCAGTGAAGTAAAGAACCCTTCTTGTTAATGGCACAAAAGTTTGGGACTATCTAGGCTCAGGATTTCTGCTAACCCAAGGACCTGGTGTGCTATGAATTCTTGAGTCATCGTCCTCGAAGCGGGGAGGTCTGGTGACTAGAAGCCCCCTTTCTGTCAATCAGAGAGTGGCAAGGATCTACATACAGATGCTTTCAACCATAGATTAAGTTGTCTCACCTAAAGCTTTTCCACCCTAGGAAACAGTGGTATATAAGAACTCAGAGAGGATGGATTTAGTTTTATAACTGGTCCAGCCTCAGATTTATGAGATTTACAAGATGGGACTAGCAAGTTCATTTTGGCAGTCGTACTATTTTAGGAAACTTTATATGTGACCTTCAGCGATCATCAATGATCTGAATATCTGGGATAAGTCAGAAGTCCTTAGTTTGACTCTTGGAGCTAGAAAACCATGAGACTGGGTGGAGTCACTCTCTAAATTTCAGTCCGTGTGAAATCTGTGTCTTTCCATGGAGCTCAACACAGCGATGTGTGAGGCTGAATGTATACATGTACAACATCGGTCCACAGTGATGGAGAGACATGGAACTGGGAGATCATGGTCTTTCGAGTAGGCCGGATTGACATTTGGATCCCATTCCAACCACTTTGTAGTTGGACTTATGCTATTTCTTTCTTACTTTTCTAAGTCTCAGATTCCTCATTTGAGAGCACAAAACAACAAACCCTTGATATCCATTCCTTAGGGTTGATAGAAGATTGCAGGAGCATATATTAAGTGTTTGATATATTGATATGCTTAATAAATGTTGGGACATTATTTTTTATGATGCATATCCCTAATTCATCATGATTTTATTTTTTTTGTTGTAGACTCTTCCCAAAATCCTTGATAAGCTAGCTCCAGCATTCACGATGAGCAGCTGCAGTTTCCTCGTGGAGAAATCCCGAGCCTCCACAGCCCGGGTGGTGGTGTGGAGAGAGATGGGGGTGTCCAGAAGCTACACAATGGAGAGCAGCTTCTGTGGCTGCAACCAGGGGCCCTATCAGGTATGTGAGGCTCCGGCATATGCATACTTTCTGTCCAGCAGCTATGTACTGTAATGGGGGCACTATTAAAGACCTCTCAGTTCTTCTTTCTCTCCTGAACGTGCAAGAAGTCTCCAGGTAGTCTGGCCTCGCTACCTGATCTTGCAGAACTAATCAATGATTGCATTCACTGGCAGCACAATCTGTGTTTATCCTGGAAGCAATTTGTACGTGCCCGTTGGTTTGGTTTCTCAATCATGTGCCCTGGCCAGCAAGTGGCAGGGAGCCTCCCTCAGACATGCACCCCCAGCTTTTATGGAACCTCGGCCTGGCGCTGTTATATGCATGGGGATCTCTTGTTACCTTTTGCACAACTCGACTGGTTCCCCTTGCATCATAAAGGGTGTAGGTTGGTGCATAGATATTGCCCTTTACATCCGTGTATTGCGTGCCTCTATCTTATGTGATTATCTAAATCAGCAGCTCTCTGTTGCCCTGCTATCACCAGAGCACACAGAAGTGTGTTCATGACATGTATCTCCCCAACATGAGTGGATCTGGGACTCATGCTCCAGTGTCAAGGGAAAGGCTCGTATAAATCACATTTTTTTTTCTACAGCTCTGTTAACTGCATGAGCAGCTGGATAGCTACTAAGTCAGCCTGCTTTAGCTGCTCTTCCCTGTCCCCACTAGAGGAGCATAAATAAGGGACATTGTGACAATGCCATGGTAGTAGATTCTTTTAAATTTGTTAGACAAGCTGACAGTCTTCTATTCAATCCCAAGGATACCTGAACCTTACCAACATTAAAGCTCATTACATTGGCTTTGATATTATCCTGGAACAGCCAGGAAGCACTTGGCACCTGCATGGTCCTGTGCTTGTGGAAATCTGGTAGCTCTCAGGGAAGACAGGGAGTGACAGGTGATGAATATTAACTAACTTCTCACCTGGCCAAAGACTTTTTTCTTTTTTGACACAGGGCTACTGAACCACCCGTTCTAACCTATTAATTCTGTTAAACAGCCAATCAGTCCAAACAGTTGCTCAAAATAAATTGTTCAGTTATTGAATTAATAAATTATTAGATTGAATTAATCCAGTTTACCCAAATTAATGTCGATGTAGAATAAGAAGAGTGAGATCATTGGAGGGGCATGGGATTAGGCATCACAAGACCTCACTTTTCCACTTATCAGCAGTGTTGCAAGCTACATACCTCTACGAACCTGTGTATGTTTCATATATCGAGTGTTAATATTCATAAGGATTCCTTTCCTCCCTACTGCACAAGAGTTTTTGTAAAAGCCAAAAGAGAATGTAGATAGGAGTGCATTTGAAGGTTGTATCATCAGGAATATGTTCAGTCCTTTGGCATTCAAAACCTGTATGATTGGGAAAAATAAGCCTGGAGTATTATTGACTCTAAGGACTTAAGGATATAGACTTGTATCCTTCTAGTTGTGTGCCCTTTGATGGATAGGGGCGAGACACTTATTTAAAGGAGGACTCCATGCATCCTTCACAGATCTATTGGAGTGGTGACTTTCATTGACTTTGTTTCTCCACGTAGCAATTCAGGCTAACAGCTTCCAGTCAGATAAGTATCAGTGCCATTCATGATAAATCAACTAGAAACTCAAACCTCTGGAGTTGCTGTTTGAGAACTAGATGACTCAGACATTCAGGCCCCTACCAACACTCCATCTTCCGTGTAACAAACACATGGGCTGTTACAAATGACACGGAATGACAGAGGCTTGCCCAATGGGGTGGCTTTCACATACCAGCTCAGCATTTCCTCTGTGAAACTGTCCACGTGACCTTTGCATGAGATCTTTGTAAGAAAGGATGGAGAAGGAATTGGCTAGAGGAAGCCCTAATGGTGCCAGACCTGGTTTTGCTTTAACAATCCCATCTTCTATATGAAACACCTCTCCGAATGGATTGGTTTTCTCCTTCCCTTTGTTTTTCTGTCCTTACAAATGCTGTTGAATAACTGAACAAAATTGCAGACAGTGAGTAAGAGGATGATGAATAATTTTACAAAGGGGTAGGGGGAACACCCAAGGGAAGGAAGCCAGCTCAGAATTGGGAGTTTTGGTGATTTTTGTTTGAGGTATATAATGCAGTCTATGAGCTATAAAGCAGTGTAGAAATTTCCATCCTGAACATATTGCAAATGATTTTTGTACATTGAGAAGCTCAGTCCCAGTTGAGTCCTGAGGTTATTATTTTAAGGTCATCTTTCCATTTTTTGTTTAGCATTACCATTTATCCAAAAGATGGAGGGTACTTAAATACACCCATGAGGGGCATTCCTTCCTTCCTTCATAAGAATATCAATATTTTTGCAGTTTCTCTGGTTAATGCAGCTTTAAAGTAGTTCCAATCATTTCTCCCCCAGCACACTAAGTACCTGATTTGTTAGTATGGAAATGAAATATCATTTCTTACAATGACATTTATGTTGGAACGGCATTAAAGAACATAAGCTATTACCTTCAAATAATTATTACTAATATGATATTTTCTCTTCTATTTTCCAATATATAGTTGGTTAATTAAAAAAAAAAAGAATTCTCTTGCTTTTGTGTCTTTGGAATATAGTCTCTACTGCTAGGTTATACATTTAGATCTATAATCTCTGAGTCTCACCGACTGAGTGATTTACTTTATCTATTAGGGACTGGTCCAAAACTATTGAGGCTATGAAGGGGAAAAGCCAAAATGGAATCAGGCATACTCTCGGGGCTCATGTTTTAGAGGTGTCCAGTCTGTGTGGATAGCTGTGTATTTCACACCTAGCATTTGCAGCCTGGGGTCACATACATGGTGTGTTTGCACATTCAAAGACATGTGCCTGGGCCCCATTGGCTGCTTGTAACTTAGGACAGTGTGAGCACTGCCACCCAAGCAGGCTGTCCACGTGCCCTTTGGCAATGCTGCTGACTTGTGGGCAAAACGGGTCTTTGTCAGAGGAAGGACAGAGTGAGCACCTGAGGTCTGAAGAGTAACTCAACTGATATTTAAATCCCCTCACTTCACACTACAGCAATCCATTTGCTATGCCACCAACAGAAAGATTTTCCAGTAACCCAAACCTATTCAAGTCACAGTGTTGCCCATAATCCTTCATTGTGTTCAGAGCAAGTCCAGCTCCTTATCATGCCAGGTAAGGCCTTGTACAACCTAATTCATTTGTGTAATACTCAATCCTTTGTTTAGCATAGAGAACATGTTGAATATGTGTGATGATTGGCAAATGAATGGAAAAATAAGTGAACAAATGGATGGCGATTTCCATGTAGAGTCAGATGATTATCCTCTCTGTCCATAGATCACTAGAAAAAGAGAAGGAATTGCCATGGTCACGTGTGACTAGAAGCCACTTTCAAATGAAGATTTTAATTTTTTAATTTTTTAAAGTTCATTAATTGAGAGAGAGAGAGAAAGAGTGAGATGAACAAAGAGAATTCCAAGCAGGCTCCATGCTGTCAACACAAAGCCCAATGCAGGCCTTGATCCCAAGAACTGTGAGACCATGACCTGAGCCAAAATCAAGAGTTGGATGCTTAACCAATGGAGCCACCCAGGCGCCCCAGAAATGGAGATTTTTAGAGTCATTGAAATGGATAGTAATGGAAAATGTGTGGGTGAGAGAGAGAAATGTGTAAGAATGCAATGTTGAGTCCTCTCGAATCTGTCACTATACACATGATTTGAGAGCACCTAATGGATTCTTTCTCAGAGTAAGGAGATTCTAATCCAGGTGCACTCTCACATGGCCACATTCTAATAAAAAATGATGATTCAATGGAAGGACTTCCACCAGTATACAGGGGGGATGCTGCAATGCACCTGCCAGATCCCCTTTCGGACCAAGGTCCTCATTTTCCTGGCTGCTCACAGCTGTGTTCATCACCAGAAATTGTCTGCAGCTGATAGAAGTAGCCTTGATCAAAGCTTTGGCTTCTTAGTGTGAGCAGCCTGCATCCAATAGCTGTTCTGAGTGTGGGTACAAAGGCCTGGCCTCGTAGCCCCAGTTGGGAACACTCCAAAGGGCCATTTCAGCTCCAGAACTCTCTGTAGGATTGGCCGGGGCCTCTGTCACAATTGCACTGTGATTCAGCTTCCCACTCTGACCACTTCTGCTTTTTTCGCCACTCACAGGTGTTGTGCTGGTGAGTGCTCCCCAAAAGTCCTTCTGCAAAACAACTTACTACTGTATTTCAAACAAACAAACAAACAAACAAACAAAAACCCTGAGATCACGAAACAAAAACATTGCAACTAAGTGCTTGGCTGTTGAAGATGGCTTGAGAGGGATGAACTTCATATGAAAAATTAAGTCATCTCACTTGGCTTGCAGGGCTCCCAGTGTCCTCCAGTTCACACTCTGCATCGTTAGCTGTTTCAGGACGTAACCCCACACGGATTGGGAGACCGCAGCTCAGTGCAGGGACTCTTGCACTGCTGCTCTACCTCCATTGTGGTCCAGAAGGGATGCTGGGTGTATTAGTTTCCTGTGGCTGCCATCCCGAATCTCCATACATTTGGTGGCTTAAAACCATAAATTTATTCTTGCACAATGTTGGAGACTAGAAGCCTGAAATCAAGGTGCCGACGATACTATGTTCTCTCTAAAGCTCCAGAGGAGACTCTGTCCCATGCCTTTCTTGTAGCTTCCGTTTTTTGCTGGCTCGTAGACATATCACTCCACTCTCTACCTTTATCTTTGTCTGGCCTTCTCTGCTTGTATGCCTCTGTCTCTGTGTTATCTTTCCCTCACTTAAATTACTTATTATTTTTTTTATTTCTTATTGAAGTATAGTTGACACACAATGTTATATTAGTGATATAGATATATATACCTAATATATAGATATATATTAGACAATATAGTGATTCAACAACTTATACATTATTGGTTTCTTCTTTTAAGGACACTAGTCATATTGGATGTAGGGTCCAGCATACTCTAGTATGACCTCATCTTAACTAATTACACCTGCAACAACCCTAGTTCCAAATCTGGTCACATTCTGAGGTTCTGAGAAGGAAATGAATTTGGGGGGGGGATGCCATTCAACCTGGTACACTGGGTCAGGCAAGGAGGTACAGAATATACAGATCCAAGAACCAGAAAGAAGTTTTTATTTCTGTCTTCTTATTTCTATGCTGTGAAGCTTCAAACAAATTCTAGTCAGTCTTGTTTTCACTGTACCTCCTGAACAAGAAAATAAGAAGTTTCAGATTTTCTTGGAACATCTTGGAATCCAAATTTGAAGGACGTTCCGTATATGATGAATGCTGATTAGCACTGCTTGAGGATTATAATATATAGTACCGTAAAGCAGTGATAATGGTAATAAACACATTAATGGTACTTACTCTTTGTCAAGCCTTTTTCATATATTAAATTACTCCATCTTTGCTACCATGTGACAAAATACTGCAAAGTTGGTTTTATTATCATTACCATCATCGTCCTTGTTATCCAAATGGAGACACTTAGAGAGGCTAAGTAACTTGGTCAATGTCACACACATAGCTAGTATGTTTTAGAATCAGGGTTTGAACGCAGACAGGTCTGGCACTGGAATCTTTGCTTTTACCCTCATGCCTTTTGCTTCATAGGACGTCATCGGTCAAAGTATCCCTGGGCTTTGGAAACAGGAGAACTAGCTTCTGCTTTTGGCTGTCACCAAATAGATCTGCAGCAACAAGTTTCTCATGTATAATAGGAAAATGTAATTAGAACTGAAAATTGGACATGGTCTCTGCCAAAATCATGCTTGAAAAGGGTTGCCTTCACTGGGTATCTAAGGAGCTTCTGGATCATCTAGATCAGGGCGCTCTCGCTTAATTCTGAAACCCCCAAAAACCTTCTATGGCACCTTCTGAGTAGATCCAATTTTCTAGGGAGAAAGTATTTTGCTTTTAGCACCAATTAGCTAATGTCAGGAGATCTGTTCTACCCTTCGCATCCCCCCATCTTATCCTGAGCTGTTTTGTTTTTTTATCTTTCCAGAGTAAACAAAGAGGAATTGGAGGAATACAATACCTAGGTATTGGTAGCTGTCTATCAGGCAGGGAAAATGGGAAGAGCACAGCTCGTCTTTAGTAAAACATCAGCTTAAGTTTGTATTAGTCAACCTCCTATGTTGCTTTCCATACTCACTTCACTTCCTGAAGGCTCCTCTCCTTTTTGCATTTTTCCCATTAGGGAATGTTTGCTCTCAACAACTCATTGAGTCTTTATTTGAGGACATCTCTTTTCCCCCCAAGTGTCCTAAGCCACAGAATCACCTCTCTACCAGGGTCTACACATATATTCTCTCTCTGCCACGCATGTGTGTGTATCGCACATATGTACACAGTTGTACGGATGTCCATACCAGCAGTTTTGAATGACAGCTTCATGTGGGAGGTGTAGTTTATTGTGTAGTGTGGGCACTTGTACCAGAGTTCCAAGGAGAGCTCTGCATTTAGCAGCCATGACCTCGAGACAGTGACCTGTTTTCTATGACTTTTGGTTGTAACGGTGATGTTCTTCACAGTTCCTAGCTATAGGAATGTTGTAAAGACTGAATGAGCTACTGCCTGTAAAATGTGTATCACTATTTTCATACTAAACACTCAATACCTTTTATTGTTTGTATTCTTATTGATTGTATGTAAGAATTTTTAATGGTGGTTTTCTTTTTCATCTTAAGTACTGATACTTAGACTCCAACCCTCAGCCATAATTGTCTTATTCATACTTTCTTAAGTACAACCATTGAGGTTAGACATCAGGTCTCTGTGATTTTTACTAACTTTAATAGGCAGCCAGCGTTGCCACAAATATGGGTACTGATTGATTACAATTCTAGAAAAGATGTACACATGGTCAAAGCCTAGAAAGAAACGTCAAAATAGCCATAGATTTTGGGTTTTATAAAGACCGATATCCATATAGCAATATTTACAGATTTAGTTACATCAAAGAAACTTCTGTGTGTATTACCTTGACATTTCCTCTGCCTTTTATTCTATCAAACTTCCTACACAATCTAGCCCATATTATAGCCAATTTGCATGCAAGGTCCTAGAAAAGAGAAGGGGAATTTGTGAGCCTGAGTCTAGGGGAAGGGAAAGAAACAGCAAGGAGTAGAGGTCGGGACAGGAAACATACTTGAATTTAAAAGTCTATTCCAATTATGAGCACAACTCAGGAATATATTTTGGATCACTATTCTCTTGGAACCCATTTCCTTATCGTATGGGCAGCCTCAAATTAGAATATCACTCTTTTTAAGCTCTGAATTGGGCAGGGGGGGTGGATCCTGTTAATTTCACTAATGTAATCTGAGGAATAGGATTTCTCAAACTTTAATGAGCATAGGAATTATCTAGGGATCTTATATGATGCAGATGTTTGCACCACATATCCATGTGACCTGGGGTATGGCCCAGAGATCTGCATTTTATTAAGTGCCCCTGAAGATTCAAATTCTGGTGACCCAGAGGCCAGTGACTGAGAAATGGGGCAGGTTACTAGTTTTTGCAGTTTCTGTTTTTGTTTGCTCGCTTCTGGTCTCCTTTGGGCTATAGGTGATCTTCCATGGCTTTTGTCATAAAGTCTTAAATTCTCTGCCTTCCCTACCCTTGTGTGTGTGTTTGTGTGTGTGTTTCATTTGTGCTTTTAGGTGATTGGCCTAGTTCTCTCACAAGAGTTGTATGGAAAAACTGTCCATATCCCAATGAGAGTTTAAAATGTTTCTGTTTGTTTTTCTAGCTCCTGGGGATGCCCCAGGTCAAAATTTCTTAAATTGGCTATAGAACAAAAGAGTATAGGAACAAATATAATTACATACAAAAGTGTTTTTTTTGTCTATGTATACATTTTTCTGGGGAGAAAATCTATAGTTTTTAAGACATTGTTAAAAGAGTGGATGACCCCCAAATAATTAAGAGCTCATGACTTAGTTTACTGAATCCAAGATGTCTAGAAGCCCTTTACAGCTTCTTGGTTTCTGCTCTCTTAAAAAAAAAAAAAGTTTAATGTTTATTTATTTTTGAGAGAGAGAGGGCAAGCAGGGAAAGGGGGTGGGGCAGAGGATCCAAAGCAGGCTCTGTGCTGACAGCAGAGAGCCCAATGCAGGGCATGCAGAGCTTGAACTCATGAACTGTGAGATCATGCCCTGAGCTGAAGTCAGACACTTAACTGTCTCAGTCACCCAGGCGCCCCTTGGTCTCTGCTCTTAGGTCAGCTCTAGAAGCGTTTGACTTTACTTTGTGAAAATCATCCAGGAGTCTGTCACTCGCTGACTCCTTCTGCCTGCTTATCACTTAGCACAAGAACCATGATGTATCTCATTAAGTGTAGATTGGAGTTACTTCCATCTAAATCTTGTGTGATGACTAAAAGATTAGGACACTAATCTTTTCAGGATGATGCTTCTCACAGGTGGTCGTTCAGACTGAGGGTTTGTTAGAAACAAAGAGAGTCTCAGGCCCCACTGACTTCAGCAGGATATACGTTTTAACAAGATCCTCAGGTGACCCGTGTCCCTAGGAAAGTCTGAGAAGCACTGATTCAGAGCAGCCTTGGTCAGCAGGGAGGTGAGAAAGGATTACGGCTCACCAAAGGGAAATTGGGGAGTTCTCCCTTTTCTACTGGGGCAAGGACATTGTTCCCCAAATTTTTGTGAACTGGAATGAGCTGCTGTTTATGAATGGGATTTAAAAATTGAAGGTGGCCCTCAATATGAGACATACTGTGATCTGTGCCAACATTTTAATGCTAGATGAGTCTCTTCTTGTCCCCTTAGCCACCACCCCCCCCCCCCCCCCATATGCTCTCACCTTCTCCACTCTAGGGCTTTGAAAAGAGAAGGACAACTTTCCAAAAGTCCGTTTGGCCATCAGAATGCCACTTCATTCCTTTGTAAATACAAATGTGAAACACAGCTCTAATCTATCATTTTAGTATTAGCCACTATTTGAACCATTCACGTCTATGCCCTTTTTGTTCTTATTAACTGTGATTCAACAAGTGTTGCCTTGGTGTTCTTTTTTTTTTTTTTTAAGCCTCATTGTGTATGATCTCAAAACACAGTCTGAGCCATTTATTAACTCACTGTGGGCTTAATGATGTAGTGAAATATTGTCCTCATCCTCTAGCCCTCAATTCCATAATGTATGTCAGCATTATGATAGAATATTAAAAGGAATTAAATAAAAATCAAGAGGCAGAGATGCTAATAAGGTTGCCAGCAGGGGTCTTTCCTGGGATTACTAATGCCTTGGGAGCTGTGAATTTTAAATGCCCATTGTAGAAAATGGTTCATTGTTTCAAAAGTAAGGATAGAATCTGGCCCTTGGGATCATCCAGTGAGCCTCAAGTGACCTCTGATCCTTTAAAAATATGTGGCTTCAAAGGACCAAGAAGAAGAAAAGATGGTTTATCTCTGTAAATCTCACTCTCCCCATGTGATCAATGTAAGTGCAATCAACCAAATACCCTAAAGGAAAGGATATAAAACCAAAGGAAGGATTAATTTAATCCGGGGTTTTATGTAGCTTGTATCATAGGGGAAAAGGACAGACCAAACCTGAGATACATTTCTTTGGTTTTTTCTACGTGACCGAGTTCCTTGGAGTAGCTTCTTCTAACGCAGGAGCTGAGAAAGCAGTGTCCCACTCTTGAGAGTAATCCGCAGGATATATTCTCTGTGAACTAGAGTGGACCCCAGACCATGACTGTGAAAGGTGATCCTTTCCTCCAGCCAATTTTTAAATTCTCTACCAGGTGTTCCCTCCAAAGGAGTGGCCTCCAAGATTTCTCTTTTTAAAAACTAAGCAGTAATTATCTTTATAAGCCTGTATTCCCTGAATGTAAATGAGAAAAGAACATTTTAGAATATTTTGAACCATGGTATTAGGAGGTAGGCATTAGATATTTTTATATACATTTATACCTCCTTTCTTCATTGATTAGTTAACATATATTTGTTAGGCATCTACTCTGTTTCACGCTGAAGTTTGTGACTGGGGATGTTTACAGAAATCTAAAAACACTTAGCAAAGACCAGGCACATGGTCAATTCATCTTCATTCATTCATTCTTTCATTCATCATTCAGTAAACATTAAAAAAAATCCAGACAATATGTTAGGTGCCAAGAATATGACAGAGTGGAATTGACAGCTTCCTACTCTCTCAGGGTTTATAGTCCAGCCAGAAAGGCAGTTAATTAAGTCAGCAATAACAGCAGAGAGTAGTATGAAAACAACTGGGTGTTATAATAGAACACAGAAGGAGATAATTTAGGGCTTTGCTAACTGTTGGTTGAGTTGAATATGAATTATCCACAAATTACTTTTTTTGTGTGAAATTGGAAAAGGTAATTCACCTGACAAAGGAAAAGACACTTGTTTGAAAGTCGGCTAAGGTCAGGGAGTTCTTTTTTCTTTCATCCTCATTTGCTTTCATGCTACTTCTGGCTCATTTCATAGTTCTTATTTTTTCCTTAAAGTTTTTTTTTTTAAGTTAATTTATTTATTTTGAGAGAGAGATAGAAATGCAGGTTGGGGGGCAGGGCATGGGTAAAGAGGGAGGGAGACAGAGAATCCCAAGCAGGCTCCACACTGTCAGCACAGAGCCTGATGATGAGCCTTGGACTCATGAACTATGAGATCATGACCTGAGCTGAAATCAAGAGTCAAATGCTTAGCTGACTGTGCCACCCAGGTGCCCTTCATTTCATATTTTTAAATTGCACCCTGTAATTCCACATTGGGGATGCATATTATGCTGAATTTGAGTACACTGGAGCATGCAAGTGTGTTCTCCTATCCCTTCTTCCTGCATTCCCTCCCTAGGAACACACAGGAACCTACTGCAGGTGTTTCTATGGAGCTTATAGTGAACCACACCTCCCTGAAGGCAGACACAGAATTGAAAGATCAGAAATGTTTCCAAATCCTCCTTCAACTGGTTCTGAGTAATGAAAGTTAAATAATGGTAATCTTGATTATTTTATGAATTGAATGTCTGGCTCTACCCCCCAAGTATTCCTGAAGACAACAAAAATCATAGTAGGAAAATACCCTTTGCCTAGTGGTTTATAACTCATGAAACACTTTCATAAACTATTATCTCAGGTGAGCCAGAAAACCACCACAGATCAAGTGTGAGGGGAAATGGAAGTGAAAGATTAAAAAAAAA
Organism: Panthera onca; assembly: GCF_046562875.1. Classification (NCBI taxonomy): domain Eukaryota; kingdom Metazoa; phylum Chordata; class Mammalia; order Carnivora; family Felidae; genus Panthera; species Panthera onca. Next base: position 8,784,521 of record NC_138344.1, on the reverse strand, counting down.
GTGAGCCTGGGATGGCACAGAAAACAGTGAGAAGTGTGGCTGATTATTGGGCTGGTCAAAGCAGTTGGGTGGGCTTGCTCAGCTATGTGACATGTGTCTGGATAAGGCTATGTGCAGAGCCATTTCCAGGATGAGGTGTTGAGATGGAAGAAGGACTTATCTGCCAGCTATGCATGCCCCCCTTCCTGGTTCCCATTAGTCAAAATGTGTCTCCAGAGAAGTGAATCCATATGTCCAGGTGGCACCATTGGGACCTTTTTGTAGCTATTCATCTAAGTCCAGAAATGGTAGATGGGGCCAGAAACTCAGGATGGAAGGCTGGTGGACCTGGTTCTAGAATAGCAACAATGAAGGAAGTCCTCCCAAGGATGCCAACTGGTCAACCCCAGTATGTGGAAATGTGAGGAGCCCAGCAGAATTGGTGGCACCCAAGGCAAGGCTCACCCCTGGGGGTCCAGGAGTTGGCATCACCAAGGGAATCTGAGGAGGTGCCTAAGATATGTCCTATACAATTACCAAAAAAAGTCTTTTTTATTTTTTAAAATAGGAAGTTAGAGCAACAAATTGACAGTATGCAACTAAAATATTCATAACCCTTCATCTTAAAATTCCCACTTCTAGAAATGTAAGTCCAGAAGTACACGAAGATACATGTACAAAGATGCCATTGCCTGTTCATGGTGAACAAAGATGCCATTGTCTGTTCGTGGTGACCTTAACTCCCATCACTCAAGGGTCAGTGAAATACACAGTTGTCTGTTTGAACAATGGATGCCTCAGACAGAAGGCACAAGATAATTGCACTCACCTGGTCTTTAGCACTTCTGTCCACTAGCTCCATCGTTTATGGCCAATATTTAGGGAAAATTATTTTGTCTTTTTAACAGTGTAGTCGTCAGAAAAATGGGGATAATGAATTTACCTCCCTCAGCATATGCTTGTATGCAAAGCATTGGGGAGAGCATCTCACACCAAATACCAGCTAATCCTCATCTTCATTGTCATCATCGCTTATATATTGTTACACTCAGTCTACTGATGTGAAAGATGAAATGGAGAAAATTTAAGGGACCTTTCTTTCTTTTTTTTTTGACTTTTTTTATTTTTAAATAATCTGTACACCCAACACGGGGCTCAAACTCCCAACCCTGAGATCAAGAGTCTAGTGTTTCACTGACTGAGCCAGCCAGGTGCCACCCCTTAAATGTTATTCCTTAATGCTTGACAACTTGTCAGCAGTGGGATTTGAATTTAAACCATTCTAATTAGAATCGGAACACACAAAATCCTATGTTATAGCAGGTTGCCTCACGTTGATGAAAATTTCGGGCGTCACAGAGCTCGGGCAAGCAGCTATTGTGTTACATGGCCAAATTTGTGTCTAAAACGATATTAGCAAAATGGAATCCTGGAAAGTATCAAAAGAAAGACTTCATATGGGTAATTGGGAATTCCTACTTTTGGTTAAAACAAAACATCGCTCAAGTAGAAGACGGTTTATAAAAAAATATTTAGAGGTTTTACTTACTGGTAATGTAATATGATTAAAATGTGAAGTACGTTACAAATGTGAATGTGATGTTGGACTACATTAAAATTATCATAATTGCTTAGAATGAGAAAGCTGATATTCTGTCTTCTCCAACTCTGTGTAATTGCACTGAAAAAAAAATGTGTTCCATCAGCAACAGGACTCGATTTTCGAGAACTGTGCTAAAAGTATGCAATGGTCGGGTAAAAAGTGCCTTTTGAGCCATCCTAAGGAGGATGAAGTTTATTTTCAAAGATACTAGGTGTCCATCCATATGATTAAAGGAGAGATGTGATGGGGTCTTATCTGTTTTTTAACAGTTGTGTGCTGAAAGGGACTAGAGACAGGGAGGCCATGTTTGGAAGGAGGGCAGAGGCATTTGGAAGCAAATGAGAGAGACAAACACCTTCAAGAGGGATTCAGAAGGTTGGAACTCACTGGGTCTGGTAAAGAGCTGAATGATGTGGTGGGGGATGGAGAAGTGGGGAAAAACTCAGGTGACTTCCAGATTTCAGGACTGGATTCAAGATAAGAAATGTAAGGGAAATCATCTTGTGGGCATGTGTGAGAGAGAAAGGGTGATCATATGCATCAGGAAGTGAAACACAGGGAAACTCACCACTTCTTTGGGTGTTACTGAAGACATGAAACACTTAGAGTTTGGCTTAGTAGATACACTCTATGGCCAGTTCCCTCTGTGAAATTCTTGATTCTGTAATCAGAACATTAATGGAGGAGAATGTGAAGTTGCTACGTTACCCTTATGAGGGACTTTCTAACACACACTCATTACTTCAACACAACTGACCTTATCTAGCTTGCAGACTAATTTAAATTCTCAAGCTTATTTCATTTGTGCACTCCAAAATGCTTATTATAGATGTCCTTATTGCTATCAACTTCCTAATGCTGTCTTGACTGAAGAAAGGGGTTCTGGGTCAAACTTTACTATACAAACTTGGCCATTTGTATACACATATAATATACATAATATGTTATAAACATATATATTTTTCTAACCATAATACAGTAAAATCAAGAGAAAAAAATAAAAACAGTAAGGCCCAGGAGTATACCTATATCTACCATTGTTTTTGTCATTTTGATGTTGCTTTCTAGACTTTGGCCATATGTACATCTTTTCTAGAATTGTCATCAATCAGTACCTATATTTGTAGATTATTCCTTTTTTTATATTATTCATTTTTAGTTAACTTTACATCTTAAGGGTTTTCCATCTTTCTCTGAAGACTCTACACTTTGAACAGTTTTCCCCCAATATTGCATTTATCACACTGCAATTTACTTAAAATTGTTAGACGTTTAGGTTGCTTCCAAACTTTTGTCTGGTTTATGCAAACTATGGGTGGAAGTTGTTTATGTATAATTTTTCCCCACTCACCACCAATATTTTCAACTAATACGTTAGAGTTCCAAAGGGGAATTTTAGGTTAAAGTGCTTCTGAAAACATGGAAGTTGATCTTGCAAGATATCATTCACCCCAACTGAGTTTGGACTTGGCCTTGACCCCTTTCTCATAATGTTGAGAAGTTGAATTTCCACTTGGGCTTATTAGTTTAACCATATACATAGCACACTTACTAAATGAGAGAACCACTCAGCATACAAAGGAAGACAAGATACAAATAGAATGGCTACTTTTATTTTAAATGTATTTCTCAAATTCTGGCATCTCTTGATTTTGATTATTCCTTCTTACTAATTTTTCCCCCAGATCAGTTAATGGGAAGATCTAGTGCCAATGTTTCATATAAGTTTTCTTATTTCATATATTGTCATAGAAAGGAATTCATGGTTTTTTTTGTCAATTTAGTTTTTAGCTTTTGTGAAATGGTATCCTAAAAGAAACCATTGAAACAACCATCAGGTTGACTTCCAAATTGGATCATCATTGTATCATTCATTTGAAATCTCATTTACCACTGAAAATCACTGCCAATTATCATAACAAATCAATGTTTGTGTCCTCACATTCCTTAAGGTCCTCCTCAGTTACCCATGAATGGGTTGAGTACAGCTGTTCACAATCAACCCCGTAATATAACCTAGAACTAAAACCTTCCTCTCTCCCAAATCTCCGTGGTAGAGATACTTCCTCACTGGGTCAGCATTGGTGCAGAGATAAGACCTTGGTAATTTCAGTTGCAAAACATTAAAGAGATTACCAAGGAAAGTTTTCTTCTGGAAAATGGAACTCCAAAGACTTCTTTAAGGATTCAGGATACGAGTTTAATTTGGATTACCAGGTTCATATGCAATGATGATAAATATACGCTGGCATGAGGCATTAAAATGATTACTAAAGCAAGGATGATTTCTCTAGCTCAGACTTTCTCACACTTGGTACTACTATCATTTTGGGGCTGAGTAATTCTTGATTATGGGGGCTGTCCCTTGTGTTGTAGAGTGTTTGAAGTCCCTGGCCACCATCAGATGCCAGTAACACCTCCCTAGTCATGATAACGAAAATATATCCAGACATTGCCAGTTGTCCCCATATGGATCAGAACCACCGTTCTTGAGAATCGTGCCTTACTACAGATGTTTTCTTTCCCAAGGCCCCTCTTTGCATCTTGGTTTCCTCAACTGCAAGGCACCCGGGTGGCTCAGTCAGTTAAACATCTGACTATTGATTTCGGCTCAGGTCATGGTCTCATGGTTCATGAGATGGAGTAATACGTTGGCCTCTGTGTTGGCAGCAAGGAACCTGCTTGGGACTCTCCTTCTCCCTTTCTCTCTACCCGCCCCCCCCCCCCCCACACTTGCTCTCTCTTTCAAAATAAATAAGTAAACATTAAAAAAAATCAGAAGACCGACTTGGATTATATCTAAGTCATTCTCCAATCATAAAATTACTGGAACATACCTGAGCTAGACAAATAGGCTTCATGTCTACATGATTTTCCAAACCCTAGTCTTTTGTGATTCCTCAAGTTAAAAAATCACAACAATGTTTTGAAAATGTTTTCAAAGAAACACTGTGGTGCTATTAGTTGGGGAATGTAAACAAAATGGGCTACTGTTGTCTCTAAGGAGAAAAGAAAATAATCTTTACAGACCAAGACTGGAGATTTTGTTTGTGCTAATGCCCTAAAGTTTCAAGATTGGAAGCAAGCTGGGGTATGATGGAGTCAGAAGATAGGAGAAAAGTGGCTCAAACCAAGAATGAATAGAAAAGAATGAAAAGCCAATAGGTTTCAAGTCTGAAAATATGCACATCACTTTTTTTTTTTTTTAAAACATAACATAAACAAATGGGAAGAGAAAAAAAAAATTCAAGGAGTCCAGGAACTGATTTCCTAAAAGCACATTGTTTGCTTTGGGAGGCTAATTCTTTCAACATTTTGTTACTTAACTTTCACAAAGACTGGAGACTAGGTGTGAAATCCATCAGTTGGTTTCAGGGCAGATGGGAAGGAGTGGTTAATGAATTCAAGACCCTGGTGAGAAGTAGAAACTCTGAAGTTCTACGATGGCTGTGACGGCGGGTGGCACTGAATAAAGTGACTGAGAATACCTAGCTGTGTTCCACATAACTCTACCGTCACCCTGGAAAGGGCTTTTGTAATGCTCAGTGTCTATTTGGACACAGTCTTGTCAGCACACCCTGTGCACTGAATAACACCAATAGATTTGGGTTCAACTTCATGGGCAAGAACATTTGTATCTGAGAGATAGCTCCTGACAAAATCTAATCAGAAAGAAGGGGAAAGGATGTTAAATCTCTGTCTTTTGTGCTCTCTCTCTCCCTCTCTGTCTGTCTGTCTGTCTCTCTCTGTCTGTCTCTCTCTGTCTCTGTCTCTCTCTCTCCCTCTCTCCCTCTCTCTCTCCCTCTCTCTCTTCTTCCTAACCCTTTACTTCTAAGTTATCTAGGCAGGGAAACTTAAGAGTCACCCCCTAAGTATACATGACTGTGAATAATAACAAGTAATGTTATTTAAGTACTTGACCTCATAATAACTCATCATACTTGTTAGAGCTCTTATCTTCACATGTGTTAGATTAACTGTCTGTATGAACCTATAAGGTAGTTGCTACCTCTTAGGATACGGGAATTAGAGCAGAGAATAATTAGGTAACGTCCCAAAGTCACACAGAGAGTAAGTTGAAAGAACTGGGATCTGAGCCCAATCAGACTCCCTCCTGCAGTCTGCTCCCGACTGCTCTCTCCTACCACTTCACTGAGCATGCTCCAGCATGGTCTTATATCATCTTAACCACCACCTTATGAGTAGGTATTATTTGTATCTTTTTCCCACAGAAGAGGAACCCTAGGTGCAAAGAGGTTGAATCATCTGTCAAAGGTCACGTAAGAACAAAGTAAGGAATCAGGGATTCCAACTTGGTTGGGCCACCCTCAACCTTTGCTCTGACCTCTGTGCTTTTTGCCTCCTCTGGAAGAGCTAGAAGGGCTTTTCCAAGGCAACTGCACAGTGTGGCCGATGCCATCGGAGTCGCAAATAGCTCGTATGGTAGCATGCTCTCCTTGTTCAGAGGAAGATGTTACATTTGGCTGCTAGGAAGAGAAATGCAAAAAGCCTTCAAGGAGGGGGTGGTATTAGCTAGGGTTTGGGGGAAATGGCCTTATTTTATAGGCAGAGATTGAGGAGAGAGCATGTTGTGGGGAAAAAAACAGCATATGAAAAGGCACAGAAGCTGCCCTCCTGGAAATGTCATTCAGTTGGTCATGGAGAGGTTTAGGGCAGTGAGAGGTGTGTACCCTTTCTGAAAACAGACATGCTATGCCTTTCCTAAAGATTTTCTTGAAAGCACAACAATTCAGGGAATCTCAGGTCTCAGAAAAAAAGTTTAGGTTCAAAAGAGAAAAGGGCGTGCTTATCAAAGCCATTACCAATGACAGCCTCAGAAAGTCACCAGGACCAGAGAAGATGCTGCTATATGGGGACCTGTGCCTGCCCTGGGTTACCCCAAAAGTGGGGGCCATTGGGGTAAAAAAATCCCAGTATGAGAGTTACAGCCCATAGGAAGCTTCTAACTATTTCACAGGCCCTCAGGAGTCACTAGAAAGCCAGAACTGTCTTTAGCCACAATCCTTTTTCTGAAACAAGTAACTGGTATATACATGTATTTATATGAAAAGTGTTACTAATAAATAACATGTATGTTCTCGGCACTATAGCCAGTGATTCTAAATAGTAACTCATTTAAATACCTCAGTAATTCTTATGTTTAATTGCCACAATTAGTAAGTTTACATTTAGGGAGAAAATTAAGTTTATGAAGAGAATTTTAAAAGTCTGCATTAAAAGAATATTGTGATATTTGAAGTCAGAGGGAGCTAGAGGTGACTACTCACTTGATATGGAACATAGTCCATCCCTTCAGTGAAGGTGATGAAAGAATCTGAGCTTTAGGGGCCTTGGTCTCTTAAAGGTGTTACCAAAGACTGATGCAGTGGGGCTTTTCCAGTTACTGCTGTCTGAAGAGGATGCAGCCAATAGGAGTCCTGCTGTCCCAAACAAAGAGACATGTCCCAGGAGAAGAAAATTGGCAGCAGTAGCTACAGAGGACAAGCCTGCCTTTTGTGTCCTGCTTGGGGGAAGTTATGGCAGAGATTGTCGGGGTGTGTTGTTTTTGTCTTTTCAATATTTTTAGAAAGCCTGAGCATGCAAACACATAGAATTCATTTGCCTGGGGTCAGGCACTATGGCACCTGCAACCTGCCACTGCAGGTCAATTATATTTCTCATTTCTATTTTCATAAAATATGGGCTTTTATTGCTGCTTGTTTTGCTTAGTGTGATGCTTTTGCAATTATTCATCTTATGCGACATTGCTTTTTTCAGTGATAAACCAACCTTGCATTCCTGGTATAATAAACCGTTACTTGTTTGTGATTAATTTTCTTTGTATATGCTTCCAGAGTCATTGTGAAGATACTTTGTTACAGATTTTTGCATTTATGCTTTTGAGGTATATTTGTTTTTAATATTATTTTTTTTTATTGTCTTTAAGTTTTGTACACAGTATAATGGTGGTCACATAAAATGTGGTAGAAAATGTTCTTTCTCCTATTTCATTAAATAGGTTAGAGAATATAAATATTATTAATTCTTCAAATATTTGATAAAATTCACCAATGTAATCATCTAAACCTGGATTTTATTTGTGGAAATGCTTTTTTATAATGATATTAGGCTTTGGTCACTTTCCTGTACCTTCAAATGTGTATGTGTGTGTACGTATATATATGTATACATATATATGTGTGTGTGTATGTGTATATATATATATATGTACATATATATATATATATATATATATATACACATACACACATGTGTGTGTGTGTGTGTGTGTGTGTGTATTCTAATATTGAAATTTATAATCTTGGGGCAGGTTAGTATGATACACACTGCTCCTTCATTATCAGAAGCATAACAAAGTAAAATCTAATTTTTCAAACTCAACAATATATTGCAACATATTTCTATATTAATAAATACACAAGAGTACTTTAGGGCGTTTCATTTTGTACGTATATGGCAACTTTTTATCTGATTTCTCTACTTGTGTACTCACACTTAGTTTTTTAACCCCCCACTCTGCTAAGGCCTTCTTTACCCCAATGACAGCAACAACCTTGCTAATGTCAAGGTTGATAATTTCCTACACAAAACTTGTCTCAAAATATTCCTAGACGGATCATTTCATTTATGTATTTATATATTTTTAAAATTTATTTGAGAGAGAGAGAGAGAGAGAGAGAGAGAGAGAATGAGCTGGGGGAGAGGGGTAAAAGAGAGAGAGAGAAACAATCTTAAGGCTCCACACTCAGCATGGCTCAGTCCCACGACTCTAGGATCATGACCTGAGCCAAAATCAAGAGTCAGAAGCACAACTGACTGAGCCACCCAGGGGCCCCAGAAAGATCCTTTTAAAGCATAGGTCCACTTATGGCATTCCTCTTCTCAAAACACTGCAAAGTTGGGGCTCCCTGGTGGATCAGTTGTTTAAGCGACCAACTCTTGGTTTCTGCTCAGGTCATGATCTCATGGTGCATGAGATCGAGCCCCATGTTGGGCTCTGTGCTGACAGTGAGGAGGCTGCTTGGGATTCTCTCTCTCCCTCTCTCTCTCTGCCCCTCCCCCACTCACACACACGTGCAAACTCTCTCTCTCTTTCTCAAAATAGATAAACAAGCATAAAAAAATTTTAAAAACACCACACTGCACGGTTTCTCCAATTTACTCAGAATATAAAATCCCAAACGCTTAGAACAATTTATAATTCCCTCCATGATCTGCCTCCTGGTGTGTCATCTCCTCATTCACTGCTCCACACACTGGTTTCTTTAAAATTCCTTAGAAATTCCTGGTGCACTCCCACCTTAGAGTAGGATTGCACCCCTCTTTTGCATTAGCACTCCCTCTTTTTGCGGAGATCTATAGGTGGGTGACTCATACCTTTAAGCCCTCACTCAGCTCTCCCCTTCTGCTGCAGCCTTGCTTGACCATCCTGTTGAAATCTGTAAATGCTCCTTACCCTCAGAGTTCCCAGTTGCATTTGCCCAGCTTTCCTTTTCCTTTTTCCCATATCACTCATCACCTTCTGGTATTATACAATTTACTTATTTGTTACATGTATTATTTATTGTTGGTACTCCTGTTAAAATTTAATCTTCTCAAAAGCCAAGATCTTCGTTTGGTTCACTAATATATTATATCGTGCGCCTAACTGACATATGGTAGACATTCTATTAATTCACACTGAGTGAATGATTTAGACAAGTTGTTCTCATTTTCTAAAATAAGATGAATCTATCTACCACGTGTCTATCTCTCCATCCATTCAACCATCCATCTATCACATATCTATATTTATATCTATACCTATATCCATATATCTACCATTTTCTATTTATATGATTTTGAGAATTTACTTTTTGTTAGGCACAGTGTTAAAACTGGGGAAAAAGAAATGCCAGTGATGTGCTGAAGCTATTCATGTCAGCTTGTTAGAATTGATTGTTAAATATTCAGAAATTTTACAGGCTGGCTGTTAAGCCAATGATAACTTGAAATCGGTCATGGTAAGAGCAATTGCATCACAGAAATGGGAAAATTCTGCAAATCAAAGTTTTTTCTCATCATATGCCAACCACAGAGCCAGGTTACCAGTATTATTGGAAGGATAAGACTCATCTCATGTCATCAAGCCATTAAACTCCTAAGCATACAGTTCCTATATAATAGAGCTCAACATGATACTTAAACTGTACTCTTGAAATATTTATGTTTGGTGGAAATGAATGCAGAACACCCAAATGAGAACAGAGAGGTTAATTATTCGGAGCTTACTCTGGCAAGGGAATAAGCCACCATCACCTATGTTTTACATAGACTCAGAGGCAGTCATCTAGTTGGAAAGCTTCACAGTGAGAAAAGAGGAAGCCTGCTGATTGGAGGTTGTTGTCACAAGGGAAATGGGTAAACAGAAGCAGGGAAACATATATGATTGGTTGGGGGAGAATATTTGTCCTTCTCTAGCTGGATGAGAGAGACAGTGGACGTTGGCCATTGTTGACCCAGTTTTGACCATTTTGGATGATTGCTGCAGAAGTTATGGTTTTGCTTTTTAGGTGTCTTATGTGGATCAGACCATATATTGTCATATATGGTCTTGCCATTGTCTGTTTGTATATTTAATCTCTTGGCCGGTTTTGGTCATTCTCTTGCTTGCGGGAGATTGACCAATTCAGAGAAGGCTCAAACTCCATCTCTTCACTTCTCCAGGATTGTCACCAACATCAACTGTATTGTGAGATCTTCTTGACCTTTTTATTATTATACCATCATGGTGATGAGCTGTTGAGGGAACATCTGGGCAGAAGTATTAAAAACTCTGAATGAAATGCAATGGATCAGTGTTATTACCACTCTGACACAAACAACAATAAATAGTTCCTGTAAGATGCTTTGGACCCAAGAGCCCCAACTACTAAGAGTACAAATCCCAGAAGCTATGGGGATCAACACTGTAAATCTAAGTAGCCTTTAATGTGAGGTTTGGCTGTTCTATCTTGCCTATTTGATCCAAGTAGAAAAAAAGTATTAGCAATGATACAAATGCCACCATGCCTGGCCCACAAAAAATGTAGAGCAGTGTGACTGTACATTACTATTCATGTCAACAAGTGAGACTGATCTATATTCCATCTGGGGCAGAGGTAGTATCCTTAATGACTTTTGCCAGAGTTAATGGTAAGTTTTTTACAGTTTTCATTTTTATGTGTATGCCTCCCACTGTTTGGAATACTGCTCTGACTATTCTCATAAACAATGGGGTCATTTTAAACATGGCGCCATTTATACTAAGATATTATATGGAAATGACTTATAGACATGTTAATGGAATTTAAATATAAAAATTCAACTTAGATTTTGTTGTTCTTTAGGCAGTAGAACTATGGCCCATTGTTGAATGTCATATAAGGATGAATTTGGTAGTAGCAAGAACTATGGCAAGGAAGCAGACTATCTTGAGAAAGTAGTGGACATCTTGCTATTCAGTGCCTACAAGCAGTGGTTAGCGATTGTAGGAGCATCTTTGGGATAGTGTATAATATTCTAGCTTTGAATTGGAGGTTTAAATAGATTAAGTTCAATGTCTCCTTCAGTGCTAAGAGTCTATGACTCAGAATGATTCTTGGGAGATGCTGATTAATAACTAACTGCTGTAAGAAAAAGGGAATGACTTATTTTAGGGTAATCATATGAAGGAAATAGATAGAGTTGGTTTCACACTGAACTGACTTTTGCTTAGTTTCTGAGCCAGAATTATGAAGGGAGATTTACTAGCCTTATGTTGTTTCATCTGCCATACAGAGTATCCTATAGTCATATGTTCTTCCCCTAATAATTTGGTATAATTTTTCTTTAAAGACTATGTGGATCATGTAGCCAAAGATGTTTCCATTTTTATTTTAGCTCATATGAAACACAGGGGCAAACTTTCAGTTAAACATTTTAACTGTGTAGTTTCATAATGCCTCTATATTTATGCTTTTTCTTTCTGGTCTCGATCTCCTATTCTAAATGACATTGTCTTGGCTCTTTATTTTTATGTTTGGAATTTACTTATATTATGCATTATTCTAAGTACCTCAAATCCTTTGTGAAATGAGATGGAAAATGGATAAATGAATGAATAAGTGGATGCATGTGTAATGACTTGGCAAATTGGTGTTCCTCTTGGTAAGTGCCAGTAAGTAGTGATGTCATCATACTCCATGATGATCTAGTAAGTTATCAATCAATTTTGTCCTTTAACCAATGTCCAAGTATTTTTTTCCCCAGATAGATTCCCATTGTGATAACCATCAGCCTGAATTGCATGTTGATTCTGAATAATGGTGATAAACAATGGGATTTAAATTGTTAATAACAACTTGGTTAACCATGTCCTATGCTTTGTTTTGCATGTCATCATTAGGGTTCAGCAGATGCTACATGTGTATGAAAAGGTGCTTCTCACAACATAGGTCCCAGGTTGAGAGTAAAACTTATGAAAATGCCTGCTGAGTTATATATATGAGCTATTTATAGTGACTATACTTTGGGTCCCAAAAAGGTGGTGTACTTGATCCTATCATCTTTGTTAGATTTTAACATCAAATTACTTACATAACATTAAAAAGTGGTTGCTTCTCTCCAATTATTACTGATCTGAGAATGTCCAGAATGCTGTGTTCCATTCTGGGCCATGTCTTTGGGGAAGAACACCATAAAACTGAAATGAATTCAGAAGTTAACAAATTGGTAGGGAGTTTTAAAACCATGTCCCATCCCTACTAGAACCCTGAATACTTAAGCTGGAAAAGCAGATTAATCCAAGTTGGTATGTTTATTTCTTTCAAATATCAGACTTGAATTTGTTCACTGTCCACTAAACTTTGTACATGAAGGAAGTCTTCCAGAAATACAAATACACCTATACATGTAGCATATGTTCATTGTACCAAAATGTACTTCATGAAGTACCCCAAGGATTCTAAAAGATCCTGTAAAGGTCTGTATAATGTGGTTTTCTGCTTATTGCCATGTGACAGTCTATCTGTCAAGATCCTCTGTACATGTCTCCTAGACTGTGTTCTGGGGAAAGTCACCTCCTGGCTGTGCTGGCATGAATTCCATCCATCACTCAGTCTGCTTTTTGTTTTCCTCCTGAAGGCATTTTGTTTTATTTTATTATTATTTATTTGAGAGAGAGAGAGAGAGAGAGAGAGAGAGAGAGAGAATGAATATCTTAAGCAGGCTCCATGCTCAGCATGGAGCTTGATGCAGGGCTCAATCCCACAACACTGGGATCATGAACTGAGCCAAAATCAAGTGTTGAATGCTCAACCGACTGAGCCACCCAGGTGCCCTGAAAGCATTTTAGATGGGCAGATTGGGAGGGATGCTTGTAGCCTGGGAACTGGGTCTTAGGACAGGAGGTTGAATTGAAAAGAGCCTGAGCCAGGAGCACTGCTTCTCCTATCTTTACTTTTACCCCCAAAGCGACTCTGGAATCTTTTATTGCTAAGCAGTATTATAATGAGAGCATGTGAAAGAGAGACAAATTGAGCTGACTTGTTCTTTCAATGGCAAGCTCCCAAGGAATTTTACACCTTAAATATTCTGGACACCCTTATAGTAGACCAGGGAAAGCTGATGCTAATTTAATCAGTACAAAGGAGGAAGTCTCTAGCAGTATTCCCTGAGTTCTGACATTCTCCGAGGGTCCAGAGCCTGCTGGACTTCATTTGTAATTTCTGCAGACTTCTCCTTTTGTGAAACTCTACTGGATATTAAAATGGCTCAATCGGTGGTAACTGAAACCATTTCTTCCCATCTGCTTATTTGCATTAACCTTCAGGCAGACCCCATGGAGCAAACACCCTGGCAGAAAGGCCCATTGTCAAAGGAGATGGTGGGGATAATAGGGGAACCAGATCTACTCACTGATAGTCACTTGATTAAAGGTGAAAGTTATATAGATTTGGTTAAAAATGAACTAATTCTTCTAGAGACAGCCAGCACTCAGCTGAAAGCTATCAAATCTTTAAGCCCGGTATTATGAAAATAGCTGGGCAATGCACTGTTTGATTTTAGTATATTTACCTTTCTAATTATGCATTGCTAATAATACAAGCAATTTGTATTTCTTGAAATTTGCATTTCTTGAATTAGAATTGAGGGCTTTAAAATATGAATTACATTGGATAAAAATTTGGCTATAAAGATAGGCCTCAATCATGCTTTTATTTGGACACAGGTAAATTTGGGTTAATTAATTCAATAATGAATAAATTAATGATCATATTAATGATTTAAAAAAATATGACTAGGGTACTTTCTGTCTCTGGAAAGATAGACAGATTTCTGCCTAGCTAATTAGGGAGAAGACTTAAATGGTGTGCTACTGGGAACAAGAAGAAAGAAAGGCATTCTGACTGGGGTTTTAAGAAGAATCATCAGTAATAACATATTCCATTTAATAGCAGTTTTAACTTCCCAAAGCCCTCTACATTCAGTGTATCGTTTTATTTTGAGGTGATTTAGGCAAATTATCATTATTATTCCATTCAATAGATAAAGAAATGGAGATAGGCAGGGCAAATAATGAGCTTAAAATCATACAGCTAGTTAATAAATGGTTTAAAGCCAGGACCCAGGTGTCTTGGCTTAGCTACATACTTTTTCCACTAGATCACCTTGCCACTCAAAATTCATGAATGATCTTCATCCAGTTGAAGCCACCAATAGATAACTGTATCTTGATTCTTTCTTCCCTTTCTTCCTTCTGGTCCTCCTTCTTTTCTTTTCTTTTTTTTTTTTTTTTTAATTTTTTTTTTAATGTTTACTTATTTTTGAGAGAGACAGAGACAGAATGCGAGTGGGTAGGGGCAGAGAGAGAAGGAGACACAGAATCCAAAGCAGGCTCCAGCCTCTGAGCTGTCAGCACAGAGCCCGACGCGGGGCTCGAACTCACCAGCTGTGAGATCACGACCTGAGCTGAAGTCGGATGCTCAACCGACTGAGCCACCCAGGCGCCCCCCCCCCTTTTTTTTTTGTAACTCTACTTATTAGTAGACATTAGTAATCTCTTCATCTGAGGAATCCTTGGGATTCCTTTTCATTCCTTTTCATCCTTTTTCATTCCTTTTCATCCCTCTTTCCTCATTCTGTATGGCGGCATGGTTACTTAGTGTGGACTTTACATTCTAAATATACCTATTGGCTTTGAACACCGAATTCTCAAACACCCACTGAATGCAACCCTGAGCTTTACATTCTTAATTCATCATATGAGATATGGTGGGGGTGGGTTTGGGAGTGGTATAAAAACAACTCCTTATAGAATTATTCTAAGGATTAAACTTGATTATTATGAGAAGTGCTTAGCACAAGTTCTAGCACATTTGGAGGTATGAGGACTTAATAAATGGTAGCTGTTGCTATTCTGTTGTTATGCTCACCAAGCAACAGTGAAATTGAAATTAAAAAAAAAAAAAAAAAGACAAATATCCATCCTCATTTCAAAGAACGGGAATGGAGTCACATAATGTACAGCATCGATTTGAGATCAAGCCCAGGTATTGTATCAGTTGGTTTAGGGCCACTCTGGCCAAACCCCATTCAATTTTAACATCTTCCTTGCATATGAGAACATTTGTAATAGGTTGAAAAATACACAGCCAGTGGGGAATGCCTAAGTGATCTAGATACCAATACATTTGTGGAATCATAATCAGGATTTACTGGAATGGGTAGCCACTATTTTATCAACAAGATGGGAAATTATTTAAAGATGAGGCCTTGACTGGAGAAATGTCTTCAGAATTTGAAAGTGAGAATGTGGAAGTTAAATGTGTTGGTAGGAAAGAGAAAGAAGATCCTGAAGGGGAGGAAGACTTTACTCATGGTTTTGTTCTCCTGGAGTCAGTTTCAAAGGCATTCCTTCTGAGTGGAATTCTTGGGTCTCTGGCACTCCAGTAGTGGACCCGGGAAACCCCTCTTCACAGCCGTGACACATCTTAAATCAGGCGTCTCACTCTGGCTGACACATTTTTGGGTGTGTACCGGCCTTGTAATTGGAGATGAAGCCCCTTGCCAAATGGTTCAATTACAGTCCAGTAAAAAGCAATGACAGGATGAAAGGTCAACATCCATTTGGAATGTGGAGAAATTTCTAGCATCGCTTGAGCACAGAAGCTGGTTTCAGCTTATTCTCAGAACTGGAAGATCTCTTACTCCTCAACATCCAACCATTCCTGCCACCCATTTCTCCACATTGCT
The DNA here is from genome assembly GCF_046562875.1 of Panthera onca. Taxonomy (NCBI): domain Eukaryota; kingdom Metazoa; phylum Chordata; class Mammalia; order Carnivora; family Felidae; genus Panthera; species Panthera onca. Next base: position 8,768,665 of record NC_138344.1, on the reverse strand, counting down.
TTGTAGATTTCCTTACTATTTCCTTCCAAATATAGGTTTCCTAAGTTACAGATAAACCCTTCCTTCTAAACGACTCCATACCTGGTGTTTGTTTTAGTATCCCATTATTTAGATGTTACTTATCCTGTTTAAGAAATAGTTGGAAACTGGAATAGGACATAAAATTCACTTCAGATGTCTCCTAAATGACATTCTCATTTCCCCCCACTGCCTCCAGAATCTGGGCACTTGGCTAAAGCCTTAGTGTAAAGTTGCAGTAATGCATGCTTCCTCTCTCCCTAAGCCCCAACTTTCTCATACCCATCCATGTTGCTTCCAAGATGGGCATTCTGCCCAAGAATGGGATCAAGCTGGCACAGTATCTACCCGAAAAGGAATCGTTTTCAGAGGGAAGCATTGAATCAACTCTGTCAAAAGAGGAGCCTGACCCCTTCCCTCTCTTCCCACCCCTCCATCTGGAAGAAAAGAGAAACAGAGAGATTTGGCAGTTGCCAAAGTTTAATTACGTCTCCTAAAAGTGCCAAAAAATGTGAAAGCTTATCCTTTAGTGGAAGGAACCCAGAAGGCCCTACGGACATTTGTAGCAGTCTGTTTGCCATTTGTTTTTTCTCTTTTCTTCTTTAGCCCCCGAGAAGCAAATTTCCACTTTTCCTTTCCAAGAAGAATGAGAACAGATTGTCCCTTAGAGACTTCAAAAGGGTGTTTCAGGTTTTGCCACCAGAGACAGAACTGTTGGGCCATCTTCAAATACTTCTGCATTAAGAGTCATACAACCTGGCCCTTCAGGACAGCATTTACTTATACCCTCAGCTCACTTGTCAACCATCTACCCACACACATTGTGGGTCCACACACATTGTGGGTCCACACATTGTGGGTCCACACACATTGCATCCATCTGTCACTAACACATCAGGGTCCACCTCAGCACATATTAAAGTAGGTGATTTTTAAGTTTTGTGTGGGAAGGGGTAACAGAACCTTAACAAACAAGCAAGGAAAATTAAAAAAAAATTTTTTTTTAATTATTTGAAAGTGTCGGCAATTAGATGGCAATTAGCATTATCATTAAACAACAGCTATCAAGTATTTACCATATGTTAAGTCTACACATATTATGTGTCTTGTAATTATTTCTCACAACAAACCTCTGAAAAAAAGACAGTATTCTCATTTAATAGATTGAAAGTAAGCCAAGTTCTCAGTGAAGTTGAGAGACTTGGCCAGTGTCACCCAGTTAATAAAGAGCAGTGCCCAAATTTCAATCCATGTTTTCTGATTCCAAGGCCAGGTAATATCGTTTATATTTCCGCTAACTCAGTTACACAGAGGCTGATCAAGCTTGTGGATTCCCTGTACTTTATTTATATGCTTTCTCTCTCTGTGGCTTACTTCCTGTGTGTTTCGCCTCTTGGGAATGCCGGTACACTTGGGTTGTGCCATCACCACCCCAAAAGAAGAGAAGGCTAAATCATCTCTGTTACTTGTTAGTAGGTTGGGAGGGTAGGTGACTGCAACCATTAATTAAAGTTATGTATAAATAATCAGTGAATTTCAATGATTGATGTTTTCTAGCTTTCATATCAAGCAGTCAAAACTGGTAGCATATAGATAATAACTTTATTTCAAAGAACAAATTTGGTTGCTGAAGGTAGTAATCAGCATTGCTTGAAAGAAATAAAGCTAATGTTCTTTCAGCTTTTAGCAACAAATCTTTTATTATTACAAAGTAAAGGAGAAGTTCTTTTCATTACAAATGAAACACTGTAGGATTTCTGTCTTGTTGGTGACTTTGTAAAGAGCTTAAGAGAATCTCCCATCTTTAAGTTTTCTGTGACATCAGCATGATTTGTTTTTTGATTTCTTATGTCTCCATACATCTGTACAGCAGGTAAAAATAATCCTTTGATACAATGCAGTCACTAAGCATTAACTTCTTCCTTACTGGGAGAAATGGAAATGGACGATGAGGGCACAACTGGGGACTGGAAGCTAGTGGGCTTTCTATTGTAAATCCTTTTTTTTTTTTTTTTCTTTTCAAATCTTTGATGTGTCTGATTTCTTAACATCACATGGGATATAGAAATTGCCCTTCGGCGTGAACACTTTGGTTTTGCTACTCCGGTGTTAGTCTCTAGTTGAAACCAGGTTTCAATCTGCAGAATATGTCAAAAAGTGGATATTGTAGTGAACGGGGCACAGAGGTTGTGTGTGTGTGTGTGTGTGTGTGTGTGTGTGTGTGTGTGTGTGTGTTTGTGTTGGCTGGAATTGGGGAGAAAGCAAGAATAGGAAGAGAAATGAGGAAGGAAGTCTGGATGGCACAAGTTTTCTAATTACTGAATTAGTCACTTTATGTTCTAAAGACTAGGGCAGAAGTTTTGATTCCCTCCGTTCTGCTTAAGCAAGAAGGCATTTTTAGAAGAGTGGCAACATCCCTTCAAAGTAACTCATCAGAAATAGAGCTATATAATAAATTTGTCAATGACACTCAGCAGTGCTAGAGTTTCTCAGAATTAGTTTGGGTAAAATATTCAGTAAAGACAGAGATGGCCCACATTTTCTTCATCTAATTAAGACTTGGGGGAAAGAGTCTGAAGAAGCTGTTTTTTCGTGTCTGGCACGTATCAGACACCTACTGATTGCAATGACTCACTTTTAAATAACATTTACCTGATGTCCTTAAATCTTGTTGAGAATAAAAAGAATAAACTGGTGTTTCGAGACAAGACTCAGAAGCAGCCCTTGACTCCTCCTTTCTAATCTCCTTGAAATTAGCATGCTCTGTTTTTTTTCTTTGATTAATACTTTCTTTTTAAATGTACAAAAAAATTGAACAGGAAGTAGAGAGCTACCACACTCTCCCCCCTTCCCTCCTTGTTGTTCTTGTTCACTATTATTGTTAGTAACTAATTATTATTAACATTAGCATTGTTATTAACTAAAGTTCATAGTTTACGATGGACTTCATTCTTTACATTGTAAATTCTATGGGTTTGGACCCATGACAAAAACATAATGCAACATTGCAGCATCATACACAATTTTTTCACTTCCCTGAGAATGCTCTGTGCTTTGCCGTACTCTTCCCTCTCTCCCCCTAAACCCTTGGAGACGACTGATCTTTCTACTGTCTCCAGAGCCTTGCCTTTTCCAAGGTGTCATGAAGTTGGTCTCATACAGTATGTAGCCTTTTCAGATTGGCTTCTTTCAATTAGAAATATACACTTAAGTTTTCTCTATGTCTTTTCATAGCCTTGATAGCTGATTTCTTTTTTATTATAAATGTTTATTCATTTTTGAGAGAGACAGAGAGAGAGAAGGTGACAGCGGATCCGAAATGAGCTCCATGCTGTCAGTAGTGAGCCCGATGCAGGGTTCAAACTCACAAACCATGAAATCATGATCTGAGCTGAAGTCAGACCCTCAACCGACTGAGCCACCCAGGTGCCCCAGTAACTGATTGCTTTTTAGCACTGAATAATATTCCATTGTCTGGATGTACCACAATTTATTTATGTATCCCCAAATGAAGGACGTCTTGTCTGCTTTCAAGTGTTTTAACATTACAGGTCAAGCTGCCATACACATCTGCATGGACATAAGTGATCTACTCCTTTGGGTAAATACCAAGGCGTGTGATTTCGGATTGTATGGAAAAAGCATGTTAAGTTTTGTAAGACAATGCAAAATTGCTTTTAAGAGTAGCTGTACCATTTTGCATCCCCAGGAGCAATGAATGAGAGTTCCTATTGCTTGGACATAAGTGATCTACTCCTTTGGGTAAATACCAAGGCGTGTGATTTCGGATTGTATGGAAAAAGCATGTTAAGTTTTGTAAGACAATGCAAAATTGCTTTTAAGAGTAGCTGTACCATTTTGCATCCCCAGGAGCAATGAATGAGAGTTCCTATTGCTCCAAACTCTCCCCAGCAATCAGTGTCAGCACTGTGGACTGGGACCATTCTAAAAGGTATGAAGTAGAATCTCACTCTTGACTGTGATCCCCTAGTGACACAGGAGCATCTTTTCTTATGCCTACTCGCCATCTGTGCATTTTCTTTGGCGAGGTGTTTGTTCAGATCTTTTGCCCTTTTAAAAATTGGGTTTTTTTGCTTTCTTATTGTTAACGTTGCCTTTGATTTCTTATGTCTCATCGCTATTATACAGATGTCGTGTTTCTCAAACTGAGGTAAGCAAAATCTAGGAAGTGCATGGATATATTGTCAGAGGTTTACAAATCATTGTGTCATTTGAGATTATGTCTGTAAACCATAAGAGAACCGTGCACTGGATACGCTGGAGGACCAATTATATAACCAGGAACTATCATTCACATTCTGTACCTGCATTTCCATTAGTATTTACAATTGCTTTAACACCAATGACTACAATAGTGATGTAATTTATTTTTAATGCAGTGCTTTTAAAACCAAAGTCAGTAGACTCTTGCTAATTTGTGGGTCTATTATTTGGGATCCAGGAGAATTTTATCCTTTACTCACTGGTGAGAAACACCAGAAATATCACTGCGTGTCTTTGGTCGCAAACTGCAATAATTTCCACTCTGTAAGGGAAAGATTTTCTTTGCCTTGGCCAGAGACAGGCTTGGGCTGGAACCACAGGAGGCAAGAGGACCAGCTTCTTTTCCCTCTGATTTAATCTCAGAGTTTTAAGTCAGAAGCCTATAAGAGCAAGGAACACACCCAAATATGACCTTGTCTTTTTCCCACTTGACAAGACTCTACACCTAGAAATGTAACTCCAGCTGTATAGTCTTGTGACTTCTCATTGACAAGTAAAATGCATGGATCTTGAGAAGCATAAAGGAGGCGGAAGAAGAGCAACAAAGGCCTTGAACTTTGAACTACCTTCCTTGAGAGCCCAGTATAAGCGACAGGAAGCTCAGCTGCCTGATTCACAGCCAGGGCTGGGGAGGTGCCTGAGTGGGAGATGGTGGCAAACTGGAAAAGTACTGCCCATTGCGAAGGGCAACAACTGTTCAGCTCAGTGAGGTGTAACGTGCTGGAATGTGGCCCCAAGTCAAATCTGACTTTTCAGAGGAAGCCGCAAATCTGATTTTCACGTGGCATCTCCTAGATTCCAAATATTGGCAATGAATCCCCCTCTTTTTTGAAAATTCTGTGAGCTTAATAAAATGTGTCTGTGGATGAGATCTGGCCTACGACTCCAAGAGCTCTTGCTTGGTGACTTCTGCTTTGCGTGGGTTCACTTTGCTGGCGATTTGCTGATGAGAAGTTGCTCTTTGACAAACTCAAGGGGGCCGTGTGGAAAATGACATCTGAAACACCCTGAGTTTAATTTTGTAAGCGCATTACTTTTTCACGTTCAAAGATATTTACGCCCAAACATCTTGGTAGGCTCTTGTGAATATGTAATGTCACGCTCCCTTTCTGCCTGCCGCCTGATTCAACTCATGCACCCACTTGGAGAGATACATTTGTTACGGGGTTGCTATCTTTACCTAGGTAAAGATTGATAAAACTGGCCTTGCTCTCGTCGATTACTAGATCTGAGGCTCTCTGCAAAGCAGGGCTAGATGGAAGGAGCATGCTAATAGGGAGGGCAGGATGGAGGAGGGACTCAGAGCAGAAATCCCAGGAAGTAGAGGTTGCTGGGTTAATGAGATCCATGGGTCAGCCATCAAATGATGTTGATCTCTGAAGCCCAGTGGAAGATGGACAGAAGCACCTGAGAGACACTACCCTGCCCAGAGAGGTCTGGTCCCTGGATGACACAGACTTTATTTACATGTAAGGAACTGTGGAAGGGAGTGTGGATACCTGTGGGGCAGGGTATGTGGTATTCTAGGAATTGATTTATGGTGCCTTACTCTTGGGTTTAATACTGCCTCCGTGGACCTGGGTCACGGAATTGGGCCAAACACCCCCAAGTATGCAAAGCTCATTTACATGCAAAGCTCCTTGTTAAAAAAAATTCCAGTTATTCTAATAAATGACTTGGCATAGTAAATGAGGAGCACGTGAGAATCATTACCACAAGGGTCACTAACAAGGCCTTCTGTCTCAAAAAGACAGCAGAGGAGGAAATTTAAGTGACTTACTATTGTAGGAAAAAAAAAAAGCAAAGCAAATCAAAACCACCACCGTGGGCACCTTGTGGAGACCAAAACAACTCATCCAGTCCCCCCACCCAACTTCTTATTTCACCAACAATACACCAGTGTTTGCATTTCAGACACTCTGTCTCAAATTTCCATTTAACTTTGAATACATCGATTTTACAGATTAGACAAAGTGTCGGTGAACATGTCCCTTAAACAAATCCACACAGAAAATAAGTGACAGAGCTATAAATCAGCAAAGACCATGTCCTCCCCCCTCCTCCTCCAATGGCACACGGAACTTTTAATGCCCTTTGGGCACAAATATTTCTATAAGAGCTCAATTAGACCCCAGTTTAATACGCAGATGATCTCCTCTTTCATGGTATGTAGTCCGTTCAGCCAAAGACAGTTATCACATCTGTCGCAGTGAGAGAAACGTGGTCGTGAAAAGCGTAGGTAAGCAGGGTTACCAGCGCCCTACAGTTGGGTTATCACTCTGCAAGCACCAGCCCAGCACAACTGCCTGGAAAGAGGGACATCGTCCACCCACTGGTTCTTTCGTCCACGTGGCACTACACAGAAGTTTCAGACGAGGCAACTTGGGAGGCTTGAAGAAAAACAGAAATGTTTAACAGGTAGCAGATGGGTTGGAATGTCTACCTTGGCCCTTAGTTGTGAAAGAGACATTTTCTTGGATGGGAATGAGGCATGTGCCGTGATGATAGCTCAGAAAATGTGCCTATTCTGCCCCCAGAGAGAAATAGACAAGCTAATGAAGTTCCCTGGATGGACTAAATAATGCAGTTCTTTTAAACTTCTGCCTCGTCACATGGAACCCTGGACTCTTTCCTCCTGCTGTCAGTCAGTGTTTAAAATAGGAAACACCCAAATCTGGTTTCTAAACCATTTCCAGCAAATCTGTGAGGTGGGGGAAAAAATAAAGGATCTGTGATTTAGACTTTGAATGTAAAGCTCCAATTCACAGTCTTTTGAGATATTCCCAGAGGGCTCCAAAATCTAACCTTACTTCTTTTTTTTTAATTCAAAAAGCATTTCTTTCTTTCTTTCTTTCTTTCTTTCTTTCTTTCTTTCTTTCTTTCTTTTTCTTTCTTTCTTTTGAGAGAGAGAGAGAGAGAGAGAGAGAGAGAGAGAGAGAGCATGAGTGGGGGAGGGGCAGAGAGAGAGGGAGGCACAGAATCCAAAGCAGTTTCCAGGCTCTGAGCTGCCAGCACAGAGCCCACCGCAGGGCTCAAGCTCGTGAACCGCGGGATCATGACCTGAGCTGAAGTTGGACACTTAACTGACTGAGCCCCCAGGCGCCCCTAACCTTACTTCTTTAAACATATTTTGTTTCTTCTTTCCTTTCCCTCCATTTTCTGGCTTTTTTTTCTTCTTGTTTTGCCTTTCATTAACTATTAGTAGAGATCATCATATGAATAGATCCTGTCCTGTTGTCTAGACCAGCGCTTCTCACAGTGTGGTCCAGCAGCATCAGCATGACCTGGGAACCTGTTAGAAATGCAGATTCTCAGGCCCACTTCATACTTACCGAATTAGAAATGGAGGGGTGGGGCCCAACGTGTTGTGTGTGAACCAGACCTCCTGGTGACTCTGTTGTATGCTCTAGTACAGGAACAGCTGCTAGTCTAGACCACAAAATGGAAGGGGACTGGTATCTGGCTGGCCCTGGTAGCTTACAATGTGGTAATGGAAACACCATGAAGGTTATTGGTACGTGGTTATTGGTACGATGGATTATATGATATAGGCATATAATATATATGGGAGAAAGAAGGAACAGCAGAATGAAAGTCAATGTGTCAGAAGACCTTCTCATGACACTTTATATTCACCCTGTTTTCATTGTCCAGAGACTGTTGTCCTCTATACATTTACATATTTGCACTATGTGGTCCCTCCTAAATTAGCACATGCCCCAGCCACTGCTTATTTCTAATACCAAACCAGGAGAAAATTTTGAGGATTTTTCAACACAGAGAGTACATAACATGCTTTCAATCCTCTTGTGCATTTAGATGTCATTTAATTTTTTTCTAGGGCATAGGATTTGAATCATACCAAAAATCCAAAGGGGGGGTATACAGAAGAATATTTACCAATATGGAGGTCAAAGAGTTAATTTCAGATGCTACAAGGTATCAGTGCCACATACAACGGGATGTGGAAATTTTTGCTGATTTATTGCAGCCTTTTCTGCCAAGGTGTGCTTCTCCCCACCCCCCACCCCTGTAATCTAATCAGAAAGCCAATTTACATTTATGTGGGATTTTTATTATCATCCTATTATTTTTAAAGCATGGTATTCTGCAGGCTACAAAGACGGGAGAAGTGCTTGTTATTAAGAGAGCAAGCCCATTTGTAAGATAGCAGAGGAAACAAAAGCTATGTGACAAAGGCTGAGAGGCTGGTGTTTACTGTAAACTCAGACTGAGTCAACAGAATGATAAGATGCCAAGAAAGTTAATGTGATCTTGTGCTGCATTCCTAAGTGGCTAGTATTTAAAATAAGGGGCAGGCTGGCCGTGCTCTCTTCTGCCAGGGTCAGACCACACCTGGAATACTGCATTCTGTTTTGAGCTTTGCTATTGAGAGTAATTAAACAAATAAACCCCAAATTCGAAATCCAAAGCAGGCTGTGGCTACTCTGCCTAGTAAAGGTGAGGGAAAGGGAGAATGGTCACCGTCAGTTGGAGGTAGAATCTTCATCATGTTCTTTCTGTCTTGGAAAGCAGTGTGGGGGCAGAAGTAGGGAGGAATTAAAGAGATTGTGCCTTTTCCCAGAAGGAGAGAGCACCCCCCCCCCCCCCCAGTCGAATGTGTAAGTGGAGCCTGCTTAGAAGGAGGCTGGGAGAAGGAGCGGAAATAGTTTTTGCTCAAGCCCCTGTCCTGGAAGTCTTCCCTGATTTTCTGATCTTAGAGTATCTCCCCTCATTCCATCCCCTACTAGCTTTCTTTTTCTTCCTCTCAACAGTAATTGACAACATGGTGTGTTCTCTATTTCCTCTTGGTCTCCTCCACTGGTCTGGGACTTGCTTATTGCATTCATTGCACTGTTTTTTCCTGGACCTGTATTTGACACAGAGTAAGTTCTCAGTATTTATTGAAAAAAGAATAAAGAGCAGATGGGAACAATGTTTTTTCTCTCTCCGAATCAGGAGAGAGGTGAGAAGAGAAGGAGAGGGATGAGGTAAAGAGCACAAAGGACTGTGTGAATCTCTCTGTGTAAATCAAGGAAACATGATGGGTCCCATGTGGACGCTTTTGTCAGGAGGAGGATCAAGGAACAGTCCCAATATGGACAGCCAAGTACAAGGATACAGAAAAAGTATGGATCAGAGCCAGAGGTGACTGGAGATTATTAAAACCTTCAAGAACTGCAGCATGGTGACAGCAACAATGTCTTATGGACGTGGAGGCTATTGTAGCTGGATCTAACAGGGCATTGGGGCTGTGGTTGACATCTGGACAGCTAGAATGTGCCATGAAGACAATGGTTGCCATATTCAGAAGACTCAGAACTGCATTGTAGGGATGAGGAGAAGGAGGAAAAGGGACATTTAGCCCAGATGGAGTAGACTTGCCACTAAGTACTGAAGAGCTGTTTTGTGTAAGAGAGATTAGAATTGTCCTCTGTGTTTGCAAGAATTAGGACTAAGAAATAGGGGAGTATATTACCAGGAGACAGCCTTCAGATCAAAGAAATAAGACCTTTTGAAGGTCTTATGAACCTAATGAAGGACCCGTGACTCTGGTTGACATCTGGACAGCTGGAGCTGGTGCCAAGATGCTGATCGGCACACTAAAGAGATTCAAACCACAGAGTTAGACATGTGAGCTTAATAGGGCGCCTGGTGGCTAAGTTGGTTAAGCACCAACTTCAGCTCAGGTCATGATCTCATGGTTCGTGAGTTTGAACTCTGCATCGGGCTCTGTGCTGACAGCTCAGAGCCTGGAGCCTGCTTCAGATTCTGTGTCTCCCTCTCTCTCTGCCCTTCGCCTGTTCATGTTTTGTCTCTCTATGTCTCAAAAATAAATAAACATTAAAAGAAAAAAGAAAAAAGAAAAAAAAAGAAATGTGAGCTGTATGTTGAGAGGTCAAAGCAAAGAAACAGGTCATCAACATACAGATTAAAGTCATGGGAACAGATGGACACAGAGAGATATTTGTTAAGTGAAAGATGAAGAAGGATTAACATTTGGGGGATATAGATGCATGTAAAGGGGGTAAATATCAGCAAAGGGAAATATTTTGACAAGAAAGAAAGAGAAAATATTCCCAGGGACGTGGAAGATAGCCCACAGGAGGGTTCCAGGAGGCGGCAATGGGATTAGGTTGATTAGAGTATCAGTTACTAGAATACAGTAAGTGAAGATAGAAAACGGGTCATCGGATTGGGTTGCAGGTGATCATGAGAGGAGCTTCTATAGAGGTAGGGACTGCACAAACTTCAGAGGGTTGAGTGATAAGTGGGAGGTGAGGCAGGGTGAACAAACAGAGGACACTTTCAACAATGCCTGACCGCTGGGTAAATACAGAGCTCAATAGCTCTTGTCTCCTTTTGTTATTGATTGGACTTCTTGCTGACCCTGGCAAAGCTATATTCAACGTTTATATAACATCAAATAATTTAATGTTTCCCCACATTCACAGAATTGGGAGTATTATTTCACTTGGCTTTATATTCAGACAAAATATCCAATTGATGAATGCATTTTTACTATTCACTTGTTAATTTGTCACATTTTAGGCATTTACATGGTCCATCTCTATCCCATTTTCCTATCTTTTTGTAAATTATACCTCAAGTTGTTTTAAGAATTAAAAACAAGTCTAAAGACCTTGTTGTGTGTCTTCGGCTCAAAGTAAGTATTGTGAAAACAGATCTTTGCCACTTGGTCTATTTCTTCTGCCTCCTTGGTTACCAGGCACGATTGCTCACTGGTAGGAAAGTATTTGTGTTGTGACACTTTACTGTTAATAAACACTAGAATCACCTTCCCATTTAAACATTGCTTCCTTTATTCTCTCTCTATGCCCAAATGTGAGAATCATGTCTGTGCCTTCTTCCAGAAGGCAAGCTACCTTTGGCCTGCCCTCACCCTTGATCTGTGATTTCTAATTGGATTCCATAAGGGGTTCTGTTTTTACACAATTTATTGACCCTTTGACAGGAATTTGGGCTAGCATCATTTGACAGAATTGATGGTTTTGTTTTTTGGTTTTTTTTTTTTTTGCAATCTGACAGCTGTTTGGATTTCAGGGTCGATAGCAGAGAACAGTGTTCCTATGACCTTTGAGAGCCACGGTTTTCTTTTGCTTTGAGGACTAGACACAAGATATTTGAAAGAACTGTCCAAAATGGCTTTGACAATGGGAGAAAGTTAAAAAAGTTAAGATAAGCTTTATATTAATAATGTAAAATTTCTCTCAAAGAGAATTGAGGATGAGAAACACATCTAATGAATTGTATATGCATTGATATCCTATAATTTGCAATGAAGGGCATCAGTTGGAGCTACAAGTAGAACTTTTAAATTTTGGCTCAATTAATGAGAATATGGGGTCATCAAAATTAATTATAGACTTATATGATTTGGTGAAACTGTGAAATTGTTCGATCTCATAGATCGAAAATTGTTGATACCCCAACGGAATGTGGGTCAACTGTATATGGAGAGGGACACAGAGAGATGGAGACAGAGGGAGAGAGAGAGAGACATAGCTTATTCTCTCAAAATGCAAGTATTTGACAACAGAACTTTGATAACAAAATATGTGTGGGGCTCCTGGGTGGCTCAGTTGGTTGAGCATCCAACTCTTGATTTTGGCTTAGGTCATGATCCCATGGTCATGGGATCGAACCCTTTGTTGGGCTCTGTGCTGAGCGTAGAGCCTGCTTGGGATCCTCTCTCTCTCTTCCTCTGTCCTCCCCCATGTGCTCTCTTTCTCTCTCTAAAGTAAAAAAAAAAAAGTTTTTAATTAAAAAAATAAATAAAATAAAAACAGAATAAGCTATTCCTATTGGTTGAATGATTGTATGCTATGAGTGAAACTAGTATTTATTGAGGACTTCCTATGGGTCAAAAATTTTAAATATTTTATTTAATCATGATATTTCTGTAGAGTAGGCTTTTTAAATCCCCATTCTGAGGATAAAGCTCAAAGAGAGGGAACAAGTATCATAAAGGAAATATTGAATGGGGCTTATCAATGCAGTATGCTCCCACCTAAGATTTACAGTCTCTCATGCATATTTTGGAAACTGAAGTGTAGATGGGACATTTGATAGAAGGGGAAAAAATATTAAAAATAAAATTACTCTTAAATGCCAAATGGTGCAGGAGGCTAATTTTAATGCCAGATAAGAGAATTTACGTTTTAAAAAGGCCAAAAAATGTTAGCATAGTCTTGACTTTAACTGCAGTTTTGGTTAAGAATAGCAGACTTTCTTATGCCATGGATTTCTCATTTGTGAACTGTTAGGATTAGGCTAAGATGATTTAAAAGACCCTTTCCACTCTGGATATGGCTCACTAAGTGCATCATGACACAGACCGATCTATTGAGGTAATAAAGCATGTGGAGCTAGAACACATTTCTCCAGATTTGGTGCCAGGACCACCCTCATCAGGCTCACGTGGGGCTTTCCTTAAAAAAAAAAAAAAAAAAAAAAGTATATATTATTCACTATATAATTAATGTCATTTTGAAAAATAGGCACAAAAATAAGGTAATGGGATAATTTGGCATATGCCACAAAACAAATGAAAAATTAAAAAAAAAAAACCTAATGTTTAGGATATTTGTCTTTTCCCGCAAAATTTTAATTCAAAATTTTGCCTTTATTTCCTCAAGGAATTGAGGTTACCTAGAACTAGTAAATACATTAATATGTTGTTTGTTATTAAATAATTATTTAACAAAAAATATATAGTGGGGGGTGCCTAGGTGTCTCAGTTGGTTAAGCGACCAACTCTTGAATTTGGCTCAGGTCATGATCTCACGATTTGTGAGATTGAGTCCTACATTTGGCACTGACAGTGCAAAGGCTACTAGGAATTCTCTCTCTCTCTCTCTCTCTCTGTGCCCCTCCCCCACTTATGCATGCACGCTCACTTGCTCTCTCTCAAAATAAATAAATCAACATTAAAATATCTAGCTATCTCAATATCTGGATAGATAGATTTATTGATTTCTGGTATCTAACTCAGACCTACTGTATGAGAATTTGTGGGGATAGAGTCAGGGAAGATTTTCACTATCTTTTTCCAAAAGCCTGGGGTTTAGTAAGTGTTGCATAAATGAGTATTCATATTGTAATATGAATACTACTGATAACTCTTAGCAGACACCTCACGTCTGAGAATCACTCAACCAGATGTGTGATATCAAGAAGACATGCATGTGTATTTGACACTGAACTCCCATCCCTCACTCGCTCAGACAATGGGAAGTGGATCATACCTTGATCTATTGCAGTGTATGGTAATGAGTTTGGAATCTATTCCAAGAGCCCTTATTTTGCTCCCTATGGATCACGCTGCTTGCCAGGGACCCTTGTGTGTCTGCCATTTCCTTATTTCACTGGGTCTCTGACATTAACCCTTTCCCTTGGGTGGCAAATCCCGTCCTTATTTTATAAATGCTCCTTCCCTCAGAATGGAGAACAAATGTAGGCAGTAAATGCCATTAGAGACCATTTCGTGGACCCTTCTGTAATTAGGGCCTCCGGGGATCTGTGGCCAGGAGAAACACTGATCTAGTTCAGACTCTTCGTTCGTTCATTTATTCGTTCATTCATTCTAAAGCTAAGCTAAATATATATTGAGTGCCTGCTATGAGAAAAGCACCATGCTAGACCCAGGAGAAAGAATAATTACAGTGTCAAGCCCATAATAGATAATGTAATCTTTTTATTTTTAATTTTCCAAAAAAATTTATTTGTTTGTTTATTTTTGAAGTACAGTTAACACCCGATGGTACATTTGTCTCCAGTGTCCAACTTAGTGATTCAGCATCTCTATGCCTTATGCTATGCTCACAAGTGTCACTATGATCTGTTACCACACAGCACTATTACAATACAATTGACTCTATTCCCTATCCGTACCTTTCATCCCTGTGACTTACTCATTCCCTGATTGGGACCCTGTATCTCTCATTTCCCTTCACTTATAAGCGACCATCCTCCAAGGTCTTCCCTCAGTATATCTTTTCCAATAGACATAACACCTCCATTTTCCCCCATCCTCCAACATTTTCTGTCAATATATCTTTTCCAATAGACATAACACCTATCTTCACCACATCTATAATGTCTTCAGCTGATAAATGAAGCCACTGTTCTTAATGTCTGGCCTAAATCAGGGGTTGCCTGATGAATGGAAGGCCCTCTTAAGATCTAACCCCTGACTTCCACTTTCTCCCTTTTCCCCTGCTTCCCTCTCTCTCTTTTAATATCCTAAAATGAAATGAAAAGTTCAGTGGAAAATGGTAAAGTTCAGATTTCATTAGCTTTTGATATCACTGTTCCTTGGGGAGAAAAATCACATTTTAGGGTGACCTTTTTAGTTAATTCACAGCTGGGAGAAAATTACCCCTAGTATCTCTTCTGTCTATAGGTAATTAGACTCTGCTGGTAAGCATGACCGTATGGGGTGGGTGGTGTTATGGGGGTGAACAGAGGCTAAACACGGGCTCTCATCCTTCCGACCTTCTGATCCCCAGAGGAATCCTTCTGATTCTCAGCTACAGAGACCAGTGGAAGGAGGTCAGGCAGTCACTGAAATACAGATGCAACACCCAGATTAGGCCTTACATAGTTTTGACTGGGCTTTTGGTAAATAGAGCCAAGAAGACCATTTCAGACAGCAGGTGCTGCATATGCAAAGACACTGAAATGTATGTGCCTATGCAGAGAAAATGGGCCAATTCGATCTGTTTAAGGGTCTGCTCCTGGATAGTTCTGTAGAGAGTTAAGCCACATTTCTTCTATAAGAACCCAGTCTCTCCTGATCAAGGGTTTTCCAGACACACCAGTATTAGCCACATAACGATTCTTCCAGACAGGCTAGGTCACAACTGACCTCATAGAGTGTTTTTATTAAAACAGTGTGGTCTCCAGTAATATCACTTATTTGTGCATTTCCCAGATGGAAAGGGTTCACCAAATTGATGGTGTCAGGTACAATTCCCATAAAGAGAAGATGAAAAGAGAGATCTGTGAGGTCATATCCAGTCTGTCTCTTAAGGATCAGGGCAGGAGGATTCCGTGATGTATTTATTTGCTAGCACTCTGTCCCGTGCAGACTTGCATGTTTACATTCATATAGCACCTTTCCTCAGAGGAAATGACTTCACTCGTGCAACAGCAAAAGGTCACTGGATATTTGAGTTTCACAGAGATGCAATAAAGTTCAGCTTGTCAGGAAGTTTGCACTGAGACTTAGTGAATGTTCCTCTGTGGGTTCCTGCTGACCTTCCCACTAGCCCGCTTGCCCCTGTACGATGCTCTGGGCTTTTCCCCATTTGCCTTTGCACCCTCCTCCCTCAACTCCACCCAGACAGCTCCTGGAGCTCCCCACCCCCTGCAGTGACCTTAATTATCACCTTGTCAAGTGCACACATTGAGTGCTTTTAATCTGTCCCCAGAAATCAATCCATCCTCTAGATGCATGTCTTTCCTTTAACCCCTTCCTTGAGTTCCTGCCTTGCTCTGGTGGTACATTTCCACCTTCAGGTTTGAAGGGACTCCAAAATAACCTATCCTCTCATTAGAGCCTCGTAAAAAGAGTCTTTGCAACCTGTCAGCTCTGAAAATGAATTTGGAAATGGTATTAGCTCTCTCTCTTTTTTTTTTCCGCTATAGCATTGCAAGGCCGTCTAAATCCGACTTGCCTCCTGCATGTCCTTTTCAAGTTTGCTCAGTGCTTTGAATATTTCCCTTCAAAGGGAGCGGCTGCTCTTTCCCTCCAGTGAAATCTCTCTTTATTATTTTCTGCTCTCATTGCTTTTGCTAAGTTCCTCGGCAAGCCTCTTCTTCCTTTCCTGGCATTTGCAACCCTTTCAATTTGGAATCACCCGAGAGTTTCCTTAGTGTGAGGTCTTCTTTCGCACGTTGGGCATGAATATAGATGATAATATGACCAAAGGTAACAACTATGCTTGCAGATTTCATTTGGTTACAGGGCCCTGCTTTTAAATCTTTCTGCATTGTTATAACGTGTAGAGCAAGCATGGCTTCCCTGCTGTAGAATTTAGGGGAGTCGCCTGGGATGGTGGGCGGAGTGCAGAATTTGGATGCAGGCAGCATCCAGGTTCAAGTCCTTGCTGTGCTGCTTACCACCCAAGATTTTGTATTAGCCGAATAGGTTACAAATGGCCACAAATTGGGTGGCTTCAAACAACAGAAATTTTTTCTCTTGCAGTTCTTGAGGCTCTAGGTCCTTGCCTTTTTTCCTAGTTTCTGAGAGTGTCAACAACCCTTGCCCTTCCTTGACTTGTAAACATATCACCCCAGTTTCTACCTTCTCCTACACATGCCTGTCTTCTCTGTGTCTTTGTGTCCTTTTTTTTTCTTAAGGACACTGGTCATTGGACTTAGGGTCCACCCCAAATCCAGTATAATATCGTCGCCAGGTCCTTAATTTAATTCCATCTGAAAGATACTATTTCCAAATAAGATTACATTTACAGGTACTGGGGGTTAGGACTTGGGCATATCTTTTTAGAGGACATATTCAACCCATTATAACCTTAGTCAAACTCTTCTGTCTCAGCCTGTTTTCTCATCTATTAAACAGAAATAACATTGCCAACCAGTAGAGTTTGTTGAGAGGAAATAAATCACAAAATATTTGGAAATAAATCATAACCCTTGGCATTATGGTTGGGCAGATAGTAAGTGATGAGTAAAATATTCATTCCCTTTTCCAAAATTCCAGTTACAGAGGGCTCCTGACTTATGATGGTTTGACTTAAAATGTTTTGACTCTAAAATGGTGTGAAAGCAGGGCGCCTGGGTGGCTCAGTCAATTAAGCATCCAGCTTTTGGTTTCTGCTTAGGTCATGATCTCACAGTTTTGTGAGTTCAAGCCCTGCATCGGGCTCTGGGCTGACAGTGAGGAGCCTGCTTGGGATTCTCTCTCTTTCCCTCTCTCTCTGCTCCTCTCCCACCTGCGCTGTCTGTCTCTCTCAAATAAATAAACTTAAAAAAAATTTTTTTAAATGGTATGAGAACGGTATACATTCAGTAGGAACTGTACTTAGAATTTCAAAATTTGATCTTTTTCTAGGCAGGTGATATGCAGTAAGATCCTTTCTGGATGCTAGACAGTGACAGCCAGCCATACGGTCATGAGGGTGAGTAACCGATACCCTGATGACCGTTCTGTACCCATTGCAACTATTCTGTTTCTCACTTTTGGCACAGTGTTCAATAAATTACGTGAGGTATTCAATGCTTTATTATAAAACAGGGTTTGTATTAGATGATTTTGCCCATGGGTAGGCTAATGTGAATGCTCTGAGCACATTAATTAAGGTAGGTGAGGCTAAGCCACGATGTTGGGTAGGTTAAGTGCATTAAATGCATTTTCGACTTAAGGTATTTCCAGCTTGTGATGAGTTTATTGGTACGTAACCTCATTGTAAGTTGACAATGATCTGTACTCCTCTGGTATGTCACTTTGGAAAATGGATGTGATCTTATTTTACAGACTGGAAAATTAATTTTCACAGATCTAGTGCCATATTACTATATAAAATGGGTAGATAAGTTTTCCTCTTAATAATTCATCTGGAAGACAAAGTTGGAAATTTGGGCAGGAAGGGATCCAGACAAAAGCCAGGCAGGTCTAATCCTTTCAGTCGATAAATATATATTGAGCACCTACCATGTCACTAAACACTGACTAAAAAAGACAAGAGCCCAGGTCTCATGGAAAGATAGATAATAAATAATAACAATAAATATGTAATATAATTTCAGGTAGCTATAAATAAAATAGAGAAAAATGAAACAGGAAAAAGATATGGAGCATGATGGAAAGCAGGGGGAAAGGGTGAGCTTTGAAAAAGTAACATTTAAGGCAAGTTCTGAATGAAGTGAAAGATCATCCCCTGCAAGAGGCCAGGGGATGCACATTCTCAGCAGAGAGAACAACAAATGCAAAGGTCCTGTGGAAGAAGGAGGAGAAACAGGACAGTCAGGATAGCTAAAACACTGGGTCATGGGGTTGAATTTGGAGGAGACAGGAGGTAGATCATGTAGAGCTCGGTAACCCAGGGTTGAGATTGGACCGACAGGTCTTACTCAGGTGCTGGGTAAGATCCAGTGACCAACAGAGCACTGTGTCCAAGGATGACAGTTACCACATTTTGCAGTCTGGAAAGGTAGCCAGCAATGTGGACCGAGTTGTCTAGGTTATACCAAACTTGGCCCTTTTCCAACTCTGGTCTCTCTCTGCTGGCATGTTCTTTGCCTACTGGCCAGACTATCCTCAAACCATGGGAATATCACTATCTCTGGATGCTTGTTCTTGCTCTCTTTCTATTTCATTCTATTCTATTTTGCTTTCTATTTTCATTATCTGATGGAAGTAGATGGTAATATTCCAAGACGCTTCTAGAAATCAACATATGCCAAAAGATGCGTTCAGTCTGTCAATTCCTTCAGTACAAATGACAAGATGGTGCTTTTATAAATAATTTCATAAAATTACAAATCCTGTTAAGTGAGTTTACTTATCCTGACAGCTGTTGCTATATGTTCACCTGAAGCTACACTCTGTTGTGCACTTTACCTAGAAGAGGCCCTAGTTAGATTTAATCTCATTTCAGTCTCATGTGCTACAGTGCTCAATTATTTAATAAAAAAAAATCTCACAGGATAAAAGCAAGCATGAAAAGATAAAACTGGAATTAGAGTCCTTTCTAGAAGAGAAAGAAAAGAGATTGCAAATGCTTGGGGAGAATGGGATAGAGTAAAAAAAATGCTGACCAGGGGTGCCTGGGTGGCATAGTCAGTTAAACGTCCAACTCTTGATCTCAGCTCAGGTTATGATCTCACTGTGAGTTCGAGCCCCACATTAGACTCTACACTGATGGTGTGGAGCCTGCTTGGGATTCTGTGTCTCCTTCTCTCTGTCCTTCCCCTCCTAGTGCTCTCTCTCTCTCTCTCTCTCTCTCTCTCCCTCCCTCCCTCAAAATAAATAAATAAACTTATAAAAATGCTCAACAGCCGCACGACAGGCCAGACATCTGTGAATAGTGTTGCCTTACTGTGGTGTAAAGAATTTTGCAAAATCCTGTCTCCTAAACTTCTCTGGGAAGACACTGACTGGTAAGTCTCCTCGTTCCTGCTATTGGAAATTCTCTCTGTATCAAGAGCGAGTCAAGCGAGAGTTTTATGTTCAAAGTATGAGCTTAATTTATGTTGATAGCTTCAATTTAACACAACAGCATATGACAACAATCAGCCCTTGATCAAGCTGTGGGACATGGGAGACGTTCAACATTTAGTAACATGTGTTGAGCACCTACAGGTGCACAGTTCCCTTGGTGGGTTTTGTACAGTGCTGTGGAGAGAAAGGTATGGCCTCTGCCCTATGGAGGAATTTGGTATTGATTCGGAGTCAGTTCCTCTGGTCTTCCCCTCTGTTCTTTCTGCTTCCTCTCTTGGATTTATTGTGGATTAACTGAGGCTAAAAAGGCTACACGTAAATCTCATGGGGGGCAGTGGAGGACCAGTGAGTATGTACTGAAGCCAAAAGCCCCTGGTGGTCCACTAACTCAGACAAGCAGCTCTCACTTCCTGTGCACTTGTCTCCTACAGTCTTTGTTTTACAAAGGGACGCTCTGCTGTGATGAACCAACCTGGCCACAGGGTGTCACAACTGCCCCAGAGACTCCTGACTCTCTCGGGAGAGGTCTAAAAGGTCAGACCCCAGCAACTTCTGCCTACATTGCTGAATGAGTCAGCCAAGCTGCTACAGAAATCACCCAGAATGTCACTGGTGCCAGGACTTGCCAGAATGCCTCCAAAATTGCACCTCCGACATTTTGAGGCTCCTTGTGTAGCAGGAAAGCAGGCAAGTGCTGGCTTGCCCCATGAGTCAGGTGAGGGGTGGGGATAGCCTAGACCAGCTCCATACTGGCTCCCTTGTAGGCCTTCAGTTAATCAGGCCCAGTGTGTCACTGGAGGGATTCACCTCATTTATGTGGGGAAGGATCTGGCAGAGATTCAAGAGACAGTGATTTTAATGCTGGCTCTGCTTCCTTCCCACTGGTGATCAAAGAACTGGGCCTTGGTTTCTTTACCTGTAAAATGAAAGCAAAGCTTCAACTCCAGTTTTATGATCTGTTATTTTGCTGGACATTTCAATTTTATTGTCTTATTTGGCTTTGGAAGCCTCCAAAGTAGGAAGAATCCATCCCCTTTACAGGCACAGAAACTGAGTTTCTGGAAGTCTGAAAAAAAATTCCACAGAAGAGATACTGCAATCCAGATCTGCCTGGATTAAGTGCATCATAATCAAGATGCGAATTTACAAACTACACACAAGACTCTCGTGAGTCCTGCGAATTGGGTTTAAGACCTGATGAGATAAAAGGCACAGAGAATGTATTTGAATTAGACTCTGTGAAAGGCAAATTCTGGATCTTTGGATGGAAGCTACATCTGATTTGTGAATCAAATGTAAAGAACAAAACAGGATCAGGGGCACCTGGGTGGCCCGATCATTAAGTGTCTGACTCTTGATTTTGACTCAGGTCGCAATCTCATGGTTTATGAGTTTGAGCCCCCCATGTCAGGCTTTGCCTGCTTGGGATTCTCTCTCTACCTCTCTCTCTCTGTGCTCCCCACCCTAAAAATAAATAAATAAATAAATAAATAAATAAATAAATAAATAAATAAATTTATTTTTTTAAAAAAAGAACAAAATAAAAAAAAAAAAAAAGAACAAAATAGGAATACACATCAAGGGAAAAATGGAAGGAGAAAGGAGAAACAGAAGAAGGAAAACAAATTTCAATTATATCTAATCAATATTTAATGAGTTTTTCCCTTGAGAAAGTTACTGGTTAGGGTCACAAAAGACACGTGACTCTCCAGGGCAAGTGATAATCTGGCCACACCAATATCTAAATGCAAAGGAGAATAACAAAGGACAGGGAAAGAACAAGCAAAGAACTCTTGGAAGACAAGGGGAAGGAAACCAACCACATACCATTGGTAGATCCCATGGCACTGCCCTAGTGCTATGGAGAAGGTGTTATTTCAATTGGATCTCAAAGAAAAGTGGGATGTCAACAAATATTAATACAAGGGATGAACTAACTGAACAAAAGAAATGCATGGACAGAAGTTAGAAAAAAGTTGCATTTGGAAACATTTTCTTGGTGGTCTGTCTTATTGAAGTGATGGAGACATAGGGGAGAAAGACCTGGAAAAGTTCATTTGGAATCCTGTTGTAGAGAATCTTCTTAAAAGACAGTTTTGAGGGGCGCCTGGGTGGCGCAGTCGGTTAAGCGTCCGACTTCAGCCAGGTCACGATCTCGCGGTCCGTGAGTTCGAGCCCCGCGTCAGGCTCTGGGCTGATGGCTCGGAGCCTGGAGCCTGTTTCCGATTCTGTGTCTCCCTCTCTCTCTGCCCCTCCCCCGTTCATGCTCTGTCTCTCTCTGTCCCAAAAATAAAATTAAAAAAAAAAAAAAAAAAAAAAAGACAGTTTTGAACTTGATGGACAAGGAGGGACCAATAAGAGTTTTGAGGCAAGCTATTGATATCATTTTTATAAAGACGCCTTTGTCTATTGTATTGTGTTGGATGGGTTCTAGAGACAGATGGGAAACCCAGATAAGTAGTTAGTGAAACAGCCTTCATAAGAGATAATGAAGTCTCGAACTAACCTGGTCACAGTGGGAATGAAAACCAGGAGCTGCTAGAGACACCACAGCATGTACTTGAGGACTTGGCATCTGATTAATTTAGGGCTTGGAGTATCACAATAGCTGAGGTTTTGAACCTCCATGGAAAATGACGGTGGGCACTTTTGAGTCAAGGCAGAAAAATCAGGAGGTTGGGAAGCTTTGGCAAAATTAATGGGAGGAGGTATATCAAGAGAAAAGAAGATGGATATAAGTGAAATACAAAGGATGTCTTATCCTATGATGGAATGAATGTGAGAAAGTAAAGCCAATGGAAAAACAGAGTAACCACCAGCTGAGGGACAGAGTTACAGAAGAAGAGAATCCTAAAAAAAGAAGCAAGGTCAGTAGTGTCAGATGCCTCAGGGATTAAGGAGGACTGGGGGTACTCAGGAGAAGAGCACCATTGGCCTTTTGAGTGGTGCTTGGCATGACTGTCATTTTCTCTGAACCCAGAAGTTCTGTCTATCGGTGCCTTTGTACACATGGCATCCAACCCAGCATCCCACCCACCAAATGTGCTCAGTGCATGTTTGCTGAATGGAGAAAGGAAAACACACGAACAGTGCTGTTTAGAAAGCTGTAGGCATGGAAACCAAGTTGTTAAAGAGGGAGTGGCTTCTGAGCAGAAGCAGGCAGTGAACACCCTCTGTCTCTCTGAATGGTTCTGAAGGGCAAGACAGAATGGAGCTCTGGACCAGTGTAGTCCTTCCACACTTGAGGCTTGTCATGTGGGCTGCTGGGTTTCTGGTTCAATAGGCCTGGGATGAGGCCCCCTGAATTTTCACTCCAAGTTCCTAGATGCTGCTGATGCTGCTGGTCTAGTGAAGCACTGGGCTAATGAAAAGTTCCCTGGATATTCAGTTAGACAACCTAGATGGAATCCCAACCCTTTCTCTTATTTGCTGTCTGACTTCAGACATCTCTCTGTGCCTATCTCCTTGTATGCAAGACGAGGATCTTATCTATACCCAGGGGTTGTGTCTACCATACAGTACATACCTAAAACACAGTGGCTGAACTCAAATTAAAAAAAAAAAAAATTAATAAGACAGGGAATGGTTGAGCTTGGAAAGGTAGCATAGAGGAGGAAAATATTTTTATTTTGCTTATTTAAGAAATGGGGAGATCTGTGCCTGTTTGGGAACAACAGATGTGGTCTGAATCAGCTGATCTCTGTGAAATAGCGTATGATTTCGGAGCTGGCTGTGTGAGCAGGATACATGAGCCTGAAGGCAAGCTTTATCATCTTCCTTGGACAGAGTTAAGCGTAGCACCCAAACCACACACGTTTAGAAGGGGAAGAATAAAATGAAGCACCCTTTGAATCATACATAGATGCGAAATTTGCTTTCAATAAAAATGGAGATGAGGCTGGAGCCAGATAGCCATCAGCTTGGTCCAAGGTACAAAGGTTTAATTTTTTATGTTCGCATTTAGTCATTTTTATGATACCGGCTTCCCAGCTCATTTCTGAATAAATCCAGGCTGCATTGAAACAAATGCCAAAGAAACAGAAAAACCCCTCTCAGAATTTCCCGTCCATATTTATAGTGAGTTGACAGATATTGTATTTCCTTCATTTCAGGCTCTAATCAATTCATGGCTAAAAGGGAAAAAAAAAAAAGGAGAGAGAGAGAGAAAAGAAAATAGATGAACAATTTGTATAGGGCTTCTGGTCATTACCCTTCTGTTATAAGTCTTATTAGCAGAACAAATTAACATTACATTAATAAATATAAGCAGAGAGGATGCAGTCACCAATGCAGATGCCTACTGCAGTTACAGATACATTTGCTTTCTAAATCCGCCATCTTTAATTTTTCAATTTAGTACTTTGAAGATGTTAGAAGTTTCTCTTCCTCCTTCTATGTTGTCAGGATGTGGGTCATAGGGTGAGAGGAAGTAGCTCTATGTCTATGCAGCTTCTTTTATGTATAAGGAATGAACGTGCCTCGCTTGTGTGCTTTGGGCACTACGAATCCAGATCCTTTATATCCTTGTTACCCTCTTGGCTGTTGGTGGGACTGTGTCCCAAGCACTGACAAAGAAAACCAGCCTGTTCCATGATAGTATATGGAACTCAGCTCTGATGGATCTTGTCACTGAACTACCAGGGACTTCTGAGCAACACTGCCATCAACAGTGGATTAAAATGAGGATTTAGCAAAGCAATGGCTCTCTGGACTCCACCCCAGACTTAGAGGAGGGGACTTAGGGACAATGGTGCCCAGGTGATAGAGAGGTCCACTGTGTTTCTCAAACATTAATCTGCATACGGACCACCTAGGGTTTTAGTAAGAAACATATCTGATTTCAGAAGCTCTCACAAATGCAGATGCTGGTGGTCCATGAACCATACTTTGAGTCACGCTGAAATTCCCTTCTCTTGCCCTGGCCAGTGATGAGTTTCAGCTTCCTCAGTGTAACTCTGTCATCTGTGATAAGAGCAACCTGAGCTTTGCTTATAGAGCTCCAGAGAACCACACAGCTTTTCTTTCAGAGCAAAAGAAAATTAATCAGTAGGATTGAAATCATACAGGGAAAACCTCTTGATTTTTTCCGCAAGATATAGAGGCAAGTGAGAGCATGAAGTAATAAGATTGTGCAGTGATAACAGTGGAGTTAGCTTGTTTATTCTAGCCCTAGTTATTAATTTTCAGGAATGGCTTTCTCATGTCACAGGTTCCTAAGAAGAAGCAGGGGGAAACCTGGATTTGGGGAGAAGAAAAGGAGTCACATTTACTGAGCACTCTTTGTGCTCTGCTTAACAAACATTTCAGGTTTTAATCTTAGCAACAGCTTTGACAGGTTGGTAATATCATATATCAAAGATAAAGGAATTCAGTGGGGCTTAGAGAGATCTGGAGAGATTCAGTAACTTGCTGAGAGCTAAGTTTACTAGGAAGACCTAAGCCCGTGTTCCTCTATTTAGAAAAAATGCTGTTTCTGACTTCGAGACCTGTAGTTTAAGTTAAGTCCTACTAGTATCTTTTATTGATCTCTTTGTATCATTTCCCATGAGCTATGTATGGCAGCCTGAGTACCAGATTCTCCTGGAAGGATAAGCGCATGTCCCTCATGAGATGATGGAATGTTTCCTGGTGTCACAGGGATCCCCAGGGAGATGTAGAAAAAGTTTGTTGGGGTGGCCAGAGGGTCCAGCGGTCTCTTCCAGCACCCCCCAGGCCCTGGATCTTTTTCTTGTCTGAGCTGCTGCCCTTCTACAGAGCTGGCTGCCTCCTTCCACTGTCCCTGCCTCCACCCCATGTTACTCCTTTTTTTGCTGAGGATTTCTGGAAACTAGCAGTCTGCCCTTGTTCCCATGGGGTTCCCTGCTCTTCTAGTGGTTTTGAATGTTCATCGGGTTTTGAATTACATAGTTGCTACTCATGATTGAGGGAGGAACTTGTGTGTACCACACAATCCATTCAAAGCATCAGATCTCGCTCCTGGAAGTCAAGATTCTTAATGTCCTTTCTCACAACCAGGGCAGACACCAAAGCTCATCATATTTGTCTGCACAAGGGCTGCCTCAACTAGCCTGTGATATTCTTTAGTTGGGGTCACCTAGAAGTAAAGGAATGTGAACAAGTATGACTTACCACTGCTTTTATATGAATGCGTGGAATATATTAGGGGCGTCCTCCGTCAGCATCATTTTGTTTTCACAGTTAATTTGCAAACAAGATTTTGCTAATGCTATTGCTGATTTCTTTCTTATCCTGTCATTGGCGGAAATTGTTTTGCTTCAAACGAACCAAGATTAGCTCACTTGCATTGTTCAATTATTAACCAATAAGTGCCTCCCAAAATCCAAAAGCCCTATGTGAAGACAAAATGGATAAGAACTTTCTAGATTTGGTGGACAATGGGAAACTTAACAGTAGGTACACATAACCAAGTCTTCATGTGATAAGTTAAAATCTACACAGACACATGGTAGTGGAAATTGAGAGCAATAAAGACAAAGAAAATATCTTTTTTTTTTTTGCAAACAATATTCACTAATCCATTTATTCAAAAATTTGTATTGGATGCTTACTATAGACAGAAGCTGTTCTAAGCGTCAGGATTTTTTTTTTCCAGATACATTCTTTATTATAATACAACAACTAAAAGTTTGTACTTTACTTTTTTAAAATTTATTTTGTTTAATTTTAACTTGTTTTATTTTTTTTAATTTACATCCAAATTAGCATATAGTGCAACAATGATTTCAGGAGTAGATTACTTAATGCCCCTTACCCATTTAGCCCATACCCCCTCCCACAACCCCTCCCATAGCCCTCGGTTTGTTCTCCATATTTATGAGTCTCTTCTGCTTTGTCCCCCTCCCTGTTTTTATATTATTTTTGTTTCCCTTCCTTTATGTTCATCTGTTTTGTCTCTTAAAGTCCTCATATGAGTGAAGTCATATGATTTTTGTCTTTCTCTGACTGACTAATGTCACTTAGCATAATACCCTCCAGTTCCATCCATGTAGTTACAAATGGCAAGATTTCATTCTTTTTGATTGCCAAGTAATACTCCATTGTATGTATGTGTGTGTGTGTGTATACATATATATATATACCACATCTTCTTTATCCATTCATCCATCAATGGACATCTGGGCTCTTTCCATACTTTGGCTATTGTTGATAGTGTTGCTATAAACATGGGGGTGCATGTGTCGCTTCGAAACAGCACACCTGTATCCCGTGGATAAATGCCTAGTAGTGCAATTGCCAGGCAGTAGGGTAGTTCTATTTTTAGTTTTTTGAGGAACCTCCATACTGTTTTCCAGAGTGGCTGCTCCAGTTTGCATTCCCACTAACAATGCAAAAGAGATACTCTTTCTCCACATCCTCGCCAACATCTGTTGTTGTTTGAGTTGTTAATGTTAGCCATTCTGACAGGTATGAGGTGGTATCTCATTGTGGTTTTGATTTGTACTTCCCTGATGATGAGTGATGTTGAGCATTTTCATGTGTCAGTTGGCCATCTGGATTCTTCTTTGGAGAAATGTCTATTCATGTCTTTTGCCCATTTCTTCACTGGATTATTTGTTTTTTGGGTGTTGAGTTTGATAAGTTCTTTATAGATTTTGGATACTAACCCTTATCTTATATGTCATTTGCAAATATCTTCTCCCATTCTGTCGGTTGCCTTTTAGTTTTGCTGATTGTTTCCTTCGCTGTGCAGAAGTTTTTATTTTGATGAGGTCCCAGTAGTTTAGGTAATGAGAGTATTCCAAACTTAGATAGTGGTAAGGGTTGTGTACAACTCTGTGAATAAACTAAAACAACTTGCTTGTACACTTTAAAGGGTGAATGTTATGATAGGTGAATTATATCTCAATAGAACTGTTTTTTAAAAAAAGAAAAAGAAGAAAAACTGCATTTTAACACCTTTGTTATTTTTTTTTTTTAATTTAAGTTCTCGTTAGTTAACATAGAGTGCCATATTGGTTTCAGGAGTAGAATTCAGTGATTCATCACTTACATATAACACCCAGTGCTCATCACAAGTGCCCTGTAGCCCATCTCCCACCCACCTCCCTCCATCAAACCTGTTTGTTCTCTATCCTTAAGATTCTCCTGTGGTTTCTTTTCAGCTATCCTTGTCACCTCCCTGACCTTCCCATATATTCATCTGTTTTGTTTCTTAAATTCCACATATGAGTGAAATCACGTGGTATTTGTCTTTCTCTGTCTGACTTCTTTCGCTTAGCATAATATGCTCTAGTTCCATCCATGACGTAAATGGCAAGATTTCATTCTGTCTGATGGCTAAGTAACATTCCATTGTGTGTGTGCGTGTGTGTGTATCACATCTTCTTTATCCATTCATCTGTTGATGGACATGCGGGCTCTCTCCATAGTTTGGCTGTATATAGAGAACCTATATATTAATGCTACTATAAACATTGGGGTTCATGTACCCCTTCAAATCTGTACTTTTATATCCCTTGGGTAAGTACTTACTAGTAACAATTGCTGAATTGTTGGGTAATTCTATTTTTAGTTTCTTAAGGAAACTCCGTACTGTTCTGCAGAGTGGCTGCACCAGTTTTCACTTCCACCAACAGTGCAAGAGGGTTCCCCTTTCTCTACATCCTCACCAACACCTGTTGGTTTTTTGTGTTGTTAATTTTAGCCATTCTGACAGTGAACACCACTGGTTTAGATAAACTCACACAAACTGGCTGAAGCCAGTGTCACTGAGAAAACCATGGGTATAAAAATGTTCAATTTCATGTACATTAAGTTGCCCTATCCTCCCCCCCTTAAATGGCACAATCCTCACATGATGGTTTTCTCTAAATTATCCTCATATGCATTGGTTTCACAAGAGATGGCATGTTCCATTAGCACATGCTGTATAAACTAATAAAATTGTTTTGTGAATTAGAAGAAAAACCATTTTATTAAGTTTATAATATCTTAAGAGCTGTGAAGAAGAGAGAGGATATGTGCTTCTATTTAAGCCTAAAAACTCTAGAGTTTTCATTCATAACTTCATTTCTTGCCCTGTTTTTGGATGACAGGGGATGTGGACTTTGTTTGTTTCTCATTTCTGAGTCATTATCAAAGGCAAAGTACTACTGCTTGAATTGTTACTCAGGTTGCCGTGGAGGTGACTTAGAGAAGAAGCAGGTAGATGGTACTGGGTGAAGGCTAATATAAGAGGTCCAGCCTACTATTTGCTGTTCTCGCCAAAGCAGTCATTTAAGGACCCAGCTGTGTTTGACAGTTAACCCTGAGTTCTTGGTCAGAGAAAAGTAGCTTGGTGCTGGGTGTGAACCCAGCTTTTGTGGGGACTTCAACTGAATTTGGGGAGTCCTTTTAAAAAATTTAAAAATAGCTGCTGAAGTGAATATCTGTTGAGAGTGACAAGGGATATAACAAATCACACAGGCAACAATGGCATCAGATCTCACCAACACAAAAATAACTCATCCCAAGTATTGTATCCCCTCTCCTTCCCTCCTGCTGGTGCCAGGAGCTATAGGATGGATGTGGAATACAATAGAACGATTCCCGGCCCTGACTTATTTGTGACATTGCTGGCTGGGTCAGCCCAGCTGGAAGTGGGGGAATTATTGGAAGGTCCTTCTACACCAGGATGATAGCAATGACTTAACTACACATGGGATTCACTATGAACCTCATAGATGGATACCACGAACCAGAAGCTAGGTGTACCTCATTCTGCAGCAACCAACACAGATGCTTATTGAAGTTGCAGATACATTGCTACCATTTGCTTGCAAAATCCAACATCTTTAACTTCTCAATTTAGTTCATTGTAGATACTAGAAATTTCTCTTTATATGGGATCCTCCTGTGTGGTCCTCCTTCTACTTCTCCTGAGTGTGATGCCCCAAATGCCATGGCATCACCTACCATACCACATAACAGGAAATGTGATGGAGGGGAATGGGAAAGTAGCAATATCAGAGAAGAGGGAGAGGCATTGTTACCTCATCGTTATTGAAATACTCGCTTATGGGGCACCTGGGTAGCTCAGTTAGTTAAGTGTCTGACTTTGCCTCAGGGCGTGATCTCAGGGTTCATGGATTCAAGCCTCGCATTGGCCTCTACAATGACTATGTAGAACCTGCTTGGGATTCTCTCTTTCTCTCCTTCTTTCTCTGCCCCTCCCCCACTTGTGCGCACGTGCGCGTGCTCTATCTCTCTATCTCAAAAATAAATAAATAAAACTTAAAAGAAGAACTACTCATGCAAATTTTATAATAATAGGGCCCTGGAAGGCATCTGTTAGTAAGGGATCCTGAAGTGTCAGCTTCTTCAGCTTCATGGTAAGTATGTCTTCACTGTCCCCTTTCTTCAGAGACATTTTATAGATGTCCATTCAAATAAACCTGTTTTCCCCACTTCATCCGGGTAATTTTATAGGCATAAAGAGTTTATGGGACATTTTGAAATATTCCAGTTTAATATAGAGAGAATACCGAAGAAGAGACAGCTGAGAAATTTTTCTTTAATTTATAAATACATATTTTCCTAGTATTCCCCCACTGAAAAAATTCTGATACTAGAAGTGCAAACTTCTTTTCCACTCATAAAGTACATTAAAAACAAAAACAAAAACAAACCCTTTGGAATATCTTCACTGCGGGAGTATATTAGATTACTGAGTCACTGTGAATCAGAAATTTTAAATCTTATCATAGTGGCTTACTGCATCCCATGGAACCATCACTGCTATATATCTAGAAAGTCAGGAAAAGATCACATTCTTTAATATATTTAACCAAAACACCATGAAACCATCTCTAAAGACTCATAAGACACAATTAAGTTGTCTTATCCATTCAATACATATTTATTAGTGCCAATTACATGTAGGGCTCTGTGTTGGACCTAAGGTAGATTTAGAGATTTATAAGACACAGACCTTGTCCTCAAGGAGCTCATAAATTTTTTAGACAGAATAAGGCATGTACACAAGTAACTATAATAAAAATGCTTGGTAACAGGTAGATAAAAAGAACTGTAAAATTCAGAAGAGGGAGAGAATCATCCAGTCACTTATTAGAAGATAGGGAGAGTTGAACAAAATATGTTTGGTCCCTGCCCTCACAGAGTTTGTAATCTAGTGAGGAAGACACGCATTAAATAACACGGTCATGAATATATCTTTGTAAATTGTGATGTGTTATAAAAAATAGATTTTGAGATACAATTAGAAAGGGCCCTGATTACGATTGGAGGGCCACAAGGTCTGAGAAGGTGACGTGTCAGGGAAGGCTGAGTACTGAGTGTGTGTGACTTAAGTGGATGGGCTAGAATGTTCTAGGCAGAGCGATACAGAGGTGTGAAAGTTCTAAGGCTGGAGAGAGCGTGGTGGGTTTACAGAGCTGAAAAAGGTGAATGTGGTGAATTACAAGAGGGGTGAGTGTGACATGAGGTCGTTCACAGAGGAAGGGCAGAAGCTGAACCCTGAAGGAACTTACAGGCATGTTAACCATTCTGTGCTATGGGAATCCTTTGGAGATACAACAGATATTACTCTAGTATGATGTAGAGTATGGCTTGGAAACAAGTACACAAGGTTGCTGGAGTCATCCCGGGGAGATGATGGTGACGTGGACAAGGGCAGAGGCAACGGAAAAAAGCAATCCATTGGTGGTATAGGTAGAATTAAAAACAAAACAACAACAACAAGCACCTGGATGTGAGTTGTGTGGGGAGAGTAGAAGAGAAGAACTATTTCAGACTATTTATTTTCATATTAGAATCTTAATTCTGTGACAAGACTGTATGTAGGCTTTCTGAGGCTGTGGACATATTTTCTGCTTGATTCATGCTCCGTGCGGCATTAAGATTGTAGAAGGCAGTTAAGAAATACCGATTTGAAATGTGTTGTGCTGGGTTTCCTTAGCTGTAGCTCCTCAGGGTTCTCTCATTCTCTTTCTCTCTGCTCTGTGTTTCCTTCCTGATCAGAACCTTGAAGGAAGAACAGGAAAAAATATCTTCACACCTTAACCATCTCTTTCACCTTAGCATGGGCTAGAGATGCCCGACGGTTCCTGCTCTTTCCGTGCCCGTCCTGACAGGACCGTCAACATGGTAGCAGTTGGTAGCCCTGCAGAGATAAAAAACTGAGGGCAGCAGTCAGTATGGATTCTGTTTTGCAGAATTACCAGAGGCACGGGACTTGACAATGGCCTTATATGCATCTCGCACATTCTCATGCATACGTCACAGAAAGCGGTGTAGGGTCCGGCTCTTTTCAGGGATCATCAGAGGAAACGGTGCTCTGTTCTCACTGCCATCTGCATCTCCTGGCCTGTCTTGGAGTAGAAGGGCTGCAGTCCAGCTGTCATCATTTTGTTCCTCCGTCTTGTGGAGAGCAGCTCTGGGTAATGAGCTCTGAGGCCCAAGGGGCTGCTCTGGCAGGTACATTGAACTTAGTGGAAGCAGTATGTTCCTCCCCCTTGGAGACCCGTATCAGCCTTGCAAGGTGTTCTTCACATACCACGTCAGTGTCTAAACAATCTGAATGTGGAACTTGAATTAGGGAGAGGGTCAGGTTGATTTGGAGAAATGATGAGAAGCTTCTGAGAGGAAGAGCAAAATGAAAGACGAAGTAAATGCCAATTGGATCGGCCATCTTGCTGAGTCACAAAGTACCCAAAACTTAGAGGTCTAATAAAAACACCGAATGTTACCTCAGTGTTAGCATCAGAGTCTGGGCATGGCTTCACCGGGTCCTCTGCCTCAGGGGTCTCTCCATCACATGCAGTAAATGTGCCTGCTGGTCTGTAGTCATGATCAGCTCAGCCTGGTAAGGGGACACTTCCGAGCTCACACAGCGGTGGTTGGCAGGATTCAGTTCCTCACTGGCTGTTGGCTGGAGGCTGCCTTGCATTCCTCTCCGTGTGGGCCTCTTGCTGTGATGTTGCTGTTTCATCCACCTGTGTAAGAGAGAAGGCACTAGAGAGAGAACATGCAAGGTGGGACTCATGGCTGTTTGTAACCTAACCATAGAAAAGTCATCTTACTGCCCTTGCTGTACGCTGTTCACTAGAAGCAAGTCACTGGTTCTAACTCACACTCAAGAAGAGGGTATCACGCAAAGGCATGCATATAGGAGATGCAGGTCATTGAAGGTCATTGTAGAAGTCTGCCTACCCTGGTGACCTTGAATTAGATCTAGTTGCAAATATTAAAACTGTCATGGCACAGGGAAGGAAGAGAAGGAGTTTCTTTGGTTAAGTACCTGGAAGGTAATTCCATATATTCTACATAGAAAGGACTCCAAAGTGTTACTCTGATATTGAGCTCTGATTTAGGCTCAGATTTATGTGGTGGTCAGAGAAACAGTCTGGTGGCCAAAAGTGGTTTCTCATTGATTCAAGTTATTTACTACTGTTTCTCAAATATCATGGAGTACACACATCTACAGGACACCATCTCTCCTGAAAATCCCATTTTATGCCCCCACCCACTTAACTCATCCACTATACATATGGTTGCTCGAGAATTGCTATCTTTCTGTCTTCCCCCAAACAACTTCCCCGGTCTCTTGTTCTTTCTTTTCTCCCAGTTCTAGATTACAAAAGTCCAGAGAGGAAAACCTGGTGCAGCCCAGAAATGGTCCAACAATCGCTGAACCCTCTGTGGAGAGTGGAACGAACAGTTGTCTTTAGCAGGCGGGGGAGGGGAAAAGCTGGAACCCACATATACTATTATTTCTCATCACATAACATTCATTTGGGTGCAGGTTTTATCTCTCTAACCAGATTGCAAGCTCCTTGAAAGCATACTCTTATCTTCTGCTTTCTCATATTCCTCTGTACCAAGCACTGGGCTGAGATGGGATGGGCGGGTGCATCTGTGCTGGGCTGTGACATTTTTTTCCATCGGACTGAGTGATTAAAAGAGATAAGGTGCCTGAAAGTGCTATGTAAATTGTCACACTCTATATACATGTCACTGTAGTTATTGTTACTATCATCGCCAGCCTCCTCCTCCTCCTCTAGCACATCTTTTAGGCACTATCTGAAAAATAAGCCCTTTCCTGGATAGATGCTCTGTCGAGACGATTAGAATTTAAGCTCAGCAAAAGAAACGAATCCCTCCCAAAGATACATGGATGCATCCATCTTTTGCTTTAAAATTCAGGACTATAACTAGCATAGAATGGTGATATCATGTATTTTGTCATTCATGTTTCCTAATATATATTTTTGTCTGATTATGAAAGCAATCAAGTTTACTGTATAGAATTTAGACTTAAAATGAGAACACAACATAGAATCAACCACTGTTAACATTTCAGAATATGTATATGTATTTATATACTCACATATGTGTAATATATATACATGCTCACCTATGTGTGTGCATAATTATTTATATAGATTTTATGACTTGCTGAATTAGTCTATCATAAGCAATATACTGTATTATTAAATACACTTGAAAATATTATTTTATTGGTGACATAATATTCCATTCAAATATAAGTAATTACATGTTTCACTGGTTTTCTTCTTTGGAGATTTCAGTTTCTCCCTCTTCCCTGTTCATGAATAATGTTCCTTTAATATTTAACAAGAAGCTGTTGTCTACAATTGTAGTTGTTTCCTTTGGAGTCTGAAGAGTTGAATTACTAGGTCAATGCTATAACCTTTTAAGATGTTTTTGTAAATCTGGCAAAGCATACTTCTGGAAAGATTGCCAGGTTGCATTCTTCCAGGAGCCTAGAATATGGCCTCTCTTTTCACCCTCAAATGCATCAAATAACATCATTTTTTAAATTTCTGCTGATTTGATAGAAATATACTTGTGGGGCACCTGTGTGGCTCAGTTGGTTAAGGGTCTGACTTGATTTCAGCTCAGGTCATGATCTCACGGCTCTCTCTCTCCACAAGTCTCTCTCAAAATAAATAAATAAACTTCAAAAATGTACTTGCATTTTGTTTTAATTGCATTTTTTAATTATTGAGGTTGATTTTTTTTCACCATCTGATTTTTAGCCATTTGTGTTTACTTTTCTGTGAATGGTTTGTTCATGACTTTTGCTCATTTGACTTTGAATAGGTCTCAATGTTTTCCTTCTTAACTGATAAAGCCTCTTTAATAGCTTATTTTAAACTTTGGGGAATCATATTACAATCATCTTTCAAGCTGTTTGCTTTTAAGATTTTGTATATGATGTTTTTGGGATCTAAATAAATTAATTCCTGCTGTAGAGCTAGCGTACCATATTCAACTATTTTTCCAAAATTATTATTATTTTTTTTTTTTTAAATTTTTTCCCAACGTTTTTTATTTATTTTTGGGACAGAGAGAGACAGAGCATGAACGGGGGAGGGGCAGAGAGAGAGGGAGACACAGAATCGGAAACAGGCTCCAGGCTCCGAGCCATCAGCCCAGAGCCTGACGCGGGGCTCGAACTCACGGACCGCGAGATCGTGACCTGGCTGAAGTCGGACGCTTAACCGACTGCGCCACCCAGGCGCCCCTATTTTTCCAAAATTATTAAGCAGTGTCATTTATTTTTGTTTTAAAATATTTCTTATGCACATAAGAAGGTATAAAGTATATGCACAAAGAATGTGTAAAATATATGTGTACTGCGTAAAGAATGATGGTAAAATGAACACTCTCCTTTCCACCACTCGATTTAAGAAAAGGAAGCAAGCTGGGGTACCTGGGTGGCTCAGTTGGTTAAGCGTCCCACTTCAGCTGAGGTCATGATGTCACAGCTCATGGGTTCGAGCCTTGCGTCAGGCTTTGTGCTGATGGCTCAGAGCCTGGATCCTGCTTCAGATTCTGTGTCTCCCTCTCTCTCTGCTCCTCTCTCTCTCTCTCTCTCCCTCAAAAAAAAAAAAAAAAAAAAAAATCAGCATTAAAAAATTAAAATATAAGAAAAGGAAGCAGGCCAATACTTGCCCTCTCACCATGTGACCTACCTAATCACACTATACCCCAGTCCCCAAGGGAACCGCTCTCCTGACTTGTGGGAATCATTTTCTTCCTCTTTGTAACTTTGCAAATATGTGTGTGTTCCTGATCAATACACTGGTTTTTATTTCTCGTATCTGAACCTTATATAAACGTAACCACACTGTTTTTTTTTTTTTTTTTGTCATTCAATCCCTTCATTCAACAATATGTAGTTCTAAATTGCTCCCATTGATGCATGCCACTATGATTTTTGTTCTCTGCGGTATAGTGAATATGCCACTGTTTATCTATTCATTATACTCTTAATGGATCTTTGAATTGTTTTCCAGGGTTTTGTTGTGGTTGTTTCACAATTACAGACAATATTGCTTTGAACAATCTTGCACATGACATGTCTCCTGTTGCAAATTTGCCCAAACATCTCTAGGGACTCTAACGAGGAGCCTAACTGTTGAGTTATGAATATGTTCACTTGCGCTGGATAAACCCCAAAGTATACCCCTAAGGAGTTATCCTAGCTTTCTTTTCCCTCAGCTGTTGAAGAAGTACCCACTACTTTTCTTGGACCACACTTAGGATTTCTGACTTTTGAAGTTTGACTTCCAGGGTAGATATGAAATATGTGATTCTAAGTATAATGTCGCTCATTACTAAATGGGCTAAAGCACATTCCACATGTTTAGGGGGTTATTCATGTTTTGTTTTCTGAGAAATGTTCAAATCTTTTCTCATTTGTCTTTTTCTAATTGAATCATGGATACTATTTTTAGGTTAATTAACCTATTTTTAGGTTAATTTTTTGTCATTGTAAGTGTTGCAAATATATGCTTCTTATTTATGGCTTGACTTTTCACTCTACGATGTACTTTGATTGATAAAATGAAGTTCTTGATTTTTACATAGATGGGTGTGTCAATCTTTGCCTTTATGAGCTCTTCTTTGTGTGACTTTTAAAAGTCCTTTTTTACCTTCTGAAGGGAAAAGCTCTATTTCCTCGACACACTGGATACTACACTTTGATATCAGATGTGTGGGTGTTTTCCCCACACTGACCAACTCTCTGGCACCAGCTGAGTGTCCTACAATTCAGTTAAATTCTGAACTATCTACCTGTTAACATCAGACCCCACCGGTTAAGGGCTCAGTCCCACAAAACCTCTCCCACATCAGATGCCAATCACATGTTTGGACCTCCAGTATTTCTGACTGACTGGATATGAATCAGTGGTTCTTACAACCCCTTCTCCTTGCTAATTTGTTATGATGGATCACAGAACTCAGGGAAATACTTACTACATCTACTGGTTTGTCAAATAATAAAGCATATGATAAGAGATACAAATGAACAGTCAGATGAAGAGGTACCTAGAGCAAGGTCCAGAAGCGTCCTGCCCCCATTGAGTTGGGGGATGTCATCATCTGGGCATGTAGATGTGTTGTTCACCACTTAACTAAGAGATGTAACCAGAATTCAGTTTTTGTCTTTAAAATTATTGTCGTATTATTTCTGAACACTGTACTTATTGTCAGGAAATATTATATTAATGTATTGCTAAAATTAAACCACCTTTATAGTCCCTAGCATAAATCTTATGTAGCCATAGCGAATTATTCTTAGCATCATATTGAATTCTATTTGCTCATATTCTATGTAGGATTTTGTGTTCTACATTAGCAATTCCCTTTTGTTTTCTTCATTCAGTTTGATAATTATGAGTGTACTACCTTCACCAGAAGTGTTGAGTGGTTACCATCTTTTTGCCTGTGCTCTAGGAACATGACTTGACTTTTTATATTACAACAGGGAAACTAACTCATGCTGTTTTTATTTTATTTTTTTAAAAACATGTGTTCATGTGCTTATCTATCAGGATGGTACAGAAGTTGGGTGTGTTATGAGGATGCTTGATTCAGTGATCCTCTGACACCAGTAACTTGGTTCCTTTTCAGATCTCCATTCTGCCTATTGGGATGGCAGACTTTTCAGGCTGGCTCCCTGCCCAGGGGCAACATGGCTGCATCAATTTTGGGTATCACGGTTTCACAGTACATTGTTCAAAAGGAGAAAGAGGGCTGGCTTCTATAAGGTCTCATTAGATGGAGGTATCTTCTTTTGAGAAGTCAATAGAAAATCTGCTCATATGTTTCATTGTGTTGAATTGAGTCATCTGTACTTTCTGGCCGTAGAAATGCCATGAATTGATGGGCTTATGGATGGGTCACCTGATCCAATTATGATAATAAAGGAATTATTGCCTCAATTTATTAAAACAACTGGAGCCCCAGCCTAGAAATACTGGTGGGGATGCTTCCCAGGACTTTTGACAGTGAGGGAAGGATGGATAGGATGTTGGAGAAATAACCTCAGTGTTCACTAAAATGAGTCCTTTAATAATTGAAGGCATCTACCTTTAAAACCATTTAGGCTTCCAGTATGTTTTGGACGTATTTTTCCTGTTTTTCTGTTTATTGATCTATTTAGGTTTCCCATGACTTAGGAGTTTATTTTGTAATTTAAATCTGTTCTGAGGGTATCATCCATTATGTCCTGA
Source organism: Panthera onca (assembly GCF_046562875.1). Lineage (NCBI taxonomy): Eukaryota > Metazoa > Chordata > Mammalia > Carnivora > Felidae > Panthera > Panthera onca. The sequence continues at coordinate 8,730,649 of NC_138344.1, read as the reverse complement.
TTTTAAATATGTTAGCCTACATTTTGTATGGTGTTCTTATATTTTTATTTTCTTATGTGTCCCTGTATCTATTACCATATCCTTGATTTTCTTTGTGAATAATAATAATAGTATTGAGAGCTTACTTTGGGTTAGGTACTGTGAAAAGAGCTTTACATATCTTATTTCTACTTCATCTCTTTTGTTAATTAGATTTATAAGACTTACAATTTTTGGTTTTTACCTTTTTTTGAGAATAAGTTCTTTGATTACTTATATCTGCTAGTTCTCACATTTTTCAACAATTAATTTTTGCTGCATTTTATCATTTCCTCCTATTTTCCTTGAGGCTGATTTTCTATTCTTTTTCTAAATTATTGATAATTAAAAGATTATTATTTAATAACAAAGTATTAAGGACTGAATTTGTGTACGCTCATATTTATTATGCAGATTTATAATATTCACATTTAAGATGGTTTCTAAATAGTTTATTAGTAATTATGCTTTTAGTCTTTGACTTGGTAGGCTCCTAGAATAGCACCTTTCAATTTCTATGATTAGGGCTTTATAAAGTTATTTTTGAAATTTCTACCCTTGCCAAATCTTAAACAAATAATATTGGTCTACACAATATCTAATTTGGGGAACTCACTGCAAGTTTGTGTCCCAATGAACATATTTTTAAAAGACCATTCCTTTCAGGCTTAAAAAAATAATTTTTTAGTTTGTGCTATATACAATTTGACATATGTCTCTTTATATACTTTTGTTAATTATGTCCAATCATTGATATCCATATATATTTTTGACTGCTTTATCCATTATACAGTGAAAGGAAGGAATTAAAACAACTCCAGTTATATTTCTTTCAGTCTTAATTTTATTTTGACAAATAATCACTTCATTAAATAATTTATTTCCTAAATAATATATGAACACACATTTACATTATCAGCACCCGGCTCCAGAATTAGAATATTGATAGTTCAGCTTCATGGTTCCTTCCAGTCACTAAGCCCTATACATCACTGAGATTCTTAATTCTAACAGCAGAAATAAGTTCTGTGTGTTTTGTAATGTCTCATGTCTGGCATCTTTCACTCATCCCTGTATTTGTGAGATTTGTTCATATGTTTTGTGTGGAATATTCTATAAAACAATTGGCTTGAATACTAAGAAAATAAAATCCATATCACAAGACATCAGAAAAGCAAGCAAGCAAACTAAAAACTAAAGGATTATTCTAGATTAAAGGAGAATAATAAGCTACGGCAACCAAACGTATGATTGAATTGGATAAATTTGAATATGAACCATATATTAGTTAATATTATTTTATCAGTGTTAAGCTTTTTGAGTGTGAAATGGTCTTGTTATATAGAAGAATGTCTATTTATTCTTCAGAGATGGCATGATAATATATTTAGGAGTTAAATACAAATACTATAGGGTCTGCAAGGTCTAACTTTAAAATAGTTTAGTAAAGGGGCGCCTGGGTGGCTCAGTCGGTTAAGCAGCCGACTTCGGCTCAGGTCATGATCGCGCAGTCCGTGAGTTCGAGCCCCGCATCGGGCTCTGTGCTGACAGCTCAGAGCCTGGAGCCTGTTTCAGATTCTGTGTCTCCCTCTCTCTGACCCTCCCCCATTCATGCTCTGTCTCTCTCTGTCTCAAAAATAAATAAAAATTAAAAAAAAATTAAAAAAAAATAGTTCAGTAAAAGTAATATATACACACACGTGTGTGTGTGTGTGTGTGTAGAAATATAGCAAGGAAATGTGGTGGATATATTGGCGTACCCTATATTATTCTTTCAATGTTTCTGTGAAACTAAAAAAAAGAAAAAAGAAAAAAAAAGCATGCATTGTGATTTAATTCTAACTATTAGAATCTGAGAAGTAGATCTCCTGTTGTGATTCTATTTAACATGTTGGGAAACTGAGGCTCGGGGAAGTTTGGTAAACTGCCCAGAGTATTGCCACCATGGGGCTGTGGCCCGGGTCCTCTGGTCACCTTCTATGCTCTTTCTACAAAAGCCACAATGATATTGCTGACTGACAGTTCAGGAAGGTGAAAGTTAATCAGATATTCTAACCTTAGAAATGACGTCTAGAGGAATAAAGTGTTTGGTCCAAGGTCATGTGGCAAATAAGGATGTCAAAGCCTGCATTACAATCTTGGTTTTCTGATTTTTAGGTCTAAATTACTTTCACCACACCATCAAAAAATCTGAAAGTTTTTGCAAGAAGAATTCTGGGTCAGGAAACATTAGGCCAACAAAGTTAAAAACAAAACAAACAAAAATAAACCCTCAAATTTCGCAGCTCCCTTTTCAGGTTTATGTTTGACCGCGGATCACATTGTTTATTGGTTGAGTTGGGAACATTTTGTATAACTCCTCTGAATGTGTAATATCCTTTCTTTCTTTCCTTGGCTAGATTGGGAGTGAATCTTGACATGTAGCAGGATTTCTGGATGTTTATTTCCCTGTCTTACATCCGCACTTTGCTGAATCATTTACTTTTTCTCTTTGACTGAGTTTCTGTGCTGTCAGTGGAATATGCATCAGGGCAGAAGGGAATTATCACGGTGTCAAGCATTATGGGTAACTCCGTGTAAATGGTTCTGCTGAGAGCCATGCTGACTTGCCCGGTGGCAGTGAAAACTCCAGTCGGAAGGCTTCCTTATGTCTGGTTTTGTTCATTTCAGTTTAGTGGCTATTAGAGAGCTTTTTGGAAATAGGTATGTTGGACCCTTGACAGTCCTCTTGAACTTAAGAGCACTATCTGGTCTTGTTTATCCTCTTCTCCTAGAGAAGGTTTTGTTTTCAATTTCCTTATTTCCATTATCCACATCGTTCTGTTTGCTTTTCCTTGGCCCCCATCCTTCCCTGAGAGGAAAGGAATGTTTCTTCTGTTCCCTTCCCACACTTAGACTCTGAGCACTGAGTCTGGGTTAGTTGGTGTCTTCCTGCCTGTCTGCCTGCCTGCCTGCCTGCCTTCCTTCCTTCCTTCCTTCCTTCCTTTCTTCCTCCCTTCCTCCCTTCCTTCCTTCCTTCCTCCCTTCCTCCCTCCCTCCCTTCCTCCCTTCCTTTTTCCTCCCTTTCTCTTTTCTTTTCTTTCTTTTCTTTCTTTCTTTCTTTCTTTCTTTCTTTCTTTCTTTCTTTCTTTCTTTTCTTCCTTCCTTCCTTCCTTCCTTCCTCCCTTCCCTCCCTCCCTCCCTCCCTCCATTCCTTTTTCCTCTCTTTCTCTCTTTTCTTTCTTCCTTCCTTCCTTCCTTCCTTCCTTCCTTCCTTCTTTCCTTCCCCTTCCTTTCCCTTCCTTCCTTCCTTCCTTTTTCCCCTTCCTTCCCCTTCCTTCCTTCCTTCCTTCCTTCCTTCCTTCCTTCCTTCCTTCTTCCTCCCTTTCTCTCTCTCTCTGATGATGAAAGACTTTCCACAATAGTATACTCTGCCTCACTGAAGAGAGATTGCCTATAGAGTTCTATGCAATGTGATAGGAAAGGCTCTGGACTGGGAATCAGAGACTCATGATCTCAATTTTGCCATTAGTCAGTGCTATGACCCAAAATAGATCTTTGCCTCCTTGATATGTACCTGATAGATGGTGACAAATTAGGTTTTACTTGTTTGTTCCTAGAATAAAATATAAAAATACATTCCAAAATATGTATTTAAAAGGCCAAAGCTTAATTATCTAGGAGCAGTTGGATATTTTTGCTGCCTCACTTAAAAACCAAGCATCATAATGATCTCTTATACTGGTATGGCTTCTTATGTTGGAACACACAGCTTTGTTGCCTTCTCTGATGTGATCTTCTTCAGCTCATAGAAGCCAAAGTAGTCCTTTTAAAAGATAACAGCTCAAGGTCCATAAGTTGATTGATTTATCTAATATTAAGTCCAGTATTTATTTTATTTTTTAAAGTTTATTTTATTTATTTTGGGAGAGAGAGAGAGCAAAGGAGGGGCAGAGAGAAAGGAAGAGAGAGAGAATCCCAAGCAGGTTCCTCCACTGTGAGTGTAGAATCCGTTGTGGGGCTCGATCCCACAATCCATGAAATCATGACCTGAGCTGAAATCAAGAGTTGAAGGTTTAACTAACTGAGGTACACAGGTACCCATTCAGCCTAGTATTTAGAAGTAAAATTAGGAGTTTAAAAATCTTTTTTATAATGTTTTATTTTTATTTTTGAGAGACAGAGAAAGAGAAAGAGAGAGTATAAGTGGGGGAGGGACAGAGAGAGAGGGAGACACAGAATCTGAAGCAGGCTCTGACTTGTCAGTGCAGAGCCCGATGCAGAGCTCAAACTCACAAACTGTGACATCATGACCTGAGCCAAAGTTGGACACTTAACCGACTGAGCCACCCAGGTGCCCCATGAGTTTAAAAGTTAATTTTAGTAGGTCATTTTTTACCATATAGGTAACAGAATGATGCTTTAAAGTTCATTTGTAAAATAGGAAATATTTAAAAATATGAGAACAATTATAAAAACATTGTCCATTTCTCGTATTTGTTAATTTCCTATATATGTTGATCACCTACTATATGTCAACCATTGTTTTGAGGGCCAAGACTACATTTATGAACAAAACAAAGATAAATTTTTATTCTTATGCTGATAACATTATAATTTGTACAATTTTCAATATGCATTTTATATTATATATGTGAATATATGTATACATGTAATACTTGAATCATAGATTTTAGAAAGTGGTGAATACTATTAAAAAATTGATGCAGTGAGACTTCGGGATTACCTAGACTGGAGTGTAGGGGGATACCACTGAGAAGGTGACATTTGGGTGATGATTTAAAGGTATAAGAAAGTGAGCCATGCAGGTATGTGATGGAAGCATATTCCAGAAAGAAGAGTCAGTGCAATGGTGGGGGCATGTCAGCATTTCCAAGGAACAATAGGGTGGTCAGTGTGACTGGAACATTCTAAGCAATGAGTATAGAAGTAGGAAATAGTCATGGGGTTCACCAAGGACCACATCATGATATATGTATTAGGCTATGATAAAGACTTTAGTTTTTTTCTGAGAACAATGAGAAACCAGTGACATGATTTGACTTACACTCTTGCTGCTCTTTTGAGAATGATGTTTAGGATGTTGGAGGGAGGGTAGGAGGAAACGCAAGCAGAAAGACTAGTTGGGAGGCTATTGCCATTGTCCCAGTAAGAGCTAATGATGTCTTGTCCAGGGCTAGAACTGAAAGTGGTGAGAGTCATATTCTGTATATATATTAAAAATAGAGCCAATAGGATTTTGTGATGGACTGAATATGGTGGGTGAGGAAAAGAAGAATTGTGAAAGACTCCTAGAGGTTTTTTGTTTGTTTCTTTGTTTTTGCCTGAACCATTGGAAGAATGGAGTTGCCATCAGCTGAGATGAGGAAAACTGTGGACCTAACAGATTTGGAGCAGGTGGGGTCAATATAAACAATTCAATATAAACAGTTCTATAAGCATGTGGTTTAAAATTTCTATTAGCTGTCTAAGAAGCTGTGTAAACTAGGTAGTTAGATCATGAGCCAGGAGCTCTGAGGAGAGGTCTGGACTGGATATATATTTTTTGCTTAGTTCTGGGTGCTCTGTCATTGAGAACTTGAAGTAGAAGAAGCTACAGATGAGACTGAGTAATGAGGTGGGAAGAAAACCAGAGGATAACCAGGAGTATAATGTTCTGGAATCCCATAAAGAGTATTTTCTCTTTGTCAAGTAAGGTCAAATAGATGACGAGTAATAATCAATCAATCATAAAATGCAGGCCATTGATGACTCTGGCATGAGAAGTTTTGATAGAATGATGCATGTGAGAAGCTAAAATAGGAATTGAAGTTTTGTTGCAATGGGAGAGAAATGGGACCGTGGTTGATGGCTTTTTTTTTTTAATGTGATATCAAGAAAACTTTTTTTTTTTTTTTTGAGATGGAGTAATGATATATAGTTGTGGGTCCATTTCTGGGTTTTCTATTCTGTTCCATTGATCTATGTGTCTGTTTTTGTGCTAGTACCATACTGTCTTGATGACTACAGCTTTGTCATATAGCTTGAAATCACCTCACACCTGTCAGAATGACTAAAATTAACAACGCAAGAAATAACAGGTGTTAGTGAGGATGCAGAGAAAGGGGAACCCTCTTGCACTGGTGGTGAGAATGCAAACTGCTGCAGTCACAGTGGAAAACAGTATGGAGTTTCCTCAAAAAACTAAAAAATAGAACTACCCTATGTCCCAGCGATTATACTAGTAGGTGTTTACCCAAAGGATACAAAAATATAGATTCAAAGGGGTACATACACTCCAATGCTTATAGCAGCATTGTCAACAATAGCCAAACTATGGGGAGAGCGCAAATGTCCCTCAACTGATGAGTGGATAAAGAAGATGTGGTATATAAATACAATGGAATATTATCAGTCATCAAAAAGAATAGAATCTTGCCATTTACAATGGCGTGGATGGAGCTAGAATATATTATGCTAAGTCAATCAGAGAAAGAAATAACACATGATTTCACTCATATGTGGAATTTATTAAACAAAACAGATGAACACATGGGGGGCGCAGAAAAAGGAGAGAGGGAAACAAACTACAAGAGACTCTTCAGGATAGAGAACAAACTGAGGGTTGACTGAGGGAGGTAGGTGGGAAATGAACTAGATGGGTTATTGGGTGATGGGGATTAAGGGAGGCACTTGTGATGAGCACTGGGTATTGTATGTAAGTGATGAATCACTGAATTCTACTCCTGAAACCAATACTGCATTGTATGTTAACTAACTAGAATTAAGAAATAAAGGAGTGGGGCACCTGGGTGGTTCAGCTGGTTAAGGGTCCGACTCTAGATTTCCGCTCAGGTCATGATCTCATGGCTCATGGGTTTGAGCCCTGCATTGGGCTCTGTACTGACAGCTTGGAGCCTGGAGTCTGCTTCAGATTCTTTATCTCCCTCTCTCTCTGCCTCTCCCCCGCTTGCCCTCTGTCTCTCTCAAATATAAATAAATATTTTTTAAAAAACTCTTAAAAAATAAAGGAGTAATGATATCATCTTGTATGCTGATAGGAATGATCTAGTAAAGGAGGAAAAACTAGTGATGTAGAAGAAAGAGGCAGGAATTGGTGGATGGATGTCTGAGTGGGGATGAAGAGAGGGAATCTAATGGGGACATGGAGGGATTAGCCTTTTACAAGGTCATGGATAGTTTATTCATAGTGCCATGAGGGAGGCAGCATGTATAAAAATAGATTCTAGAAAATTGGTAGAAGAGATCTTGAGAATTTTTGGAAGATGTCCTTTGATTGCTTCAATTTTGTCAGGGAAGTTGGTAGAAAGATCATCAACTGGGAAGAGGGTGGGTGAAGAACTGGCAAAAGTTTCAGGAGAAAAGGTGAGAAATGGTTCAGCAGGAGCTTAAACAAAATAAATGAGCAAGAGAAACATATCATGATCATGTGGTGGCATTGAGGGTCCACGAGAAATTTTGGGGTCCTGAATTTAAAGTGATACCCGTCAGAAAGTGATGTGTTTTCCTTTCCTCCACTCAGTTACTTGAAGGGGAGCAGGTGCGAAACAGGTGGTAAGGAAATGAGAGCTGAAAACACATGTAAGTGAGTGATTATAGTAGGTGATCATAGAATTTAGAGCTGGTAAGGAAAAATAGGGATATTCACAATTAGCACTTGGTTGCATTTCCTTCTATCTTTTTTTTTTTTTTTCTGTGCAGGATAAGTTGGAGGTTTTTTAATAGTAACGATTTTATTCTGGATTGTTTCTTTTAACATACTTTGTCTTTCCAAAAGGTTATGGTGTATGTACTTATTCTTCTTTGGAGGGCTTTTATTTTGTGAGAGAGACAGCTATTTTTTCTCAAATAGACTCCCATTCTTTAATAGTAATAGAATCCCTTTCTCCAGGTTTGGCTCAGTATATAGCCACTGAAATAAAGACTGCCAGCTTCCTTGGAGTTAAGTATGGTCGTGTGACGATCTTTGGCCAGTCAGAGGAAAGTGCAAGACATGTGTCAATCATCTGGGACCATGACCTTGATGATAGAAGCTGCATAAATCTGTTTTGAAGAAACTTGGTCTCTAACACCATGGATATGGGGGGTAATACCAAAACAAGTATGAGAAGAAATTAACATCTTTTATAAACAAACCAATGTTATTGTGGGCTTGGGGGAACTCACAAATGAATTGCAGCCATCCCAGAGTACAAAAGTGTAGTATACCGTTTTTTTTTTGTTTTGAGAGAGAGAGAGAGAAAGAGAGAGAGAGAGAGAGAGAGAGAGAGAGAGAGAGAGAGAATCTTAAGCAGGTTCCACGCTCAGTGCAGATCCCAGCATGGGGCTCGATGCACAACCTTGAGATCAAGACCTGAGCCGAAATCATGAGTCTGACACTTAACCCACTGAGCATCCAGGTGCCCCAGTATATATACCCTTTTCTTGTAGGTGGAACATCCTATTTCTTATTTCTCTTTAGCCCACATGAGATTATCTGAAAATAAAATCAATACAAAAAGGCATTACTTTAAAAAGAGCAAAGAAAAAAAAAAAACACCTGAATTTAAAAGCTATAAGGCAAGATGCCTGTGAAGGTCAGATTTGTGGCCCTCCAGTAATTAATATTGAATCACACATTGACAGGCGTACAGCATCCGCACACTATCTAGATTCTTCTTTCCCAAACTCCTTGATCTCTCAGACCTTATGGATGCTGAATATAGGTGTTTATAGAATTTTCTGTAGCCTACAGCTAGTCTTAACCATGCTGCTCTCCGCCAAGGACAAATCCCAAATAACTCTGATTCGGGGATTTCATTGACTTCGCAGTTCATTGACAGAGCAGTGATTCTTGAAAAACCCTGTAGTTAGTGAATCCCTTAGCACTTCTTGGTTCAAATCCTCAAATTGGCTTGCTTCTGAGAAGGGAATTCTGATATTACTCTCTCATGTATCTTCAAGACAACCTTTCTTCTATTTTCTCTATGTCATCAATATGTAACTCAATTAAGTGGTTCTCAACTTTTAATGAGCATAAAATCATCTTGATAAAAATGCATCTTATCAGCCCACAGACTCAGGGTTCCCCATTTGGTGGATCTGGTGGTGAGGACCAGGATTACTCATTTTTAACCAGTGTCATCCCATGGCTCTGATGTGGGCACTGCATGGATCCCATTTTGAGAAATGGCACAGAGACCTTCATGGATCTTGACAGTCCTGAGTTCAACTATACTCTAATTGCTTGGAACATTTCACAGTGGGAGATGACCTAACAAATGAATGATCTTCACTATCTTTCCCCATTCTGTCCCCACTATGGTAAGAGACAAACCTCTGCCAAAATAGAAACTTGGACACCTGTGCTTAAACCCAAGGGTGCTTTCAATTTAAATGTTATTTGGGAATCAAAAGATTGGCAGGAAATAGTTAGAGGCAAACCACTTCCCCCTTGTCTCTTCGTGCAACTCAAACAACATGGGGGACTTTAAGCACCTGTGACATGACTTCCACTCGGTGAAAGAGGGAACAAAATCAATGCCTATTTCTGTGGTTTCTTACAGAGAAGCACATGGATATCTGTCTTCTAATTTCTTTGTTGTTGTTGAAGATCTAAAGATAAGAACCAGGCTTTAATGTTGGAAGACAAAAAAAATAATTTTTTTTCTGGCTATGGAGGTTTTTATCCTTCGTGGCTTAAAACTTCTAGAAAGATGTTGTCCCAGGATCAATATAAACACACCGCGCTGTGGTTTAAGTGCTCCATATTTCACAGCTATGTGTATTTCCACCTCAGGCTGTAGATGGATGCATTTGTTAGGGTAAGACCTTCCTGAAATAATGCTCAACTGACTACTCATTTGCTTTCCTTTCTTAAAAATCTGCCCATTTCAATTTCTGGGATCTCATTTGGAGACTCATTTTGATGGAATTAAATGAATTATAATCATTGTGTTGGAAATTGTCTCTTTGAATTTTATGAATATCTTCATTACATCCCCCTAACATGTGTGCACCCCCCCCCCACACACACACATACATACACTTTAGCTTGTGTTAAGCAGTGATCTGAACAGGTGGGCATGTGTGTGCACCTCCCCCGACCTTGCCAAGGACATTTGGCCATATCTGGAAACAGACATATGGGGTTGTCATAACTAGGTGGGGGTATTAACTGGCATTGAGTGGGTAGAGGCCAGAGATGTTGCTAAACATCCTGTGATGCATTGGACAGTCCCCACAACAAAGACTTTTCCTGCCCAAATGTCAATAGTGCTGAGGCAGAGAATCCTTGCTATAGAGACTTACAATGAGTTTATCCATGAGAATGTATATTCATTTTATTTTCACGAAAAGCTAATTCACTCATCAACCAGTTGGGATATTGCCAAGTAGCCTTTTTGCATTGTCCTCTCATAATCCCCTCAATTGAAAAACAAGATGAGTTAAATCAGCACAAATATCCCCCAGGGATCATGATTTACAAATAAGGACTAGCTCTGGCTTGGCGGGCTCCCTCCACATCTATTCAGTGACCTCATCTTAAATTATGGTCCATACACTGTGATTTTCCCCCTTCCCTGCCCAAAGCACTGGAAGTAGACTTCTGCTCCAATCCTGTAATATTACCAAGCTCCCCTCTCTCTATGTTATTCTCAAGGCCTAGCAGGACTTCTTGTGTTCAGGCAAATAAACACGCTACCAATAATCCAATAAAACCTTTACAGACATCGGATATAAACCATAGCGAAGAGCAGTGCACAATGTATAACTGCTCGCTTCTTTTTTATAAACCTCACACTTGAGCCCTGAAAGCAACACAAATCAAAACTAATAAAAGCGCTAAGGTTTTACCCTTATTGTTCCTAATGGGTCGATTCACCCTATCTATGCCACCCCTCTAGTGACCACGGGCTTCTTGGTTCCCACATGGAAGAGATCCATGGAGGAGATGGAAGAGATACAAGCCAACATATCAAATATGAGGGAGGAGGAACCCATTTCATGCACATCTTTAATCATGATGACTTTCTCCTCTGCTGCTTAGTAGCTGCAGACGAATACGCGCACCAGCCAATGTCTCATGCTCACAGAGACAGAACACATAACAAAACTCAATCCTGGAGCTCATTTGTTTTTCCAGCTGTATTTCCCAACTCTTTCTTTATGAGGGAGATGCAATTAGTCTCTGCTATAAATGAAAACAGATTAGAACTGATGAGTGTCAGTTGTTTAATAAAGAGCTTGCCCCAAAGCAGAGGTAAGAGGGGACCACAGTTCAAATGTTGGTCCTTTCATGGGGAAAACTCCATTGTCAGCATAGTGACAATGGGGTTTTGCTGATAAGCAAAACACCAGCATTTCATTCTACACCAGAGTCTCAGCTATGTCTCGGGGCCAAGCAGATGACGTATATGAGTGAAACTGAAGATTACAAGGACAACGTGGTTAGAGGTCTTTGGTCTCTAGACGTATGCCCCACTTCCTGTCCCCACCCCTTTCCCAACCACTCTGCCTAATTGTCAGCAAGTAGAAATGTGTTTTCAGATCTTCTCATTTTTCAAAGATAGGAGATAAATACTTACTTTAACATAAAATCTTCCAATTTTTATAACATGGTGGTATAATTTTGTTTGGAAAAAAATTGTGTGGACCAAAAAACAAACTAAAGTATATCTGTGGGCTGGATCCAGGTGTCGGCCCCATTTTTGCCCATGGTCTTGTATTCAGTGTATCTCCCTTGAAAAGAACTAGTTTATGATGTTCATTAGTCCCAAGACCCTGATCAAGTCTGTGTAGAGCACATCATAGTGTTTTTTGTTTTTTTTTTTAACTTTCATAGTAGGACCCAAATGTATTCCTAGAAGGTGGCCCCCGGTGGGTGTCAGGGTAGCCTGTTGGCACCCTCTTTCATTTCAAGCCTTCTCCTGTAGGTGTCGCTAAAGCTCTCCTTTGGGGAGGCCTGTGGTCTTTGACCTCCCAGCCCCGTTCACGGTAAGGCTTTCCTGATGACCTGGCCTTGCCAAGTCAGCCAGCCATGGAGAGGCAAAGATTACACATAGCCTTCCCTTGACTAAAGCTGCCAGGAACCATCAAAATCAGATAAAACTTCATATAGCGCAGGCACCAGAAGATGGCTGCTCTGGAATCTCTCTTGATCTGGTTTTGCTCTGTTGGAATGAAACATCTTCTCAACAGCTCCTACTTTTCAGAGCAGCATTGCAGTAAAGCAGTTGAGGATGGCTTGTATTGATCGAAATGCATGCCCACAGCCTGTCAGGAAAGGTGGTGAATTCATCCATAAGGGAAGGTACAGGAAGGGTGACAAGGGGAGGGGATTATTGGATCAACTGTCATAGTCATTCTGGATGCATCCAGTGGGACAAGTCCAGAGCTGATCTCAGTCTCTGCAAAGGCATTCTTCCCCACAAAGATTATTAGCAAGGAGGTACAGGTGTTCAGGGAATGCAAACAAGTCTTCCCTCATTTCTCTTTGAATTGTGAATACCTATTAGCAACCTGGTCTCCCACTGTTCCCCAACAGTTGGAACAAAGCTGAGTGCACAGTTGGAAGATAGAAATTGGACTAACCAATTAACTACCATGTACGCAATGATGTCTTCACTAGGAAGTATTTGGGGGAACTATATAAACATATAAAGACTGTTTAGGTTTCTCCAAACTAACACTGAGAAGTAGGTAATCAGTATTTGCCCTTTCTTTTCTTTTCCTTTTTCTCTCTTCCCCCCCTCCTCTGAGCTAAATATTTGGTAAGAATCTTGCTATTATGCACAATTCTGGGGACATCTGACTTCTAGGAGGGGGTTCCCTTATCATCAAGTTCAAAAAGAACACATACCATTTGGAAAATTGGAAGTGGCACTTGTGTGTTAGATGTTCCATCACTGTTGCTGCTACCATTATTGTTATTATTGTTCCCTGGGACAGGGGAAGTTGTTGTTAGCTTATAGAGGCCAGGAAATGTGTCAAGAAGGTATATAATTTGGATAGTTAGGAGGAGAGGTAGTTGGCAGAGAGTTGGGGCTGGGTTGAAGTAAACATCATGAGGACTGTCTGGCCGTGGGCACAAGAATGGTGTGGCTTGCAACAGGAGGTCCTTCTATAGATAGTGTGGTACAGCAGGAAGACTAGTGGATAACTCAAATATTGGGCAAGTTATTTCACCTTCCTGAGCATCTTTAAAATGGGGATAATGTTTACCTCCATTGAGCTGTTATGTATTATGTGATATATTTCAAATTATATATCATATGTTTTATGTATTATTATATTATAATGTTATCTATTATAAATACAATTAAGTAAAATAAATAGAATAATGTACAGAGCATGAAACATGGTGCATGGCCCCTTTTTACACTCTTAACAGAATAGATCAAATCATGGAGGTATTTGCTTGACGAACTTGGGTATTTTTCTGCCAGAGTTTGGTGATGGAAGTGTGATTTATAGGAAGCTCCCATTCTATATTAAATACTTGTAAACTGCTTTCAACCATTTTACATTTGAGAGAGGGTAAGGAATTGTGTCCAACATTAAATTTTACTTTATTACTTTGAAATTTCTATGACCAGGGGTGCCTGGGTGGCCTCTGTGGATCCCTTTCCTTACCTTCCCCAAGAGCCCTGTGTTCTCCACTGTTGACCATCCAGTAGAGAATGCTGGAAATAGGAAATGAGGTAGGAAGCTGAATAGGGCTTTTGTAACATAAGCCTGAGTGTCCTGCCTTTGTATTTTTGAGTGTTTTTAGTTATAAAATGTTCCGGGCTCATATGCCTCCTTAGTGAATATTAGAAAGGTCCTTTCATTCACAAAAGCCCTACTTCCAGGACAGAGTAGGACAGAGGTGGGGAGATCCCAACTCTCTCTGCGAGGTTAGAAACACAAGTCAACTGAGAATAGTTTTTATGTCACAGACTTTTGTTTTCTCCTCTCCCTCTATAGAATCTTGTCTTTGCCCTTTCTATCACCTGTTCTCCCAGCTCTCTATCCTACCTCAGGTACATTGGTTCCCTGACCATGACCTTACATCTTTCTCGAAAATCACCTGGTTCCTCTCACACCAACTGTTGCTGCATTGGAAACCCCTGCCCTCCTCATTTATCAGTTTGATTTCTTTTGCTAATATGCTCAACTCTCCCTCCTAGCCCCTTCACTAAGCCCCAAGTAGCCTTTCCTCTGGTCCCTGAGAAGTTGTTCAAGAAAGGGAAGCTGATCCAGAAAGCCAACTACCAAGTTCCAAAGGCCAAGAGTCCCTCTGACCAATTGTGGTTTTTTGTTTGTTTGTTTTTGTTTGTTTATTTATTTTTTTTGGCCTCAGTAAGTGCTTGATGCTTCTTGACACAAGCTTTCCTCACTTCATGAGAGTTCCTGATTAGTATTCTGAAACGGCCTTCTCTGATGGCATTAGTGGGAAACCAGGCTGTCAATTTATTTATACCCAGCCTCAGGGCAGAACTACCATGAATGTGTAAAGCTATTGAGATGTAGAAAATACTGTGTGTGTGTACACACACACACACACACACACACACACACACACACACACACTCACCGACTAGAGGTGGCATTTAGAGTGGAAATCCATTGCCCCATGGGTTGGAAAAGTGACTAACGGTAGGATATAAAAATGCCAGAGAAAGACTTGGTGTTATTGCTAAATGCTGGTCACTTTTTCAAATTTGTGGTTAATGAATTTTGTGCTGTATGGGTAATCACAGTGTTATCTGTGTGGATTTTTTCTTCCCAATTTTGTTCTGTCTGAACTTAAGGTGGCCTGGTCTCACCTCATAGGAAAGGATACATCTTTGTTAAGTTTCCTACCTCTAGGATGAATAAAATGGACCAGTGGCCTGGGGAATACCTCAAAGGAAAATAGGGAGTGAGGGTCTCTGGTGGATAAGCACTGTGGTGTCCTGGTGGGCAGCACCCTGGGCATGGGCTCAGGGGTCCTGCTTAGTGAGGGTTCAAAAATAATTCTATCTTAACCCACCCTCAACCTGTTCTTTAGAATTATTTAGGATTAAACTATATCTATATATCTATATCTGTCATCTGTCCAACTGTAGGGGCCCAGGGCATGCTGCCCCAAGATGGGCCACCTTGGCATAAAGATTGTTTTGAGTTGAAAGTAAACAAAACCCAGCAGATGCAGGAAAAGCTCTCTGCCTCCCCCTCAACTGCCTACATTTACATTGGAAAGGAGAACCTATAACAGGAAGAAAGCTATTAACAGAGACTCCCCTTTACCTACAGAACTTACCTGCATAATAGGGCAACCTTGTTTTTTCTAAAACCTCTCTTTTCAACTTCTTGCTAATGAGCTTTCTTCTCTTTGTATCCTCAGACCCTGCCCCCCCTCCTTAGCTCATAGAAGTTTCATGTTGCCCCACTGTCTTTGGAATTTCCATATCAATGTGGATTCCCTATACATACACCTGTTAAATGTGATTTTCTCCTATTCATCTGTCTCATGTCAATTTGTTTCTAAATCCAGCTAAAGGGACCATAGGGAAGAAGAAGGTCTTCCTTCTATGCTTCTATCCATCTATGTATGTATCTATGTGTCTAGTTTGTAAATGTATATAGTATACATGTCTATATTTATGTCTATATTTATATTTATAGTATGCATGTCTCTATTTATTCTAAATATGAGAGAACATGACCAGCATAATTATATCAGCTGTGTTAGATTCTCTTGTATGTACTCTCATACTATCTGCATTTTTTGGCTACAGCATTTTTTTTTGAAATTTTTTTTGAATTTTTTAAAAATTTTGTTTATTGTTCCATATACATTTATTATTTATAAGGGACAGAGGCCTGAAAGTGAAATTTCTGAGACAGATATTACAGAATTTTTTTTCTTCCCATATTTCTGTACTACTTTATACTCCCCTGAAGAACATACATGGCGCTAATTTCACACTATTCAACACTGGATAATATCAGCCATTACTGTTATTTAACTTTAATTTTGCAAATGTGATGGGTAAAAATGATACCTTGTTATCTTAATTTGCATTTGCCTTAGCAGTGTGAATGAACTTTTTTTTTTTTAATTTACATCCAAATTAGCATATAGTGCAACAATGATTTCAGGAGTAGATTCCTTAGTGCCCCTTACCCATTTAACCCATCCCCCCTCCCACAACCCTCCAGCAACCCTCAGTTTGTTCCCCATATTTATGAGTCTCTTCTGTTTTGTCCCCCTCCCTGTTTTTATATTATTTTTGTTTCCCTTCCCTATGTTCAAGCTATAATAAAGCAATTATTAATGTAACTGCTGTATACTAAGTTCCATAAGGGAGCAGGGGTTGTGTCCTCAGCCTGAGAACAATGTAACAATGTTTGTCACTTGGGAGGAATTTACTGTCTATTTTTGTAAGAATGACTGGAAAATTTTAATGTCTGTGAAGTTTGAGTATGAATGAGCCCTATTAGGGTTTTGTTTGTTTGTTTCTGTGACTAATGGACACTGACATCCTGTTGGTCTCTTTTGATTCTGGACTAAACAATAGATTCAATAATATCCCAGATGCTTGTATCATGAATTATTGTTATCTCATTTGGATATTTTATAGCCGTCTCACAAAATAAGAGTTTGAGTCCCATTTTATAGCTGTGACTCTTGAGGCCTCCTGGACCTGAGACAATATTCCTCATTTGTAGACTAACCCTTACCTGGAAACACAGGTCTTGACCTTTCCCAGGATTGTCTGATCCAAAGTTCATGTCGGGGTGTGGATACAGAAACTCCAAGGCAGAGCCCTAGGCTGGCATACATTTCTGATTCCTGCCTCATCACCCCCACTAATCTAGTAATCACTAGACTATGTGTTTGGGGGTTGCTTTTAAACATGTGGTCACAGAAGCACTAAGGAGAGCAGCTCTCCATGTGGACAGGGCAAGGTGAATCATGGAATATTAGAACTTGGAGAAGCATTACAGTTCGCTGCTGGACCTCTCACTTCAACAGTATCTTATAGATGCAGTAACTGAAGTGTGGAGAGATAATAGAAATACCCAAAACCACGCACAAAATCCCCCCCCCCCACACACACACATGAAGTTTTTGATGACACCAGAATTATAATCCAGGTTCTCTTATTGCTAGTGTAACACAATTTTGATTGAGAATTCTCCTAGTTTTGGAATTTGCAGCTAGTAGTTTGAAGTAAGAGTCATGAAAACATTCCACATTCAGGGGGGGAAAAAAACAACAACAACCAAAGAACAAACAAACCAAAAACTCATTGAACAGATACTTACTAAGAGGAGTCATATTTGAGCTGACTGGTCCTTGTACCATACCCCAATCCAAAATACAGTAAGGGAGACTGGCAGGGCAGGGTTGGGGGAACTGTCATCAACAGCCTCAGGCAAGACCAGGCTCAATGTGAGAATGCTTTTTTGCTTCCTCTGTCCTTAGACACAGAGGTAGCTAAGAGCTCCAAAGTGGTAGAAACCCAAGGTGGCTACAAGAAGGAAAGATAGGACTTTCTTTTCTGGCTGGCTGGATGCTTGTTGAGATGTAGACCCTGTATATTCAACCTACACTGAAGAATTTGGGAGCTGAGGGCTTGGCTGGTTGCTGGAGGCTGGGCTGGCGAAGGGAATTATACCATCACCCCCATCCCTCTTTAAACCTCTCCCCAAAGAGAAGACAGATGTCTGCTGGATCCATCTTGCCATCTAAATCTTATTCTGCTAAGCAGGAATTTCAGATCTGGGCTCAGAATTGCATGTTCTTCAGTTAGCACAATTTCACAGAAGATTGCTGTAGGTTCACTGCCTATTTTAAGCATTTTTTTATCACTATTTTTGCAGTATCTAGCTGGAAGGGGAAACTTTAGGGTTACAGACTTTCCAGTATAAGAGATCCCAAGGCTGTGCCTAAGCTGACAATAAATGTCTCCATTGTGTGGGATTGGACCCTAAATAATCTGCCATAGTACTCACTAACAGTATGTTGAAGACCTCAAAGAATAAACAAATCATGAATGAATGAATGAATGAATGAACGAACGAACCCTGACAGGAACACATCCAAGAATGTTTACATCAGTGAAGAACCTGATACTTAAACTGACCATAAAAGGTCCATGTATTATTCTTGTTACCACATGGATTCAGAGCCGGACAATTTGTGGTTCAAATCCCAGTCTGCTACTTACCAGCTGTATGATCTTTGACCAGATATGTGATTGCTCTATGCCTTCATCGTCTCCACAGATATGTTAACATCATCCTTTACAGGATGGTAGTGAGAATTGGAGATAATGCCTAGAAGGTTCTAAGCAAGATACCTGATAGAAGATGTTCAATAGAAGCCTCCCTATTTATTCAGCAAATTGATCAGTGTTTAATCAGGCCTCGGTCTGAGTAAGGGACCAGGCATAAATACATTCATAGGGAAAAACCTGTTTCTTCAAGAGGGGCACAGTTTATCTGAGTGAAGAAGAAAAACAAAATGGCCCTACCTAAGGAACTTAGTTTATAAACTAAGGAAATGATTAGTAAGGCGTCCCTTTTGGAGTGATAAAAATACGCTATGTTGTCATTCTGTGCATGCTTTAAAATGTAACAGTTACAAATGTATTTGTCCATACAATTATCATCTTTTTTAATGTTTATTTTTGAGAGAGAAAAAGAGAGAGAGAGCATGAGCAGGGGAGGGGCAGAGAGAGAGGGAGACACAGAATCGGAAGCAGGCTCCAGGCTCCAAGCTGTCAGCACAGAGCCCGACGCGGGACTCGAACTCACAACTGTGAGATCATGACCTGAGCCGAAGCCGGACACTTAACCAACTGGGCCACCCAGGCGCCACTATTATCTTTTTTTAAAAAAGGAAGTAAATTCTTTATCATATGAGATAAAGAGAGTGAAAAGAGAATTCAAATGAACTGCATATGCAAGTGTCATCATGGATCCCGGGCTGTCAGCACAAGGGTTTTCTCCATGCCTAGAGGCACAGTTGTTAGAAATGAATGGTTGTTAGTCCAGTCACCCTGAACAGCATTAGAATCTTGCTTTCATTTGATCAGAAACTATGGTCCTCCATATGGTCAGTTACTACATTTTTCATAACTAAGTTGTGCAAGAGACTGGGAAAAGCAGTACAAAGCCCTTAACTCTTATATAGAAAATCCAAAATGTTAGAGTGGACCCATAGTGTAACTGAGGGTTAAAATCACTACTGAAGTTCCTGAGTATACATGCTGCCAAATACTAAAGAAAGTGGCTGGGATTATAAAAAAAAAGAAAAGAAAAAAGAATTTTTGAAGGGAATATGTACAATCAAATGCCATAACCTTTGAACCTGTTAGCCAAATCAAGAATGTAGAAAGAGGTCAGTGTAGAAAGAGGGTTGGTAAGGATAAAATCATATTACAGACTCCATCCCACCTTCTATCCCCTGCCTTAAGCCTGTAGGAGCAGCTTCCTTGGGAGCCCTGATAGAGCCCCATATGCGACCCCTGAAATCTGGGAGCTGTAGTGGATCAGGGTTGGATTCCCACCCAGGTAATCTAGGGGATAAGCAATATGGTGAAGAATTGCATTGGTGGTGGATCAGACACAAGAGGGAGACAGCAAAGGGCTCCGTCCAGTTGAGCCATCTAGAGTGATAGTGGAACACAAACCATGATTTGGGAAAGGGAATGTTCTGTAGGGCCTGCACAGCAGGGTCTCTAGAGACCACATGGGATAGAGATCTATCCGCCTGTGCCAAAAAAGTGAGAAGTGAGAAGACCCCTCATTAGGACTTTCCAGAGAACAGCAACTGCACATATGTCCCAGGATGGCCTCCTCATCAGAGGATAACTGCACCTGTCATATGGGACTGGACCTTTTCCTCTTGTGATCTCTCCTTGCCTCTACCTGGGGGCACCAAAATAGCAATAAATGAGTTGGAAGGACGTAACAGCTCATACTTCCCTCTCTAAGTCCAGGCTTCATTGAAGCTTCCAGTTCACTACCAACTTCGACGAGGAGAACCCTTGCCTTTGAATAAAGATTAAAATATCTATTTGCATACTTCACTGGATAGTTCTAATTTGAACTTCTATCACGTAAGAGCTAGAAGTCACGATCTGCCTATAAGTTCATTCCAGAGCAAGAGGAAGAGTACGTTCAATGAATAAATCTGGAAGGATGTAATGCCAAGCATCATGCAGGTTCAGAGAATGAATTATGGTAATAATCCTCTTGTATAAGCAGGACATATATTGGTTGGTTGTACTGCACAGAAAACAAAGGGGGATGTTTATGAAAACAGAAGGAAGCTAAGGTTTTTAATTAAGAAAATTCCCTGCTTCATTTATTCCTAATCCCACCTTCCATGCCCCTGCCCTCAAGAAGGTCATAGAAACCCTGAAAATTTCCAGATTCCTGATTCTTTTTGCAGAGTTTACCTGTCTCATTTCTTTCAGTCCCAAACCTCCAATGAATGCATTGATAAGAAATGTTAAGATTTGCTATTTTATTTATTTTTAGATTTTCATTTATTTATTTTGTGTGTGTGTGTGTGTGAGAGAGAGGGTTAGCAGGGAAGGGGCAGAGAGAGAGAGTGGGAGAGAGAGAATCCCAAGCAGGCTCCATGCTGTCAGTGCAGAGTCCAACGTGGGGCTTGAACCCACAAACTGTGAGATCATGACCTGAGCAGAAATCAAGAGTCAGATGCTCAACTGACTGAGCCACCCAGGTGCCCAATGGTGTTGTTTTATTAATGGGTATTATTGTTACTAACAAGAGGCATGTGAGCATTGTCAGATTGGTGGAGGTGATGATGTGAAGCAGGGAGACCTGTGGTTTTCTTAAAATCAGACCATGCTGAAGTCCAGGAATCTGAAGGTAAAGGCACTGCCATCTGGACCAGCAGGTGGATCTGGAACATCCCCAGCTACGTGCCCAGTGTCTGGGTTCTCCCTCCCCAGGCAGCATCAACTGTCTTCTTTGTGCAACTTCAGCAGCCCATTCCTCTCTTCTGCTACCTGCTGCTGCTGCATCTTGAACTTCTAAGTCTCCTTCACTGACAATGCATCCCCGTTCTTTTGCCAACAACAGGCTCTAACGTGAACACTCCCCCTTATGTAAGAAACGAGACAGCTAAAGGAGGCTGGAGGCAGGAAGGGAGAAGACAGGACTGATTGGAAAGAGTTCCATTAAAAAATAAAACATCTCTCCCCTTTTGAAGTTAACAAAGCCTGCTAATACGTGTCCCGCTTGCTGGGGGTTCCAGCTGTTTCCTCCTGAGCACTTGGGTATCAAAGCCACGTGGGCCTCTGGTAGGACTGTTTGCTCTGTTGCCAGAGCAATTACAGCCTGACAGTGCTAAGCTCCGCTACTGTTTCTATTACTATTATTATTACTCCTCTGCTCATGGAATCTGGAACCTCCCTGCACAGAAGCAAACCCCGGGGAATCACAAAGCCACAGCCACACCGTTTGCAGTCACCGCGCAGCAGCTCTCGGATTGATATGGATTTAACATGTTCCCTTTATCTGGTAGGCAGAGCCAGGGATGTTTAGACTCATCCCACAGGAAAGAGAGGGTTCCCTGCAGAAAATGTCAGCCTACCACTCTAGGCAGCGAGCTGGGTAGGGTAGAAGGAGAGTAGCGTTTCATTTTCATCTGGAAAGCTCTACGTGTGTCATTGGACCAGAGGCCCTCTGCCTGTAATCTGGCCTTAGAGACATATTCAAGGCCAGTTTGGGGGCTAGACTTGCAGCTCTGGATTCTGTCAGTGCTTTGCATGCAGCAACAATAGTTTTCTTAAATACATTTATGAAACAAATCGATTTGCATTGTCATTGCATATTTTAAAATGCGGCATTTACACATACTCTATCACATATCAAGTTAAAAAAATTTTTTTTAATGTTTTATTTGCTTTTGAGAGAGAGAGTGTGCAAGCAGGAGCTGGAGAGGGACAGAGAGAGACAAGGACAGATAATCCAAGGTGGGTTCTGCCCTGACAGCAGCAAGCCCTATGTGGAGCTTAAACTCACAAACTGCAAAATCATGATCTGAGCCAAAGTTGGATGCTCAACCGACTGAGCCACCCAGACACCCCCGTATCGACTTTTCAAATGTATTTGCAATTTGGTAGGCATGATTTGCCGAAAAACACAGCAAAATTTTAGAAGGATTCAGACGTAATCTTTTTTTTTTTCCTTAATGTTGATTGTATTAATCAATGCTGTCAATAAAATTTTCTTACTGATTTTTTGAGTTCAAAGTTTTTAAAATTAACCATTATTTCTTAATTTACTTATCAACCCAGTATGCGAATTTTATGCAGCAATCTCATTGCTTTTAAACCCTGAATGATGGTTTTTCTCTGCATTTGGTCAGGCCTCATTTGCTGACTGAATATAAAGTTGTTATATTGCTTTTGGTCAGATATTATCTTCTGGATGATAACATTCAACTCCTAGCCACACATAAATCTGCAGGGCCTAATGGATATTAGCCCCTCTTTTTGTTTATATTTGTTTTCTTCATTCTCTGCCCCTCTCCAAAGTATTCATTGCAGCAAAACTTGGAAGGAAATAATAAAAGTATCAAAGAAGGAGTGTTGGTGACTCATAATGCTCAGGATTTGAATGTCTACAGAGGCTAGGCAGGTGGAATAAATAAATGCAAGGGTAAGGAAAGTACGAAACAGTACATATTTAACTGCTTACATTGCTACACCTTTGTTAGATCACCTTTATCACACTGTGCAGGAGGAAGAAAGTGGCTGAGGAAAATATGTTTACAGGTATATAAGCTTCGAAGTCCAGCTAAAGTCAGAGCAGTTAGTCTTCCTCTGAACATCCAAAATGTTTCCCCATTTAATGTATGTCCTGTATTTCCTAATAGATTGTAAGATCCATGAGGACTGGTGTCCCCTTATATCTCTTTTGATGGTCCTCTAAATGCCCACCCTGCACTCTGAAATTTCACCCTGTGCTATATATGCTGTGAGATATGGAGATAATAGAAACAGAGGTGGTCTCTTTGAGATGGCAGGCACAGAAGTCGAGTTCGTGCATTGGGACCACGCTTTTTCCTTCCCAACACCTAGCCCAGGGGCACGTGCGTAGAAAAAGCAAAATAAATGTGTGCAGAATGAGTGAGTGGAGAATAGATTCTCATAACGATTTGCTGGTGGTGATAATGCTGGCTGAGCCTAGTTGCCAACCTGCAGAGAACTCTATAACTCTTTGTGAAGCCAAGGACACTCCTTAAAATTTCCCCCAAATACATGTGCATGCAATTGGAGGACAGTTATTAGCTGTTCATGGATTCCTGTTGGTCAGTGAAACCTAGCCAGGAGCCTCTCAGCTGGAACAAGCAAACGGTTCCCAGATAAACTGGCCTAGGGTTTTGGGAAACGGTGGCGAAAATGCTGATGGTGCTGCTACTCTGTTAACGGGGTGCAGAGATCCCTAAGAAGTCCCCCTGCTCCCCCTGCACAGCCACGCTACTCCATTTCAATTTTGAACCATTTTCCTCGATTTGTCAAATGAAGCTTTCTTTGGGGATGATTTCTCTCTTTTTCTGCTCAGACTCTGTATTTTCTTTCTTTAATTCAACTTCTACTTTCAAAAAAAAATCATATATTAAGAATATGAGTCTCCTGTCCCATCCCATTCAATAACTTGACTTACCTTTGTGGATAAAAGCTGTAGCTTCCCTAGACTATCATGCTTCCATACGTTGTCCCTCTATGTCTTATGCACGTCAAAATAACCAGGTTGAAATTGGAGAGAAATAGAAGTTTAAGTTGGAAGAAATAGAATGAAATCTAAGCAAAACCGAGTGGCATTTATATATGCTTGCATACATGTATTTATAGTGTAATTGTGATCTGTACAGATGCTGCGATGCCCTTTTATGATAGTGCATGTGGGGAAAAATGATTGCAAGTCACAATGATGGAGCATCTAGCTTGTGCCTCTGCACAGGGCATGCACACATTATGTCTCATTTCCTCTTCACAGAAACATTTAAGCAATAGGTTCTATTTTCCCATTTTCAGGATAAAGACATTGGGCTTTATGAGGTTGTGTAACTTGAACGTAGTCATTAGGATAGGAAGGGGCAGAGTTGAGATTCATATTTCAGACAGCTGATTACCAGAATGTTCTCTTTGCACGAGTCCGAGCAGAGGCCTTCCTGGGCAGCATGTTTTGGAGCATTGTTACGCAATGTAACTGGGGCTGTGATCCATCTGTTGTGGCAAAGAGATGAGGAGGTTGGATCAGAATACAAAAGAACACAATCACAGTGCTTCCTTCCTTGACAAAAACGGAAGTAAAAACATGTGCTTAATTACATGAATGACTCACCTTCAGGCTGAGGCCCCCTGTCTGATCACAGAGAAGTGTTCATAAACATTTCACAGGCAAATACTCATCTGGGGATCCCGTGTTGAGAAGTGCTGACTTGAAGGTCATCATGGTGTTCTGACTTTGTTTGCAAAAGCTGCTAACCATCCAGCATGACCAGTGAAGGCCTGTCTGCTGGGCCACTCTCTGGAGGGGCACCATATGTATGGGAATACTGGGAGCTGGGAATGTCATCCCATTTCGGGAAGAGAGTTTGGTTTGTGTCTTACCCCCTCATCTGACACGGAGAATGGTTGCACTTGTAGAGGCTGGTGTGGAGCGTGGAGGTCACGGTAAGGGTTAGGGTTGGTATTCCACTGGTGTGTATCAGTGTGGCCATGCCAATTCTTAGTGTATTAAAATACTTGCACACCCGTAGGTTAATAGCCACTGCTCATGCCCACCAAGCGAAGCATCCCACCTGCCCCTTCACTATCCTGTCTCCCTTATTCCTCTGCCATGTTCCCCAGAACGTTGCCAGGGCCCAGAAACTAAAGGATTAAAATCTGACAAAGCATAACTCTGCTCTATTGCTATGAGCAGCATCTGTTCTCGTTGGTCATTGTCCTTTGCAGATGAGTTTCATAAAACATGGTATATGACTCATGGGCAGAGGTAAGACCACCTTCCCTTTTTTCTCCCCAATCTGTGGCACGAGGAGGAAAGTTCAAAATTAGATCTGAGAGAACCCATGGAGACCAGGGCTAGAGAGATTGTTCCTGCCTGTCATCATACGAGATGGCCTAGGGTGGGTTTCAGAAGACAGGGACAGAGCTGCGGATCAAAGAGCCAGGGAAGATGAGTAGGAGGGACAGTGGGTGGCAATAGTGAAGGAGGGTGATGACCTACTTTTGCCTACGACTGGGCTTGTGCATGTCCCTGGTGCCATATTGGGCAAGCTTTCTTATAAGAAAGGGAATGGGGAAATAAAGAGGTAGAACTTATGGGCTCCTATAACCTACAAGAAAATGTGACCTCTAAATTTCCAAAAGCTTTTATTAAACCAACATGAAGTTTGAAGCCTGTGTATTGACATGGACATTTGATTTGTCTCAGGGGAACATTTGTTGCAATGCTGGTTCTACTGTGTTGACTACATAATCTTGTGTAAGGCATTGCCAGTTTATGCACCTATAAAAGAGGGTTCGGCTTGCTCAGATTGCTCTCTCTGCCCAAATTCTAGGCTGTCTAGGAGACAGTCTCTGATTCATGTTTACCCTCATATGCATGGTCCAGAAAGACATGGAAAGGCAATCACAGAGGACTTGGCTGTCCGCTGTGTCATTCATGGCTTAAGCACAAATTCACCAATAAAAGACCCGGGGAAGGTCCATCATAGAAATAAAGGACACATTTGAAATCCAGCCCACACCTTCAGCCCTGCTGTTCCAGTGAATATAGGGCCTTTTTGCAGTTACTAGGGAAACGGTCATCAGTAATGGGTCAGGCAGCCTGGGCTGGAAGGGTGGACACAGAGGGGGCTTTGTGCACAAGAGCCCATCAGATGGCACAGAGACCGACATCCCTGGCGATTGATTCGGTCCTCAGTGGGAAAGCATTAGAGTCCAATGGGTTTGGTAAGCAGGGGATCCCAGGCGCCTTCTCCAGCCCCTCTTGCTTTCCTCCTTGCCGCCTACTGGAGTTTACATATCTGCCAGGCTGGATTGGCTTCATTCTACCTTTTCTGCTTGCATGCATGTCAAGGCAAAGGATGTGCAAAGTTAATTTGTTCACACCTTCTCCAAATTTGTTTAAAACTCTAAAAGTCACTGCCTCTCACTCACGCTGGCACTTCGTAAAGATTCTAAGAACTTTTCCAGGGAATAGATTTCTTACGGCAGGATATTTACTCCAAAAGGAAAATAGGCACAGCGCCAGTGACCCAGAGAAATTAAGAGGAACATAGAGGACACCAGGTAATGTGTATGAAGGAAGAAGTGGGTACTCAAGAAACTAAATATGCCCAACTAGCTTTTCTTTTTGCCTTTTGTTAAAGTTTTTAAATTTAAATTTTGAATTTAACAACATATAAATGTGAGTTTAAAAAAATTTTTTAATGTTTATTTTTGAGAGAGAGAGAGAAAGAAAGAGCGTGAACGGGGGAGGAACAGAGAGAGAGGGGGAGGGGCAGCGAGACAGGGAGACAAAGAATCCAAAGCAGGCTCCAGGCTCTGAGCTGTCAGCACAGAGCCCGATATGGGGCTCGAACCCATGAACCGTGAGCTCATGACCTGAGCCAGAGTCGGATGCCCAACCATCTAAGTAACCCATGAGCCCCTAAATGTGAATTTTAAGTTTCATTTTCCTAACAAATTTAAAATCACATATAAAATAACATTTTAGGGGCACCTGGGTGGCTCAGTTGGTTAGGCGTCTGACTTCAGCTCAGGTCATGATCTTGAGGTTCGTGGGTTCGAGTCCCTTGTTGGGCTGTGTGCTGACAGCTGAGCCTGGAGCCTGCTTCGGATTCTGTGTCTCCCTCTCTCTCTGTCCTGACCCCACTCATGCTCTGTCTCTCTCTCAAAAATAAATAAATGTTAAATTAAAAAAAATAAAAAATAAAATAACATTTTAATTCAGGTGCACTACTATTTCTAGGCTTATAAGCATTGCTTAAGGAAATATGAATGGCAAGAGCAGTTACCTATTTTTCATGACTAAAAGTGAAACAAAGAAAACATGTACCCTCACCATGCATTTCTAACCACTATGAACATTTTGGTGCATATAAATCACTTTAACGTTTTTAAATAAAACTGAGATCTTAATGGTCGTGTTATACTCTAGTCAACTTACTGTACTTTTGGGCTATACCATGAATATATCCCCATGGCGTTCTTGATTCAAAACACATCATGATATTAATATTCCATGATGTGAATACACTCAAGTTTGGCTAGTAATATACTGGCACACATTTAGGATTTTTTTCTATGGATCATCTTATGATTATTTTCTTAAGATTGATTTCTGGAATTTGAATTGTTAGCTCCAAGAGCTAAACATTCTTAAGGCTTTTGAAATATATTTCCAAATTATCCTTCAGAAATACTGCAGTGATAAGACCTTCCATCAAAACAGATGATGATAGTGTCTGTTTATAGCCCTTTACCAGCAAAGCATTATGATTTGGGGAGTAAGAGGTAAACCTGAATTGAAAAGCAAATTATGGTATTTTATTGTTACATTAATTTGCCCTTTATATCGTTAGGTTATTTTTTTTCCCCTTCATTGCAATTATATTTATTTTGTTCTTTCTGTTTTAGCTTAGTTTGTGATATTTCAGGCTACTCAGATATATTTAAATTTTATTTATTCAATCATTAATATTTTCCTTTATGGTTTCTTCTTTGAGGATATGCTCTGGAGGACCTTTTTCTGGTCTGGAGATAATAGAATGTTTGAATATATGTTTTATTCCTCCTTTAATCCAAGATTTTTAACATTTAATCCTTTAATCAAAATGGAATAATTTGTATTTGTGGTAAGATTTTCCCTTGGAATATCAACCAATCAATTTTGTTTTATCCCCATCACAACCATTTGCAGTGACTTGAAAGGCACCTTTGTCATATGCAAACCTTTACATATTCCACAGGCTTTGGCAATTTTTTTTTATGCTTCCCTTGATCTGTCTTGCCATGTTTGCATTAATACCATAACGTTTAATTATTGTAAGTGTATAAGATCTTCCCATTATTATATTTTTTACTCTTTCTTCCAAAATTATTCTTGGATATTTTTGCTATGTGTTCTCCTAAAAAGGAATTAATTTGCCAAGTCTGAAAAATCCCCATTGGTGTTTCGTTTTCTTATGCTTTTATAGACTAATACGTGGAGAATTGATACTCCATGGTGCTGGGCCTTGCTTTTCTAGAATTGGGCATATTCCTCCATTTGTTTAAAATTTCCTTGTTATCTCTTGGTGAAGTCCTGGGATTTATCATACAATCCCTGGGGTATTTATTATTAATTCTGTTCCTAGATATTTTATAGTTGTGTTGCTATTGTGAATGGGATTTTTATTATACTTAATAATTTATTTTGCTGGTTTATGGAAAGAAAATTGATTTGGGGATATTTAATTTGTAACCTGTCTACTTCCTCAATTCTTGCCTTATATCTAATAGATTTTCTGTTTCAGCTGATTCCTTTGGTTTGTTTTAGTACATAATCAGTCTTAAAATAAAGATAATGTGATTCCTTCCTTTCTAATACATATGACTCATTTTTTCTTACCTTATTGAATTGTTTGGGACCTGTCAAAAAATGATACCTAATAGTGATGAGAGCAGGTCATAGATTGGCCATGGTTTTAATAAGAACTGGTTATGTCAAGTATGGTTTTGACTGTTGGTTTATCTAAGCATCTGCTATTGTTAGTGGTAATAATAAATACTTGTATAATGTGCAATGAGACAAGTGCTGATGTAAATTTTTATATATACAACCTCACTGAATTGTCTCAGCAGCTCCAGGAGATAGGTGGTATTATTATTATTATTATTATTATTATTATTATTATTATTTTCCCCATTATAAAGATGGGAAAATTGAGGCACCAGTAGGTCAAATGACTTCCCCAAAACTACACAATTAGTAAATGGCAGCACTGGAATTGATGTCAGCAATCTGGGCCTCAGGGCCTGTGTTTACACCCACCTTGCCATGCTACCCCCTCTAGTCTAGAAAGAGTTCTGGCAGGTTCATATAGTAAGACCTATATCAGAAATGGATGCATCCATCCAGAAGTTCTTGTTGTTGTTGTTGTTGTTGTTTCCCTTCTGCCTTTTGGTCTGTTTATGTACTAACATTTATGTTAGTAGATTTCTTAGTGATGTCACCCCATGCCATCCTTAGCAAAATACTCTCTAGATCATGCTGCAGAATTATTTTTTAAATGTTTATTTATTTATTTGTGTGTGTGTGTGAGAGAGAGACAGAGAGACAGAGAGAGAGAGAGAGAGCATGAGCAGGGGAAAGGGGCAGAGGAAGTGAGAGACAGAATCCCAAGCAGGCTCCACGCATAGCATGAAGCCTGACACAGGGCTGGATCTCACAACTGGGAGATCATGATCTGAGCTGCAATCAAGAGTCAGACACTTAACCTACTAAGCCACACAGGCAACCCCAGGCTGCATAATTATTTTTATATATTCCTATTTCTGAGCATAAACAACATTTTCTTTAATTGGGATAGCTCTCGATATATGTAGATATATGTATTATATGTAAATTTATGTAGATATATGTAGATATAATTGGCATATAGCATTATATTAGCCACAGGTGTATCACACAGTGATTCAACATATGTACATATTGTGAAATGGTCACAATAAGTCTTATTATCATCCATCACCACACAATTATAATTTTTGTTTCATGTGGTGAGAACTTTTAAGATCTACTTTCTGAGTAACTTTCAAATATACAATACAGTATATTAATGATAGTCACCATGCAGTATGTTACATGACTTACTTACAAATAGAAGTTTGTACCTTTTGACTACTTTCACCCATTTTGCCCATCCTCTACCCCTCTGCCTCTAGCAACTACCAATCTGTTCTCTGTATGTATGAGTCATCTTTTCTTTTTTCTTTTAGATTCCACATATTAGTGAGAAAATAAGGTATTCATCTATAGAGATAGATGTCTAATCTCACTTTGCATGATGCCCTCAAGGGCTGTTCATATTGTCGCAAATGGCAGGATTTCCTTCCTTTTCATAGCTGAGTAATATTCCATAACACACACACGCACACGCACAAACACACACTCATTTTCTCTAGCCATTCATCCATTGATGGACACTTAGGTTGTTTCCATGTCTTGAGTATTGTAAATAATAGGCTTGTGCTAATATTTTAAAAGAAATAGGACACTTTTCCTCATTCATTTTGTACTCAATGCCTGCTCTTCTTTGGGTTTATCTCCCTCAGGCCCCTCACACATCCACAACATTTTTGGGGCACAGAATTTTCTCCTCAATTCTATACACATCGCTTCATTGTCTTTGATATTTAAGAGTGGGAATAAATTTTAGGTTATTTAATTTTGATTGTTTATAGGGTTCCCAATACCTTTTTTTTTTTTGCTTTTTTATATTAATTATATCTCATATATTTGTTGAAACTGTTTGATCTGTAGACTCAGATTTTCTTTTTTAATATGGAATTGTTCTGGGGCACTTGGGTGGCTCAGGTGGTCAAGTGTCTGACTCTGGGTTTTGGCTCTGGTAATAATCTTGCAGTTCATGAGTTTGAGCCCTGTATCGGGCTCTGTGCTGATGGCATGGAGCCTGCTTGGGATTCTCTCTCTCTCTCTCTCTCTCTCTCTCTCTCTCTCTCTCTCTCCCTTTCTGACCCTCCCTCCCTCTCTCTCTCTCAAAATACATAAATAACTTTAAAAAAATAAATAAATACAGAATGGTTCCCTCTTTTTCTCATCCCCTCTCCCTACTTTTTCCTTCTTCTTGACTTTTATGGTGATTAACAAACTGAGTCTGAAATTCAAAAGGGAGTAGATCACTTTTCCTTAATCTGCTCTAGTATATATCTATATACAGATATCTATAGATATCTGTATATAGATATCTATATATAGATATCTGTATATACCTGTATATAGATATCTATATATATCTGTATATATATATATATATATATATATATATATATATATATATATATATATATACGATTCGTGTGTGTGTGTGTGTGTGTGTGTGTTTGTGTGTGATTTCATCTTATTTTTTCGTTAAGACATTGGGAAATTTCTTGAGGTTGTCTGATACATAATGGATTATATTTTCTGCATAGAACTGTTAACGCTCTCTTTTTAACATTTAATTTAGAAATTGTATTTTACATCTCCATAGTATAGTTACTTCTCAGCTTTTGTCATATCTTTCACTGTACTTTTACCAATGCAATCTACTCTCAGTCCTTTTTGAGAATAAAATTAAGAAATTTCTGGGGTGCCTGGGGGGCTCAGTTGGTTAAGCCTCCAACTTCAGCTCAGGTCATGAACTCGTGGTTTGTTGGTTCAAGCCCACGTTGGACTCTGCTGACAGCTCAGAGCCTAGAGCCTGATTTGCATTCTGTGTCTTCCTCTCTCTCTTTCCCTCACCCATTCATGCTCTCTCTCTCTTTCAAAAATAAATAAACATTAAAAATATTTTAATTAAAAGAAATTTCTCAGATTTTTCTCATTTCTGGCAGTAAATCTTTCTCATAAAAAGACATTTGTTTGGTGTTTCAGAGAGCCATCCTTTTACCTGAAGTATTTGTACACGGGTGTAACATTTTCCCTCTTTGTATGTGTTAGAGAGTGTTTCATGATGCCCAATTTCATAAAAAGAGACAGTGTAAGCCAGAAGATGTTGTAGATCTTTGGAGGCAGATACTAATTCCTATCCACTTATAACTTGGGTTTGAGGATGTAAACAGGCCCGTGCAAAATTTGAGGACCAATTGAAGACCACCACACCAAGGCAGGACTTTCAGAGATGACAGCCCCAGTCATCCCACAACGTGTAAAATGAGAAAGTGAGGTTGCTTGACAGTTTTAGCCATGGCATTGGGTACAGCAGACAAACAAGGAAAAGCCTTCATTCATAGTTTCTAATCACAAGCCCTCCTTTAAACATATTTGGGGTCAAAATTTAAAGGTACAGTATGGCCCTACAGGTCTCAAGCCAAAGCTTCAGCCTATAATGGTCCCTGATCAGTAGTCCCCAAGTACCTAGTGGAGGAAAGCACAAGTTCTCTCTGGAGCAAAGAGCATTAAAACCAAATTCACAAAGAGTTTCTCCAAGTTCAAGAAAATGTGAATTTAGAGTTTCAGATGCTTATAAAATATTTGAGCAGACAAGCCTACAATATTGACATTAAACAGAAAAGTCAAACGAATGATGGATGCCCACAAAGACTGTATATACAGGAATAATCAGGGACAGAATATAAAATAACTATGTTTATAGTGTTTCAGAGACAGTTTTTGAGATGAATGAATCAAAAAGAAGATTCAGTAAAGTTGGAGAGCAAAGTATGAAAATAAGACATTGATATGAAAAGATACTCAGAATTTATTACAGTGATAGAAATAAAAAAATACAAAAGTAAAGGTAAGAGATATGGAGGACAGAATAAAAACAAATATGTTTAATAAGAGTATTAGGCTTATCTTTGTTTTCCTTGATGAGGAATGGGGAGAGGCAATACTCAAAAAGATACTGGCTTACATTTTTCTAAGCGATGATGAGAGACACCAATCTTTAGTGTCAATAAATTACACATAAAAGAAATAAAAATAAATCTAGACCTACTTCAGAATATGGAAGGTCTAGAAAAGATCTTGCAAATTGCTGTAGGGAATTCTACTCATTTATTGGCATGCTGTAGCTTTTTAAACAGTTTTTGCTCCGTGGATGTTCTCTTGATAACACCTCTCCTCCAGATTTCTGTTTTTTATTGGCAAATCATAGCAATAATGGCGGGAAGCGTGTATGTGGGATTGGGGGTAACCACCTCTGCTTTCACTGCCAAATTGTCACCATAAATCACATCATTACATGCTTGGTGTTTTCCTTTTTTTCTCACCTGTCATTAAATCATAAGCATTTTCCATATTGTTAAATGGCCGTTAAAATAATCATTTTAATGGTTTTATTATAGCCCATCAAATTTATTCCATTATAATTTCCTTAGTGATTTCTTCCTTATTAGATATTTAGCACTTTATTTCCTTCAAATTTTGATTATTACATATAACTTTGACATAATATGTATCTTGTGCTTCACTTTTATTTTGAATCGTCCCTCAGGAAAAGTTTTTAGAAGTGATATTATCATGTCAGATGGCATTGTATTTTGATATGCACCAAGTTTTGTAATGAGTCAGCACTATAGATTATAAGATTGAATATATTTCTATCAATTTTCTGGGTGTAAAAGGCATTTTTATTACATAATAAAATAGAATATTTTTCTGTGCTTGGTTATTAATTGCTTTTTTCCTTTTGCTCACCAATTATCAGCACCTGTGCTTTTATTGTATTGTATTGTATTGTATAGTATTGTATTGTATTGCATTTATTTTTTATCTTTTAGAGAATGAGAGCATGAGTGGGTGAGACAGGAAGAGAGAGACAGAGAGAGAGAGAGAGAGAGAGAGAGAGAGAGAGAGAGAATATCTTAAGCAGGCTCCATGCTCAGTGCAGAGTCCAATATGGGGTTCAATCCCACAACCCTGGGATCATAACCTGAATTGAAATCAAGAGTCTGATCCTCAACTGATCGAGCCAGCCAGGTGCCCCAGTATCTATACTTTTTAAACATCATTTGTGGATGCTATGTTTACCTTACCAATATGTAATTTTCTGCATTAATACAAATATTCTTCCCATATGTATGCTACTTAAAAATTATGTGATGATGAGGGTAGTAGAGAATTTCAGAGTCAAATGTACTTGTGAATTCAACTTATTTTGAGGTGGATGATCAAAAAGTTTCTAAAAAACATGTAATGAATTGTGTCAGTGAGATTTGCTTACAAACATGATGCATAGATAGAGACCTATACTTTCTAGTAACATTAGTATATGCATATTGGTGTGAGAGATATTGTTGGCTCACCCAATGCTCATTTTTTTTAAAGTTTATTTATTTATTTTGAGAAAGACAGAGACAGTGCAAGTGGGGGAGGGGCAGATAGAAAGGGAGAGAAAATCCCAAGTAGGCTCCACACTGTCAGCACGGAGCCTGACATGGGGCTTGAACTCATGAACCGTGAGATCATGACCTGAACCGAAATCAAGAGTCAGACACAACCAACTGAGCCACCTAGGCTTCACCCCGCTTTTTAAAAAATTATTTAACACTCATTTCTAACACTGTTCTCTCTTACCTGTCTCTTTTAAAGATACTGAACAATCTAAAATATTCAGTTACCAGACCATTGTAAAGCTGGAGTTGGCTCTATTATACAGCTCTGGCCAAGAAAATATAAGCAAAAATATGCTGGTGCCTCCTTTCCCCATTTCCCTTTCTCCTTCCTTGAGTGCTGATATGCTGGCTGGAGCTACAGCAGCCACCTTGTAATCATGATCAGAAAACCAAGAAAAATGACAGATACAGGAGTCCTGATTTTCTTAGGCCTCTGAAATAATGCCATGAACTTCCTACCCCCAACTTATTATGCATAAAAAATAAAACTCAATTTTTGTTTAAACAACTGTAGTCAGTCTTCCTGTTACTGGCTGTAGGGGAAAAAATCCTAATTAACACATATAAGCCTACAGGGAGAGGAGAGTTGGGTCTCTATTTTAACAAGGCTCACTTTTTATTTAATGTTTTTTATGTTTTGTTTTTTTTTTTTGAGAGAGAGAGAGGGCATGAGTAGGGGAGGGGCAGAGAGAGAAAAGGAGACACAGAATTCAAAGCAGGCTCCAGGCTCTGAGCTGTCAGCACAGGGCCCAACATGGGGCTCGAACTGGTGAACCCTGACCTGAGTTGAAGTCAGCCGTTTAGCCAACTGAGCCACCCAGGCGCCTCAATGAGCCTCACTTTTAAACAAACCCAAAGCCAGCTTTATATATAAACTTGTTACTGTGAACCTATGATAACTGACCAAAGTAGATATCAGAATTTCTAAATTTTATCTACCTGTGTTCTGGATCATATCCAGAGATGTGAATGCATCTCCTGAAGCAAAACTAAAATAAAGTATTTAAATCCTCATGGCACTTGACAGTGGGAGAACATAATTAAAGGCATTCATATACTTGCTATGCAAAAAAGTGAAGTTCCACTTGACAAATCCAAGAGACAATTCATCCAAGCCTCTCCATATCCATCCCTGTAGAGCCATTGCTTATCCATTATTATATATTGAGGATAAGCTATATAACAGGCTATGTGCTCTATGCCAGGAATGTAAAGAGGCAGACACTGCTCAGTCCTTGCCTTTGAGGATTTCATTTCCAGGCTGGGTGTGGGAGGTGAGAGGAGACTCTCCATATAAACAAATATTTTTGATACTGTGTGAGAGTGAAAAGAGTAGAGTAGTAAAGAGAGGTTCATAATGGAGAGCAAAATGGAATAAGTGATTTGCTTGAGACCCTACAGCCAATAAATAGTCTGTTTCTTCTGGGCAAGTCTTTTTCATGATACCAACCATTGCCTGAGATAAATAGATCAATATTTGGGATACAGAAATGTTTTTGTGTTATAAAAATGCTGTCATTTGGGCCATTGTTTACAGAAGTTGACTGGTGTGAAGGTGTTGCCCTTGACCCAGCAATATGGCTCATGCTATGAGATTTGTTGCCCTCAAGGACTTGTGCCTCTTTTGACCTGTTATGTGTTTTGCTAGACGCTAGGGTTACACATAGGTGTCAGGCGTGCTGCGTGCCTGAGGGGCTGGATTTTTGTTCATATTCTCCTTGTCTACTCTTTCTTGCCACCAGTGAGGTGGCTGATTGAGGAGGAGGGCATGGCCTTTGCTTCATAACTCCCCATCCAACTGGCCATTCTAGAATAAAGAAAAGCACGTAGGAAAACAGGGTGCAGGGGAAGAATGAGACCTTAGAAATTTAGTTCGTGGAAAGAGACAGATTTCTCTCTCTCTTTGTTCAGTGATCTTTTCTATTGGCTTAAGAAAAATAACTTGTTAAACATCTGTCTTCCCCTCCCATTGCTGTTGTTTATGGAGGAGCAGATTTCCCTTAATTCTGAAGCAGTGTCTCCTTTCCTTAGGAAAACAGGTGTCCAAACATGCAGCAAATCAAATTGTCAAACAGCTGAAAAAGACATTCTACTTTCTTTTATCCTCTTACCTAGAAATTCTTTGGTGAGCCTGATGACTTCCTAGTTTGGAATTTTGTTTTTCCTTGTGATACTTATGACCAGTCTTTTTTAAATATTTACTATCACATCGCTGTCTTCTGTATCACTGCTATTTGGATATGAAAATCTATTTAAGAAATAATATTCAACTTTTGATACCCTTTTATTTAAATGAAATGTGTTTATAAACATAAAGAACTCAGGACCACATTGAATTCTGTCATATTAAACATATTTAGGAATAAAGAAAGAGAAATTGAGCTGATATTGACCGGTACTTTTATGTGCACCCTCAAATATTCCTTGTCACTGCATGTCTAAATATATGGAGGGAAGAATTATGATCTCATTTTTCAGATGAGAAAATCAAGGCTAATAGAGCTCATTAAGTCCAAGATCACACAGTCAGAAAATAATGAAGTCAGGATTCAAAACCAATCCCTATCTAATTTCAAAAACCATGCACTTTATACTTCATCACATAATAGAGTCCTTCCTAATCTAAGTATAGCACTTTGGTGAGCAGTCAAGTCTAGACTCTATTGCTGTGAGGTCATGGATAAAGTATCAGCTCCATGGTTCTAAGTCTCCTTCTGTATGTGATGGATGAAATGGCAATACCTATGTGATAGGACTTTGGTAACTATTAATTGAGTTAATGCATGTGAAAGGGCTCAAACAGTATTTGGTACCTAGTAAATGCTCTGTAAGGTTGTTTATTATTATTATATGTCACTTCATGGTATAATAGCATGAGTATGTATCATGGCTTTGCTTTCATGTACTGTCTCATCACGAATGAATAAGTGGTGCTAAACAGATGTTGATGTTGTTTTTAAGTTCTGGTATTTGTATATGAAGGATCCCCCTAATTCTTCTCACTGATTGACAAATTTACGTGAGAGAAAGGGATTTTAGTACAATTGTTCACAAACTTTTGTTTCAACAGTAGAACCCTTTTTAAAATACATATAGAAGAGGGACGCCTGGGTGGCTCAGTGGGTTGAGTGTCCAACTTTGCCTCAGATCATGATCTCACCACTTATGAGTTTGAGTCCTGCATCGGGCTGTGTGCTGACAGCTCAGAGCCTGGAGACTGCTTTGAATTCTGTCTCTCCCTCTCTCTCTGCCCCTCTCCGGCCTCACACTCTGTTTCTCTCTCAAAAATAAAGATTAAAAAAAAATTTTTTTTAATTTAAAATACAGATATAGGCATTGCTGCTTTGACTGAACTAGGGGAAGTGACTCCGGGAACTCTATCCACCCCTTTGCCCTCCAGGACCCCTGCCAGCTCATTATTGCCTTGGGGGTCTTTCTGGGAAACCTTGAATGACACATAATGCAGATTGAGAATCACCAATCCACAAAGCACCCAACAAAGCACATTGGATAGTGACTGATAAATACTATCAATTCTCAATTTCTGTGATAGGCGAGTGTCCAGAAGCCCTCACTCTGGATCTCAAAAATTGTCTTTACTCAGTTTCCATTACATAGTCTCTGCTGATAGTTTTGTTTACCTGGCAGGGTCTACAGTTTGGAACCAGTGAACTGGAGGAGATGGGAGCCATGTTCTGTTTGAGTCTCCTCATCTTGGAACTCAAATCTGTAAGCTGTAGTCATCAGCTCCTGACCTGTGCAGCAACTCTCCTGAATGCTGAGGAAGAGGCTCTGGACGACCACCTCCAGCGGTAAGATGCTCACAGGGGTGTGAGGGGAATTTGGACCTTGGTGTTCCGATCACAGCACATCTCAGAAATGAAAGCCATGTGGTCCTATGGGTCTTTGACAAGGACAAAATATGGAGGAGCTGCCAATTGAAAGTAGGGGCAGTCACAGTCTACTGGACCCAGACTCAGGGTCATTCTCACTTCCTGTGTTCTTCACTCCCTGTGTTCTTACTGAACACAGGGAGGATGCTGCCTACTTGTACACATAAGTGAATATATAAGTCAACATGTAGTTATAAACGTGCATTATTAATAAATTTTGTTTGTGATAAAGAAGATGCAGCTTAGCAACACACATGTGCATCTACATATACTTATGCCTGCCAGTAATGTGTTTATATTTATTCAGGCATCATTTGGGAGCCTGTTACTTGGCAAATAAAGGTAATCTCACTGCCAATATTTAGGAACTTGGGGACAAGAAATGTTATCCTCTCTCCATTCTTAAGTAGCACTGTTCCTTCTCAGATGATGAGAAGAACCACCTGAAGATGATTAATACATTTGCCTGGAGACCCTGACTCACAGCCATGGCAGGGGAATGACAGATTTCCAAGGACTGTGAGGAACATTAATGAATCAAGAGAGGGGGAACCATTATCCATATGAGACTTTTTGATGCCTTTTACTCTGGATAAATATTTTAGACTTGACAAAAATAGATTTAGGGGCAAGAAAGGAAGATATAATAGCCATATGAGAGGAGAGAGGACCAAGAAAAGTCAGAGGAGTCAAAGAAGACTAAGTCATTGCCCATATTTTGAGCCAGGGAATGGATGGGGTGTTGAGCTATTGGAGGAGGAAGTACCTACTGGTGAATGAGGAAGCATCTCATCATGTCCTTCATGTCCAAAAGCAGAGAGAAAGCCATTAATACAGGTGCCATTTTATTTCTAGTGCATTTTCATTCATTTTTCTCCTGCCATTGTTAGGCTGTGGTTCCAGCGTGACTTCTCACCAAATGGCCAGTCAAGCCTAAAATGATCTAGCAGTGTAAATTAATTTTACTTTGGAAGGTACTGGTTTCTCTGAGACTTAATTACCTAAATGCAGTAATTAACTTGCTCGTCACACTGTGCTATAGATCATAGACTATGGGGACCTAAGTAAATCCAGACTTCTTTCCTCCCTAGAGACGCTGCTCCTGATTTCTTTTGTTTTGACATCACCACCACTGCCATCTGCCCCCACTCCCTTCAACACCCCTCAGCGCCCCAAGGCTTGGTGTGTTTGGCATCACTGTGGTGTTTCTGCCTCTCCCTCTGACAGCAAGCACTTCTACCTGCCAGGATATATATTTCATCTTGTCTTTTCATCTTTTGCTAAGCTATCTTGGGTGCAGGCATGCCTGAATTTTCTTTCTTTCTTTCCTATCCCCCCACTTTCTTCCCTGCTGCTCATTGAGAGAAGATTGAGCAGACCTGGCATTGCTTGCTTTCCCTGAATTGATTGTGCCCGTCTGTTTGATCCAATGCAGTGAGGATTAGTTGCCTGTAAACTGGAACAAGAAGAAATCTATCAAAGAAGTGCCTCTTCTAATTCAAGTCTAAAGAATTTGGTGTCGAGCTCCAAATACAATAGCTGCCATGTGGGTTATCATAAGAAGATTATATTACTTATTCTTCCATGCCATCCCAACACTCCTGATTATTAATTGTTCAGTTGCAACCATCCCAAGGGTTCTAAAGCTTAAAGTCTTCCCTGACCTCTGGCCCTTCTTAGGCTGGTGCAGCTCCAGGACAAGATACTACACATAGGATGTGAGTCATGTGTGTGTTTTAAGTAGGTCTACACTACATTCAAGAGGCATGGAGTTTGGTGGCAAGCAGTGGGATGGAATTTGCCTGTTTCACCCAAACGTTGTTATTGACTTAATCCACTCCTATTCACTGAGGCAGTTGGACCAAAACAGACTATGGTTCCTGCCCAAAGGACCTGGAAACTGCATGATTGAGAGGAAAATCACCCTGAAAATATCTTGACCAAGATATTGGCTCCTTATTGGAGCCAATAAGGGTGTATTCATTAAAGGATGACGGAGGGGAACTTAATAAAATAAAATCCACTGGGTTGCAATCAGCAACAGGCTGTTTGAGTACCTTTGATTAGTTTCTGATGAATAGGGCTCAGTCATGAGCTCTAGTAATCAGCAGAGCAGAGCAAATCCTAGGGATTTTGTTAGCAACAGGGATCTTACTATAATACAAAGAGCATAACTAATGTTTGTCAACACTACCCTCCGTATGCTTTAAAGAGGAGATTTCAGCCACCCTCCTCCCCACCGACGTTTCCCTGGGTGTGCTCTGTATAACAGGGTTATATACTTTGGGAAGATTCTTTTTTAGTTGCACAGAAGGAAATACTAGGGGGGAAAGAAGGGTGAGTTTTTGCCTAAAAGTCAGTCGTAAAGAAATCTGAGGACATCGTATTTGGAATCTCTTAGGCCCCACAGAAACTGTTAACCCTTGGAGTAACGTGCAGGGAAGACAAAGTATGGCCTTACACTGCAAACACCATGGTTTTGTGACATTAGTTTTCACACTTCATTTACCATAAAAACAAGTAGAGTGTAGTCAACATCCACAGAGAAACTTACCATTTTTCATGGGCAGAGAAAGAGCAGAAATGGTGGATGTTTGCCCAGTGGCCGAAGCATAAAAAGAAGTATGGTGCATTGCGCTCTTTGTTTTGGTTTGTCTTTTACAGTTTCTCTCCTTCCCCGTTGCTCATTTAAGAAACGTCTGCAGACTCCTTAAGGCATCTTTTGATCTTTCCTCTCCTCTTCCTTCCTCCTTTTTCTCAGTCTTATCCCCAGAAATAATTGCGCGCACATTGCAGGAATGCTAAGCTGTTTCTTCAGGAGGCGCCGTTTATCCATTGTGACAGGTCTTTTGCAAAGTCATTTAACAGTTTTGCCGAGTCAGCCACTGTTCATCTCGATTTGTATCCCTCCAATGCCTCTTGCCTTTCTCAGCTGAGCTCCCCTATCTCCACTTGTCCCTCCATTAATAACAGAGAGAGCTCAGAATTTCTGAGCTGTGCCTGGCTATAGCTCCATATCTAGTTTATTCTCCCAAATGATAGTCCTGTGACATGAACCTGGGCTCCCCCGAGCATCAGGACAAGTTCATTTTGTCCTCTCTTTAGTTTGATGAGGCAAGACTAAACAAATAAAAATCTGTCATAGACTTTAGAGAACATAATTATATTTTTAATAATTAAAAGGTACTTGATTTTTATTTAAAAATAGTTTGCCTTTCTCAATTATATAAAAAAAAATTGTGTTTTGGTAAATCATATTAAATTATATTTTGGAGACCACACACAAAAATAACATACACCTGACTTTGATCACCCTGCTTTTAATAGAGAACCGTTGTCAATGTTTTGGTAAAATTAGATTACTTTTTTCACCTAAACAAATATGTAACATCCTTAACAACAATGTATGAGAGGTCCCTTTTCTGTAACTTTCTGAACACTGGTTTTCTTTCTTTTTTTAAAAATTGACTTCATTTTTAAGAATAGGTTTAGCTTTACAGTAAAATTGAAAGTACAGAGGTTTTCCATTTACACCCTGCCCCAGACACACACAGCCTCCCCTGTTATCAACATCCCCCACCGAGTGGTCCATTTGTGACAATTGGTGTACTGACACTGACACATCATTATCATCCAAAGTCCAAAGTCTACCTTAGGGTTCACTCTTGGTGTTCTATAGTTGTGGATTTGGACAAGTGTATCTACCATTATAATTTCATACAGAGTAGTTTCCATGCCTTAAAAATCCTCTGTACTCTCTGCCTATTCATTACTCTTTCCCCGCTACCCCCTGGCAGCCACTGATCTTTTTACTGTCTCCCTAGTTGTACCTTTTCCAGAATGCCGTATAATTGGAACCATACAGTACCTAGCCTTTTCAGATTGACTTCTTTCTCTTAGAAATATGCATGTATGTTTCCTCCATGTCTTTTTCATGGCTTGATAGCTCATTTCTTTTTAACACTGAATAATATTCCATTGTCTGGATGATTCACAGTTTATTCATCCATTCAAGCCACTGAAGGACATCTTGGCTGCCTCTAAGTTTTGGCAATTATGAATAAAGCTGCTGTAAACATCTGTATACCTATTTTGTGGGGACATAAGTTTTTCAGCTCCTTTGGGTAAATACCAAGGAGTGTGATTGCTGGATCGTATGGTAAGAGCATGTTTAGTTTTGTAAGAAACCACCAAATCATCCTCTGAAAGGGCTGTACTATTTTGCATTCCCAGCAGCAGCAAATGAGAGTTCGTACTGTTCCATATCCTAACATTTGGCCTTGTCAGTGTTCTGGATTTCGGCCGTTCATATAGGTGTACAATGATATCTGATTGTTTTAATTTGCATTTTCCTGACAACATGCCATGTGGAACATCTTTTCATATGCTTATTTACCAGATTTATGTCTATCTTCTTTAGTGAGGTGTCATTAAGGTCATTGGCCCATTGTTTAATCAGGTTATTTTCTTCTTACTGAATTTTAAGAGCTCTTTGCATATTTTGGATAATAGTCCTTTATTAGATGTGTGTTTTGCAAATATTTTCTCCCAGTCTGTGGCTTGTCTTCTCATTCTCTTTCGCAGTATCTTTCCCAGAGCAGAAGTATTTACATTTAATGAAATTGAGCTCATAAGTTATTCCTTTCATGGATCGTGCCTTTGGTGTCGTATCTAAAGAGTCATCACCAAACCCAAGGCCATTTAGATTTTCTCCTACATATTTTCTAGACACACCAGTTGCTTTTGCATTGAAGTCTTTGCCATTTTTAGGTGAAAATGAGTTGAATTTGGATGTTTTTGTTTTTTGTGGATATGTGCATCCATTTTTTTCTTTGTTTATTTTAGCTTTGATAACCTTCCTACCTCGGTCTAATAACGAATAATTCATAATTCAAATAATTAGTT
Organism: Panthera onca; assembly: GCF_046562875.1. Classification (NCBI taxonomy): domain Eukaryota; kingdom Metazoa; phylum Chordata; class Mammalia; order Carnivora; family Felidae; genus Panthera; species Panthera onca. Next base: position 8,687,718 of record NC_138344.1, on the reverse strand, counting down.
AAATAATAATTTACTGTAAAAGTGTGTTGTTACTATACTGAGGTACGTATGTTTATAATAAGGCTATTTACATATTATAATTTCTTTTCCATTTTTTTTACCATTGAATAGTTTTATATTTCTCTATTATTAATCATTTGCCCTAGAAATTACTAAATAGTCCATCCTTCATCAGTGGTTAGTAATGTCAGTTAGCTAAAGAGCATTTATACATGCGTGTACCTGGGTATATTTTCTTGATGTTATATTCTGTTTCATTAGTCTGTCTGCCAGGAGCACATAGTCCTTAATATTGTAGCCATGTAACTCAAATACATAATGCTACAAGCACCACCTCATTAATATTTGTTTAAAAATGTGCTTTGCTATTTTCTCTTCTTTATTTTCACTGATGAAGCCTATAATGAGTCGTTAACTGCCAAAAATGAAACCACTGCGATTTTAATTCAAACTGCATTAAAATTATAGATTTTTTTGGTCTATTGACTGTTTGCCTATATTGTTTTTTCAAAATCTGGTATTTTGTTCCTCTTACTTAGATCTTCTTTGATGTTCACAAAGAAAGTATTGTAGGGGTTCTTTTTGTGCCCTTTCATGTGATTCCTGGGTATATGATCATAGGCTTTTAAGCTTAATATTTTAAATTCTTGTTACTCTTAAAAGGGTCCTTTACCCATATTTTTCTAAGTGGTTATCACCATGATGTGATATCTATTTTATTTTTAATTTATAATCTTGGCTAGAGTTTTGAAAACATTATTTAAGGATGGTGATTCTAGGGGCGCCTGGGTGGCTCCATTGGTTAAGTGTCATGATCTCACGGTTTGTGAGTTCCAGCACCAGATTGGGCTCTGCATTGACAGTGTGGAGCCTGCTTGGAATTCTCTCTGCCCCCCCCCCCCCGCCCCTTCGTCACTCTCTCTGTCTCTCTGTCAAAATAAATAAACTTAAAAAAAAAAAAAAGTTAAAAAAGGAGCACCTGGGTGGCTCAGTTGGTTGTGTCCGACTTTGGCTCAGGTCATGATCTTGCCTTTCATGGGTTCAAGCCCCATGTTGGGGTCTGTGCTGACAGCTCAGAACCTGGAACCTGCTTCAGATTCTGTGTCTCCCCTCTCTCTGCCCCTCCCTTGCTCACACTCTGTCTCTCTCTCTGTCCCTCAAAAATAAACATTAAAAAAATTTTTTTAAGTTAAAAAAAAAAAAGTATGGTGATTCTATGGATATCCTTGCTGTCAATCTAACTTTAAAATGAGAATGACCCTAAGCACTTGAACATTAAGTAAAATGTCTGTTGTTTTGATATTAATGCTCAATGTCTTCTTTATAAATTAGTTTTTTAGCTTATTAATTAAAAAATCAAGATTGGATGATGAATTTTATCAATTTTTTTGTATCTATAAAAATGATTATTAATGAATTAATGAATTATATGAATTATAATGAATTCATTAATGAATTAATGAATTAATAAAGTCTTAAATTATGATAACAGATTCTCTAATCTTCATCCATCCTTGAAAATCAAAGGAAACTATATTTGGCTATGATCTAAAATATCATTTTATCACAGACATTGATGTTTTTAATATGAATTGAGGGGGCTTGTGCCTATAGTTCTGAGTGAGTAAAATCTGTGCTTGGTGTATATTGCTGTATCATGTGGAACACTTCAAATTTCCTAGGGGTTATCCTTGAACATCTTGAACATATACAAATGGTCTATAAAACCCGTTTGTTTCCCATTTGTTTGAAACAAAGATATTATTTTTCTGCTCCTCTTTTCCTGTATGAGAAGTATCTGTGACATTTAGATTGCCTTATAGTCATATTCAAATCACTGTAAAATTCAATTTTGTTTAATTACTTGCATTGCTCATTTTTATCTATTCTGTACGGTTATGTCCCCATTATTTTTTCTCCATGTTGATTCATCTCACATTTTTGCTAGAGAATACCTTTAAAAAAAAGCTTTTTTTTTTTTTTTTGGTAAAGTAAATCAAGGGTATTTGGCATATTAATATATATGTGAATCTCTGTCTCCTTTACACAGGAATCCCATTGTGCCTGCCTGGAGGTTTGACTGCACCATGTAGGCATGGCTTACTCTGCCATTTAATCCTACAGTCCTCAGCCTGACTGTCCTCTGCATACCCCCTGTTTCTCCTGCCTGAATAGTTGTACTGGTTTTCATTCGGTTTACTAACACAAACATTCTATGTCTACATCAACTATATTTCTTATGTTACATTTAGGTCCTTTTGATTGATTTTGAATCCGAACACTTGGTCACCTTATGACATGCCTTTCCATTACCAGGTGGCAGTGATTCCATCCCAAATCGTCATTTTTCCATCTCTGGAATTATTGATATCTGCTTCCCAACCTCCGTATCTGTCTTTTCTTCTCCCCTTATCATCCTTTTTCTTCATTCCCATTCACCAAGTTCTGGAAACTGTCCTCACAGAATTTTTTTATTATTTTTTTAACATTTATTTTATTTTTGAGACAGAGAGAGACAGAGCCTGAACGGGGGAGGGTCAGAGAGAGGGAGATACAGAATCCGAAGCAGGCTCCAGGCTCTGAGCTGTCAGCACAGAGCCCGACACGGGGCTCGAACTCACAGACCGCGAGATCATGACCTGAGCCGAAGTCGGCCGCTTAACCGACTGAGCCACCCAGGCGCTCCTGTCCTCACAGATTTAATGTTCTGTGGCATGAGTCTCCTCTTTGCTGATAATGTGTTTTGATTTCATTGCTTCTGTTTCCTTTTCTCTCATCAGCTTCTCTTTTGTTCACATTTGTAATACGGCGAGTTCTTGTTCCATTTTAACCTGTAATTTTTTCACTCAGTGTTTCAGAGATTCCATTTTTCTTGAATTTTCTGTGTCAGGCTGGCTTCTGTTTCTCATGGCTGGTCGTTATCCAAAGCGAAAATTGTTCTGTCAGCTGACTGAGGAGGTGTCTGTCTCCTTGTACATTGCAGAACGTTCCACCCGCCCCGTTGTTATGATTCTTCCCTCCTTGTCTTTCAACTTCTGTTTCGTCATCGCTTGTTTACTCATCTGAGAACTCTGTCAAGACTCATAATTGCATGATAATCCAGGCTTTGGATAGTCTTTAAAATGTTGTGTAGTCTAACTGGATGCTGATAGTTCCTCTATGTGAAGTAACCTGATTTAGATGGTGTTTTTTTCTTCAAGAATTCAGAGTATTTTTGCTTTTATCCAAGAGCACAGATTTGGGGAAGCTAAGGAGGTAGGATATGAAAAGTTATATGCATCTCTGGATACACTCTGACTGTCTCAAGATGGTCACTTAATATTTTCTGAGTGAAAATGTGAATTAATTGAGATTTAATACTATCAATGAACTAGTATTAAAAATAAGTTCATATTTTAGAGTTCTGTAGGAGGAAATTAATGACAGTTGTGGTGATGATGTACTCTTCTAAGCAATTTACCTGTATAATCTCATTTAAACATTTCAGTAACCATACAAGGTAGGCATTATTATCTCCTTGTACCGATGACTACATTGTGACTCAGAAAGACTATGTAGCTTGACTAAAATGGCAGGGTTGGTAAATTGTAGAACTGGGATTTGAACCAGGTCGTCTTGGTAAAGAACCAGTACTCTTGATCACTAAGACATCCTGTCTTTTATAGATAATAACAGCTAAAACATAATAAACATTTATGCTTTTCATGTACAGTGCTATGCATTTTGCAGCCATACCTCTCCTTGTTTTATCTTTTAAACCAAGGGTTGGCAGACTTTTTCTGTAAAGAGACAGAAAATATTTTAGGTTTTGTGGGCCATATGGTCTCTTTTGCAACTGCTCAGCTCTACTGTGGTAGCATGAAAGTAGCCATAGAAAATATGTAAATATATAGGCATGGCTGTATTTCAGTAAAATTTTATTTACAAAAATAAGCAATGGACTAGATTGGTCCAAGTGAGCCATAGTTTGCCATCTCCACTTTCAAGGGTTCTTTGAGGTATGTATAATTATTATCTTCCCTGTACAGATGAAGAAACTGGAACTCAGAGAAGCCATATAACTTGCCATTTGCCCAACTAGCAAGAAGCATATTAGTGGTTGAACCAGGTAGTGTGACTGTGCATCCTTGATGTTTAATGACTACAAATACTAAGCTGTCTGGGCCTTTGGATGCCCAGTGAATGATACTTCTTTCTTCTCTCGTGAATTCCAAATCAAATAAGAAATAGAGCACAGGAGCTAGGTAGGTTGAAATAAAACATAACTGCTTTATTACTGGTAATGAGAGTCATGGCCCCACCAGAATTGAAGTTCTTCACCTAAAGCTGTAGGGTTAGAGTCTGCCTTGCTAAGCTTCTCGTGCAGAGGAGCAATGGGTGCACCCGAGTCTGGTCCTGCAGGGAGAAAATGAGCACAGGGGGCCATGGGGTACTCAAGCTCAGTCAGCATCTCTCTCCAAATCACCAGTTTCATGTTATTCTTCCTCCATTGGAGAGAATGGATGGGGACAGAAAGTGGAGTACCAATGTCTACAGGCCAAAATGGGAAATCTGGAAATGGGGAGAATCAAAAGGTATCATTATATCCAAACAAAGGATTGCAAATTATAGTTACATCGAAACTCTGATAATATCTTTCTTCTCTTGTCTTCTGTCACCCTAAATGTATTCAAATTTTTGAAAAAGTAACCCATGGTACCCAATATTTGAGAATGGTTTTAGTTTCATTCCATAGTTGTAGGCAAAGAAATGCCCAGTGATTACAAAGATGGGAATGTTGGAATGGGATCTAGCCTGGGGGAGTCTTTTGAGATGGTGAATATCACATGTTGCTTTAAAACATTAAGTGGTTCCCTAATGGGTCAAGAAAAATGAACTAACCAGGAAGAAATGCTAATCTTATCTTGGGAAAACAGCAACAAAAAACCCAATTCCATTAGTAGATAAAGAAAGGCAAATCCAAATATTTTTGTTATGATTTTATGCTGATCCTTCTATAATAATTAAATAAAAATAATTAAAAAAGAAGAATGTTAGTGTGTCTATGAGAAAAGAGATTTAGTAATGTCATACAGCTGTCTGTAAACTGGCTTACTTTCCTCTGGAGAAGAATTTCGCAACTCGTAAGAAGGTCCATAAAAAACTCCCATTAAGTCCTATATTTCCAGCTTGTATATCCCTCAAGAAGATTAACTTAACAGAGAACAATTATTTAATGTATAGATATTTATAGCAATGATACATCTATCCCAAATAAATTTAAACAACCCAAATTCTTAGCAGTACTAAGAAGCAAAAGAAAACCATTATTGATTAACTTTCTAGAAGAGTATGAAGCTGTGAAAATGATTAGTATGTTAATATCTATATATCTATATATTGATATATATATAGATATATATATATTTATATATATATGATAACAATAATAGCAAACATTCATTAGAGTCTTACCATGAATCAGATGCTGCATTTTTAAACTATTATCTCAATCATATATATAATCCTGTGTGATGCTATAATTAGCATCCCCTTTTGCAAACAAAGAAAATAAGTTTTGTGTAGTTTAAGAGATTTGCCAAATGTCATGAATCTTAGAAGAGACTGCTGGCTTTTGAAGCCAATCCATCTAACTCCAAGAGTTGGGGGCCATTAAGTATATAACCTAAATCTAATATAACCCTATTATTAGTTTCTTGCATTGTACAATCACCAAAAAGATGTGTTGGGTGTACGTATGTCTGTGTGTGTTTGTGCGTAAGTTTTTAAAAATCTGAATGACTTGGGTCATTTTGGCCCAGAAATATCCCTTGATTGTTTTAATAGTATTCGGGGAAATCAATGCCATCACGGGTGGAATGTGTGTTGCTGTAGGTGGAATGCATCGCTACCCATGGAGAGAGGAATTCCAAAGACAAAGGTGAAAGAGACTGCAGACAGAGAGGAGTCAAAATGCATTTTCTTCATATTGCATTTGCTATTTGCAAAATGTTAGATTCTAATAACCATGGAAGCTAACCTAAAAGAAATCCTATTTTACGAGTGATTCCACGGGAGCCCAGGAAGTCTAAGTGACTCACTAGGTGTAGTTAAGTGATTTACCTATTGCCAGTCAACACTGGGGATATCTTTCGCCTCTGCCTCAGGCTCAACCACATGAACAGCTGGTCTCTTGCCTATGAATCTATAAATACCTGAAAATAAAATAGGCTTCCAGTCCCTGGAAAAGGGTTTCAGTCAAGAAACTTGCTCTTCCTACTCTTTATGTCAATTTCAGCCTATGCAGTCCTTGTCTTTGTTGTTAATTCTAAAAATGGAAGGCAAATAAAAACCTGTGAAATTCTCCCAAATACAAGAGGCAGTTTTTATTCAAAAAGGCTGCAAATAGCTTGGCATGGGTGGCTTAAGTTAATTCAATAGCTTTTCATTAATTTTTGAAGTAGTTCTTGTTCTGTTTATTCTTAATGTTGACTTTGTCTTTGTTGTAACCCTATGAACCCTCATACCATGGCCCTTACAAGGAGCTAGATCTTGGGGTTCAAAGCCACTTCACCTGTAAGAGTTAGTTTACCGGCTGTAAACTGGTAGGGCGAAACCAAACTATGGATTCAATAAAAGCAGTGAGAGGAAGGAAGGAGTGATAAGAAAGGAAAAGAGGGAGGGAGGGAGGAAGGAAGGAAGAAAGAAAGGAGGAATGAAGAAAAGAGAGAAGGAGGAAGGACAGACAAATGGATGGAAGGAAGGAAGGAGGGAAGAAAGAAGGGAAGGAGGGAGGAAACTGCATCACAGGAGAAGAAATCAGGTCATGATATTTAAACCAAGATATCAAGATATCATGGAAAGTTTACATTTTTGGTTTGTAAGATCCTGGATGTAGATCAATCTGATGCAGAAGGAAGAAGTCTGCTTTTAAGTTTCTGAGAACATTTCTGTGTTTTGCTTGATTTCTTTATCCTGGCCAGGTGTCCAACTCCCCTCTCTTAGGAGGGAACCAAGTAAAGAAACCCAGACACATCCACTCCACCCAAGAGGAAATAGTCTATCCTGAGTTTTGGTATCCCACAAGTTCCCATAAAGCCTCACTTCTGTACCCAGCATAATTTTTCTTAAGTTGTGTGGCTTAGATTTCAGGTAGCTCAGTTGTGGGTATTGCTGCTGACAGCCGACTCTGTGCTTCTAGGGAGGTGGCTTACCTTCTTTACTCTGAGGCTTCTTAGCTTCCAAATTATAGCTCTTTAAATTCCTTTTAGCTCTAATATGGTATGTTTATTTTCAAGGCTATAGCCATTGACATCTTCCTATTCCAACATGGGTAGTAAGGTTGCAACTGCAGGGTGGTTGAATTATGCTAAATGGCACAAAGCTGGTATGAGATTGAGTGAAAATTAAATTTTATCTTGATGCCTACTGGATAGATAATAAAGGGACAGAAGCTTAACCATGCACAGGTAACAGAAAGGAGATATAAATATTGATGAGAAAAAAAGACAATAAAATAAAGATAAAAGAAGTATGTTCAAAAGGAGATATCACAAATATTGGGGAAAATTACATCGTGGGGAAGGATGTCAAAGTAGTCATCCAACACAAAGTAAGAATCAGGTGCAAGGTGGCCCACTAAAAGGGGGTCTTAAATATTCTTAATAGGAATCACAGCATGTACTGTTTTCTGTTCCCAGAGTTGGATGCTTCAGGAGAAAGGAGACATGACTCACATCTGCTTGGTCACTTTAATCCTTTTAGATGAGTTTGTCCAACCCAGATCTCAAATATGTCCTAGGAAAGCAAAAAATCTCTTTAGTCATGTGATAGCTCATCCCAGACTTAGCAATTCTATTTGTGGTGAGAGATGAGTCTACTGGAAAATGGAGATAACTTAACATAAGCCAGTATGGTCCTAGGGCAATGGGAATGGAAACTAAATTAGAGCCAATATGTTCATGATGACTTGGTATTCATCATTTTGTTATGTGGCTTTGAATCGGGGAGGCTAACTGGCTCCCTGTGCTTTGCCAATGTGTGACAAAATAAATACAGTGAAGGGTAGAATAGTGATAATAGAATAGCATGTGCCCAGGAGTGTGATGAGGATTTGATATGTATTATCTTAAGTAAGGCAAGTCCTAGGAAGCCAATAGTAGTAGTAGTAATTATCTTATAGATGAATAGAGTCTTAAGATATTGCATGTTTGCTAAAGGCCAAGTCACTACTATATAACTGATTCATGATTCAAAAACAGATGACTGAATTCAAATTTCTTCTTTTTCTGTCTGAAATGTATTGAAAATTATTTTTTTAACCCATAAAGCAGTCTCCAATACAAAGGGGAAAGCTGAAGCCATGAAATTCGATCAATAAATCAACATTCTTAACCAGAGATCTGGCCCCTTTGAGTTCATTGCCAACATCACAGCATCCTCTATAGTGGGGAAGCATCCATCCAGATCAGCCTCAACTTCATTGACCTTTTACCCACTAAACGTTCAAAGCCGTGAAGCACAACCAGCTATTGCAGCTTTGTTGTTGTTCTTGTTCTTCATGTATTTAATTACATGGGAATGACCTAGAGAAATTCAAAGCCACTTCTCCCCGTTCTAAACAAAGGATATGCAATTGTCATTTAGGTCTACCTAATATCAGTGATTGAAGACTTGCCTTACAAAGGATTGATCTAACTCTTGGTAAGGCCTTGGAGAAGTGGAATGGTGTCTGCCTCCTACCAGTGAAGCACCCAGAACTACAGGTAATTTGCAGTCCAGTCTGAGCTATAGTTTACACACTCAGGCATTAGTGTAGTGGGAAAACAGACACCAGGGAATTGAGTGTCCCCATCAGAAAAGCTGTTCATGGAACCACTGATAAGAATAAACAATGCTTATTGATTGCTTAGCATATGCTAAGCACCATTTTAAGTATTTATCCATACAAGAGTTTTTTAATCCCCACAAATAATCCTAAAAGGTAAATATTATTTTGCCTCATTTTATACAGATGAACCTGAGGCACAGAAAGCTTAAATAACTTACCTAAAATTACTTGTAAACGATGGTGCTAACACTGGCATGTTTAACCACTATACCAGTTTTAACCATAGGGTTTTATAAAATCTGATCTCTTGTTTTTAACTGGTTCCTACCTGTATCTGTACTTGTTTACCTTATCAGGAAAACAAGCTGCAGTTTATAAATTCTAAATTTGAATGTTGCATGAAGGGAATGAGAAGCTTATTAAATAATTGGAAAGCCTTGGGGATAAAGGGCAAGGACTCTGTGGTCTGTGAACGTTCAATAGCAAAGTTAGGGGCTTTCAAGAGCCCACCCAGAAGCTGCTGGGAATCTCAGGAACTTTCAGGACATGCCCTCTGCAGGGTCTGCTGGAGTGCTTCCAAAGAAACTGTTTTCACCTACCCCTGTGGCCTGTAGCCACAAAGAAGGTGGCTAAGACTTGCCTGAATGCTGAAAGCCCCTCAGATATCAGCTGTCCCCACGTTCATCTACTACAAATGCCCACCCTCTCTTCCCTGGAAATAATTGTCTCTCCTCTTCTGTTAACAAATCTGAGTAATAGATTGGTAAAATCTAACCCCAAACCTTGAAGAACCAGAGAGAAATGACAGAATGATGATATGGCTGTACCAGGTAATACTTTTTAGTATAGTCATGAGTGATTCCAAAAAATTGTAATTTGCAAATAGACAAAACTATGGCTTCAAAGCAGAGGTATGACTGCCATCAGAATAAAGCATTAAGCTAAATTAGTTTCACAAGTTCCCATGGAATAGAACAATGGTAATTCTTAAATATGCACATTTCTGTTGAGCTCCCAATATGTACAGGATGATTACAGTGATTTTAATTTGTGTAATTCTTCACTATTTTCAAGTGTTTCTATCTCTGTTTATAACCACTATGTGAGAGCCCATAGATGGAGCCCAGAATGGTGAGAGGCTAATGTAAGCATACACCTAGGCAGCCAGGTATGCAAAATAACTTCTTGGTATTAGTGACAGATATCTCATACAGAGCTCCCCTACACCCAGGAGAATAGTTGTTACTAACTCCATTGACAATCCCCCAAGTCCTTCCTCTAACTTTTGTTAGCAACAGAAATAAGAATAATGTCCGAGACATTCAATTTCCTGAAGAGGTTAGAATTTATAAAACCAGTACAAGGAGGAACAAAACATTCTAGTTATATTTTGTGCATAAATCTAGCTAAAGAGAAGGCACACCTCTTGATGTTGCAGGTAATTGATGCTTGAAGAGGGAAGTCTTCTGTGACCCATGGCATGCTTCTTTCTTCTCTGCATAAAGAAGGATGTTGGGGGAAGGGGGAAAGAATGATCTTTAGACCAAGAAGGAGGAAGAGGAAGAGGAGGAGGAGTAAAGGAGGGGGAGGAGGAAAAGGAGAAGAGAATCAAACTTGCCAAGAAAGAACATCTGTGTGTGCGTGTGTCTAATGTATATATGTATATAATATGTATATATTGTATATATAATATGCACATATATATTATATATACCCACAATACTAAATATATATATAAATTTATATATATATATATATAAATTAAATGAGTTCAGGGTTTCTGGATTGGCTGAATTAAAGTGCAATTCTGAAATTATATGCAAATTAGATCCTGTATCTCCTGTCCAAAATCTTCGAGGAGACCTGTTTGCAAACTGAGGTTAGACAAAATATTCTTTCACTGCTCGACACTGAGAAAAGAAGTCAAAGAGGGGAAAGAGTACAGTCTTTTCAATACAGGCAAATGCATGTGATGCAGGTATCAGGAAAGCACAGGTTGTATTATCAAGGGAGGTTTGTTAACTACTTGGAAAACAAACTGGGCATATCTGGGAACTACCACATATTCCTTATTAAAGAAAATGTTCAAGCATTTGATTTTATTATAGCTTTATTGAGGTATCATTGATATACAATTACCCGCACATATTTAAAATATGGAATCTGATGAGTTGTGGCATACAAAAATATGCTCATGAAACCATCACAACAAAAATTGCAGTCATTCCCACCACTTCCCACCATATCCTTGAATCCCTTTGTAATCTGTCCATCACTCAGATGACCACTGATTTGCTTTCTGTCCCTGAAGATTAGTCTGTATTTTTAGAATGTTATGTACAATGGAATTATACAATATGTACTCTTTCCCCTCTTTGACTTCTTTTCAATCAACATAACAATTTTGAGATTTATACAAGTTCTAATCTGATTTGATTTCATTTTGATATGGTTACTAGCCAGTAGATCAAAGCAATGTAGAATAAATTGTTTACCTTGGCTTTAAACTAGATATTCTGTTTCTTTAACAGCCCGAGGTGGATCAGTCCTAACTTACAATTTCTTCACTAGCTGTTTCCTCTGGCCGGTATGCACTTCCTATAGATCTTGCATAGCTGGCTCCTCTCTGACATTCAAGTCTCAGTTTAAATGTCATAATCTCAGCTTAAATTTCACCATCTCAGCAAGACTTTTCATAACCACCTTGCCTAAAGTAGCATTCCTAGTCCCTACTACCATGACACCTTTAATTTAGTATCATCTGTCTCTCCCAGCTAGAATGTACAATCCATGAGCAAAGGAACTTTATTTGTCTTGTTTAAAGCTATATTCTTAGCACCTAGAACAATGCCTGATGCATAGGAGGTAATCAATAAATAAATGAACAAATAAATCTTTGCCAAGCCTTTCATTTTATGTGTATGGGAAATATGGAGACCTGTGGGCTGAATAATAGCATAATTCAAGGAAGTTGTTATTAGTTGAAGGAATATATTCAGGGTATGCTGATTAATGGGTATTTTTCAACCTGAATAGGAATTTATATTCGTGGCTTTACCTTAAATCCTGTCTCATTCCACAATCATATGCATTAAAAAAATAAAGCACTTAGTTCTATTTATAGAAATAATGATTATTCCTTTCTGAATGATAGTCAGACTGTGAAGGAGGATGAGGAAGAGGAGGAGGAGGGGGAGGAGGAGAAAGAGAATAGAATCAAACTTGCCAAGAAGGAACAGATTTCAAAGGTGGGAAAGGAGATTTGAAAGGATACCTATTACTTCAAATGCACATTGTGAATCTGTTGCACATAATGATTTATAATTGATATCCTAAAATACATTTACAGATTGAAATGGTGGATGGCATTCAAATGATGAAACTAGATAAAGATGAATGCTGCTCACAGAGCTCCCAACCAAGGGCACACCCTGTGGAAGAGTACAAGTTGTCTGTGTGGCAGTCGTTGCTGACAGTGAGCTTAATAAGACTCAGTGTGCTACACCTGCCAAAGTGACGATTCAGTGGCTTTGGTAGAAATATAAAATCTAGAATGAGATAGAGAAGTGTTTCCTTCTGCTTTCCCCTTGTCAACACAAAACCTAGAGTATTATAGTACATTCTTGAGCCTCAAAAATGGAAATGCATTCAGTGGCTTGCATGTATAATGATGTGAAGAGTGATGTAAAAGAGTAGTGCACATAATAAATGGTAGAAGGAATGTTAACTGTCTTCAGATAGTTCCCTAATAAAAAGAAATTAAAGCTAGTCCTGGTTTGACTAGAAGTAGGGACCTACTATCTATTAATATCTGACATTGCCTGGTTTGCTCAGGAAGAGCTATCTGATGGTCAGACATGCCCAAAGATAGAATGAGCCCTTACTGACTTCAGGCACATACATATTTGTAAAAGGCTTTGTAGGACAGACTTAGGAATGTGAATTGCTACTTGGATGATAGCATAGTTAGAATCTATACCAACTCTGAGATATAAATTAAAATGTATCATTGTATTAACAAAAAAAATCCACTCATTTTTATTTAATTAATTTGAAATGAGATTTAGTCAGTGCACCTTTTTAAATAGCTGAAACCCTGATTCTTCCCTAAATTCCTTATTGATATGAGTACCCCACTGCAGAAGTAGGTTTGAAGTGTGGCTGCTTGGCAAAGACTTGAGATTTGTTTGACTATTTATTTTGTACCATTAGGTGGACAAAGTTTTTGTTTGTTTTAAGGCAGAGAAGAGTAGTTTCAGTAGAGTGTATGGAGGGGATATGGAAGACTTTGGCATATGGAGATCTTAGTTACTACAGAAAAGCATTCTTAGTTCCTCCATTTTCATCTATGAGTGGTTTTACTTAGGTGCTTGCTGAGAGGGTACTGTCCAGCAGCATGGGTGCTGAATTGTAGGACTCTTCAAGGGAAGTTTTCTTAGCAATGTCAGTAATATGAAACGGTGGGTGATAAGGTAAGCTTGTCCAATTTATTTACTTAGGCATTCTATTTTTGAAAATTATTATCTAGGAAAAAACATTATCTATTGCTGTATCTTTCTTTTTTATAGACATTTATTGCGAATTGTAAGAAGTGCAAAATGTAGTAATCCATATTAAGTTGTAGGTTGCATTTTTTTCTAGACAATTTTCTCTATTAACAAGAAGTAGAGACAAAGGAGGAACAAAGACATATTTGTTACGTGATGTGGAAGCAAAACTGTTTCTAAATAATACTGTTGTGTGGTGTATTCCTGGAGGTACTGACAGTTCCTTATAAGGTAAATGAACATTTCAGCTAAAGTTTACAAGCAAAACACAAGGCTAATTACAAAATACTCTTTGTCCCTTAGCAGACTGCAGGGGGCAAGAGTGAGCTTGTGTATGCACTAAGAGCACAGATTTCCCTGGGTGCTATCTTCTCACATGTGTTTTTAAATCTTCCAACTTGTGATTATTATTTTTCAGCACTGAATTAGTGAATCATTTTACATAGTGCCATTATGTAAAATAAAGTGATACTTTGTTTCTCTGCATTGACCAATTACTGGGTGGAGAAAATTAGGCTTCTGAAAGACGCATGTGAGCATAGTTTGGCAGATTACAGGAAAGCCTTGTAAAATGCTCCCAGATGTTTGATGCAAAAGAGGGAAAATGCCAGGAACAAGGAGCAAATTGAGATGGGTTTCAGACATTATACGACCTATTGAAGTAAAAGCTAAGAAAACAAGTAAGATCATAGACATGAAATCCCTCTGGAAGGTCAATAATCATAAAGTCTTACTATATAAAACCTATTTCTCTTTTTCTTTCCCCTTTTTGTCTGAGGCTATTATAGAACATATTGAGGAAAATTATTGGTAATCCTTAATAAATAGCATATTACATATGAACACAAGAATAAATAATTTTGTTATTCAAAAGTTCAAATATCATAACTGGAATCTCTTTCTAACTTCAAAAAGCAAGTAGAGAGCCTGTCCCTCCCTTGGTGTGAGGTTTCTTAAACTTGACTACAGCCAAGACAGATGAAGTAATGGCTGTAAAACTGGCATCCATTGAGTGGCAAAATCATTCTTGAATCAGTCTATATGCTAGCGGCAAACAGCTGGCACATGGCATGGGAGTGATTAAGGAGATTAAATGAAGAGACTGTTCACAAAGGCAAGAGTAAGGTAACCGATAAAGGATACTGAGGCACTCTGGGAAGAGCAATAGTGGGAAGATAACATCATTGTTGTGAGATAGAGTGGTAGAACCAGGGAAAGGTTGCCCTAACCTGTGAAAACTCTATCTACAGAAGAAGGGCTGTCCATTGGAAACTACCTCAGAGAGAATCATGTAGCCACTGCCCAACACTAATTTCACAGGGTGGGAAATGGAGGGATCAGTACCACACCTCTTTCTCTTACTAACTGCTAATCTCTAGACTATGCCACAGCTTGAACTCATCCGGCAGCCCAAAGCAAAGAATCTTGGTTGATGCAGTTCTTGAGATCAGTTTTCTAAGACACAAAGTAGGGTGGAGAAAAATGAAGAGGAGATCTGGAGGCGAAAATGGAAAGTATATAGCACATTCCACACTTCAGCTTATTTATGCTTTGAAATATCCCCTCCCTAAAATGATTATTTTTTCATGTTTCTTTATAGATAAGTATGTTGAGATTCAAAATGGGTTAAATAATTTTCCTGAATTTAAATAAGGATTTGTTTGACTTCACACTTCATGGTTTTCCCCTATACCAAGCTGCTACTTTTCTCTCTAAGGTTTCCAATGATGATCTTTAGGGAAGCTATTCTATAAAAGGAGAAAAATATGTTGTTATATTGCCTTTCGTTCGTGTTGACATTTATTCATATATGGTAATGATCATAGTTTTATTTTTTTAAATGTTTATTTTCTTTTTGAGAGAGAGAGAGAGAGGGAATGAACAGGGGAGGGGCAGAGAGAGAGAGGGAGAGGGAATCCTAAGCAGGCTCCGTGCTGTCAGCTCAGAGCCCAATGTGAGGCTGGAATTCCGAACTGTGAGATCATGACCTGAGCTGAAATCAAGAGCTGAATGCTTAACCGACTGAGCCACCCAGGATCCGAGACCAACAGGAGTAATTCATCAGAACTTCTTAGGCAAGGAAGCTCAGTCCTATTCTTTATCCTGTGCTTTATCCATTGCTGTTAGTTTCTGTGGGATGTCTGAAATAAGCAAGAGGAATTTGAGCCAAAGTTTCTGGGTAAGTCCAGAAATGCGATTCTGGGAACTTGTGCCATTAGCAATATGGATCTTGAAGGCACATTGTGAAGGTTGTAGACAGACCAGTGCCGATAAATTATAGATTTATTGAATATGTTTGTGCTGCTGTATATATAATTTAGACGTCAGAGGACTCCTTTTAGTAAGATGAGATAGATTGTCTATTTTTAAGACTTTTTCAAAAGACTGTAAAACTTTCTTTTAAAATAACAAAGTTGAGGAGGTCAAAAAATTGAATCTTTAAAAGCAGGATGATTAAGTATTGTCAATCTCAGATGACGTACCTTTCATTTTTTGTTTTTACTTTTTTTTTTTTTAGCTTTTATCTTTAAATAATTTCAGCCTTACAAAAAAGCTGCACAAATATCCATATGTATTCATTGAGATTCTTCAAATGCTATTGTTTTATCACATTTGCTTTCTCTCACACACATGCACACACACAGCCCCTCAGGCACACACTATTAATTTTTTTCTGAGTTATTGGAGAGTAAGTTGCAGACATAATGCAAACTTACCCTTAAATGTGCAAATATACATTTACTAAAAATTTGTGTATAGGGTATGCCTATATATAATCGCAGTATAATTATAAAAATCAGTGGTAATTAATACTGTAAAAAATCATCTACAGATCTTAGACAAAATTTCAATTGTTTCAGTAGTGCCTTTTATAACAGAAAGACCAAAAGTCTTGGGCACATGATCCAAGTTAGAATCATAGCTTTCATTTAGTTGTCAAATATCCTGGGTCTTCTTTAATCTAGAATAGTTCCTTGATGTCACTTTATGTTTTATGACCTTTACATTTTTTAAAAAGATTTCAAGCCAGTTATTTTGGAAAATGTCTCTCAATCTGGGTTTTCCTGATGTCATCTCATGATTAAATTTAGGTTATGTACTTTTGGCAAGAATACCACAGAACCAATGTTTCGTCTTAGAGCTTCAGATCAAGAGCCAGGTGATGCGTAATTTTGTCCCATTACTGGTGGTGTTAACTTTGATCACTTGTTTAAGGTGATATCTGCCAAATTTCTACAGAGTTACTATTTTCCCTTTTCAATTAAAGGTATCTTGTGGGAAGATTTTCTGAGACTATAGACAAATGTTCCGTTTTTTATCAAACATTCGCCCACCTATTGGTTTTAGCATCTATTGGTGCATTTCTGCCTGAAACAATTATTATAATGGCAGAAACCAAATGGTTATTTTCCAATTCCATTATTCCCTTCACATTGATTAGATGGCACTTTATTTTAAGGAAGAGCTATTCCTTCCTATTTACTCATTCATTCATTCACGTATTCATCTATTTCTCTATGGATTCACAGGTTGCTATTTTTTTCAATGAGTTATAATTAATTCCCATCATTATTCATTTTGATTTCAAATTGTCCAGATTTGGAGAGTGGAAATTTCTTCACACTAAATCCTGTGCCCTTTTGGCACCCACCCCCCTCTCCGCCCCGGATCATTGTTTGAGCATGTGTCTATGTTGGGGCACAACAATCGATTTGTTTTGTACTTTCCCTGATTCACCTCTGGAATCATCCATTTTTTCCAAGGATTCCTGGTCCTTTTTAAGGAGATGGTATTTAAAAACTAAAATCTAAGTGTTAGATGTGCACATTACTTATTTAGCAATTTGGACTAATACATACCACACACACATGCACACACAGACACCTTTCTTGAATGGTCTTTCTGTTGACAAAGAATAATTTAAACAACAATATGGAGCCTTTCTTTAGGGAAGTTGTAAACATTTGGCGTTAACACTCTTGAAGTTATAATCAGACAGTGCAGTTTTTAGCTGGGGGTAATGAGGACAAAGATAAGTGACACACCAACGGCACAGGCAAGGACTTTTGCTGCCTTGACATTCCATTCTCTCTTTTTTAATCTTTTAAACTTTTATTTATTTTTGAGAGACAGAGTGAGAGCAGGGGAGGGGTGGAGGGAGAGGGAGACACAGAATCTGAAGCAGGCTCCAGGCTCTGAGCGGTCAGCACAGAGCCTGATGCGGGGCTCGAACTCATGACCTGAGCTGAAATCTGAAGCTTAAGCGACATTGCATCCTCTTGCCTCAAGTACTCCTCATTTTCTTTCATCCCTCATTGTTTCCAGAGAAATTTCTGCATGAGGTTTCATTTATCACCAAGCGACGTGATGTCACTTGATGTCACCAAAATTCAGATTCGAGTTTATGTTAAATTGATTTATCCAAGTGAAAACATTAGTGTTTGAGATGGTGTGTATCAGCCTCCACATACAGTCCCAAGGGAGAGGTAGAATCTGCAGGTTAGGAATCACATGGGGAGCTGTGAGTCTAATCGACCAACCCGCTCCCAGCAGGGGAATAAGGTGCTGGAAGAGCTGTTCCACAATGGGGCCCTGTGCTCCCTCGACAGTGAATTCCAGGTGCAGATTGACACATTAACTGTGTTAAGTAGGTGTCAGCTTTGCATGATTTGCACCCATTACCCACAGTGTTTTTTAATTCTGTGCCTGCTTTGAAAAGCAGATGATGACATTCTGCTAGGGGATTTCAGCTGGCACACTCTTTACAAAGTAAAGAAATAGAGCAATTAGTGCTGAGAAAGGGGAAAAGAGAAGATAGTTTTTCATATTTGGTGCTGTAAGAGAGTGGGGTGTGTGTGTGTGTGTGTGTGTGTGTGTGTGTGTGTGTCTGTTGGGAGGTTGTATTGGGAAGAAGAGTTGGAGGATGGAAAGATAAATCATGATTCTGATTCTGTGTGCTCACAGTATTGAACCAAAAGTTATGGAAATTCGGAAAATCCTTCTAAATAGGGTTGGAATCCACAGGGGCCAAGCAGAATTGTGTTGAGCGTGTGCTAAGACACGTGTTGTCAGGAACCTGAGTAAACCAAGATTCGGGGGTGGAAACAGCAAGAGGCTTAGACTCAAGGGTTGAAACTGATTCCATTTCATGAATGGTCCAAAGCAGAGATGGGGGAGGAAAACAAATTGGGAGAACCAGTTAGCATGATATAATACATGTGTCTTTTTCCCTCTTTCTCATTCTTTTTTTTTTGGTATGCCACAAAAAAAAAAAAAAATGATCAGCAAATGATCCTATCATTCCTTCCTGCAATCAATAGCTTAAATAAATTCACATATCCAAGTGTATTGGCAAGAGATACAGAAATGTTTAAATAAAGTGACGATTTTGTTTGAAAACTTGTTATAGTAAATAAGCTAGGACAGATATGTAATTAGTATAATAAATAGTACTAACAAGCCATATGTATTATGCATATAATCATTATCCATAGATTAATAAAAATATATTTACTTTTGCCAAGTCCATCAGAACGGAACTGTAGGAAGACAAGTCTCATTTCCTGTTCTGTTCAATGTTGTGCACCTGATCCCTTGAATAGTTCTAACTGCTCAATAGTTCTAGGTGCTCACTGGATACCGAATGGATAGATGAGCCAAAGTGTTTACATGTTTTAATTGTCATTTATTTCCCTCTCCTCCTCTCTGCAAAATTATAATGGACTCTCCTTCCTCCTTTGCCATAAGCTGCTAGCCTCATGCTCCCGTCACTCTGTGGAACTTCTTTCAGCAGGGATAGTACACTGTGCCAAATTCATTTCCCCCTTTTAACTCCTCGGTATACTTTTCTCTTCGTATTTAGTACAGCTGCTCATGTCTTCCTCTACTTTCAGACTCTCCTATCCCTTGATTTCCTCCCATACTTCTCTTTTCTTTCCTCTCGTTCTTCTTTTTTTTTTTTAATTTTTTTTAATGTTTATTTATTTTTGAGACAGAGAGAGACAGAGCATGAATGGGGGAGGGGCAGAGAGAGAGGGAGACACAGAATCAGAAGCAGGCTCCAGGCTCTGAGCCATCAGCCCAGAGCCCGACGCGGGGCTTGAACTCACGGACCGTGAGATCATGACCTGAGCTGAAGTCGGATGCTTAACCGACTGAGCCACCCAGGCGCCCCTCCTCTCGTTCTTCTAAAGTCTGAGTATTCACTAGTATTGTTGGTTTGCTCTTATTTGATTTTTAAAATAAAAATTGTCTATATTTAAGGCATACAACATGATTTGATATGCATATATGTAGTGAAATAATCACTGTAGTCAAGCTAATTAACATATCATCTGCTCACATAGATTTCAGGTGCTATCATACACACACACACACACACACACACACACACACACACAGAAATCATTTTCTCTTCTTCATCTGCTGGTGTCTCAAGGAGTTCCTTAGCTGTCCTTTTCCTTTTTTCCTGCCTATTCTTCTGGGGTGCTCACATCAAAATCCACTACTTAGACTATGATCTCTGTGCTTAAAAATATTCTTTCCAAGAAGTAAGTGTAGGCGGGGAAAAATGTTATGTAAGGACTGAGTCCTGGGGGCTCCAACTTATAATGGGCTGAGAGGTAAGGAGAAATTACCAAAGTAGAGCGAGAATTTGTGGCCAGGGCTTTGGAGGAAAATCAGGTGATTGTAGCATCCTAGGAGCCAAGAGAAAGAAGTGTTTCAAGGAGAAACATTAGATGGTCAGTTGGGTAGAGTGGTGCCAGTGGATCAGCATTTCCAACCACAGATATAGTATGTTAGTAAGGTGACCCTATTACAAGTAGTAATAGCATTTTTGTTTCCCTTGTTATATTTTTTAATGCATAGGTACATAGATTGATAGACAGATGGATAAATAGGATTGGATAAAGTTGGTTTGAATATAGGTTTTGCTTCCTATGAACATAGCATGGTGGCAAAAACTTGAACTCTGAAGTCAGGTCACCTGAGTTTAACTCTGGCTCTTTTTATTAGCATATGGTTTTATTTATTTATTTTTTAAGTTTATTCAGAGAGAGAGATAGAATGCGCAAGTGGGAGCAGGTGAAGGGCAGATAGAAAGGGAGAGAGAGAATCCCAAGCAGGCTCCATGTTGTCAGTGCAGAGCCCGATGCGGGGCTTGAGCTCACGAGCCATGAGATCATGACCTGAGCCAAAATCAACAGTCGGATGCTTAACCAACTAAGCCACCCAGGGTCCACATCATATGGTTTGATTTTAGGTGAGTTATTTACATTAAGTCTCAATTTCCTTATCCACACAATGGGAATAATAATAGTACCTCATTCATAAGGTTGCTCAGGGGATTAGATGTTAAAGTGTATTTAAAGAGCTTAGAATAGTGCCATACGGTAAGCACTCAGTGCCTATTTTTCTGTGAATTTCCCCACTTGTTGAATATGCATTATACAGGTTCCAGACTCAGAGTTACTGTGAAAATCAAACTAGATTGTCCATGTAAAGTGTTCTGTGCATGGTAAGCTCTCTATACATGTTGACTGAAATACTATTAAATGTGTTCATCATTTGGTTTGAATGAAATGATCCAACCATTCAGTTTATCCTTCAGTTGAACACTGCTAGTGGTTATGGGGAGGCAAGCATTACACAGCTTTAAATTGTTTTATTCTGAGTCATATATTGTTTAATTTACACTCATAACATGCTGCTGGTTGAAGACAGGAAGCATAAGGAGCACTGATGTGCATACATTTTCAATGGATCTTTAAGATGCATTTATCTGATCAAAATTCTCCTAGAACACGTCAAGGTGTCTCTAGTGCTTTCAAAACCAATGTTAAAAAGAGAAAATTTAGTGCTGATTATATCCAATTGGATATTCATTTTTGGGGAATAAACACTATCCTCGCAAACAACGTGTTAGATGAGAAGTGTTTGCAAATAGAATACTGAAACCATCTCTCTTATGTCATATTTTGGAAACAAAGTAAAAAATAAATAAACAAAATATTTTCTAAATATGAAATGCCATAATTCTGCACATTAGGTCTGAAAAGCAATGTTTAATTTCATGGTGTAATTTCAATCTGAAATTAAGTATTAAATAATTCATGTCAGTTATTAAATGGAAAAGTAAAATTTATCTATATGGTTTGTGAATTTTCTCAAAGGTATGATAAATTAACTTCCTATTATAATGTATCATACTTCACTGCCCAAATATAAAATATTGCTTTTACTTCAATCCACTTTTTACCCTCACAATAACAGATTGCAAAATATTTTGGAAAATCTTGAGAATTTTATAAAACTGTAAATGATTATGAAATGAATTCATTAAGAAAGAAAGGCTGAGCAAAGACTTTCTTAATCAATAATCATAGAGGGAGAACTTAGATTCTTAGGCCTGGGCTGTTAATTTGGGGTGGGGGTGGGGAGTTAGAATATAAACCTTTTGAGTTTGATTATCGTTCTCATTTATGCTAATCACTGCTTATGATAATCATTGCTAATTCCCTCCCTTCACCCCAACCTATCTCCTGGAGAACATCCTCTTCAGAAAAGCCTTAAGTTTGTTCTGTAAAACTTTTTGAACATGCTATTAATCATAATTTATTAAGACTCATAATCTATTCTACAATAAAAGGTCATAAAAACTTCAACATATGGTTAACATAGGCAGTTAACACTCATGCCACCCATCCCCCACAGTTAGCATCCCCAAACCAGACTTTTCTCCTTATAATATGAACACATCTCATTGTTCCAAAACTTTCTGGTATATTTTATTATAATCTGTCTTTGAGGATGTCATGCAATGAGAATATTCATTAGAAGCATCCCAACAAGCCCGAATTCAAAGCCAGGCACTTGTCCTAATTTGTTGTGAGACATTAGAAAAATCTACTTAGTTTACTTGACTTTTCTTAACCTCAGTTAGTTGATTTGTAAAATTATATATTTTCCTATGGAGAGGGAAAAAAGGGGATAAGAGTAAAAAATGTAGTCAAGGGGATAAATGAGTAGACACAAAATACAGGGAGCTTCCATGCACCAGTGATGACAATAGGGCATGAACCAAGGACTGTGACTAACTCAACTTTCTCTCCATGCGTTGTAAATCTCTGTGTGTCCATCTCTCTGTCTTTACTAGCTACCTGCTAAAGCCTAGCAGGACACTTCACATGCTGGGTACCTAACATATAGAAGTTCATTTTTCTCCCTCCCTACTCCATATTTCTTCTCACAACACCATATCACCTTTATATCTGTGCACAACACCATAAGCAGGAACAAGATCCACTCCCACCAGTGAATTGAAAAATTGAAATGGGGCACCTGAGTGGTTCAGTCAGTTAAGTGTCTGATTCTTGATTTTGGTTTAGGTCATCATCTCATGGCTTGTGAGATCAAGCCCCCATGTTGAGCTCTGTGCTGATGGCACTGCAGAGCCTGCTTGGGATTCTCTCCCTCCCTCTCTCTCTCTCTCTGCCCCCCTCCTCCATGCACATGCCCTCCCACTCCCTCTCAAAATAAACAAATAAACTTAAAGACAAATGAAAATAAAAATAAATAAAGATACACAGTAAGTTATTTTTTTCTCAGTGGTGAGGTGGTAATGACTCCCACTTATTCATTTAGAATCATCTCCAGAAGTATTACTTTCCAGCCAAGCAAGGAGGAAATAATACATTTACATGAAAGCACATAGTTCTGTTCTCCTTTTCTACCTGTTCTGCATAGACCAATCATTAAAGTGCACTTAGACACACATACCCACACCCCCATACTCCACACCCTCATAAGCTCTAAACATGATTCACTGTAGGAATGTAACCTGCCTCCTCCAGTACTTTTTTCCATAATTTGGAAAAGGGATGAAAATAAAATGGATGGAACTTATAAGAACCTCATTAAAGTCCCCAGAATTCAATGAAAATCTCTTTTCTGGACTTTCTGTATAAAATTTTGGGGTAACATTGAATCAGGACCATGGTGAACTTCTTCCATGGCAAAAACTACCAGGAAGGATATCGGTGAGATCCTCTGGAAATTTTTCTGGAAATAGAGTCTAAATTGAGGTGTTTTTTTTTTTTTTTAATGCATATGAATAGCTAGATATGTTTGAAGGGCCATCTTTGATTAGACCATGAATGACTCTTTCTTTGGAAATTGAAGTTGGAGGAGGAGGTGACTAAATGTAGATGGAAGACATAGGCCATGATTCCTTGAGCCACTCAGCTTCAAAAATTTGACCTTCCATTCAATTTTTCCTCTGTCTTCATTCTCCTTTCCCAGTTAATACCTCCATATTTCCAGTTTTCCTTCTTAATATTTTCCATGCTAATCCTTTTAGTGGCAAGGGCACTAACACATGTAGACTGGTATGGACTGAATTGTGTTCCCCCACCCCAAATTCATATATTGAAGTCATAACCCCCAATGTGATTGTATTTGGAGATGGGGCCTTTAAGGAAGTTATTAAGGTTAAATGAGGTAATTAGGGTAGAGTCCTGATCTGATAGGATTGGTGTTCTTCTAAAAGGAAACACCAGAGAAGTTGCTCTCTTTCCATGTACAAACACTTAGGAAAGGCCATATGAGAATACAATGAAAAGGCAGCTGTCTGCAAACCAGAAAGGGAGCCCTCACCAGAAGTGGAGTCCTGTTGGACCTTGATCTTGAACTTTCAGACCTCTAGAACTGTGAGAAAATATATTTCTGTTATTTAAGCCAACTGGTCTATGATATTCATTATGGAAGTTGGAGCTAAGGCATAGACAAATTATAATACTCCAGAATTAAGGCTATTATATATTGTGCCATATTTGAATAAATCTTTAAAAAAAGCCTTATGGATGAGGTTTTATTACAGATGAGGACTTGAATTTTGTAAGAGGTTAAATTCTTTTCTCCAAGCACTCAGAGCTAAAGGTGAGAGAACTAGGATTTGAGCCCTGCTCTATTTTAATAGTGTGCTTCTTCCACACTAGTGCCAACATTATTACCCAGGGCCATACCCTCCTTGTTTCAGACCCCTGTGTATCCCTACAGATATCCAGCACTCTTGTTAATTTTGTAAACTCATCAAGCCCTAGGGCATACATTTTACTTGGCTTTCACTACTCCAGCTTATTTGGTTCACCTCTAAGACTTGGTTAGCCAAGCCCCAAATCCTTAACCTGTCTTTGAAGATATGTTCAAAATCTGAGCCCGCTTAATTAAAAGGTGTTACTGCTTTTAAACTCATACATCCACTCCCCAGTTCCCCAGACTATACCAAGAATATGCCACATTCAACCTTGTCTTTATGATCTTATCTATGGCATTCCCTTTCCTGGAAAACCTTCCTCTCCTGTCTATATACACAAACTCTCTTCATCATCTGAGGCTAAACTCATTTCAATAGTTTGTATAAAAGTTTTCATATGTTAATCTGTATTGATCCCCTGCTTGAAACTCTTCCAGTTTTAAGGTTTTATTTTTGTTTGATTTTGTGTGTGTGTGCGTGTGTGTTGCAATGTATTACTTTTTTGCTATTTGCTCATAGATTCTTACATAGTGTCCTACTAAAATGGCATTGGATAAGAATGTAAAGTAATCCCCCCTCACTTACCCATGGTTTTGCTTTCTGTGGTTTCAGTTACCCTCAGTCAACCTCAGTGTGAAAGCAGATGATCCTCCTTCTGATGCATAATCAGAAATTAAGTAGTAGCCTAATGATAGGAGTTTGTTCATTTATTTTGAGGTAGCAGGAGGGGAGAGAGAGAGAGAGAGAGGGAGAGAGAATCCCAAGCAGGCTCCACACTGTCTGCACAGAGCCCAATGCGGGGCTTGATCCCACAAACTGTGAGATCATGACCTGGGCTGAAACCAAGAGTCAAATGCTTAACTGACTGAGGCACCCAGGCACCCTTCATCACATAGGCATTTTATCATCTCACATCATCATAAGAAAAAGGGTGAGTACAACACAATGAGATATTTTGAGAGAGAGAGAATACATTCACATAACTTTTATTATAGTTTATTATTTTAATTCTTCAATTTTGTTATTGTTGTTAATCTCTTACTGTGCCTAATTTTTAAATTATACCTTATCATAGGTATATATGTGTAGGGGAAAAAGAGTGTTTGGCACTATCCATGGTTTCAGAATCCACTGGGGATCCCCTGCAGATAAGGGGGGACTACTATACTGTATTATTCTTCTTTAGTGTATTTCATTGCTAAGCCCAATGCTTCAAAGACAAAAAGGGACTCAAAAAATGGTAGATCAGTTTATTGGATTCATGATGGTGGTACTTCCATATGCTCAAAGAAACAAAGAATATCCAATACAGTCTCATCTTTGCTTACCACTAGTACTGGCAAGGGATTATGAATGGACTAGCTGTTGAATGCATAGGAAAACAGCATGGTGTGATGGAAGCCATATAGACTGAGCTTGAATCTTACCTTCATCCACCTCCTCCACACAGGAAGTTACTTGACTTTCTCAGGCACAGTTTCCCTATGTAAAGCTCCCATTATAGAACCTGGCTCATTTGACAAAATACACAGTATCCTTTCCTGATAAAAACTCTCAAGAAAGTAGGGATAGAAGGAACATATCTTAACATAATAAAGGCTATATATGGGAGACCCACAGGTAATATCATCCTCAATGGGGAAAAACTGAGAGCTTTCTCCCTAAGGTCAGGATCACAACAGGGATGTCCACTCTCACAACTGTTGTTCAACATATTACTGGAAGTGCTAGTCTCAGCAATAAGATGACAAAATGATTAAAAGGCATCCAAGTTGGCAAGGAAGAAGTCAAACTTTACTCTTCACAGATGACATGATACCCTATGTGGAAAGCCTGAAAGACTCCACCAAAAAAAGTGCTAGAACTTATACAGGAATTCAGCAAAGTCGCAGGATATAAAATCAACCTACAGAAATTGGTTGCATTTCTGTACACCAATAATGAGGCAGCAGAAAGAGAAATCAAGGAATCAGTCTTGTTTACAATTGCACCAAAACATAAGGTACCTAGGAGTAAAACTAAACAAAGAGGTAAAAGATCTGTATGCTGAAAACTATAGAATTCTTATGAAAGAAATTGAAGAAGACACAAAAAAATGGAAAAACATTCCATGCTCATAGATTGGAAGAACAAATATTGTTAAAATGTTGATACTACCCAAAGCAATCTACACATTCAATGTAATCCCTATCAAAATAATACCAGCATTCTTCACAGAACAAGAATAAACAATCCTAAGATTTGTATGGAACCAGGAAAAACCCTAAGTAGCCAAAGTAATATTGAAAAAGAAAACCAAAATTGGAGGCATCACAATTCTGGACATCTAGCTGTATTACAAAGCTGTAATCATCAAGACAATATGGTACGGCTACAAAAACAGACACATAGATCAACGGAACAGAATAGAGAACCCAGAAATGGACCCACAAATATATGGCCAATTAATTTTCAACAAAGCAGGAAAGAATATCCGATGGGAAAGAGACAGTCTCTTCAGCAAATGGTGTTGGAAAAAATGGACAACATGCAGAATGGACTTGGGCCACTTTCTTACACCAAACACAAAAATAAACTCAAAATGGATGGAAGACCTAATGTGAGACAGGAATCCATCAAAATCCTAGAGGAGAATATAGGCAGCAACCTCTTTGACCTTGGCTGTAGCAAGTTCTTACTAGACATGTCTCTGGAGGCAAGGGAAACAAGAGTAAAAATAAACTATTGTGATCTCATGAAGATAAAAAGCTCTGCACAGTGAAGGAAACAACCAACAAAATTAGAAGGCAACTGACAGAATAGGAGAAGATATTTGCGATCACATATCAGATGAAGATTAATATCCAAAATCTATAAAGAACTTATCCAACTCAACACCTTAAAAACAAATAATCCTGTGAAGAAATGGGCAGAAGACATGAACAGACACTTTTCCAGAGAAGACATCCAAATGGCTAAGAAGCACTTGAAAAAATGTCCAATGTCACTCATTGTCAGTGTAAAAACAAATCAAAACCACAATGAGATACCACTTCACACCTGTCAGAATGGCTAAAATTAACAACTCAAGAAAGAACAGATGTTGGCAAAGATGCAGAGAAAGGGAAACACTTTTGCACTGTTGATGGAATGCAAACTGGTTCAACCACTGTGGAAAATAGTATGGAGTTTCCTCAAAAAAATTAAAAATAAAACTACTCTATGACCCAGCAATTGCGCTAGTAGGTATTTATCCAAAGGATACAAAAATGCTGATTCGAGGGGGCACATGCACCCAAAAAGGAGTCATTCAGAGAAAGACAAATATATGATTTCACTCATATGTGGAACTTAAGAAACGAAACAGATGAACACAGGGGAAGGGAAGGAAAAAATGAGATAAAAACAGAGAGGGAGGCAAACCACAAGAGATCTTAAATACAGAGAACAAACTGAAGGTTGCTGGAGGGGTGTTGGGTTGGGGGGGGATGGGCTAAATGGGTGATGGGTGTTAAAGAGGGCACTTGTTGAGATGAGCACTGGGTGTTATATGTAAGTGATGAATCACTAAATTCTAATTCTGAAGCCGTTACTACGCTATATGTCAACTAACTTGGATTTAAACAAATAAATTTTAAAAAGAACCTGGCTCACAGTAAATGCTAAAGAATCTCCTAATTGCTATTTGTGGCCATTGATAATCACGGTATAGAGAACCTAGTTACTCCTTCACCCATACTCTTTCTATGTCTGTTGATGCTCCAACTTCTCCCTGCTTCAAAGATGACAGTGATAACTGATTCTAAAACATCGCCAGATTATTGGCCTGGCTTTGAAATGGTGGCAAAAAGAAAAACAAAAAACAAAAACAAACAAACAAAACAACATGGAGGCAGTGTACTTTAGCAAAGGTATTTGTGAACAGAAATATACTGTACAATCACTTTTCATCATACTCATCTTCCCTTACTGAAGCAATGTATTTGCTCAACTGAAAGAGAAAATATGAGACACCCAATCGTACAGATGCATTACAGTGCTTGGAAAGCATACAATTAGACAGAACACCTGGTATCAATGGGTTTCATTTTGGGGTGATGCACCTGATTAGAGAATCCATCATTTCAGTTAGTAACACCTATTACACCTATTTTTAGGAGCGAATTTGGAAGTATGATGTATGAGTGAAGAACTGAAAATAACATCCCATTATTTTTTAAAATAAAGAATGAAGGACTGTGGACCAACGTAGTTCTATTATTTTCAATGGGAGGATAATTTGAGCCAATACTTAGGGCTCTGCTCAGCATTATATTTGGAAAAGTGCAATTTAATTGGTGTGAGACAGCATAGATTCGTGAAAATAAATCATGTCAAACACATTTGATTACTTTTTAACATGAAATTGCTATTGGAATAGATAGAAGAAGAAACAAGTAAATTCAATACCACTGATTTTTTTTAAAGCCACCTGGCACCATTTCTTAGTGGTGTTAAGCATAGAGATAAGTTGTTTCAGGTAGGTTTAGGAGCAAATAGTCAAGTGGCAATAGACAATGGAAACTGGGGTTGAAGATCTAGAAAGAAACATAACAGTTCTTTGGAATGACTGGAAAAGCACCAGATGCCAGAAATGGAGTGCTTCAGAGGCAGGCGGATTCGAGGTCACATATTGGCACTGTCAATTACTGGCTGTGTGACAAGTCACAACCTTTCTGAACTTCAGTTTTCTCATCTCTAAAATAAAGATCATAATAGTTGCCTTTCAGGGCTCTTGAGGGGAGCCAATTGGATGGTTCTTACAGAGTGCACCTTGGGGCCCAACATAGAGCAGGTATCCATGTGATATATCCCACTTAGTTCCAGACTCCTTATGACAAGATGGCTTCTCCTAATCACATAGGACTTTAGGATATTTGGGGAGAGCACTGCTTCAATATCCAGTCGAGACTCTAGATGATATTAAGGTCCAGGCTCTGCTGTGTCCTTGAGCCCTTGGTATCTTCTGTTTCGAGTATTTTTACCTCTCTGTAAACACCTGTTCAAGAGGTCAGCACTGCAAAGCCCAGCTTAGTTCTTTGGAAACAAGAAACTCGAGAAACTTGAAAATCTTTGCCAGAACTGTAAGATAAAAGCTCCAACAAGATCAATGAAAGCTTTTTAGGAAATGACTTCTGGAGTACTCTACACTCCATGGTGAGATACAGCAAGAAGCCTCACGTGTCCACCCTGTCACTCTCCTGTTAATAATTCCCTGCATAGTTTTTATCCTGTCAGAGGCTTTTCTCATTTACTTCCTTTGTGTGCTTGCTTATTCACTGCCTCCTGTCACAGGGAGGTAGGGAGACCCTATGAGAATAAGATTTTTTTTCCTATCTTGCTTATTTCTTTGTCCCATGAGTTGTAAGCCCTTAGAGTTCCTAGTCCAGTTTCGATGGTCCACCAGTCAATCCTGCAGGCTACCCACTTTGAACAGCCTACAAAAAACATGGCTATACTCATTCATGTATATATTGCCTAGGGCTCCTTTCCTCCTGTAGTGGTAGAATATGTGGACTGGTAACCCACCAAGTCTAAATATTTATTGTCTGGGACCTTAGAGGAAAAGATCATACACACCTGGTTTAGAAGGTAACAATTATGTGATGTTCTCACCATCATCATCATCATCATCATCATCATCATCATCATCCACAGTGATAACAACATAGCAGCTCCCAAAATGCCTTCTAGGGATTGGACATTTCAAGTGCTTTTATTTGGTCTCTTACAGTCTTTGCAAGGTGGATCTTATTTCCTCTGTTCTTTCAAAAGAGGAAGCTGACACTCATGGAAGTCACTTCTATAAGGACGGGGAGCTCAATCATGCCAGAGCTCAGATTCACCCTCCCTCCCCTCAACCTGTCTGACTCCAAAGCCTTTGATCTTTATACTATTCTAAGCTACTAACATTTTTACCATGGGCATTTTAAGTGACCGTGAGAAAGTCATTTCAATTCTCAGTGTCTCCATTTCCTTTTCCTTCATGGATTGAGGGTAAAAATAATTTAAAAACACAACACAAAACAACAAAACAAACAAAAATAAACAAAAGTGTCCCAGACTGGTTTTAAGTTTGGTTGCCATGAATTATCACTTTCTCTTTATTATGCTTCTTTTTTGCTTTGCTTATTTTTAATGGAAGGGATTAGATAGGTGATGTGCACATTTTTACACTTACCACTGGCATTAAAATAGAGGGAATGTTAAGAAACCAAGATAGAACCATTTCACAGGATAAACTCGGAGATTAGGCAAATGGGCTTCAAAGTGGAATATGAAATTTAATGTGGCTAAGTGATGCACTTGGGTAGAAATAATGCCCAGGCTAAGTACAATTTAAATGGTGCTTAATTAGTTAATATGACAGAGAAGAAAGATCCGTGTGTACTCAGAGAATGCACATTTACATCTTGGGTTCAGTGTGCAGCAGTGATGCAGCGAGCTAATGTGCTGTCAGCTTGTGTTTAGAGGGCCATTCTGTTAGTCATGGTATGCCGGGCCTTTTGTAAGGCACTGATTAGAACACACCAAGGCATCTGGTCCAATTCTGGACTCATTAGGTAACAAAAGAGAAGGGAAGTGTATTTCCAGGAACTAGAAATGACTGCCAAGAGTTGGAAGACTATTTGTTGGTGAAGCTACCAGAAAGAATCAGAGCTGAAGCTGAGCCTCCTGAACAAAAGCTCTAAGGATCAGGTGGGAAGGGGCCTCCTGCCTCACCAGCCTCATCTCATGCTGCAGCCTGGCACTCAGCATATGAATTAAGTCATGTCTGCACCACCAGATTCTAACAGATACTACCCTCCCATGCAAAGAGGGTGCTTATTATAACCCATTTTACAGAAGGTACAATTTCACCCAAGTGTCCTCTCTCCATAGAGAGTGAACTTGTTGACGTCAAGGTCTTTATCATCTTTCCATGTGTATAATGGAAGGTACAATTCCACCCAAGTGTCTTCTTTCCACTGGAAAGTCAGCTTGTTGACGTCAAGGTCTTTATCGGCTTTCCATGTGCGTAATGGGCGCCTTACACTTCCCTTCCTGCCACAGAATCTTAGTTTTGCCCTTTGCTTTCTCCTTTTCTTCCTCCTAAGGAAGGAGAGGAGCTAAGTATAGCTACATCATTAATTATGAAAGAGACTGGGGAAGGACAAAGATAGAAAATTCAGGCAGCATGTTTATAGAGTTTTATTGGGGACAAAATGTTGGGGGTGAAGGGGGGGAAGAGAGCACTGGAACAAGAGGGAAGTGTGATGAGGCATTGAGTGGTTTACGAGTGGGAACTTCTTAATTTCTCAACTATATAATTGCCTGTGTTAAGTTGCTTTTTGCTTAATTATGGCTACTGAACTGCATTCCTTTAAACATGATCCCACTCTTGGTCCAGACTTCATGGATTATTCGAATTGTAAGCAGTACAGTGAATGGTACATATCCCCCATGCCCAATACGGTACTGGACAAGGTGTAGAGATCAATGGATGTTTTGAGTAAATGAATAAGAGGGAGAGCGCAGTGCTGCTAACTGCAGGAAGCCTGACAGAAAACAGAACTGTGCTCTAGCACTTTCCCAAGTATTTCAGGTAAGCATAATAAATTAGCTGGGGAACCCTAAAGCACTGCTCCTTCAGGGTGCATAGCTCACCTGGACATGATTCGGGAGCTCATTCAGCTCTATAACAAGAGATAAAACTAAGGCGAATGGGGTAGAAGATGAATTTTCTCTTCTTTTTTTTTTTTTTTTTTTTTTTTGAGGTATGGAACTACCAAAAAAAAATCCACTACAATCACATTAATATGAAAGAGCTATAAAATAGACACAGATCAGTAGAGTTTATTAGTTAGCATTTGCCCCAGTTCAGCATGCAGTTGTTAGAGCACAGTATGTAATATTTGTGCATGTATGTTTTTTCCTTGAACACACACGTAAAAGCTGGAGACACGGGCAACAGGAAGGAATGAGCTATGTCAATAGCTGAAGTTTTACTCTTTATGGCAAAAAAAAATATCTTGAACACTGGTGAGGAGGTACAGGAATTGTAAATATTACTATGACCTCGGAGGCTCATATAGTGTTGGGGGAGGGGGTGTGTGTAAACACAGAATTAATTATGAGGCAATGGTAAGGGGCCCAAGAAATACAACACAATGTGCCACTGAGCTTCAGAAGAGGGTAAAGACATACTTCACTGATGACGGGGATGAAGGAGTTCAAGGCTTAGGTAATATTTGAATCAGACCCTCAAGTGCAGTTGAATGTCAGTGGGCTGAAATGAATGGGGAGAAGCAGTGTAAGCAGAAAACAGGATGGGAAGCACAGCACAGGTTCAGAGCCATAATACAGGCAGATTATCTGTGGGAGGTAAGACTGGAAGAGAAGAGTTAAAACGGGGTAACTCCTGGGAATTTGGGGCGATGCTACCTGAGGAACCCATCTGTGTGGAGAGATAACAGGGGGACTTGGAGTTAACACAAATGGCTGGTCTGGGTTGGTGGGTATAATAGGGAGTGGTAGGGTCTGTAAGAAACTGAAACTATGATTCAAATGTTTTAGAAAAATATAATGCTTGCAGACCCTGGATACCTATTTTAGCCATTCGGGGCCTTCAAAGTGGTTCCGCTTTCAGAATCCTCTGCTGTGGACCAGGGTCATGACCACAAGTCAGCAACCCTCTGAAAGTCAGTACAGATTGCACAAAAGAGAAAAAGCTACTTACTGACAGTTTCGAAGTTCATTGCCTCCACAGTCTATGAAGTCATAAAGGATCCTCTCCAGGGAAACAAGCAGGAACCTCTGAGTGAGGGACCCCTCAGCATCCTCTGCTTCCTTGGCTAATTTTCCCCAGCAGGTGTGCAATCTGCCTGCACCCCAAGGGTGATAAGCTGTGTTCTCACCACGTGAAACTTTTGGATTATTGAAATTTAGGCTCGCTCAAATAAAGTTAAGTAAGCTAATGATCTTCCCTCTGGCCCCACCTCCACACCTTCCCCCCACCCCCATGCATCTGTACTCCCCACTGCACTTCTGCTGGTCCAGGCTTGTGAACTTAATCTGCTTTTAGGAAACAAGATGTGGGAAATTGACTTGACCCAGCAAGTGGACTTGATTTAAGCCCAAAAGGCTAAATGCTCAGAATGGACTTGTCCCTCCAGTTCTGAAGCCAGACAATGGGGTGGGAAGTAATCTAAATCCTGCACAGTGAATTAGTGGCGGAGACCTATGCACCTGTTATTGTTGCCGTTCACTATTCCTATAATGGCAATTACCCTTATCGCACACACAGCAGAGAAGCCACAAGGAAAGCAGCGCTGATGAACTTCTCTTGTAGCTCATTCCCCTCTCAGAGCTATAGTCTGCAGTCTCCCCGTAGAAAAAGAGTTTAAACCTGAGTATTTAATGCTGAGAAATGGGGATTTGCTGTTCTTCAACTCGTGACTGAACTGATACCATTTTACTCGTGATTTTTTTTTTTTTTTATTTCTCTAATTCAGATCTTCAGCAACCAGCATAGTTACTGGTTCATGTGGAACTGCTCATTTGCCATGAAGACTGTATTCATCTTATTCTCTGAATTCTTTTGGGAGAGGATAGCTTGATGGATCTGTTTTATTTGCAAGGTTGTGTTACTGAGAACACATGTTCGATCGGAATTTAAAAGAACAGAAAGGAAAAGGAGAGTAAAGCACAGGAGAAAGGTATATTTGATAAATCTTAAATGATCAGCTTGTGGTTCTTTAGAGAGAAATCAGTTATTTTTCCTAATTGCAGCTCAGTTTGCTAGCCTGTTGGTAACAATAATAATCTAGGCTTTGAAGCGTCTGCTACGTAATGTACAATTTAATAATTTTTATTTTTCCCCTAGTATTCTGAGATACATGCTGTTAAGATATTTTCTCCAATGGTGATGTCCACAAGCATATTACCCATGAGAGCCACTCTATACCCTCTGTGGTATAAAGGGGACAAATAGTGGAATCTCCTCTCTATGGATCCATCAGGGATTCCCTGTCAATTTCTAGAACCTGGCTGCCATTCCCAGTTCAAGTCTTTTTCAAGAGTCTTGCCCTGAAGTTACTATAAAGATTGCCAAGTACACAACCCAGTCTATTTGTCCAGTTAGCATTGCTGCACAGGGAAAACTTGAAGGGCTGTTCATGTGCAGCAGGGTTCCATGGAAAGCTTCAGTGTGTGGAATGTAGATTAACATCTATCCAGAACTAAGTAGGGTTCATGCCATGTCCATTTCATGGGACATTCTGCCCATCTGAGTCATAGCTGAGTTGAATATATCACTGAAAATCATTATTTATATTATCTATTGCTTAGAAGTTCCCAGAGAGATTAAAAATAAATAAAGAACTCATCAAGACTTGGAAAAGTTTCAATTATGCAAGGATCAATAAGTTGTTGACATCTGCTGTGTGACATAGGGGCCTATACTTAACAACATTGTATAATGCACTTTTTAAAAATGTGTTAAGAGATAGATCTCCTGTTAAGTGCTGTTATTACAAACAAAGCAAAAACAAAAGGGCACAAGGAAATTTCTGGAAGTGATGAATATGTTTATTACCATGATTGTGCTGATGGTTTCACGGGTGTGTGCGATTGTCCTAACTCATCAAGTTGTATAAATTACGTAAAGTTTTAATATATAAGTTATAACTCAATAAAGCTTTTAAAAAAGAGAAAGGGACAAGCAGATGGGAAAAATGACAGAAAGAAATGTCCATGGATATCCCCAGAAGATTTACAGCTTTCAGTTAGGAGTGGGAAGGACTCGGAGACCTGAAGCAATCAGTAAATGCGATCCAGGAGCTCTTAACTTTGATCTCTGGCATCTCAAAGCCAGTATGGCTTTATTCAGAATAGATGCATAAACCAAATTCATTTTTATCTACAAATTTTTAAATTTACTTAAAGTATCAAGTCCTCATGGATAGAACTAAGGAGGTGAAGAGATCAGACTCAGAGGTCAGAGGGCCTGCGTTGGAATCCTAGTTTTACCATTTACTAGATATGTGATTAGGGATGAGTTTGTTTTTTTGTGCTTCAGGGTGTTTTGTTTTGTTTTGTGTTTCCATGTAAGACAGAGATAATAATATAACCTAACTCAAAGAATATGTTGTGAAATAAGCAGTGTGAAGTGCTTTAGGCAATTGCCTGACATATGGCAAGGGCTCAAATATTAGTTTTTAGTGTTAAGGCAAGATGGAAAGGTGTCCAAGGTGATGAAGTAGCTCAGAGGGGGAGACGGAAGAAATCACAAGGGAAGGGCAGGGTAAAGGGAATTTGAGACAAAACATGAGAGCAGAGAAGCAATGGGAAGGTGTGGGGTAGCATTTAATAGTGAGAAATATTAGTTTCTATTTCATAACCTCCATTTCTACAGATAAAGTTAATATGTCTAGACCAAAACAGTGGGCTAATATGGGCATTGTAGATCTTGACAAATTCTTCTGTACAACCTACTAAACCCAGGGGAGATTGTGCTCAGCAAGGGATTTATAGGCTAAGCAAAGGAGCACCATTGGATCCAACAAGAAAGGACTCTAAGACTAAAATGCTATGACTTTATGGTGATTGTAAACATAATGAGCACATGTGGTTCCTGACTAATAATCTTTATGTATCCCCTCATTTTGAGGTTTTCAATCTGTTTTTGTAAACTTTTGCCAGAACTCTTCTGTTTCACTAACTGACCGGTTGCCCTAGAGAGCAGAAGTGAGCTCAGCCAGTGTTGGCGAACAAAGGCCTGGCTCCTTGAGGAGCGTGTCTGAACTCCCTCTGATCAGTCTGTGCTTTAGGGATCTTCTTCCTCTTCCAGAATGTACCCCAGACACCTCCTGAGAAATGGGGTTGCAGCATCACAACCACCTTGAAGATGACAGATTTGGGAAAGTTGAACACTCTACTCGTTATAGGAGCCCAAGAAAACACATTCAGTTGTCTGAAAATGAACAATGCAGCCACGACCCTATCATTGAAGAAAGGATGAGAACAGTTGAGCTAGAAACCATCCTGTGATCACACAGGAGCAAGCAACAATATAGCTTCATGAAGGGTAGTCAGAAGAACAAACAAATTGTGCCCCAAACCAAGGAAAGATGAAGGGGAAAATGAGAAAGAATTTAGCTAGTTAAAGCTGTGGGGAGGAAAAATCGCGTTTGAAAAATTGGAGGTGAAATTAGGGTTGGAGAAGGGGTGTGGAGCCAGGGAACCACAGGAAATGAAGGTTTTCTTTGTAAATTGTATTTTGTAAATCTGTCTGTTGAACAGTTAAACAAATGGAAAAAGACTTAGGCTGGAAAAGCAAAGGGCCAGTGATGGTCCCACCAAAATAACCATTAACCTTGACTCCCTTGCATCTAAGCATTTCATAATATCATAACAAAGAGAATTAAAATCCCTGAATCTGGTACTCTTAAAAGACTTGGTTTTTAGGCCAATGTTTGAATGATATTAAGGATCTGTGCACCAAAACTTCCTACCAGAAGTTCCCATCTTCTCTCCAAAGAGAAAGGGGGAAAAAGTTGATGAGAAATATTCCATTATACACACACACACACACACACACACACACACACACACACACACCATGTCTCTTTTACCCATTCATCAGTCAATGGACATTTGGACTCTCTCTCCATAGTTTGGTTATTGTTGATAGCACAGCAATAAACATTGTACCACTTTGAATCTGTATTTTTGTATCCTTTGGGAAAATAATTCAGCCATTAAAAATAATAAAATCTTATCACTTGCAACGACATGGATAGAGCTATCATATATTATGCTAAGCAGAATAAGTAAATCAGAGAAAGACAAGTATTCTATGATTTCACACATATGTGGAATTTAAGAAACGAAGCAGATGAACATATGGGAAGTAGGGGTGGGGAGAAGAAAGGGAAACAAACTACAAGAGACTCTTAATGACAGAGAATGAACTGAGGGTTACTGGAGGGAGATGGGTGGGAGATGGGCTAGATGGATGATGAGTATTAAGGGGGCACTTGTGATGAACACTGGGTGTTGTATGTAAGTGATGAATCACTAAATTCTACTTTTGAAACCAATCTTGCACTGTATATTAACTAATTAAAATTTTTAAAAAAGCAGAAAAATAAATTAATGAGAATGACTGGCTGGAAAACCTAACCGATACTTACTGGGTGATGAAACAAACATAATGAGAAAAATCTGTAAGCATAAGACAACCCAGCAATAATAATCCATAAGCCAAACCTCAAGTCTGTGAGGGAGAAGTTGTGTCTTACTCATTCAATAGCCTTTTCTTTGCCCAATTGGATGAATGACCAGAACAGTGGCATGGGGAAATATAGTCCCAGTTCTCTGCTGTCCTCCAAGTGCTTAATGTAGATTAAGTTAATTAATGTCAGCCTTGAATAGACATGTATGCTAGAGATGAGTTAGGGAAAAATCCACCAATCTTTTAAAAAATGCAAAGCATCTTTACGTAGATGGTGGGTATTCTTCATGGGGACTGAAGTCTTCTTTGCATTCCTGTCTAAACTTCTAGAGCTTGATAAATTTCCCAGCAAAACCAGACTTCATCCTGAACCTTTTCTTTCTGATTGCTAGGGTTCATTCATTCAGTTGTCCCTTCCCTCTCCTCCCTCTTTAGCCTCACTGGAGATAATAAGATGTGATGGGAGGCTCAGGAATTTTGAGGTTATCAGACGTCAGTTTGATTACTAGCGCTGAAATATATTACTTGAGTGAACTTGGATGTGGTCATCAGTCTTTCTAGTTCTTTATATACTCCCCTATCAGATGGAAACAGTAATATCCACCTAGCAGAGTGTGAGGATCAGGGTAATGTATGTCAAGTGTTTGACACAAACCAGTGCCCTCTTGGTTTCTACAACACCACTCTCCAGCATCTCTGGTCACTGATTCTCAAGTTTCTTTGCTGATTTATTTACTAGCTCTCTCATTTGACCTGTAAATGTTGGGCTGCCTTAAGGTCTTAATCTTAGCCCTCTGCTTTTGTTTATCTACATTCTATCCTTCAAGGACCCTATTATATTCAAATACCAAATATATAGATTATGCTTAAATTAATATCTCTAGCCCTGAAGTCTCCTCAGAGCCCCAAACTTGAATGGCCAGTCACTTCTGTGATCAGGGACCTTGGATAACTCAGATTTAGCCTGACCAGTGGTGATAAAGACCTTTCTGTACACATCCTAATCTTGTAATCCTTCCTCCTTCGTTTTTTTAGTTGGATATCTAACCAGTATCTATCCTGTTATCAGACTCAAAACCTAAGAGTCATTTTTCTGATTTCTTTTTTCTTTATGTTTCCTTTCTGCTGTTTCTATCTTCAAAATATATCTTCAATAAACGTGTTTATTTGTATTGCCATGACTGTAGATTGCATTAATGTTCCCAGGTATTCATTCTCTCCTTCTGTGAAGGATTGACCACATCCATTCCTTTCCCTGGAACTTGTAGGACATCCAATGAGGGGACATCACTTTTCTGCTCAAGAGCCCATTTGTGATATGTGGTCATGAATGTAGAATGTGACTGGTCCACCATCTAGCTGGCATTGCTCTGATCAGGCCTGCCATGGGCAATAGTTATTTATAACCTTGGGCATTGCCAGACAAGTGTGATCAAGCAAAGATGTTGAGAGCAAATGTCAGGAGTGATTATAATAATGGCCCATGGAATGTAAACTTGGTGAGAAAGGAAATGAGAATGTGAAAGAGATGAGGGGCATGAAGAGGTGCCATGACCAATGGAATGGAGTTCGTTACTTAGTTTTCTAGTTAGTTAGGGCTACAACAGGATAGGGGGAAGGTGATTTTCTTCATTGGTTAGGTGCACAAGGGGGCGTGTCTCTCTGTGCTCTAAGCACAGTTAAGAATGTACTTGTAGAGGGGCACCTGGATGGCTCAGTCGGTTGAGCGTCCAACTCTTGATTTTGGCTCAGGTCATGATCCTAGGGTCGTGGGATCAAGCCCCATTTTGGGCTTTGAACTAACAGCCTGCCTGCTTGGGATTCTCTCTCTTTCCCTCCCTCGATACCTCTTCCCTGCCCACTCACGCTCTCTCTCTCAAAATAAATAAGTAAACATTTTTTTATGTCAAGGAATATACTTGGAGAAAAAGGACATGAAAATGTATAGCACATTTTCCCTCCCTTCTGGATTGTGTTGAATCAAAGGGAAGGAAGAGGAAGAGTCAGGCACAGCTGGGAATTGATGAGGTTGCCAATGACAATGGCACAAAGTCAGAAGGTGCAACACACATGAAGCAATGACCTCAGAGGGGGTATGATTGCCCTGTGCAGATGTTTACCAAGAGGAAAATGAAAACCAACCCAGTTCCCATGGGAAGGTGTGAGGCATCCTGCCATACTCAGGGGACTCCCACACCACAAAGGTGACACTGAAATGCAGACTTAGGAGGCTCTCATGGCCCTGAGACTAGCTGAATGTCTGAAGTCCTTTGAATATCAGCTGGGGCTTCAAGCAGTAATGCACAGGCTGGCAAAGACTGTGTTGCTCTGAAGGTCAGGAGATGTCATTAAAAAAAATGTTTAACCATCAGTTTAGTTCTCAGGTCTTGTGGCCTGGAAATTAGATTCTCAATTAAGAGGAAAGGTCTTTACTCTTAAATACAGAGAGCAAACTGAGGGTCGCTGGAGGGGATGTGGGTGGTGGGATGGGCTAATTGGATGATGGATAACAAAGAGGGTGCTTTTAGGGATGAGCACTGGGTGCTCATATGTAAGTGATGAATGACTGGGTTCTATTCCTGAAACCAATACTACACTGTATGTTAACTAACTTGAATTTAGTTAAATAAATTTAAAAAAAAAGAGGAAGGTCTTTATTGGATAAGAGAAAAGCATGGGGATACTACTTCTCTGGAATCTTGTTTTTATTTCTCATGACCAGGAAACATTATTTTTTGATTCATTATTGCTGCAAACTAAGATGTAAAGAAAGATCACCAGAGCCAAATACAGCTAAAACTAGAATATTAAAAAAATAATAATTATTTATATAATAATAATGAGATATTTTCCACAGGGTGGGAGGTAGTTTCTGATTTCCCAGTTTAATTTTTTTCATGTTTGCTTATTTATTTTGAAAGAGAGAGACAGACAGTACATGAGCGAGGGAGAAGGGCAGAGGGAGAGGGAGAGGGAGAGGGAGAGAGAATCCCAAGCAGGCTCTGCACTGTCAGTGCAGATCCTGACATGGGGTTCAAACCCACCCATAGTGAGATCATGGCCTGAGCTGAAATCAAGAGTCAGATGCTTAACCAACTGAGTCACCCAGGCACCTCTGGTTTCCCTGTTTAGAGACACTTAGAAGGACTTGCTTGATATACTTAGAGAATCACTGAATGTCAAGCTGTGAAAGCCTCCCACATCATCAAGTCTATTCTCCTATTTTCTAGATGAAAGAGCTGAGGTCCAGAGAGGTTCAGAGACTTGCACAAGGTTATCTTGTGAGTTTACTGGGTAACATCAGAACAGATGCACTTAGGGTGAGGCTACCTTGGTATATAATTAGTTCTTATGCACACTTACTTTGTACCTATATGCCAAACTTTTGTAATGGGCAAATTCCCCAGTTTCTCTGCATGAAAATGAAGTGCAGGGAGATTTTTGTTTAGACTTGACTCAAAAATGTTCAATGAAGCTAGACAAAATGGATTGTGTTTTTGGTTCCAAGAGCATCATATTAAGGCAAGTGGCTATCCCTCTCCTTTCTGTGAAGCCTCAATTAGCTAGTTTGCCAGGGTCTGATACAGTCACTGAGCTGAAAAGAATGTGTCTATTTTACAGATGTCATAAGTGAGGCCCAGAAAAGCTAAGTAACTGCACACAGTTACACAGGACATAAATGGTACTGGGTAATGTGGGACCTTTGGCTTCCTATTTTCAAGTTCTGTTCATTGAATCATGGGACATCCTTTAACTATAAGCTGGAGTTGACCAAAGTAGTTCTGCTCCATGGGCATGTGGAGCTAAACTTCTAACAATTCCATTTTCAAGTCAACATGGCTCCTGTTGGCAGTTTACAAGTGCCATGGGTTAGGTTAGGAAAATGCCTTCAGGGCCCTCAGCCAGACAGGTGGCCCCACAAACATTAGTAGAGCTTACCTTCTCGTTGTTAGCCTCTACCTACTCGCTCAGAGCCTTGTGGATCCATATTAAAGTCTGAGGCGAAAGGAAAAACTTTGCCTTTATTTAGAATTTTGATATTATGCTCAGTGTGGATTATTTGCATTAATTTTGATTTTTAAAAATATTGCATGAAGGCAGCGTTTGTCTCAATTACCAAGTTTCTTTGTATCCCCTAAAATTTTGTGCCCAGGACTCTAGGCTGAATAGAATTCCATGCTTCTCGTGACTTAAGCTGTAAGCTTTGGGTTCACTGTGTCAAAATTCAGATAGAAATGGGTACATTCCACCCATTTTCCAGAAGAATCTAACTTTCCCATCTAGATTTAGTTTGCATTTAGAAATGGACTTATGCAGCCATGGAATGTGAGTTCAATGTGGACAGGGATTTTGTGTATTTTGTTCTCTGATGTATCCACAGCGCTTAACAGAGTGTGAGAGCACAACTTAATATTTGCTGATCAAATAAACAAATGCAGCAAAACTCTATAGTTCTTGGTGTTTATGATCTGCTACTTCCCTTGTATTTGTTTCTTCCAACATAGTCTCAGAGTCCTGGCAGTTGTTTGAGAATTAGGCTCTCTGTCTTGGTTTACTACTAGAGTATTCTAAGTGGTAAAGAGAAGAATGGTGATTCCCAAGCCATTACTAACATTAGTTTTAACTGCAGACCAGCTCAAGTTGTTTGTAACCATTTTCTGAAATCTTCACTATCTAATTGTCCTTAAACTTTAGAACATTTTATTTTGACCCACAGATTTTTTTTTTCATCATCCCAGCCTCATTTCAGGTACAGTTCAGGGTCTATTGCTATTAATTCCCATGGTTAAATTCATTTGCTACCACTTACTCATTTGGTAGATTTGGCCATTTCCCCCCCTCCCCCACATTTCTGGACATAAAATTATTCATGTTTCATCTGGCAATAATAAAAGTTATCACAAGCAGTTTAGTAAGGATTAAACAAGAATGCATCAGAGTGGACTTTATAAGTGGTAAAGATAATGCACATTTAAGAGTATATTAATAGCTACTTCCATGCCAAAGCAAAAATGTTTGAATTTGTACTTTTATATAAACAAACTAAGAGTCAAAAAGAAAAAAAAAAAGATATGGAGTCAAAAAGAAAAAAGATATGGGACGCCTGGGTGGCTCAGTCGGTTAAGGTCCAGCTTTGGCTCAGGTCATGATCTCGTGGTCTGTGAGTTCGAGCCCCACGTTGGGCTCTGTGCTGACGGCTCAGAGCCTGGATCCTGTTTCAGATTCTGTGTCTCCCTCTCTCTCTGACCCTCCCCCATTCATGCTCTGTCTCAAAAATAAGTAAACGTTAAAAAAAATTTAAAAGGAAAAAAGATATGATTGTATGCCCCAAATTGTTGAATTCTGTTTGTGGCCTTGCTGGATTGATACCAGGCTCTGTTGGACTTTTCTTTCCTACAAGGACTGATCTAGAATGAAGACTCATGTGGCTGAAGTTGTCTCTTGGGAATAACTGCATGGGTGGGGGGAGACTGTCTGAATCTCTTACCCTGACACTCACATCAAG
Source organism: Panthera onca (assembly GCF_046562875.1). Taxonomy (NCBI): domain Eukaryota; kingdom Metazoa; phylum Chordata; class Mammalia; order Carnivora; family Felidae; genus Panthera; species Panthera onca. The sequence goes on along the minus strand of NC_138344.1, from coordinate 8,644,587 downwards.
CCTTCTCCCATCCTGAGGCTAGAGATTTCCTCCCTCATTTAAAGCAGCAGGGGTCACCAGGGATCCCCAAATCATGCTGTGATCTTTCTGCCTCCTACATTATCACCAGCAATAAATATTCTGCAGTGAGATTTTAGCTGATGGCTCAGGTGATGATTTGCCAAGTAGCAAAGGCTCCAGCTTTGTTTTTCTGGGGTTTTATCAGATCCTTCAGGGATACCAGGAAAGTAATCTTGTTGGTTTTCTTTCCCCCTTTTGAAATGCTGGCAGGTAAAACTTGGAAGTGAACAAGAAGCAAAGATATAGAGGAAGAAGGTACTATTTTCGCCCACTGGACTGATTTTGGAGTTTCAGGGAAAGTCATCGGCCTAGGGCAACCCAGAGTAACCTGTGTTTTCTGGATGCCTTTGAAGTAAAGATTGCTTGTGGGTAAGGCATCCAGCAGATTTGGGAGCCAGGGATTTGGGAATTTTAGAAGGTAGTAAGGAAAAACTCCCAGCCCGTGACCATCTTATTTCTAACCTGTTCTTCTTTCCCATACTTCCTCAAGTGACATTCCTCAAGGGCACTGGTCAGAAGCCACCCTGTTTGCACTGGTTATCACATGAAGATTGAGAGGAGAATTTGCATAACAGTCTTATGAGGCAGGTCTTATTATTATGCCCATTTTACAGATGCAACCACTGAGGCACAGAAAATTTAATTGCCATGTCCAAGACCATGTAGCTGATAAATGGTAGAGTCAAGCTTTGAATGCAAGCAGTGGGGCTCCAGGGTCCTATGCTTTAATCTAGCTTCTTCAAATATGTGTGTGTGTGTGTGTATGTGTGTGTGTGTGTTCAGGTTTATAGTTGCTCTCAGTAAGAGGTTGGTCTGATACAATCTCCTCCATCAGAGCAGAAGATACAAATTTTCTGTGATAAAGATTTTTCAGGTGTCTTTAACTATGTAGGTGCCATTGCCAGTATCTCCTTCCCTATTCTGTTTCTCCGACATTCCTTTCCTTGCTGTGGACTCCACCCCCATCCCCATATTTCTTCTGTGTGTTCCTAGACCAGACAGACTTGGTTTCAGTCCCTTGCACTTTGAAACCATGATTTATATGAACTATTACAGAGATTAAGAAAGGTAGTACTCTTGAAAATTAAGTTCTCAAATACAGGGTATGTGTCAAGGAGTTCATTTTTCTGAATTTTGGAGACAGTTTAGTGGGAGTGCTTAGCAGGACAGATTATGAGGCTGGATGCTTGGAACTGAAGACAGGATTCCAGGCCCTGCCACGTACTGCCCATGTGCCTTAGGCAAGTCAGGTGATGTCTCTGAGATGGGTTTCTCTTTTCCTCACCTTCACATATGAAAACGGTAGTATCTATCCCATAGGTTTTCTGTGAGTGTTACATGAGAAATTCAGTCACTATTTAGAATAGTGTCTAATGCTTAGTAATTGCAATATTAGCGTTAACTCCTGTTACTTCAAAACCGGGAATTCTTTTGGAAATCTAACTAACACGTATTGACTGTTTACCGTGGAGACGGCATGGTGCTAATCGTTCTGTGTGAACTCACAACAATCTTGTGGAGGGCTGCTGTTAGCAGATTTTATAAATGAAGAAACTGATACCCATAGGGGTTAAAGATCTTTCCTAGAATCTCACAGGCAGAAATTGGCAAGTTTAGCTTTTTTACCTGGTTTACCTGTATCTAACTGCAAGGCTCTTCCCCTCCGTGTCTGTAAGATCTCTTGGAAAGGGGAGAGGTCATTTGTATGGGGCACCTGTATCTAGCACACTCTACATTCATACACTTACTGATAATGGTATGGGCAGTTCTCTTCATCTTTCTGTAACTAACCTTCTTCCACCTACCCTAGGTTTGTGACATTTCCAGTGACCTCTGTCATGGATTTGATTCCCTCTGATGTCTTGGTGGGAAGGGAAGCAGCCTTTATTGAAGGCTTACTTTGTCCTTGACACTACCTTAAGCATCTAGCATTTGTTTTTCAAGTGCCCAGGCTATAAGCAACCTTGGGACAGACGGCTATATTCATGTGTGACCCAAGACACTTAGGTTCTCAGAGGTTACAAAACTTGCTCAAGGTCATACAGCGATCTAGAGGTATTGTCAGGATTGAAAACTAGGTCTGTGTGACTTTAAAGTGTATGTTTCTGATGTAATATGACCATGAGCCACGTTCTCCAGTAAGAAAGATGGCTACAGAGATAATAGAATCATAATTCACATTGTAGGGAGAAGTATGGCATAATGGGTTCCATGCAGTTTATGGGGGGAAGTGACAAGGAGATCTGTAGTCAGAAAAGATGCAGAGACGAGCGACTATTGCAGGGACAGGGGTGACGAGTAAAATGATTTAAGGAAAGTAAAGAGAGGTGGGGACCGTGCCTCAGATCTCCAAAGGGAGGAGGCTGAGGGATGGGAGGATTGGACACCAATTGGTTTGGGGAAGCCACACCTTGATGTTGGCGCTCCCTGATGGCATGCTCAGAGCCACAGCCAGCCATTTCCCATGCTGTGCAGACACTGCCCCTAATGGTCCTTTGCTTTCCTGTTGCAACAGAGCAATGAAGCCACTTTAGGAAGCTCATGGGTTTTCCCTCCTTGATGGGGCCTGACGACTCCCTCCTACTGCTTCTGTAGCTTTCTGTGGTTTTTAGGTTCATCCTCTGTAGACAGACAGAAAAGAAAATGGAAGAATAAGGCTTCCCTCGTGTTTCTGCCATTGTTCCCTGAGGGAGCTGATGAGGAACATGTTCTAGAATGGGTGAGGAAAAGTATAGGGGACCTAAGAGTGAGCACAGTAGCTCCCTTTACAGGCTCCAGACATGTTCCATCCAGGTTTCCATTTTCTTTTATGTTCATACTTTGATATGTTTATAGACGTCACGTTCAATGTGAAATAAGAGCGTTGTTCCTTGGCTTCTAATTATATGAAAGCTATTTCACACACATGACTTACACACACACAGACTCACGCACACACACACACACATTGATGCTGAGTGGGCAGATTTAAAAGGAACATGCACACCTATATGTTGAAAATCACTAAGACAATATTATATAGAGACATATATACACAAGCATGTGTATATGCAACCTTTTTCCTACTCCTACCATACTGTTATTGTCACTACTATTTTTAGTATTATTAATCCCTTCTAGTTTTATACGTTCAGAGGTAGAGATAAGTTTTGTATGGGGGAAGTAAACATTCATTATTCATAGATAAAATGCATTGAATGCCAATATTATACTACTCTGCTTAGTGCATTTATATTATCTCCTATTTGATCCCCTGAACAATTTTCTGAGTGGACTCGCTTATCAGGTTTTTACAGAGAGGCAAACTGAGGCTTTGTCAATAGCTTCCCCAATGCCCAATATCACTGGAATTCAAAGCCATGTCCATGTGAAGTCAGAGCTAATGCCCTTCCTCACATTGTTATACCATCTGGCACATCCAATGACCAGACAGTACACTAACTCATCCATTATTTCTCCACATTCATATAAAATTGTGCACTGTCTCCATTGGGCATAAGCACATAGTACGGGTGCATGTTCGTATGTGTGAGCAGGTCTGTAATACTTATGTGTGGCTACTAGACTTGTTGATGAGTGTCCTCTGAACATTTCAAATTTCCTCTTTAAAATTCCTTACCTCAAGAATATATCCTATCTGACACTCACATACTGTATTTGATGATTGGTCATTTCTGGTATACGTGTATTTGATTCTCAGAATGCATGTTTTCTGGAGTCGGTGATGATAGTTTTATAATAGCTCCTTCTTAGATCTCCTTCTTCATAATATTTACTGGGCATTTACGCATACTTCTCTGTGCTCACGCTATGTGTAAAAGACACTGTGCTTATGATACACGCCTTATTTTCAAAGAGCTGAGCGTCTCCTGGAAAAGACAGGCACATACAAAATAAGGTGAGCGATGTGGGAGTGAGGATCTGGATTCTGTTTGAGGCTGGGGAACGGAGGTGGGAAGTTCAAAGGGAAAGTAGTAGGGCCTTGCAAAGTTTCTTGGAGGAGGTGACCTTTGATCCGGGCCCAATAAAGTGAACAGCGCTTTGCTGAGCAGAGAAAGAGCAGGTGCCGTTTGCAGGCAAAGGGAACATCCCTTTAGCCAAACTTAAAACAGAGCAGTAATAATCAGTGACTGGTTGCAGGCGTTTCAAATGCATCATTTCTAGCTACCATGACACCCCTGCAAAGTAAGGTTTTGTTGTTTTCAAATCACTGTTTTACAGATGAGAAAATTGAGGTTTCCAAAAGTGCCTATGATACCTCAGCTTGTGAGAGAATGAGCCAGACTCAGGAGCCAGGCTGTTCTCACTACAGCCACGCTGTACTGGAAGAACCGGACTTTTAGTCTTTCCCCTCTCCTCTCCTCTCCTCTCCTCTCCTCTCCTCTCCTCTCCTCTCCTCTCCTCTCCTCTCCTCTCCTCCCCTCTCCTCTCCTCCCCTCCCCTCCCCTCCCCTCTCCTCCCTTTTCCTTTCCTTTCCTTTCCTCTCCTCTCCTTTCCTTTCCTCTCCTCTCCTCTCCTCTCCTCTCCTCTCCTCTCCTCTCCTCTCCTCTCCCCTCCCCTCCTCCCCTCCCCTCCCCTCCCCTCCCTCTTCTCCTCTCCTCCCCTCCCCTCCCCTCCCCCCTCCCCCTCCCTTTTTCTTTTTTCTTTTCTTTTTTCTTTTCTCTCCTCTCTCCTCCCCTCCCCTCCCCTCCCCTCCTCTCTTCTCCTCCCCTCCCCTCCCCCCTCCCTTTTTCTTTTTTCTTTTCTTTTTCCTCTCCTCTCCTCTCCTCTCCTCTCCCCTCCCCTCCTCTCTTCCCCTCCCCTCCCCTCCCCTCCCTTTTTCTTTTCTTTTTTCTTTCCTCTCCTCTCCTCTCCTCTCCTCTCCCCTCCCCTCCCCTCCCTTTTTCTTTTCTTTTTTCTTTCCTCTCCTCTCCTCTCCTCTCCCCTCCTCTCTTCTCCTCTCCTCCCCTCCCCTCCCTTTTTCTTTTCTTTTCTTTTTTCTTTTCTCTCCTCTCCTCTCCTCTCTCCTCCCCTCCCCTCCCCTCCTCTCCTCTCCTCCCCTCCCCTCCCCTCCCCCCTCCCTTTTTCTTTTTTCTTTTCTTTTCTCTTTCCTCTCCTCTCCTCTCCTCTCCTCTCCTCTCCTCTCCTCTCCTCTCCCCTCCCCTCCCCTCCCCTCCTCTCTTCCCCTCCCCTCCCCTCCCCTCTCCTCCATTTTTCTTTCCTCTCCTCTCCTCTCCTCTCCTCTCCTCTCCTCTCCTCTCCCCTCCCCTCCCCTCCCTTTTTCTTTTCTTTTTTCTTTCCTCTCCTCTCCTCTCCTCTCCTCTCCCCTCCCCTCCCTTCCCCTCCTCTCCTCTCCTCCCCTCCCCTCCCCTCCCCTCCCTTTTTCTTTTCTTTTCTTTTCTTTTCTTTTCTTTTCTTTTCTTTTCTTTTCTTTTCTTTTCTTCTTTGAGTATAGCTGAACACAATGTTGCATTACTTTTAGGTGTACAATACAGTGATTCTACAACTGTATGTGTTATGTATGCTCTGCTCCCCACAAGTGTAGCTACTGCCTGTCATTGCACAGTGCTATAACAATACCATTGACTACGTTCCCTATGCTGTGCCTTTCATCTCCGTGACTTATTCATCCTATAACTGGAAGCCTGGACCTCCCTCTCCCCTTCACCCCTTTTTCCCAGCTCGCACTCCCTGAGTTACAGCTGACTCCATTTCAGGAGAAACCTGGGGGAATGAGCACAGCTGAGCATCAAGTGGGGCTTCAAATGGTTAGAGTCCAGCTGACTGCTGCTCTGTTCTTTTATACTTCTCCATAAGGGAAAATATTATTCCGTTTTGAACTATGTGAGGCTCTACCTGCCAAGGCTGTATTTTCATGCATTGTTGTCCAAGATGTGTCCCTGACAAAAGAATATGGTTTTGTGTGATAGGAAATGGAGTTCTAAGGCAAATGACTTTGGGAAACATGGCTTATGTAAGAAATGCATGGTCTCTACTGCAGACCTTCTCAGAGCTTTAATATACTAGAGTGCCTCACAAGACACCAAAATTTAGAAGTTGTGGGCAGATAATTTGACCCTCTTCCTTTAACTTTTAAATAAATTTCCCGGGTGCCTGGGTGGCTCAGTCGGTTAAGCGTCCGACTTCAGCTCAGGTCACCATCTCACGGTCTGTGATTTCGAGCTCTGCGTCGGGCTCTGGGCTGATGGCTCAGAGCCTGGAGCCTGTTTCCGATTCTGTGTCTCCCTCTCTCTCTGACCCTCCCCCGTTCATGCTCTGTCTCTCTCTGTCTCAAAAATAAATAAACGTTAAAAAAAAAATTAAAAAAAAAATTTCCCACAAGGTCAATCAGATTAGTGTTCCTTGGGGAGAAGAGATTAGAAATGTCCGTAACAGTTTAAGATCGTGGTTTGCAGTCTCCAAAAGACTTGGGTTCAAATTCCAGCTGTTCCACTAACTTACTGTATCATTTCCGGTAAGCAATTTACCCACCCTTAGGAAAATGATTCACCCTTGCACTTGGGAGGTGGCAGGAAGCAGTGGTTACTAGAATTATTATTTTGGGGGAACCTGGATGGCTCAGTCAGTTCACCGTCCGACTTCGGCTCAGGTCATGATCTCATGGTTCGTGAGTTCGAGCCCCACGTCGGGCTCTGTGCTGACAGCTCAGAGCCTGGAGCCTGCTTCGGATTCTGTGTCTCCCTCTCTCTGTCTCTCCTCCCACCCTCTCTCTCTCTCAAAATAAATAAACATTAAAAAAGAGGAAACTGTTATTTTTTTATCATTATCACTTGCAAAACCCTAATGCCCTCGAGATAATGGAGGACAGAGAGATCATTTTCACTCCTCTCCAACTGTTCACCTATAACGTAAGATGGCAGGGAGGCCTGGACACCTCAAGGGTCATGTGATATTAAGTTTATAAAGACCCTCTCCCTATAGCATGGTGGCCTAATGAATAATTGAACCCTGCTATGAAGGTTTATGGTTTTCTGATGCTGTATGTGTTTGCAGCTGGCTAGTTCTGATAACACTCTTAAATAACCCCTTTCACCTTTAAAGCCTAATACATTCACCTCCTGTTTACTGTTCTAGGAGTTCTATTGCTATAAAAAATAACCTGGCTTTAAAAAAGCAATACAGGGGCGCCTGGGTGGCGCAGTCGGTTAAGCGTCCGACTTCAGCCAGGTCACGATCTCGCGGTCCGTGAGTTCGAGCCCCGCGTCAGGCTCTGGGCTGATGGCTCGGAGCCTGGAGCCTGTTTCCGATTCTGTGTCTCCCTCTCTCTCTGCCCCTCCCCCGTTCATGCTCTGTGTCTCTCTGTCCCAAAAATAAATAAAAAACGTTGAAAAAAAAAATTTAAAAAAAAAATAAATAAATAAAAATAAAAAAGCAATACAACTTAAAAAAAAAGAATAAAAGTTTCCTGGCTAGAGCTTTAGTAATTTAGAGACTAGAAGCCATGCCAGTATGTCTCACAATGGCCTAGCTGATCTGCTATCAGTGAAAAGCTGGGTAGTTTTGTCTCTCATTATAAAGAGTATAATTCCATCTCTCTCCTCCATATTTGGATTGCCCTAGACCTTCCAGATGTGAGAGCTCATGCTGAATCTTGTTAGCTGACTGACCATTAACTGCTCCAAACTTCCATATGTGTAAACCGAAGAGGTTACTGTATATATCACTATGGTCTGCCCAGCCAGAAGGTTCTACAATTCTGCAGAAAAGTGTTGCTAGGCATAAACCACACTATTGGCTTCTTTCTCTCAGAGGATCTTATAGGCATTGGAGGTTCTGCTGACATTCAAGTAGATTCAAGTCGATCCAAAATTGTCCTTGATTTTTAAAGGAGATTGCTAACTGGGGACAGAAGACTGAAATAGAAAACAATCAGTCAGTGTGAAGTTGAGTGGTAATTACAGCATACCCATAACAGGTACCTGTAGGAGATTAACAGGCAGAGAGATTTTATATTAATTCAGGAATGGCTTCATGAGGAGGTGGGTAGGCAGAGGGGTGAGTGTTGGATAGATCAAGAAAAAAAAAGCACTCCATTTAAATCCTTTTATTTACAAGGAAAAGGAGGGGACTTAAGGTGTCCCAAGTGAAAAAAAATCAGGTTTTAGTACAAGGATAAAGTAATTTTGCTAATTCCAGGCAGGAAAGGAAGTTCAACCAAATTTTACACAAATAGAAATTGAGAAAGGATATACATCAGGATCCAGAAGTGACACCTTCTTCGGCCCTCAGAGAACACACAGTTGCCTGTTTATAGATTTTCAAGAATGCCTGCTCAGCCTCTTTTCCCTTAAAAGACAGATTGCTTATTCTTCCTCTTGCCTGGAGCCCCACCCGCATGGCAGCTTCAGCTTTCCATTGGCAAAGCTCCTCTCCACGTGGCAGAGTCCCACTCATCACTGGCCACCAGCCAGTCTCTTGGTTGCTGCCTTCTGAGTTAGGGCCCACGGTGGTCTAGTCAGCCATTCCCAGGGGTAGGAGGGTCATCTAGTATAGAGAACTTTTCATTCTAGGCTCTGGAGGCAGGAAGTTGTCCCCTACAGGGAAGATGGGTTACACTGTGGGTGCAAAATGTCATGCCAAGATAGGGGAAATGAGGGGCAGACACTGAGATGGTGACAAGAATCCTAGCTGGAGTGACCCCTAGTCTAAGGCCAAACTCAAAAGACAGAATTCAGCCAGATTAGGAATGGCTTTGAAATTCAAGGAAAGGATGAATGATTAGAAAGAGAATAAGCACTGAAAAGGTAAACACATAGCACCGTGAATTGTCGGCCATAATGTTGGGGACAATGTTCAAGCCTTGAAGTGTGCTAAGACATCACAGTTCTGCAGGTTGATGGAGCCTTTTACATTTCAGATCATCAGGCAATCGAGCAGCAATGTGAAAAAAACTTTATATGCTTTTCTAATTGAACTTCGAGAAAAGAATTTGGTTCTTTATTGAATTTTGAAACACCACAGCTTGATGGAAAAGAAGCCAGCCTCAAGTTTCAAATCTGGCATCAATGTTTGCTAGCAGTCATTTTATTTAACTTCCCATTGTTTAGTTATTCAGCTCATAAAAAAAACAAAAAACAAAAAACAGAGGCAATGATTACCTCTAAGAGTTGTTTTGAGGGTTAAGACAGTATGCCTGGTATCATGTCCAGATATATGGTAGATGTTTGTAAAGCTTAATTTATTCCCCCCCCCCCCCACACACACACACATTTTCTTTGGATATAGATCCATATTAATCCTCCTTTCCTCCTGGGGATTCTTTTTTCCTCCTCCTCCTCCGTCGTCGTCGTCTCCTCCTCCTCCTCCTCCTCCTCCTCCTCCTCCTCCTCCTCCTCCTCCTCCTCCTCCTTCTTCTTCTTCTTCTTCTTCTTCTTCTTCTTCTTCTTCTTCTTCTTCTTTTTAACTACAGGTGGTTTAAAACTCATGTCAGTTGGAATGTGATGAAAGGGGAGGTTAAGGCTCTTTGAGTGGACAGGAAGGGCAGGGAGGCTAGCCGTGCCAGATCCAGCAGTAAGGCACTAAGCCCTGCATGCTCACTGATGATATGGGCCTCCCTCCTGCTGGGTAGAAATAAAGAGAGGTGACCCAATGGTGTCAGAACTCCGTTCCTCGACGATTTCCATTTTGCACTCTTTATGAGTCCTTGCGAATGGAATCGGGCTGTGTGCTTTTCCCTGGCATCCCAAAAGGGAAGATGAATTAAAATTAGTTACAGACAGAGCACTGCCATCTGCTTTCTGGAGTCCCTCTGTGAAGAAATAAGTGGCAGATGACTAGACCCTTCTCTACCTACACAATTACAAAAGCCCAAAGCCGTGACTCTGGTAATCTGATGTTATGCTTATTCACCAGTGAGGTTTTCCTTAGCCTGCTGTTCCCATGGACTTGGAGTCTCATGAGATCCAGTTATGGGACGGAAGGGTGGCTTGTCCCTGGGTTTTGCCAATGTCCCCTGGCTGTCCAAGTCCAATCCATGTATGTCCCTCCCTGAGCTGTCTTTTGCCCAGATTGTCACAGATAGGGGGCTGAACCTGACATCTGAGGCATTAGCAGTGTCACAGAAAAGCCCTTCCCTGCTGTGCTCTTGTTCCTCTGATAGATAGAATATCAGTAAATACAAGTCTCCTTATGCAGATTAAATGGTTCCTGCAGCTTTCTCTGCTTTGGTCTGTTAGTCACCAAATTAAATTCTGCATTGGGAAGAGTCAAAAGTCTACAGGTAGCTTTATTCAGCAAATGATGAGGGAGCCAAACTAAAAATCAGCATACTCTGATGCTTGTTATATGGACAAATTCCCTGGTAATATTAGCATATACAATTTATTCGAAGATTTTTTTTTTTTACTTTATTTCATAATTGCAAGTCATAGAGTGTGGCTAGATCAGGACTCAGTAACTATTCACTAGATGAATGGATGCATGTTGAAGAGCCCCAAAGAACTTTGCCATGGACGTATTAAAGGCGTGAACACGTTAGCAACTGAAGACACATTCAATTATAGTCATTTTTTTCAAATAATTTTTTAAAGTTGTGTTTATGTATTTTAACAGCTTTACTGAGGTATGATTTACAAACCATGACATTTACCCATTTAATGGGTTATCATTGATGTGGACCCGACTTTGGTTCTACTGCAAGGAAGGGTGACTCTCTGAATCTTTGGGGTGGGGGGAACCTAAAAAAGTCAAAGGTTATCATCAAAGCTGTAATGGTGCTAGGATCCCAGAAAACATTGTTTTGCAAACCCACTTAGCAGACGCAGAACCCACTGGGCTGTCTGTCCCCTTAGAAGGCTGAGCTATCAGCAGGAGACTTTTCCCTACTATCCTCTTGTGAGGTGAAGGAGTGGTCCTGGCCAGAGTGCATGTGGGCCCTGCATCTTCATACACTCTTCAGAGTTCTTACCTAAATAGCCCTGTGGATCCCACTCAGGATTGTGTTCAAAGTGCATATTCCTGAGTTCCACCTCCAAAATGCTTGGTTCAAGACGCCTTTATTTTATTTTATTTTATTTTATTTTATTTTATTTTATTTTATTTTATTATTTTGTATTACTAGTTCACATAGTTTTTATTTTTTATATTTTGTTTAAAAATTTTTAATAAGCTATTTTTATAAGTATCAAAATTGCACATGTATAAATGTCAATAATTGTACAAAACTTGAAACAAAAATAATAGCATTTGTTGATTTTTCCCATTTCCAAATACCCCTTATTAGAGAAAACAACTTGTAATATTTCTCACTGTTTTTTGTTCTTTCTGGTACCTAGCTTTTAAAATTTTTTTTCTTTTTTTTTCCTATTTATTTATTTATTTATTTATTATGAATATAATTTACTGTAAATTGGCTTACTACATACAACACTCAGTGCTCATTGCAACAAGTGCCCTCCTCAATGCCCATCACTCATTTTCTCTCTCCCCCATCTCCTCCCCATCCACCCTTAGTTTGTTCTCTGTATTTAAGAGTCTCTTGTGGTTTGCCTCCCTCCCTCTCTGTTTGTAACTATTTATTTTTCCTCTTCCCTTCCTCCACAGTCTTCAGTTTCTCAAGATCCACATATGAGTGCAAACATATGATATCTGTCCTTCTCTGACTGACTTATTTCACTCAGCATAATATCTTCCAGTTCCATCCATGTTGCTGCAAATGGCAGGATTTCTTTCTTTCTCATTTCCAAGTAGTATTCCATTGTATATATAAACCACATCTTCTTTATCCATTCATCAGTTGATGGACATTTAGGCTCTTTCCATAATTTGGCTATTGTTGAAAGCATTGCTATAAACATTGGGGTACATGTGCCCCTATGCATCAGCACTCCTGTATCCCTTGGGTAAATTCCTAGCAGTGCTATTGCTGGGTCATAGGGGAGATCTATTTTTAATTTTTTGATGAACCTCCACACTGTTTTCCAGAGTGGCTGCACCAATTTGCATTCCCACCAACAGTGCAAGAGGATTCCCGTTTCTCCACATCCTTGCCAGCATCTATAGTCTCCTGATTTGTTCACTTTAGCCACTCTGACTGGTGTGAGGTGATATCTGAGTGTGGTTTTGATTTGTATTTCCCTGATGAGGAGCAACGTTGAGCATCTTTTCATGTGCCTGTTGGCCATCTGGATGTCTTCTTTAGAGAAGTGTCTATTCATGTTTTCTGCCCATTTCTTCACTGGATTATTTGTTTTCCGGGTGTGGAGTTTGGTGAGTTCTTTATAGATTTTGGATACTAGCCCTTTGTCTGATATGTCATTTGCAAATATCTTTTCCCATTCCATTGGTTGCCTTTTAGTTTTGTTGATTGTTTCCTTTGCAGTGCAGAAGCTTTTTATCTTGTTGTGGTCCCAATAGTTCATTTTTCTTTTAATTCCCTTGCCTTTGGAGATGTGTCAAGTAAGAAATTGCTGTGGCTGAGGTCAAAGAGGTTGTAGCCTGCCTTCTCCTCTAGGGTTTTGATGATTTCCTGTCTCACATTCAGGTCTCTCATCCATTTTGAGTTTATTTTTGTGTATGGTGTAAGAAAGTGGTCTAGTTTCATCCTTCTGCATGTTGCCGTCCAGTTCTCCCAGCACCATTTGCTAAAGAAACTGTCTTTTTCCATTGGATGCTCTTTTCTGCTTTGTCAAAGATTAGTTGGCCATACAATTGTGGGTCCAAATCTGGGTTCTCTATTCTATTCCATGGTCTATATGTGTCTGTTTTTGTGCCAATACCATACTGTCCTGATGATTACAGTTTTGTAGTAGAGGCTAAAGTCTGGGATTGTGATGCATCTTGCTTTGGTTTTCTTCTTCAATGTTACTTTGGCTATTTGGGGTCTTGTTTGTTCTAGCTTTGAGAAGGATGCTGGTGCAATTTTGATTGGGATCGCATTGAATGTGTAGATCGCTTTGGGTAGTATTGACATTTTAACAATATCTATTCTTCCAATCCATGACCATGGAATGTTTTTCCATTTCTTTGTGTCTTCTTCAATTTCCTTCATAAGCTTTCTATAGTTTTCAGCTTACAGGTCTTTTACAGGTTTGGTTAGATTCATTCCATTTTCAATTGCACCAAGAACCTTAAAATAGCTAGGAATAAGCCTAACCAAAGATGTAGGAGGGCTACATTTTAAACAAGCTCCCAAGGGCATTCCAATGTAGATGGTCCCAAAAAATAGTCTGGGAGACTCTGGACAAACAGTACCACATCCGAATGGTTATAGGTTGGAAACGTTGATGTCATTGCTCTGAGCACTTCTAGTGTCATCTGCCTAACATGGCCCTTCTAGGACATCTCATTCAACACACACACAGTTTATTTTTGACCAGAAGAAAAGGCAAGAAAATATGGATAAGCAAGAAATATGTAGTTTAGAAGTTAAATACATACCATTTCCTTGTGAAAATAATTTTTAGAACAATGCCACATATTGTTTAAATATAGATATCCACCCTTGAAAATGTTAGCTGAGCCCAGGTCCCTGCTGGGAAATGAATGGAATGGGGGAATTCAAGCCTAGTCTGAAACACAAAAACATTCCTGATGACTAATGGTCTCTAGCCACCTTAGTTAAGGCAGGACTTCCTATTGACAGGAATAATTAGCTTTGGAAATAAAAGTTGAAATAGAAACCGAGGACACTGGCTGACGAGCCTGCTTTGCATATTTATATATTCTGCCAGGTCCTTACATTGTGCTTTCTGCTCAGGAATAAATTTGCCTTTATTGTTTGTCCCTGCCTCCCCCATTCTCACAGAGCTCCTGCCGAGCCAAGAGAGATATGAAAAAAGGCCAAGTGATCTGCTATTGAAGCTGGAAGAAATATCTCCCTTCCAGTGACCTTCCTAGATAATGAGAAGATATGGTTTTCTAATATAAAGGGAATAAATCAAGAGATCTTTCAGAGAGCCGGGGCAATAACAGTAGAGTCCAAGACCATCAATTCCGAAGGCAAAGGGCAGAGGCACTTTTCCCTATAGATCAACATTAGACTAAGACAAGATGGGAGACATTCACCCTCATGGGGGGAGGGGTTAAAACAGATCCTCACCCCTACCCCTCTTCCTCTCCTTCCCATCATCCCCAGCTCACTCTGAGTCCTAGAATTAATCTGGGAGAAACCCACACCTTCACAGGATGTTTCATTGGCTGTTATTTTCTGTTGATTGAGTTACTACAGTTTTAAGAGATGGGCTGTTTGTGTGTCTTTATCTTTAACTCTTTTTAATTTTTGCTGTGAATTCAGTGGTGGACGCAGATGCCAGATAGGTGTCATTTAGAAGGCTTCTATAAATCCATAAAGCATCTTCATCTGCAGTCATTGGTTTCTGCAGAAGCACCTGTTAGGGACAGTGCTAGAAGTGGGGCCACCAAGTGTCAAGGACTGCCAGGTAGACCACTGGGTCAAGACAAGTTCATGGAGGCATCTCCACCCTAGACCTATTGCTGCACACCTGATCCATTTGTTATCTATGTAGCATCATAATATACCAAGGAGAACAGAGAATTTAGGGAATGATATCTGGTATATTAAGAACAATCCTATAGATAGTTTTGATAAGAGTAGCTGCTGTTTGCTGAGATCTGTGTGTCAGGAATTGTGCCATGTATTTCTTAAATATATCAGTTGTTAAGGTGGGCACCATTAACCCCATTTTACAGATAGGGGTATAGAGACTCTGCAAATTTAAGTGAATTCCTTTGGTTCACACATGTGTGGAAATATTAAGTGAAACATATTTTGCTCAGGGCTGTCTGACCCCAAAGTCCCTACCTTTAAGCATGTCTATGCCACAAGAAAAGATATGCTTGTGTTGCCTTACATAGGAGCTGTGAGGAATTGGGAGCTGGCCCTCAGAGGAAGTTCAGTCTTTTCTGGACCTTGTGTAAGAACTAGCTATTTGGACTAAAATCTTGGTCCAGGTGAGGGGCGCCTGGGTGGCGCAGTCGGTTAAGCGTCCGACTTCAGCCAGGTCACGATCTCGCGGTCTGTGAGTTCGAGCCCCGCGTCAGGCTCTGGGCTGATGGCTCGGAGCCTGGAGCCTGTTTCCGATTCTGTGTCTCCCTCTCTCTCTGCCCCTCCCCTGTTCATGCTCTGTCTCTCTCTGTCCCAAAAATAAAAAAAAATAAAAAACGTTGAAAAAAAAAATTTAAAAAAAAATTAAAAAAAAAATAAAAAAAATAAAATCTTGGTCCAGGTGAGATGGCATAGAGAACTTAGCATAGTAAAATGTCATGTTGTGCTCAACACCCAAAAAACAAATAATCCAATGAAGAAATGGGCAAAAGACATGAATAGACACTTTTCCAAAAAAGACATCCAGATGGCCAACTGACACATGAAAACATGCTCAACATCACTCATCATCAGGGAAATACAAAACAAAACCACAATGAGATACCACCTGACACCTGTCAGAATGGCTAACATGGACAATTCAGGAAAGAACAGATGTTGGTGAGGATGTGGAGAAAGGGGAACCTTCTTGCACTGTTGGTAGAAATGCAAACTGGTACAGCCATCTGGAAAACAGTATGGAGGTTCCTCAAAAAATTAAAAATAGAACTACCTTATGACTCAGCAATTGCTCTACTAGGTATTTATCCACAGGATACAGGTGTGCTGTTTCAAAGGGACACATGCACCCCCATGTTTATAGCAGCACTATCAACAATAGCCAAAGTATGGAAATAGCCCAAATGTCCATCAGTGGATGAATAGATAAAGAAGATGTGGTATATATATACAGTGGAGTATTACTCAGCAATCAAAAAGGATGAAATCTTGCCATTTGCAACTACGTGGATGGAACTGGAGGGGATTATGCTCAGTGAAATTAGTCAGAGAAAGACAAGTATCATATTACTTCACTCATATGAGGGCTTTAAGAGACAAAACAGATGAACATAAGGGAAGGGAAGCAAAAATAATATAAAAACAGGGAGGGAGCAAAACATAAGAGATTCTTAAATATGGAGAACAAACTGAGGGTTACTGGAGGGGCTGTGGGAGGGGGGATGGGCTAAATGAGTAAGGGGCACTAAGGAATCTCCTCCTGAGATCATTGTTGCACTATATGCTAACTAATTGGGATGTAAATTAAAAAAAAAAAAAAGAATCACCCTATGACCCAGCAATTGCACTACTAGGTATTTATCCAAAGGATACAAAAATGCTGATTGAAGGGGCACATGCACCACAAAATTTATAGAAGTGCTTTCAAAAATAGCCAAATTATGGAAAGAGCCCAAATGTCCATTAGCTGACGAATGGATAAAGAAGGTGTGGTACATATATACATGGAATACTACTTGGCAATGAAAGGGAATGAAATCTTGCCATTTGCAACAACATGGATTGAACTGGAGGGTATTGTGCTAAGCAAAATAAGTCAGCCAGAGAAGGACAAATATCATATCATTTCATTTCATATGTGGAATTTAAGAAACACAACAGATGCACATAGGGGAAGGGAAGGAAAAATAAGATAAAAACAGAGAGGGAGGCAAACCATAAGAGGCTCTTAAATACAGAGAACAAACTGAGGGTTGCTGGAGGGGAGGCAGGTGGGGGGATGGGCTAAATGGGTGATGGGCATTAAAGAGGGTGCTTGTTGGGATGAGCACTGGGTGTAAACCTCATACATACTGAAATGGTTTTACTTTCTGCAACATGACATTGTTTCTCTTGCTGTAGAGTCTTTAAACTTGCTGTTCCCACTGTTGAAACCTTCTTTAGAAGTCTGGCAAAGCTCTACTCACTTCTCTCAAGAAGTTCACTGCGGATCCCTTATTATTTGTTCAGAACACACTTTGCATGTCCTCTGTCCCTGACACTTACCACCCTATATAGAAATTCTTCGAATGTCCACGTCAGTCTTCACCTGTAGACCGTGAGCGCCATGAGGCTGGGAACCATGTTTGTCTGATTCACCATTATATCCCCAGTGTTTAGCACCCATCCAGCCCCAACATAGGTATCAAATAAATATCTGTTAAATAAGAATGGGCTTAACGGATGTTTTGTGAGCAAATCTTCCCTTCTCTGCAGCATACTTTATGCCAGCCCCTGAGCCTACTGCTGGAGAGAGCAATGGAGAGGAAAGCTAGTATGAAGGCTGACTTCATGGAGCTTTCGTTTTCTTGGTAGAAATGCATAACCACACAACTACATGAACGCACACATTATCATGGCAAATTCTGATTAAGTTCTGCATGAAAATAATACAACAGACCCTATTACACGGTCACCTAAACTTTTCCAATTATAGATTGACATAGTTTAGCAATCATGGAGTAGATGAGGTCACATTAAAATTTAATGTTCAGTAGCTTAGAAATTAAGTGATGTGCTCATTAGCATAATGAAAATTGGAAATGGGTGGCCAGGGCAGCACATAGTGCTTCAACCTTCACAGCCTCCCCAGGCATACCCAGCCTGGGACTCTAGAGGGCGCTCGTTCCCCCTTCCCCTTCTAGGAGTGTGGGCGCCAATTATAGACCATGCTTTCTTGGCTGCTTTCACTTGGAATCCCCAGCCAAACATGGAAGAATTTTCCGGCTTAAAATAATTTTTATTAGATACGATATAAAAAACTATTTAAAAGAAAACAATAATGGCCCCTGTCCCAATTTTCCAGAAAGTTTGCTGATGACATTTTGTAGCTTTAATAGCATTATATATGTTTAGTTAGAAAATGGAAAGGAGGGGCACATCTTTAAACCTTCAACTCTTGATTTTGGCTCAGGTCATGATCTCCGGTTCATGAGATCGAGCCCCATGTGGGGCTCTGTGCTGGCAGCACAGAGCCTGCTTGGGATTCTCTCTGTCCCTCTCTCTGCCTCTCCCTGATTTGTATGTGTTCTCTCTCTCTCTCTCTCTCTCAAAATAAATAAATAAACTTTATAAAAAAATAGAAATGATATAAAAATTAAGTATATAAAAATTATAAAACATAAAAATTGCAAAATATATAAAAGGTGTAAAAGCATAAAAAACATGAAACAATTCTTGCTAAAGATAATAATTCTTAATATTCTCTTAAGATTTCTGCAGAAAAAAATTGTCAAATGATGTGTGTGTGTATGTGAGTGTGAGTGTGTGTGTGTGTGTGTGTGTGTGTGTGTGTGAGTGATTACTAATACAAAAAGGAATCATACCATGTACATGGTTTGTAGCCACTCTTTTGTTGAACAATATAGCCTGGTGACTTCTCTATAACAACACACAGGGAATGATTTTTTTTTCTTTTTATCAGCTGTGTAGTATTCTGTTTTAAGGCTATAACATCATTTATTTAACCAGCCCCCACTATTATGCCTTTGGATTGTTGTCCGATTGTGTTTGTTGTTTGCAGTGTTGTTTTGCTTTGAAAAACGACATTGGCAGGAACATTCATTGGCATATGCCTTACAGTAAAACTACAAAATAAATGTTAAGCAGTGAGCTTGCCAGGAAGGGCTTATGAGCGTTTTATATTTTGTTAGATGTCTCTCAGTTACCTTCCATGCCACACTGATCAGTGTAGGGGCAAAGCCATTCCCAGCAGACACCCCAGAAATACAAACTGTTCATTAATCCAATAGGTGGAAAAGTATATCTTGTGTTTGTATTTAAGTATCTTCTTTATAAATGAGGCTGCATCTCTTTTATTGTTTATTGGTATGCATACCTCTTGGATGCTGCATTGAAATCAGCTAAAAACAATAGCTTCTTTTTAAAAAGCAAATCATAAATATAGACAGGACTACATAGACCCTGTTAGAGAAAAATGTCTTTTAATCACAGATCCCAGAATCTTAGAACTGCTCATTCAACATTAAAGGAGGGATACTCTATTTATAAACCAGTCTAACCTATTTATCTAAGTTGTGCTGTAATGATCTTTCTTGGGCAGCACTTTATTACCTTGGTTCAGTTTGTTACATACATGGAATAAATTAACCTTCACCTTAGGTAGTTCTGAGAATCACATTCCTGTCCCGGTGGCCCGTCTTAGTGGAGAGTTAAGGTACCAAGGGCGGATATTCCGGAACGTCCACTGATCTCTTTGTGTATGGTGTTCCCATCTTGGAGACCAACAGGCAAAATGAAGCCCTTTGGTTATTCCATTAGCTCAGAGCACTGCCCCCACCCCCTTATCTGTTCCAGTTTTCCTGGTTTTCTGCTTATCCTTCTTTCTATTCTCATTGGAACCAGCCTTTGTAGCCCGTGGGTTTGTGGTGTGCTGAGTGCTAAAGCAAAACAGATGTGTTTCTGAAATATGTCTTAATCCATCCAGGTTTTGGGGACAAAGTCATTCATCTTTGATGTGGTGGAAGAGGGATTTCCAGGCACTTCCCTGGGTAATGAGTTTGATTCAAATGATGTGGTGACAGCAGAGGTAGGCAGATTATTTCCTTGTTGTCACCTCCTTGCGGGATCCCTTGCTCTCAGGACAACACATAAGCTCAATGCCTCAGCCCTCTTCCTCCTCCCAACCCCCACACCATTTCCAGGGATCAGAGACCAAGCAGAAAGGTGCTCTGTGCCTTCTTTACACACACACACACACACACACACACACACACACACACACACACTTTTAAGACTGACATTAAGGGTGACAGCCTTCCCCCACCCTCCATGAAATAGATGCATTGGGAATTATATTTTTGAGGAAGAAAATAAGGTGTAGCCAGACTCTGTGGCCCAGCCCTTTTGTGTTTTATGAGGAGTGGTTATATTTGTGCTATTTTTTTCAGTGTGTGTTCTGAACCAAACATCAAGGACACATGATTAGATAAGGGACAGTGAATTAGCAGAATTAATGGACCAGAGTATTGCAATATTCACACTCCAAATTTTGCAATATTCACATATAAAATCTCCTGAGTACAGAATAACTAATCTGCCTTTCCTTCCTCCCTCCCTCCTTCTCTCCACTTCTTCCTCTCTCCCTTCTTTCCTTTAGTCCTTAGAAACTCAGGGTGCTGTTTCTAAGAGATAATTCTATCTGTTCCTCCCTGACAACTTCTTCCTTTTAAAATCACTCTGTTTCATGAACCTGTTGCCCTTCTATATCAATCAGTTAAGAGCAGAGACTAAATGCATTTAGAGAATGCTTATCTCTGTTATATAGATAATATATTATGCATATTATTATATGGCATGGTCTCAGTGTGGCCCTGGGTAGCCCCAGGACAGGACTTTTCCAGCTCAGTCTCCATTCTAGCTGTGCTTGCCAGGAAGTTTGGCCAGTGGCAAGGCACAAGATAAATGTTCAGGTCAGTTCCAAGGAGTTTCATTTTCCATGGACTCGCTTAGGGACACAAAAGAGTAATCCGAGGCAGGAATCAAAGCCATCTTTCTAATTGTAGATCATATCTACTATACTAAGACTATACTAAGGAAAGATGGGAAAGATGACCCTTCATCTCTCTGGCAACACTTGTCCATGTGGAACTCTGAATATCAGAGCCCTGAACATATGAAGCACAAGTGTGTCCCTCCTTAGATGCAGGTCTCCCTGCATTTGGGAGCCCACTTATTCTCTGCAGCAAGGCCTCAAGGGCTGTGATCCTTCCACACTTCCTGTGCCCTAAGCAACTGGGTCTCAGTAAAGTCGTGTTAAGAATCTTATTTTCAGGGCAACTGGTGGCTCAGTAGTTTAAGCGGCGGACTTCGGCTCAGGTCATGATCTCGTGGTCTGTGAGTTCAAGCCCTGCATTGAGCTCTGTGCTGACAGCTCCGAGCCTGGAGCCTGCTTCAGATTCTGTGTCTGTCTCTCTGTTCCTCCCCCATTTGCACTCTCTCTCTCTCTCTCTGCCTTTCAAAAATGAATAAATGCTAAAAAAAAAAAAAAAAAAAGAGAATCTTATTGTCACCCTGGGCTATGACTATAGCTGCTCAGTTCAACACAAGGGAACCCAAATAGTGAAAACTACATCACAGGTTTTCATGTCAGCAAAACAACAGCGTCTATCACACTAAATTATAACGATGCGTTGAAATTTCATTAGTTTTGTGGTGTTGAGAGCTCTAAATATAATATCCTGTTTCATGTTGGTCTAGATTTAAATGCTATTACTTAAAAATATTAAGTTAACAGGTTGAAGGGAACATTTATTTTTAAATTTTTTTTTACATTTATTTATTTTTGAGAGAGAGAGCGTGAGCGGGGGAGGGGCAGAGAGAGAGGGAGTCACAGAATCTGACTTGCTCAGAGCCAGGCTCTGAGCTCCAGGCTCTGAGCAAGCTGTCAGCACAGAGCACAGAGCACAGCTCGAACCCACGAACCGTGAGATCATGACCTGAGCCGAAGTCAGAGGCGCAACAGACTGAGCCACCCAGCTGCCCCAGGAACATTTATCTTTAAGGGATTTGTGCTTCCTCCAAGTTTGAGAAATGTAGCCTTAATTAATACTGCCATCCATTTATTTTCTCTCACGCATGCTTGTCTTGCTTGCCCCACTAGATTACAAGGTTCCTGAGGGCAGACACCATGGCTCACTTGGGTTTTGAAATCCCAAAGCCACCAGACACTGTTAGTGACGCTCAAACAATATTGATGGGTTAATGGTACTGTCTCCAGGTGCGTGCTGATGTCTGGGTTTTTCCCTTTGCTCTGCGGTTGTTCAAAGACTGAGGGAGCTGTGTATGGGTGGCAGGGAGTGGGCACAAATTTCAACTCTGTTGTGTCTGTTCTTGGGTTCAAAGGGCCCCTGACCCCATAGATCCTCTATGAAACTTCCTGTAGGGCTTTGATGTGCACGCCCCTGCCATTGGGTGCCTGCTGTGCACATCATGAAAGCACTAGCCAGCCTGTCCCCTGTGTCATCTTCCATTCTGAGGCTCTTCGCTTGTGGCTGTGCTACTTTTATTGCTGCTGATGGCACTAATATCTCTGCATAAAGTGGTTTCTTTGTTCCCATCCCTTTATCCTTTTGTATTCCTCTACAGCAGTGCTGACCTTTTAGCTTGCATGCTTTGCCAAGCTCGAGAGGAAACCCAATCTGTCCTTCTCTTTACCTGGCAATTGCCGCTCTCTGTCATTTCTGTCCCCTTCTCCCTTCTCGCTCACATCCCTCTTTTAACTCTTCTGGCCTTTTGGTTTCATTTTCTCCCCCCTGTAGCATGTCAGGAGCTTCACTATCCAAAGAGAACAGGGGACTTAGGACACCAAGTTTGAGATTTATCAGAAACCTTGCACTGCAGAATGATGGCATGGGAGATGCGTCATGCATACATTTGTCTGAGGAAGAGACACCGGATGGAAAATGTGTATATATTGATGGACTTTTCTACTGATGTCTGCTCAATGAAAAAGACAGATGTAGAGAAAGACAGGAGGGAGAAAGATACAGGAAGACAAGTAAAAGTGGGGATGGATGACCCAAGGCTTTTGTCTGCCTTTCTAGGAAATACAGAAGAAGGCAGTTCATCTTGTCTCTGTTCAAAATTAGAAGGAAAATGTCCAGTGCCCTATCGAATGGAAAGTGCAGAAAATTCTATCCTATGTTTGACTTTAGGTTCCAGTGCATGGTACCGCCAAGTAGCAGAGAAGCCAGTCCCACCAGGACTCCATGAGAGCACAAGCCTTTTCTTCTGGGTTTAGAGTGAGCAAAACATATTAGAAAGTGGCCCAGAAAACATCAAAATCCTGGAGCAGATCCAGTGGCCCGTCTTCTCTAAGAGCCAAGGGGCACCAATGCCATTTCTTAAGGACCTTTTGTGGTTTTGAACGATTCTTTTAATGTTTATTTGTTTTTGAGAGACAGAGAGTGAGCGGGGGAGGGGCAGAGAGAGAGGGAGACACAGAATCGGAAACAGGCTCCAGGCTCTGAGCTGTCAGGGCTCGAACTCATGAACTGCGAGATCATGACCCAAGCCGAAGTCGGAGGCCTAACGGATTGAGCCACCCAGGAGCCCTAGGACCTTTTGTGGTTTTAGAGATAAAGTACTATTTGTTTTAGATTGACCTCAAAATTCCCCTCTTCCAGGTACAGGTGCCCCCCGCTTTTGAAAAGTTCACATTTCATCAATTTGCTTTCACCAAAGACCTGTATTAGTACCTGTTTTCACTTACTAAGAGAAATCCAAAGAGGATTTTTGCTTTCATTAAAAAAAAAAAAAAAAAAAAAGGAAAAAAGAGAAAATAGGATTCAGGGTTGGTCTCGCAGTGAGCTGTGGTAGGGGCAGTGTGCACACCCCAGGCAGAGAGAGTGACCCCATCTAGGCCCTTCTCCAGAACCACACTCGGTGTGTCAGCAACAAGCCTTCAGAGCTTTGACCTGTGTCTGTGAGCATCATGCTTTATCTCCAGTCATTTTGTGCATCCCTCAGCAAGATGTGTCCTAAGGTGTCAGAAAAGCCTAAGAGAGGTTATTTTGGGGGTCTGGGAATGCTCAAAAAATTTTCCATATAAATTAATAGTAACTGCTTCTTGGCTTTTCACCATTTTGGATGGTGAGAGATTTCATAGACATGCCCTACTTTGGGGGTAAGCCGGGGAAACCTGCATTCTTTCCTGACAGGCCGCCCACCCCTCTATCCACCTCTGTGCTTACTCGCCCCTTTATCTTACTTTGGTGTTCATGTTGACTTCTCTTGTTCCTGTTTCTTCCCCTGCTTTCCTGCCTGGCTGCTGAAGGTAGACACCCAATGCTTTGATTTTAGCTTTTACTTTGCTTTCATCTCTTCCCAGGTGCTGCTTGACCTGCTGTTGTACACATGGGCTTTTTTTTTTTTTTTTTTTTTTTTTTTTTTTTTTTTTTTTGCTGTGAACCGACTTCTCTCTAGCACAGAACTGCCTTACTAAGGGAGAGAGAGGCAGCGTGGTGGAGAAGGATCCACTGGGGCAGACGGCCAGTCCTGACACACATTGACTTGTTTCCTGAGAGTTGGCATCTAAAAAGAGCTATCCACTAAAATTACAATGAAAGAAAGTGGCCAGAGGCTGGGATTTAACCACACCAGTTAGGCAAGAACCCAGATGCCTTGGACGCTCTGCCATCTTTCTCAGCTGGGAGAAGCACATCCCCCAAGGGCATCTGAGAATAGTGTCCACTGGGGTCAATTGTAAGTTTCATGATGACTAGACAGAGGAAGGAATAACAGTAGCATGTAACGCCTGGGGCCAGGAATGACAAATACCCTGAAATATGCAGAAAAGGCTCACACAGCGAGAGGTGTCCCCTAAAATTTCTTTTAGTGCCCCATTAAAAAAAAAAAGAGTAAGAAGACTACAGATTTTTGCACAGATTTCTTAGGCTCCAGGTAAGGTTTGCTCTGAAGACTTCAAATCCCTTTTCTGGAATTCTTGATTCAGGCCTGGAATTTCTAGAGGAACCGTTGTGTGTTGTGCCCTGGTGATATGGATATGGTGGTTAGTAAGGTGGAGAAAGTCCTTGGCCTTATGACCACGTGACCCGGTAAGAGCTACTGGCCAGGGAATGGCGTGCATGCACACCTGGTGGTGACTGATCCCACGGTTGCCTGAAAGGAGAGCTGTTCAATATGGCTGCATCTGGGAAGGTGGACAGAAAGTGAAGAGAGTTATTGAGACAGGGGAGGTAGCCTGAGCCCATCTTATAAATAATGGGAAGGAGTTCAGACTTTATTAAGAGGGTGATTGGAAACCACTTAAGCATTTTAAGCAAGAAAATTGGCAGTTCAGATAGCTCTGGCCACAGTCTGGTCCAAGGTGAGTTGTCCAAATCTGAATCCAGTTACCATGTCTTTTTTCCCCCTCATCCTCGAGTCATTTCAATTATAAGTGATTTTGCAGCAACAGCTTCCCAGAGAGTGCCACATCTTGCGTTTTGGAAGTTCTTCATTAGGCAGAGAATTTATCGATAACTATTAGCAGTATAAGATTTGTCCTGCATTTATAAACTCATATCATCTCTGGATGTCTAGGCACATTTATTCATGACTAACCTCCGATGCGGCTTTCTGAAGCAGCACAGAGAAAGCATGGTCCTGTTGGCATATTTCTTGTGCAAGCTTGATGTGACTATTCTTGCTGAATCTAAGAAGCCAGAGCGTTCCTCCACATTGTCTCATTTCATTCTCACAGCATGACTACAGGTAGGATGAGTAGTATTGATATTCTGGTAGTATTGGTATTCTGGTTCTCACAGATGAGGAAATGGATCACTTCCTTAGCTATCAACTTTAATGTTCTGCCGTGAACTAGAAGAGTGACCTAATTTTGACTGAGCAATGGTTCAAGTGAAAAGTACTTCCCATTGCCATTCCTTTTGATCCCCTCAGTGTCACTTTGGGGAAGGATTTATTAACTGTGATTTTACAAAGGAGAAAACCAAGGCTCAGTGGGGTTAAGCGGCTTGACCAAGGTTCACGGAGCCCTGGAATATCCTTGGAAAACAAAAAAGAAAATGGAGATGTTTGGATAAATGGCAGATGGTCTTGTCTTTTCCCAAACGTTGTCTTGGCTCTGTCCTGGTAATCCCTCAGGGTTTCTTTTTTATTTTTCTCCCTCTAGTCCTCTGATCTGGCCCATTATGACTCTACACTGATTTATGGTTTCTAGTCTTGAACCATGACTTCCGCCATCTACAATTTTGCTCTTTGACCAGAGTGTAGCAGGAAATAAATGCAGATCTGAATTTCAGAAACCCAGATTCTCTTCCTGACTCTGAGCTCTTCTGGGCACTTCATTCCACTTCATGGAGGCTTGCATGGTCCCATCTCTGATGCAGAGATTAACATTCTCCATCTTTACTTAAAGTATGGGGATATCTTGAAACAAACAGCCATTAAGTCTTCTGAAATGCTATCTGTGTATTTATTTTGACACCACATCAGTATCCCCATGGCCTCCCACTGCTCTTACAGTTAAAACCAAAAACTATACAATGGCCTCAAAAGCTCATCTAGGTCCACACTCCTACACCTCCCCCTACCTCATTTGGTATTTTTTTTTTAATTAAAAAATTTTTTTATTGTTTTAAATTATTTTTGAGAGAGAGAAAGAGACAGAGAGAGAGAGAGAGAGAGAGAGAGAGAGAGAGAGGCAGACACAGAATCTGAAGCAGACTTCAGGCTCTGAGCTGTCAGCACAAAGCCTGACCTGGGGCTCAAACTGGTGAATCTCGAGATCATGATCTGAACCAAAGTTGGATGCTTAACTAACTGAGCCACCCAGACACTCCCCTCATTTGTTGTCTTAAGGCTCTTTGTTTTCCTTACTCCATCTCAGCTGGTCTTTTTGTTGCTCAAACACCCAATCTCCCTCCTGCTATAAGAAATTTGCCTAGTCTCTTTTTTGCCTGGAAACCTCTTATCAACCCACTGGTTAACACCTCCCCATTCTCTTCTTCTCTCAATAAAGAAAGTGTTTCCTAGCCTCTAGAATAGTTCAGACTATTGTATGCTCCCAGAGTACCATGTATCCTTTCTTTATAATAGTAGTTCTAGCTACTTGCATTTTGTGTTGTGATTAATTAATTAATGTCCATCTCCTTCATTGGATTAAATGCCTCATGATCAAAACCAAGTCTGCTTTTGCACACCATTGCAATCTCAGTACCTGGCACTTAGATGCTTAATGAGCATCTGCCACAAGTTTGAATGAGTAATTTGGGTTATGTTATGGGTGACTCAGTTGCCCTTTGAATGGTTCTGATCCTCGTGACAAGGATGCCCTTCTGTTAGAATTTAACCTAATACTCTGTGAGGCTAGATACATAGCATGATCAGGTTTGATATAGATTTCTGTGTGCTGAAGGAGTCCTGAGTTGTGTCTTCATATGGAACCGTGTCTCTGTGCAGATCAGTTCAGAACTCTGCATTTCATCCCACATATGATAGGACTCATGTTTAGCTAAGAACTCCTAAATACTGTGGGGTTCATTTATGCTTATTACAATCAGCTGGCCAATAGAAAGTGAATGTTACAGAGAAAAAACAATGCACGGGGTGGCGGTACTATGGGGCTATAAGCCAGGTTCTAGAATCAGACTTCATCAGATAAAATACTGCTTAGTGGCATGTGACCTTGTGTAAATGTTCAATTTCCTTCTAAATCTGTTTCCTCACTTGTAAAAATAGAAATAATTATAGAAACTTCCACCTAAGACTGATAAGGCTAAAACACATAATATTTGAGAAATTACCTAGGTAGTATAGTACTAGGCATTGGACAAAGAATTGTCCAATAAATGTTAGATCTTATAGGGGTGCCTGGGTGGCTCAGTCAGTTAAGTGTCTCACTTCAGCTCAGGTCATGATCTCCTGGTTTGTGAGTTCAAATCCCATATTGGGCTCTGCACTGACAGCTCAGAGCCTGGAGCCTGCTTCGGATACTGTGTCTCCTTCTCTCTCTGCCCCTCCCCTGCTCATGATCTGTCTCTCAAAAATAAATAAATGTTAAAAATTTTTTTTTTAATGTTCGGTCTTATATAGTTGAGGAATTAATGCACATTATTCAATTATTAAGGAATTAATAAATATTAATTTATTGCTTTTGGCTTTCTTCCCCAAATCACAAACCCAATCTCCTTTTGCAATACTTGCATTAGAAAGCCATGATTTTAGATGCCATTGAGACCTTCTTTGAAAATATGGACGTAGAATCTTGAAAGATGATAAAATCTTTGACAGAATACCAGCAAATAGATTCTTTTAGGAAGGGGAAAATCCTGATGACTCCACATTCTTTTGGATGATCTTCACATGATCCTAACTATTCTTTGCCCACACTGAGAACTTTTTTATCATCACTTCTTAAAATCACAGCTCCCAGCTCCCACATCATGTCTGGGCACTTATGGTAACCTTCTAACCTCTGCTAAAGGAGTCAAGGCAGGCACCCTGACATTTGGAAAAATGAAGTGTGTGGTTATTTTTAGACGGACTAAAATAGCAGCAGCAGGTTTCCATTTATAGGAACTGTAAGAACCTTCTCCTATGTCTGGGACAAGGTAATGACTTCTATGGAGTAATGACTTTGCCATCATAAACTTTATCCCACTGATGATTACCTACCTCTTTAGTGGTCTCTGTATTATGCTATTTTGTCTTTTTAGTATTAAGAGAATGAGGCCCTGGTTGTTCTTCACATTTTATCATTTCTTTCTTCTTGGGCTGGAAGAAAATGAGAAGCAGGGCCAGACTACCTCTCATGACTAAATTGTTCCTGGCTAATAAAGCTGCAGGAACTGTACGTTGGGGTGTCTTCCATAAATCAGCCTTGGGGAGAATTAGGTGCTGAGAGATGAAGGAGTGATGTTTAATCATCACTTGTAGGAAACCATTAGCCGCACACCCTCATTCTGCTACTTGCCCATTCATCATTCCCCAATCGCTAGTTCCCCCCAGCCCATTAACATTTCTCAATGACTTTCTAAATGCAGAGAAAACCACAGAAGGGGTGAAGGATGGGGGGACATTATGGAAACACACAACTGAGAGATGTCTCTGCTGCTTTACCTCCTGCTCCCTTGAATGTAAATGGACCAGTGTAAGAACAAAATGATGGATAACTCAGCCAGCCAGATGCTGCCGTGAGAGCTGAAGAAGCTTTTGCCTCCTGTTCTGCTCTTCCCTCTGCAAAAATAAATAACCCGGTCTCCACCTAGGTATGTTTCCTTCGGCAATGTGGAGGACAGCTCTGTCTTTTCTTTGCTATGATGGACAAGGAAAGTGGGGAGGTCAAGTGGTTAGTAGAGGAGTACCAGCTTTGGGAAATTAATTGGATCTTCCCAAATTTGCTCCCCCATCCTGGAGAGAGAAAGCCACAACCGAAGGTGCTGCAGGGTCTACAAATGAGTGAAGCAGGAAGCTCGGTAAAACAGAGCTAGTTCTTAGACTGAATGGATTGGTGGACACCCTTTAAAAAGTTGATCCAGAGGCACCTGGCTGGCTCAGTCAGTTGAGCAACTGACTCTTGATTTCAGCTCAGATTTTGTGGTTCATGAGTTTAAGTCAGGCTCCATGCTGACAGTGTGAAGCATGCTTGGGATTCTTCTCTCTCTCTCTCTCTCTCTCTCTGTCTTTCAAAAATAAATAAATAAACTTAAAAAATGTTGATCCAATAGTGATGTGTGGGCAGAGCTCTGTTCAATCATTTTCAGGAAGAAAATGTATTCTAGCTTCGTCTCCTACTCCTAGAATATAGTTTCTGATGCTAATTGCATGTACACAAGGTGATTTAGAGGCCTTTTCCTTAGACACGTATGCCAAGTTATTCCCGCTGATTGCTTCCCTAATTAATTTTGATCATGGGTGTTAGGAACTCTTCGCTCCCATTTACTGTTTTCCAGGCAAGCCCAGAAAGTCAGTAATAACAAGAATATTTCACTGAGGACTAAGTATATGACACATACTAGAATAAGACACCTGACATACACTAAAAGAGTTGATTTACACGACTGTACTACAAAGTAAGGATTATGGTCCTGGTTTTCTTGGTGAAAAAACTGATGTTAGTGATGATTTTCCTAAGTTCATGCAGTTTAGATGGGAAAGATCCAAGTTCTTTGGGGACTGAGAATTATGCTATTTGAAGAGCTTTTTAGGAAAGAAGTGAATACAAATTTAGGTGTAGGGCTGCAGGAAGGGTCTTTCCAAGTGAGGGGTTCTGTGGGTATAGCATCACCAGCTCCGTGGTATAGGGGTGTCCATTTATCTTGTCTTGGGAGAGGCCAATGCAATGCAGGCCCATCTGAGCTCTTAAATGCAGTGATTTTCTGCATATAGAAAAGATGAGTGTCCTAATGATTCAAATCCAAGTGATTTGAATATCCCAATAGTCTCTGGGGAGGAAATTTTGGAAAGCTTAACAGAGAGAGGAAACTGATTCTGGAGATGTCCTGGTGGCTTAGGAGTCTTTACCAGCTATCGTCAAACTGAGAGAGAAAGCTATGACTAGCTGGCCCTGGACAACTCCACAAGGGCACTAAGCCTAGTGGGAATGGACAGAAATGGGAGTCTGGAGGCCTAGGTTCCAGCTCTGGGACTGTCACTACTGAGCCCTGTGACTTTAGGGAAGTTGAATTTTGTTTCTTCAGCTGTGAGACCAGAGTTTTACTATAGCTTTGGCATTCTAAGATTCTGACTCAAGGAGCGCATTAACTTCCACACATATTTGGTGTTCCTTCTTGTTCAATATTTATGGAAAAGTTGAGCACATTTTAAAATGAATGCATCAAAATGAGTGCAGGAGTGGAGTGAGGGGAAAGGTTATTTTGGTTAGGATGGATAGAGACAGAAACAGAGCACAACAACAACAACAACAACAAAAACACCATGGTGCTAAAAATAAAGTCCAATATCTAATCACATAAAATACAGGGTTGCATAATAATGTGTAAATGAAAAGCTAGGTTACTGAGTAGCAGAAGGTGGGAGTAATAACTGATCACATCGTGTTTGAATTTGCATTAGTGAGGTGCATTTGTGTCCCAGATCACACTCTCTTGCCTGCATTCCATTGGTAATAACAGCAACAGTTAACCGTACCAACAATAACTCTACAGATATTTATGGACTGTGAGATTTGTGGTTTATGTGTATGGACACCTAGGAGGTGGCTCGCTCAGGCAATATCCCAAATATTTTCCCATAAGAAAAACGTTCTGAATTATTTGCAGAGATTCTCAAGATACATCACTAAGGACCTGTTTGACTCTCAAAGTGTCTGGGTATTTCTTATCCTCAGTAAAATAGCATCAGAAAATGTTACTAATGTTGATAATTTATGCTCAACAAATTAGAAAAAAATATATACATATCTATTATGCTCATTTTAATTTGAAAAAAATGCATATGCATTTAAAGAGGATAGGGAAATAGATGAAGTGACTGGAATCCTAAGATCAGTTTCTGGGAGGTCTATAGGACTTGAGAGATTTCATCCCTGTTTCTTTATCATTATTTTCCTTCCAAGTCTATATCATTTCTTTATTGCTGATAGAGGTGAATGCCTAATGCAACTCTCACCTTTTCCCCCCAGGATTATTGTCACTTGTCAGGAGACATATCAAAAATGAAAAGAAGTAAGGGGCAGATATTCTCCATGAGTAGGATATGAGTAGACAGAAAGGTTGGGAGAGTATGTGTGAAAGAGCTTGTGTGATGGGAAAAGGCAGAGGTAAAAGAGAAGTTGGCAGGCCTGTGTGATCTCTTTAAGGAGCAAGAAAGCAGGCTGACTTGGAAAGTTGGTCCAACTGCCTCCTCTTGAGAATATAGAGCCTTATAGTCCCTTGCTTCCAGAAATAAGCAAGGTGTTGGAAGGGAGGGAGATAAAGGGAGAAACAAGCACAATAATGAAGGCAGCTGTACGGGTGAACACAGGATGATAAGATATGAGCTGTTTATGGATACAACAATAGGTACTAAAAGTTTTAAAACATTGACAAGAGAGAAGTGCCTGGGTGGCTCAGTCAGTTAAGTGCCTGACTCTTGATTTCGGCTCAGGTCATGATTTCACGGTTCATGAATTCGAGCCATGTCAGGCTCTGCCCCTTGTCAGGCTCTGTGATGACAGAACATAGCCCTTTTGGTCTCTCTCCCTGTCTCTCTGTACCTCCCCCTTCCCCTCAAAATAAATGGATGAACACTTAAAAACCGACAAGGTAGAAACATACTGTTGTCAGGTGGGGTTACCAGGGAGGCAAGATAGGGATGGGCTGTGAGCATTGGCTAAAGTATTTAACTGACCTTGTTCTAATGGTGTGTGTGTGTGTGTGTGTGTGTGTGTGTGTGTGTGTGTGTGTGTGTGTAAGAAGGATATGAGGCAGGGGCACCTGGGTGGCTCAGTCAGTTAAGCGTCTGACAGGCTCGGTTCATGATCTTGCAGTTCATGGGTTCTGCCATGCATTGGGCTCTGTGCTGAGAGCTCAGAGCCTTGAGTCTGCTTTAGATTCTCTGTCTCCCTCTCTCTCTGCCCCTCCCCTGCTCATGCTTTGTCCCTCTGTCTCTCAAAAGTAAATAAACATAAAAAAAAATTAAAAAGAAGGATGTGAGACAAACATGTAAAATGTTAACAAAGATTAGATCTATAAAATGTGTTTATGGGCACCTATTAAATCCTCCTTACTCTTTTGTATATTTAAGTTATTTTTATGATAAAGTTTAAAAAATAAAATTAATTCACTATTTATAATCTATAGGAATTCTGATAGTACTGTCACAGATTTGATCATCTAGTCTAGACTTTGCTTTCTAACATAAATTTCTTACGGTTGCTTTGCCTCAGTGACTGAGGTCATTAGGAGATCATAAATATCTAACCCATTTATGGCCATGAAGTTTTTTTTTAAGATCTTGCAGGTGAACATTAAAGTGACTTGTTAATGTTAATTTGGGCCATCTTTAAGCTGGGTCGATGTAGATTATGCAGAGAACACCTGATTCATCTCTACTCTAATGAACCTATTTCCAGACAATGATAAAGAGCATCAAACTTCTGTAATCAGTTGCACCAGGATTCCTTTGATTCCCCAAGAGAGGTGGCTCCATTGCAGGTGGGAAGATGGGAAGGTGGTGGGCTGGTGTTCTTGGGAGAAACCAAAGGGATAAGAAAACTTGGCAAGACGCACAGGGTCTATCTTATGACTGGAATGAACTTGAACTGGTTCTATCCCCTATCAGGATGCAGGTGCACAGTAGGATCACATGTCTGGTTTTCCACATTTGAAGATGATACAGATCTAGAATCAGGAAAACATCTGACTTGTATTTTCCAACAGTTTGGATTCTCTACATCTAGTTCCCTTGCCTTATTCCCCTGGTGATGAATCATTTTTTTAAATTAATAATCATTATTTTCCTAATAAGTACCAGGTGCTGTGATAGACACTGGGGACAGAGACACATTCTACCCAGATATTTTCATCAAGGTCCTCACAGGTTATTGTGAAAGAGAAGCAGGCTAGAGGAACCTGCAGTCCCAACTGGTAAGCTCTGTCATTAAAGATGCTCAGTGTAGTAGAGTGGGGGCAGAAGGGTCCCTGGTAGAAACCATCCTGGGGAAAGAGTAAAAAAGATGAGGGGGAGTGTCAGTAAGGGTCTCTGCAGAGATTCTGAACTAATAGGATATAGAGAAATGTATGTAAGAAGAGATTTATTATACCAATTGGCTCATGTGATTATGGAGAATGAGAAGTCCCACCATCTGAGTCTGCAAACAGGAGACCCAGGAACACTGGTGGCATAAAATTCAGTCTGAGCCTAAAGGCAAATGTCTGAGGCAAGAGAAGGTGGGTGTCCTGGTCCAAGCAAAAAGAACAGACTCCCCCTTCCTCTGCCTTTTTGTTCTGTTCAAGCCCTTAAAGGATTAGATGATGCCCACTTGAGTTGGTGAGGGAGATGTTGCCTCCAATGCTAATCTCTTCCAGAAACCTTCTCATAGACACACCCAGAAATAATGTTTTACCAGCTCTCAAGGCATCCCTTAGCCCAGCCAATTTGACGTATAAAATTAACCAACACAGACAACGTATTCCACGTGGTACTTACAAGGCCTTGGAGCTGAAGGGGTTGAGGTATGGTAGGAAATATCTAACTGCAGGCTGTATTCATGGCATGCTGTTGAAGTATCCTGAGTTAGAGGCTAGACTTCTGTTTTAAAAATAAAATCCCTCTCATAGCAGTGTACAATGTTACCTTCTTAGAGGATGCGTCTGAAGACAGAAAGATATTTGGGGCTGGGAAATAATTTATAGCGCAGGGTAGATAAAAAGTAACCAAAATTACAGGGATATGATTTGATGCTCTGCCTTCATGGTATCTTCAGTAGATTGAGCTAGAGTCTCCAGGCTGTTTGAAAGAAAGGAAGAGCTGCGCCCAACTTAGTGGCAATTATTTGCCTTAAAAAGTACTTTTAGCTCTCTACCACCAAGGTTTGTCATATCTCACAATGAAACAACAATAACAACAACCAACACTTATCGAATTTCTCCTGTGTGTCGGGTATTGATCTCAAAGTTTGTGTATATTCACTGAACTCCCACAACAACCCACAACTCCCACAACAATGAGGTTGTTTAGTTGCTCATTTTACAGATAAAGCACAGAGAGGTTAACTACTTTGCATAGGGCCACACAGCTAACCAGTGAGTGCAGCCAGGAGTCAAACCCTGGGTGTTCTGTACTTTCACGCCCACGCTATACCACATCCTGGACTAAAACCATTTCATGTTTCCATTTAGAAAGCCATTCCCCTGTTTTTGCTTATTTTATTGTTTACATATTTATAATTTGTTTTCTTTAGACACGATGCTAGTCTTTTCGTAAAGAGGGTATAACTTGAGGATTTTATAACTCTGTGGCCTAGACAAGTTAATAATTGATACTTTCATGAAGCTCATTGATAATGAAATTATTTCATTCAACATTTGTATTTCATCCTAGACCCATCAATTATAAGAGATACAAAATTTATATGAAAAGATAGATGGTCATATAAAATTGTTTCTAATATAGGAGGACAAGTCATAGTGATTTATATTTCAGTGAAGAGATTCCCTTATTCATCTATCCATCCATTCATTTGTCAAATATTTATTGAGTGTTAATTATATCCTGGATGCTGGATATAAAGTCAAAAAGACATGGTCCTAACCCTCAAAGATCTCTCAGTCATTTGGGCCTAATCAAATTCCTACTTCTGCTGTCTATAACTGGGAGAGACAGGGAATCAAGAAGCCTGGAGAGCAGAGGTTCTCTTTTCTTTAGTTAAACCAAGATTATGAAATGAAATGATTAGAGATGATAAGAAAATTTTTTAAGAAAAAAAATCTGTTTTTTTTTAAAGAAAAATCTTGGCAAAGAATCTCAACACGCATGCACACACACACACACACACACACACACACACACGCCTCTGCCCAGAGAATCTACAAAATAATCTACCTGGCCACTTTTAAAAATCTGGCTGGGTGGAGTTAAGGGAAGGATTTTAGATTTGACAAGGACTCAGGGGAAGCTAGTAACAAGGGTTCCATTAACATTTAAATAGAAAATTTATGTTGTATTAAATAGTAACCTTGTTTAAGAATGAATGACAAAGTATCTAGTTGTATCTAATGCTTATTTCCTTTGACCTATTGTTGAAAGAAGTATCAATATTTTAAAAACATAATTAGGGGTATAAGTGAAGTTCGGATTTTGACATATTTTTCTAAGGAATGAAGTTCCACACAGAGATGAATCTAAAAATCTGTCCCCCCCCCCCCCCCCGAATTAAACTGTGGTCATCACGTGTAGCAGTGATACAGGCATTCTGGTGATGCATCTGTGCAAAGCAGGGACAGGCTAATTGGTCTTTGTCTGGTGCCGTTATAAATTAGTCTAAAATAAGTAAAGTTAAGCTAGGGAAAGATAGCTGTTTTCCTCTTTGCTTTTTTGTGTTCTTCTTACTATAAGAACTTTAACATGCCTTTTATTGTTATTAGATCCCCTAGTAATAAAAGCTGAGGAGATTTGTTTACTCAAAGCATGGTTTTAATTTCAGGAGATAGCAAATATTCCAGAGGCAAACAGACACAGAATCCCATATCTTTTTTTGTTCATAATTGTTTTTAATGCTTATTTATATTTGAGAGAGAGACAGAGAGAGACAAAGTACGAGCGGGGGAGGGGCAGAGAGAGAGGGAGATAGAGAATCTGAAGCAGACTCCAGGCTCTGAGCTGTCAGCACAGAGCTGGATGCAGGGCACAAACCCACAGACCTCGAGATCATGAGCTGAGCAGAAGTCAGATGCTTAACTGACTGAGTCACCCAGGCCCTCCCAGAATCCCATATCTTAAACTGAGGAAAGGAAATAACATTTATTGGGCTTCAAACAGTTTTTAATTCATTATCTCACTTGACTTACAGCTCTCAACAACTTGTCATGGATTTATTAATATTCCTATTTTGTAGTTGAGAAAACTGAGCCTTGCTTCTGAGGCTTTTCTCAAGATCACACAGGACATCAGAGTTTTTTTTTTACAGTACACAGAGTTGTTTTTGTTTTTGTTTTTGTTTTTTTACTGTTTATTTTTGAGAGGGAGAGAGACAGTGTAAGCAGGGGAGGGGCAGAGAGAGAGGGAGACATAGGATCCAAAGCAGGCTCCAGGCTCTGAGCTGTCAGCACAGAGCCCGACATGGGGCTTGAACCCACGAACTGTGAGATCATGACTTGAGCCCAAGTTGCTCAACTGACTGAGCCACCCAGACACCCCCAGAGGTTTTTCTTTTTCTTTTCCTTTATTTTGAAAGAGAGAGAGAGTGAGCATGTGCAGGGGAGGGGCAGAGAGAGAGAGGGAGAGAGAAAAAAAAAACCCAAGCAGCTTCTATGCTATTAGCACAGAGCCTGATGAGGGGCTCGAACTCACAAACCATGAGATCATGACCTGAGCCAAAATCCGGAGTTGGTGTTTAACCACCCAGGGGCTGAGCCACCTAGCAGCTCCAATACAGAGAGGTTTCAAAGTCAGATTTTCTGATGCCGTGGCTGTTGCTATTTCTTCTTGAAATTCTTACTGTAACACATGCCACTGTCCCTCTGGTGACATAAGATGGGATGTTGAGAATTCAGGAAAACTTGTATTTTCTTCAAATGAAAGATTTTGCAGAACTTGTCCCAAGGGTAGAAAAGATACAGACCTCTCCTTCCCTCACCAGATAATATTTGCTTATATTCTAGAGTAAAAAAATGGGATTTATTCCTCCCTCACCCACCCTCTCTTTCTGTCTCCTTCTCTCTCCTTCTCTCTCTCTCTCTCTCTCTCTCTCTCTCTCTCTCTCTCTCTCTCTCCTCTGCCTCTGTCTCCCTCCCTTTGAGGATGGGAAGCCCACTAGCAGCTATCTGTCCACGTCTTTCCCCTGTAACACACTTGGAGCAGGTGCAGGAACCATGAAGCCCTCACCGGATCTGGGGAATGGGCACTGGGAACTGATGGGACTAACACGCTGTTCTGAATCTGCTTTGGTTGTAAGTGATACACTGTCTTTATCTCTGACCCAGAAATCTCATGTTATCTGGCAGGTAGGTTACAATCTCAGACCCTTCACAGTGTCTGACAGGATACCACGTTTTAAATGTTTAATCTCTTCAGCCATCCATTCAGCCAGCAGCTTTTTTTTTTTTTTTTTTTTTTTAAAGAGCGCTCATTGCTGCTGAGAGATTCCTCTAAGCTCTTGGGACACAGCAGTAAATTACATGCAAGAGGCCCCTGACTTGATGGGGCTTATCATTGCAGGGGATGAAAAAACAAGGAAACAAGTCAAAAAGCTAATTTTTATCTGCATATAATTTCAATGAAGCAAATCTCAGCAGGGCAACATGAGAGAGAGTTGACTTGATGTGCAGCAGAGGCCAGTTTAGACAGGTGGTCAGACACAGCCTCTCTGGATGGGTCACATAATGAAAATAGGACTGTGGTTCTTACATGGGGTTGATTTTGTCACCCCACCCCACCCCAGAGGGCATTTGCAGCGTCTGGATGCATTTGATTGTCATGACCAGAGGGAGGCGGGATTACTACCAGCGTGTACTGGGCAGAGGCCAAGGATGCTGCTAGACCCCTACAATTCACAAGACTCTCACAACAGGGAATTATCCGATCCAAAATGTCAATAGTGCTGAGATTTAGAGACTCCGCCATAGGGTATAATAGGACTGCATCCCAAGTAAGAAATACACTGAGATTGCACAGGGGGAGGGGTTAATAACTCACTGGAGGGTGTCAGGGTTGCTCACAGAGGCTGAACTGAAGAACTGAGCCTTGAGCTGAATCTTAAGGGATGACGAACGGTTTTCTGAGTCAATGTGGTGGCACTGTGTTTAGTAAGCTCTCTCAAGGGCTGGGACAGATGGCACTCTTTTCCTGCCAGAGCCCTTCCCGACCCCCAAGAATACAGTGGGACCACATTGAGGTAGGACATATAATGAGTTGGGATAAGCAGAGGGATCTGTTCTCTCCTCAAACCTTTGAATGCACCTGGTTGTACGTGCACTGTGGGCATATGTTTGTGCAAAGCAATAATGTTACCGGCCACGTTCAATCACCCCTGTTAGGAACAGGGGGGCAGACTGGCTAGCTCTTAGCAAACCTGTTTTCTGTTCCGCTTGGACACACAGCTAAATTACCTATTTCAACCACATTCTCTGGTAGCTGTAGCCATGTGACTGAGCGCGGCCGTGGACAGTGGGCAGGAGTGAGCTCTCCACCTCCAGGCTCGGCCCATAGAGCCTCCCACACGGGCCTTGTTCTCTTCCACCCCCCACCCCCACCAGCTGGGAGCAGAGGACTGTCACGTCCCGAAGATGGAGTGTCACAGATGGAAGGAGGCCGGACTCTGAATTACTGTATGAATGGCCATGCACTGCACTTTACTTGAGCAAAAAACTAAATTTGTATGGTATTAAGCCACTGGGATTTCAGGGTTTATCTGTTATAATAGAAGGGCTACCATAATTAATCCAGGAGTGCCAGGTACTTGAGGTATGTTATCCCTAATCCTTTCAGTGACCTTGCAATACAGATGTTATTTTCCATATTTAAACATGAGGACAAAGGGCCCCAAGTGATTAACTACCATAAGCTAGTAAGTGGAAAGAATCAGGAGCCAAAATGCATGCTGTTTTTAATATGCTAAACAGCTCTGCACTTTTCCTCCACCCAAGCTAGTTTTGAATGACTCTGGATAACTTTCTCCAGGGAGAGTTTCTCTGCACAGATTTGCATCCTTCTCTTTTCCTCTGGTTGGGGGAGGAACAAATAGCTTTCTTCCCACTTTCCATGCCTGGTTTAGTATACCAATGCAGCATTCTCATTGCTTAAAATATTTGACCCAGGATAAGAGGTGATGTAGTAGTTAAATAGAAAGTGCTCTTAGAGGCACCTGGGTGGTTCAGTTGGTTGAGCGGCCGACTTCGGCTCAGGTCATGATCTCACAGCTCATGAGTTCGAGCCCTGCATTGGGCTCTGTGCTGATAGCTCGGAGCCTGGAGCCTGCTTTGGATTCTGTGTCTCCCTCTCTTTCTCCCCCTAACCCACTCTCATTCTGTCTCTGTATCTCTCTAAAATAAATAAACATTAAAAAAAGAAAGAAAGAAAGAAAGAAAGAAAGAAAGTGCTCTTGCAGGAGTTGAATGCTGCTTGTCAGACACTCACAGATGGATGAAAACAAAACCTTCACAAATGGGGTTGCTTGTAATTTTCCTTATTTTTTTTTTCTTCAATGAACTGAGAATACACATGAAGCAAAGAACCTTCTGCCTCTCTCGGCTGCTGGAAGTTGCATTTTATTTCCCAGTCAGAGAGTTTATTGGTCCCCAAGGCTGCTGGAAGGGGAAGTTACCAGTAGCCAAACGGAGTCATTAAAGGAAACGGATGCTCACATGTAGCAGCACTGGGAGATCCTAGCAGCTCTCCTGGAGACAGGGCTGAGGTGGGCAGCTTGGAGATCTTTGATTGCTACATCTGAAAAACAAAAGGAAGACTGGTGTGGGTGGGTCTTAAAGTGTGAGCCATAAGGCTGGGGCTTGGGTGTTTAGTCTGCCCAGCACCTCTTTGGGAAGCCACCTCTCCTCCAGTTTCAGGCGTTGAAATGAAGTTGTGGCTGAGTACCACCTTCAGATTGAGAATCTGATGCAGACTTGACCCATTATTTCTATCTGTTCCCATCTCCCACCACGTCCCCAGCCCCAGTGACTGCTATGGGTATGGCCATATTCCCTATGTAGGACCAGTAGGAGTTATCTCTAGAATGTTTCTGATATGCCCCTGGGAAAGATCTCTCTGATTGCGGACAGTGGGGTGTCAGGGACATTCCTTAAGAAGAGCCTGTTTGAGAATGCAGCCTCACAGAAGAAAGCAATTTTAGAGGATTAAAAAAGAACACAAAAAAGTAAAACACATCCAGATAATGTTGTTTAGCCCTAGATATAGTCATAAATAAAGTCAACCAAATGCTTTAAGCTTTCAGTTTTAGGAGCCATACATTCCCGTGTTCTGTCTAAATTAGTTTTAGTCTGACTATTCTCATTTGCAATCCAAAGGAACACACATCCTGCAGGTTCTTCTGGGCCAACATAAAGATTTGGACCTCTTCCCCAGCAACGATGAGGGTTACTGAAAGATTTGAGCAAGAGAGAGACAAGTTCGTGTTTCAAAGAGATGGCTCTAGCTGCATTGTGGAGAGCATAGTTCAGAGGGCCAGAAATGATGTGGGTGGACTCCCTAGGAGGGGATTTTGGTAATCTAGATAAGAGAGGTTAGTGGAATGGATTTGAGCTCAGCATGGAGACACTCACACAGGTGAAAAAGCTTTTTAGGGTGTAAGTCTGGGGGGGGGGGGGGAGGAGAGAATTGTTAAAGACCACTCCTAAATTTCTGACTCAGGAAATGGTGGAGCTGGAGAGTCGTTCAAGGAAAAATAGAGCCACCTGTAAGAATAACAAATTTGGAGGAAGTGGAGAGATCATGAGTTTCACTTTTGAATGTATGATATTTGGGCTATTTTTGCTACATTCATATGGAAGTTCCAATCAGGCTGCTGGAAAGTGGGGCCTGAGTTTCAGAGAAGAGCTCCGGATAGGATGCATATATATTTACGAGTCATTTGTGCACTGATGGTAATTTAATTTGCTTCTGTAAGATCATGAAGTAAAGGGTTAAGAGTGAGCAGAGATGTCTGGGGCTGGGCCTTGGGTATTCATCAGGTCCAAGATTTAATAGCTAAGCAGAAAAGAGTGAGTCTGCAATTAAAGACAGAGGAAGGACAACAAGAGAGGCAGGAGGAAATCAAGGAGGCCACCATGTCAACCAAGGCAGGAGAAATATGCTTGAGGATGTTGTGGTCAGCATTGTTGATTGCTGCTGACAGGTTTAATAAGCTGAGAACTGAAAACAACTAATCAAATTTAGCAACACACGTGCCATTGGTGACCTTGCCTCAATGTGATCAGAACACAAGTCAGATGGAGTGGGTGGAGGAGGGGGTGAGGAGGAAGGAAATGCAGATGAGTTCTCATAAACTACACTTTCAGGCCAGTAACCCCTTCGCATGCAAAACTGAACCAGCAGCAGCTAGATGCAGGCTTGCCAAATTGAAGTTTGGGGCAAGATTTGCCTGGATTTCTCAGAGCACATTTATGTTTGGCTCTTGGTCCACCATTCAGTTACGTTTATGTTTATGCAACAGTCATTCAATATGTACCCTTTGTCAGGTTCTGAGTTATGTATAGAGGTGAACAAGACCTTGTACTTGGCTTTGCAGAAATGATCATCTGGATGGGGTGATAGACTTGCCAAAACAGTATGCTAGGTCAACATGGTAGTGCAGTGAAGGAAGCCAGAGGAAATGTTTCTGAGAGGAACAGCAAAGGCCTCAGATGATAGCTGA
Organism: Panthera onca; assembly: GCF_046562875.1. Lineage (NCBI taxonomy): Eukaryota > Metazoa > Chordata > Mammalia > Carnivora > Felidae > Panthera > Panthera onca. The sequence continues at coordinate 8,603,194 of NC_138344.1, read as the reverse complement.
ACCAAGTCTAGAAGGATACCAAGTCTTGTTGGATTTACCTCTGTAGAAATAAAACTGTTCCACACATGGAGCCAATCCATTAAAAAAATGGACTACATCAATACAATTAGCCTTCATGCACCTAATGGAATAAATGTACAGAAAACTAGAAGTCAGTTTATACACTGGTGATGTGGTCAAACCAGCACTAGTTGGCTCTGCATCCCCTGAAAAGGGAAAAGGCAGAGCTGTTGGGTGTATATCAAAAAGAATCTCTCCTAGACTTCTTAGCTCCATGGGGTTTCAGAATGAAATATATCAGCTCCACAGGGAAGCCTCTGACAGATGGGAACCTATTTAACAAGCCATGGAAAATGAATAGGTTGGCTCCGAGAGGGACCATACAGTCATGGAAATCTATTCTCAGAGATGTGGGTGTTGGTGGGACCCAATGACCCACATTCAGGAATATTTGTCTATTAATTAGGGCAGGTGGTTCCATCCCAGAAGGCTTTGCCTAGCAACTGTAACCAAGATCATCTGCAAGTCAGCCCTGTGAAAGAGCTCCAAGTGTGGGAAATCTAAGTGGCATGAACAGAAGCAAGAGGTCTCTGACCCTGAGCCCAATGCTCTATCTCTTGTCCCTATTTCCCTTACCTGAGTGAGTAATTTCTGACAGCCCGACAGATTCCCCCAAACAAAATCACGCTTCACCCCACAAACTTGAACTCTGTATGGCCTTTTCATCTGGCACAGGAATACTGGTGATGGATGGCTGTAAATTAGGATATGAAAACAGTGTTTGAATGTCAGTACAGGATGGTTGGGACAAGGAATAGATAAGCTGTTCTGCATACACTCTCGGCTTGTCTTTTGTTTCATTCAATTCATTCACTGAACAAATATTTATTTAGCACTTTTCACGGACTGGGGGCACAATAGTGCACATGACAAAGGACATCAACCAGATTACTTTAGTGCAGAGGGATAATTGCCATTATAGGGAGGCTTAGGTTCAGGGAGCCGTAAGTGTAGGGAGCCCGGGGAAAAGGTAGGTAACCTAATATTTGAAGGGTTGTGGAAAGCTGGCAGGGGGACCTTAAGATTTATGTTGAGGAGAAAGGAAGGGATGGAGTTGTATGAAGTGATGATACATATCAAGAATCAGGAGACATGAGTGAGGCATATTTGTTGAATGCTAAAGACTTGGGATTTGGAGGGCCAAGATAGAAGTATAAGAAATGAGATGTAGAAGTAAGGAGGGGCTAGATCAGATAGCGTCTCCAATCCCACATTAAAGAGTTCTAATGCTACCCTCTAGGTAACCACACAGTGGTTTCTACTGGAAAGGAGGTATGCTCATGTTTGTGCTTTGGAGACTATTCATTAATTCACTCATATTCAGAAAATACTTTATAAGCCTCTGTTATATGCCAGACACTGTGCTGAGCACTGGAAATACAGTGGTGTTCAAAGCAGGCAGAATCCCTACCCTTGTAGAGCTTATAAGTGAAACAGACATTAAACAGATGATTTAGGGGCACCTGGGTGGCTCAGTTGGTTAGGCGTCTGACTCTTGGTCTCAGCTCAGGTCTTGATCCCAGGGTGATGAGTCCAAGCCCCATGTTGGGCTCCACGCTGGGCATGAAGCCTGCTAAAAATAAAAAGAATTTAAAAGGTCTGTTGGATATCAGTGTGGAACATGGAAAGAAGGTGGCTTGGGACAGTGGGGCCACTTCGAGTCTTGTGGCAGCGAACCAGATGGAAGATCGTAGTAACGTACACCAAGGCAGAGGGCTAGGATGAATAAAATGATTCCAGGGATGGAATAGAGGTAGAGGCCATAGGACACTATCATCAAGTATATAAAGAAAGGTGAAAAAGGCAAATGGGACCATCTGGTGACCATAAACATCTCTTAATGAAATGACATGATAGGGCTCAGTCTGCTCTACGAAGAAAAAGGAACCCACTCAAACTTTGCAAATCAGTTGGTGCATCCCTGAATTAAATCCTTGCGTGGTGAGGGATGATGTACAAAGCTAAGGGTGCACTGTCAATATCTTGTACCCTCAGTGGAAGATCACTGAGCAGCTAACATGAAAAAGGCTTAGAACACGGAAATATGCAAAAGTCTATTCAAATTTCATATCTGAGCCTTTTTGTGGGCCAGAGCTCTTACAAGTTGCAGATGCTTCTTATATTTTTAACTCATTCTGGGAGATCTCCCCCCAAGATATTGCTGTATTTTATATTAAAATGTTAAAAATATTTCCAACAAAAACGTGCAGAAGAGAATGTGACACCTGTGTAGCCATCACTAATATTTTACTTATTTTTTTAATTTTTTTAATGTTTATTATTTTTGAGAGAGAGAGAGACAGACAGAGAGAGAGCAAGCAGGGAAGAGGCAGAGAGAGGGAGACACAGAGTCGGAAGCAGAGAGCTCTCAGCACAGAGCCTGATGTGGGGGCTCGAACTCAGACCGCAAGATCATGACCTGAGCCATAATCGGCCGCCCAACTGACTGAACCACCCAGGCGCCCCCATCACTAATATTTTAAAGAGTGAACTTCACATCATATTTGCTTCAGGAATTTTACTGAAGAAATTAAAATATAGTCAAATTATTGTTGCTCTCTCTTCATCATCCTGAACATCTCAGGGAAACTATAACTGCAAGTCATTGCAAATGCTTCTACCTTTGGTGGACATATATGTATCCACAAACAACTCAACGTTTTTTATTTAAAACTCAGAAATCGTGTCACACCTGATCATTTTCCATCTTGGTTTCATTAAAAACGTTGCTCTTGAGACTTCCCCCTGTCGATAAAAGTGGATTTGTTTCATACATTCTGTAGTTGTATATATCCCCTTGTGTGGATAATCAGAGTTTATAGATCTCTTTCCCTTACTGAGAGGTAGTAACTTTCTCCCTCATTCTTTCCTGGCATAAACCTTTCTCTGTCTTAGCTATTGTAGCTATCTGTATCCTCATCAAAACCTGGTGATATCCATGTAGATACTTCTGGACAGTCTGGAAGTGAAGTTACATCTCGCTTATTGTTTTAATATTCATTTTTCTGACTATGAGTGAGGTTGGGGTTTTTTTCTCATGTTTTATTGACTATTCGTGGTTCTGTTGCTATCAGTCACTCATCAATAGGCTTTGTCCATTTTTCTATTTTTTTTCTCTTGAGGATATTTTTTTATATTTTAGTTAATATACAGTGCAATATTGGTTTCAGAAGTAGAATTCAGTGATTTATCACTTACATACAACACTCAGTGCTCATCACAAGTGCCCTCCTTAATACCCATCACCCATCTAGCCCATCCCCCACCCACTTGCCTCCATCAACCTTCAGTTTGTTCTCTATCATTAAGATTCTCTTGTGTTTTTTCCCTTCTTCTCTTTCCTCCCCCTTCCCATATGTTCACCTGTTTTGTTTCTTAAATTCCACAAAGGAGTGAGATAATATGATATTTGTCTTTCTCTGATTGACTTATATCAGTTAGCATAGTACATTATAGCTCCATCCACATTGTTGCAAATGGCAAGATTGTCATTCTTCTTGATGGCTGAGTAATATTCCACTGCATGTATGTATGTTTGTATGTGATTATATATATATATATATATATATATATATATATATATAAAATATCCATATATATATATACACATAATATATATGTATGTATACTTATATACTGTATGTGTGTGTGTGTGTGTGTATATATATATATATATATATATATATATATATATATATCTTTATCCATTCATCAGTCGATGGACATTTGGGCTCTATCCATAGTTTGACTATTGTTAATAATGCTGTCATAAACATGGGTTCACATACCCCTTGGAATCTGTATTTTTGTATCCTTTGGGTAAATGCCTACTACTGCAATTGCTGGATCATAGGCTAATTCTATTTTTAGTTTTTTGAGGAAACTCCATACTGTTCTCCAGAGTGGTTGCACCATCTTGCACTCCCACTACCAGTGCAAGAGGTTTTCCCCTTTTTCCACATCCTTGCCAACACCTGTTGTTTCTTGAGTTGTTAATTTTGGCCATTCTGATAGGCGTGAGGTGGTATCTCATCATCATTTTGATTTGTATTTCCCTGACGAGGAGTGATGTTGAGCATCATTTCATGTGTCTGTTAGCCATCTGGATGTCTTCTTTGGAAAAGTGTCTATTCACATCTTCTGCCCATTTCTTAACTGGGTTGTTTGTTTTTTGGGTGTTGAGTTTGATAAGTTCTTTATAGATTTTGGATAATAACCCTTTATCAGGTATGCCATTTGCAAATATCTTCTCCCATTCTGTAGTCTGCCTTTTAGTTTTGTTGATTGTTTCCTTCACTGTGCAGAAGCTTTTTATCTTGGTGAGGTCCCAACAACTCATGTTTGCTTTAATTTCCCTTGCCTGTGGAGACGTGTCTAGTAAGAAGTTGCTGCAGCCAATGTCAAAGAGGTTGCTATCTGTGTTTTCCACTAGGATATTGATGGTTTTCTGTCTTACATTTAAGTCTTTCATTCATTTTGAATTGTTTTTGTGTATGGTGTAAGAAAGTGGTCCAGGTTCATTCTTCTGCATGTCCCTGTCCAGTTTTCCCAGCACTAGTTTTCCCAGCATTTCTTGAAGAGACTGTTTTTTTTACCCCATTGGATATTCTTTCCGGCTTTGTTGAAGATGAATTGACCATATAATTGTGGATCCATTTCTGGGTTTTCTGTTCTGTTGCATTGATCTATGTGTCTGTTTTTGTGCCAGTACCATACTATCTTGATGGCTATAGCTTTGTAATACAGCTTGAAATCTGGAATCGTGATGCTTCCAGTTTTGTTTTTCTTTTTCAGGATTGCTTTGGCTATTTGGGGTCTCAACAAATTAGATAGATGGAACATACCTCATCATCATAAAGGTGCCTAGATGGCTTAGTCGGTTAAGCGTCCGACTTTGGCTCAGATCATGATCTCATGGTTTGTGGGTTCGAGCCCCGTGTCCGGCTCTGTGGTGACAGGTCAGAGCCTGGACCCTGCTTTGGACTCTGTGTCTCCCCCTCTCTCTGCTCTTCCCCCACTCACGGTCTGTCTCTCTCAAAAATAAATAAACTTTTTTTTTTTTTTAAAAAGGACCATATACAAAAGACTCAAAGCTAATATCATCCTCAATGGGGAAAAACTGAGACCCTTCCCCTATGGTCAGGAACAAGACAAGGATGTCTATTCTCACCATTACTATTTAATATAATACTGGAAGTCTTACCCTCAGCAATCATACAGCAGAAAGAAATAAAAGGCATACAAATTGGCAAGGAAGAAGTAAAACTTTCATATTTACAGATATTCTATATAGAAGACTCCACCAAAAATTTGCAAGAACTAATACATAAATTTAGCGAAGTAACGATATAAAACCAATGTGCAGAAGAAATCTGTTGCATCTCTCTACACCAATAATGAAGCAGCAGAAAAATAAATCAAGGGATCTATCCCATTTACAACTGCACCAATAACAATAAGATACCTAGGAATAAACCTAACTAAAGAGGTAAAAGATCTGTACTCTGAAAGTTATGGAAGATATTAAAGAGGACATAAAGAAATGGGAAAATATTTCATGTTCACACATTAGAAGAACAAATATTGTTAATTTTTTAATGTTTTATTTTATATTTGAGAGAGAGAGAGCATGAGCATGGGAAGGACAGAGAGACAGAGACAGAATCTGACACAGGCTCCAGGCTCTGAGCTGTCAGCACAGAGCCGGATGCAGGGCTCAAGCCCACGAGCAGTGAGATCATGACCTGAGCCCAATTTGGACACTCAACCGACTGAGCTACCCAAGTGCCCAAGAACAAATATTGTTAAAATGTCTATAGTTCCCAAAGCAACCTACACATCTAATGCAATCCCTATGAAAATACCACCAGCATTCTTTGCAGAGTTAGATCAAACAATCCTAAAACTTGTATGGAACCACACACAAAAAAAACCCTGCACAACCAAGGCAATCCTTGCGTTTTGTTTCTATTTGTCCATTGTTTCTGTTTGTCTCTATATTCTGTTAGATTTGTTTTCTGATTGATTTGTAGGTATGTTCTATGTCTTGTGTACTTGATCCATTTTTGGTTCAGGGGTTGCAATAATCTTCATCCAGTCTGTGACTTTTTCTTTCATTTTTCTGGTATTTTTTTCCTTTATGGCAAAATTTGTTTTGTGTTTTGTTTGTTTGATTTAACATGCATTTTAAGTATAAATTTTCTCATTTAAAATTTTTTTCCTTTGTACCACTTGATAAAGTTTTTCCTAATCCAACACAATAAAGCTTTTTTTCTCAGTTTTTTCTTCTAAATGTTTTATGGGATTTCCTCACATAATTTAGTGGCTCAGTCAGTTAAGCATCTGGCTCTTGATTTCAGCTCAGGTCATGATCTCATGGTTTGTGAGTTCGAGCCCCACATCAGGCTCCACGCTGTCAGTACGAAGCCTGCTTGGGATTCTCTCTCTCTCTCCCTCTCTCTCTGCCCCTCCCCTGCTCTCTCTCTCTTTCCCAAAATAAATTAAACAAAATTTTTAAAATAATAATTTTGTCCATTTGAAATTTATTTTTACATATAGGCAGGTGTATGTTCTCATTTTGTCTTTTTCCTTATGGACAGTCAATTAATAGTCTTAAGCACCATCACCGAAGTCTCTATGATGTCACCTCTGTCCCACAAACTCTTATATCCACAAAGTCTGTTTCTTTGTTCTATTCCCTTGGACTGTTTATTCCTGCACAATGTACCACCTGATTAAAATATTAACATTTTAAGTAATATTACTTTTGTTAATAATATTTATAATTATTTGTAGATTAAACATATATATTTATATTAAAATAAAATATTCCCTTTTTTAAAAAATTTATTGTCAAATTGGTTTCCATACAACACCCAGTGCTCATCCCAAAAGGTGCCCTCCTCAATACCCATCACCCACCCTCCCCTCCCTCCCACCCCCCATCAACCCTGAGTTTGTCTCAGTTTTTAAGAGTCTCTTATGCTTTGGCTCTCTCCCACTCTAACCTCTTTTTTTTTTCCTTCCCCTCCCCCATGGGTTTCTGTTAAGTTTCTCAGGATCCACATAAGAGTGAAAACATATGGTATCTGTCTTTCTCCGTATGGCTTATTGCACTTAGCGTCACACTCTCCAGTTCCATCCACGTTGCTACAAAGGGCCATATTTCGTTCTTTCTCATTGCCATGTAGTACTCCATTGTGTATATAAACCACAATTTCTTTATCCATTCATCAGCTGATGGACATTTAGGCTCTTTCCATAATTTGGCTATTGTTGAGAGTGCTGCTATAAACATTGGGGTACAAGTGCCCCTATGCATCAGTACTCCTGTATCCCTTGGGTAAATTCCTAGCAGTGCTATTGCTGGGTCATAGGGAACCTCCACACTGTTTTCCAGAGTGGCTGCACCAATTTGTATTCCTACCAACAGTGCAACAGGGTTCCCGTTTCTCCACATCCTCTCCAGCATCTATAGTCTCCTGATCTGTTCATTTTGGCCACTCTGATTGGCGTGAGGTGGTATCTGAGTGTGGTTTTGATTTGTATTTCCCTGATGAGGAGCAATGTTGAGCATCTTTTCATGTGCCTGCTGGCCATCCGGATGTCTTCTTTAGAGAAGTGTCTATTCATGTTTTCAGCCCATTTCTTCACTGGATTGTTTGTTTTTAAAAATAAAATATTCCTAATACAGACCCATACTTTTCCTGTGCATCATCCTCCTTCCTCCTACTCATCCAAGTTGCCTCTTCCATGTATATTTTTTTTCTTTTTTCAAGATTATCTTAGCCATTATGTAATATTCAGTTTTCATAGGAATTTTACAATCTGTCAAAAAGTTCACAAGAAGTTCTATTAGACTGGAATCACACTGAATTTGCAGATTAGTTTTGGGACAGCTGGAATCTTTATGATATTGATAACTGCCATCTATGTTAAATATATCTATTTCCATTTATTGGGCTTCCTTTTAGTCTTTCTGTAAAATTCTACATTCTGGCCATAAAGGTTTGGTGCATTAAAGTTTTTGTTTGGAATACATTTTGTCTTGAAAATAAGTCCTCAATTGCATTTGACAACAACCATGTTACCTCTTCTCTGTTTCTTTTCTTTTAGTTTTTATTGATGTATCACATAGATGTAGATAAGTGAACAAATTATGACTGGAAGGCTTGATTACAAAGTGGTCATGATCAAGAAACTGTCACCCAGATCCTGAAAGAGAACATGAGCTTTCCAGTAGTCCCCTTGGGTCCCCTCTGAGTCATTGCTCTCCCTAGAGACCTTTCATTAGCCTTATTATCAAACACCATAGAATAGCTTGCCTTTTAAAAAAGTTATATAAGTAGGATCATATACTATGCATTCTTTGGGGTTTGACTTTTTTGTTGTTTTTACTCAACATAGGATTTTTAGAATTCATCCATATTTTTGCATAAAGTTGTAGCTTATTTTCATTTCATTTATTTTCATTTAATCATTTTCAATATTTTTATTCATTTTCATTACTGCATAATGTTCTATTGAGTGAATACTATTTATCCATTAATTTACATATTGAATCTTTGCTGGACATTTTGGTAGTTCCTAGCAGGGGGCCATTATGAAAATTGTTGCTATGAACATTATTGTATTTGTCTTTCAAAAAATGTATGCATGCAATTATTTGGATATAAATTTGGTGTGGAATCACTGAATCATAGAGAATAGGTATATTCAACCTGTAGGAGATACTTAAAAAGAGTTTCTCAGCCCTGTATGGAGAATCTGAGGTTCCACAATACCAATCATTAGTTTTGTCTTTATTTTTCATTGGTTATTTCTAATGATAGAATAGTGATATCTCATTATAGTTTAATTTGCGTATTTTCCAAAGACTAATAAAATAGGGCTTCATTTTTATATTTTATTAGCTACTTGAGTGTGATCATTGGTGAAGAGCCTGTTCAAATTTTTGTTTATTGTTCTGTTGAGTTGGTTGTGTTTTTCTGATTGATTTGGAGAAGTGTATATTTGGACACACACACACACACACACACCCCACTTTTCTCTCTCTTATCAGTATATTTTGATGAATAAGCATTCTTAATCTAATGTAATATTATTTATCACTTTTTTCTGTATGGCTATTGCTCCCCATGTCCATGTCCTATTTAAGAAATCTTTACCTACCACAATGTCATGAAACCATCCTCTTCTGTGTTCTTTATAAAGCTTTATTATCTTGCCTTCATATGTAGTTTTATGATCTACATCTAGCTATCTTTTGTATAAAGTATGATGTAGGAGTCAAGATACATTTGGATATCCAGTTGACACAGTGCCATTTATTGAAAAGACCATTATTGCCCTTATTACATTGAAGTGACCCATTTGTCATAAATCAGATGACCATATATGTTAGAAACTACTATTAGACTCTATTCTGTTCCACTGACCTATTTGTCTATCATTAGGCCACTGTCACACTGCCTTCGTTATCATAGATTTGTAATAGGCCTTGATATCTTGTTGGGTATGTCCTTCAATTTTGTTTTTCTTCTGCAAGATTACTTTGCCTATGCGTGGACATTTGCATTGCCATATAAAATTTAGAATTAACTTATAAGCTTCTAGAAAAAGTACATTCTGGGGAAGAATTTGCAGCCTGCCAGATCATTCATTTTACAAACAGAGACTACACTTCCAATTAATTGGCTGTCTTTTAACTTCTCTCAATAACTGTTAAAATTTATTATTTCAGAAGTCTTGTATAACTTACATTACTTTATTCACAGATATTTGATATTTTATGATAAATAGCATCTCTTAAAATTACATTTTTGTAATTTTGTAGATTTTTTGTAATTGTATGTTTCATATTTCTTTTAAGTAACATAAAGCTGATTTTTTTTTCAAGCTGCATGTCTGTCTTTAATGACAAGGTTAGTGCATTTACGCTGCCGATGTGTGTTAATTTATTTTCTCTCACCTATTTTGAATTCTCTATCTATCATGTTTTGTGTTTACTTTTACCTCTATATTTTCTGTCTTCCATGGGATTGATCAATTTTATTTATTCCAGTTTCCTCCTTACTGTTTTAGAAAGTACACATTATGCACATTATGCTTTTATTCTTTTACTGGTTTCCCTTAATATTTCAACATAACACCTCCTTTGTGGGAGTTGATAAGAGAATTTAGAAACAATAATGAGGCAATGTATTCTGAGTGTGTCCCGTGATATGTGCTCAAAAAAATGGTAATTATAATGATGAGTATTCCTGTCTGAATTTTATAAATATTATCAAGATACAAAATTCATCATCTTCCCTACCTCCTCTTGTTGTATATCTCTCTGGATCACTCTCTCTATTTTTGTAAGGCTGGACATCAAACCCATGGTAAAAAGGTACAAAGGATTCCGATATCTGAGTTATCTCATCATGAGAACACAAGTGAGTCGCTGAGAGCACCAAGGATGTCTGTGCATAGAGTGACTTCCAAAGACATTGTGAGTCTGCAGTAGTGGAGTCTTGACTTAAGGCTTTGAGCCTAGAGGCTGGCACATGCTTTTTCCAGCTGGCATAAATGTGACTTGTTGAAGGTTGATAGTGATCTACAGTAGATGATCAGAGTGTCACTGTATTGACCTTTGGGGATTTCTGTCCCCCAGAAGGTTTTAATGGGGTTGCTTTCGTGCCTTTTTGTTTCCACTCAAGAGTTTCTCCTGGCTGTTCATAATTCCCTTTCAATCACAGTTCATGCATCTCTGGTTCCAAGGCACAGATATGGATTCTGGGTTTACAGTCCTTTTAATCTGCAAAAATTCTGATCCTAATGTCATCATTTCGCAAGACCATTCATCCAAATATCAGCCCTGATGTAATCTGGGAACATATGTATCAAAGGGCCTTGACTCATTTCAAAATCATTATTATTTTGTTGTTATTTGAGGATTACATAACAATAATACTTGTATACTTTTCAGTATACAAGTAATGCCTGACTCATTATTAGACTCAGAGCTATCTGGTGGATAGGATTTGTCATTCCAAGATACTTCTTTTCCCTGCAAAGTCAGACAGGACAATTCAGGTGTAAACTCTATAAGGGAAACAGTAAGATTTTACTCCTTCCCACCTAAAAAAATGTGCTTGAAATACTATCTCATCCATCCTAATCTTACTTGGGGAATTGGAAATCAAGATCCTGAAGAACAATTTCCTTTTTTGGTGTGGGCCTTTGAAAGATATGACGACACTGGTAGCTAGGAACTAATTTGTGGGTGAAGCTAATCTTTGATCACAAGTCCAATGCTTGCATTAATTTCTGCTTCAAGTTCACATTACTGTTTGAGTATACCAAGAAAATTCAGGGTTGACCAAGACGGGGTACAGGTGGCAGTAGAAAAGGAAGAAAAACCAAACTTTCAGCCCTAGAAATGTTTTTATAAATGTTGAGATTGCCCAAAACTGTTTCACAATGCTAAAGCAGGCATTTCATTCTCTTGGAGGCCAGTAATAAAATGTTTTAAGGTTTAAAGACAGTGGGGATATCTTTACTAAATTTGCTAGAAGCCCCAAAGCTAACTACTTTTCATGTGAGCTTTTGATTGAAGTGAAATTAGTTTCCACTTGCAGTAACCAAACTCTTTGGCCACTTTCTGCTTGCTTGTTTGTTTCTTTTAAGTGATACTTTATCTCTCCAGTGGCATGCATAATTAGTTAAAAGGCTGAGAAAAACAGCTGGATCTCCAGGGAATCCATATCCATGAAATTGCTTCATTCTTTCCAAATTGCTTATATTTTCCAGTTGTTTTAAGGAAGTTCTTCCACTAAATGAAATTGTTATTTTAATCATTATCCCTCCTGCCCCGCACCTTGTCCCCACTGCTACCTTCCTTCCTGTTAATCCATTTGAATGCATGTACATTCTCTTACCATGCATCGTAAGACTAAGCTCAGGTCCTCAATTTACTCTTCTTTCTCATCTTCTTCAAAGGCATGCACCTGCTTTGTGTTTAGGGTGATCAGCTAATATGGGGTTTTCTAATGTCTGAAGCTCTCCAGAAATAAATTACATCCTTTGAAACAAACTTTTCTATTTATTTTTACCTACTCTTTCCCTTTTGGGATGAAAATAGTCTTCCTTTCCCTCACAGCATTGCGAACAAGAGAAGTTTCTTATCTTTGTGCACAAGACTGTCTTGCATCCAGAGCAGCCTGGTTCTGTCTCCAAGGTGCAAGACTCCTGGCCGCCAGCTTTCTTGGCATCTCTGCTTCTAAGTCTCATTAGAAAGTGTATGGGGAAATGGGTCTAAGGGTGCAAAGTTTGGCTATGCAGGATGCATAAGTTCTGGGCATCCAATGTACAGCATGGAGACTACAGTGAATAACACTGCATCGTATACTTGAAGTTTTCTAAGAGAATATATTTTAAGTGCCCTCACCATGCACAAAAGACGGTGAGTATAAGAGGTGAGAGATACATACACACATTAGCTGGATGGTAGTGATCACTTCACAACATGTACATGAGCCAAAACATCAGGATATGTATTTTCGATACATGTGATCTTAATTTGTCAATTGTACCTCAATAAAGCTGTATTTTTTTAAATAAAAAGTGGTGGAAAATATATTGGAAGACCCCACCATGAAGTTCTTTGGGGGCTCTGACCCATTCACTAAGACAATTAGATTTCTGGGGTAGGGCAAGAACAGCATTGGAGTAGAGATGAGAACATAGATTTCGAGGTCTGAGTGACAGGAGTTTAGATCTCTGACCCAATATTTACTTCCTGTGCACCCTTGCATAATCTCTTAACCTCAGTTCCCCATCTGTAACTTGTGAATAATCACAATACTTGCCATAAAGGGGTGTAAATTTTAAATGAGATAACTTATATAAAGCGTTTAGGACAGAGCTGGCACATTATAAGCTCCTAATGCCGTGTTAAATATTAATAATGATATTAATAATGTTAGGACACAGAGAGTGCTGTTCCCCACAGAGGCAACCTACTGATGGAATTCAGGAAAAATATAGCCAGAAAGTTAATTTGCTTTGTGAACTGGTCGACTGAAAACAGGAGATGTGGTTATGCAAATTTCAGAAATAATAGCTAACATTTATTTCAGCTTGCCAGAGTATATTCACTACCCCAATGGTTTTCAAATCTTACTGTGAATAAAATCCCCAGGAAGCTTGTTACAAATGCAGAAGCCCAGGTTCCAACCTTATAGGTTTTAGTTTGTTTGCCCTGGAATTAAGTATTCTGTTTTTGTTTTGTTTTGTTTTGTTTTGTTTTGTTTTGTTTTGTTTTTTGTTTTTTTAGGAAGCAACCTAGGTGTTCCTTTGACTCTACATTAAAAATTGCCTGAGTCTAGTTTCAAAGGTAACTGTTTCTTCTGGTACTTTACAGAATTATCCTCGAAAACCAGGTTAGTCAGCCTGCCTTGGCCTATCGAATATTCTAGAATACTGTGGTGTTCAATAGATCTGGCCTGAGTTCCATCAAGGCATTAGAATACTTCCAACGTATAGTTCATCGGTCAATGAAGTCTGACATCATTGGAACAAGAAGTCTTTGTACTTCTTTTCAACTTTTCTGTAGATCTAAAGCTATCCCCAAATTAAAAGGTTTTTTTTGAAAAAATATATAATTTTGTCCCAAGTGTCTTTTCAGCTCCCAGTATTCCAAGTGATAGCAATAATTATCATTATACATTCAGAGAAAGACTGCATTTTTTTCACGTGAGGTCCTGTAATACATACGAAATGGTGTTATTGCAGAAAGTCTATTCAAAGGGGGCACTATCAGCCCTTTTATGTCTCTGAGGCTGGATGAGGAGAAAGGAGAACCAGGACCTGACTGTAGAGAAGCACACTCAGGCAGCTCTGGGGATTAGTGGCTGAATAAGAGGTGGGGAGATAGAATGAGAAGGAAGCGTGGCCCAGGTCACTGTTCTGCAGACAAGCAGAATCCCTTAAGTATCTTGCTGATTCAAAAGGTCTGGAGTAAGGGGTCAGTAGTGATGATGATGACCGGTCAAGTTTGGGAGCCACAGATATCAGTAAAGAATTAGAATCTGAAAGAAAATCACCAGTTGTGTATTCAGATAATTGGACCCCAGGAGTGCTAGGAGTGCAGCTGTGTGCTCAGAGAGCTCTTCCCATGTAGCCCAGAGGGTAAAATCTACGATGTCATTGCAGAAACTCAGACAGGAGAGCTAGGGCTATAGCAGAGGCAGACAGTATCTGTGACTCGGGATGGGAAGTGTTCTAAGTTAGCGTAAGAGCTGCGGGATCGAAACTCTAGGAGAGTATCTGGTGGTTTGCACACAAGCACCACTAGTTAAATAGTTGTGAAAGGTTTTGGTTTCCCTTCAGAGGCTTTGCACCTTTCTGGATTTTCTCAGTGGGTCATTACTAGTTTCTGAGACTTACCCCTGTGTCAAAGCCTTGCTTGGTTCTGTAGGCTCGTGACTGCCAGAGACTCTGAATTGTAGGAAGAGAGTATGGCCAGATATGGCTTGTGCCAAGCCATCCCACAGACAAGTCCTCTACTGGGCACATTTTCATGAAGGAGACAGTGTGTCCACTTTGGTTCTGGGAAAAGGGAGGAGTCAGGCAGATGTTAGAGTCCCTGGGTTACTGTCCAGAACTGCTATACCAGGGGACAACCGGTGCAGAGGATAGCAGGTACAGTGAGTTTTTAAAATATATTTTTATTTACTTATTTTGAGAGAGAGAGAGAGAAAGAGAGAGAGACACACAGTGCAGGAGGGGCAGAGAGAGACAGAATCCCAAGCAGCCTCCACACTGACAACGCAGAGCTGATGTGGGCTCGAATTCATGAACCATAGGATCATGACCTGAAAGAAAATCAAGAGCCAGATGCTTAAATGACTGAGCCACTCTGGTACCCCTATAGTGGTATTTAATAAAATATTTAGGGCATTAAAAATACATAGACACATGTAACAGGCACACATGTACTTCCTATCAAGCTTAAACCATAAAACATCACAATTAAAGGGGACATCCTCTCTATACATGTTCATAATGCATTTTGCTCTTTACAACCTAAGGTAACCATTATTTCAAATTTAGTTTTACCATTCTTATACCTTTACTGTTTATCTTATGCCTTTAGTACTTCTATATGTGTCCATAAGCTATATTTATATGATTGTTTATCACATTTTAATGTTTTTTGTAATTGTCATGCTTTATGTATTCTTCTGTTACTTTCTTTTTTATTCAGTGTGTATTTTTGAGAATTACGCATGTTAATATACGTAGGTCAGGCCCTTTGATTGAATTCCCTGGTCGTACAAATACATCACAATTTATCCACTTGTTATTAAGCACTGTACTGAACTGAACTCTCTTGCATACATGTCCCGTACTCTTGTATAATTGTTTCTCCAAGAATGGAACTTGCTGGGCCACTGCAATACTTGGTATTGGTTGACTTTTTCATTTCTACCAATTGAATATTTGATTGCTATTATCCGATTGTGTTTTAATTTGCATTATCTTTCTTACTATTGAGGTTGAGCCATTTAGGTTTTCTCTTCCAAGAATTTCCTATTAATATCTTATACCTATTTGACCTTTGATTTTTTTTCTTCTTTGTTTAATGTTGATTTCAAGGAGTCCTTTAGATATTCTGGACACTAACCCCAGTTGTTGAATTACATTAAAAATACCCCTCCTTGGGATGCCTGGGTGGCTCAGTTAGTTAAGCATCCAACCTCAGCTCAGGTCATGATCTCATGGTTCATAAGTTTGAGCCCTACACCAAGCTCTCTGCTGTCAGCACAGACCCTGCTTCAGATTCTCTGTCCCCATTTCTCTCTGCCCCTCCACTGCTCTCTCTCTCGCTCTCTCTCTCTCTCAAAAGTAAATAAACATTTAAAAAATACCCTTCAGACTTTGGGGTATCTTTTTGAGGAGCACCTTCTGGACAGTGAAAGATTAAGTAAGACAAGAGAGAAGCATGCATTTAAATCTGAAAAACAGGAAGTTTGAGAATGGGAAATGCCAATGGATTGTTTAGGTCAGAGGGATAGGATCAGGATCCAGAAGTTATGGAGTGTGAGGTAGTAGCTCTGCCAGACCCTCACATGAGGTTGAGCCCTTGCAAGGATGTAGATGCTTTCTTCGGTCTCTTGCCTGTGGGCTCAGGCAGCCCTATCATCACAGAACCAAATATGAATCAAGGGAACAATAAGTGACTCAATAATCCACGCTATGTACCAGTCTCATGTACCAGGTTACTTATGTTATACACACACTATGTATAGAGTGTGCAGATGACACAGACCCTGACCTTTAGGAGCCCTCAGTATTGTTAGAAGGACGCATCTCTAAAGAAGCCAATCATGATGATGTGAAAAGAGCCTTAAGAGTGCTGAGTACAGGATAATATTGGAGTCATTGATTTCTTCATTCATTTGCGAAATATTTATTGAGCACCTTCTATGGGGACAAGGGATATGTCAGTGAATAAAAGATAAGAACTCCAGGAGCACATATATTAAAGATGTGAGATTATTGGGGCATCTAGGTGGCTCAGTCAGTTGAGTGTCCAACTTCGGCTCAGCTCATGATCTCGCAGTTGATGAGTTTGAGACCCACATTGGGCTCTGTCCTGACAGCTCAGAGGCTGGAGCCTGCTTCAGATTCTGTGTCTCCCTTTCTCTCTGCCCTTCCCCCACTCGTGCTCGCGCGCTCTCTCTCTCTCTCTCTCTCTCTCTCTCAAAAATAACCATTAATTTTTTGAAAGATATGAATGATTGATAAACTATCAACAAATAAAGTTATGGCCATGAATCAATAATTATTAAAAAGTTCATCAACAAGATAACTCAGACAATGATCAGTGTCTTGCTGGATATATTTTAAAAAGGATGACACAGTGGAAAGTGTTGAGGGTCAAAGAAGACCTCTCTGAGGAGCCAGTGTTTGAGCTGAGACACATCTGATGAGAAGGACTTAGTTATATGACTTCTGAGAGGACAATATTCCACACGAAGGACATGACAAGTGCGAGTCTGCACGGCAAGAATGAGCTTAGGCTTTAGGGATAAACAGAAATCACAGAAAAGAGAGTGGTGGAGTCTGCTGGTGGAGGTGGGGGGGTTGAGACTGACAGCAGGTGTGCAACCAGAAGAGGTCCTATTAGGCAAACTCTGGAAGGATGGAGACTAAAGAACATTCTAGCTAGAGGAAATAAGATGAACAGAGATTAGGAGCGTAAATACACTGTGCAAAGTCAAAGCTTCAGCAACTAAATCCATTAATCTGTGTGACTACAGAGTCAGATACAAGGTCCAAAGGGCCACTGTAGATGGTTCTTCCTGATGCCTGGGATCAGCCCGATTGCCTGCACACTTGTGTCTCCTCATCTATAGTCCTGGAACCTTTGTAGACTCCATCTTCAGACAAAGACCATCAAGCAATCCAGTGAGGGGAGATTTTTTTTCTCCCAGTGATGAAAATGTAACAGAATTCATATTCTGATTTTTAACTAGGGGTAATAAGATCTGGTAGGCATCACCTAAAGCAAGTATCTGCCAAATTCCCATCACTGAAGCTTCTACGTAAACTTTGGTAGTTGCTGTCGGGTTATGTTTTCTTTGCCAGATACTTCGTGCGGGTTTATAGATGATCTCATTGCTGGGGACAAACAGCTGAATACAAATGGACCAGGATGCATCCTCTCAGAATGCTGAGGAAGAGCAAGCCATGAGCCTTTAAACTATACCTCCTGGTCAATGACCCGGGTCTTTGCCAAACTACAACCAGTCCCTGCACCTGAATCTCCAGAGTTCCCATCTCAGTGGCTCTTGACATCACTCACTTTAGGTTTTAAAAATGTTTATTTTATTTTTGAGAGACAGAAAGTAAGCAGGGGAGGTGCAGAGAGAAAGGGGGACAGAGGATCTGAAGTGGGCTCTGTGCTGTCAGCATAGAGTCCAATGTGGGGCTCGAACCCATGAACCGTGAGATCATGACCCGACCAAAAGCAGGTCGCTAAACTGAGCCATCCAGGTGACCCTAGGCGGTAGTTTTAAATGCATGCAAGACTCAGCAGTTTCCTAAGCCAGAGAGAACCCCCTTTGCTTTTGAAAACTTGGAAATATTCACTTGGCCTGCTAAATGCTACTTGATGGTAGGGGACATTGGATATCTCTTCCTTCCCAGTAGCTAGCTCTGAAAAGTCTTTTCAAACCTCTTTACAGCTCTTAGTTCTGCTTAAGTGACTCCAATCATTTGAATAGTCTCTGGTGATGAAAATAGTCACCCAGAGACTCAGAGACACCACACCTCTTAATCAGAAACACACCATCATTCCTGATTTTCACTATCTTCCCTCCCTCTTTTATCAGATTTCTTAAAGTTAGACATTATTTAAAAAGAAGAGTGTTTTGTTATTTTCGGTACATACTGATGCACTCTCATTGCTTAATTCTTATCCTAAGGAATACAAAATCTTCTGAAGACGGTACCCAGAGCTGCATTTTGCACTTGGCAATTGTTCTCCAATCACAAAACTCACCTACATTTTCTTTTTTTAAATTTTTTAAGTTTATTTATTTTGAGAGAGAGAACAAGTAGGAGAGGGGCAGAGAGAGGGGGGTAAGAGAGAATTGCAAGCAGGTTCCACACTGCCAGTGCAGAGCCTGATGTGGGGCTCAAACCCATGAACCAGGAGATCATGAGCTGAGCCGAAGTCAAGACCAGACACTTAACCAACTGAGCCACCCAGGTGCCCCTCACCTACATTTCATGGGGGGACAGCACTGTGCTTCTCCAGAAGAATTATCTTATCCCATAAGGCATTTGGGTGACTCTGGCAGCCCCAAATATGAGCCTCAACTCACATGGTGTATTGATTTCACCAGCAGAATAGAGAGGGACACACACACACACACACGCACACACATGCAGATTGGGAACTTTATTTTTCAGACTGTATTTCTCCCATCTCTTCCCTCTAAATATCTGTCTCAGGGCTTGGTGGAAAGGTGCAGGGCCTGCAAGTTAGAGTCCTAAGGAAAAACTTTCAACTTAAGCCTTATTTCTAGAATATTGAGTCATAAGAGATGACCATTTGGACTCTTATTTTTTGAATCCTATTATTTCTTATTGTATGGCTATGGGAAATGGTTTCCATTGAAATACCAATAAGGGAGGACAGCATGAAATAAACAATAGAGACTAGGAATTTAGCAGTCTGCTCCCATGATTGCTCCCTCTTAATCTTAGAGGGCTACAAGTCTCTCCTGTTATAAAGTTCCAATATGCCTTCAGTTGAATTCAACTAAGCACTTAGGAAACATATAACAGTTCCTTGTGGCAGCAATTCCTATCACGTACTGTTTGGCTTCCATAACCTACAGGAAGCAACTTCACGAAAGAAGTTGTAAGATGTCCCAAACACTAAACAAAGGCAGAATAGGTCAGTGGCAAAATCCATCGATGAAATGACCAAATAATCCATGCTGCAGGATGACAAGAAGGAGAAAGGTCAATCTTTATCAGAATTTTCAGATGATCAGTAATCATCACGAGGGAGGTAGCATTGAAGTATGGGGAATATTTGGAACTATATAAAGACCAGGTCCTTAGACTGAGATTTTAACCATGATCTGGAAAACACACGAACCCGAAATGACTTTCTGCTGAGGGTGAACCTCTCCAGTCTGCTGCCATTTGACTGGATGATCTGGTCACTTTAGTGAGCTGCTAAGGTCTGAAGATGGGGTCCTGACAAGGCTAAAGCTAAAATTTCTGAGTAGGTTAGCACTAAATGTGCATAATACATGAATCTCAGTCCTTCCTTTAGTATTTTTTAATTACTTTGAGTAAGTATTTAAACTCCCTTTCACTTTGTTGTTGTTGTTGTTGTTGTTAGGGATGTTCTTTGTTCATATAATTACTTTGAGAGTCAGAATAACTAATTAATGCTAAATACCTCACCCACAGCAGTGGCTCAGTAAATGCTAGCCTATGTTCTTGGGCAGGAAGCCTGAAAACAATGGTTCTTGGCCTTTTTCAAGGCAGTATTCCTTAGAGGATTAAAGTCAGGTGGAGTTCTGAACTGGAAATGTTTCCTGCCTTCATATTGCTTTCCCACAAAGCCGCTGTCACTGAAGATCTCCTGAGTACCTCCATTTCTTTAAAAAAATGTTTATTTTTTAGAGAGAGAGAGAGAGAGAGAGAGAGAGAGAGAGTGTGTGTGTGTGTGTGTGTGTGTGTGTGTGTGTGTGTGAATGAGGGAGGGGCAGAGAGAGAGGACCACACAGAATCTGAAGCAGGCTCTAGGCTCCGAGTTGTCAGCACAGAGCCCGGCGCAGGGCTTGAATCCACAAGCTGTGAGATAGTGACCTGAGCCAAAGTTGGACACTTAACCCACTGAGCCACCCAGGTCCCCCTGAGTACCTCCATTGGTGACCTAAATCCTTAATCAAGCCAGCAGTCATGCATTTTTCCTCTGATCTTTGCCATAATATTAGCTGGATTCCAAACCCGTCTTTCCTAGTTTCAGGATGAACACGATTCTTTGCCCCAACCTGTATCTGATTGTATATGGCTAACATTCTGTGACTCTACATCTAACTCCACTGCCCACACCTATTCTGACTTTGAGTGATGGCTACATTTATCACCCATCCCATGAGCGCTACAGCAGAGGGATGTTCACCTTCACTCTGTGTCAGGATTAGATGGGGTTTTACTTTTCCTCTTCAGTTCCCTTCCTTTTTTTTCTATTCTGATTTGATTGACCTAAGTAGATTTTGAAATACTTTTTATTATCAAAGAGTACCCAGGTGATTCTAGTGTAACCTGTCCATTGGCTAGAATTTGGGAAGCATTATTTTAGATTGAAAAATGTCCAGAAGGTTAGAGAAATAATATGAACCAAGCCAGGTATGAACGTGGTTTGTTCAGTGGTGGGGCTATTGGGAGTGGCTGGTAAAGATTTTTATTGGGAGTACTACAGATTGTGTGTAAAACATGGATCCTGATTATGAAGAAATTTATTGGACAGAGAATAAAGCAGTTAAACAGGCTCTGTAATCATTACCTACCATGCCTAGATTTGTCAAGCCTGGGTCTTTGAAATAATTCTCATAAGACAGAAATTTAGAAAAGTCAAAGATGTATTTCCATGATTCTTATTATTTTTTTAATTTTTAATTCTGGTATAATTAACATACAGTGTGATATTAGTTTCAGGTGTTCTACACATTATGATTCTTAGTAATGTTATCAACAAAAATGTGGATATTCATACCTTCTATTGCCAAACCAGCTCCATTTCTTATGTATTTTAAAACTACAGAGGTATTTCACTTTTGTGTCACTTTATGCCCTAAAAAACCTGGCAGTATCCACATTTAATACTTTTTATTAAACTCTATCCCCAAGGGACTAAAAACAGTCTGTAGAATTTTCCATTCATTATATGATTTTTAATAGTAATAAAGTGTTCATAATAAAACATTTATTCTGGGACTTAGAAAAGCACTGTAGAATGTTATTCATGAATCTGCCTCCTCAGAACACACACACTTTAGATATGAGAAATCTGAGATGCAGAATGGATTAAGTTGACTAAAATAGCATTGGGGAGACTGACACAAGGGTAGATGTTTAGATCAATGGTATAGAACTGAAAGTCCAGATACAAACCCATACATCTATAGTCAATTGATTATCAACAAGATTACAAAACTCATTCAGCGGGCAAAGAATAATTTTTTCAAGAAACGATGTTGGGACAATTAGATATCCACATGCAAAAAAAAAAAAAATGAAGTTGGATCCCTACCTCACATCATATACAAAGATTAATGCACAACATGCATCATAGACCTAAATGTAAGAGCTAAACTTATAGAAGTCATAGAAGCAAGCATAGACGTAAATCTCTGTGATCTTAGATTTGGCATTGGTTTCTTAAGTATGACACCAAAAGCTCAGATGACAAAAGGAAAAATAGATAAATCAGACTTTATCAAAAGTAAACGCTTTTCTGCATTAAAGAACACTGTTAAGAAAGTAAAAACAACAACAACAACAACAACAACAACTCACAGATGGGAGAAAATATTTGCCTATCATATATCTGATAATGGTCTAGTATACAGAATATATAACAACTCAACAACAAAAAGGCAGCCCAATTTATATAATGGGAAAAGGACATGAAGGGACATCTCTCCAAAGAAGATATACAAATGGCCAACAAGTACAGGAAGAGATGTTCAAAGCCATTAAGTATCAGAGAAGTGCAAATAAAACCCACAATGAAATATGGTTTTACACCCACTAGGATGCCTATAATCAAAACCACTGAAAGTAACACACGCTGGTGAGGTTATAGAGAAATTGAAATCTTCACATATTGTTGGTGTGAATGCAAAGTGGTGGGAAAAAGTAGAAAGAAGTTTGCTGTTTCCTCAAAACCGATAAACATAAAATCACCATATGACACAACTGTGCTAGACATTTACCCAAAGAATTAAAAGCACATGTCCAAACAAAAACTTGCACATGAGTGCTCATAGCAGTACTATTCCCAGTATCCAAGCAGAAAAAACAACCCGATGATTAATCTACTGATGAATGGATAAACAAAGTGTGGTCTACTCACACAATGGAATATTATCCTGCCATAATGAACATTAAAGGACTAATATATGCTACAACAATATGGGGAAAGCTTAAAAACATTATGATAAGTAAAAGAAGTCAGATTTTTTCCCAAAGACTATTCAACCAGAAAATTCATTAAACTCTGTTATAAGAACCACACAAATTAATAAAATCTCATTGTTCTGCCTAAAAAGGGATTTGCAGCTTCATCTCTGCATTTTTTTTAACAAAGGCTGGGCAGCCTACTAAACACCAATGATATAAACTTTAATTCTTCACTAAAAAAAAAAGAAAAAAGAAAGAAATCAGTTGCAAAGACCACATCTTGTATGAACCCAACCCTATTTTTATAAAATGTTTGGAATAGGCAAATTGATAGAGACAGAAAGCAAACAAGTGGTTGCCAGCTTGCCATTAGGAAGAGTGTAGTGGCGGGGGCGGGGGTGGGTGGGTGGTGACTGCTTAATGGGGTTTCTTTTTGGGTGATATCCTGGGATTAGATGGTGGTGATGACTGCATGGCATTGTGACTATACTAAAAGCCACTTTATTTTACTCTTTTTAGTGGTTATAATGATGAATTTTATGTTAAGTGAATTTTACCTCAGTGGAGAAATGAAAAAGCACATGGGGTCTCAAGTTTACTACTTCAGCGTTGGTGCACATCCCCCAACCCTGTAGTCAGTGATTTTCTGAGACTGGACAGCCTTTGGATATATACCTGGGGATTTTCCATGGAGTGGAAAATATTTTCTTCATCCTCAGTGTTGCTGGATGGGGATCAAATTACTTATTCAGTCCTAAATACAGAGCTGCACACAGGCAGTTGAACAGCTAGTTTTGTGGCTTCACTAGTTTTGTAGAGAGTCCCAAAGTGGACATGGTGAGCTGTGTCATCACATCACGGAAAGTTCCTAATTAGAGGACCACCTGTGGACCAGTATCTGCCAAAAAGCAAGAAAATTGCCGAAAGAAGAAAAATGGTTAGACTCCACACCCCAGGGACAATCAATTAATTAGCTTCAGGACCTGGTGCTAAGGGCCACCTGCTAAACGTCAGCTGAAGAGGATGGTTATCAAAATTTGAAATTGAGTCTCCATAGCTCTGGCAGCCACAGGGTCCAGCTCGGGCATGTCAGCCACAATTGGAATCCTCAACTTTAATTGTCAGGTCATCAATTCCCATTGACTACCTGCTCTTGCCTGGATCCCTGGGTGGTAAGAAGGAGAAGTGGAGGGAAGAGAAATCGTTGTGTAGAAGAAGGTTGATTGGCCGAGCCCTGTGGTGATGTCTGACAGCCAATTTTTTATGAAACCCTCTGGGCTTTAAGAGGAGGACTGGAATTTTGTGGAGCACTCAGAAATGCTCATCCTTGAAATAAAGGCTTCCTGAACATTCCCTGGGGCTCCCATTACCTGGGCTGGGGAGTATGACTCTTCAAGTACTTGTTGGAGATTTAGCTTCAGTGTGATGTTCTGGAGCTCAAACTTCCCATCGGAAGGGCACGGTCTCCCCGCTACGGGCATCAGACTGGTAGGCAGCCTGCTTGCTTCTTGGTCTTACAGCCCAAAGGGAAGCTCACCGGCACACAGGAAGGAAGAAATAGACCACTTTCCTGATGACGTGGCCCTTCAGTGTCACTTTCTTACAAAAGCGTCATGGGTCTACCTTGTGCCCAGGCTTGTGCCGTAGCCTTCTGGTATGTGTTAAACGACCACATTTTCACATCAAACCTATGGGGCTACCATTGGTCTTCTTATCTTCAAGTCAAGATGCATATGCACAGGCTCAGATGTGCCCAAGGTCATGCAAAAAATGTAACTCCTGGCACCAGCATTCTCTCTTTCTCTCTGATCCAAAAGACCACATTCGTTCCACCTCACATTGGGAAAAGTGAAGAGACAGGTTGTCTGACTGGACATTTGGTCTGTCAGAAAAGTAAATGTCATCAGACTTTGAACATAATGCACTCTCTCCTTTCATGTTTGCCATAAAGGATTACCTCTGAGCCCCAAAAGCACACTAGTGAACTCTCTGAAACCTGACGTAGTTGGTCTCCATCTATCCTCTGGCATCCAGTAAGTGCAGGGGTCAAAGATGAAAACAGTATTGGTTGCCTCTCATGTGTTACTTTCCAAAATGCCCCTGACCATATGCAACTCATACTTAGGACATGACAAGAATCTTTAAAAATGACTGAAAATTTAAGTATGGCTTTAGAGTTACACAGTCATTCTGGTTCAAACCTCTTAGCAGCTCATGAAACACTGAAAGGCTTTGTTTGGTTTTAAAACTCAAGGGCAAAAATCCAGTTCTCCGTTTTGTTGTTGTTGTTATTGCTGTTTGTTTGTAAATAAAGTTTTTTGGAACATAGCCATACCCATTCATTCACATATTGTTTAAGGCTACTTCTGTTCTACAAGGCTGAGTTGAGTAGTTCCATCAGAGACTGTAACGGCCCACAAAGCTTAAAATATTTACTACTTAGCCCTTTATAGGGGAAGGTTTTTGAGCCCCGTTTTATGGTTCAAGAGCATAATGCTTTCTCACTACTAAGTGTAACTCCTAGTGTCAGTGAAAGTGAAGTGTGCAGGGTTGTGCCCCTGAGAGACAGTGATATAGATAGAACACGGACTCTGGAAATCAGAAAACCCCAAGTTCACATTGAAACAACTTTCTGGCTGTGCACTCTTAGGGAAGTCATCAAGCTCCTCTGAAGTTCCTCATCTGTGAAGTGCACATAATAACGTTACCTTGCAGGATTTTCTAAAGATTAAGTTGGGTGAGACATTTGTAGCACCTAGCCAAGTGCCTGGTATATAGCAGGTCTCAATAAATGATATTTTCTGTATGACTTTCCAAAGACTGCATTTCCACATTATGAGGCCCTTAGTGAAACTGGCATTTTGGAGGGACACACACACACACACACACACACACCAGGTCTTACTATCCTTGGGCTGCTCCAGGATGGCAGGTTGTTTTTTTATATCTCATAATGCATGGCCTTAGGAGGTTGGGAGCCTTGAAGCTCTAGGAATGGAATGAAAAAGCAGAACTGTTTCAAAAAGTAGGAGAGCTGTCTCTTCTTTCCTTTCCCTCATTTGTCTTTCTCGTGCCAGAGACCTGTTATTCTGTAGGAATCTCAACTTGCCCACTCTGATGAATAAAAAATGCACCAGGCAATTGCTAATTGCTGATAGCTCCCTCCCTATTGATCTCTCCTTTGGCTCAACCATCTCATGTTACCAAGTGAGCCTTCCAACTAATCATAATTGAGAAGGGTCAGGACAATGAGGCCCCATTTAAATATTTCTATGGCAGAATGTCTGCAGGGAACACACACGCACACACACACACACACACACACGTGGTACAGATGCATTGTAAGAGACAACAAGCTTCATGTCATATTTAAGCAGATGGGGGGAAAGGATCATCAGCAGGATGGATTGGTGCAAAACCTGGACCAGTCTGTAATAGAAAGAAGGTAGCTAGTTGGATGTGAGGCAAAGCTCTTTTTGTTTGGTTTTTATATGACCTTGTTATCAAATTCTATTCTGATAATGTATTAGTCAAGGTTTTAGTTTAAGCAGAAAGAGATTTTTTAGGGGTAATAGTTATTATACAGAATTTCTTGGAGGCTCACATAACTAAACTTGGGTGCTACCCAGCCATAAGCAATGCAACCAGGAGAAATGCCCAACCACTCAGTGAAACTGTTGCGGTTGAAATCCTGAGGCTGTCACTGCAGTCCTTTGGTAGCCATTAGAATGGCAACCAGAAAATCAAACTTCTGCAGAAAAATGCAAACACACACACACACACACACACACACACACACACACACACACACAACATCTTCAACCACATGCCTGCTTAAAGAGCCAGGTACCCACTGCCTTACCATATCCTCGTCTGCCTTCAAAGTCTTGAGTAGAAGCGTAGGCTTGGTGGAAGTCAGGATACCTCTGGAATCCTAACTGCAAGGGAGCCTGGGAAATTTAGCCTTTAGCTTTCCAGCATTAAGTAAACTGGAATGCATGCCATAAGGGTATTAGAATGGAGTTCAGTGAATCAATCTATAATGTCTGTAAAACCTGAATTACATTTTTAAAACAAATTTTTAAGTCTATTTATTTATTGTGTGTGTGAGAGAGAGAGAGAGACAGAGACAGCTCTGTGCTGTTAGCACAGAGCCCAGTGTAGGGCTGGAACCCACAAACTGTGAGATTATGACTTGAGCTGAAACCAAGAGCTAGACATTTAACTGAGCCACCCAGGTGCCCTGTGAATTACATTTTAAAGATTGCATAAAGAAATTACGTGGGATGCTGAAACAGACTTTTTGCTTCATCCTAAGAGTATTTTCAATCCCTGGACATTCTTAGAAATTTTAATCAAAAGGATCCTACTTTCCTTTGTGACTAAGATTAGTTACCATCCATTAAATGGACCATTACTCTGTAATAGCAAAAAGTTAAACTCTACATTCCATACTTTAGTCCACAACAACCGTGTGAGATAAATGTTCTTTATTCCAGGTTAACCCTTGGAAAACTGTAGGATGGTCATTTTTTTGAATGTTTATTTAGTTTTGAGAGAGAGCACACAAGCAGGGGAGGGGCAGAGAGAGAGGGAGACAGTTGTGCTGACAGCAACGAGCCTGATATGAGATCTTGACCAGAGCCAAAGTAGGATGCTCAACTCACTGAGGCACCCAGGCGCCCCTGTAGGATAGACAATTTAACTCGTCCTGTTTACACCATGTATATGACAAGTAGCATGTCTAGATATCCAAGGTGTGCTCTTATATTGCCAGGTTGAGGAGCTAAGGGTCTCGTACTTATTGAGAGTTGGATGAAACAACAATTGTCAGTGGTGGTTTTTTGCTTGTTGTTTATCTTTTTGTTACTGTTTTTTTTTTTTTACATTTATTTATTTATTTTGAGAGAGAGAGAGAGAGAGAGAGAGAGGGAGAGAGAGCATGAGCTGAGGAGGGGCAGAGAGGGAGACAGAATCTCAAGCAGGCTCTGCACTGTCAGCACGGAACCTGACACAGGGCCGGAACCTGCCAACAGTGAGATCATGACTTGAGCCTAAATCAAGAGTCAGCAGCTCAACCTACTGAGCCACCCAGGTGCCCCAGTTATTGTTGTTTTAAGTGAAACTCCTTCAGTGGAGAGGCTCTGAGGAGTTATGAAGGGTTGGGAAAGAACTCATTCACTTGACAATCTTTACTTGGCACCCTGAGGAAAAGTTAAATAAGTAAATATTTATCCAAGGGGAGTCTTCCTTTTATAAGTATTTATTTTATGCCACAGCGTTCTACTAGCACTCAGTGTCTGGCTTGTAACCAGGCTGTGGATTCAGAGTCCTACCTGGTTTGAATGTCATCCCTGGTTCCTTTCATATACATCTGAATACAATCACAACTTTCAAGGGCCTCGTGTTATGGGCAAAAGTCCTTAGATGGTTTCCCACACCCCATATTAAATAAACCTAACTCTGATACCTTCAAAAATTCATGAGTGCATAGAAATGGCCAGTCTAGGGGCGCCTGGGTGGCTCAGTCGGTTAAGCGTCCGACTTCGGCTCAGGTCATGATCTCACGGTCAGTGAGTTCAAGCCCCGCGTCGGGCTCTGTGCTGACAGCTCAGTGCCTGGAGCCTGGTTCAGATTCTGTGTCTCCTTCTCTCTCTGACCCTCCCTCATTCATTCTCTGTCTCTCTCTGCTTCAGAAATAAATAAGCGTTAAGAAAAAAAATTAAAAAAAAAAAAGAAATGGCCAATCTGAAGGGTAGGTAGAAAGGATGGGTATTAAAAAATTAATCTAGGCTTAGGCTTTTGCACAAAAGGTAACACTGACTTCTCTTTAAGTCAGGGTAATTCATGTAGTCGTCATCCACAAATACTGATTTCTTAATATTCTCACTTGTTTTCAGAGTAACTCATCAGATTTTTTTTTTTTTTTAATGGCCTCTGATGTTGTGATTCAATTAGCTAAATTCTAGAATTCTTGCTCTAGGGAAATCTTGCAGGCTCCAGGCAGTTGGGGAATGGAATAAGTACTCTGACCTTCACTTCTATTTTTTGTTGACTTTGGACAAGAAAATGAAGCCCCAACATCTTCATCTTGAATCTATAAGCCATTTTGAAATTCTTAGCTGAAAAGTGCTAGGGAATTGCATATAAAACTAATTATTACCTTGTAATGAAATGGTTCTGCAAATTACTGCTTAATAATACTTGAAGTCATCAAAAAGTTCAAAGATTAATTACCATGTAACTGGCAGTGTTTGGATCAGAAAATTAAAGTTCCAGTGGAGAACAGAAAAATATCCACATAATTACCCAGGTATAATGCTGCTTAATACATTCAGGAATATAGGCTTCTCAAAATAGCAGATTTCTTTTGAGAACATTAAGTAATTTTTCATTATTCTTACTTCTCGTAATATAGTAGCCAATATCATGCTTGTTTACTAATTTATATATAATGGATACTTTCTCTTTAGCAAACACCTGTACCACCATGAAATAATTGGAATGATATCATTTCATCAGGATATTATTGTTTTTGTCATGGATTCTGGCAATTAATATGCCCACATCCTTTGGGGACATTTTTATGGACCTTAGGTGGCAAAAATGTATGCCACAGAACTGTAAAATGTTTGAAACCATGTAAAGAGACTTTTGAGTTTACTGATGTACCATTTGAATCAAGGAGTTTTAAGTTTATTTTATCTTTCTATCCTCCCTATATCCTTGCAAATAGACACTCTGGAAGACAAGCAATTAGATGGGGTCAGCATGTCCCTTCAGAGATTCTAGGACAGAAAGAAAGCTGAAATCTGGAACCCAAGTACATTCCTTCCATAAGCATACTTGGTATTTGACACCCTACCTCGTGTATTTCTAACTACACTATCCTCACTCTACATGCCTCGTTTAAAAGTTTGGCTTAGGAAACTGGCCTCTTATGTTTTTAGGGGATTTTTTTAAAGTGAGACATAATTTAAAAATTGAATTTGGCAAGCCGTGCCAGGTTCAAGCAGGAGCCATATGCTAGCAACCACCATCTGGCAAGTTCGTTTCAGAACACTTTTGGCATGCTGTCTACCCCATCTGAAAATGTTTGTTCTACACTTACCTGGCTGATTGTAAAAAAGAAGGTCACTTACAAAGAGAGAAGTGGAATGTAAGGGAATGGAGGGAGGAAGAGTAACTAGAAAGAGAGGACT
Source organism: Panthera onca (assembly GCF_046562875.1). Classification (NCBI taxonomy): domain Eukaryota; kingdom Metazoa; phylum Chordata; class Mammalia; order Carnivora; family Felidae; genus Panthera; species Panthera onca. The sequence continues at coordinate 8,573,228 of NC_138344.1, read as the reverse complement.
GAATGACCTGATTTGAAGAAAATATATATTTTTTAATTCAAAGCAGCCATTGTTGAATTAGGTTGTAGCAGGTGACATTTCCCAGGGTCAGATAAGTGAAATATCAACTAAAGATTAGCATTGGGGAATTTTTTTTTTAAACGCAAATTTCCCCAACAAAGGGTTCTTGACTGTGAAATATATGTCTCTTGGTACATGCTTATCTTCAGACAAAAAACAAAACAAAACAAAACTAGAACCTCCATGAGTGATGCGTCTTTGAGACCCATCCTCAAAGTGACCCTCACATTCACCATCCCTCAGCTTCAGAGACTGCTTCCTCCTGGAACAATAGCCATCATGGCTGTTTTAGTTCTCTAGAGTTCTTTTTCTAAATTCAATCTGGAGGCAAAAGTCTTCCTTGGAAAAATATTGGGGAGAAGCAGAAAAGAAAAAGAAACATGCGTGCTTTTTTTCTAAACTTGAACCCAATCAGTCTTTTCCCTTACTTCTATAATCATATACAAAAGCCTATCATAACCCTCACAAATTAACTCATGCCCTGCTCTTCTGAATCTGCTACCATGTCCCTTCATGATGAGCCACTTCTCGTTTATTTGATCTGCCTCCAGATGCTAGACCCCATGCACATTATGTCATGCTTTATTTTCCTTTGTAAGATATTCCCCTCTTTGAACAACTCTCATAATAGAAGACACTCCATTCCCAAGAACCTCATCTGACCTGTATCTATATCTGTATCTATCTCTCTATGTATCTATATCTATCTAGATTATTTTTAGCCTTCATTCATCATGTGAAATCCCTTCACACCAGGGATTTAAAGTCTCTACCAATACATGTTATATGGAGATTTGATGATTAAAGCACTTGAAGTGGCAGGGAGTGAAGCAAGAAGCAATAAATACAAAGACCATTGCTGTTGTTATTACATGTACCCTCTGGAGAAAGCCAAGAGGAACCTAGAATCCTAGACTCTTGAAGGGAAGGAGACTCAAAATCTGGTCAGTTTACATTAAAGATGAGAAATGGTTAAGCCCAGCCATCAACTCATAGATGCTATTAAGGTTTGGAAGAATTAAACTTTATTTCCTTTGGAGATTAAATGACTCTCTAGACAGTGGGAATATATCTTAAAAACATTTTTGATGGTGGTAGAGGGATTTAAATTTGCCCAGTACTTTTTTGTGGTTATGGAGGGATACTAAGTTTATGACTCTCCAGGAATGGTTCTACATACAGAACCAGTGGGCAACACTTGTTTTTGTCTTGTTTTGTTTTGTTTTGTTTCCTATTAAACTCACTACCTCTCAGCCTCAAATAATACTTTTGTAGACTTGGGACTACTATTCACATTCTCAAGTGAATCAGAGTCTTCTCTAATGAGTTTTTCAAATCTTTTAATGTTCAATAAACAGCAACTCGTAGTGACAAAGTTGTGTCTGCTGATTCACCACTGTACCCCAGATCCTAGCACAGAGTCTGGCACTTGGCAGGGTCTCAACAAATATCTCTTGCTTGATGTGCTTGTGGTGGACAAATGTCCAAGCTCAGATGCACCTCTACTGCATCTATTCCTTATATAGCAAAGTAGAACCATATTTCAATGGTAGGAAACCTAATGTGGTAACATAATTCTCCCTACTTTAAATGGAACATACACTTAGCACTAAATATGTCAACTTAGCACATGAAAGCAAATCAAAATACTCAGTTTCTTTATCTAAAGTAGCAACTGGGAATATGCATACAATTGTTCCTCATAGTCTAATGGAAGGTACAGATAAATAAACAGATCATCCCAATGTTGTATAATAAATATAATTCATGGAACTCCCACACATAAAGGCAGGTGAGGGATAAATGTAAGCATTTGTGTCCACACAGACCTGGGTTTAAATTGTGGCTCAGTCACTCACTAATTATGATACTTTGCAATTTTCCCTTAACCTTTCTGTGCTCCAATTTCTTCATCTATAAGAAGGATATAATAAAGTACTTAGTATAGGACTATTTTAAGGTTTTGATGATGTAAGATATTATAAGGAGCTTAAGACAGCATTTGGCCAATTATGTGGATTGTCATTAACTGTTACTCCAAAATCAGGGAAGTTTCCCTAGGGAAGTGAATTTTCTTTTGTATTTGTAGGAAACTCCAGCCAAATGAAGGGACAATATACCATTGTGGGGGGCAGAATGTAGATTTGTTTATCATAGTAAGCATCATATGTGGCACTGATATGTATATCAATTAATATTTATCCTTCATTTCAGAAAAGATTAAAAGCAACTCTGGCATCTCATGGGTGAGCTATTTGAAACTTGTCAGGTCACTGACCTCTCTCCTTTGAGTTTTCCCTGGTCCTTTGGTATTTACTAAACAATATGGCCAGTTGCTTCTGCATTTTTGGTTAGGGGCAAGTTTATCCTAAAGAGTCTTGAGGGAAAGAGAATGGGAATGGGGATAGTGCACTGGTTCTTAACTGGGGGTGATTGCGCCCTCCAAGAGACATTTGGCAATAAGAAGGAACATTTTGGGTTATCACAGCTGGGGAGAGAGGGTGATGCTACTTGTCTCTAGTGAGTAGAGGCCAGTGATAGCTGCTAAACATCTGGCAATCCACAGGACAGTCCCCACAGCAAACTTATTTCACCCAACATGTCAGGGGTGCAACAGTTGAGAAATGCTATCATAGGGAGAGTGAGGATGCTCTAGTGTTTGTAACAAGTCTGTCACCCAATGGTTTGTTGAGGACGTCTCAGGGAAAGACACAATAAAGAAACGTACTTTGAAGAAAGAAATTCTAACCATAGGCTAGAAGACCAAGGGGGTTAGACAAAGGGAAGGGACTGAAAAGTCATCACTGTGAATTTTTATATAATGGTGTATATTTAGAAATATTAAGGGAGTGAAAAGAATCACCATAATCTTCAAAGGGAGTCATCCACTAGTCATACTAGTGAATGTGGGACAGGGGAAGAAGACAGCCATCTACTGAGTGAATGTTCTCTGACAAGCTTTACGTGTATCTCGAGTTGATTATCATAAAAAAACAAAAAAATAAAAAAAAATGAAAAACTTCAGCCAAGTTGTGAAGTTGAGTTCACAAATACAGAACTGGTTAATGACAGGATCAGAATTTCATACAGAACTTTCTGACCCATTTCTAACTCATCATATTTCCCTTTTTGCTGGTTTCCCGCATCAAGCCAAGGGTGATGGCAGGAAAAAAACCGAAAAGCCCACATGAAAAATAACGACAAATACAACAACAACAACAAATCTGGCTTCAGGAAAGATACAGAACTGAAGGAAGCAAAGCCCAATGTGAACACTGTTCATGTGTCCTGATTGCAATTTAATGTGATACTAAACTGGAAGACAAGCAACACCAGTTCTCTAGGCTCTGGCCCAAGACACACCTCAAACAACCTGGGTCATGCTGTTCTCTCTGACACAGAAATAGCTAGATCACTGTTCCTGGGGAATGCAGAATAGGGAACATGAAGAGACACATGCAAGAGTGGGTGAAGGGCAAGGTCCTGAGTTTTTATGTCTACATGGAAGGAAAGTTCTAGAAGAGCTTAGTATCTACATACCAAAAACACTTTGGTTCTTATTTTCCAACCTCACTATCCACAGAGAAAAGAAGTATTGGCAGCCAGAAACCATGTAATATGAGCCAAGCCTCAGAAATAAAGCAGGAAAATTTTAGATTAGCCAGTAAGGGAAATGTTGTTGAGACAGAGCCATTGGGGAGTGAGCAGAGTCCCACGGGAAGGGGCTTAAGGACTCTCAGCACCAAGCTTCTAGAGCACATTAGATAAAATGATTGCAAAGGACTCCAGTGGTCCTTTCTGGCCCCAGGAGATAATTGGCTAGCTGAGCAGAGCTGTCTCACCCATGGGCCAATGATAAATTATAACAATCCATTATTTTTACAAAAAGAAAAGGAAAAGGAAGGTAGTTTTTTCTTTCCCTCTCTTTCTCAAAATGAATTTTATGTCTGTAAGGAGCACCAGGCAAATAGACCCTAGAGACTAAAGTTTTCTATTGGCTCACAAGATAGTGACTTCACTGAGCAAAAAAGTACAAGAACCTTGTTTGTAAATTCTCCCAGCATCCTGCAAAACTTACATCAAATGCTCACTTTTCTGACCACCCTACCACCTACACAACACCCCTACTTGATATAAGACCGTTCTTTGGTGCTGAGGGCCACCCAGCACCTGACCCTCTCTGCTGAGCCTGCCAACAAGGGAGCTAGTTAAAATGTGTGGGACTCTGTTATGTGGACATGTGCTCGTTAGGATGTAGGCCAGCAATGTGTATCATAGGAGACAAGATCAGGAGTTGTTTGGAATGATTTTTAGCTGTTATGGAGACACGAAAGGGCTAGTATGGTCCCTTGGGTGTGATGGGACATGCCTGTTGATTTTCTCACTATTCTCTGAAATGCCTACCCACCCCCACCCCCCCCCCACACACAAACAATTTTTCAATGGCAAGAAGTATGTTTCTCTAAAGGAAATGCTTATTTTGCTCTAAATGCAAAAAAAAAAAAAAAAGAGGTATTAGAAGTTTGTTTTCCATAACTAGCTATAGCACACTGAGATCTTTATAACCCAGTTACAATATCTGAAAGTTCATTTGCACTGTACTAGTCCAAATGAGTTCTTGATAGGTACATAGGAACGAGAAAAATCAAAACTACTTATAATTCTGGAGCTGGGGCTCAATCAGCAGCATCTCAATCTCTGGAAAACACCACTAGGGTCTACACTGATCTCAAGTGTCTCCTTTCCTCTTCCCCAGAGAATTCTTTCTGCCAAGAACTCATCAGAGCTTAAGGCCCAACATCCCCATACCTTGGCCTCTCCTGATTGGGGGTCCTTTGAGAATTAGGGATTGGAAAGAAGGATACAGGGCCTGTAGACACAAAGATTTCTTCCAGAGACTTGGAACCAACTGTGGCATTTGGTATTCTGTGATTCAGATGATGAGAATATAGTCATAGTCTCAGTAAATAGGGTCAAACTAAAAGCTAGAGAGATCTCTACCACTCCAGATGGACCCTATCAGATCAATCTTAAGCAGAACAGAAAGACACAAAATTCTAAACAAGAAGAGGAAACATGACTTGAGAGAAATATTGAGGAGATATTTCACTTGAGTGGCTAAGCAGAACTGAAATTCCCCAAAGAAGAATCAAGTTGTTAATGCCTTATAAAATGCATGTTCTGGACCGGAAATCCCAAGAGATGCACCTCATTAGTTTCACATGCCATGTTGGGTGGTAATTAAAGACAGGGACTCTGGAGCTGGCTGAGTCCAAATCCTGGTCTTAATATTAGTTACGCAAACTTAGGCAAGTTACATAATTTTCTTTGCCTCCCTTTCCTTATTTGTGAAATGGGAACAATAGCACTTATGTCAGAGCATTGTTGTGAGGATGAATTGAGTTAATTTATATATAAAAGCACTTGTAACAGTGCTGATGCATAGAAAGTAACACATAAATGCTTGTTACTGTTGTACTGCTATTCTATATTTATTATATTATACATAATTATATAATATATAGTTATATAATTATGTATTGTATTTAGCTGCATGTGTTATATTTTATACTACATAAAATATCATAATTAATTACTATATATAACTATGGATTATATTCCATTGTGATATTATATACCATATGTTATATATCATACCATGTATCATATACTATATTTTATTCTTTATTGGTGACTATATCTATGTTGAAGCTTTGAGGATAAATTTAGGTCTACTTTTTTCTCAAAATTTGTGATTTCTTTCTAAATTTTCTGAAACACACTCCATGTAATCTGGCTCAAAACTAGGTTTGACGTGTACTGGCTGTGGGACCTTGACAAAACTCCTATATGTCTCACTTTATTGAACTTGGAAATGAAGTTGAGTGAGGATTTAAATGAGATAAAACCAAGGAGCCCATCCAGCATGCTCTGTGTGGGTTACAACAGGGCCAAACAGTGAGCACTTTTGCCTGGCGAATGGGTAGCAGGATCTAGGAAAATAGGGTCACTCAGCTGGTTGTCTCTGACAATCATTGTTCTTTTAGCTCCGTGTGCCCGACAAATATTATCATTTTCTCTGAGTTCATAATAGAAAGCCTGAGAAAGACATTATATCTGCAGCATTGAGTACTGGGCCTGGTACATTGTAGGTGTGGCAAAAGGATTGTCTTGTGGGCAGGCCGGTGGCAGTGGTGTGGTATAAGTAAAGGGCAAACAACTGTTTGCTATAATTATTTGTTTCTGGTAGAAGTGGAGTTGGAGCCTCCCAGAATTTCAGTGCTTCAGGCCAAGAAGCCACAGAGTCTACCGGGGTTGTCTATGTACCTTGGAAGTCGCAGGTATTGTGAAAAGTATGTTGACATTGAAGCCATGGACAGCAGGGTGACCATCTGGTCCAGTTTGGCTGGGACAGGAGGGTTTCCAAGATGTGGGACTTTCAGTGCTTTTAAGTGAATCCTCACTTTGAATATGGAAGTTAGACTTTCTAAGTCACATGTTCCTATTGTCACATGCAGAAAATAATGCCTGACTTGTAGAACTTTTGTTATCAAATAAGGAAGTGTATATAAAGTACTTGAGATAGGTAGAAGTAGAACAGATGTTACCCATGTTCCATCCCCTCCCTCCCCTGCAGTCAGTGGCATCAGAATGTGAATATAGGCTTGAGAATAAGCAACTTGGTAGCTATGTAAAATTGGGCAAACCGTGGACATTTTCATGGCATCAGTTTTATCACCTATGAAATGGAAATAATAATGTTGACCTTCATGGGTTAGAATGGGATTCAGTGGAAAACTACTCCAACGGACCAATTAATAGGTAGTATTTCCCTTCGTGCCTTCCTCCCTTCTTTTCTTTATTCCAGAAGATTTTTGATTCATAAATTTTATACAAAATGATGATCCTGAGAAATAAGACTTCCAAACACCGGTTGACCCATGGTTTTCTCTGCATTGTTCAGTTGAGGGAATATTCCAGAAGTGGTGCTTCTCCATGCTACCCATGTCCTTCCTCTGGAGGAAATGGTGTTCTGTGAAGATCTGCACAAGGCTTTACAGAACAGCGTTTGGAAACACTGAGGAGCTGGCCAGGATTTGAACAGCATAGCACTGACATGATGTAGTGAACAGTTCTGATTTCCCAAGCCACTGGTCTTCTTTCATCCTTGAAATGCCCCCACTGGAACTGAATGAGGAATAAAAAATGACCATAAACCTCTTCCACATCTGCTAGGATGAAAATCTGATTGTTTATACTCAATTTTATCATGTTCCCCTTCCTTCCTTCCTTCCTTCCTTCCTTCCTTCCTTCCTTCCTTCCTTCTTTTTTCTTCCTTCCTTCCTTCCTTCCTTCCAACTTTTCTATTATTTCTTTAATTGTTTCCATTCTCGTCCAAGTCATAGGGTTTTTTTTTTACCCCTCTTAATTTTTCTTCATTATTCTGAATTATTTCTATCCTTTATTTATTATCAGTAATCATGGATGTATTTTGTTTTCCTGTGGATCATTCATTCGATAATATACTTACTGAATATTTATTGATCACCTTCAGTTGGTCCAGGCACTGTGTGAGATGTTGATGAGGAGAACAAAGGTGCAATTGCAGTTTCTTTAAAGAATCACTCTTCTGTATTCAAAAAAATTATATATGAATATATTAAAAAAGGAGAGGCTTGTCACATACATTGTCTCATTTTATTCTCACTCATGTAAGGATTAGGGGACATAATTAACTTGCCTAAGGTCACTAGCTAGAAAGTGATAAGATTCATGATTCAATCCAAGATATTTCACTAAAGCACAATGGTTCATTCTAATTTGGGTGAGCAGTGAAATAATTCATGTTGGTCTTCTCATTTTTCTTCTTTTAGAACTGGTTTCTTGAAAGTTTTTACTACTAAGGTCTTCCCTGGACAAAAATATGAGTTTGAGAGAGTTTTACTTTGGTGTTTCTTTCTACCCCAAATGGTCTCTATCGTCATCATGTCAAAGTTAACACCTTTAAAAGTCACCCCCACAAACAGCCCCATATTCTGAATGAATTCATAACCAGGATTCTTTTTTCCCCCTATCAAATTGTGTCCAGTTTTTGTCTCATTCTCTTACATGCTTATTCTTTGAAACTAGCTAATTTGATGCATGAATCCTAACTTGTGAGAGTAGCTGTTAGTGTTAATGCTACTTTGTTTTGGCTGGAATGCTCTGACAACATTGCCTTATCTCCCCCCCCCCCCACCCCCTCCAAAAAAAAATATAGTGGCTGAGAGAGTCAGTCCCTGGGAATTATGGAAAGAACAAGTAGACTTGGGGAATTTCTAGTTCTACTGGATGATTTTCTAAAGACATTAAGGTCTATTTGACTTAAATGAACAATAATTAGCAATTTCCACAATCTACAGCAGTTGGGTAGACCACAACATTTCAATGTGATATTGAAATTAAGGCTACCCAGGAAAGTCTGGGAAATTTTTAAGAGAACAAATAGCTAAGAACCTGGCTTTTTTCTTCGTGTGTGTGTGTGTGTGTGTGTGTGTGTGTGTGTGTGTGTGTGTTGCATATTGTTTGGTCAAAGGTCCTTTGGATTATTCGATTTTTAACAAGGTACATACATTATTGCCTATATACTTGGAATGGAAACACCGGGTTTCAGGTTTGTTTTCTTTAAGTCCATTAAAGCAGCACATTTGTTCATCCCTGGGTTCCAGCCATCTCAGAGCAATATGGTAGCCCTGCTGGGTGGGTGTCATTTGACTCATTTGAGTTCAAAAGCAGGAAGGTTTTATGGAAAACACCAGTCCTCCTTTCCTTAGGACTGAGTAGATTTTCAGTTCTGCCATAACAGGTGAGAAAAAGAGAGAGGGAAGCACACACCATCGCCATGAAGTCGTACAGGCTTCTTGGGTGTTTGACTCATCACTGTTCCTTTTGACTGGAAAGGGACTTTATTCTCTGCCATTTAGCCTCAACACAACCAAAGGTTTCCTTGCCTGTTTCCAATGTAAACAGCTTATGGAAATGACCATTTCACCTTCTAGACTCAAAGGCACAAGATTGCCCATCTCTCTCCCTGTGTTCCTTGTCATACAGATTCCCTCTTGCAGTCTTTCTTAAAACCCTATTAATCAGCACCTCTGAAAGGCCCCATTACTGAGAATATTTAAAGCATGACAGGATAATACACTAGGAAATATACTGTGGGGAATATTATAGTCCCGGCAGGGCTAAATGACCTAAAGTCATCTCAGTCTCCTGTGTTGCTTTGATTAATTAGCCCCATTTCTCAGAATCCTTAAGAGTCTAGATCTCTCTTTGTACTGAAGCTTCTGAGTGGCCAGTTCAGAGAAGTTTTTCCCTCTCTGGTGCCCTTTCTTTGCTTCAGGAGTGTCCTTACTCTTAAACTCCAGCTCTTATCTCTAAATATTCCTTGATTAACAAATATGATTACAGTCTGGTGTGTGCTAGACACAGTGCATGGGGCTTGTAAGGGCCAAGTTGAGTAATACCTGAATATCACTCAAGCGGCTCTCGGTCTGCAAGGGGAGGTTGAGCAGAAGGAGTCCCTTTGGACACACAGAGGAGGAAGTGCTTAATTTTGTCTACAATACAGGAGGAGGCAGCACATGAATTGGTTATTGTTTGCCAAGCAGATGGACCAAAGAAGGTTATTAGAAGCAGGGGGGATGATGATGTGCAAATATATGGATAATTCTTGGAGCATTAATTGGAGCTGAAGTAACTCAGGATATCTAGAATTTGAGGGTCAGGGGGAGTGGTAACAAAGGATAAGGTCAGGATCAGCTGAATAAAGAAACGTTATATATGATAAATCAAGGAGCTTGGTCTTAGGGAACCACTGAAAATGTTTTAGATGTGAGTGTTAAAAAGATCAATCTGACAGGATAAAAGAATAGAGCCCAAAGGGGGACAAAAGGTGGGAGAGAACATTCAGGAGGTCACTGGAAAAGTTGAGATATGAGAAAACTATAGAGTCTTGGGATCTGGGACCACCAACGTGTCTGTGATTCTTTCTGCAGATACATTTCTCTCTCATGGCCCTAGCATTTCCTCTCATTTGAAAGAAATCAGGTAAATCAACTCTCTGTGACAGACCAATGCATTCTAATATGTTCTAACAGGCTTTCTGTGCCCTTCCAGACCCTGAATAAAAAACTATCCTCATTCCCCTTCTGATTTAAATATAGTTGAATAGTTAGGGGTGCCTGGGTGGCTCAACTGGTTAAGCATCTGACTCTTGATTTCAGCTCAGATCACGATCTCACAGTTCATGAGTTTGAGCCCCACATCAGGCTCTATGCTGAAAGCACGGAGCCTGCTTGAGATTCTCTCTCTCTCTCTCTCTCTCTCTCTCTCTCTCTCTCTCTATCTCTCTCTCAATCTCTCTCTCAATCTCTCTCTCTCTTTCTCTTTGCCTGTCCCCCACTCACACTCTCTCTTTCTCAAAATAAATAAATAAACATAAATAAACAAACAAACAAACAAAATAATCAAACAATTAAATCCATTACATTTATGTCAGTCAATGATTATTGGATATTCTTGGTATTCTATGATTTTAGAGGGGTCAGTCCCAAATTCCAAGATGTTGGAATTACTTATTAAAAGCACAATAGCTAAAAGAAAATTATAGGTCAATATAAGATATGACAACAATTTTGAGCAAGTCTTTTTAAACTAACAGAGTAACACCTGCCATTGAGTTTGGAAGGAGTTATAAAAATGTATAGTGTAAGTTCCTGATATAGAGCCATTTCTATTTCTAACACATATACGAATTCATATTAATTGGCTATACCCATGTTCAAGCTGCTTATCCACTCCAGGGCTCATTTCTTCAACTTTGAAAAGCAGGGGAAAATAGCTGTCTTTGCCCCCTTTTCAGATCAGTCAACATATGGAAAAATACTTTGTGAACTTCAGAGTACTCTCAGAATAGATGGCTTTGATTATAACGTCTAAGGGCAAATAGCTAATTAGTGACAGAGCCAAGATTAAAACCCACATCTCCTGACTTCTAGCCCAACCATATGATAATTTGTTCATTTTTATATTTAATTTTTTTTGTATATACTTCACTCAGTTTCCAAGAGAATTTAGCCCACACGGTTTCTTTTCCCACAGCAAACTAATTTTGTCATATCCTCTCCCCCCCCACCCCCCTTCTCTGTCTCTCACACACACACAGTACTCCTTTCCTAATTCTGACCACTCTATTTGGTACTTAGAGCAATTCCATCAGGAAGTGGACTGAGATTTACCTTAGAAGAATCTACAAAGGATTTGTTAAGCTGTTTTTTTTAAATGACTAAGAATTCTCAGGGGCGCCTGGGTGGCTCAGTCGGTTAAGTGTCCGACTTCGGCTCAGGTCATGATCTCGCGGTCTGTGGGTTCGAGCCCCGCGTCAGGCTCTGTGCTGACAGCTCAGAACCTGGAGCCTGTTTCAGATTCTGTGTCTCCCTCTTTCTCTGACTCTCCCCTGTTCATGTGCTCTCTCTCTCTCTGTCTCAAAAATAAATAAATGTTAAAAAAAAAAAAATTAAAAAAAAAAGAATTCTCAGCTTTGTTTTGACAAGAATCACCTGTGGAGTTCTTTAAAATAGTGTTGGTGTCCAAACCACACCAAGAACCTCTGAAATGAGGATTCTCCGAATTTCACACAGTGGTTGAACCCGGGCACATGGATTTAGCTAAATAGCCAGGGGTGATTTCTGTATGTGTGAGAGTCAGTTGTTTTCCATTGCCTCAGATGTATAAATTCATGCAGCACAATTGATCTACATGTGTAACTATATCCCTCAACTTACCCTAAAGCCACTCCTCCCTGTACTGTGAACAATAGGCAAATCCATCAGGATCCACGGTTATGGTAAAAGCCCAAGCATTATGCGTGATTCACAGATGAATAAACATGGTTGCTGCCCATGAGGCACTCTGGGGGTGGACACGGCACTTAAATAAGCAACCTTATAATTGTGTGACATTTACAGTGATGTGCGTAAGTAAAAGTCAAGAAGTATTCAGCAGTAGGGACTACTTTGCTAGAGAAGGGGGCAGAAAAGGAGAGGCTTTACAAGGGGGAAAATCCCTGGGTTGAAGGATGAATGAGAATTTTCCAACAGAAAAAAAGCGAGTCAAGCTGGTAGAGGAGCAGAGAAGGAAAGAAGATATTCTTGGAAGACGTGGGAGCATGTGTAAGGAATCACTAACAGCTTTGAGCATGTGAGACCTTCAGATAGAATCAACGATGAGTGATGTTTGGGGAGATGGGAGGGCCCAGTGGATGAGGATGGAGAGACCAGCAGGAGCCAGTCAAAAAGGGCATTAGGATTAGATGCCCTGCTTGACATTGTGCTGTGCTATTCTCAACCCATAGCATGGCTCTCTGTTCTTATTTTTTAATGAGGTTATATATTATATTCTGAGAATATATATATTATATAAATACATGTTCTGTACAAATATATAAGTAAATAAGCATATATAAGTATGTAATATATAAATGTTTATTTAATATATAATATATAAATAATAAAACACATGGTCTATAATACATAATACAATAAATAAATATTTGATATGAATATAATATATAAATATAAACTCAACTAGGGAGCTATTCCTTTTTTTTTTAATATTTATTTATTTATTTATTTATTTTTTTTTTTTTTAATATATGAAATTTACTGTCAAATTGGTTTCCATACAACACCCAGTGCTCATCCCAAAAGGTGCCCTCCTCAATACCCATCACCCACCCTACCCTCCCTCCCACCCCCCATCAACCCTCAGTTTGTTCTCAGTTTTTTAACAGACTCTTATGCTTTGGCTCTCTAGGGAGCTATTCCTAACAACACTTATGAACCAGAAGAAATGCTCTAATGCAAACGTTTTTATCATCAGTTTCCTTTTCAGTGAAAAGAGTCATAGATGTGTTTTGGACCCCTGTCCACTTGTCTGCTGTCTTCCTAAGCAGGTTACCACAGGAACCCCTTCTCCCAATGGCCGTTCTGCCCTTCGTTCCTCCCATGCCATCCCACAGAGCCCCTGGAATCCTCACCTGGCTCTCACTTCTTGTGAGTGGCAGCATCTTTGTTCTGAGGAGAACTGTTGAAATTGAGACAAGTTCTCCGCCAGTCGTTGGGAAGGGAACAACACTGCGCAGACAGAGAGGGCTTGCAGTGAAGAGGCAGATGTTCCAGGACTGGTCAAATCATAGGAGATTTGGGACTGAGCTCTAGTTCCAGAGAACACTAGTCATCTAAGCTGAGATATGAACATCATCAACCCACCGCTGTGAACCACACACCTGCTGTTAGAGATAAGGAGAAACACTACTTCATTTTCCACCTGCGATTGACCCTGGGCCTTGGCTGGGAATGAATGGATAGCAGACTTAGGACTGTGGATCCTAATCCAGATGCCTGTATCTCCTGCCAAATGCTCTACTCTGACTTGGCTCAAGACCTGAGAAGACTGAGGTTATAGACTGGTAGGAAGGGGTGGGGTGACCAGGAAGGGCTGAACCCACATAGGAAAGCCAAGATGAATATTGACTGTTAACATGCTACAGATATACACAAGTGCTCACCTGTGGAAGCATCCAGGTGACAGAAATACAGTCTCTGGAGCTCACAAGGGACAATTCCTCGTATTCCAGGAAGTGAGAGAGGAGTGGAGGAGGAGAAAGTGTTACTTAGAGTAGGAGTTAGGACCTGGCATCTGGGTAATTTAGCTCAAATCTGATTCTGTTGTCACTGTTAAAACCCATATCTCACTAGGGCAAAGACAGCATCTGTCTTAGTCATCCTGATGTCACAACACTCACCATGGAAAGCAATAAGTTTTTATTGATTGATTTAAAAAGTTGATTCTTGGAGATTTTTAAAATATTGAACTTTATTTTCCTCCTCTATTAAATGTAAGTAGAAAATACCTACCACATTCTGAACATAGGACAGTTGCTACTAAAAGCCCACCTCCTAGTCATGGTAATTTGCGAACAAATATTGTTGGCTTCCATCTTTCGCCTTCTTGTGTCCCTGTGTAATTCATGTAGAGTAGTCAGAGATTCTGACTGTTGACCACTTGTGTGTCTCCTGGGAAGGAATTATGGGGCAGTTTAATATAATATTTTGTGTACCAGTAAATAACTGGCATTTATCTGTGAGGTAATTGGCTGAGAAACTGCCTTCTACTTTAATCTTCCCGCAGTAATGATCTAAGTACCTTGCACTCAGCAGTGATTCAAGAAATTTTTATTGATTGGATAATTTAAGAGATCTTTGCAACTTTCACTCTTTTAATTTTAGAATTGGGAATACTCGAGTCAATGAGGTTGCAAGTATGAGGTGAGCGGGGCTAGATCAGTGAACAGGAATTAATAGTACCCACTCTCAATTTATAGCAAGGTGTTGGTATTCCTTTTGGTAAAGCATTCTGTGATTTTCCTTCTATCTGCAAGGATTTGGGGGCAGGGGTGGAATCTGTGTGTAAGAGAGATTAAAGAGACCGATCATTCTGGCAAAATGTTCATGTTTAGAAAGTCATGCGGATTTATGAAGTCAGTCAGGATCACCCCATCAGTGCAAACTGCAAGTTCCTAGGAGTTATCAAGGCAGGGGAGGCACCTAATTGCATTTTTAGGGAGATTCGTTGTAGCAAAGAGGAAAGAGCAATGAGGAATTTAGTGAAGGACGCGTTGGTGAAGGGAAGGATGAGGAAGGAAAAAGCACGTTTGTCCTTTATGTTTGGACATCTTGAGTCTGACCTGTTGGTAGCAGGAGTAGAAGGCATATATTTCAAGTGCTGGTGAGTAGTTTCCAGTTTCAGCCAGACATAGTGGATATGTACACAGTAAGAAGGTAGGGCAGGAGCATGACTATTAGGTGTCAGTCAAAGCCATAGAAAACACGAGTTCTTCCAGAGGAATTGAATAAAGGACACATTATGAAAGTCTAAGAATTAGGGAACGCCCACCAATAAGACAGAGAGGAAAACCCTCTGTGTAGTAGCAGATAGGATTGAGAGGTCTTATTCACAAATGTGAAAGGACCAAGAGAGCCTTCTATCATATCACAGAAGTCAAGACACAGAGAAAGTCAAGAAGGAGGGGTGGCCAGCTAGGATACACAGAGGAATTGTCAACAACATGAAGACCAAGGAGAGACACATTTGCCCAGCCGGTCACTTTCAATGTCAAGATCCTTTAATGCCATTCTGACTCTGACTTTCATAAAGGCAGCTCAGTTAAAAGGTGACACCGATGTCAAAGAAATATCAGGAAGATTGGTTAAAAGGAAATGGAAGCACAGGTATAGAGCATTCATCTGAAAGTTTGGCCATGAAGGGAAGGAAACAAGCAAAAGTAGTGAGGAAAGCCATTTACAAATCATTTCAAGATTAGGAGAAAACAACATATTTGAAGCCAATTCAATTGAGGCAGTAAATCTGGAGATACTAAGTTTGAGAAGTATAGTAAGGAAGCAAAAATCCCTCAGGAAGCAGGGAGGAAACTCAGGGCAACTGGAAGACTGACCCCTCCCTGAGATCAATGACCAGAGAAAAAGAGGTAAGGGGGCATAAATGAAGATCATGTTATTTTACATTTGAATATACCTCACAACTTACAGAGTCTATCAATACAATTTTTCATTTACATATATTTCCTTAAGTCATTAAACCTTCACAATGACTCTGTTAAGAAAAATATTATTTCCATCTTACATTGTGTAAATAATGTCTTAGATCAGGTAGGTGAATTAATCAATATCCCATACCAGGAGAGTGGTGGAATTAGGCTAACATTTCAGATCTCCTAATCTTAAGATAGTAGGCAGGGGCCTAGCCTTTTCCATGTTCATTATGTCCCCCACAAAAGACATGTGGAAGTCCTACCCCTTGCTATCTGTGAATATACATTTATTTGGAAATAAGATCTTTGCAGATACAATTAAGATGTAAGTTAAATGAGGTCATAGTAGAGTAGAGTAGCCTTTAATCTAATATAACATGTGTACTTCTAAGAGGAGAGACACAGAGACAGACACACAGAGAGATGATAGTCATGCAATGATGGAGGCAGAGATTGAAACAAGCCAAGGGTTGCTAGCAAACTCCAGATATTAGAAGATGCAAGGAAGGATTCTTCCCTACAGGTTTCTGAGGGAGCATGGCCCTGCTGGCACCTTGATTTCAGACTCCTGGCCTCCATAACTGTAAGACAAAAAATTTATATTGTTTTAAACTGCTACCTTATGACACATTATTATGGCAGCTCAAGGAAATTAATATGGAGAGATATCATTTAGATGGGTTTGTGAAAACCTGGGCAGAAAAGAGAAGGTGTGAATGACCAAAGTGGAGGGTAAGTGTAGGAGCTCACAAAGGAGCAAAGACAGCCCTGGAGTAAGTATTTGCAATGGAGTAAGATTAGTTGTATAGTATTGTAGCTAAGCACAATAATTTTGGAGCCAGACACAAATGAGTTCAAATCATTGTCTGCCTCTATTTAGCTGGGAGACACTGAGAATGTTATTTAGGGGTTTTAAGGCTGCTTACTTATTTGCAAAATGCATATAATAATTCTGACACCATGGAATTATTTTGAAATTTAAATGGCATAAGACATGTAAAATATTCACCACAGTGCCTTTTAGTGCTCGATAAATGTAGATGAGTTGGTAGTGGTTGTAATCGTTAGAGTTGTTGTTTATGTTGTTCCCATATATGCCTTTTTTCTGGCAGCACTTTGGTCCAGAGCTACAGGCAGTAGAAGCAGAAAATGATGAGGACAGAATCCAGCATTGGTGTGATTTGTTTTATATCAAGGATACCATAAAGCTACCAGTGGTGGTGGTGGTAGTAATTGTAGTAGTGAGGAGAAAGATACAGAGGAAGAGGAACTGTGGTTTTGGATTACTACAGACATTTTCCATATGCTTTGCGTGTTAAATATATCAGAGAGGACAACATTGACATTCCAGATTCAAGACTGAGAATGAATTCAGTTGGTACAAAGGACATGGGTTTGGTCTCAGGAAGGAAAACTGGAAGTAATTCTAGGTAACAGAGAAAAGATGGAGAACAAGACCAAGTGTAAAAAAAAAAAAAATAAGGTAATGGATAAAAAAGATGGTTGGTGAAGACAAGGCACTCAGAATGAATCATTTGTGTTACAGAGCAGTATATTATGTTGTTGAATTTTTTCCCGGTTATGGGTTGGCTTTGGATGCCAGTAGATGGTCTACACGTCAAATGGGCCATTGGTATTAATGATTTTATTGAGCATTTACTATTTTCCTTTTGCAATGTTAAGGATGTTATGAGCATGACTTTATACAATTCTTAAATCGACCCTCTGAGCTCGCATTTCACACCTTTACGATGCTGCCTCAGATCTGCCAGCCTCACTCATTTTCAGAGCTCTTGGCTATGTGTTCCACACCATTTGTCTCTGCGGTAACTAACTTTGCATGGCTTCAAACCACCATCATAGGGCACCTTATCACATATCTGTGCTGCTCACCTTTTGTCTCTCACCCCAGAGCTTCTTAGTAACCCTTGAAATGTGCAGCAGCACAGGGCCTGTTCAGTCTATGTGTGTATCCTCCTGAAGTGTGGATTGAATGCCAGACAGGATGAAACTATAGCCAATGGGGAACTATAGTCAATGAATATATTTGTCTCCCTTCCTATCTTCGTACTGATTTTCCTGTGATGCAATGGCCTCATAGGATTTCTCATGGGTAGTTTTCATGGGAGATAAGAATCTCCCAAGTTAGAAAAATGATTGCTCTTGATCACAGGTAGTGCCCACCACAGTGACACACCCTCACATATTGTCTATTTTTCTCTGTCCCATTAACTTTTCCTCATTGCACTCCTGCTCCTTGGATATTTCTCTTCCCAATAAATTATTAGGGCATAAGCATTTACCTTTCTGGAGAACCCAGGCTAAGACACAACACCAAGATGGGATGGTTACAAATGTCTTCTGTGCAGTAGCACCACCATCTCTGGGGACTTCACCTGTGCATCATTGGGATGGGACGCAGGTAGAGGGTGAAGCACAGGCTATTGGGGGCGGGGGTGGGGGGCTGTGGTGAGGAAACCAAGTGGACACAATAACCACTGTAAAGATTAAAGAGTAGTATGGCTTCTGTTAACAACACTGGTAGGCTTGACCACAGAAAATGATAAACTGAGGGCAGTCTACTGCTAGCTTAAGTCACGCTATGAAAGCTGGCATGCCTTTAAAGAGACTCTCATCTTTTATAACCATAAAGCACATGATACTGAAAATCAGATGCAGAGTCAACTTATAAGGATAACAGAGGTGTAAAAAGAACCTGAATATTTGCCTTCAATAAATCACCTTTGAAAATTAGAGCCTTGGTAGGAGAAGAATGGGATCATGAGAGATAGGATGTGGACATCTGGGTGGACACGCCTGAAAATCTTTAATCTTCAAATTCCCCTGGACTCCTCATGCCGACAGAAGTAACTTTTCCTTCCTCTTGCTGCAAGAGATTGGTGTCTCTGTGCCTGGAAAGTTTCAGTCTCTTCAGTTGAAGAAGTCTTGGAAAATAATGTTTATACTCCTTAAGACCCCCCTCTAATCTTCTGTTGCCTCCAAGCCAATAGTCTGGGTTAGATTTTAGCACAGCTTAATTAGGACAATTGCTCCAGGACAATACAGGCTAATGTGAAAGCATTTGTAGGACCTTGCTAATCCAATCCATCCTGTACAGGCATGCATCTTGAGTAGGTGAGATTGGGATAGAGACAGACAAATTTGATACTGGAAAGGGGAGACTGTATTGGCACAGGAACACTCACCTGAGACTCTGAGTTTAATGTTTTATCAAAGATACCAAAGTGAAGATTCTAAAGGTCTACTGCATGCACCATATCAACAGGCTAAAGAAGAAAAATCATGATCAGACACAATTAATGCAGGAAAAGCATTTGACACAATCCAGCATCCATTCATGATAAAACTTCAGAAAGTGAAGAATGCAAAAGAATTATTTCAATTACACAAACTTCACAGATAAGATTATACCTACTAACAACAACAACAGCAACAACAACAACAACAAAACCAAAATGCTTTCCTCTAAGATTGGGAACAAAGCAAGGATGTCTGCTCTTACCATTACTATTTCACATACAATTGGAAGCTCTAGAAAGCACAATAAGGCAAGAAAAATAAATGGAAAGAAAGAAAGAAAGAAAGAAAGAAAGAAAGAAAGAAAGAAAGGGAGAGAAAGAGGAAGAAAGAGAAAGAAAGAAAGAAAGAAAGAAAGAAAGAAAGAAAGAAAGAAAGAAAGAAAGAATTGATTTTGTCCCTATTTTCAGATGATATGGTTTATGTGGAAAATTCATTATCCATGCATAATCTACTCTCCAGAAAAAACCCTCCAAGACCTAATAAATGGGGTCAGCAAGACTGCAGGATGTTGTATCAACACACAAAAGTCCATCACATTTCTATATAGTAAAACTGGATATGCTGAAACAAGTCAAAAATGCAGTACTGCTTATAGTTGCTGCAAAGAAACTGAAACACCTAGGTAGACACTCAACAAAGCATGTACCAGATCTGTATGGTGAGAATTACGAAACACTATGGCAGAAATCAAAGATGTAAGTAAATGGACCGACATACCCTGTTCATGAATTGAAAGACAATTCCTATTGTAAAGATGAAAATTCTCCCCAAATTGATCTACAGGCATAATGAAACCCCTATCAAAATACAAGCAAGGTGGGGTTTTTTGTGGTTGTTGTTGTTGTTGTTGTTGTTGTTGTTGTTGTTGGTAGATACTGAAAAGCTTATTGTAAAATTCATCTGGAAAGGCACAGGTGGCTGAAATGATCTTGATGAAAAGAATAAAATGGGAGGAATCACTTTACACATTAAGGCTCATAGCTACAGTAATCGAGACAGTTTGGTATTGGCAGAGGGATGGATGCCTAGATCAGTGGAACAGAACCCAGAGATATACCCACATAAATATGCTTAACTGATTATGACAAGGCGCAAAGGCAACTCAATGGAGGAAGCCTTTTTAATAAGTGGCGCTGGGGCAATTGGCCATCCATAGGCAATAAAATGAAACCTAACCCACACTGCACACCTTAATAAAAAATTAACTGAATTTTTTGAATTGATGCCAAAAGCATGATCCATTAAAGGGAAAACTCATGGACTAGATTTCATAGAAATTACAAATTTTGTTCTGTAAAAGACTATGTGAAAGGGATGAAAATGTGAGCTATAAGCTGGAAAAAATATTTTCAAACCGCATCTCTGATGAAGGGCTTCTATGTAGAATATAGTAAGAATGCTCACACTTTA
This sequence comes from Panthera onca, assembly GCF_046562875.1. NCBI lineage: Eukaryota > Metazoa > Chordata > Mammalia > Carnivora > Felidae > Panthera > Panthera onca. The sequence continues at coordinate 8,552,785 of NC_138344.1, read as the reverse complement.
TCAGTAGAAAACAAACTATGCAATTAGAAACTAGGCAGACATGAAAACACTCTTTTACTGAAGGGGATATATAGATGACCAGTAAGTACAGGAAACTATGTTCAATATCATTAGCCATCGGGGAAATGTAAAAGGAAAAAAAAACTGAGTAAACAAAAACTCACAATGGGATATCTCTACAAACTGGTGGCTGAAATAAAAAAATAGTAACAACACCAAATGTTGATGAGGATGCATAGAAACTGGATTACTCATCCGTTGCTAGTAGGAATGTGAAAGATAGAAAGATAATAGATAATAAATGGATAGATGACTGATAGATTGATTGAGGTAAATTCATCTGCATGTATAAGAAATGATATCCCATGTACACTTCACTCAGTTTCCCCCAGTGGTAACTTCTTACAACACAGTAGTCCAATATCATAGAATATTCACATTGATACAATTCACTGATTTTCTCAGCTTTCTCCAGTTTTACTTGTATTTGTGTGTGTGTGCGCATGTACACAAAAGAAAAGGAAAATCTGCAGAGTCACTCCTTAGAGGTTCTACACATCCAACTCCTGCACTAAGGAGATACAGATGCCTTTGCAGAATATTCAGGGTGGAATCAGGGAACCCAGAGCAGTGGAAATATTAGAATAAATATCTTAGTATCTTGGAGGATACTCCTTTCATTTAATCAGTGGTTCTCAAACTTGACCTTATATTAGAACCTCTAGGAGAGCTTGTGAAACATCACTTTCTGGGCCCTGTCCCCAAAGTCTGATGAAGTATGCCCTGAAATTTGGGGTTGTAAAATTTGCATTTCTAAAAAGCTCCCAGGTGATCTTAATGTCTGTTTACACTTTGAGAGAATTGGGCACTAAGGTGATAGGAAATATGTTGGGGAGGGGGCAGGACCAGCATCTTTGGGAGGGTCAATGGTGGCTGTCCTCTGTAGGCCAGGTTTGACAGTAGGAGAGATGAACATAAAATAAGCTGCCTGACATCAGTTGAGATGATGAGATGCCAGAATAACTGAAGCTAGGTGGCAGCACTTAACCATCAGAGGCAAAGAGGGTGTGCCTGATGTAATTACTGTAATAGGTAGGAAGGCTGCAGCGGCCATTAGGATGCCTTGGCCTAGGATGCAGTCATTTGTAGCAATGGCTAAAAGATCAGGATGCCTTTTGATTTAAAGAGAAGTTCCATCTCCTGAGTAAGGGCTCTTTGAAGACATTGCAAGTAGATGTGCTGAAGATCAGTTTGATCTTTTCTTGAAGGACCTGTCCCAGGGTTGCTATACATACAAAGACTAGGGAATAGCCCAAATATTTGAGGATTATTATATGGGGCTTCTAACACTAATACGAGAAGACCCAAAGTGTTTTACAATCCTCCAGTTAGAGTTGAGGTATAGAAAAGCCAGATATTACATGGAATTTGACCCAAGCCAGTCTCCTGGGGAGTCTAATGGATATCTGAACCTGGCCTGTTGTTATTGCCTTGGATCCTGAATGTGTAATTGATGTAGACTTACTAAGTAGCAGCTCAAATTGGTTACTTTATCTGGAGATCCAGTGGTATTATGTTAGGAAGGGCTAAGTGGAAGCTCCTGAAACAGCCTTGGACCACCATGAAGAACTATATTGGCTCCAAAACAATGTGGGGTAGGTGTCTGGATCCTAAGGGATTCACTGGGGCGTCTCAGTGCTTCTTGACCCAGATAGACACAAACAAGTATCTACAGTAACCATGGCACCCCAATGATGGCAAGACAGCCAGAAGTTCAGACCCTTTAGGGATGAAGGTCTGAGTCATTCCATCACACAAATAACCCAGACCAGCTCAAGTCCTGGTCAGGTGCATGTGGAAAATCATGAAATGGAGGCAGAGAAGAGAGATCATGAATATCATGGTCGTAGTATCAGCTGTGGCTCCAGGGAATTTAATTTGTTACATGAACACCCTTGCCTCAAGTCTTCACAGGGATGAGCTGCCACCATCTGAATGGAACTCTGTGAATGGTTGAATTTTTACCTGCCCTCTCAGGGGCATGATTAGTATCTGTTCATAAAGATTGAGGTGTGCCCTGTGTTTTGAGAGGCTTATATGACAAAAGGGCATGCATGGATCCAAGTATTTCAGGGGGAGAACAAATCAGACAGCTCTTCGTCACCACTTCAGGTCATGTCAACCTCTTCTTCCTGGAGGCTTCCTGTTTTGCCCAGCTGCCACTAGGCAGCCAACTTTGCATGGGCTGTGAGTCTCTTCACAAGGATACAGCCCAGTACCCCATGCCCCATGCCTGTTCCAAGCCACCCTTGCCTTTCTCCCTGGAGCGTCCCTCTTGACACTAAGGCATGAGATAACCTGAAACTGTGCTCCAGCTAGGTATGCACAATTCAGGAGTATGGGTCAGTTAATTCCCTTTGGGGAAAACCTCTGGAATACGATCCAGAGGACAAACTCTTCTTTCCTCCTCCATGGACTATCTTGACAAGCAGTACTTCCTATGACCACCCAGAAGAAAGTCCCACTATATTGAGCAATCATGTGAACTTGTGACCAAGCAGTGACCACCTCAGTGAGGTGCCCTCCTGTTGGCTCTTCCCTTCCCTGGTTCACTCCTCTTTTTCCTGACTCTTGGTTCTCTGGGACTGTACTTCCTGGTTAGTTATTAGCCTCAGGCTCTTCCTTTTGGGTAATACAGGCTAAGACCAGAGTATACTATTTTATCCCAATTTTATAGATGAGAAAATGAGGCATCATGAAATTATCCAACTTGCTAAAGGTCACATATCTAAGTTCTTTACACTTAGGTCCATCTGATTCACGATCCAGCTCTTAATTAATAAGTTTAATAGGAGACAAACATGATCTAGTTACTGAAGACATCTGGAATGGTAAAAAAAAAAAAAAAAAAAAAAAAACAGTTTTGTAGATTAAGCAGTAACAGTTTGAATGGGGAGGTACATAATAAAAGTCCTGGGTTATCAATGATCAGAGAGGTGAGATGATGGTTAATCATTGAGATTAAATACAAGGCGATACCTTCCCATGTGGAGTAGACCAGTGTAGCAAAAGTATTCTGTAATATGGAAACAGTGAGACAAAAACATTCTGCAGGAGAAATGGAAGGCATCTTTGTTTGGTAAACACATTTTATTTTATTTGTATTTTTTTAAGTTTATTTATTTGTTTTGTGAGAGACAGAGACAACATGTGTGGGGGAGGGACAGAGAGAGAGGGACAGAGAGAGAATCCCAAACAGGCTCCACACTGTCAGCACAGAGCCTGATGTGGGGCTTGAACCCACAAAACCATGAGATCATGACTTGAGCCAAAACCAAGAGTCAAATGCTTAAGTGACTGAGCCACCTAGGTGCCCCTGTAACCATGTTTTAAAAAATGAGGAGAGGGAAGTTATGGAGAATGGAGAAGGAAAATAATTAAGAAATGGTTATAGAGCAAGGGGATTTCCCTAATATATTGGTATGTGAATATGGAGAAGGGGTGAGATGAAAATTGATACACACTAGGGTATAAAGAGCTAAGGTGAGGAAACTGTGCAGGGTTCAGAGGTGAGGGATATTAACTTACAAGGAGGCAAGTGGAGAGCAGGTATCAGGAGCTGGACCCAACTCCATGCACAGGCATGTATGGTATCCAGTCTCTACCTGGATCATATCAAGATAGGTCCACCCTTTGTCACACAGGCATATGGACCATATCCCACCCACAGAGTGAAGGAAGATTAGTGTTTTTGTTTTTTTTTTAAATTCATTTATTTATTTTGAGAGAGAAACAGAGGGAGGGAGTAGGGAAGGGGCAGAGAGGAGAGAGAGAACCCAAGCAGGTTCCACACTGTCAGCACACAGCCCTACATGGGGCTGGAACCGAGAGATCATGACCTGAGCCAAAATGAACAACCAGATGCTTAACTGGCTGACCACCCAAGGTGCCCCCAGGAAAATCAGTTTATTATCTGGAGTCTGCTATTGAGCAGAAATATGTTGCTTCTAACATATTTCCTGGCTGAACTATATTTGTTTTATTCTGCTGTCTTAAGAGAGAAACCACTCATATATCCTTAAATACATGAGAGACAGGAGTTCAATTTTGCACTGCTAAACAGAGATTGCATGTTTAAAAACAAATCTAGAAAGTGGTACAAGATTAGAAGTACATTCACTGACTAAAATACTGAGGACCATCTTCTGAAATCCAATAGCTAATTTGTCCAATAGGCCAGCCATGTTGGTTGACTCTTAACATAGAATCTGATGAAATCAAGGGGGTTAGTATAGAAGGTTAGTGATTTAAGAGTTAGGATAACAAAAGGACCCATTCCCAGCAGATCCAGATCTTGGTCCCTTTAGAATTAACTTTTTCAAAGGTAATAGGGCTTGAAATGCCAATTTCCACCAAGATCTAAATGTGGAATACATGAACACAATGGGAACAATTGAAAGAAGATCTCTGGCCATGCCACCATCATGCAAAAGCGTGCTAACTCATCCCCTTGTTACCACTGTCCCTCAACCCCTCCAAGAATTTGTGCTCACATCCCAATAAGAACTATCCTTTAGACACCCCAGTGAGATGATGTCATCTTTTTCTTCAAACCATGCAATGCCTTCCCCTCCCATTACAAATAAAATTCAAACTTTAGTAACACCCAGTCCCAAGGCATAACCAAGCTCCAGCCTACTTCTGTCACCTCATATTTGGTGTTCTCCAAATTCACTGAGCCCTGACCCTGGCCCCAACCATACCAATGTTTCTTTTTTCTTTTCTGAAGTTTCTTTACAGGAGATTTATTACCATCAGGTCTCAGCCAAAAGGGGCCACCTCAGAGGGGCCTCTTCAACTTCCCAAACTGTGGTAGTAGCTATTCACCTATACTTGTTTCCCATGACATTGTTGTTTTATTTCCTTTATAGTAATTTTTTTTTATCTGAAATTATCTTGCTTATGTCTTTTTCTGTTCACCGTCTGCCTCCTATTACGAGACTATGATTCCCAAGAGCTAGAACCATTTCTGTCTTGTTCACACTGTTACATCACCAGAACCTAGAAAAGTGCTGGGAACAGATAGCCACCCACAGCCTAGTGCCTAAACAAATACTGCCCAGTGAAGGAGAATGAAAGTGAGTGAAGTATGCTTGCTTGATACATTTTCCAATCTATTACCAGGATTCCTGCATGGATTTCTGCTCTTATTCCAAGGTGGTCCAAAAGGCCAAGCTCTCAGAGGAAAATGTCATTTAGTGTAAAATAACCACCATGTCTCTCAAGAAATTAAGAAAGCTATTTTATGCTCATCATGTATTTAATTTATTACTTTGCTTTGCATGTTGTCTTAGTTACTACTGTTTATATGGAGCAAGGATCAGCAAACTATGGCACCCAGACCAAATGTGACCACCTGTCGATTTTTGTAGAAAAAGCTGTACTGGAGCACAGCTGCAATAATTTGTTTATATATTTTCTATGGCTGTTTTTGTATTGTTTTGTTCTTATTTTTGTTGCGTTTTTCAAGGTTTTATTTAAATTCTAGTCAATTAATGTATAGTGTAATAATGGTTTCAGGAGTAAATTCAGTGATTCATCACTTACATACAACACTCAATGCTCACCACAACAAGTGCCCACCTCAATCCCCATAACCCATTTAAGCCATCCTCCACCCATCTCCCTCTATCAACCCTCAGTCTGTTCTCTATATTTGAGAGTCTGTTCTATGGCATGCCCCTGTCTCTCTTTTTCTCCCCTTGTGTTCATCTGTTTCATTTCTGAAATTCCACATATGAGTAAAATCGTATGGTGTTTATCTTTCTCTGACTGACTTATTTTGCTCAGCATAATAAACTTTAGCTCCATCCATGTCATTGCAAATGGCAAGATTTAATTCTTTTTGATGGCTGAGTAGTATTCCATTGTATGTATGTGCCACGTCTTTATCCATTCATCAGTTGCTGGACATTTGGGCTCTTTCTATAACTTGGATATTGTTGATAATGCTGCTATACACATTGGAGTGCATGTGACCCTTCAAATCTGTATTTTTGTATCCTTTGGGTAAAGAACTAGGGGTAAAATTGCTTGGTCCTAGCACAGTTCTATTTTTAATTTTTTGAGGGCCATCCATACTGTTTTCCACAGTGACATCACAAACTTGCATTCCCACCAACAGTGTAATGGAGTTACTTTCTCTGCATCCTTGCTAACATCTCTTGTTTCTTGTGTTATTAGTTTTAGTCATTCTGACAAGTGTGAAGTGATATTGTAGTTTTGATTTGTATTTCCCTCATGATCAGTGATGTTCAGCATCTTTTTTATTTTATTGTATTTACTTTTGAGAGAGAGGGAGAGACAGAGCACAAGCAGGGCAGGGGCAGAGAGAGAGGGAGACACAGGATTCGAGCAAGCTCCAGGCTCTGAGCTGTCAGCATAGAGCCCGATGCGGGGCTTGAACTCACAAACCATGAGATCATGACCTGAGCTGAAGGTGGACGCTTAACCCACTGAGCCACCCAGGTATCCCTTCAGCGTCTTTTCATGTGTCTGTTCGTCATCTGGATGTCTTCTTTGGAAAATGTCTACTCCTCTCTTCTGCCCATTTCTTAACTGGATTATTTGTTTTCTGGATGTTGAATTTGGTAAGTTCTTTATAGATTTTGGATACTAACCCTTTATCCAATATGTCATTGGCAAATATCCTCTCCCATTCCATAGGTTGCCTTTTAGTTTTGTTGATTGTTTCCTTTGCTGTCCAGAACTTTTTGCCTTGACGAGGTCCCAGTAGTTCATTTTTGTTTTTGTTTCCTTTGCCTGTGGAGATGTGTCTTATATGAAGTTGCTACAGCTGATGTCAAAGAAGTTGTTGCCTGTGTTCTCCTCAAGGATTTTGATGGCTTCCTGTCTCATATTTCATCCATTTTGAATTTATTTTTGTGTATGGTGTAATAAAGTGATCCAGTTTCATTTTTTTACATGTTGCTGTCCAGTTTTCCAAACACCATTTGTTGAAAAGTTGTTTTTCCATTGGATATTATTTCCAGCTTTGTTGAAGTTGACCATATAGTTGTAGGTCCATTTCTGTTCCCTTGATATATGTGTCTGTTTTTGTGCCAGTACCGTATTGTCTTGATAACTGTAGCTTTGTAATATAGCTTGAAGTCTGAAATTGTGATGTCTCCAGTTTTACTTTTCTTTTTCAAGGTTGCTTTAGCTATTCGGGATTTTGTTGTGGTTCCATACAAATTTTAGAATTGTTTCTTCTAGCTCTGTGTACAATGCTATTGGTATTTTGATAGTGATTGCATTAGATGTGTAGATTGCTTTGGGTAGTATGGACATTTTGATGATATTTTTTTCCAATCCATGCACATGGAATGTTTTTCCATTTCTTTGTGTCCTCTTCAGTTTCTTTCATAAGTGTTCTATAGTTTTTAGAGTACAGATAGTTTACCTCTTTTGTTAGGTTTATTCCTAGATATCTTATGGGTTTTGGTGCAATTGTAAATGCATTCAATTCCTTGATTTCTCTTTCAGCTGCTTCATTCTTGGTGTAAAGAAATGCAACAGATTTCTGTATGTTGAGTAGACCACAACAGCTGTGCCGAGAATATTTCCTATCCAATCCCTTACAGAAAAAGTTGGCCATCCCTTGATACAAAGCAATATGTATTCAAAGATAAGAAGGTGTGTGACAAAAAGACCTGCAAAACATCAGGGGACAACTGAGAGCATTGGCTAATGTTTGCTTTGGATAAAATCCAGGAATTTTGATGGTGATCAAAGTAGAAGTATATCCTCAACATAGTCTTACATTAATGCCTGAGGGAGAACCCTACGTTTTGGTTGTTAGGTCAGAAATCAAGTTTACAGGGCAAAGACTAAGCTCCCCTTTCAGGCTAGTGCTGCATCCTTTTATTAAGAAATGTGTTGTTCTTCTCCTTGGATGCATACCAGCCCCCCATTCCCACCTTTGTTAGTGTCTCCTCTCCGTGCAGTTGGCAATGTGGGGAACACTGCCATCTTTGTGATGAATGGTTTCCTCCACTGAATTGCAATTACAGGTTTTAATCAGTTCATTATTCCACCTAGTTTTTTGGGTCCTGACAGTTATGCAGCAGAAACTAATTGAATTGGCTTTACCTCAAGGCATTCCCACAAGATCTTATCTTACCATTTGGGAGTTTTTTGTCTGATTGACCAACTTAGCCCTAATTTCCCTGTTCCAACCTAACAAAAAAAGGTCTTACTTTCCTATTTCCCCTTTGAAATATTTCACATTCTTTTCCTACTTTGAAAAGGTAAGCTTTATATTTTTAAAAAATCGCTAACCTACCATAGATTATAGTATAAACTGAGCTTCTTATATAAGAGGCTTTAGAGTGGTTACAAAGTAAACCCTTACTCTTTTCCATAAACTCTCTTTAGATCGATTAGAAAAAAAAACAAAAACAAAAAACCAAGGATGGAAGAGCCGGATGCATTTTTTTAAGTTTATTTATTTATTTTTGAGAGAGAGAGAGCGAGAGAGAGAGAGAGAGAGAGAACACCAGGGTGGGAGGGGCAGAGAGAGAGGGGGACAGAGGATCTGAAGCGCGCTCTGTACTTACAGTAGTGAGCTCCATATGGGACTCGACCCACAAAATGTGAGATCATGACCTGAGCTGAAGTCTTATGCTTAACCGTTTAAGCCACCCAGGTACCCTGGGATTAATGTTTTTAACTCTTTGCTTCTCCAGGTGTTGCAATTTTTAGGCTATAAAAGAGGTATTGCCCAAAGATAATGTTTAGCTGGCTGTCCATGGTGGTATTATCCTAGCAAGGACTGTGACTGGGTCCTCAGGTTTTTGGGTGCCTTTCACAGGAATGACTCATGCAAAATTCCCCAGGTTTCATCTGATAAAGAAATCAAAATATCAGTTTATCAAGTCACTACAAGAGATATAACAGCCAGGGAGACCAGAATAATTTCCTTTCTTTGGTAAGCACATTATCTTCCTCTAGGAAGTGCTACATGAGAAGCCAACTTATAACCAGAAGACTGGTGAGTGTAGGTTTCATGCGATTGCTGATAAGAAGATTACATAGTTGGCAATAGATACCTAACTGCATTCACGTACTATTTTGAAGTTGCACCATCAAAAGACAACAAAACTCCATTGTGGGTTGGAACAACTTATCCTCCGAACAGTCCTGGATGAATATCTCTAGTATCGGCCTCTACAAAGCTGATTTTTTACATACATTTTATTGAAACATTCTTGTTTTAGATATTGTCAGATAATCAATTACTCCATTAAAGCCTACCCTTTCTGCTTTCTGCTTTCTGCCATAGAAATGCTCATCCTCTGAAGGCCATGTTTCTGTATTTCATATTTGATCTGTTGCATGCTAAATTTGTCAGTTTGATTCACAAAGTTCTGGAGTATCTCACTGTGGTTTCTATGTGCTGTCAATATATAGCAGACTTCCTCAACCTTAGTACTACTAACACTTTCTGGCTAATATTTTGTGAGAGGCTGTCCTGTGCATTATACAATCATAAACAGCATGCCTGTCCTCTTCTCAGTGGCTGTCAGTGGCAAGCCCCCTCCCTTAGTTGTGAGAACCAAAAATGTTCCCAGATGTCACTGAATCTCTCTTGGGACCCAAAGACCCAAATCATTCCTGGTTGAAAACCACTAGTATATAGGATAGAAAATGAAAACGAGAGACTCTTTTTAAGAATCTAGGGAAAGAGCCTTCAACCCAGTCAAGCCAGATCCCAGCTTTTGTTCTCTGAGGTTCTCCTTCCCATAATCAAAGTGTTTATGAAAAGCAAATCTTAACTCAGACTTCTTTTCATGAAATTATTATGTTTAAGTATTTTTCCAGGCAAGTCACAATTTTCGCATATCTCATTGGGCAGAAAGTTTATAATACCTAAGTAGAGAATGTTGCTTAGTTATACAGAGCATCATATTTTTATTGAGAGAGAGGAGTATTTCATAATGTGAGACACATATGGTCTCTGTCAAAGTCCGCAAGTGACTGAACCCCGAAACCTAGCTAATGTGCATTTTAATTCCCTTTCATTAGAAAGCAGAATCATAGAGCTTGGGATTGAAGAAACTTCTGGTTCAACAACTTCATTTTCAAATAAGGATAATGAATCTTATAGGAGTGAATTAATGTGCCTCGAAACAGGATGAATAAGAGAGATTTGAACTTGGGTTTTCTGACACGAAGTGGTGTGGTTCTATACTATATAGTTTCACATTTTCACATATGTGTGTAGGTGATATACTGGGAGTTCTACTTCAAGATATGATTGTTTATACATTACATATAGGCCTTCTATTCCCCACCCCCATTACCATACGTGGTGATGTTGTTATAATATTTTCCAGTACATTCCTTCTGCTCACAGTCAGTGATATGCCTGTATCTGTCATGAGTATGGAGTACATCATGTTTGGTTCAGGACCCGAGAGTTTTCTGGTCCAACTGGCAAGTGGTCTCATCTTAGAGCATGAAGAATTTCTCACCTATCAACTTACTGGAATTTTACCCCCAACTTTAAAAAACTATTGACAAAACAAGAACTATTTCTTGCTGGGGTGCCTGTGTGGTTCAGTCGGTTAGGCATCTGAATCTTTTTTTTTTTTTTTTAAGTTTATTTATTTTGAGAGAGAGAGAGACAGATCACCAGCAGGGGAAGGGCAGGGAGAGAGAATCCCAAGCAGGCTCTGCACATCAGTGAGGAGCCCAACACGGGGTTCGAATTCATGAACTGTGAGATGATGACCTGAGCCAAAACCAAGTCAGATGCTTAACTGACTAGGCCACCCAGGCACTCCAAGCGTCTGACTCTTGATTCCACTCAGGTCATGATCTAATGGGTTCCTGAGATCCAGCCTCATGTTGGGCTCTGCATTGACAGTGTGGAACCTGCTTGGGATTCTCTCTCTTTCCCTCTCTCTCACCTTCCCCCACTCACACACTCTCTCTCTCAAAATAAAGAAATAAACTTAAAAAAAAAAAAAAAAGAACTATTTCCTGCTAATGTCCTTGGTCCACAAAGCTTAAGTTCCTAAAAGCCACATCCCAAGATGCTGCACCCAAATACACTATCTATTCGTAGAGATAGTGTGTCTTTCTCATTTCCATCCTCTATTTTCAAAGCTATCTCCCCGTGTTTTCTTCCATCATATTTGAATCACCTATGTCCTTGCCTTTTTATTTCTTTAGGCCATGCCCCAACCCTGCTAGTTCTCCAGAATTACAAACAAAAGTCTTCCCAATAGAATGTGTACATTAATTTCTTTTTTTTTTTTTAATTTTTTTTTCAACGTTTTTAATTTATTTCTGGGACAGAGAGAGACAGAGCATGAACGGGGGAGGGGCAGAGAGAGAGGGAGACACAGAATCGGAAACAGGCTCCAGGCTCCGAGCCATCAGCCCAGAGCCTGACGCGGGGCTCGAACTCACGGACCGCGAGATCGTGACCTGGCTGAAGTCGGACGCTTAACCGACTGCGCCACCCAGGCGCCCCTGTGTGCATTAATTTCATTGCAATTCACAAACAGCAGTCCAAAGACCTTTACCACCCCTGTCAAAAAAAAAAAAAAAAAAGGTACCCTTTGAAAATAAGAGTATACAATTGCTTTTTTTCTAAAAATGATTTAATTGTTTTCTTTTGTCCCAATCTAAAGTCCCTAGGACCTTTAGCCCAGTGTTTCTTACACTTGAGGAGCCCAGGGCTCCCTAATAGTTTGGGAGAAGGGAACAAAGGTGGATAGGGAATGGTATCTCCTTGCCTTAAGCCCCAGGGAGCTGCTCTGCATTTCTATGTGGCTTCTTGTCAAGAGGAAGGAAGAGGGTAGGGCAAGTGACCACACAAAATGTAGTTAAAGCTGAGAGGATTCAAGTATGCACCATTCAGTGTTAGTTAACTAGATCCTTTCCAGAAGGTTATTTATTTATTTATTTATTTAGCAAAACTGAGAAAAGGGAAGGACTATAAGGAGTTAGGACAAAAAAGGAAAATACCGCAGTAAGGAGAGAATTCTATGTGGAAAATTGCAAGCCCAGTAGTTACATGCTTAAATGAAGGTGAGAATTCCAGAGAATGCTTTGCTGTGATATTAATGTCTTGAAGGGTTTATGATAGCTTTTTTCTAAAAAATATATTTTTAATGTATTGTTTTAAATTTTATTTTTAGTCAATTTGTCTCTGACACTTAGCATTTTCAGCATACATATCAGGATTTGGGCTCTAGAGTCAGAAAAATCAGGTTTATTTTGTTATTTTTTTAAATGTCTATTTATTTATTTTGAGAGAGAGAGCATACCAGCATGGGGAGGGGCAGAGAGAGAGAGAATCCCAAGCAGGCTCTATGTTGTCAGTACAGAGCCCCACGTGGGGCTTGATCCTGGAAAATGTGAGATTGTGACCCGGGGCCAAAATCGAGAGTCAGACGCCCAACCAACTGAGCCACCCAGGCGCCCCAGAAAAATCAGGTTTAAATACCAGCTCCAGCACTTGTTAGACATAGTACTTGCATATGTTCTTAAATAACTATGAGACTCCATTTCCTCAACTCTACGGTGGAGCAAATCAATTAACAGACTGACTCATACTAGATAGTCAAGAAAGGCAAGGAAGGTAGATGAACGGATATGTGGGTGGGTGGGTAGAAGAACCTGAAACTCCGAGTCTATCAGGAGACTAAATTTAATCTGAATTACTATTTGAAGGAAACAGCTTTGTTTTGCTGGCTTTCATCGACAGTGCAAAAGAATTCAGTGTTCATTCTTCAGGAAGGGCAAGAGACCTCAGCCATCAATATCAAAGAAAGTGCAACTTCACCTGCCTTGAGTGTTTTTGCTTTTAGGAAGTGGGAGGCTTTTATTAAAGTGGTGGCACAGGAATTGCCTAAGAACTTTGTTCTAGACTCTGAGCTCCTCAGAGAGATCGATTTTTCTCTAATGAACCAAACCTTTGAAACCTGATCTGTGATATTGCAGACACCTCTGCCTGAGCTCTGTGGCCAGGCAGAGCCCAGCCCAGCCACGGGGCTGGTCCTCCGTTTCCATTTCAACGTAATTAGAAGGTTTTCTTTTTCTGAATCCGAAACTGGCTGGCAGAGAAATGGTACGGGAACATCCCACAGGGTACTTTGGAGGAATGGGCAATCTAACTGTTGATGAGGGGGCCACAGGGGCTCATTATTATGTAGGGAAATGTTCCTCTGTGCAGCAAAAAGGTAAGGGGTTATGCTTCATGCTGTTGAGCTCATTATTTGGCTCATTCCAATTAGTACTGGATCCAAATGGAATAATGTATTTTTCCTTAATTCTTCCAGTTATCCAAGTACTCTATGGGAGATACATTCTTTCCTTCCAACTGGAAGCACAGAATACCTCTTCGCTAGAGGCCTGGTGATTAACACAGCAATTCTGTCAGAGGTATAGCCTTCTTTGCCAGCGTGCAATTGGCCATCAGGCCCAATGATGAAAGAGGGGCCGTGCTCTCTCTCCCTTGCCTCCTTAATGACCTTACTAGGCAGTGAATCCCATCTGGAAAATGCTTGCAAGCCTCTCAGTGTGTGTAATTGCACCGAAGGTAGGGTTTAGGGCTCCTGCAAACAGTTCAGATGTCACATCTTGGGGCAGAGAGGGCACCATGATTGGAAGGGAGTTAGGGAGAGTGGATCTGGGGACACTGGGAAGCAAAGAGCAACAAGTGTTGACTGTGTGCCTCTGACTCAAAGCTACAGATGAGTAAACGATATGAGCATCCTTAATGAACAACAACAGAGAAGTCAGTTGCCTCAAGAACACACATACATCTGTATCCACCACAGCTGGTTGCTTCTAACAGGGATCTCTCCAGAGGAGGAGCACATGTGATCAACAAAACTTCCCACAGCCCTGCCAGCTTGATGGTCCTGCTGTGGATAGAATGACAGATGTTACAATCGCAAGAGCAGTATAGATTAAATGAAGGCACCATGGGGCTGGCCTTATTCTTATTTTTTTAAACAGTCAGTGATTTACAGTTGGCAAGGGTCAGAATTATAAAGCAAAAGGAACGAGGTGGGTGTAAGAAAAAAGAAGTAGGGATTAGATTCAAAGAGTTTCCATCCATGGTAAGGATAGTTGATGAGCAATTTAACACTGGAAAATTGACCAGAAAAACAGCCAGCCAACCAACGAGCTAGGGTTTTTGTTTGTTCTCTTTTTTTAAGTTATCTGCAGAGAAATTTAGCTGAGATAGAGGTACCTCAAACACTCCCCAGGCAAGGGAATAGGGCAGTATGAATAAATGTTTACCTTTCTCTTTTCAACCCTAATTGCTTCACTGAATTAAAGCCTTCTGACAGCTGAATGCTGTGGCAAGACCTCAAGAATCTTATACTCAAGTTGTTGTTGTTTATTTGCTGTTTTGTTTTTTTTTTTTACAGCTTTATTGAGGTTTAATTTACATGCCATAATTTTCATCCATGGTGAGTAAAAGAGTCAATGATTTTTAGTAAATGTTAATGGCTGTGCAATCACCACCACAATCCAGTTTAGAATATTACCATCATCCCAGATTTACTTGTGCCCACCTGCAATCAATCCTACTACCCCTCCTCCCAGACTCAGCCCGGGAAATCACTCATCTTCCTTTTTCTAGAGACATTTCTCCCCACCCCTGCAACATTTCATATAAACAGTATCATATGATATGCTATCCTCTACATCTGGCTTTTTCACGTAGCATAGTATCTTTGAGACTCATCAGTCTTATAGCATATATCCATAGTTCGTTCCATTTTTATGGCTGAATAGTGTTCTGTTGTATAAATAGAATGCCACCTTTGGTTTTTTGTTCACCCATTGACAGACACTGAGATTGTTTCCAGTTTGGGGATATAATACAGTGCCGCCATGAACATCCATGCACAGTCTTGGTGTGGACATCTGTTTCAATTTCATTAGGGGTGGAATCTCTGGGTTATGTGGTAAGAGTATATGTAATTTTAAGTCACTGACAAAGTTTTTTTTAAAGTGGGACAATTGTTAGTGTCTGTATCTTTTCTTGCGCATGGTTAGCCCTTTATACATCTTCTTGGTGAAAGGTTTATTCAAATACTTAGCTCATTTTATAATTATCTGGGTTTTTTGTCTACTTATTAATGAGTTATAAGAGTTCTTTGTATATTCTAATAGAAATCCTTTATCAGATATATAATTTGCAAAATACCATCTTCCTGTCTGTGGCTTGTATTATGTATTTTTTTCACTCTGTTTTCACTCTGTTTTTTGAAATACAAATATTTTTAAAATTTTAACTTTATTATTTTGCATCATGTTATTTTATTTGTAATATTTTGTTTTATATCATTATGTAAGTTTGTTATTTTTCACTCAATCTATTAGATCTGTATCATTATGGAAGTACCCACTATCTTGGTATCTAAAGATTTATAGCATGTTTTAAAAGTAAAGTCCTCCAACTTCGCTCTTGATTATTCTGGGTCCTTTACATTTCCATATACATTTTAAAATCAGTTTGTCAATTTCCACAAAAATTCTGTTGGCATTTTGATGCAGATCACTTTGAATCTGTACGTTAATTTGGGGACAATTGTCATCTTGATAATATTGAATTGGGGCACCTGGGTGGCGCAGTCGGTTAAGCGTCCGACTTCAGCCAGGTCACGATCTCACGGTCCATGAGTTCGAGCCCCGCGTAAGGCTCTGGGCTGATGGCTCGGAGCCTGGAGCCTGTTTCTGATTCTGTGTCTCCCTCTCTCTCTGCCCCTCCCCCGTTCATGCTATGTCTCTCTCTGTCCCAAAAATAAAAAAAAAAAAAAAAAAAAAAAAAACGTTGATAATATTGAATCTTCTACTATATGAACATAGAATGTCTCCCCATTTATTTATACTTTCTTTCATCTCAGTGATTTTTTTTAGTTTTTAGTTTATGAGTTTTTACTACTTTGTTGAATGTATTTATGTTTTTATATGTTCCTGTAACATTGCTAAACTAAGTTATTAGTTCTAGAAGGGTTTGTTTATGTGTGTGTGTGTGTGTGTGTGTGTGTGTGTATTCCTCAGAATTTTCTACACACAGAATCAGGTCACCTGTGAATAAAGACAATTTTGCTTCTTCCTTTCCTACCTGGATGTCTTTTTAAAATCCCTATTGCACTAGTTAGAACCTCCAGTACAATGTTGAATCCTTGTCTTGTTCTTGATCTTTAAGGGACATTGAGTCTTTCACTGTTAAATATGATGTTAGTTCTGAGATTTTCATTAATGCCCATTATCAGATTAAGGGAGTTGTCTTCTAGTCCTAGGTTAAGGGTCTTATAATTAATGGGTGTTAGATTTTGCCACATTCATTTTTAGGCAGCAGTTGAGATGATTATGCTGTTTCTTTCCTTTACACCATACACTGTACCTAATATGCTGTGCACTATAACAAAATACACTATATTGTTTATAACATTAATTGAGTTGTGAATATTCAATCAGCCTTACATTGTTAAGATCAATCTCAGTCATGGAGTACAATTGTTTTTGTATTTTGCTTACTGGTTTACTGGTACTTTTGTTAAACTTTTTAAAAAGTTTATTCACTTATTTGGAGAAAGAGAGAGAGAGAGAGCACATGAGTGGGGGGTGGGGAGAGAGAGAGAGAGAGAGAGAGAGAGAGAGAGAGAGAGAGAATCCCAAGTAGGCTCTGAGCTATCAGTGCAGAACCCGACACAGGGCTCAATCTCATGCACCATGAGATCATGACCCGAGTTGAAATCAAAAGTCAGATTTCAGTCGGTCACCGAGGCACCCAGACGCCTCAATGTTAAACTTTTAATGTTGATGTTCATGAAGAATACTCACCTGTAGTTTTTATGTTTTTCCCTTGTAATGTTTTTCTCTGGCTTTGGTATCATAGTAATACCATCATTGTACAATGTGCTGGGAAATGTTTTCTCCTCCTCTATTATCTGAAAGATTTTGTGAAAGATCAGTATTATTTTATCTTTTTTTGATAGAACACCAGTGAAGCCATCTGGGCCTCAGTTTTTCTTGGTAGGAAATTTTTTAATCACTAATTTAATTTCCTTCCTTGTTTTAGGTCTATTTATATTTTTAATTTTTTTCTTTAGTCAGTTTTAGCAAATTGTGTCTTTGTAGGAATCTGTTCATTTCATCTAAATTGTTGGATCTTTGCTCCCTTAAAAAAAATACCATTCAATTTAAGGTTATTTTATTCCTGATTTTGGTAATTTGCTCTATTTATTGTCAGTATAAATATTTGTCAATATTGTGGATCTTTACAAAGATCCAACTTTTGCCACCTATTGAGGAAAGTCCCTTCAGAGCACCCATGAACTGGACCGTGGCAACTGGAAGCTCCTCACCCCTATTCCACTCCTTGGAAGTGCATTCTGCTTGCTGTCCCTGCTCCTAGAGTTGCTGCAAGGACATAGCTTTGAGATAGTGTTTTAGTGCTGAGATCATCTGGATGATATACATGATTGAGCCCAGTGAAGGTCTCTATATAAACTTTGAAGATTGTGTCATGCAGGTACAGAGATCTACTCATCTTACAGCTGTCCCAAACAAACCTCTTTTTTAAAAAAATGTATTAATTTTTTTTTGAGAGAGAGAGAGAGAGAGACAGACAGAGCGTGAGAAGGGGAGGGGAAGAGAGAGAGGGAGACACAGAATCCAAGGCAGGCTCTGGGCTCTGAATGATCTGCACAGAGCCCAATGGGGGCTCGAACCCACGAACCTCAAGATCATGACCGGAGCAGAAGTCACAAACTTAACCAACTGAGCCACCCAGGTGTTCCCCAAACAAACCTCTTAAGTACCCATTAATCCCTTGCTCATTAAGCCTGCCATCTACCAATCTGGAGTGGCCTCTTTCTTTGGTCTCTCCCTGCTCTTCCTAACAGGTTAGTCCGTATTTTTCTAGTCTGTTATGGTGGAAGGTTAAGGTACTGATTTGAGACACCGTCTGTTCTTCCAATATAGTTATTTAAAGCTATAAATTTCCTTTAATCACTGATTCACCTGCATCCTATAAATTTGGATATATTATGTTTTCTTTTTCAAGCAGTTTAAAACATTTTCTATTTTTTGTGATTTGTTCATTTACCAATGAGTTGTTTACATATGAATTTCTTAAATCTGAATATTTGGGGCATTCCCTCTTTCTTCTTTATATCTGATTTAATTCTGCTGTGATGAGAGAACATATTTTGAATTTGAACTCTTATAAATTTACTGAAACTTGTTCAGTGGTCTAGAATATGATCTTTCCTGAAAAATGTTCTCTGAAAACGAATGTGTATTTTGCAGTATTGGGTGAAAAGTGCTATGTATGTCAATCACATCAAGTTAATTAACAGTGATTACAGTAATTACTGATGTGCCTGGGTGGCTCCATCAGTAAAGTGTCCGACTTCAGCTCAGGTCATGATCTCACAGTTCGTGAGTTCGAGCTCCCTGTGGGGGGCTGACAGTTCAGAGCCTGGAGACTGCTTTGGATACTGTGTCTTCCTCTCTCTCTGCCCTTCCCCTGCTCACACTCTGTCTCTCTCTCTCAAAAATAAGTACAAACATTCATTTTTTTTTAAATATTGTTGTACTATATATTTGTATTTTTACCTCAGTCATATTTTTCATTTGTTTTGGAGCTTTGTTGTTAAGTGTGCATCCATTTATAATTATTGTGTCTTCCCAGTGAGTTGATCATTTTATCATTTTTGAATATCCTTCATTGTTATAGTGATATTTTTTAAACAATGTACTTGATATGAATATAATCATTCCAGTTCTCTTGTGGCTATGTTTGCATAGTATATCTTTTCCACCTTTTTAATTTCACTCCATTTGTGTCTTTGAATTGAGGTGTGTCTCCTGTAGAGAAGATATAGTTGGATTGTGATTTTAAAATCTGGTTTAACCATTTCTCCCGTTTGATGGGAATACATAGTCCATTCACATTTAATGTAATTATCATCAGATTAGAATTACACCTACCAGGTATTTGCTCTTTGTGTTCTACAGGTTTCTTGTCTTTTCTGATTCATTTGAAGCCTTCATTGGTGTTAAATGGACTTTTTAATTGTGTCATTTTAATGCCTTTGTTTGTTTTCTTACTATCTTAAAAAGTTGTTTTTCTAGTTGTTGTTCTAAGAATTACAATATGCAGCTTAGGACAACCTACTTTAGATTAATTCCAAATTAATCCTTTTCTTGTCTTCTTTAGTTTTTTATGTGGATTCAGTTACCACGTGGTGTATTTTATTTCAACTTAAATGAAATGAAATATTTTTAAGTATGTTTCTTATAACATGTCAGCTACAAATGAACTCTTTCAGCCTTTGGCAAATGTCTTTTATTCTGTTTTCATTTTGAAAGATAGTTTGTCAGGACACAAAATTATTATTGACTGTGGTTTGTTTGTTGTTGTTGTTGTTGTTTTTGCTTTCATCACTCTGAGTATGTTATTACATTGCCTTCTTATTTCTGTTGTTTCTGGTGATAAGTCAACTGTTGGTTTTATTTTCTATACTCTGTATATAAGAACATATTCTCCTCACATTTTGCCATGAATGGGTTGGGTACATGTGTCTAATGGATCTTACTTGGAACTTGTTAAGCTTCTCTGTTTTGTAGATTATATTGTCCATCAGATTTGGGGAGTTTTTGTCCACTCTCTTTCAAATATTTTTTCTGGCATTTCTCTGTCCTCTCTCCTTGTGGGAGTCCACTGACGTGTGTCTGGGTACTTTCTGAGTTTCAGGTCTTTATTCATCATTACTTTTTCTTCTCTGTTCTTCAGGGTGCATAATTTCTATTGATCTATATTTAAGTTTACTGATTCCTCCTTCTGACATCTCCATTCGGCTATTGTTTACCTCTAATGAAATTTTCATTTTACTTATTATTTTTCTGACAGGCAAAACAATTTATTTATGTAGACAAAGTGGTTTACAATGATTTGTAAACAGTCAACAGTGATTAATGAGGTTGTATTAGATAAATGGATTTTTTTCATATCTTACTGTGTTGCCCCAGCCAGTGTGCATCTCTGGTTTTACTGAACATCCACAGTCAGCAGCCACTTTTGCCAATACTGCAAGATGAAGTAGCCCTTCGTTTTCTACGTATAAGGCCTGAGCCCTTAACGAAGCTACGTATGCTTCCATGGCAAAGTCTGTAGTGTGCTGTAGAAAGAAAAATTGACATTGTAGCTATAGTCATTTTCTGTGTTATGGAGCGAATTACTACAAGATTAGTGACTTAAAATAACACACATTTTTCCAGGTCCTGTCATGCACATGTGAAGACAGAGTCACACAGTGATATGTGGATAACTTAGATTGTCTTTCATTTACTTTGCTTGTGTGCACAGTTTTCTAGTCAGCTGGGTATAATTGGAAAAGTTAGCAAGGCCACTTATTACTGTGTCTTTTCCCAGATTTCCCTGCTACATTTCCAACTCCTCTGCCATTTCATTGCTTAGCCCAACTAAGTCTGCATCTCAGACTAACTGAGCAGCTGCTCTTTCATTCATTGGTGGCAGAACTAGCTACGATTATCAACAATGCTGTTAGTACAGGGTATTGTTTTCCCACTTGCTGCAAGTAAGGTCAACCCTCTCCATAGATGAAACTCCAGTTTTCACAGACTGGCCCGTTCTGGTAGAACTGTCATGGCAGTAAGGGAGGGGGAGGAGATGGGAGTAGCCCCAAGCAAGAATGCCACAGACTTCCAATTGTCTAGTCTTTCATGAATAACTGCTCAGCTTGGTGTTTGCATATGGTTGATTTCCAATGCCCAAAAATATTTTTTTAATCTTTTAAAAATATTTTTTTTTCTAGTTTTCTAGTTGATTTGGGGAGGGAGAGAGGATTTGCTGAGCTAAACTCTGCCGTATTGGAAGTTTGGTCTCAAAAGGTTATTCTTGAAAGAAAGAATAAATGAATCAATAAAAATGTAGCTATCAGGGACACCTGGGTGGCTAAACTGGTGAAGCTCCCAACTCTTGATCTCAGCTCAGGTCTTCATTTCAGGTCATGAGTTCAAGTTCCACATTGGGCTCCACACTTGGCATGAAGCCTACTTAAATAAATAAATAAGTAAATAAATAATGAAAAAAGTAAAAAATAAGAATGCAGCTATCATAGTTCCCCCATTAAAAAAACATTAAAACATGGTATCCCATGCTCATTCTTTTTGTTATCTATCAGCCCCCCTTATGATCTTAATCTATATCTTTGATTATTAATACCTCTTCCAATATGTGGTTTCTAGAACTGGATATAGTATTGCAGGCATGGTCTCACTCATTCAAGCAATTATAATTTACTGCTGTAGGACAGATTCCCTGAGGATCTATCTGCCTTTATTAATCGGCAACAATAAAAGTTCATCTTTTCAGTAGACTTTGTTTAGGCTCAGACTGAGGGTCCATCGTGGGGAAGTAGCGAGAAAAACCACTAGGATAAATTGGTGTGGGAGAAATTTGGGGTTGATATCATAACTGTCTATCTTTGATGGTGGCGATAGAAATAGCCACAGGAATAAAAGCCGGCTGTAGTAGAATGAATAAAAACCAACATTTCTTGAGGGCTTTTCATGTTCAGGCACCATTTTAGGTGCTTTACAGGTTAGTTATTATACCTTTAATCTCTGCAACCCCACTGATGACAAATCCAAAATCAGCTGGAGTAAGCAACCTGCCTAAAATCGTAGAGCTGGTAAATGGCTGAGCTAGAGTTTTAGTGTGGATACTCTGGATCCAGAGCTGGGCACTTATCGAATATGCGGTGCTGCTCATTATCCAGAGACGGGTGTTTTCTCATTGGAAGCTAATCTGGGAATGCCTTGCTTTCTCATTGCCAGTTCTAAAGGAGATTGAGGGAAGATTACTGCTGTAAAATTTTAAATGAGTCCAATTTACAGCACATTTTAGTATTGCATGGCTCCAGTTCATGCAAATGTCTCTGCTTCGCCTCAAAAAATTGCAAGTCCCTAGGAAAAGTCCCTAAGAAGCAAGCCCTCTGGTTGCTGAAGCAGTCAGGCTGCTATGCACATTGAAAGTACCTTCTGCATAATAAGTAGCCATCCCCTCCAGTAGAACAATTGCACGCAAATCAGGATGGGGCTGGGGAATTCAAATCAGAATCGCTGGCAGCCACTGGATCTGAGGGCATTAGATAAGTGGAACAAGAGGTTGTGAAAATAAGACGATACTTTCCAATGATTTTTTTTTTTTTTTTGGCCAATCTCATGCAAACCACAAAGAAAGAACCAGAATAGCACGTTGCAGGAGAATCACGTTGCTAAAATCATGATAGATCTTACAAGAGATGAAAATGGAATCAGGTCTGGGACAGAGAAAGTAACAGCTCTGGCTGATTTCATCCCCCAGTTCCAGAAGTGACAGAAATGGCACAGGTTATGCCAGGCTTGGCCTCTTCAACCCACTGAGGCCATTTCTATTAGCCTGTGAGGCCAAACCCTCATCCTAGGAGAGCAAGGCTTCTCCTGTGTCAGCAGCATTATGCTTGTCTTGGAAATGGAGTGGACAGGGCCTCCGTCCATGATATGCTTTCATTTTCATGGGAGATTCACTGAAGGAGCTCTGTTCTTTTCAATCTTGTTATGGTTTTGAAAATGAAGAAGGATTTGTTACCCTCCCCACTGCTTCTCCAGTCAATCATTTTGGCCAAGGAGACCCGAACGCTGTTGATCTAGGATTTCCATAGCATAAGCTTATCCACCTAAGTGCTGGTGGGATGCTCAATCCCTCTCAATCCAGTTGTGTTCAACAGGAATGATAAGATGTTGTCTGGCTATATCCCAACTATAAAATGCCTGTATAGTACCGGCTGAAATGTACTGATAACTGGATTCAAAAGGACAGTCATGTTCAGGGCTTGGGAAGTAGAAAGATGTTACCATGCTTGCTGCCTTAGGCTATGGACATTACTTATTCATTGCTTCATTCATTATTTTATTAAATATTGTCTGCACATGGCATGGATTAAATGAGGAGGAATTACCAATGTGCAGAGGACACGTGCATTGCCTTATCTGAATTTTCCATCTTATCTCTGACACTTCCACTCTCCCCCGTCCCATTGTTCGCTCCTGTCCCCATCTACCACATGGCCTTTTTGTGAATAGAACTTCACAGAGTTTTACCAAAGCATCAAGCACTCCATTGCCCTCAGACCACCGGTGTCCCATCTGCCATGCTGCCTCTTTCTGTTTTGTTTGCACATATTTCAGATTATCTTTTCTCCATCAGATTCTTTTTTCTCTCTCTCCCAGATTATCTTTTCTCCATCAGATTCTTTTTTCTCTCTCCCTCTCATTTCCTTTGGAATCTGCCCAAGATTTTTATTAACACGGAGAAAGAATAATTATTGGTACACTTACTTAAATTCTCTGTGGTCATTTCCTTCAACTATGAAATGAGAATAAGAGTACCTACCTGATATATTGCTGTAAGGCTTAAATGAGATGATATTAGCGAATTCCTTAAAATAATACACAACACGTAGCAAGCATTCATCCATTACTCTTTATATCATGGGATCATTCCAAACACTGTTTTAAAAAACTACACAGTAATTTTCTTCTGGTAGCCAAAAACATCAATAATAATGGGTAACATTGATATTAATTATATGCCATGTGATACACCTTATCTCATTAATTATTACTATCTCTATTTTACTGATAAGGGAACTGGGCTATAGAAAATCAGTAATAGTTCTCTGACGTCACCCGTAAGAATGTGTTTGGATGGGCTTTAAAAAAAATTTTTTTTTTTTTTTAAATTTTTTTTAACGTTTATTTATTTTTGAGACAAAGAGAGACAGAGCATGAACAGGGGAGGGGCAGAGAGAGAGGGAGACACAGAATCTGAAACAGGCTCCAGGCTCCGAGCTGTCAGCACAGAGCCCGACGCGGGGCTCGAACTCACGGACCGTGAGATCATGACCTGAGCCGAAGTCGGACGCTCAACCGACCAAGCCACCCAGGCACCCCTAAAAAAAATTTTTTTAATGTTTATTTATTTTTCGAGAGAGAGAGAGAGACTATGAGCAGAGAAGGGGCAGAGAGGGAGACACAGAATCTGAAGCAGGCTCTAGGCTCTGAGCTGTCAGCACGGAGCCTGATGCGGGGCTCGAACTCCTGGACCCTGAGATCATGACCTGAGCCGAAGTCAGACGCTCAACTGACTGAGCCACCCAGGTGCCCCTGGGTGGGCTTTTTG
Organism: Panthera onca; assembly: GCF_046562875.1. NCBI lineage: Eukaryota > Metazoa > Chordata > Mammalia > Carnivora > Felidae > Panthera > Panthera onca. Next base: position 8,528,490 of record NC_138344.1, on the reverse strand, counting down.
ATCAACTGTTGAATGGACTAGATTTATGAGGTAGTTTAGACCACCTGAGTAAGGGTGAGTGAGGTCCCAAATCACAGCAGTGGAGGTCCCCGGCTCTTATCTCTTCCAAGTGCATTCCTGATAACATCAGCCTCCTACTATTTTGGGAAAGGGGGCAACACGTGGGAGAAAGGAGTACAGGTGTAAAGTGCAGAGGGAAAAATGACAGCCAGAACTGTGGGTTCTCTTGTTCCTACGAATACAAATCGCAGGGATCTGGGGCAGGTGCTGACGCTGTGTCACAGCTCAGTCTACCGGAACTGGTGCCCTCAGACCACCTGACCCTGTAGGGAGGGGGCACAAATGACTGATGGGGGCAAATAGTGAAGACAGAAAGGCCCATCTCACAATCAAGGACAAGACATTGCTGCTCTGCCCTGAGCATCCAGAACTAGAAATGTGTTCGAAGTGATAAGATACATATTGAACTGTTCAGTGAGTGAAACTCTCTGTCTTCCTAGAATTTTATGAAAACTCTTTTAAAGGAGCACGTTTTTCAGACCAAATCTGCCAGGCTTAGCTCCGCCTGATTCATGGATTCCCCCCCAGTTCTTCTACTGTCAGGGTCCCTCGAGTGGCAACTAGTATGATTTAAAAAAAAAAAAAAAAAAAGCCTGGGTCTTGGTAGGGGCAGGGGCAGGAAAGAAAGGCAGGGCATGGGTCAGGAAGGTGTGGGCATGAAGAGTTGTGAGGTCTGTGACAGTCATTCATGTATGGGAAATGCCAGAGCCCTTCCAGAAGAGCAGCAGGGGTGACCAACAGAGATTTGGGAGTAAGGGAGTTGGTGGTGAGCTCAGGCTCATTTAGTGAAAGGTTTGCCTACAACAGAGGTAGGTATGCATGTATGTATGTATGTATGTATGTATGCATGTATTTAGAAAGACAAAGCAAGAGAGAGAGAAGAAGTGGGGGAGATGGGCAGAGGGATATTGAGAGAGAGAGAGAGAGAGAGAGAGAGAATCTTAGGCAAACCCCATGCCAAGTGTGGAGCCTGATGTGGGGCTCGATCTCACGACTGTGAGGTTACGACCTAAGCCAAAATCAAGAGATGGACCAAGAGATGGCCAAAATCAAGAGATGGCTCAACTGACTGAGTCACCCGGGTGCCCCAGGTTTTCAGTTTTTATTATTTAGTTCTGAAAAGGCATCTATCTTGCTCACCATTGCCACCACACCCACCATAGTGGGGCGAATCCACAGGTATTTGTTGAATGGCTGAACTGATGGCCCATCCTTTCCTGAGAGGATCTTAAAGCCTCATGAATTCTTTACCTGGAAGCTCTCTTCCGATCCATGTTCAAGCTCCACGCACTATGCAGTCTGTGTGACTTGAAGCAGACTTAGCCACACTGCTTATGCCCTTTTTACATTGGCATTGGTGATAACACCCTTCCTACCTCCCTGGGAGCTCTCAGTGCCCCAGGGCTTGCATAAGAGCAGCAGGCATACCATCTGAGATCAACATCAAATGACTTATATAAGAGCCCATCATACCATCCTGTAAGCCCTTCCTCTGGATGCTGCTCTGCAGAGGAACGAGGTGGGGAACTGTGGAGTGGATCCTTGACCCATAAGGCAGCTTATCGAGAAGGTTTGAAAAACGCAGTGGTTCTCAGCCGAGCTTCACATCAGAGTCACCTGGGTGAACTTTTAACATGCACAGGGGCCCGCATTCCACCCTAGACCAATTAAATCAGAATCTCTGGATGTGAGGCTCAGGCTGGGTCTTTTTTAAGCTCCCCAGATGGGTCATATTGTAGTCAGAGCTAAAAGCCAATGAGTTCTTGTTCTCTTACTTTGTGGCAATTAGAATCACATGGGGACAAAACTCCCCAAAGCCCAGGCCACACTCCATACTATTTAAATAAAATATTCTGGGGGCGCCTGGGTGGCTCAGTCGGTTGAGCATCCGACTTCAGCTCAGGAAACGATCTCATGGCTCGTGAGTCCGAGCCCCGCGTCAGGCTCTGGGCTAATGGCTCAGAGCCTGGAGCCTGGTTCCGATTCTGTGTCTCCCTCTCTCTCTGCCCCTCCCCATTCATGCTCTGTCTCTCTCTGTCTCAAAAATAAATAAACATTAAAAAAATTTTTAAATAAAATATTCTGGGGTGGGGCCCAAGCATCAGCATTTTTACAGCTCCCCAGATGAGCAGTCAAGTTTGAGAATACACTGTTGAGGAGAAGCTGAGGGTGTATATGTCCTTGGGATGTGGAACCACTGTGATTTGCTAGTATTATGACCATTAGATGCAATGATTTAGGGCTTTGACCAAAACTATATCATATGCCTTATGCTCATACAAGGTTCAGCCTTGACATGAGTAAGCATTAGTGGTTAAGGAAGCAGCAGAGAGCTAATTACTTTATTTTTTATATCATGATTCTTAGGCATCAGAAATAACAAATAAAATGAGTTCTATTGCTTCAGTTCAGATCTTCATAGCAATCTTGAGAAGTAGGTAATATTATTCTGAATTTAAAGATGAAGGAATTTATATGTAAAGAAGTTAAGGAACTTGTTCAAGGTTACTGAAGGCACAAATCTGGAATCAGAATCTGGACCATAGTATCATGACACCAAAGCCCATGCTCTGTTTATGACCCTTGGCTGCCTTTATTTTTAAAGAGAAGATTGAAATATAATTTACATACCATAACGTTCACCTGTTTTAAGTGCACAGTGATTTCTAGAAAATTTACAGAGTTGTGCAGCCATCACCACATCTAGTTTTAAAATATTTCCATCATCACTAAAAGATCCCTTGTGCCCATTTATTTGACTGGCTTTTAAAGAACATTGGGCCAGAAATCAGAAAAGCTGGGTTTTGCTCCCAAACCTGTCATTTACCTAATCTTCTGACCTTGAAAAGTCCCTTAAAGTCTCTGAGTCTCAGTTTTGTTTAAATTAGTCACTGAGAGATGGTAATTCCCTGCCATAGAGTAAAGGTCAAGTAAAACATTGCATGGAGAAGTGCTTGTTAGCTAAGAGGAGCTCAGAAAGGAGAAAGTGAGGCTTTTTAAAAAACTTTTTTAAATGTGTTATTTTTGAGAGAGTGAGTGGCGAAGCAGCAAAGATAGAGTATCTGAAATGCGTTCTGTGTTGACAGCAGAGAGCCCCATGCAGGGCTCAAACTCATGAATGGTGACATTATGACCTGAGCTGAAGCCAGACACTTCACCGACTAAGTCAACCAGGTGCCTCGAGGCTTTCTTTGTTTTTTTTTTTTTTTAATTTTTTTTTTTTAACGTTTATTTATTTTTGAGACAGAGAGAGACAGAGCATGAACAGGGGAGGGTCAGAGAGAGAGGGAGACACAGAATCTGAAACAGGCTCCAGGCTCTGAGCAGTCAGCACAGAGCCCGACGCGGGGCTTAAACCCACAAGCTGTGAGATCATGACCCGAGCCGAAGTCGGACGCTCAGCCGACTGAGCCACCCAGGCGCCCCAAGGCTTTCTTTTTTTTAATATTCTGAAAACCATTTTTCACCTTCCAAGTGCTCTCCATCTGAAACTGAACCCAGAGAGCTGTAATAAGACAAGGTGAGCCGTTTCTCCCTCCTCCTTGTTTTTCCCTTCCACCAACACCCTCACCCCCTTGAGGCTTGTGTCACAACACTCCTCTGGGTGTCTGAAACCTGCACTACTCATGGGATCTGGTGACGGTTGGCATCCCTTCTGAGCACCAGTTTAGCCCAGAGCTCTGCGTGCGTTCTTGAGGGGCTTAGCTGTCCCCGGCAGAAGCCTGTGGTGCCATATGCTCCTGTAATGACTAGCTGTCAGGGAGATGCATGGTGTCCTTTAGCAGGAGAATAAAAACAGATGAGGTGGACGGTGGTATTTCTCTGGCCCTGTAATTAGCACTCTGATGGGTGAGGAGAGGCCCAAGTGAGGGGTGTTACATCATGGCTGCTGGGGAAGGAGGTCAAAGGTTTATAATATTCATCTAGGTCCCAAATCAACAGTCAACGTTGTTCAAGCTCAGCGTCTAACCTTTTATTTCCACTGTTTTTTAACTCTTTGCGTGAGCTGGTTTTCCACCTTCGTATGGCTTAGACTGTGAGCATCCTGAGGGCATATCGTCTTTAGTCTTACAATTTATTCTAGTTACTGGCATTCATTAATGTTCTCTGAAATATAAATAGAGCTTCAATCTTCCTGCAACTCCTTACCTGTCATCTTGTGTCCATCTTGCGATATTTGGGTCTTGTCTTCCATATAGCTAACACACCTAGAAATGCACAGACTTCCCACTTAGCATCTCAAAGATCTTCATCACTGCTTTTTGATGACTCCAGTGATGTTGTACCTGCTTGTGACTTGTCACCCCCTTTCAAATTTGGGTCTGTGCTTAATGGCCCCTCGGGTGCGCAGAGAAGATAAGAAGCTTCTGCAGGCAGAGGGAGAGATAATTGGGATGCTTGGCCCCCTTACTCTTCTGGAAAGGTCAATGGAGAAGACTTGCATCTATCATTCAGGCCCTGGAGTGCTGTGACATTTCTAAGGGTGCCCAGAGCTCCTGTGATAGCATGGAAACCAGGCACCCATGTGAGAGGAACGAGGCTTCCTCTTCCTGGAGATTTCAGCATCTCCAGCCACAATGAGAAGCAGGAATATACAGCTGCACAGAGAAAGGCAATGGTGATATAAATACATGTTTAATTGCACATCAATTACAATTACTTACTAGGCTGCATTTATTTAAAGGCAGTGTAATTAGAGCAAAAACCTTGATTTAATCATAACCTTATCAAACACAGATCCCGTCATCTTCCTGTGCTTGCGCAGTCTGTATTTCCCTCTGTGCCAGTTGCCAAGGGGAGGGGTGATGGCAGTGCCCTTTTGGGCCAGGAGGCCCTTGCCAAGAATTTTCTTCTCCCTGGGACACCCGCTCAGAAGCTGCTGAGTGGTTCGTCCTGTCTCTTCTTTAGCAGCTTATGATGAGAAAGCCTGATTAGCTAGAATGACTTATTGAAAATATAACTCATCCCCGATGGCAGGCTTCATAACCCAGGAGCCCGAGATTAGTAAGGACATTACACAGGCTCAGCCTCCAGAGATAAATTACTCCTCGGAATGTACCCTCTCACAGTCCCTGGATTTGATTTCTCATCGACAGTGATGGGCCCTGACTTGACACTGCTACATAGGGGTGGACAGCAGGCAGGCTGACTGTCTCTCACAGTTAGCTCCAGGCTATGTCTTTGTCCACCTACCCCTCTCTTTCATTATCTCTTGGCTTTTTTGTCCAGAGCTCCCTGGAGGCTGAGATGCTATCTCCTGACTTTTCTGAAGAAGAATCTCCTCTTTCTGTGAATGTGTTTAGAAGCAGTGATCTGTTGTGCCCCACATGCCCGGGGTCCTTTCCATGGTTCATGGGAGGTAAAGTGGAAACAAACTTTTATCTCCATTTTATGGATTGCAGAGTGGTGGTCTAGATGCAAAAGACGACTCTGACAAAGGCAGACATGAACAGAAACAGGCAAATGTCTTTTTTTTTTTTTTTTTTTTTTTTTTTTTTTGATCTTGGCTACTTTGCTCCTTCATGCAGTTATTTGTTACTCTTTCAGCCAAGCAGAAAACAGGTCCATTTCTGGAATGTTAGCGTTAACGAATATGATGTGCATTGAGCACTCACTCTGTGGTAGGTGCTGTTTCTGTGTTGTCCTTCACGGCAAAGTGCAAGGGAGCCACCATGATTATTTCCATTCCACAGATGAGAAAAGAGGTTAATTGCCTGGCTTGAGATCATGAAGTTAGTAATGCAATGACCACCTCTGTCTGTGGAATGAGAGCTTAGAGCCAGGCGCTGCATTGCACACTTTAGATATTTTGTCTTATCTTATTTTCACCACTCAATCGGTGAGGCATTGTTATCCTCACCTTGCAAATGAATAAAATAAGCTCTGAAAGGTGAAGTAAATGTCACAGATTTTTTATGACCAGAGAGTGATGAAGCCAAGCTTTGGACCCAAACTTCCCAATGCCTCTCCTCTATGCCTACCTGCCTTCACCCAGTGGCCCTTTATGCCATCACGTATCACCCCCAGCTATCCAGCTGCACAATCCAGAAAGCCAAGCACCATGCAGGGAACTTCTCTCACCTGCCACATTGTATCTGTTATCAATTCCTGTCCATTTCATATTCTCCACCCATCCTCCTTCCTTCCATGACCAGCATGCTAATCCAAGCCATCATAATCTATCTGGACTCCTGCAGCTACTGTCCAGCTGGGCATCCTGTTTCCACTATTTATTCCATCCAGACCATTTCCTACATATTCACCAGATTGAACTTTAAAAAATGCAAATGGGGTCATATCACTCTTATGCTAAAATCCCTCCAACAGTCTCCCATCCTTCTAACGGTAGAGGCCATAATCCCTTCTGTGGTCTTTGTTTCTCTTCGGTATGGGATCCCTGCCCATCTCTCTAGCCTCTTCTAAAACTAATCTCCTTGGCTCCTTGCTCCAGCCATTTGGCCTTCTTTCATTTCCTCTTATATGCTATCTCCCCAAATATAGGCTCTGCATATATTACCACCTCTACTTGGGATACCCATCAACTCTCCTCACCTTCTTGTACCCAGGTAACTGTTCCCCACCTTTGAATCTCAACAAAGGGGTGGCCTCTGTGAAACATTAATTTTTTTTTTTTTTTTTAATTAAGAAGGGGCACCTGGGTGGCTCAGTGGGTTGAGCGTCCGACTTCAGCTCAGGTCATGATCTCACGGTTGACAAGTTCGAGCCCTACGTTGGGCTCTGTGCTAACAGCTCGGAGCCTGGAGCCTGGAGTCTGCTTCAGATTCTCTGTCTCCCTCTCTCTGCCCCTTCCCTGCTCATGCTCTGTCTGTGTCTCAAAAATAAACATTAAAAAATTTTTTAAAAAAAGAGAGTGGCCTCTCTGAAGGGACCTTTCCTGACCCTTCCAGATAGATCAGAACCTCCCACCAAGCGTTTATGTACTCATCCACTATTCAGTATATATTCATTTGACTAGTTATTTATGCTTGACCCCCCACTGGGCTCGAAGATGTAACAGGATAGAGACTGGGTGCATCTCAATGGGATAACCCTGCCACCCAGTAGGGAGGCTGACACCAAGAAGGTACTCAGTAAGTGTTGATTGAAACCATGAGTGAATATACTCAATTCTGTCCAGAATACAATTCTGTCCTCTCTGTAACAGGATAGAGACTGGGTGCATCTCAATGGGATAACCCTGCCACCCAGTAGGGCAGCTGACACCAAGAAGGTACTCAGTAAGTGTTGATTGAAACCATGAGTGAATATACTCAATTCTGTCCAGAATACATGTCTTCATTTATTTCTATCTGGCTTCCTCTTTATTCCACAACTTCCTTACTGCAGGCATCCCACAGGCAGGTCTTTGGCACTGTAGTCTTGGGCTCTTGCCTTTAATATGAGCCTGAGCCAAAAGTTTTCTTTCCTTCCAGAATTGTCTTTCCAGTTCCCTCTCTTCGTTCTGGCCAAATAACACCTTGTAGCCACTCTACACAGGCTGGGCTCCCTGGATACCACTTTGGCAAGTATTCTTTAAGCCCATGCTGGCGATATATCTGTAGCACAGATTTCAACATAGCGTCCCCAGGAGGGAGACATGTTGCTTGGTGGTAGATGAGGGTGTCACAAGGGAAAAAAAAAGCAACAGCTCAGAATGAAAATGGAGAAATAATTGTTCAGAAGAAAATATTGGAGGAAGGTATGGAAGGAAAGTGAAGAGAACGTGAAGAAAAGAATTGAAAAGTGGGACCTCACAGAGCCTTTTAAAACTGAAAGGGATGGGCCCTGGAGGACATTTGTGGGGGAAAGTTTACCAGCAGGAACTGTTGTTCCTTTAAGGCTGTGCCAGGCGCTGTGCTAAATCCTGGGGCCAGAGATAAACGCAAAGCAGATGTTGACCTCAAGGAGCTGTCCGTAGCAAGCCAGCTGGTGTGCAAGTGAATGCATGTGCCTGTGTGTGCAAGGGGAGAGGAGACGATGCTATAATGCAGTAATAACCACTCATTCATTCACTAAACATTCATTGGGAGCCTACTGTATGCAGGACACTGGTTAAGGCACTGGGATTGCAACAGTAACCAAAGAGACCAAGCCTCCTGCCCTCTGACAGTTTATGTCCTCAGATGGGAGTGGGGGTGGCAGCAAGGAATTAAATAACAAATGTAAGTAAAATCTGTGGTATATAGAAAGGTGGGGAGTGTATAATTTGGATAGGGTGGGGGGATTCTAAGTGCCTGGGGATGGAGTGTGTGTGCATGTGTGAAATCAAGTGGTCATGACCGGTCAAAAAGACACCTCATGCCCAACATCAGATCTGTTTGTCTCCCCACTCAGCACATGGTGAGCACTCAATGTGCCATAGCCATTATTACATTAAGTATCGCAACTACAACAAGATAGCTACTCTCCCTTTATTCCTTTTCTGCAAGTGAAATTATTAGGAATATAATTTTCCTCTTTCTCTCCTGGTACATACTTTTTTATTTCTTCCTATTTCCTGCCGGCTGAGAAGTGAGAAAGAGTTAAAAGCAGTCATAAAGCACAGAGGCTGTTCATTAGGGTCTGATTTATAAATGTGTTACACCACCACCCAGGCATGTTGGCACTACATGATTACAAATTACGGTCCCTGGTTCTCCAGTGGGGGTTGCTGTTCAACAACTAAGCCCAGGGAGCATGATTTTTTTTTGGTAGGCTCCACCATCATTGATGTTTCTTTTCCTCTGAGTGCCTGTTTATGTAAATGTATGTAGGCATGCATGTGTCTAGATGCACACAGTCTTCTGTGCTTTGGAACATGTTAATAGGCCTGCCACCTGTCACAGGTAAATCTGTGCTCTGAGTGTGTCCCCTGTGGGCAGGAGGCAATAATGAAGTGAAGGGGGTTGATTAACAACCATTTGACTACTTATCCCTTGGCATTTGCCCATTCCCGTCCCTCTAGCCAGCCCACTCAGGGGGCAGTGGAAGGTCGTAAGCTGTATCAGTCTCATTCCTGCCACTAGAGAAGTCAGTGGAAGCCCAAGAAATGGGGCCTCTTAAGAGTGGAAGTTGGGGGTGGGGGGGGGGTCATTGATTTTATTACATGGATGGAAGGGGGCTGATCAAACAATCTCACCTTTCTCCAAGCTCCCAGCATTTCTGAAGTCCATTCACCTAAATTCCTCCTGGGGGATTCTGATCCCCATTAATTGATCCCCATTCTCTGTTCAGTTTCATTCAAAAACATTTATTGTGCACCAACCATAGGCAACGATTCCCTTTCTGGGTGCTGGGGTGGGGGAATGAAAGTAAACTAAAGACATGATATCTGCACTTAGAGAGCTTGAAATCTAGCAGCTGGTAATGCTAATGATTGATCTGGATTGAGCTCACCCTTTAACGTGCCAAGGACTGTCTCAAGAACATAGTAGCTCATTAATTCCCGTAACGCTGTGAGTTAGGTAATATTATTATCTCCATTAAATTTGTACCTGAAATGAAGCTTAAAAAGGTTTAGTGACTAGCTCACCTAAAAGGGGGATTTGGAGACTGAATGAATATCAGGGATTATATTGTATTAAACTGTTACCATTAATGTTACTTAAGTAACTATCAAGTTACTTACACTTCTGTTACTTAGTTTCCTCATCCATACAATTAGAGTAACGATGTTATCTACCTCATAGGGTTGTTGTAAGGATCAAAGAAGATAGTATATATTGAGCGGTTGGTATTGCCTGTTGGCATATAGCGAGCACACCACAAATATTAGCTGTCTTTTTTTTTTTTTTAGTATAGCTTCATCAATGTCCTCAATCTACCATCAGTATTCCTCAGAAGAGACCAACCTGTTTGAAACAGCTGACTACACACATTCATTTGCATTTGTAAGTTAACTGTCAGGTGTATTCACATGATAAACCAACTAGATGGTTATTAAATATCACAAAACAAGAACATAATATAATTCTGGAGATAACAGTAGCTCACAGCATCAAATCAAATCTACAGAGCCAGACACTATTTTAGGTGCTAAGGATTCAGCAATAAATAGTTTCTTTGGCACTTTGGGTTCAGAAAAATGAGGAGTGGAATCTTGCTCTCCTACCCCTTCCCCCACTTCCTAGCCGTTGAGTTCTTGTTCAAGTTACCGACCTCTATGGCAATCAGTTTTCTTACTTTATAAAACTGGAATACTAAGAGTATCTACCCCTTAGAATTATTTGGGGCTTAAGTGAGTTGAAAAATACAAACAATAGTTCCTGCACAGAGTAAGTTTTTAGCAAATGTTATTTATGTAAAGGCCTTGGGAGAGTCTGTTTCACAGAGAACCAGCATTTATAGGCAGAACATGTAATTTACAACTTACCCTCCACCAAAAAATGATAAGATTAGTATTACTAATCAGGTCCTACAGATGAGGAGACTTAAGGAGTTTATGACATTAGCCCAAAGTGGCATAGCGACAAAATTGGGTACTTGGTTTGAACTCCCATCTCCATAATCTAAAACGAATTTATTTTCCCACCATTTTGGTCATTTGCATTAGGTAACAGTCACCTGTTATGCCTAGAATGCACATACATGTGAACATTCATGGAAGGGTCAGAAGAAGAAGAAGGAAGTGAAAAGGTGGGTCCGAAATGCACTACATAAGAAAAGAACCCCACATTGGTTAGGACAGGCATGATCCATAGAAACAAATGTAGTTGCTGATTGATGCAGGGGAAACTGGACAGACACCTACCTGATTTGCCAATAGTTTTCTGTGGGTAGACTCTGAAGTCAAGGAAGATCTTCCACTGATAGCTGGCAGGAGGTGAATTACTGTAGCCACTAGTTAGAGATTTGGAAACAATTAGACAGATTCCATGCATATAAATAGAAAGAATGTGTGGATATTAAGGGTGCTATACGGCAATAGGTAATGCAACAGATAAATACAGGAGCTGGAAAGTCACAGAGAGACTCCAGATAAACGATTTCTATAAATAAGTATTGCTCATAGATATTTCAGATGCTTCTCTATTTATGAACATTTGACATTCACCCCTAAGGAATTGCATATTTCCTCATCAAAAGGAAAAGCAACCGTGAAGCCAGTGACTGGATGTCTGATTAGAGCTTTAAACATTTACATCGTGTTAGCTGCTGCAACCACACTCAGGCTCTAGCTCTAAGCTCTTGGTGTCTACCAGATGTCTCATGGGTGACATGTCCAGGAAGCCATAGTAATCACTGCTGGGGAAAGCTTACCACCAATTGCTGAGGCTGGTTTTCTTCTAAAGAAAAAGAAAAGAGAAGAAAAGAAAGGAGAGGAGAGGTGAGGAGAGGAGAGGAGAGGAGAGGAGAAGAGAAGAGAAGAGAAGAGAAGAGAAGAGAAGAGAAGAGAAATCCTTGTTTTCCCTCCCTGTGATAAGTAAGATAAGTCACCTAATCAAGGCAAAGGGTTTGGTCTGTGTAGGTACTCGGAGGTGTTCATGGTGTTTATTACCCATGATGCCCCCTATGAGCAGCAGACATTTTGCATTTTAAATTTCAGAAAGCTCTGTATGAATCCTGAGCATGGCACAGTAATACTTTTAGTATGATTTTCTCTCTACAATGCTTTCTAGGGGAAAACACACAGGCTTGAGATCAGATGGGCCAGAAACTCACTGTGTGATACAACATAAGTTACATAACTGCTTTTTCTCAATTTTAAAAGGAAGACAATAACAACTATTTCAAAAAATTAAATGCTATATAGAAACTACCTAGCCCAGGGCCTGGTATATATTAGGGTTTCAACAAAAGGTAATTGTTATGATTATTCACAATAGAGCAGCAAAATACTGCCTGTTTGTCCCCAGTGCAGGCATCTGGGGGTGTAAAGCATGTCTCACAGCTTAGGTGCACAGCTTTGCGTGAAGACAGAAGGCAAGGAGTCCGTGAAATAGCTGCCACACGTCCTTTCATCTTGAGCTGTGTGTAAAAAAGAAAGTCTGCTTGCTCAGTAGCCTGATCCACTTGAAAAAGTAACCCAGGCCCAGAGGAACACCTGAACCTATGGTTATGACCTGTAGTGGACGTAAATACTGAACAGCACATTGAATTTTAGATGTTTTCCCACTAACTTGCTTTGACTCATGCAAAAATAACTTGAGGCCTTCAATTTTCTCATCTATGAAGGGAAGGAAGGAAGATAGGAAGGAAGAGAGAGAGGGAGGAGGAAGGGAAACAAGGAAGGAAGGGAGGGAGGAAGGAGGAAAGGGAGGAAGGAAGGAAGGAAGGAAGGAAGGAAAGAAGGGAGGGAGGCAGGGAGGGAGAGAGAGGAAGGAAGGAAGGAAGGAAGGAAGGAAGGAAGGAAGGAAGGAAGGAAGAAAAAAGGAAAGAAGGGAAGGAGGAAGAGAGTGAGGGAGGAGGGAAGGAAGGAAGGAAGGAAGGAAGAAAGGGACAGAGGGAGGAAGGGAGAGAGGGTGGAAGGAAGGAAGGAAGGAAGGAAAGGGGGGAGAGAATGAGGAAGGAAGGAGGGAAGGAAAGAAGGGAGGGAAGGAAGGAAAGAAGGAAGGAAGGAAGGAAGGAAGGAAAAAGGAAAGAAGGGAAGGAGGAAGAGAGTGAGGGAGGAGGGAAGGAAGGAAGGAAGGAAGAAAGGGACAGAGGGAGGAAGGGAGAGAAGGTGGAAGAAAGGAAGGAAGGAAGGAAAGGGGGGAGAGAATGAGGAAGGAAGGAGGGAAGGAAAGAAGGAAGGGAGGAAGGGAGAGAGGGAGGAGGAAAGGAAGGAAGGAACGAAGAAAGAAGGAAGGGAGGGAAAACTGTAACAGCCAACATGTATTAAAGGTGTACTGTACTCAGAAACAATTCTCTGTACTTTTTGCATTAGTTCAAATCACACAATCAACAACCCTATGAGTTACAGAGCTTTTTCTACCTCAATTTGTAGATGAGAAAATGAGTATACATAGAGTTTAAATCACTTGGCCTGGTCACTGGTATAACCACACAGGAGCCATCTTACAGAGGAGCTTGCTTTTGTACTACCATACTAAGCCACCACCACCAAAACCAAGGTATTAAGCTCATTAAAGCCTCCAGTTACGTTTTAACTCCGAATGCCATAGTCCTTTATGAATATTTCATGGCAAGAGGACATCAGGAAGTCACCAGTCCCTGACATGCATTTAGTGGAGCTTTCGACAAGCATGTGTTTGATGTGTTTACCAAGTGGCAAGTGGCAGGTGGCAGGAGTTACAGTGGGAACTCAACAGTGTAGCGAATCACCCTGGATTTCAAACCATCATGATATGAATGTCTAGAAGATAGGTCTGCTAAAGCACTCTGCAATCAGTCAGTGCTAGAGGTTGGAATGTGGTCTAACAAAAACAACCAAAAATCTCTCCAGACTTTGATGTTTCACAGCACTTAGAATCTGAAATCATTGCCCTTTATCACCACGTGGGAATGTTTGTTCCCCCTGGAGTAGGTGTCTTGTTTACTTGTTCATTCTAGAATCCCCAGCACCCATAACAGATCTCTGTGGGAGTGACGTAAATAGCTGTTGAGTGAACAGTGACTGAACAATGCTAAACCCTAGTATAACCCTTTACATCATCTCCCTGAAGTTTAGAAAATGCTTGCAGATATAATATCCATTTGATATTCATCAACAGACCCATGAGAGAGCTAAAATTACTCTCCTCATTTTACAGAAGAGGAATCAGAGCATCAAAGAGGTGATTTGAATTATCCAAAGGCATCCAACATAGAAGACTCCAATCCCTTTGACTCAAAGCCCCACACTTTGTATTAGGCCACATTGCAAATGAAACTCTGATAACATTTTGGAGGTACCACTTCACTGAGCATTTAACAAACATAGGCCCTTGACATAATTGGATCAGAAAGTGAATATAGCCAAAGAGAACCAATCCTGACCTTCTCAGTTCCATGATGGCCCTAAAGAAAATATAGAGTGTAAATGATGGAGGTGGGTGACCAAGTTTAGATAAACTACATTTAATTTTCTTTACTCAGTGTAACTAAGAGAAAAACCCCATGCCCTTGGGTCTGGTCATTGCACTTCCTTCCCAAAGCAAAACCCTAGATTCACCCATGAAAACCTCAGCCCCAGCATGGTGTACTGTTTCCACCTGCATTCCCTTTCTTCAGCACCCCATCTGAAGTAACTGGTATCTGCACTTAGCTTGTCCAATGCCCTAGCTCTGCCTCTTTCTTTCTGTGCAGCTTTGGGTGGGTTATTTAACCTCCTCATGCTGCAGACCTTCACAGATCCGTGAGAAGATTAAATACATGAATATATGTGAAGTGCTTAGTTCTAGGCCTGGCATGGAACCAAGCGTTTGGTCACTCTTTGCTGTTATCATCATTGTTTTCATTGTTATTATTGTCCTAACATCCACGTGACCTTGCCTCAGCCATCTTACCCTCCCCCAAAGTCACACTGTGAGAAACATCTTGTCCTTCTCTGCCATCCTCTTTACCTTCCTTTCAAATTCTCAAACCACAGTTTCCTTTCATTATAGCCCTAAATATAAGCATGAGGCCATTTGCTTTCTCATAGCCAGGATATGACTCAAAATAAACATTCCATTGAAAGAATTAGAAGTCATCTTGTCAAATGAAGGACAATAGATTTTTTTTGTTTTGTTTTAAATAGTGACCAGGATCATTGCCTGTCATCACTTCCTCTGAGTCTGTTGAACCTCAGTCCCAAACGTCATCCCCTGATGGCCTGAGCAATGCTTACTTCATATCAATATGGCATTGATCACACATTTGAAGGGAACATATAGGTTGGGCTCCTGTTTCTATAGACAAAACCAGGTGGTGGGGGAGGGGGAGATGGTGGTTAATCCAACAGACATCCACTTCCTCTTTCAAGGTCTTTCAGCAAACAATTATTGAGCACTTACTATTTTCCAGAGTAGGCCCTGTGCTTAGCAAATAGAATGCCATGTCTGATCACAGACACCCCATTGGAGAAAAGGTTGCATTATAGAGAAAAGACACACAGAGCATCACACAAAGCAAAAATTCTCTAACAATACTGTGCTTGGTCTACTATGTCCCCATCAAATATGGGCTATGAAAATTAGGGAAGTCTCTCAGAGAAGAAGATATCATAAGAGAATTTTGAAAGGATGCATGGAAGTTATACAAAGTGGGTACCAGAGCTCCTGTCTGATGAAAGTATGAGGTGAGGGCACAGAATCTGCCACAGCAGTGTGGCTGTGGCATGGGGTAGGGGGCGGTGGGGGTAGTGATGGGGGAGAGAAGGGTAATGTCATAAAGATACATCTCATGCTCCAGGGATTTAGGCTTTTCCATGTCTTAGGGATGGGTAAATTCTATTTCATAATCATACATGGTTATGATAATTAGAGAATGAAGTAGGGTTTTACTCAGCCCTCGATTTTCCTTTGTCCGTATTGGTCATAGTCTGGATGGTACCAGTATGACAGCTCCTCCAAGAGCATGCTGAAAGTGCTGACACTTCCAATTTCCCTCTCGCCCAGAGCTGACAGGATGCTAAGTCTACATTTTACAAATCAACTCTCCCACTAGGTAGGTGAGAATAACTTTCTGAATTTTGCGGTATGTATTTCTACTTACTGGCCACCTCAGAAATGAGGGATTCTGTGTGTGGCAGGAGTAAAAACAGTAGTTACCAAAAAGCAGTAAGTGTCCAATTACATTTGATACTTTTAATTTTGTTTCCAATAATGGGTTTTGAGGGGCACCTGGGTGGCTCAGTCAGTTGAGTGTCTGACTCTTGATTCAGCTCAGGTTGTGATCCTACGGTTGTGGGATCAAGCTCCCTGTTGGGCTCCCTGCTGAGCATGGAGCCTGCTTAAGATTTCTACCCCCCCTACCCCTACCCCTACCCCTTCCCTTTGCCCCTCTCCCCAACTCATGTGCTCAATCTCTAAAATAAAATTTAAAAAAATAACGGATTTTGATATTTTAGTGAAGGAAATAGTGTTATGCTTGAGATGGGACTGTCTCATGTGTGCAGAGCTCAGAGGGGAGGCAGTCTCTAAAAACCAAGAGAACAATGAAGTAATATATAGGTGAGCTAAATGGGGCTTTGGTGCTAGGTATTTTAGGTACAGTTTTATTCTTTATGGCATGATACAAAAATAAAGGGGCATTCAAAAGAAACAGGATATGCATTGGTGTAAAAGCAGAGAGAGATAAATTAGTAGATGTAAATTAAAGCAGAGGAAATAGGTATGATTGAATTTAAAGATCTGAAACACTAATCTATCCCTAAGATGCAAATTTCTAAGCTCTATTGTGAATGCCAAATATACAATGAATCTAGAACCTTTTGTAATAGAGAAAAAGGGAAATCATAGCCTTCGCAGAAAGATGAGCACGTATCTTGGTGTTTCATTAGTGTCTGGGTCTGGATCATGCTGTCAGGGCACAATCCAAGAGATGTGAGATGGTTTATCTTTTACAATTTGTCAGAATGATGAATTGTCAATGTGGCTCATCCAGTATATGATCAAAGAGGGGAGTCAGAATGTAGCAGCAGATGAGGTTAATGAATATCAGGCATCAGGGGAGCTTAAAAAAATACCCCCCTTCCTCCATACTCACACAACAAATAGGCAAGAAGCAAAGGAACGGGTAGGGAAATGGAGTGTGGATACTTTTGTTCAATGGGCCAGAAGAGAATCTTCAAGCAGTGCAAGATCACCAGAGTGTATTTATGTGTGGTACCAACTCTTGGTGCAAGATTCTCATATAACTAACCAAGCCACACAAGACAGCAATCCCTTGAGTCTTTCCAGATGAGAAGTCTTATTTATACATCAATGAAGAAAGCCCTTTATGACCTTTCTTCATAGCCCTAAGCCCAAGGAAACCTTTCACATGTAGTAGCTAAAGACCATGGACGAAGAATCCAGTCCCCCAAAAGGCTGTTACACATAGTACATGTTCAACTCTTACAGAATTCCGAGCACTTTAAAGTCTAGTAGGCAGTAATGCTTCAGAGATCCAGATGTGTGAGGGAGTCATGAAGAGGGTGCTATAAGGAAGGGTGACTACCTAGAACCACATTAGACTGATTCCCACTCAGTGTGGGAGTTATGGAGAAGAGGAGAGCTCAATTCTGTGACTTCACACTGCCTGGTTTGTATCTGGACTTCTATCCAAGAAAACTACTAAAAAATAGGGCCTGTTCGCCGTTAGTAGATACAGGTGGGATGGTACAGACTAATGGTGACGGGAAACAGACGTGATCTCAAAGTATGGAGAACAGAACATAATACTTAATTATGGATATAATTGAGTATATCCATACTTTAATTGAGGATATTGAAAAGAAAGTGGTGTGCCCACCTCGGCCCACAGTTTAGGATTTAGGCAAAGCCTTTAAATCACACAGCTTCAAGGACCAAGCAAAGGCATCATTTTGAAATAATTTTTAGAGCATTTAGCTGTCAGCTGCCTTGGTGGCAGGGTGATAAATGCCTTTGAATTTGAGTTAAGCAGACTGAATTCTATGAATCTTTACTTGAACGACTGATGAACTCTCTAATGGTCTATTCCCACAATCTTTGCTGGAGAGGTCGGAGGGGTGTGCCAGTGGAAAAACCAGAGTGGGCCTGAGGGATTGGGGCACAACTATTTATTATTAAAAAAATTGTAATGTTTATTTATTTTTGAGAGAGAGAGAGAGAGAGAGAACATGAGTGGGAGAAGGGCAGAGAGAGAGAGGGAGACACAGAATCTGAAGCAGGCTCCAGGCTTTGAGCTGTCAGCACAGAGCCCGATGCAGGGCTTGAACCCACGAACTGTGAGATCATGACCTGAGCTGAAGTCAGAGGCTTTAACTGATTGAGCTACCCAGGTGCCCCTGGGGCACAACTATTTAAAAGCTACCCTCTACTCTCTTCCCAGTGGTCAGTGTGATAAGTGCCCTTAAAGCCATGGTGGTGTGGCTGAACCTGGTCATCATGGAGACCCCAGCATCAGGTTTCTCCTCCTCCCTGCCTCCCAGAGCCTCTGACCATCCTTACACTAGGAATTGTGGCCATTTTCTGGGCTTTAGCTTCCTTCTTTAAAAATTAATTTGTAGAAATTTCAATCCAAGGTGTGATAAAACTGAATGAGATGCTATGTGGTACAACAATCCTGGAGAACTCAGAGCATAGTCCAAAAGTCAGGAGAGGCACAGCTCATAGGATGCCCCCTGAGACTTGTAAATCTGATATGCAGGTAGAACATCCAGACAGAAAAGAAGGCGCTATCTGTCTTTGCCTTGGTGGGATTCTAGACAAATACTTCCAATAATAATAACAACAATAGCAACCTCTACTACCCCAACCATCACAAACACTGATGAGCATTGCTCTGTACCAAGCGCTTTGTGCACATTAGCCCAGTGGGCCAACACCTAAGCTCAAGCATCTCTTGATATCCTTCCCCCCTCTAGAACCATTATAAGTTGGATTCCCCACTTTCTCAGGGAGTTGATGAAGGAGAGACCAGCATCATTTTTTGACTTGAGAGTCCCTGACTACTTCTCTGGGCTTGTATCCAACAGAGCTGGAAAATAGGCCATCCCACTGCCCACAGGCGTGTGCTGTGAAACAAATGCAGGAAAGCAACATCCTCCCCTTCCCTCTATTATGGCCACCTGCTCCCTTTCAGACTGCAGTGCTTCTGAGACCCCCTATTCTATCACAAGATAGCTTTGATTCTTTTCAGAGATTCATGTTTATAATTGAACAACATCATCTTAAATTGTACTAAGGTAGTCTAATCAGAAAAGGAAAGGAAAGGGAATCACCTTATAGCCATTTATATCCAGTGCTTTTTAGGAACTGAGCAGAATCCTCTGTCTCTGCCTTATTTTTCACCCTCAGTTTACTAGGAAGAAATCTGAGCTTTAACGACTTTAAGTCACATATTGAAGGTCAAATCGGTGGTGAGTGGCAGAGCCGGGATATAAGCTTTTCCATGACTTTTTTCTGCCTCCTAAAGGACATTTAAAAGAATCCACAGCCTGCATCCAACTGTGTTAAGAAAGAAGGAAAGCATATCTGCCAACACACACACACACACACACACACACACACACACACACAAAACAGAAACAAAACACACAGACACACAATGAACGCCCTCTTTCCCTTTGGCATTTAAACATTGTTATGTGAAAATATGTGGATGGAAGTTGTACACATGTTTACAAGCACAAGAATATTCTTGGGAGTCTTGGGATTTTATTTAAGACATATTTCAAATAGATATATGGAAGCAAGAAAGGAGAAGAGGCAAAAAAAAAAAAAAAAAAAAGAAGAAGTATCTGATGAACAAGCAAGTGGGAGAAACCATAAGAAATAAAGAGCATTGTAATTGTAGCCTGACTCCTTCTGGGATACACTAGCATGCAGGTGCTGTCTACACCATAGGGAATATATCAGAGGCCCTAAGATTACTGTTTCATCAAAGATGATATTGAATCTGATCTTTCAATTTGGTCAGTTGTCTAGAAAAATAGAAATGACATTGGAAATTTCCAAAGTTTGTAGCCTGCATAATCTAAAATATGGATCCCCTTAGTTGCCTTGACAGAAGGCCTGGGTACCTTGTCTTTGGAACTCATCTGCTAATTGGCTACATATCTTGCCACACCTAGCAACTCATGCAACACTTGGTTCTTAGAGTCATACCGTTAATCAAACTTCCTTGACTGGCTTAACCAGGAAGCCAGCTCAAGAAACCCAACCAAGGAGAGCCATTGTCATGTTGCTTTTTGCTTCTTTTCCAGAATGACCTGTGGGTAGGAACCTGGGACAGAGAATAAGTGTCCCCCATTTCCATGATCCTTAGAGACATCTATCTTTCAGAAATGGGGCCAGGACTTCAAAGGGAATACCCATCTGCTGAGACACTCAAAGGGATCAGGCTTAACCTCAGTCTGTCAACCTGACAACTGTTCTGTTAGGAAGTCCAGTGACCGTAATGCTATACCTTCATAAAGCAAGCCTACATGGATTCTGTGGCCCACCGTGACTAGTGGTGTTATGAAATCTGTAGACTAAATGAATGGATTCCCACACTTCTTTCTTCCTTCCCACAGGCTCCTTGCAAATAGGCTGGCATGCCTGTGGTGTTGCTCTGCAGGGACTCCTATCTTTCCACCTACTCTTCTTCTTCACTTGTTTACTAAACTTTGAGGACTCTAACTGCCTCTGTGCCTCACACAGAGAGGGGGCAGCTTGTCATTTTTCAGTCGGTGGATTCTTTGTTCCACCTTCAAGGTTTTACTCTGGTATTATACTTGAACTAGTCGATACTCTTTGCCTTTGTGCCTTGTTAAATTTTCCGTAAGAAAGAAAGAGAAGAGGGGGCACCTGGGTGGCTCAGTCGATTGAGAGTCCAGCTTCGGCTCAGGTCATGATCTTGTGGTTCGTGAGTTCGAGCCCTGCGTCAGGCTCTGTGCTGACAGCTCAAAGCCTGGAGCCTGCTTCAGATTCTGTGTCTCCCTCTCTCTGCCCACCTTCCACCCCTGCTTGCCATCTGTCTGTCTCTGTCTCTCATAAATAGATATTTTTTTTAAAAAAAAAGAGAGAGAAGGGAGGGAGAAGGGCAGAGGGAGAGAGAGAATCTTAAGCAGGCTCCACGCTGAGCGTGAGCCCAACACAGGACCTGATCCCTTGATACTGGGACCATGACCTGAGCTGAAACCAAGAATCAGTCACTCAACTGACTGAGTCACCCAGTGCTTTTCTAAGTAACACCCAGTTCTGACCTTCTTCTGTATCTAACAGCCCAGCTCTTTTTCCAATTTGAGGTCAGAACCATCATTTGTGCCAAAAGAGTTTGAACACCTATATTTTGTCTTTCCATATCATTCCACAAATAGAAAAATGATTGGTCAGATTGTTTACTTGAATGATCTTCCCATGATACATTTAGCTTTAAAATAACATCTACAGTTATTAAGTCCTTTGGTACATATTTTTTCATGTCTTATACTACCAATCAACACATCATATTCATATCCCCATTTCTTCATTCAAATGAGGAAATAGTTGAAGTGATGTCGAAATGGATTTCTCACATTAGTGTGGATCAACAGAGGCATATCTAGAATGCAAACAGGGGCACTTGGGTGGCTCAGTGGGCTAAGGGTCCGACTTGATTTCAGCTCAGGTCATAACCTCATGGTTCGTGGGATCAAGCCCCGAGTCAGGCAGGGCCTGCTTGGGACTCTCTTTCTCCCTCTCCCTCTGCCCCTCCCTCACCAAAATAAATCACCTTTAAAAAAAATTAACAGTGCAAACAAAGAGCAGATTTCAAAGCTCCCATGCATTCACAAGCACACTCAGACGCTCTATCAAGGCAACCACAAGAATTAGTCTGGGAGGCAGAAGATGTGCTTGCTTGACTGCGAATTCCCATCAGGTCCCTTGCACATCTCTTCTTAGGAGATATTTTGAAGTCCAAAAGGGAAGCATTCCTATTCCCCGTATTTTCAGATGGAGAAAACAGATAAAAACGGAGCCGATCTGACTAAAACCAGTCAACCGGAGAACTGAATATAGCAGCTCCAAGTTCTGAATCCTCCGCCAAAAGTAACCACGAGGCCAAATTTTCCTCATTCGAGAATTAATGTGTCGGACTCCGCTGCTAATGGCATTGTAAGCCTGTTTATTATTATTGCAGACAAAATACAAAAATACGTAGAAAGTGGTTCCTAGGCCAGTTCCACATCTATAACCATATGATTAGCAAATCTTGTTTATTTAATTTTCAATACTCAGCAGCTCAATAGACAGACCTAGTTATATATACACAGCCAATGTGATATATTCATTCTCAAACATGCAAATATTATACACCTCATCTCATTTCCCCTCTACGTACAGCCAGCCTTTGGCCGCAGTGCCTTCCAGACGGTCCGCTTCCTAATTAGGAAAGGATTTGGCATTTGTCTTTGTGACTACTCTCCACAGGTGGGAACAGAAGAAAAAAGAATTTTGTACCAGTTTCTTTTCAAACGTAAAGTTTTCATCTCTGCAGGAGCAATTAATTTTCTCTCCCGTTTAAAATGACAGAGAGAACCCTTATCCTTTGCTTTTCATTTTAAGAGCCTGTGGATGCAATGTGGGAGCCAAGGCATATTGGTCTTTCCTGTTTCCCTGCTGAGCCAGATGAGTTGATTTCTAAACAAAATTCTCAGGATTCTGTAAAGGAGTTAGTAATCTGGCTAATTACCATTAAGTGCCAGATGATATTAATAATGAGAATGAACACTTTGAGAATCCATTTTTAGTCAGTGGTTTTTAAGATGTTTGAGAATCTCTACTCCACAGTCTTCCTGATGTCTGCTTTTCCTCCTTTTTTTAATGTTAGTTTTGGGAGGGGGGCCTTCGGCATTTTAAAAACTATAGAATACAACTCAAGACACAGTCTTTATGATCTTTTGACAATAGTGGCTATGCTACAAACAGCAATGGACTTGGAAGCAAAGCCCTGGGTTCAAGATCAGGCTCCTATAAAGCATGTGAATGATTTGCCTTCTCTGTATCAGTTTTCCAATCTGTACAGTGGGAACAATACTTCCCCTACCCATCAGACGGATACATGGTGAAGAGCAAGTCAGGTAAGACTACGGGAGTGCTTCGTTCATTGTGAAGCCGATATACCTGCACCCATTATGTCCTGTACAATGATATAAAGTGTCTTTATGGAGGGCCACACTTTTTCAAGTATTTCCCAATTCTTTCCACAGGGAATGGTAACAGTCTCAGGAGTCACTTAAAGAAAATAAAACAATAATGATGTAAAAATTCAGACAGTAAGGTCTTTTGGAAAAAGGTCATGGCAGGGTGTCTCTCAACTTCAATTTCCATATATGTGAAAGAAAATAAATACCTTACTTCAAAAACAGCCCTAGGATTTTTGTGAATTACATATACATAAATGCTTTGGGGCCAGTAACCAACACATAATAAATACTAAAGTAACGTTACTTCCTTTGTATACTGTTCATGCAATCTGATTTGCCCCTGGTTAGAGGAAAGCCCTTGGTCCTTTTTTTCTGGGGGGGGGGGGGGAATGCATGGGGCCCTGCTAGAGGAGCCCAGAAACACCAGCTGTCACTTGAGTGCCAGATGGTACAGAATCAGGAAAACTCTTCTATGTGAGATAAACCGCAGGGAGGAGAAGTGGGGATATTCATTGCCTCTGGCCACTGATCTAGGGTTAAAATGTAGAGCATGTTTTTTCAAATGATATTTTAAAAATGTTTATTTATTTATTTTTGGAAGAAAAAGTGAAAGAGAGAGAGCATGAGATGGAGAGGGGCAGAGAAAGAGGGAGACAGAGAATCCCAAGCAGCCTCTGTGTTATCAGCACAGAGCCTGCTGTGGGGCTCAAACTCATGAACTGTGAGATCGTGATCTGAGCCGAAATTGAGAGTTGGACATTCAACAGACTGAGCCACCCAGGTGCCCCTCAAATAATATTTAATGCAACCCACATTATGAAGTACATTTTATGTAGAGACTCCATATGCATAAATATATACATATACAGTCAAAATTTGATGAAACGATCCCTACTTTTACTGTTGATATTATATGCTACTTCCTGGTATGTTCATCCTATGATCTTTAAAAATAAGCTTTTTCTGACACCCTAATTGGTAGCAATCCAGGAGTTTAAAAAATGCCTCTTTAAGAGGGTCGCCAAGCATGGCATCCAACGGGACAGCTTCATTTGTCCCTCTCTGAGAGAGCCCCATCTGATGAGTGACAAAGCCAACTGATATTGTTTTGCAAATCAGAAAATAGAGAGGTCATAAGGGGGACTGTAAAGAGATTAAAAAAAAATTACAGAACAGAAAAAATATATACCTTGTTCTTTATTAGACTTTTTGTTAATGACTCCCAGAGAAAAAGTCCTACAATTTGCTTCAACCTAAATGCTAAGACTCTTTTAATAGCAGTGAAAGTGTGGAATCAATCTCGGGCCTCCCCACACTCTGCTCAGGGCACCCACTTCGTCAGGCTCTGCCACTGCCACCATAAATAACATCTAGGTCTCATAAAATGCCTGCTACGTGGGACAAGCCCAGAGTCACATCACATCTCTGAATCCAGATTGTGGTTGACAAATGTGCCCATTTTCCTTAGACACACAGCATGTTCTTTGCCACAATTTAATTGAAGTTTTTCATTAAAAAAATTTTTAATAGAAGATTCCATACAAAAGGGGACGAGTTAGCAATTGGGATTAGCATTGAGCCTCATGGCTTTCTCTTTAGTGTCTGACTTACATCTGTTCAAGTCAGTTTGTTTTATTAATGCTTACTGGCCTAAAGCTACTGCCATGATGTTAAAGATGCAATGTTAGCACAGCACTGACATATAGATTTGTTTCCTATGAGAAAGAAATTAACGATTGCAGAGGATATTGAACCCCTGGATTTCCTCCAAATTTCTGGCCTCTCTGTTCAAAGGTTGGATTAAAGATAGGGATTAGCAAGGGACTCCCAAGGGGGTTACCGTTAAGAATGGGGTGGAGATCAGGGAACTCTAGGCTGGGGGATCCAGGCTGAAATATCACCTTACCTCACTATGAAACCTGACTTCCTGCCCATCACTCACCCACCACCAGCAGGCAATTCGTATGGACCATGAGGCAATTTGTAAAGAAAGAAACAAAGTGGTCCCTTGCCTCCTGAATCATCCTAGCAGCTTTGTCAGACAGAATACAGGATTTTATTTGCCATAAGTACTGGGGGCCCTTCTGTCACCAAGTGTAAGAGAGAATATAACCAACTCTTGTTTGATCCAGGCCAGAATATACACTAAAGACCACGAAAGGTAGAACATTCAGATTCAGTTTCAGGGTACATGAGTCATCTATCAAACCTCAAACTTTTGTCTGTTCAAATGTATAAAAACCCTGTAAACAATCCCCATTCCCTCCTCCCTGTGCTTCCTGAGGGCTCATCTAGTTTTGTGGGCTTCTGTCAATCCTTGTTGCCACTCAACAGTGGGCTTGCTAAGCAAACCTGAGTTCCAACCCCTGAATGGAAAGAAGGTGGCGGGTACCCAGCTATGTGCCATTTTCTAAGTAGATAGCACAAAGGTGTTTGTACTGAACGAAAGGGATTCCTAAAAAGTGTGTCACCAGACCTGGCTGGCATGCTCTTCCACGAAGAAGAGATTGGGCAGAAAGCCATCCCTTCCACCCATCCCTCTTGGGGAGGGGGAGGAAACCCATGACCCCTGAAGACAGACCTCTTTGTCAAAAGATACTTGGAAGCTATTCTCCCTGTCAGCATAGGGAGAGGGACAAGTAGAAAGTGAGGAGGCATGAGCTTGAGTCTTGAGGAAAACTTGAATCTGGGCATCTCCAGGTGTACTTAGACATTTGCCATCCTTACTGAGAACCCTTACGCTCTGAACCCTGAAGACAGCAAGCATTTACCTACATTCTGTAACTGTCAGCTATTAGAAATGTACCCAGCGAAGAGACCTGGGGGCCACTTGTTGCTCAGAGTTTAGCGACATTTTTTTCTGGCCATTGTTTTGGATTAAACAGTGTTCGCTCCCAGATACCAACCCTCCTCCATCACATGCAGCATGGTCATCAACCTGCTTCTCTCTTCCCACATTCTGTCTTTCTCCCTAAGATCAAAACTAAAAATGGTGGTATTTCTAACAACACACATTTGTATTATTTTATTTTATTTTATTTTATTTCATTTCATTTCATTTCATTTCATTTTTATTTTATTTTTAAAGCTTTTATTTTTAAGTAACCTCTGTACCCAACATGGGGCTCTAACTTAAAACCTCAAGATCAAGAGTTGCACGCTCCACCGACTAAGCCAGCCAGGCACCCCATCTGTATTTTAAAATGGAGTCATCCCCATCATGGTAAGACCTACTTCCGCCGCACTCCATGTTGACCAGGAAAGATAAATAACACTGGCAAGTGTAAACTATCTCTCTCCGGAGCAGAACACATCTTCCAGGAGAGATGATCTCTACATGGAGCTCAGTAATGCTGCCTATGAATGCAAAACCCCTGTAATTAGATCCTGGAGAAAGAATGAACACATACTCTTGTTCATAGAATAGGCTTATGTGATGAGGGTTTTATTCTAGAGCAGGGCTTGGCAAAATTTTCCTGCAAAGAGTCAGTAAATATTTCCGGCTTTGCCTCTGCTCTCTCTTGCAACTATTCAACTCTGTTGTAGGACAAAAAGAGCCACAGATAATATGTGGATGAACAGGCATGTCTACATCCCAATAAAACTTTATTTACAAAATAAAGGCAGTGGGCCAGATTTGGCCTGTGGGCTATAGTTTGCAGACACCTGTTCTAGAGAAGAGCTCTCTCTTCTCCATGAAGCCGCCCCTCCTTCCTATTAGGCCTCTTGCTCGCAGACCAGTGCTGGTGTCTCTCCCACTTCTCTTTCCCTGCTTTATCCTTTATCTTTCCATCTCCCTTCCCTCCTCCTCCCTTGGATTTCCTCTTCTATGTCCTTAATCTCTTGTAACTACATCTCTTCTAAAGCACTTGCTCACCTTTTGTACTAGAATGCTCCCCACCTTGGACCTTGTGTACTACTGCACTTGTCTAAAGCTCTGTCATTGAGATTTTCTAAATTTGCCAGCAGTGCTGTATACATGGCAAGTGCTCCATAAGTGTGAGTTAATACACCCATGACACTGAGGTGTCTTGATCCTTCCTTTCCTGAATCTCTAAACCAGGTCTTCCACCCACAACCTGCACACGAGCTGTTTTGCAGGGGCACCTCATCACCTCTGTGTTAGGACTTGTCAGCATCAGGGGTGAGGGTGCAGCCTCGGGGAAGGCACACTCTGAGTCCCCGCCCCCGCCCAAAGAACAGTGCGCTGTCCCCCTGGTCACAGCCACACGGCTGGTCATGACTGGCGAACAAAGGAGCCCTGGCAGGAACTTGGGATAAGACACACAGGGAGCAAGGGTCTTTTGGGGAGGGTCCCAGAGGGCAGGTGGCCAGCCACAGCTCGAGAGGGAGGCGGTTCAGCCCAAGATTATGTCTGGCAGGAGGCAGCTTCTTTTTCTTCATCCCCGCCCCCTTCATCCCATCCTGGTTCCTCACCCCCTCCAGGAGAAGGGGCTCCTTCCCTCTGTTCTGCAGAATGATTGATTTTCACTTATGCCCATCTTGTTAGCCTGCCCACTATCAAGGTGGGGCTGAGGAAGGTGTCTGACTTCACAAGTCCCTGGGGGGAGCACTCCTCTGATTGTTAAAGCGCTCAGGAGACCTCTGGTCACCTACTCCATATGGGCTTTTGGGGGAAAGACCTTACCTGCTGAGTGTGCAGTCTTAGATGCCTGCTGTAGTTTTGGCTCCAGAGAAGGTACCGTCTGGAGCCTGGCCTGAAGCCAACTTGCCCCTCATCTGGCAGGTAAGACATTTCCTCCTCCCGCTTCTTCTTGGCTTCTTGCTAATTTCACTGATGCACCAAAGCATCCATTTTTAATCTAGCCAAATCAATTACAAATGTTACAGATTGTAATTACCCAAGGAACTCCTGAAAACTAATTAATACGCAATCCTCACAATAAATTACCTCTTTCCTTTGGCTTTATATTCCAGAAAACTCTTTTCTGAGGAGGCAGATAAAGAGTGTTGCTCAGGCCTGCCAGGGACAACCATCAGGCTGCTCTTTCTTTGGCTCTGTTGTGTGTTTTGGGGTATTTGTCAGAGGCGGCCCTGGGATCGGCTCTGAGCAGTGGTCACGTCACTTTTTACCACTTTGGTGGGAGTTAAGTTATCTGTGAGCCCTGTGCTCACAGGGAGGAGCTTTGGTTTACTTGGGGGAAAATCTCGGGGGGAGGCAATGGAAAGCAGAGCCAGGGGATTTTAGAGGGGAAAGAAAGGCACCATGTTCTCTTGGCCCTGGCGGTTCTCAGAGCCTCCTTCAGTAAGAGGGCCTGTCAGAGAAGAAACTCAAAAGTAGGCTTTGAAATTTGGTCTTTGTCTTTTCTTTCTTTCTTCCTTCCTTCCTTCCTTTCTTTTTTTTTTTTTTTCTTTTGGAAACAACAGACAATGGAATCTTAAAGTTTGCTGAACCTCAGCTTTAGGTACCATGAAAGCCTTTCCCTTGACTGAAATGAAATAGGAAAGCAGATTCTAGAATTATATCAATAATAAAAAATAGGAAATCAGCCCATTCACAGGACTCGGAGCCTTAAAGTTGTTCATGGGAGGTGTTATTTGTTAATATAATTATCTGTTACTATATAATTAGTGAATATTCATAAGTAATATGAAATCATTTGTTAATATAATTATCAGGACAAAAGAAGAAACGGGAAGCAAAGTTGTAAACATTCTAAGCATGGAATCAGAGGATGGAGAAATTTTGAAGCAATTTGATGTGCCAGGAGGGCCAAGGATGGCTGACAAAAAGAAAAATGTTGTTTGAGTCTGAACAGTAATGTGGATGTTACTCTCCACGGTCCCCAGGGAGTCGTGACAGTGTGTGTCTCTGTGTGCACAGTCGTGATATGTGTGTGTGTGTGTGTCTGTATGTGTGCATGTGTGTGGGTGGGGATAGGTTTGAATTGTGAGCAAGTGTGTGTGCTGTGGTGTATATATGGGTGTAGGCATGAGTGTGTGCACATGGACGTGTGCAGATGCGTAAATGCATGGGTGCACGTATGGGTGTAGGTGTGAGTACATGTGAACGTGAATGTGTGTGCACGTGGATGGGTGTGCATGTGTGGATGTATGTGTGCATGTGTGCATTTGCATGCATGTAGGTGGGCACATGTATGTAGAATGTACATGTATTCAAGTGCGTGTGTGTGTGCGTGTGTGTGTGTGTGTTGGGGGTACTGACACACTGGATCAGATAAGACCCTCATTACTGCTCCAGCCTCCACCTCTGTTTGTCTGCACAGCACACGTCTCATTGCAAACGCACATTGGACTGACCGCCTCCGCTACTAGGCAGGGCAGAGCAGGGGAGAGAAGGTGCGCGCTTCACCCCACACCCAGTGGCTGGCCCTGAGCCTGGCTCCTGGGGGTCACAGATTCCGCATGTGCTGAGCGGAGAAAGCTGCACACCACCCTGAGCAGAATGGGGGACCCTGGGTGTGCATGGCGGGCAGTCTCACCTTACTCCTTCCTCATAGGAAGTGCTAAGTTCAATTTTGCAGCTCTGGGAGCCTGGGTTTCGTTGCCTTTTGTGTTTTTTTGTTTGTTTGTTTATTTGTTTTTTTGCATGTTTGTTTTTTAAAACAGAAATGTATTTCTTGAATTAGTATGGAATCTAACATAGAATCTAGAATAACTCCTACAGGCATAAGAAGAAAACGTTTTTAGAAATAATTCTTCCTGTTGGGAGGAAACTTCCCTCATGTAAATGCTCTCAGTTGCTTTTCCTGAAAGTCTCAGAGTCGTCCTGATGGCTCTCCACCCGTGTCTCACTCCACACATCCACCTGGGTGTCTGCCAGTTTGGTTTGCAGATGATTCGGGAGCCGATCAACCTCTTCTTTTAGCCACTGCTTTTTCTGGAAACAGTCATTCTTTGTCCCCAGTATTCTCGCCAGAACATTCCAACTTCTCTTCCTGTTCCATTTTCCCTTGCCACTCACCTTGCCAAGGTGACCTTCAATGGAAAGATCTCATTGTATTAAGTTCAAACATTGCCAGTATAGGACCTCTCGTGACCTCAAAAAATGGCCATTTGATGCAGTTCCACTGGTTGCCACCACGTTGCTTGCAAGCCTGTGGTAGCATCTGATGACAACAGTGTTTTGAGCGGACATCACTGTACTCCATTTCCTAATCACTTACTCGGAATTAAACATGCCAGTATGGTATTCCAGAACCTCATTTCCTATAGATGCTATTTGCTCGATAACAGAGAGTGAAGAACAGATATATACCATTATGATGCAGTGTTCAAATCAAATAATAAAACATGCCAATGCCTATATTTAACGCCTCCCTGTATTATCAACTGAACTGTATCCATTCTGAAGTCAGTCCATGATTTCTTCCAGTACGGAATTGTCACCACCTCAGTGCCACTCTTGATGCTACTAGTTATTAGCTGAAGGACCTTAGACAAATCACCTAACCTTTTTGAGATTTACTTTTCTTATATAAAAATTAGACATTTTTTAAAAAATTTATTTAAAAAAAATTTTTTTAATGTTTATTTACTTTTGAGAGAGAGAGAGAGAGAGACAGAGGGCAAGTGGGGGAGGGGCAGGGAGAGAGGGAGACACAGAATCCGAAGCAGGCTCCAGGTTCCGAGCTGTCAGCACAGAGCCCGACACGGGGCTCGAACTCATGAACCCATGAGGTCATGACCTGAATGAAGTCGGATGCCCAACCGACAGAGTCACCCTGGCGCCCCAAGAATTAGACAAATTAATAGCACTTAACTCATTGGGCTTTTCTGACAATTCAATGAATAGTCTATATAAAGTATTAAATATGGTGACTACCACCTGATAAGTCCTCTCTGAAGTATGTCTGCCATAGCCCTTCCACATCAATGCAAGGCCAGTTCTATTAGGATCACATTCTTCTGCTCCCTTGTGATACTTCTACGGCTAAATGGCAGATCTCTGGAGGCATTTTCTCCAAGTCCCCCTAAGTCTGAGAAGAGAGAGAGAACTTTCCATAAATTCATATATGCTTAATGGGAGTCCTACCCCCTCCTTTGTTTTTTTCCTTAACCTATTCCTTGTGGAAATCTTACTACATTTTTCTTACACTTTTATATGAGTTTATGTGAAGAGATTTTAAATAGATTTTTTTAATATTTGAGTGATTATTGCCAGGGATGTGAATCCCAAAATGAATTGAGGCGAGTTGCTAAGTTGCTTGGTAGTTAATAATTCTTGCTTCATTTTATGAGAAAATATTGGTATTGCAGTAAGTTTTTAAATAGCACATATAATTATACCCTCATTAATGATGTCAAATATTATTATTTAATACATTGCTCCAATTAATTATGTTTTTTAAATTAAACAGCTAATCTCTAACAAGTTATATTTAAATAATTATGTCTAATGCTAATGGGATAAAGAGTGTGCTCCAGCATCTTCTTTATAAATACAAAATAAGATGACCTATAAAATTAAGTCTGACTCCATTTCCTTGGCCTACCAGCCCCTCAGCTTCTGCCCTTGACTCCCAGTTTCATGTGCCCCCACTAACCACACAAAGCTTATCCTTCCAACACCCTGAAGGGTTTACAATCACTGTGCACTCTAACGCTGGTCTTTTTTTAAAATATCATTTATTTATTTATTGTTATTATTATTTTTTTTATTTTTATTTTTTTTAATTTACATCCAAGTTAGTTAGCATACAGTGCTATAATGATTTCAGGAGTAGATTCCAGTGATTCATCCCTATGTATAACACCCAGTGCTCATCCCAACAAGTGTCCTCCTTAATGCCCCTTCCCCATTTAGCCCATCCCCCCCTCCCACAATCCCTCCAGTAACCCTCTGTTTGTTCTCCGTATTTAAGAATCTCTTATGTTTTGTCCCACTCCCTGTTTTTATATAATTTTTGCTTCCCTTCCCTTATGCTCATCTGTTTTGCATCTTAAAGTCCTCATATGTGTGAAGTCATATGATATTTGTCTTTCTCTGAGTGACTAATTTTGTTTGGCATAATCTTGTCCAGTTCCATCCACGTAGCTGCAAA
Organism: Panthera onca; assembly: GCF_046562875.1. Taxonomy (NCBI): domain Eukaryota; kingdom Metazoa; phylum Chordata; class Mammalia; order Carnivora; family Felidae; genus Panthera; species Panthera onca. Next base: position 8,496,726 of record NC_138344.1, on the reverse strand, counting down.
TGGCAAGATTTCATTCTTTTTGATTGCCGAGTAATACTCCATTATATATATATACATATATATATATATGTATGTATACTCCATTATATATATATATATATATATATATATATATATATATATGTATGTATACACATACCACATCTTCTTTATACATTTATCCATCAATGGACATTTGGGCTCTTTCCATACTTGACTATTGTCGATAGCTCTAATGCTGGTCTTTATACGTGTTACTCTTCACCCTGAGGTATCCTCTCTTCCCTTTGCCTGGAGGAACTCATATGTTCTGCCCCAAGAGAAAGCTTCCACATTTCTCTTTCACAGACTTTCTTATTCCACCTACTGAGCTTGCAGGGTGCGTTGCCTGCTTCTCTGCTAGAACATTCACTGAACAACACTGTAGTTGAACTCAGTACATCTCCTCCCCACCCCCACTCCACTCCTGGGTTCTTCTGTACTCCCTTCCCAAGCAATAGCCCCGCAGTATACGGAAAGTAGATTAAAGGTTGTTTTTCTTCCCCTCCTTATTTTTTCTAAATTCATTTTTTAATGTTTATTTATTTTTGAGAGAGAGAGACAGAGGATGAGCGGGGGAGGGGCAGAGAGACAGGGAGACACAGAATCTGTCAGCAGAGCCCACAAACCGCGAGATCATGACCTGAGCCGAAGTCAGACGCTTAACTGATTGAGCCACCCAGGTGCCCCGTTTTTTTCTAAATTTATGAATACATAAATGAATAAAAGAAAATTCCTAGACAATCAGTAAATGTTCATTGAATGAATGGATGGATGAAGTTAGTTAATAACCCTAAGAATTTTAGTGAGTTTAGGATTTGTATGACTTCAACTCATGGAAAAAAAAAAAAAATCAGAAATCAAATATTTATATTGTAAAATCAGCTGTTAAAAAGAAATTATACAGACACCTGGATGGTTCAGTTGGTTGAGCATACAGCTCTTGATTTCTGTTCAGGTCGTGGTCTCACAGTTGTGGGATTGAGCCCCTGGTAGGGTTCCATGCTCAGCATGGAGCCTGCTTAAGATTCTGTCTCTCTTTCCCTTTGCTCCTCCCCTGCTTGCACTCAATCTCTCTCTCTCTTTCTCTCAAAAAAAAAAAAAAAAAAAAAACCAGTATAAAGTAATGCCAACGTGTCAAATGAGGTAATTTCTTTAATGTATCTAGCAACATGTCTCTCAGTGAGCTTTCAAATACAGTAGATGTGTCTTATTCTTCTTATTGTCATTATTGCTATGTTAATCAGTAATTAGTAAGTGAAAATACTACCTGACATAACTTATGCTACCAGATGAAGCTAGAACATCTATGCAACAGTGCTATTTTCACTGACATTAAAGGAGCTTTTGAACAAAAATTATAATAATTTAGAAAATATAGTTTAATTATATATAATGTGTAAAATAACTTTACATATATATAATCTGCCCTTTGTTACAATTCTGTTACTACAATACCATGACTTTGTTAAGTGATATTTATTTACTCCTTCCTTGGGCCAAATTGCTATGACATATTATACTCACATTAAATTTTATTGAAATATATTGCATAATGTATTTTATTATGGTGTTTATAACAAATTATCACAGTCCCTCCTACAGCGATTTTATTTTGTGACTCCTTGTGACAAACTTTTTGTGACTTGCTCCTGACAGGACACTCATAATCTCCTATGTCCCATCACGGGTATGGTCATCGGAGACTGTCTCCTATTGAGTTGATATTTTAATATTCCAAAATAGGCCATATTAAACTTACAACTTTTGTTGTCACTTGAGCTTATAACTTTTTTTCATTAACCCAATTCAAACTGTCCCTAGTTACCTGCTCAGATCAAAATACTTCCTTGAAGGTCACCAGTCATGTTTATTGTAAAATTGATTGTATCAGTTAACACTCTACTGGTTAAATTCCCTTGGAATTGCATGTGGCATAAATTACTTCAGCGTGTTAGGGTCAGGGCAACCTCCCTCTGAAGTTACTGACAAGTGTCTCTCACAGACCTTACGAGAACACTCGATTTCTTAGCTGTCTGCTTGTACCAGATGAGAATCCATTGTAAACAACTCCTATCTTTTAAAATGTATATGATGTATGGAGTGGTGATCCTTTTTACCATCAAGAAGATAAATAACTAACATCATATAATACCTGATAATATGTGTACTTCCTACTTGTTCCACTTACCCTGTGATTCCTCCCGGTGATGGTGGCACTCCCCTCCCGTGGCACTGGCACCCGGGATCACTCCGTCTGACCGTCATATGACGTCATTATCAGGAAAAACACGTGTGGTCAAGTGATAGCCTGCAGGTAACTTGTAACCAAAATAGAATCAGGTGGCCACAAAATGGTGGCTTTCACCCCAGGCTTGATGGTAGGAGGCAGCATATAGGGCTCTCTGTTCTGAAACCAACAGCTTACTGGTTTTCTTCCTACGACTGAGATCAGAATGCATTGCTCTATAAACTCCTTGGAATCCCTGGGTGTTTCAGAAGGCAGGGAGATTGGATTGTGTTCTTACAACAAAAAGCCCTGTGTAAAGAATTCTTTTAGGCTATAACAATAGCAACATAAAATCCTTTTTATCTGAAACCTGAGAGCCTGATAGAAACATAGAATTTGGGAGATAGCTCCCAAGATAACAAAATAGAGTCTTTAAATAGCAAATGCCGATTTTGTTTTTTCATATAGACTCTCCAACTTCTACCCCATCCTGCAAATTTTTGAACTTCTATCCATGTCTGCCTTTTTAATTTTTTTTAATGTTTATTTATGAATTTTGAGAGAGAGCAGGGGGAGGGCAGAGAGAGAGAGAGAGAGAGAGAGAGAGAGAGAGAGAGAGAGAGAATCCCTAGCAGGCTGCACGCTGTCAGCACAGAGCCTGATGCAGGGATCAAACACACACCGTGAGATCATGACCTGAGCAGAAACCAAGGCACTTATTAACCGACTGAGCCACCCAGGAGCCCCTGACTCTTTCATTCTAACTGTAAACACCTGACTCCAGTCCTTACGTTTCTAGGGCCGAGAACACAAAGATCTGTCCATGGCAAGCCAACTAGAATCTCACATAAAAACACCAATTAAATCGAAGTTTTAGCAAATGATCTTGGAAAGAAGAGGTCCACTCTAGTACTGTCATTCTGCAATTTCAAAATTTTAAGTGAAATTTTCTTAAATACCTCATCTCTTCAATTTCTGTGGATGGCCAGTAAAAAAAAAGAGACACATAGGATTATCCGTAGTCTGGGGGCAGAGTGCATTTCCCTTGTGTTAAGAAAGGTTTGTTGTTTTTTTCTTCCTGCCATTTTTTAATCAGTATTTATTTTGAGCATTTTATGTGTATAAAGCAAGGAGTAAGAACGAGTTACACATTAATCTGAATCATTTCTTTGACTTCCAAAGGAAAGTTCAGTAAGTCAGTGCACTGAAGTCAAATAAGTAATTATTTCTAGCCTGTGTAATGATGGACTCTTTATCAAGTAAATAATATTTGGGCTTGATCTTCAGACGTATGGGGGTTTCCATTACCAGTGGTGAGAAGGACAGCACTGCAGGTAGAGTCCATGTGTTTCTCTGAGCAAATTCAGAGGCACAGCAAAGCCCCATATGGATTTGAGGAGAGCTGAGAGACCAACTTTAATGGAGGGATTACACAGGAGAATATAGTTTGAAAAGTGGGATAAAGAAATAAGTAGAGATCAGATTACAGAAGCTCCTTTTTCTCCCCAGGTATGTAATATCAAGTCTCTATAATAGAAGTATTGATATAAACCCAAACTCTATTAACTTAAGGGGTAGAGATAGCAACTGAGGTTTTCTGAGAGCTCACAAAGTGCCCGCTGGGAAAAGACTTTGCTTATAATATGTGTTTAAGATGTTGATACTAAGTAAAAAAAAAATAAAGTTTATATAAAGATTCTGCTTCATAAATGCAATTTAGTAAAACAAATAGAAATAATAAGATATATATATGAAAAGATATATATATATATGTCTGTCTATCTGTCCATCCAGCTATTGATAGATCTATCTATTTATCTTGGGTCTCACTTTAAAACTGTTCCATCATTTGTACCATAAATTAGAGCTTGTTTAAAAAAAAAATTTTTTTATGTTTTTATTTTTGAGAGAGAGAGACAGAGACAGAGACAGAGTACAACCTGGGGAGGTGCAGAGAAAGAGGGAGACACAGAATCCAAAGCAGGCTCCAGGCTCAGAGCCTGACGCGGGGCTCAAGCTCACAAACTGCGAATTGTGACCTGAGCCGAAGTCAATGCTTAACTGACTGACCCAGCCAGGCTCCTCAAATCAGAGCTTTTTTTACTGAAGTGTATTTGACACAACATTGTGTATATTTAAGGGAATTTGACACATTTACATGTTGTAATATTATTGAAACACCTCCTTCTTTAACACTCACCTACCTAACCACTTAAAGCCACCTGTGTGACCTCAGACTTTACATTCACCCATGCTTTTGTTCAGCCAAGGCTCGTTCCTCCAGGATTGCTAAAGCTTCTCCCTCAAGCTATATTCTGCTGTATTCTCATATAAGGCTTTCAGTTTCTAATATGTACCAGCATTCTGAGTTGAGAGAGAAGGAGGTATTTGTAGAAATGGGAATATCTCCTGAATCAAAGCTGTACAAGTCCTATAACACTGTCCCTTTGGAGACAGTTCCTGATGTTATACTTTAGCGTGCCATTTCCTTCACTTAGGATTCCCTGACATTGTTCCAGCAACCACCGCAGACTCTTCTGGCTACAGATGAATCTTACAATTTGGGTTGGGTATCTTACAGGATACAGTGAGGTCTATGAAGCTCTTTATCATATCAAAGCACTCCTACAAATCTCCAGTTAAGTTAGTATGATTGAGGGGAGCTAAAAAAACTAGCAAAAAGAGAAAGCACGTCTCCCTCAGCCCTGGATAAAGGGATCTCAGCACAGAAGCATAGATTCACAATGATGTGGATAAACCCCCACATGTTGTAATGTCTCAACCACTTACTCTAAACCCTCTGGGGAAGAAACATAATAAAGAAGAGGAGTTTGGGGTTACAGTCTCTCACCACTCTTGCTACCTGTGCATGCCAAGGATATGAAAGATGGGGTGCATCCTAGTGAGAGTCTCAAGATTTTGGAAAGCTGGATTTTTTTCCTTTGGGCTCAAGGAGAACATAATAACTTCAGTCCTGGGACCAGCAAGGGTAAGACAGCAACGTGGGCCGTGACCTATCCTTTCGCCACGGACTTTATCAGAGGGTCATCCTCGGTACCACACATGCTAACCAGCCACATGGATGTGTCTGTTGTATCAGAAGTGATCTCAACAGGAATTATATCTAGACTTATAGGTGTCAACAAATCTAGGAGAGAGTATGGTAACCAAAGGAGATCCAGACACAAAATGGCGTTTCCTGGGGATGGAAGGGAGTGGGGTGGTTCTAAGCCCCAGTAAAAGGGGATTTCCTCAATGACCTCCACAGAGACATCCGTTGGCCTTGGGCATTATCGTCTGTTTCTTTACCCTTAATTTCCTTAAATGTGCTCATGCCTCAAGCTGCTTTAAAACTAGTATTCACTGTCTGTACCTCCGGCACTATTATTCGCATGTGTTTTGTGAGTCATTAGGAGTCAAAACTGTTCACCAGAACATAAAATCATGTCAGAAAGGGAAAAATGTGGAGGAGTTAAAAAATGAGCACTTTCTGAAATAAGGGCAGTGCAGAATGGCATACGGCTTTCATTGGCCGAGAGCAATAAATGCGTACATTTCCAATGTGAGACCAACGATATATAAACATTTATAACATTAAGCGTTCGTTATAGAAATAAGTGCAGAGTGGCACTTAAGGAGATATGTCTATAAAATTATGAGTCAGAACATAAATGCACAGATTACCTTTTAATTTTTCAAAAGATCAAAACCTATGTCCACATTTTTAAATTTCATTTGTTTTGTTTTTTCTGAGAAATCACCCCTGACTTTTCCCATCGCATGATTTATCCTTGATAATGTTGTTTACTTTATTTCTGGTAACCAGGCTTATTTACTTGTGGTTTGAAGCATATAAGAAAAGGAAAGTCCTTCTACCATAACATTTGAGTGGCAATACCCCTTAGCACAGAAAGTTGCACCAAACATTACAAAGAAATCTAAGTGGTTTCGGCAAATGTGTACTTCTCTTAGATGTTCTGTTTTGTTTTGTTTTGTTTTTTTCCAGACAGTGAGAAAATGTTGTTTTTCAAGTCCTTGAAAGATAATGGTGAGTGTTAGAGCAGTGTAATTGAGTGAGACACAATCACAGTTTGATTGTTTGGTGCCACTGTAGAGTGGTTTTTTTGGTTTTTGGTTTTGTTTGGTTTTGTTTGGCCATTGAAACTTCCATGGCCCCATGTGTTCCTCTGTTCAAGGGAATGTATCCAATGGCAACTATTTTAGCTTGCCTCATTGTGTTGTAGCTCTTTAGTAGTCATCCACAAATATTCAGGAGGGTGCACTTGGAACTCTTCAATGAGAAAATACGGTGAGAATGGTGGAGAGCAGGTATGGGAGTGGGTAGTAGCCTGAGCTCCCATTATCATTCATTTCTGAAGTGACAGACTGGCCCACAAACACCTTTAGTCAGTTGACATCAGGTCATAATGCTCTTGAGTTGGATACCTTTGTGGGTTAGTTCACGTCTCTAGATCACTTAGCTACGGAGTATGGCCAACCATACACCACAGACCCCAACTCTGTTTTACTACCAACCAGATCAGTTTCTAACAAAAGGACTGAGCAAATGAATTGACTTGGCTCATGGTACTTCATCAGCTGTTCTAGATGAAGACTTTAAAGTGCATGTCTGAAACCTCAGTGGATCCCTCAGAAATCTTCAGTCATACAGTTGCCAAATTTTTCAGCTCCTGACGATCCTCCACAGTGAACCAGCATCCTACATATTTTGTTTTTTTCAGGCCACTTAAGTCAACTCACTTCTTATAGAAGTTATGAGAACTTAAGGGGGAAACACTTGCTGGCAACCTGGTTGAGCAAGTGTTACTAAACACCTCACAGGCCATCTCCATCACTCCATCTCTCTCTGTCTGTCTGTCCCCACTTTTGTTTCCATTCTTTCCTCACCCACTCTCATCCTGTTTTATTCGGCATTTCTACTTTTGTGAAGAATTTGGACCACATAGCCGACATCATCACAGATTCATTTGACCAGTAAGAAGTAGGACATTTATCACCACGACTTTTTGGTGAGAATGACATTGGACATTTTCTAGAACTCTAGACCACTTGACAGAGCCCATGGCTGATTTTGGCTGAATTAACATCTCCTCCCATTTCATCCTGAGGCAAAGTAGCTTGTATATGTCAGTATCTACTGATTAAATTGAAGGATACAGGAACCCTTGATCTTATCTGATTATCGGACATCTTCGTGCCATGTGTAGCTTTAAGATAATGAGAACATTTCCTAAACGCCCAAGGTCTCTCTTTTCCCGACTGTAAAATCGGAATCATAATATTGCCCCATAGATACGCATATCTGAATGCATTTTAAGTGAAATGAAAATAAATGCAAAGCATCTGGCACACAGTAGGTGATTAGCAGTGCTAATATTTTTTCCCTTTACCAATGGTGCCTAGTGCTTTACTCTGTATACAGGAAATTCTCCATTACTGGGTTTATTTTAATAAACAAATCCAAAAAAAAAAAAAAAAAAAGAGCCCAAATCCCAGGGAAATAATAAATTATATCCTTCCTCGTATAAGTGTTGAATCGGTGACAGATTTCGTGATGCTGTGAAGAACTTGGCAAATGGGAAACTCTAGGGAATCATGCTAATTGTTCTGGGTGATGATGGATGGTGAGATATTCATACCGGGCATAATCCGTCTGTCTTTACGTGTTTACGTGTTATCAGCTAGGCTGCCCGTGTCTCTCCGACGGGGCACAGAATTCACACAGCTCTGCTCCTGAAGAAACTAAATAGAGGGTCAAGGACAAAAAGCCCAGTGTGAGCAGAGTGTCGAAATACTCCTCTGGGATGCATCCTCCCAGAGAATTCCATTGCATTTTCTCCTTGAAAAAGCCGGGATGCTACAGGGCTGCATTTTGAAGAGGCATTTGGTAGGGCTCAGCTTTTTCGGGAGGGTGATGGGTGATGGGTGATAGGTAGTCTGGGGAGAACATGGAGGATGAGTGTAAGTGTTTGGAATCTTAAAAGTGTTCTCTTGCTTCTCAGTAGGTGGCTGCCTCTTGAGGTCTGGCATTCACCCAAGTCTTTAGCATTACCTCAGCATTTAAAGAGGAAACAAGTGAAAAGAGAATCCACAAAGCTGCATTTTAAGCAGCATCAACATAGAGGAATGCCACAGGCTGGGTTTTGGTCACCCTGTTAGCATGCAGAATTATTTTGCACTATGGAAAGCTGTCTCTTCCCAACCAAGAAAACAAACAAAACAGAAAAGGCAGAACTAATTAAGATCGTCATATCTCAATAAATATGCAAATGAAAAATCAAAACAAAGAAATTCTATCTATCACATCATAAATTTGCAAATTGCTGTACAGGCTGGCTTGGATGAATTGCAAGGGATGGAGACTTGTTAATGGCTTTGCTTAGAAACTATTTGCAAGCGGCATTTGTTGGGTTTATATTTGAGGAGGAAGATGATGAACCTCCCAGGATAAAAATATTTTCATGCCTTGTCTGCAAACGCTGTGGAAAGGAAAGGGGAATGAAAATTCCGGCGAGGTTTTGTGCTAGGAAATCTGCTTCCCCCTCATATCATTGCACGGAGAAAGCAGGTAAGATCCACTCTTGTAGGTGAAGACAGTGGAGTGCAGAGAAGGTAGATCCCTGTTTCTCACTTGATCTTTGAAGCCAGGATTCAAAGCTGTGATTCTTTGACTCCGGGTTTATGTTTTATGTCTGATTTACATTTTCCCTACTGTATCACAGGATTCTCCAACACCATCCAAAGTGACTTTTGAATGTGTGTCCCCAGGCTATCAAAAGCATCCTGGTGAAAAGGAAGAAATAAAATCACTTTTCAGGTGTTTTCTCCATACATTTCCCACATCTGGGTATGAAGGAGCAGCCTCCTGGGGCACCTGGGGGGCTCAGTTGGTTAAGCATCTGACTTCAGCTCAGGTCATGATCTCACTGTTTGTGGGTTTGAGCCCCGTGTCAGACTGAGTTGAGGGTGTGGAGTCCAGTTGGGATTCTCTCTCTGTCTCCTTCTCTCTCCCCCCCTCCCCTGCTTGTGCCCTCTCTCTCTCTCTCTCTCAAAATAAACTTAAAAAAAAAAAAAAAGAGCACCCTACTAATGGAAACAGTTTGATTTCTGCATAAAGTTAATTCCTTTTAGTTTTTAAATATACTTTTTAATGTTTTATTTATTGTTGAGAAAGTGAGGCAGAGCACAGAGCGCGAGCAGGGGAGGGGAGAGCGAGACAGGGAGACTCGGAATCCAAAGCAGGCTCCAGGCTCTGAGCTGTCATCACAGAACTCCACACAGGGCTCAAACTCACAAACCACAAGATCATGATCTGAGCCAAAGTCGGACCCTCAACTGACTGTGCCACCCAGTTCCTTTTATTTATATTTAAAGTAAGTTGGATATTGTGATTCTTTCTTGTTGAATTCATCAGTTTGGGAAAATGAGAGAAAGAGAGAAGGAGCTAAGGTAGTTGAATCTGTAAGCTGCAGAGAGAGCAACTCTTGATGATGTTGGCACCTTCATTTTGGAAACTCAAGCCTGCTCCCTGCCATGTAGAATGCTGCCTGCCCTTAGAAGGTTCTCCCTGGACGCCAGGGCTCTATTTACTATTCTGGTGTGCTGGGTTAACATTAGGGTGAGGCTCTTTAGGAGGGTGAAGAATTGCCTGGAAGGAGCAAACAGCTAATGAGAGGGGGCCAGTGTGCCACTGCCTTGGGCATGAGGACAGTGCAACTAGCAGTCTGGCAATTAGCCAAAGGTCAACACACGTAGAATCGTTTATTAACACTGACAGGAATATTAGACAGTAATGTGAGCCACACGTCAGAGAGAGTGGTCCCACTAGGTGCTTGTATAAGAGAAAGAAAGGAGAGTGGTCACTGTTCTTGGCCAAGATTTCAAAGAAGAGATGGGATGCCAGCTTTGCCTTCAAGATGAGATAGATAGGCTGAGACGTCAAGGATGACTTTACTAGCATTTTACGAGGCGTGAGCAATTTTATCCAAAGGAAATAAGATAATGGACTGAGCAGTGGAAAGATATATATAGCAACCCTGACTGACCCCTTGCAGGGACACCTGCCACTAGCAATTTATCTTCTCTATCTATCCCCTTTCCTCCTTCCTGCCCTTCCTCCCTCCCTCCCCTCTTCCTTCCCTCCCTCCTTCCCCCGTCTCTCCTTCCTTCCTTCCTTCCCTCCCCCTTCCTTCCCTTCCTTCTGCCTCCCTCCCTCCCCCTTCCTTCCCTCCCTCCTTCCTCTTTCCCTCTCTCCCTCATTCCTCCCTCCCTCCCCTCTTCCTTCCCTCCCTCCCCTCTTCCTTCCCTCCCTCCTTTCTTCCTCCTTCCCCCCTTCCTTCCTTCCCTCTTTCTCTCTTTACTTTCTTTCCTTTTTTTCTTTATATCTTTCCCTACTTTTTTCTCCCAAATTTTCTTTTATCTTTTTAGATTAAAAACATTTTAATATCATTTTTCTCACTAAAATAATCATTTATGGCATATGTATATATAAATAATATTATAATATATAATATAATATAATATAATATAATATAATATAATATAATATATAGTAGAAAATGTAGAATCCATGGAGGATCTCTCACTCGTTCAGGGAACTCCAAGGCCAGGGTGGAAAGTGTCAAACGTCACTTCTACTCACACTCTCTTGGTCACTATTTTAAGTCACTCTATTCTTACTGTTGAAATGTAACCAAGGTCAGACTGTAGGAGCATATATTTCGTATGATCCCATGTTTAGCAACTGTTTTTTTACAAACTCATTTCTCAAGCTTATTTCTTCCTTATGAATTTAGTTTCCTCCTTACAGAAGTATACACATTAGTCGTTCCTTCAGTGATGATCCATGTGTGGGAAAATGTATTTATTTTGCCCTCATTTACAAAAAATAAAGGTTTTTTTTTATGTTTTAGTCTGTAATTGCAGCTTGGGGTTTGTTTTCCCTCAGCATTCTGAAGACATTAATTCATTGTTTGGTGTTGTTTGGGTTTTTTCTGGCTAGGTGTAACATTGCCATCACTTTTTAAACTTTTTAAAATTAAATTTTGTAGTTTGGAGTAGATTTAGGTTTATAGAAAAGCTGCCAGGATATCACAGAGTTCTCTTTACCTAGTTCCCTGCTTTATTTGTGTTTTAATGGGAAATCTGTTGCTTTACATGTCATTCATTTAAGGGCAATATGTCTTTTCTTTCCCGATTTCTCTTATTTGCTCTTTCTTTCTTGGTATTCATCCTGACGTGCATAATTTTGGATTTCATTTTGTTTCTTAAATTTTCCTGCTTTCCAGAGTATTTCTTCAATTTGAGAGCCACCATCTTCCAACTATTATGTTTTTGAAGATTGCCCCTTACCGATTTAACCTAAACCCCCCTGTATACATCTATCTTCTTGTTTATGAATTCTCTGTTTAACTGTGTCTTTTGTGTTGTTGAACTGTTCCATCGAGCTGTTTATTGTATATTTTTTCTTCTAGAGGTAATCTGTTCAATTTCCACATTTGCCTTTTTTTTTTTTTCCAAAAGAATATAATTCTTTCATTATGCTTCCGGAACTTATTCTAATCCCTTAATCATTTAAAAAAATTTAATGTTTACTTATTTTTGAGAGAGAGACAGAGTACAAGCAGAGGAGGGGCAGAGAGAGAGGGAGACACAGAATCCGAAGCAGGCTCAAGGCTCTGAGCTGTCAGCACAGAGCCCAATGTGGGGCTCCAACTCAGGATCGGTGAGATCATGACCTGAGCCAAAGTCAGACACGACAGCTGAGCCACCCAGCTGCTCCTGCTAATTATTTTATCTTATTTTATTTTTTTAGTGTTTATTTATTTTTGAGAGAGAGAGAGAGACAGAGTGTGAGTGGGGGAGGAGCAGAGAAAGAGGGAGACACAGAATCTGAAACAGGCTCCAGGCTTCTAGGTGTCAGCACAGAGCCCGCTGTGGAGCTAGAACTCGGGACCAGAGATATCATGACCTAGGCCGAAGCAGTCGCCCAACAGGCTGAGCCACCCAGGTGTCCCAGCCTGCTTATCATTTTAAATATCCTTATTCTGTAGCCTCTTCCCAGATCGTCATATTATTTCAGGTTTGTGGATATCTGCTTATGCTGCTTTTTTATTGCTGCTGATTCTTGCTTAAAGTGAATTAATTATTTCCTTACGTGATCTGTAATTTTGTATTGGCATGCACCTTGGGCAGGCTATATCCTTCACCTCCTCCAATGGGAGCTCCGTGTACTTAGGCTTTTGAAAGAATATCTACATGGTCATTTTATGTTTGTTTCTCATGAGGGCCTCAGGGTTTCAGCAACCAGAATCATTCTGTTTATACTCAAAGTACAATTTGGGGGGCCCAAATCTTTCATGTTATCTGTATTCTTTATTCATCAAGTTGTTCCCCCTTTCAGTAATTGAGCTTTCCAATTATTACTTTGTTAACATTACTTTCTTAAATTTAAGCCTCTATTTCTTGTTTTTATTTTTGAATTTCATATATGCCCTATCGAGTCACCCTGTAAATGATCAATGATTCTGATTTGGATTTCTTTTCCAATTCATACATCATTTTTATTTGTATTAGTTGTAACATCGTTTTTACATTGACAAGATTTATAACATTTATATTCTGTTTTATAAACATCACTTCCAGATCAGCCTTATATATTTAACGTAGCTCTATGCTCATCAACATTTTTCTGACCATGTCTTTCTCATTTCTGAGATCTTTATTCTGTTTCATCTTTGAGTTGCTTAGACTTTCTCACATAAAGTCCTCCCCTAGCCCAACCTGCACATCTGTAAGGAAAACATATAGCTTTAGGTTTCTTGAGGTCTTGCGTGTTTTCTGATGTCTTTCTTTTGCAAAATCTCTTGGCTTTTTATAAAATGCAAAATTATAAGCCCTCCTAGTGGTTGAGTTGCTTTTGTGCTTTGGTCAAATATAAGTTTTATACTTTGGTCAAAAATAAATTGGATAGATTATTAAAATTAGTTGGTAGATTATTAAATCTACCTGTATGGATAGATTTCTGAATTCTCGGTCCTATTTTGTTGATCTGTGTGTCTATCACTCTGCCAGAAGCATACAGTCTTGATTAACTATAGCTATACAATATGTCCTGAAATTGAATGGAGTGATTCCTCCTTCCTACTTTATTTTTGTTTTCAAAATTGTTTTAGCTGTTTCCTTGGCCTTTCCACACGGATTTTTGCATTACATTTTCTATATCCATAGAAGTATTTTTGGAATTTTGATAAGACTGCATTATGTTTGTGTGTCATTTCAGGGAAAATTGCCATCTTTGCAATGTTGAGTCCTCTAAGCCATGTCCATTCCTCCATTTATTAAATCTTCTTGGATTTCTGTCATCAGCTTTTTGCATTTCTTAGCATACAAGTCTGGGATGTGTTTTGTTCTATTAACGCCTAGATGTTTCAGTTTTGTTTAGTGGTTATAAAAGTCTGGTGATTTTAAAATGTTCATTGTTACTACTATAGTTGATTTTTGTATGTTGATATTGTTACCTATGACCTCATGACCTCACTTATAGTTCCAGAGGTTATTTTTTGCTTCTTTCATAGTTTTTGTTTTTGTACATTCCCCAAATGGGAGATAGTTACATTTCTCGCTTTCCTACCTGTACACCTTTATATTCTCTCCCTGCCTCACTGAGCTGACTAAAGATTCTACCACTCTGTTGAAAGGCAATGATGACATTAGACATCTTGACTTGTTCCTAATCATAGGAAAGAGCATTCAGTTTTTCACTGTTAAGTATAATAGATGTAGGTTTTCATATGAGTTCTTTATCAAGGCCAGGAAGTCCCCCTTTATGACTATCTATTCTTGGAGTTATCCCTAAACGGGTGTTTAATTTTGTCAGATGATTTTTCTGCATAAATTTATACGATCGTGTGATTTTCTTCATTAGTCTATTAATGTATGGCTTCCACTGATTGATTTTTTTAATATTGAACCCGTCTTGAATCCCTGGAATTAACTCTACTGGGTCAGGGTGTGTCATTCTTTTTTTATATAATGCTGAACTCAATTTGCTAATAGTTTGTTAAGGATTTATATTCATAATGGATATTTGTCTGTAGTTTTCTTTCTTTCTTTTCAGTGTCTTTATCTAATTTTAGTATCAGGGTAATACTTGACTCATAAATGAATAGGAAGGGTTCTCTCTCGTCTTATTTTCTGGAAAAGATTGTGTAGAATTGGTGTTAATTCTTTTTTAATCATGTTGTAGAATTCTCCAGTGAAAATATCTGGGCCTAGGCTTAGAGATTTCTTTTTTGAGAGTTTTAAATTATAAATTCAATTTTCTTAATAGTTATGGAGCTTTTCAAGTGAACTATTTCATAGTAGGTGAATTGTTGTAGTTTTTACTTTTTGAGGAATTGGTCCATACAATCTACATTGTCAAATTTATGTGCATAGAGTTTTTTGTGGTATTCCCTTATCCTTTCGATGGCTGCAGAGTCTGAAGTGATAGTCCTCTTTCATTTTTGATATTGGTATTTAGTGCTTCCTTGTTCTTTTCTTTGTTAGGCTTGTTAGAGGTTAGTCAATTTTATAGATTTTTTTCCAAACAGTCAGCTCTTTTTCTCATTGATTTTCCCTATTGTTTTTCTGTTTCAATTACATTGTTTCTATTTCTTTATTATTTCTGTCCTTGTTTTCTACCTGCTTTGGGTTTATTTTGCACTTATAGTTTCTACTTCCTGAGATAGTAGTAGATTTTTGATTTTAGACTTTTCTAAGGTAAGCATTTACTGCTATAAATTTCCCTCTCACCATGGCTCTATGTCTCACAGATTTTGATAGGTTATATTTGCAATTTCATTCAATTTAATGTATTTTTTTTTCTTTCCCTTGAAATATCCTATTTGACCTTCTGCATTATTTAGTGGTGTTTTTACTTACATTCCAAGTGTTTGGGAACTTTCCTTTTGTCTTTCTGTTTTCAATTTCTGGCTTAATTCCGTTGTGGTCAGTTAATACACTCTGTACAATTTTGCTCCTTTTAAATTTATTGAGCTTTATGTAGAGTTGAGGATATGTTCCATATGGGTATATATTCCATGTGCATTGGAAAGGAATATGTGTTCTGCTGTTTAGGGGTGAAGTATTTTATTAATGTCAGTTATAGCTTGTTGGTTGATAGTGTTGTTGCTGATTTTCTGTCTAGTTGTTTAGTCAACCATTGAGAAAGGAATTTTGGAGTCTTGAGCTATAATTATAGATTTGTTTAATTCTCCTTTCAGTTCTATCAGTTATTGCTTCACATATTTATGCAACTTTGTTTGGTGTATACACATTTTTATGGACATTTTTATCATCATATACCCCTATGCCCATGGTTATTTCCTTTACTCTGACAGCACCTTATCTGATATTAATAGAGCCACTCCTACTTTTTTTTTATTAATGTTTGTATGGAATATCTTTTCCATTCTTTCACTTACAGTGTACCTATGTCATTATACTTTAAGTGATTTATTATAGACAGCATATGGTTTCATCACATTTTTAATCCACTCTGACAATCTCGCTTAATTGGTGTATTTCAACATTTACATTTAATGTTATTGGTATGTTAGGGCTAAGATTTCCATTTATTGTTTCTCTATTTGTACTTTCTCTCTTTTTTTTATCTCTGTTTTCTTTCTCCTGTCTTCTGTGAATGGATATTTTTTAGAATTCCATTTTAATTTATCTATAGGTGCTTGAGTGTATCTCTATGTATAACATTTTTTGTTCTGAAAATACGACATTATATACACACAAATTGTTATGATCAACTGGTGTCACATTATTACCAGTTCAAGCAAACTGTACAAAACTTACCTCCCTGTACCTTCTTTGCCCCCCATTTGTCATATAATGATCTTCAATATTTATATAATACAAGGAGAACATGTCACACAAGTTGACAATGTTATGTTGTCAAACAAAGAGGAAAAGAGAAACCTTTTGTATTTATCCATATTTTTCCTCTTTTGATGTTCTTTCCTTATTCCTCATGTTCTAAAATTTCTTCTTTTATTATTTTATTTCTGTTTAGAGTATTCCCTTTAGCCATTCTTACAGGGTGGGTCTGTCATCAACAGATTCTCAAAACTTTACTTCCTATAAGAATGCCTTTAATTTTCCCTTCATTGTTGGAATTTTTTTTTTTCTGATTTCAGCATTCTAGGCTGATAGTTCTTTTCTTTCAGCCTTGAAGAATGAGTGTGCCATTTTCTTCTAGTGTCTATGATTTCTGAAGAGAACTCTGCTGCCATTCAAATATTTTTTTTTCTTTAGTGTCATTTCCCTATGTTTCTCACTGCCTCTGAGATTTTTGATGTGCCTTTGTTTTTCAGAAGGTTGGTGGTAATTTGTCTTGGTGTGGATATTTTTGAGTTTATCTGTCTGGGGTTTGTGCAGCTTCTTGTACTTGTAAGCTTATGTCTTTTGCCAAATTTAAGAAATTTTCAACCATTACTTTGAATATATTTTCAGATTTTCTTCTTTTTGAGACTCTGATGGAATGAATGTTAGATCTTTTGTTACAGTGCACAGGGTCTTAGTGTCCTGCTCGTTGGTTTAGTCTATTTTCACTAATGTACAGATTGAGTAATTTCTATTGTTTTATTTTCAAGTCCACCAAATCCTTCCCCTGTCTCTTCGATTCTGCTGTTAAGTCCATCTGCTGAATTTTTTATTCATTTATTTATTTTTATTTTTCAATTTTCAACTTTCCATCTGATTCTCCTTTATGCCTTATATTTCTTTGCAACACTTTCTATTTCTTTGCCATATTTTACATTTCTGTTATTGTACACTTTGCACTTCTAAAATTTAATTTGATTTTTTTATATTTTGTTTATATTATATATCATATATACATATATGTGTGTATGTATATATAATATAATATAATTATATTATAATTATATATCTATAATATATATTATATATATTATATAATATATATATTATATATCTATAATATATATCTATAATATATATTATAATATATATTATATAATATATAATTATAATATATATATATATCTGTGATTTTCTATTTCTTTACTGAGGCATTATATTTATTTTCATGTATATCCATCATTCTCGGTGGAGCACTTGTGTGATGTCTGCTTTAAAATCCTCACTGGATGATTCTCTGTCATGTTGGTGTTTGTATCTATTGGTTGTCCTGATTCTTGGTGTGATGAATAATTTTATATTGAAACCTTGACATTTTGAATATTATGCTTTAAGACTAAGATTTTATTTGAATCTTCTGTTTAAACTGGTCTCCTCTGGCACAACCCAGATAGGAGAAGAAGGGACTTTGTACAGCCAAGTGGGGATGAAAGTCTAGGTACCCCATTTAGCCACATTGACACCTTGCGTGAGAGGGCCCCTTGTTACTGCTGGGCAGTGGGGAGAGTTTCAGGTCCCCTCTAGGCCTTCACTAATATCACTCTGGGTCACAGGGGAAAGAGGGCCCTTCTGCTGCCCTCCACTGGCATTGGTGGGGTTAGTCTTGTTACTAACAGTTGTGCATGGAAGTCCAGGCTCCCCCATGGCCTCCAGTGGTATTGATGGGTAAGGGACCTCACTACTGGGCACTAGGAATGAAAGCTCTGGCTCCCTATTCTACCCACTCTTATGCCTCAGCTTGGGAGAAAGGAAGGGATTGTGGGCACCTTGTTACAGTCTAGTGGGAGTAGAAGTCTAGGCTCCCTGCTTCTCTTGGTGGGATGGGTGTGGGCCCACTGGTTTTTCAGTGGTGTTTGGCTCGAGTCAGGCTAGTATGGTTTAAACTGGTCTTTCTTGATAGACTTCCTCTTCCCTTACCATCTGGCTAGAGAGAACTAGCTCTTGGAGCTCTTTTTCTCCACACCTGTTAATATTTCCACATTGTCAGCTTGTCTAGCTCCAAGTCAGGGATGTAAGGGGCAAAGACAAAAGACAGGGAGATCACCACTGTATTGTCCATTAGTCCTGAGACCTCATCTCGTCAACTTCCTTCCCTCCATATTTCATCCACATTTCAGACTCTTCTTATGTTTGTTTTAAAATATCCAGGATAATTTATGAGGAGGAAAAAAGAGAAGTCTTCTCTGTCTATACAGAAGAGGAAATCCCTCAATATGTAATTTGATTTTCTAATTTATTACAATACTTACCTTTTTTTTGGAAAATAAGTGAGAGACATGAAGTTTTTTAGGTCTTTGCATATATAAATTAAATATATATATGTATGTATAATATCATATATGTATAAAATGTAATTTAACAATATATTATACGCTTATTTTATGTTATATATCTCAGTGACAAAAGAAACCACATTTGTTTGAAATCAGTAAAATCACTAATGTGATAATTATGGTGTAATTAGTATAGAAAATCTTTGAAAGAGAACTCAAATAAAAAGTAATTCCCCCAAAGATGGTCCAAAACATAGATTTTTCTACATACATACTTGCTGTATGTTCAATGTGGCAACTGTTTATTGTAGGTCTCAGCACACTGTAGACATTCTATAGAATAATATAGAATGAGCAAACGATGTGGGCCTGATTCACAATAGGCCTGGAAACATTATTAAGGATAAAAAGAATTTAAGAATGTGAAGATTAGTATTTAAAAGAAGAAAATCTCAAAAAGATGAAGCCATCAAAGCAGTCATTCGGTGGAAATGAAGATGAGCTTTTAGAAATGATATATCACATTTTGTTGGATACTGAGGAGTTGGAAATCCATTTTAGATATGAGAATTTGGCTACCTGAACAAAGTCTTGGAAAAACACTTAGTCCAGTGTGTTTGGAGGATCACAACCAGGACAGCCTGACAACTTGGCTGTGGTAGGAAAGGTCCAGGTCCATCAGTGACCAGAGCAGACCCCGCAGTGGAGGCAAGACAGGCCCTCGTTAGGGGAAGACTGACCCTGTCGTTCACTCATGGACTCCTGCCAACAGGACCCTGGAGAGAACATCCCAACCATCAATACCATATTGCCATTAATAAGCAAGAAAGAGTCATTGCAAGTTCCTGCATTTGGAAGTAGCACGATAAAAATGATGCCTCAGAGAAGTTACTAGCCGTGCCAGTCTGAATGGTTTTGCTGTAGTTATAACCCAGGTGTGAACCAACAAATCGCAATGTCCACCCTCCTGCAACACCATGTCTCGGTCTTCTTTCATGTCCAGGGTAGCACGGTGGAATTAACATTTGTTGATTGCTTTTACTTTGCAAGGCACTCTGCTAGATAGCATCTGTGTGCTTTCTGATTCAGTATTCACAACACCTCCTGAGGTGTTATTATTGACATTCTGTGAGACTGAGGGGTTTTCCAAGGTCTCATAGCCAGGATTTAAGCTCAGCCTCTTGACATTGTACAGAATGTCATCTCAGTCCCCGGTAGGGTGACAGTTGAGTCAAGGCAATCAGTTCTTGCTGACTTGAGCTCATGTTACAGTTGGGCAGCTCTTACCTTCCTTTACTCAGCTGCTTTATCACCCACAACTCTGCCTGTAAAATATGATAACAATTTAATGCTGTGGTGCTGTGGAAACATGGTTCATATTTCTTCCCTTTTCTCTCCATTCGGGCAATGTCCCACCAGACCTTCGGTTTAGGAAACTGAGGGCCTGGAGAGCATGGAAGCTGCTCCCATCAGTCAGTAGACAATTAAGAAACTGGACTCTGATTCATTTCCCAAGCTAACATGTAACTGTGCTGCTGATTACCCATTTTCATTGTTTATGGCAAGCCAGGTGGATGAACGGCTCTGCCTGATTTATGAAGTGCTTGCCTTCTATAAATCACAGAGTAGAAACCCAGCACGCTGTTAATCCTAATTGGTTAAGTCCTAAGTAGGGAGTGATTAGAAAGTCTTCAGGAAAGAAGGTACCTCATGCAAATGAAGTAGATACACCGTTCCTTGGGAGGAAATATCCCCTGCTCACAATATGTGGTCAAAGTTTGTTGTCCATTCCTGCTACCTCTTACTGGTCAACCCCTGCTGATCTTCCATTTGTGAATAAACTAACATAAAAGGGAGAGAAGGCAGATGATGGGAAGCACAAGCACAGTAGAAAAGGAATGCTGTCTGCCTACTTACTTACTCCCTCCTTTATTAATTTCAACCTGGATTAATTGTCTAACTCCAATAAACCATCCATCATAATGAAGGAGAACTAATGCACGGACTCAGAGTGCTGTGAGTTACAGTGAGAAACATTAAAGCTTCTGGTCTCCGCTACCTGAATTCCAATTTCACTCTTCCCTGGGCATAGTTGACATGACATTCTCTGATACTCGGTGACACCCTTCTCAGATGTTTCACTTTGAGCCCAAAAGACCTTAGAGATCTTAAATATGTGAAGTTGTCCACCTCTTCTGACTGGAAGTCTTCTGATTGGACTTAGAAATGCAGATTCTTCTTGCAAAGGAGGAAGGGAACCCAAAGATTTTATGTGATTTCCTCCCCGCATCTCAAAATAATGGTGGAGGACACAGAAAACTGTGCCTGAAACATATTTAGAAGAACAGGGAGTGTTGAGATTACAACTCCTAGAGGATAACTTTCATTCTTCCTTTCCAATCACTTGTAAACGCTCCTTGTAACTTCTCTTTTCATTTCCCTCTCTTTTCTCCCCACCTCCCTCTCTCCTTCCCTTCCCTTCTGTATTCTTCATCCCTTTTTCCTTCCTTCCCTTCCTCTCCTTCCTTTCTTCTCCCATTTCCTGGGAACCCATGGCAGATGCAGCAGCAGCAGGAGCAGCGTCACTTCAGAACTGGATGATGAGCCCCCCTGCATGGAGGAGATTGATTACAGTACAGACAACAGCTCAGACCAGGAAGGAAGCTTCTCTGAGCTGGACCGGCAGATCCAGGAGTGTGCTTTCAACAAGGATGAGGGAGGGGAAGAGGAGGAGGGGTCAGGACAGGGAAGAAAAGCCATCCCATAGCCCCAGGGTTGTAGTGAGTTCCAAGTCCCTAACCATTGGACTAGCGGCTAAGTAGTTTCTTCACCATCAGAAACTACAGTGTTGATGCAAAAAACCAGCCCACGTGAGCTCAGCAACCTATTTCCAGATTTTGTTCTAGTGTCACTATGCATAGAGGCTGGTTACTTCATAATTATACCATTTTACAGACATAGTTAGGTGGCCTTTGGAGCCCTTGCATGCTGCCATTATGCTAGAATGGGCTGCTTTCAGGATTACCATGGATCCTCTCAACACTATTTTGCGCTCCTCTCCATTCCTATGCTTGAAGTCGGAGCAGACTGGAAGGAGGAGTTGAGGCTACTTTTTGGCTTCTCAGCCAGATTTCTATGTGGTTGTTTAAGTTGTTCTAAATATGAGTATTACCTCCTATTGTTGTCTTCCTACTATAGCATCTGAGCTCCTCAGCACAAATTGTGAGCCCTACTGAGACTTCTGAGAGTCCTAGCAGCATATTTAGTTTCTGAATTATTGAACACGAAAGGCTGACCAACCAAAAATTTGCAAGCATCATGCTTGGTCTGTTTTAACAGTACATATTTTACAGATCCAGTATAAACCAGGAGCCGTCCTAGGTTCTAAGGGAGAAGGCACAATACTGAATAAGACATGGCCAATGGTTTCTACAAACTTGAAAATCCTATGAATTCAGGCCACTAACCATAATGCTGGGAGGCAGCAAGCCATACTGGAAAAGTCATTCACTTCAGGCTCAGACAGATGTGGCTCACATCTTGAATCTGGCAGTCACTTGTTATGAGAACTAAGGCAACCGATTAAATTTCCCCAAACCTCAGTTTTCTTATACATACAATTGAGATGAACATGTCTATATCATATCTGTATCATAAAGTTATCATAAAGATGAAACAAGATAGTATATAATAATATAAAAGATTGGCACATGGCAGGCACTCAACAATGTTGGCTTCTTTTCCTCCATAGTACAAGTAGAACATTCTGTATGAGTCCTTTCACAGTTACACAAAACATTACTTAAAGTCACATGGTTGGAAAGTACTCCCTCTTCCTGGAGGGGATTGGGAAGGAGGTTACATAGGAGCAGAGTGTAGGAGGTTGGAATGTCATAGAATAAGTGAAATGGAGCAAGAGCCTTCAGCACGCAGAGGCAAATAGATTAGAGATTTAGACGACGACATGTACAGGGCCCATGCAGAAAGGATGAGAAGGGGCATGGAAGACAGGTACTGAATGACAGATAAGATGGAGAAAATATGGTAGATCAAACTTACATTTGTCCAGATGCCATATATATATTTAGTTATGGTTAGGTTTGGCTCTGAGAGATGGAAAATCCAAAATTGCAGTAGCTTTTGTAAAACAGAAGTCTATTTCTCTTTTGTGTGGTTTCCATATAGAGGTAGGCCAGAGCTGGTATCATAAGTACATGGTGTCCAGCACTCAACTTGTATGGGCTTCCAGGTCTGCTGTGTGTTGGTTGGTTTTACTCTTAATCTAAGATGGCTGCTAAAGCGTCAGCCTTTGTATCTACATGTCAGCCGGCAATAAGAAAGATAGAAAAAGAAGAACACAGTCTCTGTATTTCAAAAGCCATGCATTATGCTTCTCCTTAATCCCACCATCTAGAAAGAGGTCCTATGACTGCAGGTAGCTGCAAGAGAGGTTGGAAAATATAGTCTTTATTTGAGGTGGGCCTAGGGAAAAGGAAATAATACAAACTGGAGATCAAATACTGCCAAATACTTTCCTTGATAAACCAATCACCACCAAGAGATTTGGGAAACAATCATCTCAGAAAAAACTCATAGCAACCCTCTAGACCAGCAGAAAACCACACAGTAAAACTTTGCCATAATGTAGCCCCAAGGCATAGGAGAAAATCATGTGTGCTATGATTTAAGGAGCTGATGTTATTATTATTAGTAGTAGTAGTAGTATTAGCACTACTATTATTATTTACAGTCTCTTCTTTTTCCAACTCCTTTCCAAATTTCTTTGCTATAGTTCAGAAATCCTATATCCATTCTTTGCACTAAGACACTCAGATGTCTATAACATATATAAGATGTTTAAGGGAAATAACAAAGACATTGAATTCAAATCCCAGATAACAGCAGTCCTGAACTTCTCTCATAAACCTTTCCACTCTTAAATAGAAGATAACATAAAGTTTCTGTTCTTTCCTTGCTTTGAGGAGTCAAGAAGATAGTTTTGCTGAAAATGTAACTGTCAGGAAGGACAGAAATAATACTAACTCATCATCACCACTTTGTTCCCCAGCTCAAATTAGTTTATGGGATGAGCTTCTCATTACCTGATAGGTTTCTGAGAAGAAAGTGATCAGGACATTGTAAATTTCTATGTAGCATGTTTGGGGAAAGCCAGGGACATGGAACATGTGGTTCGTCTATGTAACAAACATATATTGAACACCTATTATGTGTCCTGTACTTTACTAAGCTCTAAGGATGCAGAGAAAAGGACCCACTCTGCTTGCAAGTTGTTTGCAGTTCAGTGGGAAAGATGAGCAATACACACTTTAATACAGTGGCACATGCCTTTGTGAAGCTTGTGTTGGTAGACAATGTTGGAATCACCAAATCTAATGAAGCAGCAGTGGTGGGAAACATTACCAAGATGTGATAATTGAAGTGATTCTTGAAGGATGTACAAGGGTTTTCAGGTAAAAAGGAGAAGAAGCATGCTAAGAAGTACAAAGAGATTGTGCAAAAGCCCTGTGTTGGGGTTACAGCTTGAAATAAAATGATGAGCGTGACCGGTTTAAAAGATGTGTTTGCATGCGGGTAAGGGAAGGGAGTGACAAGAGATGAAATTAAGATTGGCATCGAGATGATCAAGCAACATTTGACGTGCCTTGATGGAAAAGTTGAATTTTATTCTGAACGTGCTGGCAGAGACAAGGAATGTTCCACAGAAGCATGCCCAGGAGTGATGTCCACAGGCATGCATCAGTACCACTGCATAAGTACTTGCTTATGACTGACGGATTGGACACCCTGCTGTGCTGGTAGTTCAATAGCATGAGTACCCTAGGTGTAACATTTCCATATTTGAAGATCAGCAGGTTTGCAGTGAGGTGAGAGATAATGAGTGCAGTTTAGGGCCATGTTGAATACTGGGGGCCCATGACATGTCCATTTGGAAAGGACTCCTAGAAGCCAGAGGTGCATCAGTAGAAGGAGAGTTGTATCCAGTGAGATAGGGACTATGTGGAAGTCTTGAACAAGTAAGCCCAGGTGCAAGTCAGCTGGGAAGGAGTTTGTAGGGAACAGAGGACCTGGAGAGAGAGCTTACTTCCCTCTCTTGCCACTGGGACTGAAGGCCATTCTGTGTCACACCTCACCAGTTTTCAGTCTGTGGGGGAAGGGAGGACTCACTGGGAAGTCACCTCCAGATAGTCATAGGAGTGGCTCTTCCAGCCTGGCCAGACATGTCTCTTGCTGGCCAAACCACTATGGTGAACTGTTCTGAATACCCTCTTCCACCAAACTCAGAGCCAAACAAGATCACTCAACAATTCCTGGGAGTGGGAGGCTCCAATGGGAAGCAGATGTGGTTCAAAGTGTGCAGGGGTGGGATGAGAGTCTAGAGAAGTGATGTTGGGGCCAGGTCATGGCACAGGTGTCCTGTATCCGTCGTTATCCAGTGCTCTGTCTGGCAGGGGTGTGGGTGGGGATGCTTCAGTTTCCTGGGGGAGCCCTGTACACTTTCTCTGATGGGGGCAAAGGGGGGTAGCTTGCTTGTTATGTCTTTAGGATAGTCCTATTGAGGGTAGAGAAGTACAATGCTTCTTGCGATCCCATAAGGATCACACTTCCATGACCCCCTAAGGGTGGAATCTACTGGCTGCTCTTGACACTTTCCTGTGATAGAAAACTTCTTAGCTTCATAGTTCCTACAGGAAAAAGATCCCTGCACAACCTGGCCCCAATCTTCTTTACAGATCAGGTTCCGCTATTATCCAAACTCTTTAGTTTGCCATAGGACACAGCTTTATTTTATCCCATCACACATATACAGTGTGTGTGAACACACACACACACACACACACACACACACACACACACCACTTCTTGAGCCACATAGCTCCATAAAAACCCTCTGAATTTTCAAACATGATCACATTTTTCTTCTGTCTCTGATGAGCATCTCCCATTATATCATGCGGGGGTTGTAAGGTCCAGTTCAAATATCACCTTTCTTCTGTAAAGTCTTTCCAATCACCCAAGCCAAGTTATATAATCTCTCTTCTGTGTCCCTGTTGCACTGTTTAGGCATACCTTCTAAAGCACGCTTTCTATTTACAATTTTATTTGTGCATTTTTTATAGCCCCACCCCCAGTGGCTGATGGGTGGATTCGTCTAAGACACACACACCTGATATTTTCTTGCTATCTCTCCCTGCATCTAGCATACTTCTTGACACATCGAAGGCAGTCAAATGTGTCTTCCCCCCACCTCAAACCTGAACACCTAAGGTCTCAGTGAAATCCCATCTATTTCCCTCAAATCCCTTCATTTTCCGTCTCAAATCAGAGTTTGTGTTACAGGAAAGGTAAGTGATTTCACTAAAAGGCTGTCTGCCATGTGCACATCTCAGCCTCCCAAACTGACAGTTGCCAGGGAAGACTGTTTCCCATGTGAGGCAAGCTTAAGAAGGAACAGAGTGGCCTCGCCCTGGCCTGTATTGTGCAAATGTTTAGATAGAGCAGAGAAGATATAGGAGCAGAATCTCTAAGAGTCGCCAGTGGCTGCAGTATTCATCCAGGTGCTTTGGACCACAGGCTCACTTCAGTGGGAGCTGGCACATGGCTCCCTGTGCCTCGTGCCAACTTGGCTGCCTGGCCACTTCTTGCAATCTTTTCAGTGAGAATCCAAAAACTCCATCCATTGGCTCCAGTTGCTTCCAGGCGTCCAGAAAAAAAGGATTCAGAGCCACAGGGAACATTTGAAAATAACCTGATTCTTGAGTTACAAGCTCACCTTGAGGGATGCCAACACAAGTAAGGTCGCATTACATCCCTAAGAAGAGGAGTTCTCATGCACAGCTTTTATTTCCCAGCCTGGACAGCCGAGCTGTAGAATCGGTTTCATGTTCCAAGGGGAGCCTCTGCTCTCTGCCAAGAGAAGGAGCGTCCGTGAAATGCCTGCCATAAGTCATCCTTGTTAGGGACTCAGGACAGTGGCCTGCATGGTGGGTCTGAACATTTGCATTGGCATTAGAGTGATAGATTCCCTTAGCCCTGCTGGTCCACCCTGCTCCAGCCCCCTAAAGGCTCCAGTCTTGGAAAGACACAGACACAGTAGCCTGGGTACTCACCATGAGAGCTTTTTTTTTTTTTGGGCAAAAATAATTCATTAGGTCTGGAGCGTGCTGCTGTCTTCTCAACAGATGTCCTCTTTTGTTCATGCAGCACTTTGGCTTCATGAGTGCCCAACTGATTCTTGATAAAGAGTGTTGTTTAGAAAAAAGAAAGCGGTAAAAAGACATTTTTGGGTAAAAATGGATTGTATTATGGTCTTTCAGTGCCTAATAAAAAGAATACAATTGCATATGACTTAAAATCATCTACTGCACGCATTTCAACACAACGGGGATGGACTTGAGCTTGAGTTCCCTACCGTACAACACACATACACACACACACACACACACACACACAAAATGTAGGTGTGCAGGGTAAAGCCTATAAACAGAGTGAGTGAGGGAAAATTCATTATCAGACTCATGATTACAAAAGCAGGGCACCGCTAGATAGTGCCTTTGCCCCATACGGCCACACACAAATTGAGATGGAAAACTTTTGGGGAGAAGGTGAGGCCCTCTCATCAGCGTATGGCATAAACTGGTCTTCTAGGATGTATATATTTTGAGCCTGCTTCGGCCACGAAGAAAAATGGATTCAGTTCTCTTTGGAAGAGACTGCATACTTGTGGAAGAATTACCAAATAAACCACATCTGGGTCTCATGACAAGACAGAATAGAGCAATGGATGGGAGCCTGGGACAACTGGTTATTCTGATTAGGAGTTTCTGATGATCTTTTCTAGGGTGAATGGGGTTAAAATGATTTCTTAGCAGCAGACACGTATTACTACCAACCCCCACTCCCCCCCGCCCCCCCCCCCCCCGCAAAATGTTACTAATAATAATGAAGTACAGTTGTTGGGAACAATTCATTTGAGGTATCTGAGTGTGGCTTCATTCTCTGGGGGTCAGGACAAGAAGTGGTGTCGAGGTCAGTTCTGTATACTAGCTGTGGGACAGAGTGAGGGAGCAAACAGACTGACCGCCCTGCTGGCCAGAGTATGGAAGTTGAATGAATGGATGTTCCTTGACAGAATTGTATCAACCGATCCCCACCCATGCCTCAGTCTGAAGAGGAAGTTATTTTAAAAGGTATTTATTAGGGGAGGAAAACCTGTCTTCCTACTCGGCTCATACTCTTTTAAGCTCTCACTACCATTCTGTGTAATAGATGGGCATCATTATTGCCACTTTCTTTTTTCTTAATATTTATTTATTTATTTTTGAGAGAGAGAAGGCGTGGGCGTGTGAGCGGGGGAGGGGCAGAAAGAGGGAGAGAGAGAATCCGAAGCAGGCTCCGTGGTGTCAGCAAAGAGCCCAATACACGGCTCAATCCCATAAACTGAGATCATAACTAAGAGCCAGACGCTGCACTGACCGAGCCACCCAGGCACCCCAGTTGCCAGTTTCAAAGTGAGGTTCAGTTGTACTTAAAGGCACTTTCAGTAGGTGATGGAGCTGATTTCTGCTCCCAGAAAAGTTCTGATTTCCCACTCCATGCTACCGTTAACATGTGCTGAACATGAATACCTTCCATGTACAATAGTCTATGACCACTGCATGTGTAGTCGCGTTACGCTTCACGCGCTAACCCTGTGAGGCAAGCCCTCTTGTTTTCCTTCTTTGACAGGTGAGGTTTCTCAGCATAAGAAGGCAAGCACTTGCCTGTGCTTATGCAGCCAGTAAGTAATAGGACCATGGTTTCAACACAGGCGGTCTGACCCCTGGGTCTGCACTCCAAGGGAAAAGCGGCTCTACGAAGACCCCTGAGGGCTTTCCAGAAGCCACAGAGTAATTCCCTGTCTCCACGAAGGGCGGGATCGTTGTTGTTTTCAATCCTTGATTCAAATACAAATAACTTGTCCTGGACATCCCTGCTTAATGCCCCCCACTCCACCTCAAAGGCATAGGTTCAAAGTCACTTCCTCATGATTTCCTCCAAGTTCCTAAACTTGTTCACCTTGACAAGGAGTCTGTGTTTTCTTGCTTTTTTGTGTGTGTCCAATGCACAGCCCAATGTCTGATGAAGGCAGGCACTCAAACCTTCACAAAACACATGAATCCACAAGTCTTGGCCAAGCCTGGCTCTTAGCTTTGGTTTGAACCCACCCGTCCCCTGATCTTTCTTCCTGATTCACTTCTCACCTGGGTTTCAGCAGTGGTTTCCCCCACTGCTCTCCTCGCCTGTGATTTTGCCTCCTTTACAGCCCTTCTCTGTGCAGCCAGATGATATTTGGAATGAGCATTTGTTTCCATTTCTGCTGCTTACAATCTTTTGGTGGCCTCCCACAGTCCCAAGGATAAAATGCAAATGGAAGCCAGTATTTGAGCCCTTAGGGATCCAGCCACTGGCTAACTTTCTGGTCTCCTGTCTTAACACAAGCCCCTACCAAAGTCATAAAACAACAGTTTCAGTTTCTGGAAAACACTTTACTCTTTTGCTCTCTCTGCTTCCACCTCTGTGCCTTATTCTATTTATCATATCCTATATGTATCCTCCTCCCTGTAGCCTTCCCTTACCTGACTCTTATGTAGAAACCGCATCATAGCTTTGGCTGCGTGGTATTACCTAAAGGTTTGTCTATCTCTCCCCACCCCCCCACACTCCCCGCCACTGCCCCACATCAGACTTTGCAGTTTTTGGAGAAGAGAGATGATGGTGTTCACTGCTATATGCTGAGGGCCTAGCACTGTGTCCAAGACAAGACGGCCTTCGTTAAGTATGTGTTGAATGACTGAGATCTTAATTTCCATTCCAAAGGTCTCCTGAGAATGACCTCCTACCCGTTGCCTCAGTAACCTATTAAACATGAATAGCGGAGCTGCAGAAAAGTAGGGCACGCCTGTGTCCAGCACAATCAGAGTAGCAAAGAAGCATCCAGGAAACATCTCCCTCAGCTCCTGGTCTGTGATGCCTCCTGCTCTGTAATTTTCCAGAAGCAGCTTCCTTTTTTTTTTTTTTTCCTCCAAATGGCCTGTAGAGGTCAGAAAAGGGCCTTGGTTTCAGATCTCCAACTGTCCTCTGCCTGCATTAGCATTCACCCTGGGTGTCTACAATTAGGCAAACTTAGGCGCTGCACATAGGAGCGGAAATGCATTGACTTTAATAAAACAGAGTGTAAAACAACTTTAGATTGACTCCAGCCTTGTTTATTCTTGCACACTTGTAATTCTGGTTCGGTATATTCCCAGTGAAAGAGACCATTGTCCTGGGAACTGAAGCTTTTCCTTTCTCCATCGCTCCTGCAGCCAGTCTGTGGAGGCGAGCTGCACCAGCTCCCTGCTCCTGACTCATAGCAAAAATGTTTTTGTTTCTTAAAGAAAAACAATGACAAATTGGAGTGCTTGTGGGTACAATGAGAGGAGCTCCCACTGTCCTTCTAGACTTTTGGGGTTTTTTCATGAATGTAAGTGCATTCAGAGTCCACAAAAGAAAAAAAAAATTAATAAATATGGAAAAGACACTCTGGTGGACACCCATGTTGAAATTTAGGAATTGATGACTTTAGTCCAGAAATTACTTTCTAGTGTATAGGAAAGAGCACTGAACTGGAATTTAAGAACCCAGGATTTGAGGTCCAGCTCTGCAACTTTAATGTGGGATTTGGGGGGAGGGAGAGGATCCTTAATTTCTCTGGGTCTCAGTTTCTCCATCTGAGAGCTGGACCGGCTGAAATCTGAGGTCACCTCTATCTCTCATACTCACTGTGGCTGTGCTGGCCAGTCCATGGAGAAGGCCACCAGGCCTTGGGCTGGCCGCGCGCGCACAGAGGGGCAGCTCAAGGTGTCTCACACTAGCGCTCTGTCCGCCCGGGGCCCGAGGCCAGGCCCCGCACAATGATCTTTTCAGAGCCCAGGCCGATGCCGTTGAGATGCTGCCAATGCCCGGCAGAATAAAAGCTTCCGAAATCAGGACTAAAAATAAATAATGAGACAAAGGGACAACATAAACAGGAAGACCTAAAAGTGGGGGAGGGGGATCGAATTGAGTCAGCAACGTTGGGATGGGGGGAGCGGTGGGAAGGAATATGAATTTGCTCTCATCTGTGATCATTGCCCTGCTGGGTAGTTGTGGGGTCACACGTGCTGGGGGAAGTGGCGCTGTCATACCACCCTGGGGAGAGGATGCCCTGCTCAGCAGAGGTGTGGCTGGTTCCAAGGCTCATTTCCTCCCTGCAGCACAGCAAACCTGCCCATTCGACTCCCACTTTGCTGGCTGCTGGAAAAGTGTTCTTTAAGAGTCCTGTCCTGTTGCCTGCCCTCTGCTTCGGCACTGGGCCAGCTGCCCTCATTGACCTTGTCCCTTGGCATTAGGGGGCCAGCTTCCTCTTTACATAAACTCAGGGTTTCAATGCAAATGACTCTGGGGTCTGGTGACTTGGACAGGAAAAGGGTTAGTCAAGGAAAGGGAGCTAATAGATATTAAGTGTGTTTCAAATGCTGACCCCGGGGCTCGGTGCTTGATGCAATGGTCCAGGGACAGAGGAGCAGCTGTGGGGCAAGTCCCGCGTGAGCTCCTCCCCTGCACAATTGTCTACTGTTCTTAGTTCTTCCTCCACCTTGCCAACGGTGGAGAGCCAGAGCAGGTAGAAGCATTATTTAGAGGGTCAGCTCAGTGAAAATGGGGATATGCAGTGTGGGAGTCTTTGGGGTGAACGTTAGGGAGCCACTGACTGTCATTAGATGGTGACAGAGATTGGGGCACACTGGCCAAAAAGGAGAGGGAATAAGTGGGAGGGAGGTGGCGTCCCAGGGAAGCCAGAGGCCTAAACCCAAGGAGAATTCAGACCCCATGAGAAATCCTGACTCCTAAAATTCAAAGTGAAGTCTAATGTTTAAGTTTTTTCCTCTTCTGTGAGGTCTTGTTTTAAGCCATCCCCTATGCCCTCAAAGCTTCAGTAAAAGTCGACTTCCCAGAGAGCTGGGTTCTAGTGACACTTTAAGTTAATGGAAGAAGAACTTATTCATTTCAGATAAAAAAAGACTATCGGTAGAGGCTGTCAGAAAATTCAGCGGAAGCTGGGAATCTGAAAATTCATTTTCTAGGGCATTTACAGTTTCTGCACTAGAGCTTGGAAGCCGTTTTACTTGGAAATGAAAATGATGAAAATAATAGTGATAGTAATAGTTACCAAGTTACCAGGAGCACCTACCTTATCCCAGTTCTTGGGCTGAAAGTTTATTATTCACAAAATCCCTGTAAGGTAAGTGACTATCATTATCCCCTATTTTGTAGAGATATTCAATAGTGTGTGCAAAGTAGCTAGGAGAGAAGGCAAGTTAGGCTCTGAGCTGAGTGTGTGTGTTCTTCTGATTTTCTCCCTGGTATCATACCCCCTAAAAGAAAATCATCCTTGGTGGATCATTTGGTGGCAGCTCCTTCCATTCTTCCCTTCCCTTCCCTTCCCTTCCCTTCCCTTCCCTTCCCTTCCTTCCCATCTTCCTCCCTCCCTTCCTCCCTTCCTTCCTTCCTTCCTTCCTTCCTTCCTTCCTTCCTTCCTTCTTCCTCCCTCTCTCCCTCCCTCCTCTTCTTTTCTTTTCTTTTCTTTTCTTTTCTTTTCTTTTCTTTTCTTTTCCTTTATTTTCTTGTCTTGTCTTGTCTTGTCTTGTCTTGTCTTGTCTTGTCTTTTCTGTTTCTTGAGGCAAACTTGCTTTCATGCTTCCTTCCTCATATTTAACTAGAGATGAATCTGTAATTTTCAGCATCTTATTTTCAAACTTCGTCAAGACCTATTCTTTCCCTATCTACCTATTAATCTTAATTTTGTTCAGCCTCCTTTCCATATTTCTAGATGAAAATGCTGCATGACCTTTTGAAGGAATCTCCCAATGGGTTGGTGGTGGTGGATGGTAATGTGCATGTGAAATTCGTGAAGCACTCTCTAAGTCTCCCAAAGCAAATACTGAGAGCAACATTTTTAAAGATAAATAACATGAATTTCAAAGAGCTTAAATGAATATCCTAGAGGAATATGGCCCCATCCCAACAAAATCAGGTTTGGGTTGGGATAAGGAAGGATTTTCCTTATGATATTTGCTGTGGGTCCAGAAATAACTTTTCAGATTCCCATCTATCATGTCTGTGAGTGTTCTGGACAATATGAGATGTTCCCAGTGGCCCTATTCTTATTAGATTTCTATTTTGCAGCCACCCTTGAGTAAGGGTGCTTAAGATTCACTTCAAAATTATATACAGAAATCTATGAGCATCCTACAACCATTACCTAGTTTCAAGTGATACTCAATTTATTAGTCGGGGATCTCAGATCTCCAAATCCTAAACTATCACTACCTCTCAGCTTCACTTAATTTCTATTTACTAATGCTCAAGGGAGCCAGCCAGGTCAGCAAAGCCACTCAGCAAGGAGCAAGAGAAGGAACTTGCCCTCTTCTGTTGGAATTGGATTTCCATATCATTTGGCATAAGTCATTGATATTCCACAAGACAGTTTACCTGAGTCATGCTCCTCTTCTTCTGAATGTTTTTGTTCTTGTTGTTTGGCTAGTTGTTTTCTGATTTTTTTTTTCTCATATGAAGTGGCTATATGATGACAAGATGAGAGACATTTGACATTTTTAAAGGGCAAGGAAAATCAGGACCCAGAAAGGTAGAAGGAAGTCACATCTCGGGATCATCAATGATTAGCTGCTCACCCCCTGCTGCCATGTGCACACACACAACTTCTTAAGGAAAAACTCTTATATGGATCAAGAGCACAATGGAGCATTCAAGAACACTGATTTGGAGACCACTGTAGACAATAAATTTTTTGTGGTAAGAGGAAGAAGATTGTAAATAGAAATAACCGAGGCAACCTCTCTCATAGTGCCTTGTAATTGGTGTCACAAGACTTTCTGCAAGATAATATGGCCAAGATGGTGTAACAGGGGTCTCCACGTTCACTGGTGGAAGTAACAGTAGGATCAGAGCAGGACCAGAGAGAAGAAGCAAATTAGGGCCCCCTCGCCCATTCCACTGTGGGCCTCAGGGGAAAAGAGCAATGCCATGGATTATGTCAGTAACTGTGTCTTACTTTTATATTGTTGCAAAACAATTACCACAAATGTAGCGATGTAAATCAACATCCATTTATTTCTTCACAGCTCTGCAGTCAGAAATATGGGAGAACTGCATTGGGTTCTCTGCTCAAGGTGCCTCAAAGCTGAAACCCTAGTGTCAGCCAGCCTGGCATCTTATCTGGAGGGTCAAGAATAGAGTCTGCTTCTAAGTTTGGTCAAGAGATTGGCTGAATTAAGTTCCTGTGAGTGTAGGACTGAGATTCCTCTTTCCATGCTAGCTGTTAGATGCTGTTTGTTCTCAGCCCTCATTCCTTAGCAGGTGGACTCTAAAAGCCAGCAATAGTATGTTGGACCTCCTTCACTCTCTGATTTCTTTTGCTGCTACCAGCTGGAGGTAACTCTCTGCTTTTAAAACTCTCTTGTGATTGAGTTAGGCTCACCCTGATAATCTCCCTCTTGTCTTATGATACAACATAATCACAATAGTGAAATCTCACCATATTCACAGTTTCCACCTATGATTAAAAGGGGATGGGAATTATGCAAGGGCAAGAGTCACTGCTTACCACAAATAGTATTGCTAACAAATATAACATTTCCCATGTGCCAGTAATGGTATAAGCGTTTTACATACATTAACTCTCAGAATTTCACAGCAACCTTATGAGGTAGGTACAATTATTGTCTCCACTTTACAACAGAAGAAGCTGAGGCACAGAGTGTTGGTATAGAATACACAACTACTATGTGGTTGAGCTGAGATTTGAACCCAGACAATATGGCTCCAGGTTTGTGCCAGATTTCTTAACCACAGCTCCATGGATCTATCTAAACAATGTAATCTCTTAGATGAAGTCTTTTCCTTCTCTTATCCAAGCTTGAGTGTGAGCATGAGACCTAAAGCTATTTAGTGGGACAGGACAGGACACAAGTGGAAGGTGGCATAGCATTCATAGTTCAAATGGCCCATGGCCTGAGCTTTAATCAAGGCTTACATGTGACAGGCCTACTTCTCCTGGGCTTCCCATGTTGTGGTCAAAGTCTTAGCTAATTGTAGAGTCTGTGTTTTCCTATAGTTCTCCCTCCTGTACATCCTTCCAGAGCAGTGGATCTAGCAATGAGTGCTGAGGTAGTCAAGGTACAGTGAGGTCTTCATGAAACAGACTTACTACTCTCATACCCCTGGGGCTCTTCTTCCCACCCAAATTGTAGGTCCGAAGGCCTATATGGAAAATCTACTTAATAAACTAAACTGGTGCTTACTCTATGTGGGCTTACTTGAAATTGTCTGTGCTCAGTTACAAAGGAGGAACTGAGGTAATGTTATAATTTTTCAATCTTCTACCAACTACGTGGCATTATTTTGGCCTAGACATGATATAAATAAAAATCCTTCAAGATTCAACTAATTTAGAATCAGAGACTAGCAGGGGTGCTTGGGTGGCTCAGTCGGTTAAGTGTCTGATTTCAGCTCAGATGGTGATCTCATGGTTCATAAGTTCAAGCCCTGCATCGAGCTCTGCACTGCAGAGTCTGCTTGGGATTCTCTTTCTCTCCTTCTTTCTCTGCCCCTCCTTGCCCTCAAAATAAATAAGCTTTTAAAAAAAGAATCAGAAATTAGCAAAGGAAAAGGTTAATAAACATTAAACAAAGTTTATTTTTATAAAAGTATTTTATTTTGCAATGCCTTAATATAAGTAATAATATTGCCATTGGAAATTCACCAGTAATATCACAGTGAAAGAATACAGTTCACATAACAAAAGACATAACAAGAAAGCAAAACAAAGAAATGTGTAAAAAGTAGAAAACCAAACAAAAGGCAGAAGACTGACCACATTGAATAATTGTGGTTATAAATGTAAATGCTATAAATTATATCACTAAGTGACATAGAATATCTGCTATGATCAAAAGGGAATCTAAAACTATTTTTCATTCATTATACCCAAACATTCCATTAAAAGATTCTCAATGAAAAAAATGCAGAGAGGAAAGGAGGTAATGGATAAAGATGTCCAGGGAGCCATTACCAAGGAAAAGAGTTGCAAATGGGAAACCTGAAGTCCAAAATGGACTGTGGAGACACAGGGACTGGTTTAGGGAATTGGAAGACGCATTAATCAGTTCATTACCAGAACTGTAAGAGAAGGCCTTGATCATGAGGAGGAGTCATTTTTAGTCCTACTGGGGAAACTTGACCAAAGCACATGAAAGAAAGCAAGACAGAAAGTGCAGAAGGATTCCCACCCAGAGCTCCACTGCTGGAAGGGAGCCATGGACCTATGGTCAGAGAATGGTGGCCATAGTGATGCCATCACAAAGCTGAATGTCAGCAGTGAGGTGGTGTGCCCATCTCCTATTCTTTCTTCTGCCTTCCTTATACACCAGGTGACTTGGAAAACACAATGAGTAGGTTGAAGGGATAACTGTTGGGCTGAATGGGTTTTAACAGGTTAAGGAGAACTGGAAAGATAGTCTCCTTCAGTTGTCTTCATGACACTCATGGGCCTCTACGAGGTAGCCTGTCCCTGTCTGCCTTTCTAGGTTATCTTCAAATATACATGACCCCAAAGCCAGCTTCTCAGCCACAGTACCTATCCACCATCTCCTAAGTCTGCCCTCACAGTATTATTTGCTCAACTTTTCTCACTCTTCTTTCCTCCCTCCAAGACCCGGCTCAGATCTGAATCTCCCATAACTCCTGCTTTCTCTGTTCCTCCATCTATGACCTCTTCTGGCATTTATTATGCAATTAACTATATACTTTCATGCCCTACTAATTGGCCATTTATCTCTTTTACTGTGGTTTGATGTTTCACATGTGTCTGTCATTTCTTAGCAAGTACAGTATTTGCTCCCTGAGAGCAGGGCCATGTCTTTTTATAATACCGTTCATTATTTAGCACCTTCTAATTTCAGTTTGCTTACCTGAATTATTGTCTCACAAAATGCTCCCTGTAAAACTTCAGGTTAAGTATTATTTCCCTCATTGTACAGACTGAGTCAATGAGGCTTAGAGATATTCAAAAGCCTACCCTAAGTCCTGTAGCTTATAAGGGGCATAACCAAAATTTGAAACAATGTGAGTGAAACTAAAATCCTCTATTTTCCCCCACTAAATCATGATGTCATCACACCTTTCTGGAGCCATCAGTCTAGATGATGTGCCAAAATAAAATACACATAGCATATACACATACAAAAGAGGATATCCATTAGTATATTTCAATTTTTATATTTCATTTGCACACAATTTTTACAATTGTAGCAGGGAAATAGAATCCCCAAATTAAATCTAATGCCTAGACAAAATAGGTATTCATACATGCATACACACATGTAAACACACGTGCATGGCTGCATGCACACATACACAGATAAATAAGCTGGTAAGTGCTGCATATAGGTCTGCCTAAAAGGACATTGCTACCCTAATGGCACAATGAATGGTCTTCATTGGCAAGGACGTGGAGACCTTATAATCCCATTTGGAGTAGAAAGGTGTATAATCCCAGCAGGATGCTTAAAGGCTCAATTTTACTGCAAGGGTACCCAGAGCTTATAGATACGGTGTTTGTCCAGCACATTACGTTGAAGTAGAGCCCTGATAGTTGTGGTATTAGCTTTGAAGGGGCTCCTCTATTGAAAATCTCTGTGTCAATCTACTAATAGTGAGCCCAGAAAACATAATGAATCAAGAGGGTGCTCAGCAGTCCTGTAATTTTTACACGTTCTGGGTTTGCTTCCTTTAGGAAAGAGGTATAACAGCTCTGGAACCTATTAGCTTTAGCTAAGAAGCCTGAAAGGTAGAGAGAGAACTATGGAGGGAAAGAAACCACACCCAGATGGTTCATAGGTTTTCCAGAGAACTTGACTTCACCTTCTGGCACTAGGTATTCTCCATGTGCATAATGTGAATCATAACATTTCCTTACATTGTGGCTCTTACACTTCAGCTGCATAAAAATCACACAGATGGCTTCTTAAAAGTCAGGGTCCTGAACCACAATCCTGATGATTCTGATTCAGCAGGTTTATGGTGTGGGTCAATAATCTGCATTTCTCACAAGTTCCCAGGTGATGTTGATGCTGCTGGTTTAGGGAGCATATTGTAAGAACCACTGTCCTAACAGACATGGTATGTGATCATAGGACACAGGAACATCAGGTCCCTTCATGAAAATGTGTGAAAATACTAATAGTTAGGAAACTTTTCCTAACATCAATCCTAAATATTTTCTTCTACTCCAGTTTCAGTGTTCACTCTTGTATTGTGGTGCACGTAAAGAACTTTGCTATTTACACAGATAGATGCTTATGGCATCTGGTGCCTTCTTCCCATGTAGGCTAAGTTGCTGTCCACCAAAGAGGTGCTGACAGGCTCCATATCATTGATGGAAGCTTTGCTTTACTTTGCTTTTTTAAATGTTTATTTGAGAGAGAGAGAGAAAGTGGAAGAGGGGCAGAGAGCGAGGGAGGAGAGAATCCCAAGCAGGTTTCATTCTGTCAGTCCAGAACCTGATGTGAGGCTCGATCTCACAAACTGTGAGATCATGACCAGAGCTGAAATCAGGAGTCAGATGCTTAACTGACTGAGCCACCTGGGCACCCCCCTTTTTTTTTTCTTTCTTGAGAGGAGAGTCAACTGTTATTGGACCAGGGAGAATAGAGGAACTCTAAACTAAAGTGAAGGAAAACATTAATCCCTGGTTCTTCTACCCTCTTTTCTTTCCATTTTCCTTCTCTACTTTCTCTCCACTGTCACTTTCTTCTCAGGTTTCTTTCTCATTACCTTATCCTCTTTCACTTTCTTCTCTTTAGAAGGTTTGTGTCTCTTTCCCCATCTTCTCATTTTTTCCTGACCAAGTTAATGTGGACATGAGTTCACCATGGTCTGCCTTGCCAACATCCATCTCTATGACTTTATTTCCTCTTACTTTGTCCTCCATATACAAAGTTTTCTGAACAAAATGACAAAGTGAATGTCATTAGTTCTGGTCCTAGAAACTTGTCTAGATGTTGAGCCTTTCAGACCAAGCAAGATGTTTGCCAGTTATAATGACCTTTTCTGAATAGCTTAGACACCTGCCATATACAAAACCTCTTTCTGGGAGACTTAATATGCATGGATTTCTGTATTTGTACCCAGTGATATCATGACCCTAAACACAATGGATATGATTCCAGACCCAAAAAGATTCTGTTAGTTTATAGGCATTCTTTAGACTTAAATTGTGGAGGCTCCATCTAACACCAACAAGAGTGCCCTCTACTGGATGATGACTTTCCAAACCAGTCAAATTTCTGTTTGTTGAAGAGTTTGACTTTGAGATATGCACAGAATAATAACACAAAAGCAGCACTAACAAAAGAAGTAGACCAAGTCACCAAAGCAAAGATTTGAAGGATTGGATGCCATGAGATAACCACTGGAACTTTAGTGCATCATTAGGGCAGCAGCTGGAACTTCAGAACTACCACCATGACCTGAACAAAGTTTTGAGCTCTAGGTAGCCTGGTTGTATATTATTATAACAAACTGTGTGAGATAAACTAAAAATCTCTATTCTTTATGACTCAAGCAGCTTAATGTATAAATTATAAGAAAAGTTATTTTAAACTAACGTCAGGCAAATGGCTATAATAAATAAGTGAAAGATCAATGTATACAATCCAGGGTTGATAATAGTGATTGGTAGCAGCCATGGGAGGCAAAAAAAAAATCCATGTACAAATGTACTAGAAATTTTAATCGTGTCTACCTGCCTATCAGAGACCTCTAGGGCAGGCACTTCTCTCAAAGAAACTGGTGGAAATACAAACCTAGATTGCAATATTGTATATTGCATGACCCTACCTTATCACTGACGTTGTTAGACCAAAGGTGAGTTCTACTTCAGGGACGGCAAATGCATTCTCTCTCTCTGTCTCTGTCTATCTATCTCTGTCTCTGTCTCTGTCTCTGTCTCTGTCTCTCTCTCTCTCTCTCTCTCTCACACACACACACACACACAGCAATTAAAATTTATGTATTTTATTCTATGTAAGTTATATCTCAGGAAATAAAAAATAATTCTAAAAAGCAAAAAAAAAAAAAAAAAGGATGAGTTAGGTCAATCAGATCTCTATATGGGCCTTTTAAATTAAGAATATTGAGATGATGATTTAATTAGCACAGGCAATGGAGGTTTTGAAAAGTCACAAGGCAAAATTGAGACCACAAAGGATGATATGCAAACTGA
Source organism: Panthera onca (assembly GCF_046562875.1). Lineage (NCBI taxonomy): Eukaryota > Metazoa > Chordata > Mammalia > Carnivora > Felidae > Panthera > Panthera onca. Next base: position 8,456,867 of record NC_138344.1, on the reverse strand, counting down.
AGGTATAAAGAGGTTGAGCCCTTGTGTTGGCAGAGGGAGTGAGATGGAGAGCAGACAGACAGGGAGAAGCAAAGACAGGGAAACCACATAGCTCATGTGGGAGGATGAGGGAAGGAAGACCTGGACCAAGACATGTTTTTTTGGTACAAAGATTTTTTTCTAGCTCCGTTTCAGTCTATATCAGTCCTGACAATAAATCTGGTTTTCCTTGAGGCTCAGGGATGTAAAGCCCCTTGCCTGAGATGATTCAGCTAATATGGAAGGGAGCGTTATCTGCATCTAGGGCTGGTTTCCTTTACTCCTTCTGCTCTTTCCGTGACATGATACTATGCTACGGAATCTTACAAATGTGGAAGAAGGTATCAGTATTAATGACGGGCATGTTCTATCACTCAATGTTTTGTGTGTGCCTGTGTGAATTACAGCCTTCTTTTGAAAATTTAGAATGTGCCTTTCTGTCTTTCCCATTCAGCATCTTCTAACCATAGACTTTCCGGCAATAGAGTGTTTCATCAGAATGACCGAACTAAACTAATAAAGTTTCACTTATATTTTACCTGTTTATTTTTATAATAGGAGTTGCTGGATGTTCATTGAACCTGTGGTAATTTATGAGTTATTTACAATGTTTTCCCAATATCTGTCATTTCTTCCTGTCCATTCCACCATTCACATACATTCTTTTGTATTTAATTTTTATTTATCCCTATTTAGTCTCCTCAGAGCAGGTCTTTTTTTTTCAATATATGAAATTTATTGTCAAATTGGTTTCCATACAACACCCAGTGCTCATCCCAAAAGGTGCCCTCCTCAATACCCATCACCCACCCTCCCCTCCCTCCCACCCCCCATCAACCTTCAGTTTGTTCTCATTTTTTAAGAGTCTCTTATGCTTTGGCTCTCTTCCACTCTAACCTCTCTTTTTTTTTCCTTCCCCTCCCCCATGGGTTTCTGTTAAGTTTCTCAGGATCCACATAAGAGTGAAACCATATGGTATCTGTCTTTCTCTGTATGGCTTATTTCACTTAGCATCACACTCTCCAGTTCTATCCACATTGCTACAAAGGGCCATATTTCATTCTTTCTCATTGCCACGTAGTACTCCATTGTGCATTTAAACCACAATGTCTTTATTCATTCATCAGTTTATGGACATTTAGGCTCTTTCCATAATTTGGCTATTGTTGAGAGTGCTGCTATAAACATTGGGGTACAAGTGCCCCTATGCATCAGTACTCCTGTATCCCTGGGGGAAATTCCTAGCAGTGCTACTGCTGCAGCCACTCTGGAAAACAGTGTGGAGGTTCCTCAAAAAATTAAAAATAGACCTACCTTATGACCCAGAGCAGGTCTTAATAGGAAAATTTTCTTAATAGGAAAATAACTGATGTAAATAGTGGTAGTAGGGAAACATGGCCTAGCATTTTTTGAGTGGGGAAGACTATAAGTCGAGATACTCTTTTAAGGTCTACCCCTTGTGGCTCTGGATAAAAAGAATATAAATAATATGATTAATGAAGGAGTTTTACAATACTTTTTCCTAGGTCTCTGGACAAAACACAGTATGAGATAGTTGAGTGTCATAATCCTGCCAACCAACCATGGTCCTCAAATACAACTCACAGGACTGACTCCATCCATGAATTTTTGCCACCTCTGTCTTCATGGCCCCTGGAATACAGGAGAGACATCTAAGTAACACCAACACCTTGGAGTGAAAAGGCTTTCAGTCTAAAAGTCACAAATTATATGAGAACAATGTCCAGAGATTCCTTTCAGATAATGAGCTCAATACCCAGGAGTTCCTAAAATCACAGAGCTACTTAGCATTGCCAATCAGCCTGGTGATCTTTGGTGTAATTAGACTTTCCAGAGAGCCAGTGTTTCAACTTTGAGTAAAACTGCCAAACTCCTAATAATAGCCATCTCTATAGTCATTGGCATTCATCCCTGGTGTTCAGTTGAAGTCCTGTATATCATATTTACAGATAAACAGAGAATGACCCGGGGTGCCTGGGTGGCTCAGTGGGCTACGCGTCCGACTTCAGCTCAGGTCATGATCTCGAGGTTCGTGGGTTCGAGTCCCTTGTTGGGCTGTGTGCTGACAGCTCAGAGCCTGGAGCCTGCTTTGGATCCTGTGTCTCCCTCTCTCTGTCTCTCCCAAACTCGCTCTTTGTCTGTCTCTATCTCTCAAAAATAAATAAACATTAAAAAAACAAAAACAGAGCATGACCCTGGGCTGTGTAAACCAGGAGATGCCACTCCCTTGAGACCCCCAACATGTCTTCTCCCAATTTTATAAGCGCTCTTGAGCTGGCTTATACTTTGGTAAGAAGATAGGCAAAGATACTTGTGATTTTGTTATCTTGAATCTGAGCGATGTATGCCCTACTCTTTTCTTTATCCAGCTTGCTTTTCCAAGGAACCAGGCCATATAGCTTGTATTTGTCTTGCTCTAAATTCTGATAAAAAGGGCATAAATAAATAGGAAAGAATAATATATACAATGGCTCCCAGCTCCCCATCCCACAGAATACCATACAGACCCCACCCGGAAGGAAGTTAAGAGGCCTGGGTTCTTGTCCCAGTTTAACTGCTGATAGTGTGACTTTAGGCAAGTAGTTACATCTCTGAAAAACCCTCTAGAATGAAAATAAAAACCCTGTCCTACCTTCCACCTGGGGCAACTCTGAACAGATGTAATGATGCATGTGGCAACATATGTACACTATGATACAAGTACAGGGGTCAGTCCAAGAGAAGACCGGAAGAAGGTTAGCAGGTGCCAGTGAGAGGAGAAAGTCCATTGTGTTGGGGATGCTGTTTTAAAAAATTTGTTTATTTTCTTTTTTTAAATGTTTATGTATTTATTTCTGAGAGAGAGAGAGAGAGAGAGAGAGAGAGGAAGAGAGACAGAGAATCCCAAGGAAGTTCTGCACTGTCAGCGTGGAGCCCAATGTGGGACTCAAACCCACGAACGCTGAGAATATGACCTGAGTGGAAATCAAGAGTCACTCAATCGACTGAGCCACCCACACGTTTGTGAGATTTGTTTATTTTCTAATTACCAGAAAGGAAGGGAGGATTCTGAAACTCTTAGTTAGAAGTGTTCATTTCAGGGTGCTTTAGGTGGCTCAGGTGGTTAGGCATCTGACTTCAGGTCAGGTCATAATCTCATGGTTTGTGAGTTTCAGCCCCACATCTGGCTCTGTGCTGACAGCTCAGAGCCTGGAGCCTGCTTTAGATCCTGTGTCTCCCTCTCTCTCTGCCCCTCCCCTGCTCACGCTGTCTCTCTCTCTCTCAAAAATAAATAAAAATTAAAATTTTTTTTTAAAAAGAAGTGATCATTTCAGTTTGATGAATCTTTTTATTTAGTAAATATTTTGTCTTATTGTAGATAGATCCCTACAATAAGTGAACAATTATTATGGTACAATTTTTGCATATGAGGGAAAGGAAGCACGTTTCTCTGCCATGATATCAACATACTATTAGCTTTTCATTTCAAGATTTTGAGATCTAAGAAAGAATAATAACAAAGGAAATACCCAACAATTATTTTAACAAGCTTCCATGTAAAAAATGTGTTCAATTCTTGAACTGAAAACTACAGCAACAAAATGAATGGTGGTGTTTTCGATGTCATTGTTTTGTTGTATTCTCTCCACACTAACGTGCCTTTTTCATTTTACACATTTTGAAACTTTAAAGTATTTGTGTGGTCAGGGGTGGGGGAGGACTTTGGGTGGGAGCACTTTGATTTCTATTGAGACACATTTTCCTGGAGTTGTTTGCTTCTTAAAACAAGTCAATACCACCATTTATAACCATAACCCTGAAGGCATTATGGTTGCCTAAATACATAAACAAAATGAAACATACAATTTGCAGGATCTTTAGCTGAGTACTTTAAAAATCTGGAATGGTTTGGGGGAAGAAGCACAAGCAGTAAAAAAGAGAAAATCAGATGTGATGCTATCTAGCAATGTTTATTAAATGCCTATTTGTGGTTGTGTTTGGTATTCTAAAGGACAAGATAAATGTAATTGTGTAATCATAGAATTATAAAGCTGGAAGGGACTTAAAAATGTGTCTTATGTAGCTTGAAAACTTTACTGATGGAGGAAGCAAGGCTGAAATAAGTTGAGTTCTGAGGCCACTCAGCAGAGGAAGAGGACTCACAAGTTTCCGAAGACCTAGTCCACTGTTCCTTCCAACACACTTCCCTTTAGAGCACTTTTATATCAGCTGTGGCTAATGTATCATGTAAAGTTCCCTAACATGCATAGAAACAACCGAGTAATTTTCTAAACATGGTGTTACAACAAAAATCGACAGAACTTTAGGTTCTGTCAACACATGTGACCATAGGGAGGGGACATCCTGCCATTACTCAAATCATATGATTCATACCAACAGTCCAGATCTTTCAGGTTCTAAAATGGATAGCTGTGTGGATGGGAAACTGCTTTGATGGCGTATAGGGCTGATTGTGAAAAGGGTGCATGGAAACTCTTCCGTTCCCTTCTTGTTGCCTAGATTTGCCTGGGAGTGGAGGCCAGGGAATTGTTAGGAAAGAAAATTGCTGAGAATAAATCAAATCACCAGTCTTTAGAGGAAACAATCAATTAGGTCACATGGAGTCAACCCCATGAGACAAGGGCAGGATTGCTCTTCATGGGTTGGACCTGAGTGTTGTATTTTCTTTCAAAATTGCTTTGCAATGACATCAACTATGGCACCCTCCCCATTCTCCTGCTCCACTGTTTACCATATAATGGCCCATTAGGAGGGTTTTGCTGAAGGCAGAAATTAACCTTTTGGAGAAATTTCATTCTATTAAGTCTAGTTACATGAATCCAGACTGATTTTCTTTCTGATGGGAAGATTTTCTTAGCCAGTATTTAAGGGCTCAGAAAAACGTTTTGAGCTTGGCTGTCTGCAAGAGCCTTCCTGGTGGAACAGAATTGTTAGTCAGTTACAGTCTCCATGGTGATTTTTTTAAGGCGAAGTTTGAATCAATCTTCTAAACATTGAAGCATAATTTGTGAATGCAATTGAATGGATAATAGTAGAATTATCAGCAATACAGTGTTAGCTTTAATTTTGGTATTTGAGACTTTCCACAGACTCGTTCATAACTGGCCTTCAAATTGGTCCTTAAACATGACCTTAAGAGCCTCCCTTCCTCAAGCATAATGTTCCAGCTGCCTGCCTGTGCTTTCCTTCACTCTATCTGCTTTCTGTGTATCCGATCCTGAGCACTTTGCTAGACTATCTCCTTGTAATCCCTCGTATTTTATGCAATTCAGATAAGCTAGGCTCCCTTGCCCTAGGAACTGCTACATTGGAAACAATTCCTGTTTGGATGTCAGGAGAGCTTGCTTAGAGCCCTAACTCTCAAAAGCAAGGTCTGTAGCTTTATTTCAGTCTTCTGATCTCTCAGTTTTCCCTTCTAAAAATTGAGCAAGTTGGGCTAGATCATTTCTAATGTCTACAGATTCCGTAATGGATCTTGGTTATTGGAACAAAATAAGACATTCATTAGACAGCACTGTTTTCCTGCTCTATATTTTTAATAGAGTGTTTTCTGTCCATTATCTGTTCCAATTCGTGTTCAAAGGTCAAAATTATGAAATGCAGATAAAAGCTGCTATCAGCTAGTGAGAGGAAAGGAATTCACCTCTCCAAGGAGACTCATGTTCTGATAAACCTTCAGAATGTGTCTGCAGGCAGCGAGTGCTGTGAACCAAATGTTTCCAGTGGCAAAATAGAGGCATCAAATGATTTCTTCTTTATTATCTGTCTTTAAGTGTCTAGAAAGCCATTCAAACAAGAAAAAGGTCTAACAGCTGTTCATTGGCCAAGAATAAGTAAGTCTTTGAGGGTCATCCATTTAGGAAAATAGACCAGAGTGTGTGAACCCTTACATCGACCAAGATGAGGGAAAATGAAGCAGCTAGTGTTTTCTGGGCCTTTCATGCAGTTTCTTCCCTTCTATTACTTTTTTCCTCCATGTCAACCTATGCATAGGTAACAAGAAAGTAACAGAAGAAGAAAACTACCCAGAAGCTCTTGGAATGTGCTTCTTCAAGCTCTGCGTAGCTACCATAAATACTTGGAGTGTTTACTATGTTATATTTACAAGTGGGGGGGGGCAATATAGCCTAGGGATTAAGATTATAGTCCCTGGAACCAGATAACACAGTACCTAAAGCAGTGCCTGTCTCATACTTAGCACACAATAAATGTTACCTTTAGTAGTTGTTGCTGGTACATACTAAGTACCAAATACAAAGTGAGGGAAATAATAAGATTTCTGCCTTCATAGATGACCAAAATAAACCCTACATGCGTTAATAAATATTTGTAAAACACTGTGTTTGAGAAAACTGTGGCTAGGAGAATAAAATGTAGTCCAATATTCCGGACTGTTCATCTCTTAGATACATCCCAGCACATTTCCAAGCTTGTGTTATAATAAATTGGACAAACATGGGGTTTCAGTTAAAATGTACAAGGTGTAGAATAAATTTACACTGCAGCCTGGGTCACATTGGTCTTGCCCTATTTTATAATCCCCCAGGCTGAAAAAGAGTTCATGTTATTACAGGCATGAAAATGAACTCGGCTGCTTTTCTCCCAGATTCCTCTCCCTTCCCACACTCCAGACCCCTCCATCCTCTCCTTTTGTCCATTGAGCACCCCCAACCCCCACCTCATGTCTTGTGATCTCATGCCTAACATCAATTAGAAGGTGGTTCAGTGTTTTACAAGTTACTTGGCCAAGACAATTATACGGGTGCTGTGAGTTACCTCCTGGGAGGATGCTGTTGAGCACGTGACATTAAATTAATTGTATGCTTGAATCCATTGGCTGTGCTGTAAGACAGAAGATCTGCTCAGATAAAGGGATGGCTCAGGAGAAGCCAGAAAGGGCAGGGCAAATTCTAGGCCTGGAGACAAGCTAGCTGATGGGACAAATGTCTCGGCTGCCACCATCATGGTGAGACACTGATCTCCTCCAGGGCCAAGCTGGGCTGTACTGCCTCAAGCCTTCCCGTGTCTGTCCTCCCTGAAATCACTGTGGCCACACCACCCAGCAGGGCAGCACAGTGATCTCTGCCTGGAACCCACGTCTCCATTTCCCAGGCTCCATCAACAGCTCTGTGAAGAGAGTTTATGGAAACTTATGGGAGGATCCGTGTTAGTGCATAGCTGACTAAACACGAAACCTTGTCCCTGTCACACTGTAGGACTGCAAAGAAGCCACACCAAGACTGGAAAACAGAAGAACTTAAGGCGATGATTTTGTGTGGGCTTTAAAGGGCAGTTATGATTAGAAATGGGACTGTAAAAACCGCATTTCCATGTTCCAGATTTATTCCCCCTGGTGACTTCCATGTCACATCCACTTAGTTTACAAATACACACAAAAGATTCCCCACTACAGCTGTAGGGAGCTCAGTGAGAGACTTGAACAAAAGAGCACAGCGTCCTGTCCTTTTGGCGTCTGAGGGGCCCCGGCCACCAGCTGGGAGGCGGCAGGAGCCTCAGTTTCTGTGGTGCTGATTTCTCCAGGGCATGTCAACCACCCACCCTCACTGCAGCCTGGCTCTGTCAGCAGGTGCTTCTGGAAGGAAAACGGAGTACTTTCTAAACTGTAAACAGAGTTGTTTAGAAAATAAAAAGAAATGTCAAAAAAGAAAAAAAAAAAAAGAAAGTTCTCACTGTGTGCCAGGCATCGATCAGGCTGCGGAAATGCTACACGTGTTTTCTCGTGGCAAACTGGCCATTGCCTGGTGCACTCTGACAAGTCCTGTGATCCAGAGGTCTGCTAAGTCCAGACACGGCACCACACTGTGTGCCAAGCTTTGTGCTGCTGCTTTCACCTCGGTAGAGGAGGGATGTTAGCAAGACTACTCACCTCTTTCAGCCTGTAAGATGTCACATGCCAGCCACTACCTGTTGCAAAGCTCCACGGGGACCCACTCCTTCTATAGCCTGGGTCCTGGACACAAAGCAAGAGCTTGCAGGGACCTCAAGGACAAACTGCAAGATGTAAAACCATAGAGCTAGGAGGAGCAGAAGAGGGTCCTAGGCATTAAATTCATTAAAAGGTGTGGCCAATACAGGCAGTTGCCAGTATTTAGTATTTAGTCTCCTAGTATTCCTCGCTCTGAGACACGCAACTTTCCGGGGATGCAGCGACATGCCCAACCCAAGGCACGGTTGTTCAGAGACAGTCTGATAAACCTGCTTCCCAATTGTCTAACATCTATGAGAAGACTTGCAACCTGGATCCAGTCAAGAAAATCTAAGTGAAAGTCTGCTAGGAAGAGGGTGGGAAGAGGTGAGCCATGACATTTGCCTTGCCAGTTACACAGAATAATCGTGGCTGCCCACACCTCTTCCTCCTTGTATAGTTTTCCTGTCTTGTACATCGATATGATGGCTGGCATTGCCTGTAGCCAGGAGTGTAAGGCCACAGGAATGGGAGAAATGCTGGCCCTAATACAGCTGAGTCACTAAAATGACAGTAGTCATTGCCTAGCTCTGTTGTTATTGTGGGAGAAAAAGCCTGGTTCATTAAAGCCTCTGTAACTGGAATTTCTATTACAGAGAGCTAAACGTGTTTCTAACTGAGATGGTGGAAAGGGAGGGGCTCTTCCATTTTCTGGAGGGAGGCTCAGCATTTACAAGCTAGTCCTAGGTGCATAACAGAATTACGATGGACCCAAGCAAATATCACTTTTTGGGTGTTTGGGCAACACAAGACGTGTGGTCTTGAAGTGGCAGCTGAAATTCTCAGATGGCTGGAGACCGATGTTGAAACACCAAAAAGCCTTTTGGGGGATATTTGACCACCTCTGTCGGGACGTATAAAAAGACTGTGGCCCTGGTAGAACTGAAGAGACCTAAGAAGAAAGGCTGGACTTCTCTGCTCTCTGGGTTTTGTCTTCCTGGAGAACTACATTAACACGAAACAAAACAAAAAGCCTGTCTTCCTCGGGGCCTTATGGCATGCATCATTTTCACGCCCAAGGGGAGCTCCAGCGTTGTCTCGCTGTAAAGAGCCACATTCCCAGTGCCATGTTCATGCCTCTCTCTTTCCATCCTGCTCATGCTTCTTGCCACTTCTGACACTTACACACTCTCCTGGTCGGACCCCTGCGTTGCCCGTCAAAGAACCTCTCTCTCCCCTCAAACCCAATATGGCTTCTCCCTGCTAATGTGCTGCCTCCATGCTTTGGGCAAGCATTTATCTTTTCCATCAGTGCTACTTTCCCCGAGCTTTCACTGGTCACTTGAGTGGAAAACAAGCAAAACAAAGCAAACAAACCAGAATAAGGAAGAGAGCCAGCCAAATGCACCGGTCATTCAAGCTGAATCCCAATGGTGATGGGGAGAGCTTGGGATAGAGCATTTCTAGAAGGGGGCGTTGGATTTGGTCTTTCTTGCTTTGAAATGCATTTTCCTTTAGGGAAATTTTCTTAACCTTTCAGCTCCCTACTTTGTTCACCTGCATGGGGAAAATAATATAGAAATGGCACAGCTGTTGTTTTTGCTGAGATGATTTATCAGAACAATTAGAATAGTGCCTGATACACAGTAAGTCTCCAAGAAACCTACCCTATTTGACTGATGAGGAAATCATTTTATTAATGAATATTTATTAAGTATTGTTTATATTGCTTGGCTCCTGGAATACAATGTTAACCATTAAGTTTTGGTGCCTACCTTCAGGATTCTTATAATATATTTTAAAGTCAGTAGATAAGTCCCACTCTTTGGTGTTGATATAGTGCCATGATATACAATAAAAAAGTGCCATGATATAGAATAAAAAACAGGGTTTTAGATGACATGTAATCTACCAGCAGAGAAGACTGGGAAACACCTAGGATCCCAACATATATTTAGGGAACACAAATTCTCTTTGCCACAGTAAGCCCATTTGGTCACTAAATATCCTGACTCTTCTCCTCAGTGTGAAATGTATTTACCTTCTTAAGGGACACAACCTTATGTTCAACCCAATCAGTGCACTGTATTGTCTCATCCAGTTGTAAGAAATAAACCACATAATGATTTGACCAGGAGAAATTTTTTTTTTATTTTTTTTTAAACATTTATTTGTTTTTGAGACAGAGAGAGACAGAGCACGAGCAGGGGAGGGGCAGAGAGAGAGGGAGACACAGAATGGGAAGCAGGCTCCAGGCTCTGAGCTGTCAGCACAGAGCCCGACGAGGGGCTCAAACTCACGGACCGTGAAATCATGACCTGAGCGGAAGTCGGATGCTTAACCGACTGAGCCACCCAGGTGCCCCGAGAAATTTTTTTTTAAGTATACTTATTTTGAGAGGCAGACAGAGACAGCATAAGTGGGGAAGGGGCAGAGAGAGAGGAAAAGGGACAATCCCAAGCAGGCTCTGTGCTACCAGCACAGCATGCGGGACATGAACTCAGGAACTCATGAAACTGTGAGTTCATGACCTGAGCGGAAACAAAGAGTCAGAGGCTTAACCTACTGGGCCACCCAGGTGCCCCGGTCTGGGAGACTTTAATATAAAGAACTACTAACTATAATAGGAGTAATCAGGGGTTAGTTAGTCGGAAGTCAAGAGAACTATAAAGAATACAGGAAAATATATTCTATGTTCTATACAGGAAAGATATAAGGAGCAGTCACATCTGTGAAGCTGAGAATCCCTAAGGATATTTTATGCAAGGTCCACTCCCCCACCCCCACCCCCACCCCCCACCCCCCCGGCATCCAGAGCTGAGATCCCACCTGACTGGGATCCCACCTGACTGGCCATTGTGTAGCTCCACATGATAGAAAAGTCACTGTGGTGTCTTGCTGGGAAAACTTGCCGGGCATCTACTCTGGAATTTGCTGGAAACCTTCTCCCTAGGAAAGCTATTCTCAAAGAGGCATCTCACAGGTGGTGCTCTCCCATGAAGCACTCACAGAGAACATGCCAAGCAAGCTTCTGGCTGCCAGGAGCTGCTGGCCTCTGTGCAATGCAGGAGCCTGACTATGGTGAAGCCACCCACACGCAGGGCCACACCCAGAGAACACACCAGAAGCAGGGAGCAAACCCCTTGTCCTCCGGGAATCTTTCTCCAGTGCCGCGTACAGCATCAGTGCAAGCTGGCGAAGGGGAGATAGTTAACAGTCCAGATTCATTTTTGCAGAACAGCCAAAAAGTTTGAATTTGTTGCTGAGAGGGAGCGGGTTGATAAATAGCACAAGCATCAAACCCAAAGCAGACAGTGCACAGAATTCTATCCCTTAGGCAGAAGGGTCAGCTCTGAGTCCAGGGAGTTGGGAACTAAAATGTTACCTTCCTTGCACCAGTAACCATGCCTGGATATCTTAAGAGACCTAGGTTTTAGAGCCGTTACTTTACTTTTCATGTTTGCCCTCGTATCTCCCTCTCAACTTAATTAAAACTAACTCTCAGACTCAATCTGGCCTTTGCCCTAAATCACTTTATCATACTGGGAGGTTACTCTGGACATTTGTCATTCAAAGACTTTTCCAGTCCCTTCTCTTTCTGTTTGGACTTCAGAAACAATTAGTTTTTCCAGCCCTGTGAGGCCCCCAAATTTCCAGACTCTTTCTATTCCATTCCACTTCATTTCTGCTTGTAAACAGGCTGATTCTTTATTGAGCCCACCTCTTTCTTTTCTTTTTAAATTTTTTAAAATGTTTATTTATTTTTGAGAGAGAGAGAGACAGGGTGCGAGCGGGAGAGGGGCAGAGAGAGAGGGGGAGACACAGAATCCGAAGCAGGCTCCAGGCTCTGAGCTGTCAGCACAGAGCCCACTGCAGGGCTCGAACCCATGGAATGCGAGATCATGACCTGAACCAAAGTCAGTTGCCTAACTGACTGAGCCACCCAGGTGCCCCAAGCCCACCTCTTTCTTGTAATACCTTCCTAAATCCACAGTAGTAGCTAATGCATCACTAATAACAACTGTTCTGTTTTCATTGTTAAACATGGATCATCTTATTCTCAAGTAACCAGGTTCTTAGCTTACTGCTCAACCTTATCCAATGCCATGTACACTAGGTTGTTGTAATGTCAGTGCCCCCTTTTTGGGACCAATATTCACTTTAGTCCAGATAATTAATAGTTGCTGTCTCAGCACACCCACCCTAAAATCCCAGTGTCTTCACAGAACAAAGGATTATTTCTCATTTAATCCAAATCTGATATAGATTTAACAGCCCTCTTGTGTCTTCAAGCTACATTTGTGGAACACACAGTGTTCAAGGTCAACATGGTAGGAGAGAAAAAAAAAAACTGTGTCAAAAAGGGCTTCTCAAAATAAAGAGTGAAGGCAAGTATGTTCCAGCATGAAGGATCAGCATTGCAGAGAAAGCATGGTGCCACTTTGGAAATATACAAGGGACTAACTCATCATTCTTGATGATGGAGAGATGTATCCCAAGATATCATTACATTGGACTTCTCTTTGTTCAGGGCTTTGGACATGTGGAGACCACATGGAAATCACTGCTGGACTGAAATATGAAGGGACAGAGATATGCAGTACCTATGTATGTAATCAGAGTATTTTTAACGTCTTCATTTTCAGAGATGAATATACGTTCACATTACTTATGAAACAGATAATTTTTCTTTCACTCAACAATCCTGCTTTCAGGAATTGTTCTAAGGGCTATAATTATGAACTACTAGGATAGAGTGATTTGTAAGTTATTGACCAAATGGGGACACTTTTGTGAGTGCAAGGGTATGCTATAAATAATTAGACTGGGACAACAATGTGAACTGGTTCTATGCTGGATGAATGGGGATGTGTGGTATCATGAAATTTCTATGTAAGCATCATGAAATGTGTCAGGTCACTATTTACAGTGTAAAATTAAATAAATAATAGTGACAAATAGGCAGGTATTATAATTCTCATATGAAACGATGACATTATAAGCAGTAGATAAAGTAATGTTATAAATAAAGTATGTGAGGGGCACCTGGATGGCTCAGTTGGTTGAGCGTCTAACTTCGGTTCAGGTCATGATCTCGTGGTTTGTGAGTTCAAGCCCCTCATGGGCTATGTGCTGACAGCTCAGAGCCTGGACCCTGCTTCAGATTCTGTCTCCCTCTCTCTCTGACCCTCTCCCATTGACTCTCTCTCTCTCTCTGTCTCCAAAATAAATAAACATTAAAAAAAACAAATAAATAAAATATGTGATACATGGAAAGAGTTCACAGCATATCCAGATGTGAAAAACATAGTTTAAAAACTTATTTGCATTTATAGTGTGGGGGAAAAGATAGTGAAAAACTCCTACAGTTTATTAAAATTGTTTAACTTAAATGGATGAATGGTAGAATGATATATGTGTGTCTATATATATATATATACATATATATATACATATATATATATATATACATATACATATATATATATACATACATATATATAACATATTTTTTCTTCTATATATATAAAATACTTTTTTTTCACTTATCATATTTTCTAGTTTAATTCATTCTTACCACTCAGCAGGCAAGAGAGTCTGTATTTTAAAAAGTTACATTAGGATCTCACCAAGGTTTTTACAAGTGGATTCAGCTGAAGGGCAGCTCAGAGTCAAAGAATAATAATTCTTCCCAAATGTATAGCACTTTCACGTTAAAGTGCTTTCATGTGCATTATCTGATTTGATCTACTTACCAATAGACAGGTATTATAATTTTCATTTTACAGTTTCAGAACCAGAATTTCTGAAAGATTAACTTAATTGCCCAAAGTCAAACAGATATTTTGAGGCAAAGTTGGAATTGTAACTCCCATCTGCCAACTCTGAGTTCAAATTTCTTTCAAAGGTAGCTTCTGAGGATCCTTCTGGGTCACTGGTCGTGACCCAAAATTTTATTACAGACAGTGCTAAGGAGCCACTATTTATTTGGTTGGAAGGGACCTCTGGAAAATTTGTCTGAAACTTCACATGAAATGATGTGCTTAGCAGACTTGTTCCTGCCTGATCAACAGAAAGTTAAAACACTGAAATTAATAAAAATGCAACGCCCGTTCTCATCATATGAAGATTTCACAGAGTTTTAGGGATGTAACGTTTAGGATTTTCTTTTCCTTCATTGAATTAATTATTTATTATTCAGTCCTCAGGAACTTCCTGAGGAGGTGAGCAGTACTGGACATAGGACTCAAATTTAGCCAGGGGACACCGAAGTAATCAGCTCAAACCACAAAGATCTCCCATTGCTGTTTCTGTGGAAATTAAATGCTAAATTTGGGAAGGGTAATAGGGAAAAGTTATGGGGTGAATCCCTAATATATGTTTTCCTTTGCTCATTCTAATGAATAGAAACTGTGTGTCTTCTCCTGACCATGCATATTCTAGAGTTCGAATAGCCACTTAACTTCATACTTAAAAATATTTTTTAAATGTTTATTTATTTTGAGAGAGAAAGAGAAAGAGACAGAGCATGAGTGGAGGAGGGGCAGAGAGAGGGAGATGCAGAATCCAAAGCAGGATCCAGGCTCTGAGCTGTCAGCACAGAGCCCGACGTGGGGCTGTAACTCAAGAACCATGAGATCATGACCTGAGCTGAAGTCGGACGCTTAACTGAGCCCCCCAGGTGCCCCATTAATTTCATATTTTAATAATTGTTTTGAATGACCCGAGAACTGAAGGACAGTCATTCACACGTGTATACTTTCTAGTCCTGAACCTGACAACCATGTCTTACAGACCTGGCCTCAATTTACATCATTATTGTTTAATATTTACTATTCCTTAAAAATTTACATCAGATATTTAGTTAATTATTTTCAGTAGATTTTATGTCAGATAATCCAGAGTTCATATTGTTCTGAGAATCAATCGTGTGCAGATAAGTTGCAGAAATTGAAAATGGTTGCCTGGTCATGTATTCAGGTAGGAAGGAAGAGGACTTAGCTCATTCCAGGGAAGATTTTTTTTATTGATTTATTTTAATTTTTTGACGTTTTCTTGTAATTTAATTTGCTGGTGGTAAACAAATAAAATTAGACTTTGTTTTGCCACCTCAAAGGAAGGAAATGTGAATGCAATAGTCAAAAGAGTGTAGACCCCAAGTGAAAGCCACAGTTGAAACCCTAGCTTCACCATTTAGTAAGGTCAAGTTACATTTCTTATTTCATTTCCACCTCAAGAAAGTATCTAACTTGTGAAGTTGTGAGGATCATATGAAATAATGTATACAGAATGTCTGACAAAGAGTAGGCATGTGGTTTTCCCTGGTTTGGTTTTATGTTAAAAATAAAGTAATAGATTTGCTCTATCTAATGATAATGGACTTTATGGGAAACATGTAATTATCTGGTTTAGCTTAATTTTTTTTCTTTTTATGAACTACTTACATTATTTTTCCCATTAACAAGATGTTAGTTTTGACATTTGTCTCAAATGACGAAATAAGGGCTATTTCTGCAACATGGAATATACTAGTCTGAGAATAGTGATAGTAACAAGAAGAGAACCAACAGCCATGTTATGTGTCATGACTGTAGCTCTTTGAGGTGGGGAAACAGGAGGTCGATTTAGATCAAGTAACACCAAATAGATATCCACAGGATATGTTGTGAGCTATTAACGTGATTAAATAAATGAATAGAGGTGTAGAAAACACCAAAGTAAGTAAAATATTTTTAATGGCAGATTTGAAAAATAACCATATAGAATTTTTAAAGTCAAAAGTAGTCATTTAAATTTTAATTTAGAAGAAATTTATAGAAGAAAATTTAATTTTAGAAGAAAAATGTAGACGTATCTGAGTCAAGAGATGATCAATAAGGAAACAGTTCTAAGGATATTAGTATCAGAAAGAAAAATAAATGAAAACTGTGGAAGATAGTTTAAAACCCCCCAAAATTGGCATTTATATCACTCATGAAATGTGTCTGTTCTTTAACTGCTATTTTGGCACATATCGGATTGCATTTCCTGGTCACTTTATGCATGGATTGTATTGCATGATGCACTCTGGCCAATGAGTAATGAATGCATGTGAGGAGTATTTCTTCTCAAGCAAACATGTAATTCCTAGAGTATTCTTTTCTCCTAAATGGTGACAGGGTCCCTTAGCTTGTGACCTGGAGTAACTACCATGAACAGAGTATCTCTGATGAATCTAAAATTAACATATAATATGAGCAAGAAATAAATGAGATATGTCTTAGATGGTTTGGACCAGTGAGATTTGGGGCATATTGGTACCAATAGAATTTAGCTCAGAGATTAACAAACTAACATCTAGGGGCCTTTCGCCTCTTTTTGTAAATAAAATGTCATTGGAACACAGCCGAACTCATTCACTTAGGTACTATCTATGGCTTCTACTGTGCTACAGCAGCACAATTGAAAAGTTGGTCCACAAAAGCTAAAGTATTTGTTCTTTTAAGAAAATTTTTGCTGTTCTCTGACCTAGCCTTAACTCTCTGATAAAGAAATTAAAGAATAAAAACCATCAAATATCTTGTGAAAGTCTCCGCTGGTGATAATTTAAAAGAAAAGGAAAAGAAATGTCAGAGATGCAGTAAGAGAATTTTCTTAACTTAAAAAATAGCTGATAACCCGTTGAGAATTGTGTTTCCCTTTATGATAGAGTAGATCACAGCAGACTGGTGTTCCTGTTGGAAAAATTTAGAAAGTCAAGATGATATTTAAATATAAATATAAATAAATAAGGATATGTTTGAAGGCATTAGAGACCTGCCAATAAACAAGGCCAAAAGAGCTAGAATCCCAGAAAGAAAGGGATCATAGAGAGTATGTTCAATTCTGTAACTGCTTCATCCTTCAAAGAATCTGCAACTTTCTGGTGACAATTCAGGCATAAGGCCACTGTTAAGATGTAAAACAACTGGGGAACCTTTTAGAACTATGGGAGCAGAGAGAGCAAATGTGTTTCGAGCTGTCAAATAATCCCGGACCTGGGGGACCATAATTCTGTTGAGGAAGTAGACTCAGGGTGTAACCCCAACATTTTGCTGCTTTCCCAGAAGGAATTTTCAATATAAAAAAAATCTATGATGATAAGTAGCTAAGTAGAAAATCAAAAAGTCAGAGAGTCTTATTTATAAACATCCCTAAGACCTGGTGGACCAAACCAGGGGTGGGTAAGACCAGCAATAAGTCATGACACTTGCAACCCAGAATTAGGTAACCTCCATCTCTGATTGGAATAATTTTATTTGTTGCTATTCAATCTGCCTAATAAGGGAGAAGCTTGCACTGGAGAAAGATAGACCCTGCAGAAACTTGTAAATTTATCATACATGGAAAAAAATGACCATATGTGATATCTGATATTCAACAAAAAAAGTACAGCAGACGAGAAGGAAACGAAGTATAAAACAAGAGCAACAAAAAAATGGAAAGAAATAATGTAGTGGCTGTACAACAAAATATAACTGCTAATTATGGTGCTTTAAATGGTCCAAACACAGGGAAGAAAAGAAAAGAGAAGAAAAGAAAAGAGAAAGAAACAGAAATGGTTCAAATACTCTTTAAAAGAAAAAATCATAACATTGGACTAAAGGAAAAAACGTGCTTACAAGACACACTTTTTAAATGTGAGAGCACAAAAAAACTGCAAGTTAATGGATGAAAAACAATATGCCAGTTAAACACGAATTTAAAGCACATTGGCTCAGGGGTATCTGGGTGGCTCAGAAGGTTAAGCATCCGATTCTTGATTTTGGCTGAGGTCATGATCTCATGGTTGTGCGATCCAGCTCCGTTCTGGGCTCCGTGCTGGGCGTGGAGCTTCCTTGGGATTCCCAATCTCTCTGCTTTTGCCTCCCTACTTCTCGCTCAAAAATAAATAAACTTAAAAAAAAAGTTGACTTAAATATATTAATAAATTAGACTCTAAGACAAAAGTATTATCAGAGAAAATGAAGGAAATTACATAACCAAAGGGTTAATCTATCCAGGTAATATAAATATTTAAAAATTTTATGTGTCTAATAATATTGTTTTGAAATATATATAGTAAAAATGAAAGACTAAAGTGAGAAATAGAAAAATATTCATTTGCAGTGGGAGATATTAATACATCTTACTCAATAGCTCTCAGAACAAATCAACCAAAAAACAGCAAGGATATGGGCAATCAAAACGGCAACATTTACAAACCTGTATTAATAGACACAGATCTCTACCCCGAATGATAACAAAATGCATTGTTTTTTAATTGGACATAGGACATTTATCACAAGTAGTCATATACGGGGCTTTAAAGCAAGCTTAGCAAATTTCAAAGAAATAATTATATTCAGAGTAAATTTTCTGTTCACAGTGGAATCAAGCTATAAATCAATAATAAAAAGCAAATTCCGCTCTTTGGAAAATAAGATTATCTCCAAATAAGCCAGGGATCCAAGGAATCACACTGAAAATTAGAAAATATTTTGAATTAAATAATAATAAAAATACACCCTATTAAAACATGTGTGATAAACTTAAGTCTTTTAAGTCTACAGGAGAAATAACCATAATTGAATATACTTAGAAAAAAATCCTCAAAAACCAATAACCTCTATTTCAAGAAGATAAGGAAAGAAGAGTAAATTAACCCCAAATTAAATTAAAATAAGGAAATAATAGAAATAAGGCACAGTAGTGGAATCAAAACCAAATATACAACAGAGAAATTGAATACAATCAAATTAAGTTTTGTGAAAAGACTTTCAAGAAAAAGTTACTAATATCAGGAATAGTAAAAGAGATATCATCATAGGTTTTACAAATACAAGAAGGAGGAGGAAGAGAAAGAGAACAGAAAAGAGTTATAATCAAATTTATGCAAATAAAATGGAAAACTTAAAGTTGGTAAATTTCTTGGAGAAAAAAAACACAATTTACCCAAATTAACACCAAGAGAAATTTTTAGGTTGCAAACCATATAACTATTAATAAAGTTGAATGTGAGCACTATAAATTGCTTACAAGAAATTCCTAAGACAAGCATTTTCCCCTGTGAATTTGTAAAAATATGTAAGAAAGAGCATGAAACCTACTGACATATACTCTTTCAGAGAATATTAAATAAAAAGAATCACTTTTCAAACAGTTTCATAAAGCTGGCATAATTCCATTCAAAAATCTCACAAAGATATTACAATAATGAAAATTATGCACACATATGCACACAGTAACACATCATGCAAGCTTGAGTTTATTCCAAGTGATCATGTATGTGTTGTTTAACCTTTGATAATCAATTAAGTTTTGCACCATCCTGATAGAGTAAGGAGGAAAATGACAAAACAATCTCAATAGAAACATTTGAGAAAATTCAACACCTACTGATGGCAGTAACAACAAAATCCTCCTAGTAATCTATGATTTACCCCATAAATTCCATTATCTGGAAAACAGTATCTAAAAAGGAATCTGTGGCAAATATACTTAATGATGAAATCTTAAAAGCTTCCCCCAGAGATTGAGAGTCAAAATGGAAGCCCCTACCATCACTCTTGAAGGTACTTGTGCTTCAATAGTGCAATAGGCAAAACAAAAAAAAAAAAAAAGCAATTCAAAGCATAAGGAATGGAAGGTAGTAACAGAAATTTTGTTTACAGTTGACACAATTATTTATGTAGTTTTCAAAATATACAAAATATAAAAATTAATGAGTAAATTTAGTAAGGTTGCTTGATATAAGGCCATTATAAAACATCACTTTTATTTCTATACACCAGTAACAAATAAAAAGGAACTAAAATGTTAATAATGACACGTTTTATGATAGAATAAAAAACATCAAATACCTAATAATAATTCTAACGAAAAAAATCTTGAGATTCCTGCTCTAAATATCCATAAAACATATTGAAAAAATTGAAGAAGGATTAAATAGAGTCTTATGTTCATGGGATGGAATAATTGCTACTGCATAGAAATCAACTTTCCCCACATTGAATCTATAGATTCAATGCACTTCCAATCAGAATATCAAAATTTTTGGATAAGGGTAGTTTACATAGTGATTCTAAAGTTTATATGGATATGAAAGGGACAATATCCAAAACAATCTTGAAGAAGAATAGAGCTAGAGAAATTGCAAAACCAGAAAGCAAGACTAATTATAAGGTTATGGAAATTAAGGTAAGAGTTTTTAGAAATAGATCAATGGAACAGAATAGAAAGATCATAGTCAAGTTCATTCAATATGAGTCAAGATGACACTACAGTAGATTAGGGAGAGGATGATAATTTTAATAAACAATGTTGAGTTAACTGATATTCATACGTTTAAAAAAAACGTTGACCTTGATCTCACATTAAGCTCTAACATCAATTCCAAGTGTATTGTACATCTAAATGTAAAAGGCAAAACCATAAGCCTCTTAAAAGAAAACATAGAATAAATTAGTAGCCTTGGGGTAGGACAGAAAAGCAGTAACCCAAAGGGAAAACTATTAATAAATTAAACTCCATTAAAATTAAGGAATTGTATTTATTAGAAGAAACCATTCAAGAGTAAAAAGGAAAGTCAGAGTAGGAGAAGATATTTGCAATAGAAAAACCAAACAAAGGATGCAGGCAGAATATATAAAAAGAACTTCAAATAATTAATAACAGGAAGCATAGCTAATCCAATTAAAATTGGACAAAAGACTTGAACAGACAATTCACAAAAGAGGACACCAAAATGATCAGTAAACTTATGAAAATGTACTATGTACTCAACATCATTAATCATCAGAGAAATGTAAATAAAACCCACAGTGTAATGGCACCACACATCCACTGAAGAAATAACAAAGAATGACTCTATTGGGTTGAGAGTGGAGTGTGGTGAGTGAAACATCTTGGGTGCAAAATTTCAGAAGGTGCTTACTCTTAAATTTGACCAAGTGCAGAGTTTTGCACAAATCTGAAAGTAAGTGCCTCCATAAATTTGGTACTCTAGGTATCTAAATCTTAAGGAGTAACCCTCTTAGGTTCATGCAAGAAGCCACAGTACAGAACTCCATGAAAATGAGCACTGTCTTCAATTTTCTTCCCTAGTTGATTCACCCTACTCATGCCCCTCATGTTCAATATTGCTGAGGACAGAAGCTATGTAAGTATTAATTGTCACAACCACCTTGATAAACGTTTTGATATATTTACTTAAGATTCATATCCACATACCCTATGATACAGCTGTCCTAATCTTAGTTATACACTCAAGACAAATGAATGCATATATTTGTCAAAAGTCAAGTTTGAGATAGCTCATGAGAACAAATTCCAACATTGCCCCCAGAGAAAACAATTCTAACATCAATCAAAAGAAGAATCTGTAAATACATTTAGGTATAATAATTCAATGGAATAGTATAAAGCAAAAAGAAGACTTAACAATGTCAATTATACATACATGGATAATCTCACAAATAGAATTTTCACTTGAAAGCAGAAGAACACACAAGATCATATTAATGGATTTATAGTAATTTTAACAGAAGATAAAACTTATCTATGCAATTAGAAGTCAGAAAAGTGGTCTTAAAGAAAAGGCATTACGGAGAAGAACTTCCACAATGCCAGGGATGTCACATATCTTGATGTGAAACTCCTGAAAATTTTGGAAATTTATTCAGCTATGCATTGATTATTTGGGCAATTTTTGTCTATTGGTCTTTGCAAGTCTATCAATTTGTCTTCCTATAGTTTGAAACTCTATTATCAGGTTCATACAAGTTTAGGATAGGCAGGGGCACCTGGGTGGCTCAGTCGAATATGTGTCTTGATTTCAGCTTGGGTCATGATCTCATGGTTCCAGGGATTGAGAACTTTGTGGGGCTCTGAGATAACAGTGCAGAGCCTGCTTGGGATTCTCTCTCTCCCTCTCCCTCTGCCCCTCCCCGATTAGCATGCACATGTGCTCTCTCTCTCTCTCTCTCTCTCTCTCTATCAAAATAAATAAATACACATTTTTAAAAAGTTTAGGATAGGCATATCATCGTCATGGACATTTTATCATTATGAAATAACCCTATGTATTTATGGAACCATTCTTTGCTCTGAAACTAAAATCGATACTCCTGTTTTCTTTTTTTTCTTTTCTTTTCTTTTTTTCTTTCTTTTCAAGTTTATTTATTTATTTTGGGAGAGAGACAGAGTGAGCAAGGAAGGGGCAGAGAGAGAGGAGAGAGAATCCCAAGTAGGTTCCATGCTCAGCACAGAGCCTGATCTGATGCTCAAACTCATGAACTGCAAGATCATGATATGAGCCAAAATCAAGAGTTGGACACTTAACCAACTGAGCCACCCAGTCGCCCTGTTCCTGTTTTCTTTTGATTAGTGTTAGTTTGGTATATCTTTTCCCATCCTCTTACTTTCAACCTATGTGCTTCTTTATATTTAAAGTCTGTTCCTTGCAGGCAGCGTATATTAGGATTTTGATATGCTATCCAATCTAACAATCTCTACTTTTTAATTGATTGGATGCTTACATTTATTTTATTTTATTTATTTTATTTTTTTAATGTTTATTTTTGAGAGAGAGAGAGAGAGATAGAGTGTGAGCAGGGGAGGGGCAGAGAGAGGGGGAGGTAGAACCTGAAGCAGGCTCCAGGCTCTGAGCTATCAGCACAAAACCCGATGCAGGGCTTGAACTCATGAACCATGAGATTATGATCTGAGCTGAAGTCAGACACCTAATCAACTGAGCCACCCAGATACCCCTAAATGTTTACATTTAATGTGGTTATTGGTAAGGTCATGTTTTGAACTACTGTCTTGCTTTTTTTCTCTATGTCTCATTTGTTACTTATTCCACATTTTCTTTTTTTCCTTTTTAGGATTAATTGAAGATTACTTTATGTTTTCATTATATCTCTTTTTTTACTTATTAGTCAATTACATCTAATATCAACTTATTTCTTATTAGTTTTATTATTTTAGTCATGTTTTAGGGTTTACATATCTTGATTTATCGGAGTCTAAACTCTACTATGTAAGTTCCCATATGGGTACAAGAAACAAAAATATACTTCCATTCCTCTTCTCTTGGTCTTTATACTATTGCTGTCATATATTTACTGCTACATATTTTTTAAATCCTGCAATCCTGTTATGATTTTTGCTTGCAGATTTATACAAATTTCGCACATATGGTTTACTCCAGTGAAAATCTCACTAAAAATGACAGAAACTTTCAATATCACAATTCAGTATCTAAATTTAAAGTATATTTTGTTAAATATCCATGGTACTTATATAAATTTTTTTTAAAAATCCTAAACACAATGCGAAAATGCTTATAAATGAATCACAGAATCATGATGAAAATCCTACAGGTTAAAAATGAATGGATTGTTTAAAAAAAAAAAAAACAGGCTGTAAAAGAAAATCTATAGTTCTAACTACCCTAAGCAGAAAACAAATATGTTTAGAAACAAAGAAAGTAATTCTTCAATTTAACAGGTGAGAAGTAGAAACGAGTAAACCCAAATCAAGAAGCAGACAAAGAAAAGAAGAAGAAGCAGCAGAAATGGATGAAAAACATAATGAAAAATAAGGGAAGAAAAAATAAAGATTGAAAAGAAAACAAACTGTTGGTTCCTAAAAAAACAAGATAAATAAGCTTCTGACAAGCATGATTTTAAAAAAGAGAGATGAAAATAAATCCTGACTGTGACCTAGATATAATGACAAAATTAACAGACATTTTTACCATGTTGAAAAGGTATGAAATACACATAAGTAGGTGCATAAAATTATATGAAATGAATTAATTTTACAAAATATATAAACAATCAGATTTGAGGAAAAATGTAAAAATCAATTAGACTGTATTTTTAATATATTGAAATGGAATTACAAATCTTTGCTCGATACTAAAACAAGTAAAAAATTTGTAATTCAATAATTTACATGTTTTTGTGGGCATGGAGAAACATGTAGTGTCCAGTATTTCTGATGGAAGTGAGGCTTGCAGCTATGGTTTTAGAAGAGAGAGAGAAAGATTTTGCAGAATTATTTCATATGATTGTGTGGGGAGCAAAGCCTATAGCCATGGGGCAAGCCAGCAGCACGGAGATTCAGGTGAGAGTTGAGCCTGCTGGAAACTCAGGCAGAATTTCTGTATTGAAGTCTGGAGGCATAATCCTTTCTTTTCTTTCTTCTTTGGCAAAACTCGATCTTTGCTCTGTAATTGATTGCATGAGGCCTACCTACAACCACATTTTAGAGGCTAATCTGCTTTACGTGAAGCCAGCTGATTTTATTTTATCTTATTTTCTTTTATCTTATCTTATTTTATCTTGTTTTATTTTATCTTATTGAAGTATGTTAGTTTCAGGAGTACAACATAACGATTTGACAAGCCTACATGTTATGCTATGCTCAGCACAAGTGGAGCTACCATCTGTCCCCGTGCACCACTATTACACTACCACTGACTGTATTCCCTGTGCTACACTTCTTATTCCCTTGACTTATTTATTTCAAAACTGGAAGCCTGTACCTCCCACTCCCCTTCATCCATTTCACCCATTCCCCACTCCCCTCCTCTCTGGCAGCCATATATTTCTTCTGTGTATTTTTTTTTGTTTCTGCTTTTTGTTTGTTTATTCCTTTTTTTTTTTTTTTTAGATTCCACACAGTAGTCAAATTATTTGGAGTCTGTCTTTGTCTGACTTATTTCACTTAGAATAATACCCTCCAAGTCCATTCATGTTGTAATGAAAGGCAAGATCTCATTCTTTTTTACGGCTGAATAATATTCAATTGCGTATACATATGTGCCACATGTTCTTTATCCATTAGTCTATGAATGGACACTTGGATTGCTGCCATATCTTGGTGATTATAAATAATACTGCAATAAACATAGAGGTAAATATATCTTTTCAAATTAGTATGTTTGTTTTCTTTGGGTAAATACCCAGTAGTGGAACCTACTTTTTAAAAATTTTTTAATTTAAAATTTAATTTAAATTGAATTAATTTAAATTTTCTTTTAATTTAAAAAAATTTTTTAATTAAAAAAAATTTTAAGGAAGCACCATACTGTTTTCCACAGAGACTGTACCAATTTACATTCCCACCAACAGTGCACAAGGGTTCCTTTTTCTCCACATCCTTACCAACACCTACCTATTTCTCCTCTTTTTGATACTATCCATTCTGACAGGTGTGAGGTGATACCTCATAGTAGTTTTAATTTGCATTTCCCTGAGGATTAGTGCTATTGAACTAATAGACATGAAAATGTCTATTAGCCATCGGCATGTCTTATTTGGAAAAATGTCTATTCAAGTCCTCTTCTCACTATTAATCACATTATTTGTTTTGTACATGTGTGTTGGATTAAGTTCTTTATATATTTTGGCTATTAACCTCTTATTAGGTATATTATTTGCAAATATCCTCTCCCATTTAGTAGTTTGCCTTTTCGTTTGTTGATGGTTTCCTTTGCTGTGGCAAAGCTTTTTATTTTGGTGTAGTCCCAATAGTTTATTTTGCTTTTGTTTCCCTTGTCTGAGGAGGCATATCTAAAAAATGTTGCTGAGACCAATGTCAAAGAGATTACTACCTATGCTTTCTTCAAGGAGCTGTATGATTTCAGGTCTCATATTTAGGTTTCCATGCATTTTGAGTTTATTTTTGAAAATGGTATAAGAAAGTGCTTCAGTTTCATTCTTTTGCATGGAGCTGGCCAGTTTTCCCAGCACCATTTTTTGAAGACTGTCTTTTCCCCATTATATATTCTTTTATCATATATTCTTAGCTCCTTTGTCATAGATAAAGCCAACTGCTTTTAAATGTTAGTCACATCTACAAAACACCCTTATAGCAAACATTCACCCTAATGTTTGACTAAACAACTGATCACCATTATCTAGCCAAGTCAACACTTAAAATTAACCATCACATACGTCAGAGATGAATTACTATTTAGCAATCATAAGTAATGAATTACAAAAGAGATCCTCTTTCTCCACATCCTCGCCAACATCTGTTGTTGCCTGAGTTGTTAATGTTAGCCATTCTGACAGGTGTAAGGTGGTATCTTATTGTGGTTTTGATTTGTATTTCCCTGATGATGAGTGATAGTGAGCATTTCTTCATGTGTTGGTTGGCCATCTGAATGTCTTCTTTGGAGAAGTGTCTATTCATGTCTTTTGCCCATTTCTTCACTGGATTATTTGTTTTTTGGGTGTTGACTTTGATAAGTTCTTTGTAGATTTTGGATACTAACCCTTTATCTGATATGTATTTGCAAATATCTTCTCCCATTCTGTCGGTTGCCTTTTAGTTTTGCTGATTGTTTCCTTCACAGTGCAGAAGCTTTTTATTTTGATGAGGTCCCAGTAGTTCATTTTTGCTTTTGTTTCCCTTGCCTCCAGAGATGTGTTGAGTAAGAAGTTGGTGCGGGCAAGATCAAAGAGGTTTTGCCTGCTTTCTCCTTGAGGATGTTGATGGCTTTCTGTCTTACATTGAGGTCTTTCATCCATTTTGACTTTATTTTTGTGTATGGTGTAAGAAAGTGGTCCAGTTTCATTCTTCTGCATGTCGCTGTCCAGTTTCCCCAGCAGCACTTGCTGAAGAGACTGTCTTTATTCCATTGGATATTTGCAAGCTGGTGCAGCCACTCTGGAAAACAGTATGGAGGTTCCTCAAAAAAACTAAAAATAGAACTACCCTACTGCCTGGCAATTGCACTACTAGGCATTTATCCAAGGGATATAGGTGTGCTGTTTTGAAGGGACACATGCACCCCCATGTTTATAGCAGCACTATCAACAATAGCCAAAGTATGGAAAGAGCCCAAATGTCCATCGATGGATGAATGGATAAAGAAAATGTGGTGTATACATACAATGGAGTATTACTTGGCAATCAAAAAGAATGAAATCTTGCCATCTGCAACTACATGGATGGAACTGGAGGGTATTATGCTAAGTGAAATTAGTCAGAGAAAGACAAAAATCATATGACTTCACTTATATGAGGACTTTAAGAGACAAAACAGATGAACATAAGGGAAGGGAAACAAAAATAATATAAAAACAGGGAGGGGGACAAAACAGAAGAGACTCATAAATATGGAGAACAAACTGAGGGTTGCTGGAGGGATTGTGGGAAAGGGGATGGGCTAAATGAGTAAGGGGCACTAAGGAATCTACTCCTGAAATCATTGCTTCACTATAGGCTAATTTGGATGTAAATTAAAAAAAATAAAAAATAAAGTTAAAAAAATAAGTAATGAACTACATTTTCAAAGAGCAATATAACGGTATCTCAAAAATATTAGTAAAGTAAATAAGAAACTGAATGGGATGACTATGTAAGTACAACACATGCAATTTACTACACACACACACACATATATATGTATATATATATATATACATATACACACACACACATACATAAAACAGAGTAGCATAGATTGTTCAAAATGTAGTGGACATCTAGGTGGGAGTGTGCAAAGGTGATGAAGCACAAAAAGAAAAAAAAAATACATGAAACACTAGAGGTGCCTTGCATGATCTGAATGTAAGAGCATCCATTCATTAGGGACTGAGGAGTATGATTAACTCAGTTCTGTGCACGTGAGATAGAGAATCAAGTGTAATATCTTAATTGAACACAATTAAACTATTTTTAAAGTTCATATTGAATATTCTATGGCACTTTGAGATTAAAGGACATTTACTGAAGCTGGGAAGTGTACCTACTAAAATCCTACAGAAAATGTCTCTCTTTAAGATGGACGTCAACCATCACCTCTGTCATCACATGGTCATGAGGGACACAGCACTAACACAGAACAAGAAAATAAATACAACAGATGATGATTGGAAGAAAGTTAAAAATGCCTCATTATTCTCAGGTGATAGATGAATGTCTACAAAGAAAATGTAGGGAAATCTACACAAAAATATTTAGATGGACTAGAAAATTTCAGCAAGGTTATTGAAGGTTTTTTTTTAAGTAATCTCTACGCCCAAAGTGGGTCTTGAACTCATAACCTTGAGATCAAGAGCCACATGCTCCACAGACTGAGCCCGCCAGGTGCTATTAATATGTGATATATTATAAAATACCAATATATAAAATTAATAACATGCCTATATAGCAGTAGCAAACAATACGTAATTTCTAAAATTGCAGCAAAAGGAAATCAGGTGTTAATCCTGTAATATATCTAACAAAAATATAAATCATCTTTCAGAGTAAAAATATAAATTTTAATTAAAGGACCTTTAAAGAGACCAAAAAAAGCATAGATCTATAATGTACTAAATAGGAAGAATCAATATAATAAAACTGTCAATTGTTGTCATAGTAATCGATTAGCTAAACACAAACTGATTAAAATCTGAAAAGGGTTTTTCTTGAGAAACTAATTCTAAAATCCATAAAAATGAATTAAAAAAAAAACACATCCAGTGTACTTCTGGGGGAAAAACAAAAGGTTAAGAGGCAGTGGGGTAGGTGGTACTTAAATTTTCAAGTAAATATGATGACAAATCTCTCAACTTATTAAACTGATAAGAACAGATACTACACTTGATCTTAGCCAAAAGGCCGAGAAGCGATGAAATCTCTCAACTTATGTAGTCACTTCAGAGTTTCTTAACATTAGTACTACTGGCATTTGGACCAGATCGTTCCTTGTTGTGAGGAACTGTTCTGTGCATTGCAGGATGTTTAGTAGGATCCTTGGCTTCTGCTTCCGCAGTTGTGACAATCAAAAGTGTCTGCAGACTTTGCCACATGTCCCCTTCTGGGAAAATTGCCCTGATTGAGCACCACTGAGTTAAAATAATTAAAATCATTCGATATTGGCATTGGTGTAGACAGACAGACTCATTACAGAGAGGAAAGAAACAAGAATCAGATGTACATGGGCATCTGCATATAGAGAAGTGCTATTACAAATTCAAGGGGAAAGCTTCAACAGAGGATTCTCTGATAATTAGCTACGTATGGAAACTGATAAGTCAAATAGATGTCTTATATCAAACAAAAAAATAAATCTCTGATTAATTAAAGAACTAAGTGTGAAGATCTGAATGCAAAATTAAAGCAGTATCCAACCTTTTACTAGCATTTTCACTTGTATCAATCAGTCCTAGAACAACTTCACACATATATTCAAGGAGATATTTCAGATACTTATTTTGCCCCAGTTTGTACGAGCAAAAACATGCATTGGGAACAATTTTACTATCTCTCATTAAGATAAATACACTTTATTTTTAATTTAATGGAATACTATGTATCTGTTTAAATGAATTAGCTAGATCTAAAACTATCAGCAATTTTGGAGTAAACCTCCAAAAAAAAAAAGTAATACCAAGAGAAAAAAGCAAATTGTAAACTGATAGTTACAGTAAGATATCATATATTTAAAATGTGAAAACAATAAAACACTATAGAATAGTATATATTTTATAGTAGCCTACAAATACATTAATAGATGGAACACCAGGAGGAAAAAAATTATCTTTCTGAGAAGCAGGGGAGGACAGACAGAGGGATGATGTGGGATTTTAATTACAGATTTAAATAAATCTGTAATTAGAAAATGTTCTAAAGGAAATGTGGCACAATTTTAATATTTGTTAACGTTTGATCATCAAACATAAAACTATGTTATATACAGATGATAGATAGATAGATAGATAGATAGATAGATAGCTATTTCTATGTGTGGAAAGTGTGTTCATAATAAAAATATAAGGTATTCTTGGTTGCCTGTACCATTGATTAGAGATATTGTTAGTGTCTAGAGACAAAATTAAATCTACCTATAAATATAAAAAATGCAATTTAGATGAGTGGTTGACAGGCCAAAGGTGACTTCCAAGGCAAACTTTCTTTTGCATCCCTCTCCTGTAAAAGTGTCCCTGCATGAGATACAGGGTGCTTCCGAGTTTTCTTAGCAAAGGCTCCACGTTCCTGCATGAGGGCCAACTGAACACATGGATGTTCTCTTTCCTGCTCGGGAGGTGATCAAAACATACATTTTAAAACCTTCTTCTGTTTTGCATTGTGACTTTACAGCAGGCTTTCCACTTTTATTCAAATGAATTTTAATGCATGACAACATGAATTCAAATTTTTCTATATTACAGATAGCTAACTGATGAATCAACGTGATTTTTCTTCCCTGTTTATTAATGAGCCCTCTCTTTCTTCTTCTCCCCTCTTTACTCTTTACTTCTTTTTCTCACCTCAACACATTCATCTCTGTTCTCATTTGCTTGAATGTCCTTTCACTGGGCTTATCTTTTTCTTACAAAGCCAAAATAATGATGCACATTATTCTTATCCGGCTCTCTTCTTACTTTTCCATTTCCAGCACAGATTTGGCCTAACCAGTGGATCATTGATTAGATGTTTACACAGTACACTGGATCTTTATTGCCCCCATTCATTTGTCTTATTCAAGGGAAATAAGATTAGATCTACTTTAATTATGTCATTTCTAAAGATATGTAAAAACTTTTAAACTTTGGGGGAAATACAGAGTGGATAATGTTCCAAAATATGGCTGTTGTTGTTGTTGTTGTTGTTGTTGTTGTTGTTTTTAATAATTTAATAGTAGGCCTCCTACCTCTTTAACCTTTCTATGTTGAATTGAAAACAAGCAAAACAAAAGTACAGGATACGATTTATCTTGCTCTCCACGAAGAAGTCTGACTCAAAGTACCTTCTCTGGAAGGAGAGACAGGCATAGGACTGGAGCAGATGTTTCCCCCTTGAGTTTTTATTTAGGCACCTCTTCCAAATCTGACATGCACTCAAGGCTTTGTCACTCTAATTACCATTAAGTTCTCTTTCCTTTTATCACTCACACACTCAGACCTATAAACTCCAGGCAATCCCGTATCAGTGACAAGTGTGAATTATCTGATTGAGATGAACTACATTCACCACTTTCTTTACAGATGAGAGGTGCTTTATTTCCATCAGGTGCAGATCAGGTTGGAATTTGGTTTGACACAAGAGGTGGTCATTGTCATGACCCCTGGGAGAGTACCCACCCAGAGTTTGAGTCCCCTTTTACTCTCTCAGAAGCAAAAAGAAGCCAAAGAGGGTCCACCCTGCAGTTCTACTCTAGGAGTCCTGAAAAATCAGTCAGTATGAAGTCAAAGCTATCACCATGGTGACCAAAGTGGTCCCAATCCAGCTTTCCAGGAGACTGCAGAAGGGCTGTAACCAGGACCTGATGCCAGCCAGATAGCGGAATGGCCAGAAAGCCTGAAAGTCAGGAAAAACCATCGTTTGCTTCATTTTCCCCCATAAAACACTGAACAAACCTCTGGTGTTGTGTCAAGAGAGTCCTTATTTGCAGTCATATGATGTTACTATTTTCTATTACAAATTGCAAATTCAATTCCCAAATTCAATTATCCTGGAGACAGCCAACCAGTAAGCTTAGCAGTGTTTGAAAAGGAGAACAAGTAGTACACAGGTTTATAAACACATATAGAAATACAAAACTGTTCACATATAAGCTCCAGTAAAACTGAAAATGGACAGCTGATAAATCCAGACTGGGGTAGAAATGGAGCAAGGGAGTTTTGGTGGTCAGACCTAAGACAGAATCTGGATTTGTGTGTTTTCTGGAACAGTATTCCAAAATGATCCTCCATGAGGGACACTCTATTTCTTTAATTTTTAAAATGATTATTATTATTTTTTTTTTTTTTTTTTGAGAGAGAGAGAAAGACAGATTGTGAGCAGGGGAGGGGCAAGAGAGAGAGAGAGAGAGGGAGACAACAGAATCCAAAGCAGGCTCCAGGCTCCGAGCTGTCAGCGCAGAGCCTGACGCGGGGTTCAAATTCATGAACCGTGAAATCATGACCTGAGCCGAAGTTGGATGCCTAACGCATGAGCCACCCAGGCGCCCATATTTTTTTTAATGGCCAGTGAAGCTTGGGAAACTGCATAATTCAACTTCTCCTAGAGATTCATAAAAGGTATTAAACATATTTAAGAGTCCAAACATCCTTAAAGAAATCTCGTCTTACTTTATTTAACATTCCCCCAATTTGTTTAACCATAACACGTTTTTTTCTTAAGAAGCCTTTTTGGCAGTTCTCAGAGCTTTGAGAAACAATGATGCAGTGTAAATAAAGGCATCCCTTTAAAGATAAGACTCACATTCTAAGATTTTTTATTAGAAAAATAATAATAAATAATAAATATAATAAATAATAAATAAAAATAATAAAATAAATAAAATAAAATAAAATAATAATAATAAAATAATAATAAATAATAATAAAAATAAAAAACTCAGTTTTACAAGACATGTTGTCTTGTTTTACAAGACATGTTTTGAGTTTTACAAGACATGTTTTACTGAGTTTTACAAGACATGTTTTGAGGCAAGACCTATTTAGGTCTTTGCTATTCAAAGTGTGGTTCCTGGAACAGCAACATTGGCATCACCACAGAACCTGTTAGAAATGCAGAACTCTGGTTCTGCCCCAGAGCTATGGAACCAGAATCTTGCATCATCTCTAAGAAGCCCCAGGTTACTCTGCTGCACAGAAAGTGTGAGGAAGCGTATTTTAGGAGACTCACACCTTTTTTAACTTGAAAAAAATTTTTAAGTTTATTTTTGAGAAACACAGAGATAGCATGAGCAGGGGAGGGACAGAGAGAGAGAGGGAGAGAGAGAATCCCAAGCAGGCCCTGCACCATCAGCACAGAGCCTGATGTGGGCCTAGAACCCACAAAACCATGACATCATGACCTGAGCAGGAGCCAAGAGTCGGATGCTTAACCAACTGAGCCACCCAGGCACCCCAGCAGATTCTCAGATTTTCTAAAGCATATGGATTTCATGCCTCTCTGTAAGCAAGCTGGGAAATACAAACGAGAATTATATAATTAAGTTAATGGCGTTTGTCTTTTAAAATTTGAACATTGAAAAATTTTTAAGAGAGTAAAAGTTATATTAAAATGTAATGTAAACCTTAGGGGTGCCTGGATGGCTCAGTCGGTTGGGTGTCCAACTTCGGCTCAGGTCATGATCTCACGGTTCGTGAGTTTGAGCCCCTCACTGGATTCTGTGCTGACAGCTCGGAGCCTGGAGCCTGCTTCGTATTCTGTGTCTCCTTTCTCTGCACCTACCCCACTCATGCTCTGTCTCTCTCTGTCTCTCTGTCTGTCTCAAGTAAATAAACATTTAAAAAATTAATATATATATACACACATACATACACACACACACACACACACACACACACACATATATACATATATATAATTTAAACCTTGAAGAGGTGACCAGTTTGAATAAATGCATATCAGCATTGGGTCTGGATCCAAATAACTGCATCAACATGTATGATTAAATCAAGAGAATGGCAGAATACACAAAACCAGAACAAAGTTACAACTCCCATCTGACTGGGACTTAGATTTGTTTTTTTAACGTTTATTTATTATTGAGAGACAGAGAGACGCAGAGCATGAGCAGGGGAGGGGTAGAGAGAGGGGGAGACACAGAATCTGAAGGAGGCTCCAGGCTCTGAGCTGTCAGCACAGAGCCCGACGCGGGGCTCGAACCCACAAACTGTGAGATCATGACCCGAGCCAAAGACGGTTGCCCAACCGACTGAGCCACCCAGGAGCCCTTTGACTGGGACTTAGAACAATTTTCTTGTGAGAAGGGAAAAGCATTTGGTCACACACATACGCTGTAGTTATATTGACACATTATACGCAGAATCCTCATTCCATTTTCCAAAAGGGGCAACTGTAAGGCTTAGAAATATTCTTATTATTTGAAAATATCTGTGCTAACATTTGTGCATTACTCACTTACTGGTTTATGAATTCATTTCACAAGTATTTTCACTGGATTTAACACTATCCTGAGATCAGTAAGACATAAAATTTCCCATGAGAGGGCGCATAATCTTGTTTACTAGATGGATTATAATTAATCCACCAGGTTGAAAGCATGCACATTGCAAGGTTACGACAAAGAGTTCTATAAATAAAAAAAAAACATACATGACAGATGTTAGGTACATATGAGAGTGTGTTTAAGGATCTGGAAAAATCCCCATGTCATTATTTATCTGTGTCTTCTCATATCACTCAGAGGTAGTAGAGAATTAGTGTAGTATATAGGTAGAGGGTGGAGTAAGATTCTCCTTCTTCCAAGTCTCTGTGTTAGTCTTTTTTGACTTCCTGCCTTCCTTATTGAACTACTGTTCAATGGTTTTTCTGAACAATGGTTCTTTGAAGACAGTAGCTTCCCAGTGGATGCTTGATTCTTTTCAGCACTACCTAGTATCAAGCTGATCTCAGAGTTCATACATGTAAAGCTCAGGATAAGAGATCTTGGAGAAAGAATTATGAGTGATTCAAAGGTAAAACATTGGCATAATTTAAGAAGGGAAGCCAGCTTTGCATGCAATTAAGCTAATGAAATATGTGAGCCAGGAAATATACTGTGTGTTCATGTGCATGCCTGTGTGTGTGTGTCTGTGTGTCTGTGTGTGTGTCCCAGATTCTGGTTTAGTGGCTGCTCCCTGTACTGAAGGTAACCAAAATATAAGGAGAGGATAATTTAACAAAGTCTAACTGGTGATATCTGTGCTCATTAAGATAGGTATTCTTATTTATAAAGATAAGAATGATATGATCATATTTGTTAGGATTTAGAAAAAGATAAGAGGTAAGTCTATCAAGAATGGCCCAGGGGTGCCTGGGTGGCTCAGTCAGTTAAGTGTCTGACTCTTGATCTTGGCTCAGATCATGATCTTATGGTTGGTGGGTAGGCTATGCACTGTCATTTGGGAGCCTGCTTGGGATTCCCTCTCTCCCTCTCTCCTTGTCCCTCCCCTGCTCACACACTCTCCTCTCAGAATAAATAAACTTTATCTCTCTCTCTGTCTCTCTCTCTCTGTCTCTCTGTCTCTGCCTCTCTCTCTGTCTCTCTCTGTCTCTCTCTGTCTCTCTCTCTCTCTCTCTCTCTCTCTCTATATATATATATATATATATATTTATTTATATATATAACAACTGTTATATAAATATATATATATATTTATATATATAACAACTGTCTCTCTCTCTATATATATATATATAAAAGAATGGCCTAAACTGGGGCACCTGACTGGCTCAGTTGGTAGGGCATGCAACTCTTGAACTCAGGGTTGTAAGTTCAAGCTCCACGTTGGGTATAAAGATTACTTAAAAATAAAATCTTAAAAAAACAAAACAAAACAAAAAGAATGGCCCCAAATATGCAGAAACTGGTGTCAGGAACAGAGAAGAGACTGTGTCAATAACTCCACTGAGAGGTGATAAGGATATGAAACAAGGAATGTTCTATGGAGATAAAGTAGCAGGGAGGATATGAAGCACAATATTTAAGAACGCTGGAAGTGAATGGCATCACAGACAGTGAATAACCCCCTCTGGAGCAGAAGTACAGGGAAGTGTTAATAAATATCAGGTGTCTATCACAGTGTATAGGAGAAATTTCTTAAGACAGGGAAGTGTTTATAAATATCAGGTGGCTATCACAGTGTATAAGAGAAATTTCTTAAGACTTTTGGGAATAGA
The DNA here is from genome assembly GCF_046562875.1 of Panthera onca. Taxonomy (NCBI): domain Eukaryota; kingdom Metazoa; phylum Chordata; class Mammalia; order Carnivora; family Felidae; genus Panthera; species Panthera onca. The sequence goes on along the minus strand of NC_138344.1, from coordinate 8,421,256 downwards.
GAGCAAACTATTTTGTCACATTCATTTTAAGAACTCGACATGACTTACGTGTTGGAAAGAATTTACTTCTGGAAAACTAAGAGACACTCTGATATAACCCAAAGAAAAGGAGAAAGGAGACCAATTGTTTTGCCTTCTTGAACTAAGCTGAAGTTCATGATAGAGAAGTACAAGGGTTCTCAGTTTTCCTTGTACATGTTGCAGTTTATTTTGCTGGAAGAGGAAGGAAATCGACAGTCTGTCCAGCGAGGAACAAAGATTAAACTTTGGTATAAAAAATGTCGGCATTTTATCTCCATAGAACCACAACACCAGTGATAGGATAGAAGGAAGGGGAAAACAAGGAAGATAAAAGGAATAGAAAGGACGAGGAAAAAGACAAGAGAGAAGGGAGGAGGAGAAGGGGGAATAGGAAGAAATGAGAGGGTCCTGTTGTCTGTGAAGCCAGCCCAAGAAACCATAATAGAACTTTCTTTCTTTAAAGAACAAACATACTGTCTCTTGCCTCTCAGCCTCCTCTTTTTGCTGTCTGTGCTTTGTAACAGCCTCTCATTCTTCATCTCTTTGAACACTGGAAGCCCCCTGACTACTCCCCTCCTATAAGACACCAAAGATCAAATTAAAATTGCTGTTTCTTTGGAGCCCAGCAATTGAGCCTTATGCTGGAAATATAGAGCCATTTGAGTTTGGCTGAAGAGGTCTTGAAAGAAATGAGGGAAGGCTCTTCATCTAAGAAAATCCATCCTGATTCCCTTGGTATATTGGACCTCATCTGGTATGGACCTAGTTCTTCTAATGGGACCCACCATTGGGAGCCTATGAATACCAACATGAGGACAACTGCTCTTCCATACAAGGTGTCAGCATTAATAATGAAAAGATTTTTTTTATGCAACTTGTTTACAAGATCACCTGCAACCAAGTGAAAGCCTTATATTGGGAGAAGTCATGTTCGTGAAAGTTGACATAAATGCTAAATCATGACTCACTTACACTATTCCACTGACCCAGGCGTGTGGATGAGGGCTGTGCTTTTTAACTGAATGGTCAAAAGCAGAAGATATTGACTGACTCCATGAGAAAGAAAAAAAGAAAAAAAGAGAAATTTCTCGTATCCCAGCACCTTTACTAGGAAAGTAAAATGTATGATCTTTCCTTTTACTGCCTAATTTAAATTACTTGGGTAATTATTTGGCCAACTGAACTAACTGATCATGACAGTTTTCCATTCACCCTGGATACTACCTTAGAATCTTTCTTAACACTGTATATAATAAAGACACTGTTGGTAGATAGTTAGTACTCTCTAAACCCTACTTACCAACTCTGTCATAAATTATTTATCTGAGGAGAGCAGGAGAAAGAAGTTTCATAGTTATAAGAATTGGCATCCTTGAAACAGGCTGAGTTGGCCCAACCTGTGACAAAGAGGTGAAATTCTGGCAGCTTCTATGAGGTGGTGACATCTTTTGGTGTACCTCCATACCAAGATTCAGACTTCATCTGGGTTTAGTCCACAGTGGACTGTAAGTCCACAGTACTTATACCATATGGATATAATTGCCAAGGCTACCATCACTCTGTGGATACATCAAACTTTTGGCTGCATGCCATTAAATGTTTGAATTATAAAACTCATTTGTGATCATCACACATTTGGTATATTTATCTGCCTCCCCTTTCCCTATGGGGAAAGAATGCACTGATCATCCTAATGTGAATATTCTGTTTCACAAAAGCTAGATTTCTCACATGTATTCTATATTAATATATTGCAATTCTTATTCTTTTCATTCCCTTAAAACTTAGTTTTGCATAGCCCTACATGTAATTTCCCCAATTCTTTGCTTTTTAAAAATTTTTTTTCCTGACAATGATAGATCCAGTGTCCCAATAAACTCCATCCAAAACCGATTTTCTGGACCAGGCAACTCTGTTCCTTTCATTATAATCTAGAAATAAGCAGTGTGTATACCTGAATGGTTAAGGGCAAAAAATTTGTATCAGACATATTAGATTTTACAACTGTCTGGCTACGTGACCTTTAGTGAACTTCAAAATCTTTCTATGGCTCACTTTTGGTGCTTGTGAGATAGTAATAAGAGCGTATTAACGATGCTGTAAGCTTTAGTAAGATCAAATGAAATGATAAAGGGATGTGCTCAGCAGTCCCATTAGTTAGCACTCAGTATGTATTAGCTATTGTCATTATTCCTTCTTTATAACTCCAATGGCATTAAGTTGCCACATGGAAAACACAGTGGCATGAGAGCAGCATTAGGTCCATAATGATTTTATGCCCATGATACCTAAACTTACTTTTGTGACTTAATCTAACTATTGTTAGTTACTCTACCATTAATAGCTGAAGCTTCTTGATGGTGCGAAATCTATTTTACATATAATTACTTAAAAGGCCATTTTAGCACAGTAGCAATTTCATCTGACTTCATGCCATTTCTAAGTCACTCAGTGTCAGAAAGCCTACCTACTCTTTAGGGAACTGGTTCCTCCCAAGATTCCCCATGTCAGGTTGTCCTGGTACCATCAGGAAAGATCACAGATTGGGCATCAATCATCCAAAGGCATTTATCAGTCACCCAAAAGAGCATAATGCTTTGCTAACTATGGTGTGCACAGTGAATTCTACCAGACATAGCCCCAGAATCTAGTACCTTGTCTTAAAGCACTTCTTCAGGGAGAAGGAGAGAGTGTCTTTGTGTAGAATGAGAAGGGGTGTATCTTGGTGAAAAGAGTGTTCCCTCCAATGTCAAGAAAGACTCGACTTCACTGGGTTCATCCTTTAGCAGTTCACTTTCCAACTCTGAATCTGTTTATTTCCTCTTTTTAATGTTTATTTATTTTGAGAGAGCGAGGAAGTGGGGGACAGGCAGACAGAGAGAGAGAGAGAGGGGGGGGGAGAGAGAGAGAGAGAGAGAGAGAGAGAGAGAGAGAGAGAGAGAGAATCCCAAGTAGGCTCTGCATGGTCAGCGCAGAGCCTGACAAGGGGCTTAAACTCACCAATCATGAGGTCATGACCTGAGCTGAAATCAAGAGTTGGATGCTCAACCACTGAGCCACCCAGGTGCTCCTGAATCTGCTTCTTCACCGAAAAGTAGAATTATAAAATCCACCTGCTTTCCAGGGTTCTTAATGCTTTGAAAACATCTGCAATGTGCCATAAATATGGATAAATCACTTTTCTGCAAAATAATAATAATAATAATAAATATAAAATGATCAGAATAGAAAATATGTGAACAATAGATAATTATACATATTCTTTTTTTTTTTTTTAATTTCAACTCTGTGCCAGACGGAAAACAGAACCATAAGCAAGTTGGCTGGGGGTATGGGTAGAAATTACTCCATTACACCATGTTGGTTAGTAGTTAACAATTTCATGAGTAGAAAACAGAGAAATCCTGATTCTGGGTAATTTTTTGTATTACTTAAGCAGAGATATGAAACAGAACATTTTTTTTTTATGGAGAAAAAAATGTCATTTTTCATGGTGTTGGGGAGTTTTAGCAGGGGAATAAGGTCTTGAGAAGTGGTTCGTAGAGTTCATTGGGTAGCATTTCTTATTAGCTCTGAGGCTCTAGAAACAGGACCACCCTCCCAAGGAGCTTCTGACCAGAGCAGTGGGATAAAAGTCCCAAATGGCTTCCCATTGTGTTTAAGGTACAAACACAGTGTATCTTGGGGTATTGATGTGGGAAACAAAGGCAGAAGGAAATGGCAGATGGAATTACATTTCCTTATAACCTGCAGCCCATTGACAACTACTTGAGGCCAGCTGTGTAAAAGTTTCTGCAGGAAATCCCTACTATCTTAATGTTAATGCTTTGCTAGAGGGAAAAACAACCTTAGCTTGACAACAGCTAGGCCTCCAGTATCCTGTGAGTCTTCTTTAGTAGAGGAAAATGTCTTGGGAAACTTCCTCTTGACTTCCCCACCTCCCAAATGTATGTATATATGTATGTATATATGTATGTATGTATGTATGTATGTATATGTTGGGGTGTGTGTATGTGTGTGTGTGTGTGTGTGTGTGTATATATATATATATATATATATATATATATATATATATATGTATATATATATATATAAAACCAGTCCTTCCTCACAACCCCAGTGCAGCTCTTTCTGTCCATGGGTCCTGTCCCCATGCTTTAATAAAGTCACCTTTTTTTTTTTTTTTGCTCCCAAGATATCTCAAGAATTCTTTCTTGGCTGTTGGATCCAGACCCCACCATCACCCCAAAAACCTCATCAGTACAACTTGAACCCCATCTCTAAATATTACCATTGTTCTCCATCTTCAACGGCACCATTTTTGTAGTTTCTCTGATGCACCGTGCTCTCCACACATGAAAAAGGAGTATGGGAAATCATGCCCCTCTGGCTGAGACCACCTTTCTTTACCTTTTTGTTTAGTTAACCCATCCTCTCTACCCATCCTAACCCGTCCTCTCTGGTAGGTACCCAGTCACTACCTCAGAGAACCATCCTCTGAGACTCCATACCAAATCAGATCCCTGTTATAAGTTCTCAAGAACACATCAGTTCTTTTCCCATATATCTGATGTGTTCGGAATCAGGGACATTTCTGCATCATTGTTTGGCTGGCGATCCAACAGCCTACAAGCCCCATGGCAGAGGCAGTGTTACCTGGTACCTTCAGTACCTAATAAAAGGTCTGCAGCTGTTCACTAATAATTGCTGCATGTGTTAAGGAATAGCTTAGTAAATGAGCAAAGGAAACACATGCTTTACAATTGTAAAATATATTTTATTATTATAGTAGTTATGTGAATTTAGTGTAGAAAAAGATGAAAACATAAAATTATAAGTAGGACAAAGATATTTATATCATGTAAGGTTAATTATTATAATTTATTAATTTATTAATTTATCATTTATTAATATATTAATAAAGTATGTTATTACAATCCTTCCAATCATATGAATGCAGATGTTCATTCGTATATATATATATGAATTCATATATATATATATATATATATATGCAGATATATATGTATTTAATTGGATTATTGGGTACTCATTGTTCATAAGCCTGCTTTTTTAAAAAAAATTTAGATGTTTATTTATTTTTTTTTTAATTTCTTTTTAACGTTTATTTATTTTTGAGACAGAGAGAGACAGAGCATGAACGGGGGAGGGTCAGAGAGAGAGGGAGACACAGAATCTGAAACAGGCTCCAGGCTCTGAGCTGTCAGCACAGAGCCCGACATGGGGCTCGAACTCACAGACCACGAGATCATGACCTGAGCCGAAGCTGGACACTTAACCGACTGAGCCACCCAGGCGCCCCAGATGTTTATTTATTTTTAATAGAGCGAGCAGGGGAGGGGCAGAGAGAGAGAGGGAGACACAGAATCTGAAACAGACTCTAGGCCCCAAGCTATCAGCACAGAGTCCGAAGTGGGGCTCGAACTCATGAACTGTGAGATCATGACGTGAGCGGAAGTCAGAGGCATAACCAACTGAGCGACTCAGGCACCCCCATATGCCTGTTTTATAACTTATTGATACCATGAAAATTTTCCAAGGTCATAACTTGTTATTCACCAAAATAAAATTTTTTAATGTTTATTTATTTTTGAGAGAGAGAGAGAGACAGAGAGACAGAGCACCAGCAGGGGAAGGGCAGAGAAAGACAGAGACACAGAATCCAAAGCAGGCTCCAGGCTCTGAGCTGTCTGCACAAAGCCAGACTCGGGGCTCAAAGTCACAGACTATGAGATTATGACTTGAGCCGAAGTTGGATGCTTAACCGACTGAGGCACCCAGGCGCCCCTCACCAAAATCATTTTTAATAGTTAAGTAGTCTTGTGGCTTTTTGTCAAATATCTCAATTTATTTAACTAAAAGCTTATTGTTGGCATTTAGGTTATTTTAAATATTTTATAGTAAACAGTTGTGGAATAATCAGTTGTTTTGCTAATTTTCTCATGCCCCGCTCTTAGGATAAATTTCTGAACATGGAATTATTTAGTCTAATATTTTGATACATATTGCTAAATTGTTTTTAAAAGGAAAATGATTCCAAAGCTTTCTCACACTAGCAAGATGTAAGAATATCTAGTCACACTGATCTCAAGAATATTATTTCTATTCTTCTTATCAAACTCTTTCAAGTTGATAGACAAAATTTTGTACTTTATTTTAATTTGTATCTCTTGATTACAAAGAAGGTTGAATTTACACATAAACACAAATACATGCAAATATGTATTTATACTCATATATGCATATTTATAATCATCTTATTTTGTTCATGCATTATATCTTGAATTTTCTATATATGTGACATATTATTTATAAAGATCATATTTTTTCATATTTTTGTACATATCTTTTGCTTTTCTTTTTTTTTAAGTCTATTTATTTTTGAGAGATTGAGAGACAGAACGTGAGTGGGAGAGGGGCAGAGAGAGAGAGGGAGGCACAGAATCTGAAGCAGGCTCCAGGCTCTGAGCTGTCAGCACAGAGCCTGATGTGGGGCTCGAACTCACAAGCAGTAAGATGATTACCTGAGCCGAAGTTGGCGCCCCCTTCTGTTGCTCTTCTTCCCTGAGGTTTTTTTTTTTTTTCTCAGAAATGTATAAATATTAAAACATATATTTTAATGATCTTCTACTTCATTTGAAGCATTTTATATTTTCTCAGCTGGTTGATCCCTTTTGATTTTAATTTACTGATTTGTTATATAGTGACACATATTTTAATACATTGACAGTTATATCTTCTTTTGTTATTTTCTTGTTATTTATAGGGTGTGTGTGTGTGTGTGTGTGTGTGTGTGTGTTCTTCACATCTTAATAAAGATTTTATGTTTCGGTTGTTATACATTATGAACTAACTTTTTTCCATATGTTTTTCAAATAAATTTCTGGTTGTTCCATCAAATATTGATAGCACAGGCTGAGAGGGGGTCCCATAGGACCAGACAAGAGGGTCCTTGGCTGCATGGAGAAGAGAAATCTAAACATGAGCCAGTAGGAGGTGAAAGCAGAGTTTATTGAAGGTATAGAAAGAATGCAGGTAGAGACAGTGTGGCTGGAATACTCAGAAAGGAGAGGATTGAGTCTTGTCTTTGTTTGGGACCTGGGGGTTTCTTCTGAGGATTGCAGTCTGGTGCACCTGTCCTCTGAGGCATCCAAGAACAAGTTAGAACAAAAACGAGGGCCCAAGTCTTATTCCTTGGAGCCAGCGGTTCTTGGTGCCGAGGCATCTAGCGCTGGTGGACTGGGATATGCATATGGTGGATTGGTCCTTTCGTTCTCACCTGGGCCTTTCTCAGTCGTTATCTATTCTAGAGAAATCATTACCTCCTTGGTCCTTACAATGAGGACTTTTTGCATTCTGAGGCATGTGTAAAGTGGACGTGCAGGTCCTAGCAAGAAGAGAAGCAGCAAAAGGAACAAAAAGCAGATTTTTATGGAGTCCTTCAGTGTATGTATCTCAATACGACTTAGACAACAATCAATTTTTTCTTGATGTGCCACTTTTAACATATAGTTTTTTTTTTTTTTAACTTTATTTGTTTCTTTGGGGAAAGAGAGAGAGGGATATCGAGCATGGTGTGGGGCAGAGAGAGAAGAAGAGAGAAAGAATCCCACCCAGGTGTCCCAACACATAATTTTTTTTTTAAACGTTGCTTATTTAAGTAGAGTTGATATATAATGTCATATTAGTTTCAGGTGCGTAGCATAGTGATGCGACGATTCTATACATTATGCAATATTCACAACAATTTTTATATGTATTTATTCAGTCCTAAATGTAGAAGACAGGACAAACTTAGCAATGAGGAATTGAGACAAGCTTCTGGGAAGTGGCTATGAGCTGCAGAGCCTGATTTTCCAGACTGAGGATTTAAGGACCAAGTCCAGTCCCTACAGCAAGATAATACAAGAAGTACTCCTTAAACAAACAGTGGTAACTCAGAAACCAGACTGATCCCAGAATGGATCCCAGCTGGAGGAGCAGAGTCATGTAGTCCCTGAAACTCCCATGATCACAGCAGAATACTGAAGGGTCAAGCTCAGGCCCAGGCAGCCGGAAGGGCTCAGTGGTTAGTTTGGGGTCACTGCTTGCTGGTTACCTAAAATCACAATAACGATAAGGGACACCATGTCTCTTCATGCTTCCAGTCTTCAGCCTATTTTTTTCTTAGAGACAAATATGAACTTGTGTAGACCAATGGACTCAGTAATGGGGACCCACAAGAAGTAGAGAATTAAAGCAGAAGGCTGACAGAAATAATCTAATGAGTTCTTGGTTTCACGTTCACATGAAAACTGTGTAGAACATTCTGGAATTGACACAGACACTACTTCAGAAAAAACTTTTTCCTGTTTATTGGCAGGAACACCAAGTGTTTATTGGCATGAAACACCAAGTAGTCAAATCTTCCTTGAATTGTTCAGTGTTACTTTTATCTAATCTGCCATTTCAATTACAATTTCTGTAAATTTTGGCCATTTGTCCTTGAACTTTTAAAATACTAAGACATATCTATCTGAGCAATTAAAATATAAACCATAAAGCATAGGCCTCTCTTTAAGAAAATCCATTGTGACAATGTAGAAATTGCAGGGCGATGTTCAAGGTGCGAACAGAAATACAAGTGTGCCTCACTTCTGAATAGGACAATAAGAGTATCCACAATTGTGAAGCACACACTTTTCCACAAATTTCCTCAAATTACAAAGTCATCTTACTATATTAACATATGAGGCAATTTAGAGTAATTGTGTATTCACGATTATCTGCAAACTCACAGGCAAGGGAGCCAATAATCATAACCAACATGGAGGCACCTTCTTGAAGAACTTGAAACAATCTTGCAATGAAGGATCTCCCACCTCCGTCCCACACACATCTTTCTTTCCCCCTCTCCCATCCCGTGCGGTCAGAGATCGCCACTAAGGCATTTTTGCTTGGATCCCTTAAGAGCCTGTTTTTAACAGCTAAGAGTAGGGGCACCTGGTTGGCTCAGTTGGTTGAGCGTCTAACTTTGGCTCAGGTCATGATCTCGTGGTTTGTGAGTTTGGGCTCTGTGCTGACGGCCTGGGGCCTGATTCTGATTCTGTGTCTCCCTGTTTCTCTGCTCCTCCCCTGTTCACACTCTGTCTCTCTCTCTCAAAAATAAACATTAAAAGAAAAAAAAAAACAACAGCTAAGAGTAATTTCTCACTTTTCTTTCCCCTTTGTCTCCCCTAATGAACAGATCCTCAAATACTGCTTGAAAAATTGTTGGGACCAAAGACCTGGAAGGGGTTTCTTAAAAGTAAGAAACCTTTGGGGTGCCAGGATGGCTTAGTTGGTTAGGCAACCAACTTTGGCTCCGGTCATGATCTCACAGTTTGTTAGATCGAGCCCCGCGTTGGGCTCTGTGCTGACAGCTAGGCACCTGGAGCCTGCTTCAGATTCTTTGTCTCCCCCTCTCTCTACCCCATCCCCTGCTCACACTCTATGTCTCTCTGTCTCTCAATAATAAACGTTAAAAATTTTTTTTAAAGTAAGAAACCTTTACTATGTTAACTGTCTTTACTTCACATCTTGAATCTTTTACCTTCCTAGAGGTGCTCGACTCAGTAAGATCTTAGTCTTAAACCAGAAATGGCATTTTAGCCAATACGCTTTGAGGAATTGGTTGGTACAAGAATTTAACCACCTGTTTATAGGGGGTGGCCAGGAGTTATAGAGCTGCAGGCTGATTCCTTTTTTTCTGTGCTATTGTGATTTTAAACTATATTTAATGGGCCATTTGAAGGGGGAGTTTTGCCACCTGGGGGAGCATTCCAGAAAACTGCATTAGTTGCTGGGCGTATGGATATCAAAGTCAGTTTTATACTGCAAAGAAGCTGCAAAAATTGTGAGGGGGAGTGACCCAGAAAATCCAACTAAGGCAGGTTCCCCCTGAAGTCTAAACCTCTGGCAATATTTATAAAGCAACTTCCATGTCTCCTCTGTGGTCACAAATTTCTCTCCTAAATTGTCAAATGAAACAGAGACATCAGAGTAATTCGTTTAGAAAGCATGTCTCTTTTATTTCTTTCATATGAGAACAAATATCTATCCCACCATCCACATGCTATATAACATGGGTACCATATAGAGACACAAGGTCTTGCATTATGCTTTTTCGTTAAATATTTTGTATGCTTACTCATCCCCCTGGCTTTTCATATGATTTTAAAATGCAAAATTACATTACATACTATTTTTAAAACATGACTCTATAATTATAATTATTTTTCCTGATGAATATTTAAGATTTATAAATATTTAATATTTATTAAATATTATAAATAATGCTTCAAAAAACTTTTTTCATTAATATGCATTCTCCATTTCTTTTTGAGTATTTAACTGCAAAGAGGGAGCCCTTTTTGAATTTCTTTGTTCATTAACACCTAGCTCTCTTCCGCATTTTCCCTCAACATTTTATTCAAATATATCCAGAATTTTTAAGAGCATATAACAGGTAAGTTATATTCAAAAGCAAATAAACCCTTGCCAACACATCTTACTATCTCCTTAGAGTATATTCCACAATATTAATTACTTGTCCAGAACACATGAATATTTTAGAAGCATTAATTTATCTTAACAATGTGCTTTCCAGAAAGATCTTATTAATTTTCATTTTCTGAAGCTGCATTGGACAATGTCGTTCTTACTGCATTCTATGCAATATTATCATTTGTCATTGTTTTTTCACATTTGCTTGTTTGATGGACAGAAAAGCTGCCTTTTTGCTTAATTTTCAATTTGTTAGTTTCTTATAAGAAATGTTTGTATAGGTTTTTAGCTCTTTTTGTCTGTTTTCTGAATATTTTGTTCATGGGCTTTGTCCATGTATCTTGTTGGTATCAGTTTTCTTTCTATGATTTGTAAGTGTTCTTTACATAGTTATGATGTAAACTTTTGTCATGAATATTGCTCCTGTGTTATTAAGCACACAAATGGAGGATATTGATGAAACTTTTTGTGTAGCCGCACTTTTGTGAACTTGAAATGATCATCTCTACTTGATATAATAGCTTTCTACTTGAATCCTCATATATTATACCTGTATCTTAAGAAGACCAGTTTCTGTGCCCTGGAAAACTAAAGTGGTCTTGGAAGAAATCAGAATCCATTACCATTCCAAACCATTAGTCTTGTAGAGCTATCTCAACTGAGTTGTGTCAGAGAAGCAGAATTTAATCACATCTTATCCATCAAAAGACTGCTTCCTGAGACCAGACAACTCCCTACATCTTCTATTTCCTTCATAACGAACACTCATATCATGAATGTTCAGCTTAAGAAATAATTATCACTAAAAGATTGAAGCCACCTGTGTTGAATCAACCTTGTGTTGATTACATTCTTCTTATCCTTCCCTAACTAGGAAAAGATACTGTCTTCATGTTATCACTAAGTTTATCATTGCTAAGAATTTCTTCGTAATTATATAGGTATACAATCCTGAAATGTTTAGGATGGTTTTCAACTTTATACATATATATATATACATATATATACACATATGTGTATACATATGTGTATACATATATATGTATATATATGTGTATATATATGTGTGTATATATGTGTGTATATATGTGTGTGTGTATATATGTATATATGTGTGTGTATATATACATATATATGTATATATATAATATATATGGTATACACTCATAAGTATAGAACAATATTTCAATATTTTCACCCAACACTATGATTTGAAATTTGCACATATTCATATTTGTTTTATTTTGTTATAGTATTCCATTGTAAGTATAGTGCTGATGGACATTTAGCTTGTTTTCTTCTTCTTCTTCTTCTTCTTCTTCTTCTTCTTCTTCTTCTTCTTCTTCTTCTTTTCCTCCTCCTCCTCCTCCTCCTCCTCCTCCTTCTCCTCTTCCACCTCCTCCTCCTCCTACTCCTCTTCCACCTCCTCCTCCTCCTTTCCTCCTCCTCCTCCTTTCCTCCTCCTCCTCCTTTCCTCCTCCTCCTCCTCTTTCCCCTTTTCCTGTTTCATTATTGTTAACATTGCTGATAGGAACATTTATACATATCTTTGAGTATCTGTGGGAGTTTCTCTAGATCAGAATATGCTCCTTTCTCAACTTGACTTGAAATTTGATTTCCAAGGTGGTTCTACCAGTTTAAATTCCTATCCCTCATTAGAATGTACTATTATCATACCTTTTAATCAGTGATATTCTGATTGTGATCATAGGTGTCTTATGGTTTTAATTTTCATTTCTCTATTATTGAGTGGAGCTTCTTTTTATATGTATATTGACCTTCATCTTTCCTCCTCATTGAATTTCCTTCTCATAGATCTTGCCCAATTTTTATTGGATTGTTTATCTTTTCTTATTGATTTTCAGGAATTTTTAATATAGTCAGTATATTAATATTTGTCAGTTATACACATGGCCACTATCATCTCCCAGATCACAGCTAATTTATTTTTTTATTATGAAGTATTTCATCCATACAAAGTACAGATATGGTGTACATATAGAAGGCTTAAAATATTAAAAAAAAAAAAACCTTGTGCTGAATACACAGCATATCATCTGATAATAAAAATATCACCAATGCCTTTGAAGCCTCCTGGATGCCCTTTACTCTTTCTTATGTTAACCACACTTGTGAGTTTTTAAAATTCCATTTAATTAAGACATAGTTGCATACAATAAAATGCACACAAATTTAAGCGTAGGGTTGGGTATGCTTTAACAAGTGTATATTCCCATAATCAAGATAGAGAGCATGTTCATTATCCCCAAACGTTCCTGTGTGTTCTTTTGCAAATAATAGCCCCACTCCTAACTCTGTGCCCTCAAATAACCAAGATAAGCTGTCATAGATTTTTTTTTGAGTGTTCTAAACTTTCATATAAATATAATCTTACATTATATTTATATACTTGGTGTCTCTGGCTTCTTTTGCCAGCATGGTGTTTTTGAGATTTATCCATGTTGTTTCATGTATAAGTAGGTAGTTCCTTTTTAGTTCTAACTTGCATGTCATTGTACACCATAATTTGCATACCCACTCTCCTGCTGATGGACAGTTGAGTTGTTTCTATTATTTTTAGCCATTATTAATATATTTACTATAAATATTTATGTACAAGCATGAGTATATGCTTTGTGCAGGTGTATGTTGTTATTTCTCTTGGATGTATATACAGAAGAGAAATTTTTGTGTTATATGTAAAACTTACCGTATGTAACTGGTGTATGTAAAGTCTATGTTTAACTCAACATTTTCAAAGTGTTTGCATTATGTTACGTTCACACCACTATGCTTCCATTAATCTCTATCCACTAGGTAAGTTTAGTTTCTTTTTTCTTTTTTTAAAATTTTAGCTACTGTGATCTTAATTTGCTTTCCTTGAGGACGAATGCTGTTGAGCATCTTTTCTTGTGCTTATTGGTCATTCCTTATTTTCCTTGTTATGTGTCTACTGACATCATTTGTCCTTTTTTTCAGATTAGGTTCTATTTTTATTATTGAGTTAAAAGTGTTCTTCATATATTCTGGATACAAGAGTTTTGTGTGTATATATATGGCACATACATATTATATATCATACATATATGTTTTTAATGTATATTCTTATATATATTAGACATAGTTTTTCCAGTCAGTGGCATGCCTTTTAATCTTCTTAATGATGTCATTTTTATTAAATTCATTGAAGTAAAATTTATATACAATAACAGCATCCATTTAAAATGCACATGGGATGAGTTTTGACCTATTAAACCATCACCATCATAAATATATGGACCATTTCCATCACCCTGAAAAGTTTTCTTTCCCCTTGGCAATCCATCCTTGCCTCCAATCCTGACCAATCACAAGCAAGAGCTGATCTGTCTTCTGTCAAAATACATTAGTTTGCATCTTTCAGATTTTATAGAAATGGAAACATACCATTTTTATATCTGATTCTTTCACTCAGCATCGTGATTCACCATGGAGATTCATCCAGTTGTTACCTGGTTTAGGAGTTTACGACTTTTATTGTGACATACTATTCCATAGCATAGATTGATTTTGCCACATTGTGTTCATCCATTCTCTAGGAGATGGGTATTTGGATCGCATCTTATTTTTTCGTATTGTCAATAAAGCCTTTAGGAATATTTAAGTACAAGTCTTTGTGTAGGTATCTATTTTCATTCGTTTTGGGTAAATACTTAGGTGGGTTCATGTAGTAGGCTTGTTTAACTCAGATTTATTCAATTTTTCGTGTTCTTATTTGGGTTTTTAAGAATTTTTTTCTTGGATGTAATTTTTTATCAGTTATGTGTTTTCCCAATACTCTGTCCTATTCTATGGTTTACCTATAGTTTTACTAGTGGTGTCTTTCCAAAAGGAAATGCTTTTAACCTAAATGTAGTCCAACTTAACTCCTTATTTTATGGTTAATGCTGTCGGTGTTGTATAAAAATTTCTTCCTAAGTTTCTATCTAGAAGCTCTATAGGTTTAGCTTTGACCTTTAGTCTTGTGTTTCATTTTGAGTTCATTTTTACATGCAATGTGAGGTACCCGTTGAAGTTCATTTTTTTTTTCTATATGGACATCAATTGTTTCAACACTATTTGCTTAAAAACACTTTCATTTCCTCTATTACCTCAATATATTTTATGAAAATCAGTCGACCATATATGTTTGAATCTATTTCTGGACTCCCCATTCTGTTCCATTGATTTCGATATTTATACTTTTATAAGTACCATAAACTAGGACTGGACTAAGAGACAGGAAATAAATGATAAGCCCAACAACAAACACCAGCAAAGCCTTTCCAGCTTTACAAGAGGATGATAATTTGTTTCCAAAGTGGTTGCACTAATTTACATTCACACAAGTGTAACGAGATGACCTGATTAATGTGTCATATGCATACAAACTCTTAGGATCATGTGCCTTTTAAAGTTTGGGGTGTTTGTTTGTTTGTTTGTTTTCTGCAGTGTAGTTCATGCAAACTGGTATCCCTTTGTGGTTTTATTTATTGGTAAACAAACACCAACATTTGCTGGTAATTTTTTTTTGCTGAGTCTGGATTTTTATTTGTCTTTGAAATGCCTGTTCATATCTGCTCTAGGCTGTAATGGCATTAAATTGTATAGATTAATTTGGAGAGAATTAAGTTCTTATAATATAGAGCAAACCTATTAAAAATCATTTACTTTTGCCTTCCTTAACACCATTAAATAAGGATTTATCATTTTGTCCATGTATCTTTGTTGTTAGACTTGTCCCAAGGTTATTGTTTCTAACATTTCGGGAATGCAAGTGGTATGTTCAAATTACATTTTGTAATTGTGTATTGAGGGTGTATAAGAAACACAACAGATGAACATAGAGGAACAGAAAGAAAAATGAGATAAAAACAGAGGGAGGCAAACCATAAGAGACTCTTCAATACAGAGGAAAAACTGGGGGTTGCTAGAGGGGAGGTGTGTGTGGGGGATGGACTAAATGGGTGATGGGCATTAAGGAGGGCGCCTGTTAAGATGAGCACTGGGTTTTGTATGTAAATGATGAATCACTGGGTTCTCTCCCGAAACAATACTACACTATGCTTTAGCTAACTTGAATTTAAATAAATAAATTTAAAATTAAAAAAAAAAGAGTTATAAGAAAACTTTGGGGTGAAAAAAAAACCACCTTACTTTTTATTTTGGTCTTACATCCAGAAACCTAACTGTACTTTTTAAATTCTTTTTTTAAATAGTTTTTAAATTCTTAATTTCAGTAAATTAACTGTTGACAGCCCCAGGCTTCTTTTATGTATATATTATTAATATTCTCCCTTATGATCAGGATTTATTTGCTTACTTTTTTTCTTACTTTACTGGTAAAGACTTCCAATAGAATATTGAATAAAAGTGATAGCTATTTTTTTTTTTGCTTGTTTCTGATTTAAAAGCAGTGCTTCTAAGTGTTTATTGTAAAGTCTAATGAGTTTTTGATAGATAATCTTTATTAGGATAGAGACTTTCCTTCTATAGAGTCCAAGTTTTAAGAGAGTTTTACTATTATTACAAATAGATGCTAAATTTTATCAATTTTTCCCTTCTATTGAAGAAATATCATAAGGATCTCCCCCTTTAATCTGTTAATGTGAGCAACCATTAAAAGGTTTTCTAAAATTAAATCAATGTTGAATTTGATTCTCCTCTCGGCAATCACTCATTGTCTTCATTGTGTCAGGTATTTTTGCTATGATCTGGGAGTAAGTACACAACAATGAAGAAAGAAAGAGTGATGATTAAAGCCTTCATTATTAGAAGAAAGCAAAACGAAACAAGCACACAAATATATAAGATGACATTTGGCAATAAGTGTTTTAAACACAAATGAAACAAGGTAGAGATTGGTAGGTGCTTGTCTTAAGCCCATTTAGGCTGATGTAACAAAATACCAGACCGGAAGTGGATAAAGAATAGAGAGGATATTTCTCACAGTTCTGGAATTTGGGAAGTCCAAACTCAAAGCACCAGTGTGGTCTCATTCTGGTGAAGACCCTTATCTTGGTCCGGAGTGGAGTCTTCTTTGCTGTGTCCTCAAATAGTGGACATTTAATATTTACATTTGGGGGTGGAGGGTACAAACATTCAAACCACAGCATTCCACCCTTAGCTCTCCGTTTTGAAGCAGGTGTTTATGATGTCCTGTCTGATGGAGAGCCTGGGTGGCTCAGTCCGTTGAGCGTCCAACCTCCACTCAGGTCATGATCTTGAGGTCCGTGGGTTCCAGCCCCACGTCAGGCTGACAGCTCAGATCCTGGAGCCTGCTTCAGATTCTGTGTCTCCCTCTCTCTCTGCTCCTCCCTCCCCTCACTCTGTCTCTCTCTCAAAAATAAACATTAAAAAAAATTATGAATGTCCTGTCTGATAAAAATGACATCTCAACAGAGACTAGAAGGGAGTAAGAAAATGAACTGTGTGTATATATGCAGGAAGAGCTTTCCAAGCAACGGTAATGGGCAGTGTAATGGGCAGTGTCAGGGCCCCGCAGCAGAAACACAGAGGACCGGCTGGTCATTGTGACTAGGGGAGGGAGCAGTAACAGTATGAGTGGTAGTGGATAAAGTCAAAGAAGCAGCAGAATGTCAAATTATGTAGGTTCTGAATAATCAGATGCTTCCTCATAAGGTCTTCACCATGGTCAGAACTAGGCTGTTTTCCTGAAGTAGAGAAAACACTGGAGACTTGGAGTGTGACTTAATCTTTAATACAGTACTCTACTTCCTTTGTGCAAGATGGGGAAAATGTAAGAGGTCAGAAGTAGAAGCAAGCAGGAAGTTAAGAAGTTGATGCAAGACTACAGATGACAGAGGAAGGTTACTTGGGTAAGGAAAAAAGGTGTGGATTCTGTGCATATACTGAATGTCCCTAAAAATAGCAAATAATTTTATAACACTAGTATTTTCCAGGTACTCTGCTAAGGGCTATGTAAATACATACACATTTCATTCACTCCTAACAATTTCAGAGGGTAACTGCTATCATTGCTTTAATTTCTGATTTAAAAGCAATTAAGAAATTGAGGTACAGGGAGGTGAAATACCTGTTTGTGTTTTATTTATTTTATTTTTTAATGTTTTATTTATTTTTGAGAGAGAGAGAGAGACAGAAAAAGACAGAGCGTGAGCTGGGGAGAAGCAGAGAGAAAGGGAGACACAGAATCCTAAGCAGGCTCCAGGCTCCCAGCTGGCAGCACAGAGCCCAACACGGGGCTCAAATTCATGAACTCATGAACTGTGAGATCATGACCTGGGCTGAAGTCAGATGTTTAACAGACTGAGCCACTCAGGCGTCCCCCTCACCCCCACCTGTTCATGTTTTAAAAGGGTCAGGGGATAGACTGGTGGCCCAGAAACAACAAACAAGGTCTACCTCTAAAGATAGCACTAGGGAAGTGTCCCAGGCCACAAGCTGACATACAAGAACTCAATGGGGGGAGGTTTACCCGTTGCCTGAGGCCCCAGTGGGGAGGGCCAAAGAAGCTTTAATTGTTATTAAAGATGTGTTGCTTAGGATAGAAATTTCCACTCTTGGAAAGAATACAAGAAGATCCCCTTATTGAAGCTAATGGAAGAGGAGTAGAATTATAACATGTATTCTATTGTTACTGTTAATCAATATTTTAAAAGGGATACCTAGTTTTCCTGAGTCTGAGAGTCACGGTGAGCTTTTCTGTAATAGACACAAGGTAGACAAAGAAGTAGAGAAGCTGAGATTCTTGCTGTATCCTCCTGCTCTGTTTACACAGAATGATTATTATTTAAAATGAAAGCTGAATCTGAATGTTCTTGGCTGAATGATAGAAAACCCCTTTCCTCCTCTTCTTCCTCTTCCTCCACCTCCTTCTTCTTCAAATGAAGCTCTGTGCATTGCTAGTGTGATGGCACCAAAGACCACGTTTTATTTCTTGCAGAAAACTGTCAATCACAGGCTCCTGAAATTCCCTCAGCGTCCTAGCTGCTTACGCACACTTGGTCATTTCTATCATTTCCCCAAGAGTGAAGTCCTCCAGATCCCTTAGGTATTTTTTGTTCATCTCAGATTTATCTTTAGTTTTTTTTTTTTTTAAATGATTTTCCAAATGCTTAGGGAACTTGAGTTTAAGAGAGAATAAAATAGCAGTAAATACAGAAGAAAATATTTTAGGTATATGAAATGTACATGTGTATAAAAATATTCTATGTGTATACACAAACATATATATATATATATACTTATTTGTAGATGGGTATGCATATAATATGTACATGCGTTATATGTAAATATACCAAATATGTGCATACATATGTACACACATGTGTATACATTTATATTATATACTTATATGATGTAGATTTATAATACATATAGTTATATGCAATATTACATGTTTTAAGTGATTATATGTTATCTAGCATATGATGCAATATATACATTGTATATAAAGGTTGAGAATTTTTCAAAATCCTAAACAGCATATATTAGGTAGCCACATCTCTGAATTTGGGTGTGTACTTACAATTTGTAAGACTTGGGGAGATCTGGTGAGTGGGCTGAAAAATCAATTCTAAATGGTCTGCAAGGACTAGATCAGAATGTGGAACAGACAAACCCAGACATTTGTGCTCCAGCTGAACATAGCTCTAAATATTTATGGAAATAGGTTATGAATAGAGGACTATATTAGGAAACTTGGGGGCAAATAGTATTATAATAAATGGCCTCTGATTTGTAGTTTACAGTAAGATTAGCAAGGTAAAGTGCACACATATAATGAAAGAGAAAGGCAATGTAAGGGCATATTCCATAAGAATGACCTAGTCAAAAAGACATAATTTCAGAGGAAGGAAAAATGACTTTTCACTGAGAGACCAGGGACCAGAGAGGACTTTGGAAAGAAACTAAGATTTGAATTTGATGGTGAATACTGCATATGCTCTATATAGACAGAGGGATGAGGACACAAGCCTGTTTAGATCTGCATCAATTCTCTGCCTTGAACTCCCAACTTTGTCTACTTATGGTTTCTCCTTGAGTTCTGGTCAGTATCAATCTTTCATTAATCATCAAAGACATCCAGAATCCCAGTCTCAGCCTTACCTGGCTCGGCACTCTTGGAATTAAATCTTTTTTTTTTTTTTTTTTTTTTATGTTTATTTGTTTTTGAGAGAGAGAAAGACAGAGCACAAGCTGGGGAGGGGCAGAGAGAGAGAGAGGGAAGCACAGAATCTGAAGCAGGCTCCAGGTTTCGAGCTGTCAGCACAGAGCCTGATGTAAGGCTTGAACTCACAAACCGTGAGATCATGACCTGAGCCAAAGTTGGACGCTTAACCAACTGAGCCACCCAGGTTCCCCAGAATTAAATCTTAACTGAAAAGATCCTACTAGCTGGGTGTAGGCCAAGACTGTCATCTTTGTTTTCTCCTGCATCTTCTCTCTACCAGGGACCTGGTAGATACTCAGCAAATGTTTGGTTAATGCAAAAATGGATTCCCATTCAACCTGAAATCTTCTGCCTTTCACTCTCATCCTGCAGCAAATCACAGTTTAGCTTACTGTGCTGAACACAGGACTGGATATGTTGTTAGATTTATGTCCCAATGACCAGAATCCACAGCAACTATCACCCTTTACTAAAGTCCAGTCTACTGGGCAGGTGTTGACACTGCACTTGGCTTGTCACTTCCTTCATCCAGGGTGTATTGCCACGAATGGCCAGATCGCCACGGGGACAGGGCTGCTGCCTGGCCTGCCTGTGTTTGAATATTCCTTGCCAACCAGGCTTGCCTCCTTTTGTGCTCTATGCAGTGATTTTCACCATCATCTCTAGTTCCAAGCCTTTCCAATATCAACAACAGCTTGAACCATGTCTAAACTGCTAAATACTGTACAATGGCCGTCTGACACATTTCAGGACAACTTCTGTTCCTGGCTTTTTTTTTTTTTTTTTTTTCAAATCAGTTATTATCAAGTCATGGTTTCCTTCCAGGTGGTCATTTCAAATGGAAGGATTGGCTTGAGACATGCAAAGAGGCGTGAACATTCTGAACGTGTTCCCAGCACAGCGAGTGGGTGGAACAATTTAAATAGAGAAGTTGTCCTCACCCCAGTAAGGATAAACACCCTTTTTAATGGCGAACATTTATAAATTTTTTTATTATCCTGAGATAAAAAGCAAAAGCGATGTAACAGTCTGCACAGGTAGCTTCAAAATATCAACACTGTGCCCTAACTGTAATACAAAGGAGAAGTTGAATAAATGGGCGTTAATTAGAAATGTGGATGATCATAGTTCACTGGATACAAACGTTCCTAAGTAGCCACGTTGGTATTTTCTCTCCTCTGAGTCACAATTTATTCCAAGACATTTTGTATAGCAACTCCTGTTTTCCTTTTAGATCTATATTCCGAATCCTTATTGAGCATCAACCACACCCCAGGCTATAACACTGCTATTAAACTCCTCCACATGGCAGATGAGGAAGATGAACAGGTTAAACCAAATTTTCCCAAGCCTTGTTGTTGGGAGGCAAGGGAACAAAGTTTCAGAAGCAAACCTGCCGGTTCTTCCACAGCCAACAGGAGAAGCCCCTGCATTGGTTGGATGTGGTCGCTTGAAGGCAGCCATGAGGGGAGTTTCTAAGGACAGGGCTGGTATACTATTTCTTTTTAATTTGGCTGCTTGTTACATGGGCATGCTCAATTTGTTCAGGGAGCTTTACAGTTATGATTGTGCTATGTACACTTTTCTCTACATATGGTATTCATCAATGAAAATTTGGAGGAAACACACACACACACACACACACACACACACACACACACGTTAGGATCTGAATCCAAACAATTGTATGCCTGCAGCCAGACTCTGAAAGAATCTCCACTCCAAATATCATATCCTCTTCTTTGTATGCTTTCTTTTTAAACCATTTTATTAGCACTGGTCTGCCTTTGAGAGGTGACTTTTTAGACCCTCCTTTACTGGGCAACATTAAGAAAAATCAGATTCCTCTGGGGAGGTGGGTGTGAGAAGAAAATTTTGAGATACTGATCCTAACATGAGATCTACATGAACTCAAAGGTTCTATGGGTTCCAGGGGTGCTTGGGTGGCTCAGTCGTTTAAACACCCTACTTTAGTTTAGGTCCTGATCTCACGGTTCGTGAGTTCGAGCCTCATGTCAGGCTCTGTGCTGACAGCTCAGAGCCTGGAGCCTGCTTCAGATTCTGTGTCTCCCTCTTTCTCTGCTCCTCCCCTAATCACACTCTGTCTCTCTGTCTCTCTGTCTCTCTGTCTCTCTCTCTCAAAGAGAGAGAGTTTAGTTTAGTTCTGAAACTAAAGATGGGGCCCGTGGAGACCTCCAACGGAGGAAGTTTGCTGCATCAAAGCAGTCAGATGGGAATTTTGTGTGAGAAGCTGAAACTTGTTCTCTACATGAAAAATAGTGGATTAGATTGCTTTCTGGTGACCTAGCTTTAGAACTAAGATGGTATTTAGGAATTTGGGGCACCAAATTTCACTTGAACAATATTGAAAATCCTAAACAATGAAGGAGGTAGTAAATACGCATTTAATTTAATTCAATTAAAAATAGAAAAGAGAGATAAAAGAACGAGATGCCTTCTGCCATACGGTTCTACCTCAAGCCATGGAAAGAGTTAAGTCTGAAACGGTCGGTAGTTGTTGAGGTCATACTCATGACTTTAAAGACTTTCCAGACCCTGAGGAAGTGAAACATGTATTTCTAGGCAATGGATCAGTGTGTATCTTCACCAGAGAAGAATTTGAAGAATTGGGGGGCCTCCAATTCTTGATCTCAGTTCAGGTCTTGATCTGAGTCGTGAGTTCAAGCCCCATGCTGGGTGTGGAGCCTACTTAAAAAAAAATTAGAAAAGAATAATTTAAAGAATTAAATGAGCAAAAAGAAAAGTGATTAGAGAAGATATGCTAACAAAGTTATATTCAAATAGCATGTGCACTCTGTTATATTTTATGTCATCAAAACATTTTCCAAGAATCCATCTAAATATTCCAATCAGTCACCTTGCAAGCTGACGTTACAACATAATGTCCATGCCATACTGAACTTTGTTTTCTTTCTTTGCCTCAGTAATGCTCAGAAACGACTGATGTTGTCAGGTGAAATGAAAATTTGTTACCAGATGAAAAGGAAAGTAGGATACAATAAACTTTTTTTTTTTTAATGTTTATTTTTAAGAGCAAAAGAAACAGCATGAGTGGGGAAGGGGCAGAGAGAGAGGGACACAGAATCCGAAGCAGGCTCCAGGCTCCGAGCTGTCAGCACAGAGCCTGATGCGAGGCTCGAACACATGAACCATGAGATCATGACCTGAGCCAAAGTCAGGTGCTTAACCAGCTAAGCCACCCCAGGATCCCCTAAACTTTCTTTTTTAAACCGGTGTTTACCTAGCACAAAGTTAATATTTTGGTGGAAAGGTAGCTTTATGTTTGTTGTTAGGATGAAGACTTTGTTACATATTTTCTTTAGTCCATACTATAATCCCCGTATTATGTTTTGCTTTAAAGATGAATACACTGAGGCCTACAGAGGATAATGTGCCCACTCATGTCAATGAGACTACAATTCATAGCCAAACAGATCCAACATTGCCCCTGTGAAGCTCCTGAAGCAGAAGCCTTGTAGGAGACATAGACCGTGTTTAAAACAAAAGCATGGATTCCCCAGGGGGGCTCAGTCGGTTCAGCATCCCGTGCTTGACTTTGGCGCAAGTCATGGTCTCATAATTTGTGAGTTGGAGCCCCCCCCCCCCCCCCCCCCCAGGGCTCCATGCTGACAGCACATAACCTGCTTGGGATTCTCTGTCTCCCTCTCTCTTTGCCCCTCCTTGCTCACATTCTCTCTCTCTTTCTTTCAAAAATAAATAAATGTTAAAAAAAGGTTTATATACATATATATATATATATATATATATATATATATATATATAAACAAAAATAAAATTTCAGAACATTCTCCATAGGATTTCCACAAGGAAAGAACAGAGAGGAAAAGTATGTGAAGACGTAATAGAAGAAATTTCCCCTGACCTGAAAGACTGCACGTTGCCAGGAATGTTTCCGACTATGTGAATAGTACCTTGCCACATTAAGCTTTCCTTTTTTAATGTTAACAGTCCCCCCCGCCCCCACCTTGTGTTCGAATTTTCTGTGTTTGGTGCAATGCTTTCTCTCACAGAGGTGGATTGCCTCGCATATTTGAGAATTCTCAGTCATCTTTACATATTTGTGAAAGAGAATCTGCCTTGTTCAGTCTCGGTAGCAGGACATTTTCTCAAGCCCCCAGGTTCTGTTTGTGTGACACCACTGCTTGTCATCTTGAGATTATTCTGAACTCTGATGGAAAAAAAAATCACTTTTTAAAGATTCTCTCCTTCACCTGCATGTGTTAGCAATTTTCTCAGCTCCCAGGTATTTTATCGTCTCTTCTGCTCTTTCCATCAGCTTTCCATCTCTTACAAATGCTACAAGGGCCACATAGGCTGACGGCACCCCTCCCATCTTTCCAGCCCTGCTAATGATTATGTATTTATTCATTTGTTAACTTACCTAATTTGTTAATAAAACATACACATACGTAAACCTTCATATAAGCATATAACTCGATTAATTTTTAATTTTTTAAAAATGCTCTATTCAGTTTTTGAGAGAGAGACAGAGACAGAGTGTGAGCATGGGAGGGGAAGAGAGAGGGGGAGACACAGAATCCAAAGCAGGTTCCAGGCTCTGAGCTGTCAGCCCAGAGCCCAAGGCGGGGCTCAAACTCATGAACCGCTACATCATGACCTGAGCCCAAGTTGGACGTTTAACCGACTGAGCCATCCAGGGGTCCCAACTTGATTAATTTGTAGAAAGAGTGCACTTGTATAACCAGCTCACAAGTTAAGAAAAAGATACTTAACAGATTTCTCAGAAACCTTCCTTCTGTGCGTGTATCATGACTAGCTCTCGCCTCGCCCATGGCATCCGCTTCCTGACACCATATTAGTTTTGTCTGTTTGAATGCTTTATTCAAGCAGGTTCCTATATTATATATTTTGTGTCTTCAAGGAACTTCAGCCTCATATTTGGAGATTTCCCCATACTGTTACATGTATTTACTTCATTTGTTCTCATAGTTGCACATGTTATCAACATGAAATTATTACCCCTTTGCCTATACTTTCTACTGTTGCTGGGCATTTAGATAGTGTTCAGTTTGGGATTATATGAATAAGGCCGATATGAACTTAGTATTATACGTCTTTCTCTGAACATATGTATGAGTTTCTTTTAGGAGTATACCTAGGAGTCAAATTGCTGGTTTTCATTTCTTTTATTAAACATGTGCTGTCACTTCAATAGGTTTTAAAATAGAGGAAAAATAAGTACATTGGATTAATCTGCCATCTTTTACTTGAAAGCCTAATGCATGGTTTTGACTGATAAAATCATTTAAAATCCAATACTAATGACACTGCTGACACTTTTTGACTTTCACATAAACCAGAATGAGGAAACTTTGAGTTCAGCACTATTAAAAATAAAACACACCCAAACTTGTAAACACTGAATATTTCTTTTTATTCTCTCTTAATGCTTCAGTGTATATTTAGCTTCCAGAATTATTTAAGAAAGGCATGTACAGAAAATCCATTATTAAACTTGTTTTTCGAAAATCCTGATCTTACCCTCTCTATAGAGCTGCAGTTGAAAACAAAAATATAAAGAAACAAAAAAAGAATTCCATGGCTGATTTTTTTCTTGCTTGCTGTTTTGATTTGTATTTGTTCAATTATGCATCTCTGAATGAACCTAGCCCCTCTTCCTCTAACCTTCTTCTGAACTTAAATGATTTGTATGTGGTGTAATCATATTTCCTGGTCCCATGGCACTCCAGAGTCTAACTGTGTATGCCGCCCTCTCATTTCCATACAGAGAACCAAATGCTTGGCCAACTTCCCTAATTAGAGTCACTGGGTCCCTGTGGCCTCCTGGCAATGCCCTCTCTTCCCAGCATTCTTTCAGTTTTGCCGGTTTTTTTCCATCTCTCCCTGCAGTATCCTCTCCTTCATTTTCCCCTGCCTCTAAGGAGCTGGCTTCAACATTTGTTTATATATCAAAATAATTGAGGGCTAAATTAATTTTCAGCTTTAATTTATCAAGCTCCTTTTCAATTGTGGTATTTCTTCTCCCCCTTCAGACTCTGGACTTTGGCAATTAGCAAAGGTTTTGAAAACAGCAAGTGCACAATAGGTATTGATTGATCGGTTGATAGGCTGTGTCCTCCAGGCCTGGAGTCTCTGATTTTATGATTGATTGACTTGCTGGATTTTCTTCTTCATGGGTTCCCCATGCCGGATCATTAAATCACACAGAAAGCCATTGAGCGTGTTTGGAAAGTCCATTCTTTTAATATCTCTGCTTCTTTTGTAAAAGAGGCTTAATGGAAGAATGAATATAAACTCCTTCACTATGAGTTTTGTAAATGACAGGAAACATATTTCATATCTTTTTATATACTAAATACTCAATATACTGGTGAAGCCATAGCAGAAGCTAAAGTTTAGGGGAAATATGATTGTGAAGTATGTTGGACAGCTTCAAGATGGTGCTTAATGGTCTCCACTTCCTGATATGTATGCTGTGTTTGATCCCCCCCCCCCCCACCTAAGCATAAGCCAGCCTAGTGACTTGATTTCAAATAATAGAAAATAGCAAAGATGGTGGGATCTCACCTTAGTGAATGGTTATAAGAGATTGTAAGTTCCATATTGCTAGCAGAGTCTCTTTATTGACTGTCCCCCATGCTACCTTTAATAAAGCAAACTGCCATCTTGAAGAGGCAAGGAATTAAGGGCTGCCTCTGTCTAACAGTCATCCAGGAACTGAGGCCATTAGTCCAACAGCCCTTGAAGAATGAATTCTGCCAACAACCACATCAGCCTAGAAATGAATTCTTTCCCCGTTGTGCCTTTAGATAAGATTCCAGACCAGACCAATACCTTAATTATAGCCTTTTGGAAACTCTGAAATAGAAGACTCAAATCAGTCATGCCCAGACTCTGATCCACAGCAAGTATGAGATAATAAGTGTGCATTGCTTTAAGCCACTAAATTTATTATAATCCATTATATAGCAATAGATAATGAATACAGAATGGTCATGTTTGTGGAGTGTCATCTCTGTACTGGACCTTGGAAGAGAGCTGCCTGATGCACAGAACCTCCTTTTGCCTTAACAACCATTCTGCAAGGTATGGCTTTGGTTGGCATATAGGCATGACTCTACATTGCAAAGACATAGAAAAAGCAGAAGTTGAGAGAAATTAGCCCAGCCTGCCCACTACCACACAGAGCCAAGATTCCAAAACCTGAACTAGATCCTATGAAAATGGGAATAGGAAAAAAGGAAAGAGAGACCTCTGTGAGTCCTGGTTCCATGTGTCAGGAATAAGGGGATTGAGCTTTAGGTAACACAGGTGAAACTGGCCTCCAAAATACAAGAGAAGATGAAATAATGTTAACAGGGTCTAAGTTGTGATATACAGAAATAATACTCTAGGGGAGGTAGAAAATCAGTTTGAACTCTCTAGTGTTGCCTAAGAATCAGTTGGCTAATGAAGTTATAGAAAGAATTCCAAAAAGAGCCACAGAGATGGTGTCCAATTTTGTTTTCAAAATCTGTTGCAAGAAATTTCTTTTCCTACTCATTTTTTCCAGGAAGGCAATGTTTTACATTGCTGAGAGGTTCTTAGGCTAGCTAGAAATATAGGTAACAATAATGCAGCTGAAATGCTATACATTTGTAATGAAACTAACAGAATGCCAGACACTAGAAATGATACATATTAGACAACAACAACGAAATAAACCCCCATAAGAGAAAAATAAATTGCTTAACTAAATTATTTCCTCAAGAAAGTCAGCTGTAACGGAAAATTTGTGAGGATGCTGGGCTTTTGTAAGAGTTTTAAAAATTGCTACCACTAACCATATATTGTTACTTCTAATTTCTTTACAAAACAACAGACTTTTTCTTGATACAAATATATTGCTAGTACTATTCTCATTCACAACATGAATAGGGATACACAGAGTGAGGTGTTTTGTTTAGAGATAACTAGATAAGAAGTTGGAAGAAGGAGTGCAAACGAGAAAGGGATTAAGAAAATAACTGGGTACAAAATAAAACAACAAAATGAAATGTTTGCTGGTAAAAGAATCGGCTGAGTTAGATGTATTAGTAAACCCATCTCGGGAACAAATTGGAAAGCTAACTCCATAAATTACCTTCTGTAAATGGCTCGTCAATTCCTGGGCCTCAGATTTCTCATCTTAAAACTTAGATTATAATGTTTGCTTCTTCATTAAATGGCCTAAGGTAGATGGCCATTTCTTGTAGCGTGGTACACTCAGAATGATGTCTGTTCAATCTGAAACTTGAGTCTGTGTTACCTTCATAAAGGGGAATAATGGAAGTCATAAAGAAAAAAACATTTGGATCATCATCTTCCCATGATAGATTTCTTTGGTGAAGGTGGAAGAAAATGGAAAAGAACAGATCAAACAGAGGCAAAGCCTAGAAAACGTGGCCGA
Source organism: Panthera onca (assembly GCF_046562875.1). NCBI lineage: Eukaryota > Metazoa > Chordata > Mammalia > Carnivora > Felidae > Panthera > Panthera onca. Next base: position 8,393,063 of record NC_138344.1, on the reverse strand, counting down.
GCCCAGCGAGGTGTCTAGCAAACACATTTCCTCTTCCTCTCGAGGCAAACTATGTGACTCCCTTACAGGTGAGAGAGACCATGTGAGCAGTTCTTGCCAAGGGAGAGTGAGTGAAAGTGATTTGTTTACAGTTAAATAATAAAAGTTGTACCTAAGTGTGTCTTCCCCATGTGTCTCCTCTCTCCCATCTGCCAGCTGGGTTATAACTGGGAAACGCTGAGCTGTGTTTTGAAGAAGGGCTACCAGATAAGAGCAGCCTGAGTCCCTGAATGGTTGGCCTAGAGCATGGGCTGAGTCCCATATTGACTCCTTTGGACCGAATATGAATGAAAAAGAAAGCCTTAGTGTGTTGATCCATTCAGAATGTGGAATTGTAAAGGCAACTCCTATTATTTACAAATAGAGCATAAATGGGAGAAAAACAGGGGCACTGTGTAGCCAACAGCTGAATTTATGTTTGTTTGGGAAGTAAAAGTCTAGGTTCCGAGAACACATAAAAACTCATTGATAATTTTTTTTTTTTATGTCATAGAAATATTCCCCTTGGATTCCTGTCAGTGGTCAATCTCTCCTGTCCATTGAAAATCATTGTATTTACAGCATAATTCTGCATGTGTGGCCATTAGATACGAACGGGATACCAGCATACTGCCCAGACTGATTGCTGCAAAATGGATTCCCAAAGCAGGTGAGGAACCTCTCGACTGGAGATGAGTTTATTTGGAAGCTAGCAAAGTGCAAGAGTGTGTTTTTTGAGTTATTTGCTTAGGAGCTCAGAATTTAAACTTGCAACATTGGCTCAGCCACTCGTTTAAGGTAATAAAAGTTGCTTCCGTTGGAGATATAATATTCAGAATACCCATTGTGTATATTTTTCCAATTAATTGGACTTTAATTACTTTGCAGAAAATCTATAAAAGAGTCATCAAAGTTTTCAAGATGAGAACAAGCTGGTACATATTCCATTTACCTTCCTAGAGCTATCTCACTGTGAAACTTAAAAAAAAAACAATAGCCAATTTAATTTTCTTCTGTTGAGGTTTATAAAAGACCCAATAGAGGCTACTATCTCTAATTTTTAACAGAGATAGGTCTATTTAGAAATATAAATGCTGAGAAGGAAAACAGGCTCAGAAATACTGTTTTAAATCAAGGTGACCCTTTATATTAATTTCTTACAGTGCCTTTGAGTATATGTATGTGTACACAAATGTATATATATGTGAATATATATATGTGTGTGTGCAAATATTTTGCGTACACACACACACACATGACTACATCAGTATTCAGCCCAAGCGAAGTAAAAGATTCCAATAAGGATATAGTAACATCAAACTAATTTCTTGATTTTTCTATTTCCATATCAATTATTTTTTTGAGTACTTTCTTCCTTTTGAAGGGGGCAACTAAAATGATTATACAGGTAAAATATGTTGAATTAAATGCATTTAATCTCTCTCTATCTATATATATGTGTGTGTATCTATCTATCTATATATATAGATACACACACACATACATACATACATACATACCGTGGGGTGGAGGGTAGAGATACACCATTGAATTAGACATGATGGTTTGTCTTGAAGGAAATTATTTGCCGTCAGCTGGTAAGAAGGACTTGGGTACCAGTGATGAACAAAGGAAGGATGAGAGATTTGGAAGAGAGGGAAACAGTGCTGAATGTGCTGGGGCTGTATTCTGCCATTTTCTCTGTACAATATTGGTGTTAAAATGGGGAGGAGCCATTTTTAAATCCCATCCTAAACATGTCCAGTGTGGTCAATGACAAATATTATTTTTGGCATTTGCAGCAGCGGAGCAGACCAGATGGGGAGCTGGAAGCGAAATAAAAAGTGAAACCTGAAATTAAAAACACGTCAAAATCCATCAGTTTGGTATGGCTGAAATATATTCTAACCTAGTGGGAACTGATTGCCCTTGAGGGTGTCTCAAATCTCTTTCCAGCCCTGCACTTTGATGCTTTAAGATCCTGAGCTGGGAGATAATTGGCTGAATATTTTGCCTTTGATTTGGAATTTCTAACCCTCCACCCAGTCCTGTATGCTGTTGCTACAATGTTTATTTTCTGACCCGGGCCACTTGCACCTACTTCATGATACTGTTGGGTACTTTCCTGTAGCCTGAATTAGTTTAATGGTCCTGACAATGAATTTCCAAGTAATTGCAATGGCTTCACTCCATGATATGTCTCTCAGGGCACTCTTGGAAATTAAATGTTACTTCTCAACAGTTATTTGCTTACTTCATCCCCATTTTATTAAATAATCATAAAAACCCTTTTGAATTTAAACATGCGTGCTCTATTATCTGAAAGGTTTGGCAAGATAAAGAGGCTGGGTGAAACTAAGCTGACACTATGCTCTCTTTGCTCTCTCACTGGATGTTCCATTGGTATTGTGTTCATCTTGGTCTTAGGCTTTATGGAGCTTACTTACTGCTCTGTGCCCACTGGGGTCCTGCTTTCTTTACAACAACGGTAGCAGAAATGCCTGCTGTTTAGAAGTGGCTTGAGCCTTTCAACAACACTGAAAATACTTCAACCTAGTTTACAGCAAAGGAAGAAGTTGAATATTCTTTTGTATTGGAGGAGTTTTCCACAGGATTTCCAAGGATTTATTCTGATTGAAAAAAATAGGCAGTGTCCTAAGACACCTGCAGGTGATCTTGTAACAATGATTACACACCTTTTCTGAGTCCAGATGATGAGAAGGATTTGCCCCTCCTGTTGGAGTCCTTTCCTTCTAGAGGAGCTGTGGAGGTTGTCCACCTGTACAATTGGAGTGGAGGAAGTTGCCTTCATTTGAAGAATTTCACTCAATGAGACATTAAGTGACTTGTCCAAATTCAACAAAATAGACTTCTGCCAAATCCCCATTTCAAATATTTCAGAGCAGTATGGTGTCGGAGAGAGGTGTTCAGCTTTGGACAGAGACACTTGATCTGAGTTCTGGGACCATCCCTTTTCGTCTGAATGACTGTCCACATCATAACAGCATCTGAGCTTCAGGTCTTAGAGAAAGAACAGTCTATCTTTCAGGGGTTGTTGTTGGTCCTATAAAATGGCTTTAATCTACCCCAAAATATCATAGATACTAAGAAATAATAAATACTATAATTCTTAGTTCTCTCATGATTATTTCTAACAGGCTGGTTGGTTTAAGACAGGCACTTGTGATATGAGTCATGATAGAGCCCAGAAATTATTCTTAGAAAACTTAAAGTTTTATTCCTTGTATGTGAAATTTACCTGACCACTTGACATGGTAGGTTCTTGTTCATCAAAAGCACACTATACAGATCTGATGATTTCATGAAGGAAGGCTACGTGTATTAGCTAATGGAAAAAGAGAATTTCCATTTTCATCCCCATACCCCCCTGTATGGCTCTATTGTGTGATCTTAGGCAAACAAGTACATTTTCCCATCTCTTTGGGGAGGAAGAGCAGAGGGCTCTATCTGCAATATCAAGGCTATATCTGTGTAAATTATTTCCAAGAGACGAGTGAGATTGACTGCAATAATGTCCCTCAAGTACTTGGCATTCCTTGGAAGAAAACATGATGTAATTGGACTTTAATAACTTGGATGAAAATGTATCCTAGGGCCATAAAATGTTTCTCGACAACATTAGATCTAGGCGAGTTATTATGATTACCTCCTAAGAAGTGTTCGGATTAACGGATATGTGATTATAAAGTCCATTACAAAGGCAGAATCAGAAGAAGGGAGAGGTACAGAAAAGGACCCTGATATTTCAATGCTTCACATTCCTGGACATTTTAGGCAGAGAAGTTATTTTATCACTTGTATTGCCAGGCTCAGTAGGGGAATAGCTGAACGAGGAGGCCTGTCTCGAATACCATTTCCACCTTCCTACTTCCTTTGTATCACAGGCTGCTTAAAGGAACTTCCTTCAATCACAGTGTGTAAGAGCAATGCCAGGAGAGTGAAAACACTTGGGTCTACCATTTCTGCCTCCAGCAAGTATGTGATTCATACAAACATCCATTCAGCAAGGTCTGACTGAGTACCTTCTGTGCGAGGTGTTACGCATACACAAACATAAATACAACATGATTCTTGACCTCAGTTAAAAATGCTCTAGTGGAGAAGACCAGATGTTGTGTGCAAATACACCTCTTTACAGATTCCTAAAGCACTATGGCTGATTTCCCACTGCTGATTATTCCTAGTCAGTTATGCTAATCTCACCCCCACCACCTCATTATTATTGATGGATTCAGGGATGAATGTGGGTCTAAGCCACTTTGGGGTATTGAAACACTAGAAGTGACTTTCTAGAGATTTTTGGTAGGAAAAAAAATTCCCCAGCATTTGGTTTGTCTTAAAAGACCATTCCATACCCATAAGTGAAACTAGCTTAAAGACGTTAAAGCTGTTGATAGCAGAAAAAAGAGAGAGAGAGAGAGAGAGAGAGAGAAACTGCTTTGGATAACATAATTAAGCAACTAGTTGAATCTTCCTCTGCATTTGGACTTCATCTTATATGAGCTAATAAATAACTTTATTGCTTAACCCAGTCTAAACTAAATGTGTGCTTACTTGCAGCCAAAAGCATGTTAGCTGAACACTGGTTTAATTTTTTAAAAAAAAATTTTTCACATTTATTTATTCTTGAGAGACGGAGAGAGACAGAGCATAAGCAGGGGAGGGGCAGAGAGAGAGAGAGAGAGACAGAATCCAAAGCAGACTCCAGGCTCTTAGCTGTCAGAACAGAGCCTGACACAGGGCTCAAACTCATGGACTGTGAGATCATGACCTGAGCTGAAGTCAGAGGCCTAACCAACTGAGCCACCCAGGCACCCTTGAATTCTGGTTTAATTTAATGATTTCCATGTCTCCTGACAGTTCCCTCAGATTCATATTTAAGATACAGACTCTCCAGTGATGCATATGGAGAATCAGAAACTCCCATCCACTTGTACCAAAATGGGGCCCATGGATTGGGGTTTTTTAAAAAGTACCCTACGTGATTCTTATACCCAGGAAAATTTCAGATGATTGTTCTTATTGCTATACTAGAGGCCAGAATCAAGTACAGGCGAAGCAATCAACTCAGACTGGAGGAGTTAGAAATGCTTTCTCAAAGGGACATGGGGTCTGTGCCCTGAAGAATGAATGGGGGCTTGCCAGGTTGAGAAGAGAAGGAAAGATGGTCCCAACAAAGGGAAGCTCAAAAAATCCTTCTCTTTATGGTCTTGGTTGCCTCATCTATAAAATAAAGAAAAGCATGCCCCCTGCTTCTCTACTGCTCTCTGTTTTGATAAGTTTAGAAACTGGGTAATTTCAATGTCATTTGCCTCTTGATCCACCTCAAAAATGTTCAGTGTAGTAACTTGTGGAGTTTTCTTCATAAGAACTTCTCTTTACTGGAAAAATAGAAGTACTTGGTAAGCTGGATTATAATATAACTACCATACAGATAGAAACTTTCTTTCTTGTCCACTTTTGTATCCATATGGCCTTTCAGAGGACCCGGCCCGTGTGGACCCAAATGCGGTTATTGCATAACTGAATTGAATTGATGGCATTCAAGTATTCAATTTCTTTTTTTTTTTTTTTTTTTTTAATTTTTTTTTTTTCAACGTTTTTTATTTATTTTTGGGACAGAGAGAGACAGAGCATGAACGGGGGAGGGTCAGAGAGAGAGGGAGACACAGAATCGGAAACAGGCTCCAGGCTCCGAGCCATCAGCCCAGAGCCTGACGCGGGGCTCGAACTCACGGACCGCGAGATCGTGACCTGGCTGAAGTCGGACGCTTAACCGACTGCGCCACCCAGGCGCCCTCAAGTATTCAATTTCATATAGAACTTTTAAAGATTAATTTCATACATAAAGTGAACAATTATAGTGATGATACAATAACATAAATATTTGGAATTTGTCACCTTATGTTTTTAAATCATCCAATCATTCACATCACATTTATAAAACATTTTCTAGGCATCAGGTGCTATTCTGAGCACTAAGGATAAAGCAGTAAACAAAACAAAATCCATGCTTCTAGAGGTTTACATTCAGTGGTAGAGATATCATTTCCGTGTCTAACCTAAATTCAGGCATAGTTATCTATAATTCATAGATGACGAAAACGAGTTTTATATCTTTGTGAGGTCACTCATTCTGTCAAACTTGTGACAGACACAAGTCGCGTGACTTCCAGCACAATGATGAGACTACTTCTGCACTGAGACTGTGTGATGCTTAATGCGACTCTCTTCGAATGAGTGTTTAAGATCTCACCATATGTCAAGCTCCTCCCGGGTCTGTGAGAATATATTTAGAACCCGTAAGATATAGCAGGCGTCTTAAGGAAACAATTGCTTCCTTGTGTCTGTGCCCCTCATCTTGTATGCCTTTCTGGAAACATAAACACACACATGCTTCACAAAAGTAGACTCCACTTACCTGGGTCATAGTTCCCAACAGAGCATTGGGAAGGCAGACCGCCACTCAGGAAGTTGTATTAACTAAATAAAGCGAACAATTGTAAAGGCACTTGACTTGGGCCATTTTCTACTCATGCCTTAACCATATCTCTGTCTAGGGCTCTGTTGTATTTGAGATCGTGCTTCCTGTTTTGGTTCAAAGAGCCACAAGTGGTTTTCGTAATGCTGAGGCCTAATATCCTTTACACGGCACGGACACAACTCATTTATCCAGAGCTTACTTTCTAGGAGAATTGACTCACTGAAACATAGACCAAAACTGAGGTGCATCTGCGCAGCAAGGAGAGAAGCTCTAGTTCATGCCTGCTCTGACATGCTGGGGTTTTGCTCTTTGCACTGTTCTTACAACTCTTCACAGGAGCTCCACAACAACAGTGGTGATAAAGTGGGAACAACAAGAAAGAGAAGGGCAGTTACCCCTTTGGGAGCAGTTTCCTCACACACAATATCTTATTTCATCTCTCCACCAACCCTATAAGTTGAGTACAATTATTATGCCCACCTTCTAATGAAGGCACTGAAATTTAGAGTGTTTAATTTATTTTTCAGTGTCACAAAGGTCATCAGCAGGGAAATGAGAATTTTAATGTCTTTCTATATCTATCTGTCCCTCAGATATAATCTTTGCCTTCATTTATCTGATTTCCTAACCCACAGTAGCTAATAAATGGAGAGAGGTGAAGAAAAGACAGACAGAGAAAATTTATAACACACAAATGCACAGTAGCTCGGGACATTTTAGTCTAGTGGCTTATAACCTTCTACCCTTCCATGGCTTCTAGGATAGCACATTGACTATGACATAAAGATTAATTTTGAATAATGAAGTAAAAGTGAAATTCCACTGAATCCTTTTGCCTAAGGATAGATGGAAGAGATATCTATATTTTCTTTTTTTTTTTTTTAATGTTTATTTATTTTTGAGAGAGAGAGGGACAGGGCATGAGTGGGGGAGGGGCAGAGAGAGAGGGAGACACAGAATCGGAAGCAGGCTCCAGGCTCTGAGCTGTCAGCACAGAGCCCGACGTGGGGCTCAAACTCAGGAACCGTTGAGATCATGACCTGAGCCGAAGTCAGATCCTTAACCGACCGAATCACCTCCTATGTCTGCATTTTCAAAACAATTTTAAAATTGAAAGTTTAGATATTTAAAATACACTAAACTTCAGGTATATGAACCATTTGCTTATATTGAATAGCTCATTTATAGCCGTGGTTGGTGTTAATATTGCTGGTATTACCTTTATGCATCTACTGTATATCCCTACTATTTTTAGCATGATAATGAGGACTTAAAAATCTTACGGTGGACATATGTACACAAGGTTAACCAGCTGAGAAGATAAAATTAATAAAGAAGAGGTGATTCTTTAAAAAATTTTTTTTAACGTTTATTTGTTTTTGAGACAGAGAGAGACAGAGCATGAACGGGGGAGGGTCAGAGAGAGGGAGACACAGAATCTGAAACAGGCTCCAGGCTCTGAGCTGTCAGCACAGAGCCCGACGCGGGGCTTGAACTCACGGACCGCGAGATCATGACCTGAGCCAAAGTCGGTGGCTTAACTGACTGAGCCACCCAGGCGCCCCAAGAACAGGTGATTCTATCATTAAGACTGTGTGAAACTCAATTTTGAATATCAGTGTCCAAATACTCACTGGTTTGAAGAACCACATTGCTGGATATCAGTTTTATTTCCACTGGGTCAACTTGAACAGAGAAGTGTTTCTTACTGAGTATGAATAATAAAGGTAGGTGTTCTTCCTTATCCTGCATTACATTTGAAAGTCTGTGTATGGATATAGATCACATTACTAACAAGACCACTGATATTAAGCATGCAAGAATCATCAAAGTCAGTCTGCCACCATGACAAACACCTAAGGAAAGAACAGAGAGAGCACAGCTGTTGCAGGTGAGCCCAGCAAAATTATTCCTGGTGGTTTATGCATATGAATGAAGCTGCTTTGAGCATCTTAACTGATTCTTTATTTTACATAAGTTTATTTATGTACTGGCATTTTTAACTATATTGGGGAAATTGACCAATTTACTACCTTCCCACGAAGAAGAAATATTTTTTGCTTGGAAAAATCCTCCCCATATACCTTCACTGGGTGTATTTTTCCCAACTACCACGGTAGTTGACCTCTTTCACTCTGCTTGCCCCGGTCAACAGCCTCTCACAAACACATTTCCACTAGTCAAAACCTCCCTTCCATATGAAGTGCTCCCGCCCAGATGAGAAATGGCAGAGGACAGCATCATAGGGTCTCATTTTCGATGCAACTGATGCTACTTCGAAGAAGAGTGACACTGATTTACTCTCAACCGAAGGTAAATATTTGCTCTTATTTAGAAAAAAAAAAAGGATTTTTCATTTTCAAGCAAACATACTTGCCTATGTCTTTGGTCCCACTACACCTTGAGCTTTCTGTAAGCCAGAGCTAATTCAACCTTCTCTTAAATATCTTTATGTGTCAGCTCTGTGTATTAAAGGAAGCAACTTTCCAAACATTTCCTGATATTTTGCCTCATTAGCCTCTCAGTATATTTTTTTAACCAACATCTGTGATCCTCTGATGTAACCATAATTGCAAAGTGGGGGATTAGTCAGTGAGAAAATTGGAGAAAGGAGATGTATTAATAGGATAGAGACATGTTTCTTACAGAAAATATCCATTTATACCTAACAGGGATACATAGCTCACCTCTTGTACTAAGACAACAGAACAGCCTTAACTGCAAATAAAAACTCCCATCTTTATTTCAAATCACATTATGTGTTTAACCTAGGCAAATAAATGGATCTTTACTATTTACTGTATTTTTTACCTCTTAGTTTCTTCACTAAAGTTCTATTCTTTTTTTTTTTTCTTTCTTTCTTTATTTTGAGGGGAGAGGGGCAGGGAGAGAGGGAGAGAGAGAGAGAATCCCAAGCAGGCTCCACACTGTCACCAACATGGAGTCCCGACGCAGGGCTCAAACTCATGAACTGAGAGATCATGACCTGAGTCGAAACAGAGAGTCAGACACTTTACCGACTGAGCCACCCAGGCACCCCTAAAGTTCTACCTTTTTTTCAATATCTTCAATTTTTATTGTATCTACTTTAGCATGTTTTGTTACATCGTTTTGACTTCATTTGTTATTGTCACTATTGTTGCTTTGCTGCTTTGCTTTGGCCAGAGTGGAGATTGGGAATTGGTCCATATTTCACCTGACAAATAGACCTGGCAAGTCCTCGGGCACTTACCTAATTAGTCAAAGATGTCCCGTTCCATGTCATGCATGCCCTGCACGTGTCTACACATGACATTTTAAAAAGAACAATCCCAAAACACTTTTCTCTAAATCAGAAGATTTTTTTTTTTCAAGATCAAGTTGGTCTTCTTTGGAAGAAACTTACTCTTCCCGGGAGCCAAACAAAAGACTTCCAATCAGGCATCATCCTTCAGTGCTGTGTGCACTTACTACTTGTCTCTTATTAGAGAACAGAAATCTAGATTAAGACTCTGCCATTGTAGATTTCTGTAGCCTCCATGTCTCTAAACAACATATTACCTGAAGCAGAGAAGAAAATGTGGCTCATCAGGAATCACAGCCTTATTACTAAAATTGGTCCAACTGCCACTTAAAGAAACTCACCATGTGTGTCTGGTTAGGCTCCCCAGGAGAAGAGTCTGAGATGACAATTCATGTGCAGGTGATTTTTTGAGGGAGTGTCCCCAAGATAAACTGGTAAAAGTTTGGGAGAAGAAGGACAGGCAACAGGAAGAAGTTAGTCCAGGCTGTGATTTCAGGCAAGGTCTAATCTCAACCTGATCCTGTGGGGTGCTATGAAATGTAGTTTGTACCTCATAGTTTGTCAAAACTCAAAGCCCAAGAGCTGGGCTTTCTTAATCATGTAACGGTCGGCCATTGGCTATAAACTGCTCAAGAGGCATGTGAACTCCTAGGAATTTGGGGTTCGGGGGGTATGATAGCCAAAGGAATTTATACGAAGAGGTAGTGGTCATTAGAACTAAAGTGCACAGAAGGTGGAGATAAATTCACAGATATGATAAAGGGAATCCAAAGGGAACTCAGAGGAGCACTGACAATGTTTGCTATGCCATGTTTACTTCTAGAAATATTTGCACCTATTTTGTATTCTGTTCATTCAGTGTCAACATGTACTATGAATCTAGTTCAGGGGTGGCCAATAAAATATAATGTGAGCTAAGATGGCCAACAGGTACATGAAAAGGTGCTCAACATCACTAATTATGAGGGAAATGCAAATCATAACTACAATGAGATACTGAATCACATAAGTTAGCATGTCCATTACTAAAAAGACAAGAAATAACAAGTGTTGGTAAGCATGTGGAGAAAAGGGAACCCTTGTGCACTGTTGGCGGGAATGTAAATTCATGAAGCCACTATGGAAAACAGTTATGGAGGTTCCTCAAAAAAAAATTAAAAATATGGGGCGCCTGGGTGGCTCAGTCGGTTGAGCGTCCGACTTCGGCTCAGGTCACGATCTCGCGGTCCGTGAGTTCGAGCGCCGCATCGGGCTCTGGGCTGACAGCTCAGAGCCTGGAGCCTCTTTCAGATTCTGTGTCTCCCTCTCTCTCTGACCACCCCCCCCCATTCATGCTCTGTCTCTCTCTGTCTCAAAAATAAATAAAAACATTAAAAAAAATTAAAAAAAAAATTAAAAATAAAGCTACAAGATCCAGCAATTTCACTTTTAGGTATTGAGCCAAAGAAAATAAAGGCACTAATTCAAAAAGATGTGTGCACCCCCTGGTCATTAAAGCATTATTTACAATAGCCAAGATATGGAAACAATAAAAGTGTCTGTTGATGGATGAATGGATAAAGAAAATGTGATACATAAACACACACACGCACACACACACACAAGCAGAGAGAGAGAGAGAGAGAGAGAGAGAGAGAGAGAGAAATATTATTCAGCCATAAAAAAGGAAATCTTGCAATTTCTGACAACATGAAGGGATCTTGAGGGCATGTTAAGTGAGATAAGTCAGACAGAGAAAGGCAAATACTATATGCTTTCATTTATATATGAAATCTAAAGAAGGGGAAGAGGAAGAGGAAGAAGGAGAGGAAGAGGGAAAAGAAGGAGAAGGAGAACGAGAAGGAGAAGAAAGAATAGATACAGAGAACAGATTGGTGGTTGCCAGAGGCAGGGGACAGGAGGTGAAATGGAGTCAAAAGGTACAAACTTCCAGTTATAATATAAGTAAGTCATGGGATGTAGTGTACAGTATGGTGACTGTAGTTAGCACTGTATTGCATATTTGAAAGTTTCTAAGAGAGTAGACTTTCACTGTTGGAGAAATGGATAAAGTACACCAAAGATGGCTGATTGGACTAAAACAAACTCTGGTCTCTAGCTTAGAGACCCCTCCTCCGGGTTCTTCTTCCTTTGTTTGCTGTGTGTGTGAAAACCACCTTCCCCCCCCCCCCCCCGCCCCCATATGGAGGCTGATAAGTATAAATTACCCTTCCCAGTCGCATTTGGGGCTCAGAGCTTTGGAGAAACGGTCTCCTCTGAGCCCACTGGTGTTAAATAAATCTCTAATCCACCAAGGTCTCTGAGTGCCGCTTGGTTTTTCCACCAGCATTCCAGCCTGATTCCATAACATCACAAGTTCTCATCAAAAGAAAAAGAAAATTTTAACTACATGTGGTGACTGATGTTAACTAGATGTATTGTGGAGGTCATTTCTCAATACATACAAATATCAGATCATTATGTTGTACACCTGAAATATGATGTTACATGTCAATTTTATCTTAATTTAACAAAATAATTTGAGAGATTTTTAAAAAAAAATATAATGTGAGCTAAATACATCATCTGAAATTTTCAAGTAGCCTCAGGGAACAATATCTTATTTTATTCCATATATCAACATGTGATTGATAAATATTAATGAGATAGTTTACATTATGTTTTTGTAGTTGGCCTGCAAAATCAAATTATGTATTTTGTACTTACATCTCATTTTTGACCAGTTTCACTTAAAGTGTTCAGTGGCCATATGTGGCGAAAGGGCTACTACATTGAGCAGGATAGATCTAATGGGTTTCTTGAGCTAATGTATTGGGCTTTTACTGAGGTACAATACGAAAAAATATGCTAATCTTGAACCATCTTCCCTTTTTTAAAAATACCCCACCTCCTTCCACAAAGGGGCCCCCTATGGCTACCTTTGTGCAGCGTGACAATCCATTGGGACATCACTGATTAGATCCTGATCACTTGACCCAAGCTGGACCAACTCTGTTCACTTTTCTGAGTATAACCTGCATTCCCAATGACTAGCCAAAAAATGTTGATTCTAGCATCTCCTGAAGCTGGCTTTCTTTTTGCCCCTGGGCTTGTTGTTGAAATACGACTATAACCTTTTTTTTTTTAATCTTCTATTTTTTCTACGTTGCTTGCAACCCTAGGAATCTTAACTAGTAATGAAATGTGGTACCCAAGTGCCAAGACACTGTGAATCTCACTGCTCAAGGCACAGGGCATTGAATCTTGCCCATACTGGACAGGGAAGGCAACAGACCATGAAATGATGTTGATGTTCACTGTCTTGAGACTCAGACCAATAGATCTCATTAATAAAGCTTTAGAGGACGTGGTTACAAAAATGTAAGGATGTCATATCATTGTGTATAATTCTTCCATGGAAGTCCCAGATAGATACAGCAGGACAAAGAAACAGGGTCAACCTAGTTGGAAGGAGATAAAAAAAAAAGTGCATTTATAACCATATTACCCTAGAGCTTATTCTCAACACAGAAACTGGAAAGATTATTCTAAAATCTACATCAGATCATGTCACTTTCTTTCTAAAAATATTCAGATGGTTTCCTACATCTCTCAGAGTAAGAACCAAAATCCTTAAAATGGTCCATAAAGCCCCCAGGACCTAGCATCTAAGTACCTCTCTGACCCATTTCCTGTTACTACTCTCCTTACTCATTCCACACTGGACCCTTCGTTGTGGCTCAAATATGCATGCACGCTTCCACATTGGACACGTTGTACTGAGCCCTCTTTCTGAATCAATCTTCTTCCCTCACCTTCTTTAACACATTCCTCAAACGTCACCTCCTCAATTAGGCTGACCCTGACCATTTTCTTAAAATTATCACCCTCTCTCATCAGTAGCACTACCCAAATCCCCTTAACCTACTCTATGATTTTTTTTTTTTTTTTGCTAATACAGCATACAAGAAATGTGTTTATTTTGTTTATTTCTTATGTGGGTATTCTTCCACCATAAAAATGTAATCCTCATGAAGTCAGGAATTTCTTTTTCATTGATCTATACCACTGAAGTATATATTGATGTATACAGGAAACTTGTATTATATGTATTAGGAGGTTCTTATATATTTGTTGAATGAATAAATAATGGATTCATGGTGCCAAAATTAATCATCTAAGAGTACAAACAAAAAATGGGAACATGGCCACATTTCAGGGGCAATATTATGGTGTAGTCTCCTTTCTGCTGCTAAGATTACTGGTTGCGATAATGTGGAATTGCTAAAATGGAGATCTCTCTTGGGAACTAGAGATATCCAGGACAATTCTCAGCTTTCTTCAGACACCTCCACCTGACTTGGACCATGGAGTTTGTAGAAGTCCACACTGACTTCCATTTCAAAGTCAATTCTATTAGAACAGAAATGCAGCAGAGATTCCCCTCCTTATGTTGTCGTTGCTTCTTGGTGTCTACCAGTGACACTGTGGCAAAACAACCAACCAAATAAATAAATAAAAATAGGATGTCAGCAAACATGGGGGAGTAGGCAGCTCCAAGAACCCATTTTCTCAACAGAGACAGAGAAACATCAAGCCAAATTGTCAGAATCCTCTTTGTCAGAAATCTGGAAAAAAACAATTTAAAAAAGTTTATTGCCAGGTGCCTGGATGACTCAGTCAGTTAAGCGTCCAACTCTAGGTTTCAGCTTAGGTCATGATCTCTCAGTTTGTGAGTTCAAGCCCCATATCAGGCTCTGTGCTGACAGTGTGGAGTCTGCTTGGGATTCTCTATCTCCCTCTCTCTGTTCCTCCACTACTCCTGCTGCCTCTGTCTCTCTCAAAATAAATAAACTTAAGAAAAAAGTTTATTTTTGCAGATGACATATCATACATGGAAAACCTGATAGACTCCACCAAAAGTCTGCTAGAACTGATACATAAATTCAGCAAAGTCGCAAGATACAAAATCAATGTACAGAAATCAGTTGCATTCTTATACACTATTAATGAAGCAACAGAAAGACAAATAAGAAACTGATCCCATTCACAATTGCACCAAGAATCATAAAATACCTAGGAATAAACCTAACCAAAGATGTAAAAGATCCGTATGCTGAAAACTATAGAAAGCTTATGAAGGAAATTGAAGAAGACACAAAGAAATGGAAAGACATTCCATGCTCATGGACTGGAAGAATAAATATTGTTAAAATGTCAATACTACCCAAAACTATCTACACCTTCAATGCAATCCCAAAATTGCACCAGCATTCTTCTCGAAGCTAGAACAAGCAATCCTAAAATTTGTATGGAACCACAAAAGACCCCAAATAGCCAAAGTAATTTTGAAGAAGAAAACCAAAGCGGGAGGCATCACAATCCCAGACTTTAGCCTCTATTACAAAGCTGTAATCATCAAGACAGCATGGTATTGGCACAAAAAGAGACACATAGACCAATGGAATAGAGACTCCAGAATTAGACCCACAAAAGTATGGCCAACTAATCTTTGACAAAGCAGGAAAGAATATCCAATGGAAAAAAGACAGTCTCTTTAACAAATGGTGCTGGGAGCACTGGACAGCAACATGCAGAAGAATGAAACTAGACCACTTTCTTACACCATTCACAAAAATAAACTCAAAGTGGATGAAGGACCTGAATGTGAGACAGGAAACCATCAAAACCCGAGAGGAGAAAGCAGGAAAAACCCCTCTGACCTCAGCCACAGCAATTTCTTACTTGACACATCCCCAAAGGCAAGGGAATTAAAAGCAAAAATGAACTATTGGGACCTCATGAAGATAAAAAGCTTCTGCACTGCAAAGGAAACAATCAACAAAACTAAAAGGCAACCAATGGAATGGGAAAAGATATTTGCAAATGACATATCAGACAAAGGGCTAGTATCCAAAATCTATAAAGAACTCACCAAACTCCACACCCAAAAACAAATAATCCAGTGAAGAAATGGGCAGAAAACATGAATGGACACTTCTCTAAAGAAGACATCCGGATGGCCAACAAGCACATGAAAAGATGCTCAATGTCGCTCCTCATCAGGGAAATACAAATCAAAACCACACTCAGATACCACCTCACACCAGAGTGACTAAAGTGAACAAATCAGGAGACTATAGATGCTGGCGAGGATGTGGAGAAATGGTAACCCTCTTGCACTGTTGGCGGGAATGCAAGCTGGTGTAGCCGCTCTGGAGAACAGTGTGGAGTTTCCTCAAAAAATTAAGAATAGACCTACCCTATGACCCAGCAATGCACTGCTAGGAATTTACCCAAGGGATACAGGAGTGCTGATGCATAGGGGCACTTGCACCCTAATGTTTATAGCAGCACTCTCAACGATAGTCAAATTATGGAAAGAGCCTAAATGTCCATCAACTGATGAATGGATAAAGAAGTTGTGGTTTATATACACAATGGAATACTATGTGGCAATGAGAAAGAATGAAATATGGCCTTTTGTAGCAACATGGATGGAACTGGAGAGTGTTATGCTAAGTGAAATAAGTCAAACAGAGAAAGTCAGATGGCATATGTTTTCACTCTTACATAGATCCTGAGAAACTTAACAGAAGACCATAGGGGAGGGGAAGGAAAAAAAAAGGTTAGAGAGGGAGGCAGCCAAAACATAAGAGACTCTTAAAAACTGAGAACTGAGGGTTGATGGGGGGTGAGAGGGAGGGGGGGTGGGTGATGGGTATTGAGGAGGGCACCTGTTGGGATGAGCACTGGGTGTTATATGGAAACCAACTTGACAATAAATTTCATATTAAAAAAAAAGTTTAAAGCAACCAAGTGGTAGGAAGCTATCTTGCATATTTACTTGCCCTGTCTCTTTTCACTTCACAGTTTGGTGATAGTCTTAAAGACAGCAGCTCATTTTCTCAGTGTAGGAACGGAGTCCCTGATTCTGGAGAGACAGGAACAGACCTTGTTTGCAAACAACTGTGTTGTGTCTGCCTGGGGGCTGCCTAAAGGGCTGACACAAGTCATTAGCCTTTGTCTCACTTCTCCTAGAACTCACTTGGGGTGGAAAAGCACCAGGCTTCCTCAAAAACATTGTAAAGCAAATAAAGGAGCCACAGTCCCTTGTGTCAAAAGATTATGATTGAGGCATATGATAGGCACCTAGGACTCAGGGAACAAAAGCTTGGAAGAAGATTCTTCCAGAAATAGGTCACTCAAAAGCACACGTGCATACTGGGGAATTTAGAGAGTCATGCATACACCCAGGGCAAGATGCATGCTCAAGAAAGACCTGACAGAGGGGCGCCTGGGTGGCTCAGTTGGTTGAGTGTCCAACTTTGGCTCAGGTCCTGATCTCACGGTTTATGGGTGTGAGCCCCACATCGGGCTCTGTGCTGACGGCTCAGAGCCTGGAGCCTGCTTCTGATTCTGTGTTTCCCTATCTCTCTGCTCCTCCCCTGTTCACGCTCTGTTTCTGTCTCTCTCTTTCAAAAATAAACATTAAAAAATAATAAAAAAAAGAAAGACCTGAGAGAACACCAAGCTTTCACCTGTGGCTGATCTCGAGGTTCAGAGCAAGCAGGATGTGAAGGCTAAGGCAGAGTTGTCCATGGTCTGGCTAAATGTTGGAGTAGTGCCCCAGCACATAGCCAGTGTGAAGAGACTCAAAAAGATCTTTATTGTTATTGTTATCATCATCATCACTATTATCTGTGTTTCTTTTTTGTTTTTCCATTCTCCACCACCCCATCCCATTATGGGAGGCAAGAGCTTGGCATTCAAGGAAATATCTGTCAAAGAACTAGCTGAACATGAACTATTCCTTTAACAGAGACTTCAGAGACCATATATGATAAAGAAAATATACTTTATAAAATGAGTCAGCAAATCACTAGAAAAACAGCTACAATCTACAACAAGCAATGAAAATGAACCCAGAAGAGGGGGGAGAATCTCCTTGCCAGAGCTACCACATTATGATATTCAAAATGTTCACTTTTTAACAAAAAAAATGTATACAGTATGCAAAGAAACAAGAAAAATGCATCTCTTTACAGAAGAATTCTACAGAAACTATCCCTGAGAAAGCACATACATTTGACTTGCTAGAGGAATATTTTAAAATAAACTATCTCAAATATGCTCAAATTGCTCAAGGAAATCATGGACAAAGAGCTCAAGAAAACCAGAAGGATCATGTACAAACAAATAGAAGATATCAATAAAAGAATAGGAATTATAAAAAAAGATACCAAAAAGAAACCCCAGAGCTGAAGATTTTATAACTGAAATGAAAAACTCACTATGGATATTTTTGATGGTTAATTTTTATGTATCAGTTTGGGCTAAGGGATGTCCAGAGAGCTAGTAAAACATTATATCTGGGTCTACAAGGATGTTTCCAGAAGAGATTTGCATTTGAATCCCTAGACTAAGTAAAAAAGATGGTTCTTACCAGTGCTGATGAGCATCATCCATAAGGAAGGGCAAATTTCCTGTCTTAGATTGAGCTTGAGCTGGGACTTCCACCTTTTCCTTCCCTTAGACATCAGATCAGTGCTTCTGGTTCTCAGGTCTTCTAATTCTGACCAGGACTATACCACTGCTCCCGCTCCATTTCTTTAACTTCTTCGTAATTACTCAAGAGAAATAAGCACATGACCATTAAAAGACTTACACATGAATATTCATAACAACGTTATTCACAAGAGAAAAAAAGTGTTTAAAGGAAACCATTTCAATGTACATCAGCAGGTGCTAAATAAACAAGATGTGGTGTATTTATACAATGGGATGCTACTTGACAATGTTAAGAAATTAATTATCAATGCATGAATGGATCTCAAAGCACTTATGCTGTCAAATAATCCAGACACCATAAAGTACATTCTGTTTAATATCATTTATATGGAATTCTATTACAGGAAATCCTAATTAATAAGGGGTATAAAGATGAGTAACCACTGGGGTCTTAGGATTGTTGGAAGCAGGGAAGACTGGAAGAGAGCAGGGGGAAATTTTGTGAAAAAGTGGTGGGAATGTTCTTTATGTTAATTATGTTGCTGGTTAATTCCATGTATACATTTGTTGAATCTCACCAAACAATACACACACACACGTCTATTGTATGCAAAATATACTTCAAAGAAGTTGATTCAAAGATATAAGGAAAGTTAGACACAGAGGGATTTTGAAGAGAACTAATTTTCTTTTGCTCGAATCAACTAAGCCCAGTTCTCATGGACTCATAAAACCTGGGCGATAGGATATTAAAAAAAAATAACTGAGCTGCAATTAACAAAATTAGAGAACTGACTCAGTAGCATCTCTAAAGAATCTTTAAGCTACGACGTAGAAGATTTTGTAACCCATGTGACAGAGGCTTCCCCAAGGGAAGAGAAGGATTTACTTCCTAATCAGGCACTAGCTAGAACATGTTGGAGCACGTTGAAAGTCATAGTGGAACCGGCAGACTGATCACACAGAAAATAGGCTAGTTTCTCCTATTAGAGAGAAGAAAGATTCTATAAGGAGACTGTAGTAATCTGTATATAATCCATTATGTTGGTTGCTCTTGGGGCATTCTCTCCCTTTGAATCCGGGCTGGACCTATGACTTGCTTAACTAATATACTGCAGCAAAAGTGATTCCAGTCAACTTCCACGACTGAGCCTCAAGAGTTATATAGCAGTTATCTCCACTTTGGGATTGTTCCCTCGTGGAAAACAGTTATTATGTAAAAGATATGGTTATTCTAAAACCACCATGCTCTGAGGAAGCCCAATCTATCCACAAAGACAGAGAGGGGCCATAGGAAGGACCTAAGGCAATAATAGACCCACATAGAACAGTGGAAATGGCAAACTGAACCTTGTGCATCCTGACCCACGGAATCATGAGAAAATAAAATGGTGCGTTTTAGGTCACCCTGTGTTGGGGTTCTTTGTTATGCAGTCATAATACATACCTAAAACTGAAACTGATGCCTCAAAATGGTGTGCCACCGTAACAAATATCTAATAAATGGGATTTGGGGACAGAGTTGCGAATAGGCACCTCGGTTGCAAATAGGCAGAAGAGTAAAAAGAAGCTTGCTATCAGAAGCTAGAAAGGAATTGGAAACATTACAGATGAAGGTTGGAGGAAAAGTAATTCATGAAGCGTAGTGACAAAACATTTGGCAACACTGTCACCTTTGGTAACCTGGAAGATAGAAAATTTACTCAGTGAATTTGTGCATCTAGCTGAGATTTCCAGGTTGAATGTTAAAAGTGCCAACTGCCTTTTTCTAGCTGTGTTTGATAATACACAAACAGAGGCAGAGGAACTAAAGAACAAACTGTTCAATTTTTTTTTTTTTGAGTAGAATCTAAAAATAAAATCAAATCTGAACTTACGAGTTTGGAAAATAGAACTGGTTTTCACTCCCAGCTTCCCCAGTCAGAAAGAGATTCTCCAAGTAAGAAATGTTCTCAGAGCTTGGATCAAATCCAGGGCTCCTTTGGTAAAAGATGGCTTTGGGGTCAGATCAAATCAAGAATGCAGGTGTAAGTCTTTTGTTAAGACTTCAGAAAGATTTAATATGGTGCCTTAGAAGGACTTCTAAGAATCTTAGGAATATGGTATCACCGCAGCCCAAGGTAGAATATGGCTTGTCTTGAGGATTTGTGAGGGTGTGGCTTTTATCTGATGAAGTGAACACTGACACAATTCAGAGAAAACCTGCAGAGTTTTTAATATGCTTAAATTGATGGAAGCACTACCAGCTTGGAATAAAAGGGACAGGGAGAGTTCTAAATGATGACAGTCTTTAGGGCACCTGATCATCTTATATACAGGAAGTGGGCTGAAAAGACCCTATACTACAACATAGGCCATGCCATTTTTAAAAGAAAGAATGAAAGATGCTATAAAGGTCAAGACGAGCACCTCTGAGAGCAGAGTCAACACACACACACACACACACACACACACACACACACACACACAGAGTTTCCGCAGAGTAGAACCAAGCCCTAAACAAGGAATATCCATACCTCCACATACCCCTGGGGTAGGAGAATTAGTGATATGTGTTACCCAGGTAGCTTTCAGAATTTCCATAAACGAGTGGCTGATGAGCATCTCTTTTTATTTCCTATCTGCATGGAAGCATCCACTGGAGTTATTCTACTTCTGTGTTTCCTTCTGCATCACGCCCTTGGGTATGTGAGTCAGTGTACAGGTCTACAGATCAAGAGGACTTGTACTCATTGAGCTGGCCCTGAGGAAAACACAAAAGGAGCCTCCTGTACTCCTGGGTCTGATTTAGAAAACACTACCCCAGATGTCAAACCCAAGCATGATGTTAAAAGCGGTCGTACTTTTGGGGCTCCTCTGGGGTGAGAGGTGAGTATATTTTGCATGTGGGAAGAATGTGAATCATTATAAATCAGAGCGTGGATTGTGGTACTCTGTTCCATTGGTTATTTCCAGTAAATCCTAGCTGATGATATTTATCTCCTTGTCCTTCTTCCAATAAAGTCTGGTCCAGGGTGAGGCAAAGGAGGTGCCCAGGGCACAGAATTTAAAGATCTGCTTACTCAGACTTGTGTTCAAGGCTTCTAACTTGCCTCGCTCTCGTCCTGACTCTGCTCTGGAATCAGGCTCAGCCTGTGACTTTCTTTAGCAAAACAGAATGTGTTGGCAGTGGCCCTGTGCCAGTCCTAAGCCCAACCCTTATGAGTGCTTGGAGGCTACTGCTTTTGTGCTCTTGAGAACTTTGGGTCTCCATGCAAGAGTTTGCATCGTATTATTGCCAAGAGCTCATGGAAAGACAAAGTGGAGAGTCCACGTGGAAAGGGAGAGGGCTCTGCGGCTCAAAGCAAAGATGGCCAGCGGTGCCAGCTTCCCAGTTGAGCCCAGCTACTAACTGACCTACCAGCCAAATGCAATCACAGGAGTGAGTTTTAGTAAGAACAGCTGAGCCCAGTCCACGAATTATAATCGTGGGCAAGTAAAATGGTGGTTGTTTTAAGCCACTACATTTTAGTGCGATTGTTAGGAAGCAAGCGATAACCAGAACAGAAATCATTCTTGTTCGTTTTGGATGCTCTGATGACTTAAGCAGGAAGTCATCACGGGAAGGGGTAGAAAGAAGAAAAGCACAGAGGAGAGCAGCTGGTAGGCAAAACACGTCAATGAGATTTTCTCACAGATTCTCAGAGGTAGGTGGGCTGGAGGCTTGGATACACAGAGTGGATGGGGTCAGAGAAGGACTAGAAATATTATTCTGTAACAAAGTCACTATTTATCACCAATCTGGTTTGGTCTGGAACAAAGAGACTATTCATCTGATAGTGTGATATAAATGGAAGTTAGTGTTATTAACCTATCACAAAAGAAAAAAAAAAACATCCTGACAGGCCAGGGGCCTGATGGATTTTATCCAGCAGAGAGCACTATCGTGCTGGGCCTTATGCGCAGCTCCATCCCAGATTTAGCATAAGCAAGGACCCGGATTGCTCTATATCAAATGTCTTGCACATAAACATGGCTGTAGAGATACAGTGCCGAAGGCACTCAGACCCCTGAGCTAACATAAGCACAATGTTGGCATCTTGTGAAGGCCTTGGAGACCATTTCTCCCCTGTAGGGATTGTCTGTCTGGGTCTAGAAACTTTGTGCAAATTATAGACCTGGGGAGTCTCAACAGTAAGTGAATATAAATGAATGTGGCCTCCCAGGAAATACAAATACGGGCTCATTATTTTGTTTTTCAATCCAGAAAGGAGCACACTTTGAAAAGGCAATTTCAGGCAAGAATAAAATAATAGTAATAATAAAGATAGCTCTGCCTAAGTCAATTTTCTGCAAGTGGCAAAATCTGATAGGCGCCCACAAAGTAAAGGAACATCTACCTGCCTTACGCACAGCGACCTCCAGAGAACTTACCAAGAATCTATCATCGCTGGGCCCTTTACCAAAAGCATCCATTCAGTACATTCATCCTAGGAGGGGGTGGGAGTGATGGGGGCACAACTGTATCCCTTATGCGGGCTTCACAAAATGTATTGTTAAGAGATGAGTAATATATGAGGTGATGTAAAAATGTTCCATTTTAAACATTTCCAAATTGGCCAATTTCCTTGATCTTTAAAAATATTTGCAAAGTGCTGCGATGATGGAAACATTTTGCTATCTTTAAAATGCATAGACCAGATTCATCTTGGAGATGGCTGTGCTATTAGAATATTTTATGGATGCCATTTCTGCAGGCCTCCTGGTACTTGGAAGGCTTAACAAATGGTGCCAGGAAGTGTTTGCTGGGTTTGCCTGGCTATTTAGGTCGCTTGTCTGGGCTTCTTGATGCAGGAGGTTCTAGTTCATACAAGACGCTGCTGAGCTGAGACCTCTTGTAAGGTCTCTATTCCTTTGTTCAAAAGTCACCTTGCTCAGTTAGGCCAACTTCTTTATTAATACTAAAACCTGCCTCCGGGGCACCTGGGTGGCTCAGTCTGTTAAACGGCGGACTTTGGTTTAGGTCATGATCTCACGGTTCATGCATAGGCACCTGGCATCCGGCTCTGTGCTGACAGCTGGAGCCTGGAGTCTGCTTTGGATTCTGTGCCTCCCTCTCTCTCTGCTTCTCCCCTGCTCTGTCTCTCTCTTTCAGAAATAAACATTAAAAAAAATTAAAACCTGCCCCTTCACTCCTTGCATTTACTAATCCTTATTCTGCCCTGTTTAAAAAGAAATTAGTGAATTATTTCTGTTAACTAGAGATGGAATGAAAGTTCTGTGAAAGCAGATCTTGTTTTCTTTATCCACTGATGTATTCATGAGTCTAGCACAGTGCCTGCAGCTCAATACACATGTGTGGAATGAAGAAATAGATGGATGCTTCTTTGCGAAGGCTCTTATTTCTCTGATATATAAACCTCGTCTACTCAATGGGAATGATTTTTCTAGTTTTCAGGACCTCTAACCTATACAATCAAAAATGTCTCCACGCAAATCTAGTTCATGTTGGGTGAGACTTGAGGACGGTTCACTTTTTTATACAATCCCAGTGACTAGTGATATCAGTTTGATTTTCAACATTGACATTTTTCTCCAAGGATGTCCAAATTGTTAGCTTACTCAGCATGTGCCCACATAATAGGATTGAACCAGTACGACTCATTCATGCACTTGTTAGATATACATTTATTTAAGAGGCTACTTTTCATCAGATACTGGGTTCAGCCTGTGGATACAGAAATGAATCAATAGTCAGCATGTGTCCTCAAGGAGTTCACAATCTGGTACAAGACAGAGATGAGAACATTTATGCAACAGGGATAGTATTTAGCTTTTTCTACAAAAGAGGCAGGAGCAGAACACTGACAAAACATGGAGAAGACAGCTTGGTACAGAACAGGTGATAAATGAACTGACTCTTGGAGGAAGAACTGGAGGTGTCCAGGTGGTTTGGGTGATGAAGGAGGGAAGGTCAGAGAAAAAGCATTCTGGGCAGAGCATACCCCATGGGAAAGGGACTAGGCTGGTCCAGGAACATTGCAACTTTGGAGTGGGGCAAATGTCCTGTGGGATACTGGAAAGCTTGACTAAACTCAGTTCTTGGGAAAGGGCTCCTTGACTCTCTGGTCAAAGAAATGATACAGCTTTCTGACTCTCAAATCACTCACCTTACTATGGGCCCAGCATCTTTGGATGCTATATGCCTAGTAGTGATTTTGACATATCTCATATGTATATCGCTTCATCCAGGTTGTTTCATGGTCTCAGTTTGATAGGAGCCCAAGCATGTAACCAGGTCTAAAAATGCTAGCTATAAGTGACACCATCTAGAACAAGCCCATTAGCAAGCTTCCTGTTAATAGATATAACATTTATACAGAAACACATACACTTGCACACTCATTTGAGAAAAGCAAAGTTGGTTAAGTCCTTGTCCACTGAAAGGAGTGGGAGCAGTTGGTAAATTAATAAAGATGATGCAGAAAGTGATTTACCTGCAACATCTTTCACTACAAGTATCACCAGTTTGTCTGATTTGACCTGGCTGGCTGGAAGATTCAAAGTTTTTCTTTCATATTGCCAAATGCACCATCTTACTATTTGTTGGACATGCTTAGGAATTTGTAATTGTTGGTCCCTTTACCAGGAATGTTCTCCCAACTGACATCCACATGGATTTCTCCCTCACCTGCTTTAAATCATAACTCAAATGTCTCCTTCACCGTGATGTTTGCCTAGGGCACCCAATTTAAAATTCCAACTGCTCCCCATTCCCATGTCCCACAACCTCCTTCCCTGGGCTCCAGCACTCCCAGATGCCCTTTCGGTTGCTGAAATTTTCCCACAGCGGGGGGTTTCAGATGAGATGTTTGCAGTCTTGCTTCAGGGCCTACTGAAGAAGTGATGGGGAAGTTGAATAGACAGGGTCTAGTTCACCAACACTTATTTTAATTCAGTTCTCTTCAGTGGGCTTTATATTCTTTGACTCAAAGGAATATATCGCTTAAATTGTTCTGGGCTTTACAAAGATAGAAAATGTCTGGTAGATGAGAAAACTCACAGTACTAAATCTAGGAAAGTCAGATTCCAGTCTTACATCTCATACAGACAAGCTGTATGAGAGCTTATGAGTATCTTGCCCCTATTTTGTACCTGTGAGATGGTGTGCAAAATAATGGTGTCTTGGTTCTATTCAAATGGATTTGTGTGTGTGTGTTTGTGTGTGTGTGTGTGTGATCTGAATAGCTCAATATACTCTCTACTGTTGCAGAACAAAGAAGTGGTTGCTCATGAACATTGTACTCATTACAAGACAGAAACAACAGCAAAAGCTGGCATTAACTAGGTGTAAAGAGGGCCATTCATAAATCAAGAAGTGATGTTCACATAGGGACATAACATAAGTAGTTGGAAACATAAGTAGTTGGACATAGGAAGCAGGATAGATGCCAAAAGGTGAGAAGAAAGGTCAGTTATGGCTAGGTGGAAATGAATATAAAGTAAGGATCTTGGAGTTCAAAGCAAGGGATTCAGAGTCTGGCTTTTCAGTGATTAATCTGGTGAGGACTAAAGTTAAGTCATGTTCTGTAGCCAAAGACACGTTTTGAGAGTCATCCTACAAATGTACCCTCCCACGCTGTGAGGCTTCAAGTAAGAGGAACCATTTTGCTCTTGTGTTTGCAATATCAAAAGCAACAGCAGCTTCTCACACAGTTTCAAAGGAAATTGGATAGCTTCAGACACACCCACAGGATCCCTGATAGCAGCTGCCATGGACATCCTACCCCTCATCCTGAGTGCATCGTGATGAACATGAGCCCGCTCTTACTGAAAGGTCAAAAGAGAAATCAATGGAGAGAGTAACTTGAAACAGTATAGACTTTCCCTATATTTGTGATGTGTTGGAAAAAATTCCTGTCTCTCAGCCTCTGCTAAGCTTCATTTCCCTCCCTTTGATTACTTATTTCGAAGGACTAAAAAGGACACAACTCTTGTCAGAACTAATTTATTCTTATGACACCACATTATTAATTCTGGCCCAAATGCTTTGATTTTTAAAAGTTCTTTGAATTATGATTAACCTTTGCACTGAGGGAAATAAAATCTGTAATTTTTGGTCTGTTTTAAAAAACAAATGCTACCTTATAGGATTTCATTTAGAGCTTAGCTTCCAAATTCAGAAGGAGATTTAAAAAAAAAAAAAAAAAAACCTAAAATCTCCTCCTAAATTTCTTGATTGAGATACTAATAAAGTGAGTTGGATATCTGATTTCTCAGATTATATCATATTAGAAACAATTTTTAGGACTGAGAACATGACTAAATATTAAACATCATAATAGTAGCTGGGTAAGAACTGTCATCCTAATAATAGCAAAGGAGAAGATGAAATATTGCAAGAAATGAGATTCAAGTACTTTAATAGCCAAAAAAAAAAAGTCATTAGAGAATGTTTACAAAATATGTACTTACTAAATAGCTCGAGGATGAAAGACAAAGCAATTTGTCCAGCTACAGCCTTAAATATTAATGCCAATTAGAATAATAAACACATATGAAAACTTAAAGAAGGCAGAAAGATCCGTTTTTAGAGGCATGCTCATTAAATATTGAACTGGGAAGATAAAAATTAACTTTTGAAATGATAATTCCCGTCTCTTTCACCCTCCAAAAAAAAAAAACTTGGGGAGATTTGATAAATTGCCAAGATAATATCTGAAATTAATATATTAGAAAACAGAAAATTAAAAAGATAAATAATTGTAAGAACTAGGTTTTTGTTGTTGTTGTTGTTGTTTTTAGTAAACCCTAATGAGAGTCAAGTTTCTTGTAAAGGTAATCAAGCAAATTTCAAGAAATTAAAAATAAGAAATCTATATACCCCCGGGGGCACAGATATGGGAGAGATTAAAAGTTTCAAAGATTTATACTATACAATTGCATGGATAACTTTGAAATATCTATGTGAAATGGGTTATTGTCTATGCTTTGTCTCAAACTAGAAGAGGCACTATAATAAATGTATTAAAAAGAAGGAAATTAAACATGTTATTAACCTTCCCCCAAACTCTTTGTCCAGAGTTAAATTTGGTGAAAATAAAAAAGAACAAATAATGTTCACACTTTCTACATCTTTCTCCATTATGGAAAGCAATATATTTTTCTCAATTAAATTTATAAATCAGGTGCAATTTTCATAATACACTTGATTTTAGCTAAAAGGCCGAGAAGCGATGCAATTTTCATAGTAAATCGTGAAAATAACTCAAGAAAATCCAGAGGCTTTTTTAAGAACAGAAATATATTAATAAAACATTAATAATCTAAATTAACATGTTAAAATAATAGCATACAATTAAAGTTTATGCAGCAATATGAGACTACCCAACTTAAGATATATATTAATATAATTTATCACTTAAACAAAAAAGGGAAGCTATCAATAGATATTAAAGATAATTTGAAGAAAATCTATATTTTTTTACATACAATAACATTAAAAAAAGCTTTGAACAAACTATAGATAGAGAAATACTAACTCTATAAGATGAAGATTTCAAAATCAATAGCCAATATCAATGATTAAATAATGAAAACATCTTATCATATGCATACTATAATAAATAATATGTACTATTTTATTATATTTTCTCTATAAAATATATCTTTATTTCTTTTATTTGAGAGAGAGAAAGCAAGTGGGGGAGAGGGGCAGAGGGAGAGACAGACAGAGAACCTTAAGTGGGTTCTGCGCTGAGCCTGGGGCTCAATGCAGGACTCAATCCCATGACTTTGGGATCATGACCTGAGCCAAAATCAAGAGTCAGAAACTCAACTGACTGAGCCACCTAGGCGCCCTTACTTGTTATCATAGTATATTTAAAGTTTTACTGAATGTTCCAGCCAAAAAAATAGAAAAAAAGAAGAAATAAAAGTATTAATTAGAAAAGGGAAGATTAAAAAAAATTACGAGAATTTGGTAATTGGGTTGCATGCAAAGTAGATGTTTAAAAGTAAATAGTTTTCCTATATAACAACAATAAAAAGTTAAATCACCAGGCACTTCAAGAAAAACCAATAGTGTGCCTGCATGTGTGTGCACACACACACATGCACACACACACAATCATTAGAAACAGACCAACCAAACCTGAAAGTAAAATAAATTATTCAGGTAATAGAAAAAAACCTTTAGAGGATTTTTTCATCAGAGGGGCTAAAGAAGAAGTTATACAAAAACATGATTTAACATTATGTCACAAATAGTAGTTATCAGAGACAAATAAAAATATATCTTTTGGGCTAAAAGTTAATTTGGAAGATGAGCATATATATTTCTTTTACAGGTCCAAAATGTTTGGCAAGAGAAAAATTACAGAATAAAGCTAAGCGTAAGAATTATCCAGCAGCACAACAAGCAGTTAATAGAGGAGTCTGTAAGAAAATAAAGAAACATGAACGGAGGGTATAATCAGTAATTTAAAGGAAAAAATATTATTAGAGTTTGAGAATAAATGAGTTTTCATATTGCAAGAAGCCAACAAGAGCCAAGTGAGAAGAATAAAAGAAACTACATCTATGCAAAAACTGGAGAAAAGAATGCTTGAAAAGTGTCAGAGAACAAAGAAAAAACAAAAAGCAAAACAAAACATTGTTCCCCACAGAGGAAAAAAAAAAGTCACAGACCTTAGCCTTCTCTTCAGCAACACTCTACGTCAGAAAACAATGAAGTAATGTTATTAAGAAGAAATCTATTAAGTATCAAATTGAATATTATTCTTTTAAAATATTTTTAAAACATCCGGTAGGACATACTTTCATTAATGTTACTCTCTTTCTTTCTTTTTTTTTCTGTACGTGCATCACTCCAAGTCCTTTTTACAGTTGCTTTGAATGTTGTCTAAAATATCATTTCACATTTTTAGTGAGCATATGAAAGAATAATATATTGATTGGGTGAGAATTTTTATGTGAAAATACTTATCTTTACCTCAGCAGACTTGGGAATGTCTCTCAATCTATTCCAACTTTTCTTGATCTCAAGACTTAGAGACTGAATACTCTTCACAGGCAAAAATAATACATTAACACTTTATTACTTTCAGAATGAATCACATTCTCAGGATAAACTCTACTTCATCATGTAATTTTAAATTTTATTTACCACAATCTTTTTGAGGACTTTGGCACCTATGTTCATGAGGAACAGTGCTAGGTAGTTTTCTTTTCTTATAATGTCTTTGTCTGGTGTTTGATATGATGGTAACACTGGCATAATACAAGTTGAGAACTTTCTTTATCTTTTCTATTTTCTGGAAGAATTTGTGTATAACTGGTATTAATCCTTACTTAAACTTTTGGTACAGTATGCCAGTGAAGCTATCTGGAACTGGAACGTTGGCTGTTGAAATTTTTAATTTCGAATTCAATGTATTTAATAGACATTGGGCTATTCAGACAATCACCCCTTCATGCATGAGCTAGGTAGTTTATATATTTGAAGGAATTGATTTATTTCATCGAAGTTTTCAGACGTATCAGTGTCTTAGTTCATTCAGGTTGCTATACCAAAATACCACAGACCGGGGAACTTATAAATAACAGATATCTATTTCTCACCACGACAGAAGTTGGAAGTCTGGGATGTGTGTCATTGTGGGTGGGTGAAGCCCCTCTTTCAGGCTGCAGACTACTGACTTCTCCCTGTGTCCTCAAACACAGGGGCAAGAGATTTCTCCGAAACCTCTTTTATAAGGCACAGAATCCCATTTGTAAGGGTTGCATCCTCATGATCTAAGCAACCTCCAAAGGCTGCACCTACTAATGTAATCACTTTTGGGGGTTAGGATTTCAACATATGAATTGGGGAGTGGAGGGGAACAGAAACATCCAGACCATAGCAGTGGGCATAAATACTGTAATGTTATTCCCTCATTATTCATTTAATGTCAATAGTATCTTTAATGATGTTGCTTACTTCATTCCTGATGTTTATAATCTATGTCGTCACTCTTTTTGTCTTCATCAGTCTGACTTGAGGTGTAACCAACTGCATTGATTCTTGGGAAGAATCAGCTTTTGGTTTCAGAGCTTGTGGCTCTGTTTCTATTATTTCCAGCTTTATTGAGATATAATTGACATATTGTGTATATTTAAGACAGACAACCTGTTGGCTGGCTACACTTACCTATTCCAAAATCATTATCACCATAGCTTTGGCTCATACCTACCTCCTGTCACATCATTACCATTCCTTTTTTTGTGGTGAGAATAATTACTATCTCTCTTAGCAACTTTCAAGTATATAATACAGCTTTATTAGCTATAATCACATTCTGTATGTTAGAACCCCAGAACATTTTTTAATGTTTTTTTTTTTAAGAGAGAGAGAGAGAGAAAGAGGAAAAGAGGGGCAGAGAGAGAGGGACACACAGAATCTGAAGCAGGCTCTAGGCTCTGAGCTGTCAGCACAGAACCCGATGCAGGGCTCGAACTCATGAACCAGGAGATTATGACCTGAACCAAAGGTCAGACACTCAACCGACTGAGCCATCCAGACGCCCTTAGATCCTCAGAACTTTTTATAAATAGAAGTTTGTACCCTTTGACCAATGTCTCCCCATTTACATCACTCTCCCAGTCCCTGGTAACCATAGCTCTGTTATATTTCTTTAAGTTCAGTTTTTTTTTTTAAGTTTATTTATTTTGAGAAAGAGAGAGAGAGAGAGAGAGAGAGCTTGTGTAAGCAGGAGAGAGGCAAAGAGAGGGGGAGAGAATCCCAAGCAGGCTCCACATTGTCAGCGCAGAGCCCAGTGAGGGGCTTGATCTCACCAAACATGAAATCATGAGCAGAGCCAAAATCAAGAATTGGACGCTTAACCAACTGAGCCTCCCAGATGCCTTGAGTTCAGCTTTTTTAGAATCCAAATACAAGTGACCAATCATACAGTATTTATCTTTCTTTGTCTGACATTTCACTAAGCATATCGCCCTCAGTTTCTTCCAAGTTGTCACAAAAGGCAGGATTTCCTTTTATCTCATGGTTGAACTTATATTATATTGTATTGTATTGTATTGTATTGTATTGCATTATATTATATTATATTATATTATATTAATTTATATTATAGTAATATATCACATTATATTTATAATATATAATATAATATATATTTAATATAATATAAAATATATTTATAAATATATATAATATACAATATTATACATATTTAATATATAATATATTATATTTATAATATATTTATGTATAATATATAATATAAATTGTATATAAATATTATGTATATACATAAATATATGTATATATATTACTTATATGTTGCATCTTCTTTATTCATTCACTTGTTAACCAAAACATGGCTTGTCTCCATATCTTGATTATTGTGAATAATACTGCAATAAACATAGGAGTGCAGATATCTCCTTGAGATCCTCTTTTCATTTCCTTTGGGTATACACAGAAGTGGGATTGCTGGGTCATATGGTAGTTCTATTTTTATTTATTTATTTATTTATTTGAGAAAACTCCATGCTGTTTTCCATAGTCGTTGTACCAATTTACATTCTCATCAATAGTGTGCAAAGGTTTCCTTTTCTCCACATCCTCGCCAACACTTGTTATCTTTTGTCTTTTTAATGATAGGTGTGAAATGATTTGTCAGTGTGGTTTTGATTTGCATTTCACTGATAATTAATGATACTGATAACTTTTTCATGTACCTATTGGGCAATTGTGTCTTCTGTGGGAAAAACTGCCTATTCAGTTCCCATGCCCATTTTTTTAAACCAGATTTTTTAAAAGTTTTATTTATTTATTTTGAGGGAGAGAGAGAGAGAGGAGAGAGAGAGAGAATGAATCCCAAGCAGGCTCCATGCTGTCAGCACAGAGCCTGGCATAGGGCTTGATCCCACGACTTGTGAGATCATGACCTGAGCTGAGATCAAGAGTCAGATGCTTAACTGACTGAGCCACCCAGGTGCCCCAGATTGTTTTTCTACTATTGAATTGTATGAATTCTTTATATATTTTTGGATATTAACTTCTTGTCACCTATATGATTGACAATTTTTTTTTTCTCATTTTGTAGGCTTCCCTTCTCATTTTGTTGATGGTTTCTTTCACAGTGTAAAAGATTTTTACCCATTTCTTCACTGGATTATTTGTTTTCGGGTGTAAAAGATTTTTAATTTGATGTAGTCCCACTTGTTAATTTTTGTTTTATTGCTTATGCTTTTGGTGTCTATCCAGAAAATTTTTGCCAAGACAAATGTCAAGGAGATTTCCCTTACATTTTCTTCAAATAGTTTTACAGTTTCAAGTCTTATTATTAAGCCTTTAATCCATTTCAAGTTCATTTTTGTGCATAATGTAAGACAGGGGTCCAATTTCATTCTTCTATGTGTAGTTATCCAAGTTTTCCAACACTATTTATTGGAGAGCTATCCTTTCCCATTCAGTATTTGTGGTTGCATTGTCAAATATTAGTTGACCGTATATGCAAGGACTTATTTCTGAGCTCTTGATGCTGTCCCATTTGTCTATGTATGTATGCTGGTACTACCATATTGTTTTGATTACTTCAGCTTTGTAATATAGTTTGAAATCGGGAAGTGTGATGTCTTCAGCTTTGTTCTCTCTTAGGATTGCTTTAGCTTTTTGGGGTCTTTTGTGGATCCATACAAAGTTTGGACTTCTTTTTTCTATTTCTGAAAAGTATGCCCTGATAATATCGATAGGGGTTATTTTAATGTATAGATGTCTTTGGGTAGTATAGATATTAAAACAGTATTAATTTTCCCAATTCCTGAGCACAGAGTATATATTTATCTGCTCTACTGTATTGGTTTTAATTTACTTTTTTTTGTCTATTGTATTCAGACGGAAGCTGAGCTAATTTCTTTGAGACTTTTATTCTCTTCTTATATAAGTTTTAAAGTATAAACTCTACTCTCAGTAATGCTTTAGCTGCATCCTATATATTTTGATACATTGTGTTTTCATTTTTATTCAATTCAAAATACCTACTAATTTCACTATAGTGATTTCCATTTTGACCCATGGTGTCTTTAGTTGTGCATGTTTAATTTCTAAATATTTGGAGATTTTCTAGATAATTTTCTATTATTGATTTCCAGTATAATTCTTTATGGTCCAAGAGCATACTCTGCATTATGTCAATTCATTTAAATATTTAAAGTTTTTTTTTTTTTTAAATATAATTTATTGTCAAATTGGCTTCCGTGCAACACCCAGTGCTCATCCCAACAAGTGCCCTCCTCAATGCCCATCACCCACTTTCCCCTCTCCCCCACCCCCCATCAACCCTCAGTTTGTTCTCTGTATTTAAGAGTCTCTTGTGGTTTGCTCCCCTCCCTCTCTGTCTGTAACTGTTTTTCCCCCTTCCCTTCCCCCATGATCTTCTGTTGTTTCTCAAATTCCACATATGAATGAAAACATGGTATCTGTCGTTCTCTTACTGACTTATTTCACTTAGCATAATACCTTCCAGTTCCGTCCATGTTGCTGCAAATGACAGGATTTCATTCTTTCTAATTGCCAAGTAGTATTCCATTGTATATATAAACCACATCTTCTTTATCCATTCATCAGTTGATGGACATTTAGGCTCTTTCCATAATTTGGCTATTGTTGAAAGTGCTGCTATAAACAGTGGGGTACATGTGCCCCTATGCATCAGCACTCTTGTATCCCTTGGGTAAATTCCTAGCAGTGCTATTGCTGGGTCATAGGGTAGATCTATTTTTAATTTTTTGAGGAACCTCCACACTGTTTTCCAGAGCAGCTGCACCAGTTTGCATTCCCACCAACAGTGCAAGAGGGTTCCCATTTCTCCATATCCTCGCCAGCATCCATATTTTCCTGATTTGTTCATTTTAGCCACTCTGACTGGCATGAGGTGGTATCTCAGTGTGGCTTTGATTTGTATTTCCCTGATGAGTGACGTTGAGCATCTTTTCATGTGTCTGTTGGCCATCCGGATGTCTTCTTTGGAAAAGTGTCTATTCATGTCTTCTGCCCATTTCTTCACAGGAGTATTTGTTTTTTGGGCATGGAGTTTGGTGAGTTCTTTATAGATTTTGGATACTAGCCATTTATCCGATATGTCATTTGCAAATAATCTTTTCCCATTCTGTCGGTTGCCTTTTAGTTTTGTTGATTGTTTTCTTTGCAATGCAGAAGCTTTTTATCTTGATGAGGTCCCAATAGTTCATTTTTCCTTTTAATTCCCTTGCCTTTGGAGTAGTGTCAAGTAAGAAATTGCTGCAGCTGAGGTCAAAGAGGTTTTTTCCTGCTTTCTCCTCTAGGGTTTTGGTGGTTTCCTGTCTCACATTTAGGTCCTTCATCCATTTTGATTTTATTTTTGTGAATGGTGTAAGAAAGTGGTCTAATTTCATTCTTCTGCATGTTGCTGTCCAGTGCTCCCAGCACCGTTTGCTAAAGAGACTGTCTTTTTTCCATTGGATACTCTTTCCTGCTTTGTCAAAGATTAGTTGGCCATACATTTGGGGGTCCAATTCCAGGTTCTCTATTCTATTTCATTGGTCTATGTGTCTGTTTTTGTGCAATACCATGCTGTCTTGATGATTACAGCTTTGTAGTAAAGGCTAAAGTCTGGGATTGTGATGCCTCCTGCTTCAGTTTTCTTCTTCAGTATTACTTTGGCTATTCAGGGTCTTTTGTGGTTCCATACAAATTTTAAGATTGTTTGTTCTAGCTTTGGGAAGAATGCTGGTGCAATTTTGATTGGGATTGCATTGGATGTGTAGATTACTTTGGGCAGTACTGACATTTTAATAATATTTATTCTTCCAATCTGTGAGCATGGAATGTTTTTCCATTTCTTTGTGTCTTCTTCAATTTCCTTCATAAACTTTCTATAGTTTTCAGCATACATCGTAAAAACCATACATGAAAAGACCACAGCTAATATCCTCAATGGGGAAAAGCTGAGAGCTTTCCCCCTGAGAATTCCTATGAAATAGGAATTGAACTCCTCCTTGTGTATCCAAAAGAAATGTGTTTATAAGTTCACCCAAAGACATACAATAAAATGTTCATAGCATCACTCTTCATGAGAGCTTGAAACTGAAAATTAGCATAATGTAAAATAAATAAATTATAGTCTCTATATACAATGGAATAACAGACAGCAATGAAAATAAATGAACTGAAACTATTCTCCAAAACATGATGGAATCTCACAAATTATAATGTCCAATAAAAGAAGCCAGATATGAAAAACTACATTCTCTATGATACCATTTCTATAAAGTACACAGGGGGGCCAAACTAATTCATGGCATTAGAAATCAACTTAGCGGTGTCTTTTGATGAAGGATGGGTGTAGTCACCTCAAGGGAATGGGATGGGGGGGGTGTGGTTGGTGGTTTGGAAGGGCAGTGTTCTGCTTCTTGAACTGGAGCTGGTTGCCAGACCAAAGTGTACATTTTTTATATTTACACTTGTCTAAAAGTGTGTTTTACATAAAAATGTACCCCTCAAAGGCCCAAAACATTCTAAGTAAATTAAAAAGAGTTTAAATTATAAAACTGATTTAATTGTTATACTGTTGTATTTTGTACAATTGTAAAAAGTACAATTATATTTTGAAATATCTCAACTTGTAGGGAAATATTCTGGTGGAGCTTCTATTTTTAATTCAATACATTTATTTTATACTAGAATGGAATAACATTGAAATTATGATTTCATAGTAATAAAATTGGCAAAAATTCAAAATAATTATAGAGCAACTCAGTAGATGAGTTTCTTTTATAAAGACATTTGTCAAAAAAAGAAAACTATTATATACACAGAGAAGAGTAGAGTTAAGATGTTAACAATTTCAGGTTTATTAATCATAAAATGCACTTTGAGGTCAATTTTTAAAAATTAAATTTTTAAAGACATAAAAAATTTTTCAGAAAAGTGTCAGTTGCTCCATATTACAGACAGAAAGAGCTAAGAAATTGATTAAATATTTATGTTAAGAATCACTCTACTGTTTATGTTATATTTTAATAGTCCTAAACAAGAGCGTTTTGTCTAGTTTTGTCCCCTTTTACCCAGATATTTGTTACTTTTATTTCTTAGCTATAATGTAACTTTTGAAACTGGTTTTTGAAGAGAATTATTTTATAGTTTCACTAATATAATATACCAATATGCTGATCCATACATAAATATTTCATAGATGTACATATGCCATTTGATGATAATTTACATGGCCGCCGTATGGACATAGAATCTCAACTGTTAAAATATTAAATCTCCCCAAATGAATATATAAATTTAAAGCATTTCAACTCAAAATCACAGAAGTTTTATCACGACACCGGAAAAGTATCCTAAAATATGCCTCAAAGAACAAAGTCCTGGAATAATCAAGTTAATTGAGAATAAAAAGGAGGCTTGTCATAATAAATACCAAGAATTATTATAAGCTATAGTAACTAAGACAATACAGCCTTGATGTGAGGATAGAAAAACAGAACATGAACAGAGTAGGATTTTAGAAACAAACCTAAAATATCTATAGAATGCTGATACCTGACAGAAGTTCCACTCCGTATTAGGAATGAAAGCATACACTCTGTAATTAGCTGTGCTGTGGCAAACAATTATCCTTGTAGAAAAAAAAAAATCTATCTCTAGAAATGAAACTATTTTCATATGGGACATTGATCTCAAAGTGAACAGCCAAACTTTAAAAAGAAAGTAAAGAAAAAAATATTTTTACCAAAATTGCCCACAAACCATAAGGAAAAAGCTTGATTAGTATCATAACAATGAAATTAAAACTTCAGGTAACAAAAGTAGTGAAGATACCATACACGATCTGAAATTCTGTCACAATTGTATTGCGTGTGACCAGTAAATTTCGTATGCAAGTTACATGAAGGATCCCTAAAAAAAAAGTTAAATACACACAAACAATTGAATAACAATACAGGCTTGGGACACCTGGGTGGCTCAGTCGGTTAAGCATTCGACTCTTGATTTGGGTTCAGGTCATGGTCTCACGGGTTTGTGAGTTTGAACCTTGCTTTGGGCTCTGCGCTGACAGTGCGAAGCCTGCTTGGGATTCTCTCTCCCTCTCTCTCTGCCCCTCCCCTGCTTGTGCTCTGTCTCTCAAAATAAATAAATAAACTTAAAAAAATATATATAGGTCCTTGGAGCCACCAGGGTGGCTCAGTCAGTTGAGTGTCCGACTTCAGTTCAGGTCATGATCTCATGGTTCATGAGTTTGAGCCCCACATGGGGCTGGCTGCTGCCAGTGAGGATCCTGCTTCAAATCCTCTGTCCCCCTCCCCCGCTTGTGCTCTCTCTCTCAAAAATAAATTTAAAAAATTAAAAAAATATATAGGCCTAAATTTTAGAAGAACAAATTTGAATGGCCAATAAATACATTGAAAAAATAATCAGTTTCACTAATCACGAAAGAATTGTGAATTAACACTGTATAAGATTCCAGTACATACCCATAAAATTGGCAAAAAAAAACCCCTGAAAATACTAAGTATCGGCAAAGATGTTGAACATGAACTCTTGTACATTGAGACCGGGAATTTTAATCGGTACAACTACTTTGCAGAGACACTGGCACTATTTAGTAAATCTGAAATTGCATGCACTGTTTAACCAGCAATTCTATTCGTAGGCTTATATACATATTAGAGATACTCTCACATATGTACTTGAGAAGGCATGGATTAGAATGCTTATTTCAGTCTTATGGGCAAATGTGAAAAATTAGAAAAAAACACAAAATATTCATTTAAAATGGATAAACAAATCATATTATACTATATAGTGGGATATTATATGTAAATTACAAATTGAACTAGATTTACATAATTCTCTACAGATAAGTTTCAAAACTGTGATTTAAGGGGAGGAAAAGCAAGTCTCATAAATATGATTTTCTACAAAATTTACAAATACACTTTATTATACAATATGATATTTAGGAATACATATATACTTAGTAGGTACAGAAAAATGTATAGAAGTGATGAACATAAAACGTGGTTATCTTTGGTAAAACTGGAGGTACGGTAGGAGGGGTTAGATGGGAATGTGTAATGGAGAAAAATAGATGGGCATTTGATAAATATTTTAATATTTTTAAACTTTGAAATGTTTGCAAAGTTGTTTGCCACTCCATGTACCATTTTACACACACACACATATGATATTTCAAAAAATAGAAAGTTATTCAAAGTATTCTGATAGTATTAGAAAGCCAATATGTATGGTATGACCCAATTTTTTCTCCATATGGATGAATATCTATTCATAAGTGTGTTTAACGATAGTAGAATGCATGAGGGACTGAAGCAGAAGCTATTACCGTGATTCAATCCAGCTGAAAAGATGGGTGATTTTAATCTTTATTTTCTTTCTTTATAGTTTCTTAGCTTTCTGTATTTAGGCATATGGTCTTTGATAGCTAGGGGAACGGGGTCATAGTGTCAAAGCATATTTGAGTAAAAATGCTACCAGACAGTAAGTCCCATAAGACCCTTGCCTCTAGCTGCTTTTATCCCTGCTGTTTCCTTAGGAAAGAACGCTCATTCCCAACATGCATTAGGTTGTTGGGGGGGGAGGGGTGGGAATGAATGAACTAACAAAATAAATTCTCAATTAGGCATTGATGAAGTCATTAGGGCACACGATTTAA
Source organism: Panthera onca (assembly GCF_046562875.1). NCBI lineage: Eukaryota > Metazoa > Chordata > Mammalia > Carnivora > Felidae > Panthera > Panthera onca. The sequence continues at coordinate 8,354,059 of NC_138344.1, read as the reverse complement.
CCAGCATTTACTGAAAACCTTGGCTTTAGACAAAAAAAAAAGATGAAATTTATGCCCTCAGGCACCTTACTGTCTAGTGCAGGAGTCCAATGTGCAAAAATGTGATTTTTGTTGCACTGGAGTGTTCCAAATGTTTTTTTTTCAAATGTTAATAAGCTACACACCACCCTCAAATCAGGCTTTTATCTCCCCAAATTAATAGATTTATAAATAGATATTAATAGATTAGTAGATTTCAGTGGATATTTGTGATTCCATAGTCCACATGCTTTTTTTTCAGGCTTGGGAATTTTGCGCTTGCACAAGAGGACACCGGGGTGAGCCTTTCTTTCCATCCAGATGCAACTATACTGCATCCACCAATCTCAAGATGTCAGATATGGGAACGACAGATATTTGTAGTGTTCGACACTAATTACAAATAATTCTTATGTTTACATTTTGTTACATCAAAATGAATCTGGGAGACATGTGGAGTGAATTAGTAGCTGACTAGCTAAAAACAAAACAAAACAAAACAACAACAACAAAAACCCAGCTCTGAATTCTACTATGGCTATGATGGACTAACACACAGCAGGGCAACCCTCCCCATGAGAGCAACTAAAAAAGCTGGATAACATGTATTAAAAGAAAACAAAAAACAAAAACACATTTATGTGAGGGTCTTAGATATCTAACAAGGCAGCCAGGATGTGATATGCCAAAGTATCAAAGGAAAGGTGCTGAGTCTAATATTCTCCTCTACCTTTTCAGCCCATATTGATTCCCTCACAGGATATGTGAAGAGTCTGAGAAACAAGTTAAGAACAGCTGCTCCAAAGCAGAGAAGCTGAGCACAGCTTTTAGTGGTCTCATAGGGATACGAGGAAGAAATCAGAGTTCACAGGTCTCATTTCTTGAGTGCCCAAGATCCCACATAGAAGGAAAGAGGAAAGAAGTGAGAACTACTTTTCCCATCCCTACATTCTCTGATGTGTGCCTTGTGCCAGCTGCAAGGTGGAAAATCCGAAAAGAAAGTAGATGCTGAGGGACTGAGAATCTGAGAAGCATTATGGCATGAGAGAGATGGACATTATATTCCCAGCACTCTAGGTGAAGGGGCTATCATATGTATATGTCATATGTATAAATCATATATAGAGAGTGAAATATGTATGCCATATATATGTATATGTATATATATACATACATACATATGTATATGCATATGTATACATACATACATATGTATATGCATATGTATACATATGCATATACATATGTATATACATATGTATACATACATATACATATATATATGATATTATATATTCCATTATATATATGAAACACCAGAGCTGATAATCTCAATACTTCAGAATAAGAATGTTATATTACAGACGAGCTCTTCCTTTTTCTCCTTTTCTTTTCTTTTGTTTTCTTAAAAAAAAATGATTCTATACCCATCTCTTTCTTTGTCTTCCATTTCTTTTGTTTTTCTTGTGTTTTCTGAGGTGACCAGGCCAGTGAGCCCCGCCAAAGGAGCCACTCAAGGCTCACAGGTGGCCTGGAAGTTGAGGGTGAAGGGTTGGGGGTCGGGTACTTGGGAGCTGGAACTGAAAAAGCAGACAGGGCTCAGGAAGCAGCTGGGGTTGTTAAGACTTGAGGGGTTGGGGCTAGGGAGGTGACCAGAGTCAAGCAGGTGACAAAAGTCTGGAGGGTCTGAGGAATCAGACACAATAGTACACATACAATATCATTCCATGCACATTAAATGTTATAAACTGGCAAGAATCACTAGGGGTGTCAAGTCATGATCATGGTTACCTTTGGAGAAGGAGGCAGAGACCAGGAGCACCGGGGGCTTCTTGCTGGCACATACATTTCTATTTCCTCACTTGGATAGTGAAGAACTTGACTATGTGTTTTTGTGCATTGGTGCATGAAGATTCATCAGGCTGTACTCTCAGTATTTGTAGTTTTTTTTTTATATGTAAGTTATATTTCAATAAAAGTGTTCTTGAAATGTAAGTACGAATTCTGACCTGAGTTTTTATGAGTAAATGAGAATTAGCTGAAAGTAAGGCAAGGAGAGTTAAGTAATTGGCAATGTGAACGCAGGTTCAGGAGCATCAAAGAGCAGGATAAATGTGTCAATGATAGCAGATGTGCCCATGAAGTGGAAACTTAGAGGCAGGAATTGATGGGGAATGGAGATAGAAAAGCAGGAAGGGACAGACACATAGAGAGGTTTGTGTCTAATACTCAGAATCGTGGCTTATGAGCTGTAGACAATGGGAAACATTGCAGAGTTATGGGGGGAGGTGGAGGGAAAAAGCCCTGGGAGAATTGTGTTTTACAAAGCTGGTGACTTTTCAGCAAGTGAATAGTTAAAGAAAGTGAAAAGCTCCAGGTAGGGGAAGCAGAGAGGTGAAGCCTGGGTGGCAAGCATTGATTCAATTTATATTTAGAACTGTGACTAAAGAGATATGATAACTTTCTCAGCAAAGTGTAAGTGTTTTTAATCCTGACAATTTAAAAATTATAGTGTAACTTACCAACATTATGTGTTATATATGGGGAGAGGAAAGTGTCAGAGTATTACAGTCCTCATTTTTTATTTGATACTGCTTGAAATTGATAGATTAGTAAGGATATTTGTATAAATTATGGTATTTAAAGTTATAAAGGCAATGATACAAGAAGTAGAGTCTATAAACATTATATGAAAACTAAAACCCAAATCATACAAAGTGAGTGAAAACATTGGCTGTGGAGCAAATAACAGGTACCATAAGAGAAACATTAAAAACAAATGGAATAGCATAAATGACAGAGTTCAGAACAAAAATATCTGTTCTAGCAAGAAATGTCCGTGGGATAAACTAAGCCATTGAAAGAAAAAGGCTCAGATTATATCAAAAAAATAAAACCTAACTACATGCTATCTATAGGAGACTTATCTGAAATGGACTCATCAGAGTTGAAAGTGACATACAGACTAAAATCACACGAGGCAAACACAAACAAAACATAAATCAAAGGCCGCAATACTAACATCAAATTCAATCCAAGATACAAACATAAATGACAACAGTGCTTTATCATAATAAAGGGCACAAACACATAGAGAATCAAATGCTCATGAGTCTTCATGCACCAAATAACAAAATAATTAAAATGTGGAACCAAGAATTGCAGGTAATAAAAGGAAAAAAAATAGAAAAAATGTTAACTAGCAGAGTTCAACCTCTCTCTCTTCCCATATATCGAATAGGTACATTTTAAATGTTTCACAGAGTATTGAAAGTGCAGTTGAAATTTTTTTTAGAGTTTTTGAATTTATTTTTGAGAGACAGAGAGAAACAGGGCATGAGCAAGGGAGGAACAGAGAGAGAGGGAGACATAGAAACTGAAGCCGGCTCCAGACTGTGCTTGTCAGCACAGAGCCCAATGTGGGGCTCAAACCCATGAACCATGAGATAATGACCTGAGCTAAAGTCACATGCTTAACTATTTACAAAACATTGACCACATATTAGGAAATCAGAAATCCTCAGTCAATTCTTAAGTGAAAATAATATGAACCACATTCCTGAATAATTTGTATGAAAACTACTAAGGAATTCTCAAAACAGATACCGAAATTTTAAAAAGCACCCAGAAATGCAAACAAATTCTCTACTTTCTTAAAAAGAAAATCAAAGTGTACAAACTTCTAGTTATAAGATGAATGAGTTCTGGGGATCTAGGGCACAGCACGGTGAGTAGGGTTTACAATTTTAAAATGTGTATTTGGAAGTTGCTATAAAAAACAGCTTTAATAGTCTCATCACAACAACAACAATAACAACAACAAAATGTCTCGATTATATTGCAATAAAGCTGGAAAAAATAAAATATATAAATTAAAAAATTGGAACATTTTACTCAGTTGTCATTACCACATGGTATTTGAGGCAAGAAAAATTGGCATGCAATTTGGAAAGAAGGAAGTGAAAGAAGGAATTACAAAAAAAATCCAAAACTCAGAGGTAGAAGTCATAGCTCTAAGCATCTACTCTCATGACTAACGTGATTGGGACCCAAGGGAAATGCCGTTCCGAGCTTCTGGCCCCATGTATTTGAGAAGTCAGGCGCATCAGGTATGCTGTTTTTGGGCTCTGCTACCACATGTGTCAGAGATGGACACCATCTCAGAGTCTAGGGAGTTTTTGAGAAGCGTAAATTTAAAAAAGAGAAGACAAATTCACTTGTCAGATCCTTTTTTCTCATTGTGGCAAAAATAAAATTTTGCAATGTTTTGGAGAGCACATTGTAATTTCCTAGCAATCTTGAGTGTCATGTCTTGTCTTTCTTTTCCTCCCTTCCCTCCCCGATGCTATACTGGTCTTTTCTTCCATCTTCCGAATACTCATAAATGGCAGCCCAGTTTCCAAATACAGAAGCCTGGCAGCCATCCTGTCCCCTTTCCTAATCTCAATCCCTCACACCGAATCCAGCAGCAAAGCCTCTCTTTAGCACTTCCATGATATTTCTGGTATAATTTTATGTCCCTTCTCATAACACCGTCTTCCTCTAAATCACTGTTTCTCCCTGAGACTCTTCCAATGTTCTCCTAACCATGCTCTCCCCATCTCATTCTCCAGACCTAACCACAGTTGGTAGACAGAGATCTCCCCTAAATAAAAAATAAAAATAAAACTATCTCCTTAAAAATATTGAGCCAAACACCATAAATAAATTACTAAATGGGATCCTATGACACATTAAGAGATTAATGTATACTAACAGACAGGAATGGATGTTACAACATTAGAAATTGTCTAACTTATTAATGACGATCTCCATATAGACCCCAAATTCTATTGATAAAGTGAAGCACTTATTTCTGATCTAAGTTGTATTTTTATTATGTTGTCAATACCTTATGAAAAGGCAGCACATCTTAATTTATTTAATGTAAGTAGATATAAATGCATCATATTTTATTTATGTGTATTTTATTTATGCATAAGTGTATGCATATATCCTTTAAATACACATACACACAGGGGTGCCTGGCTGGCTCAGCTCACATCATGATCTCACAGTTCGTGAGTTTGAGCCCCACCATTAGTGCAGAGCCTGCTTGGAATTCTATCTCTCCTTCTCTCTGCCCCTTTCCCGCTTGTGCTCTTTCTCTCTCTCTCTCAAATAAATGAATTAAAAACAATCTTATAAAAAATACACATACACACAGAGACACATAAATATATTATTTATATCATTGTATAGATGTGATCTTATATATTTTTTTACACTTATTTATTTTTTGGGGAGACATAGAGAGATGGAGCACATGTTAGGGAGGGGCAGAGAGAGAAGGAGACACAGAATCCGAATCAGGCTCCAGGCTCCAGGCTCTGAGCTGTCAGCACAGAGCCCGATGCAGGGCTCGAACTCACAAACCATGGCTGGAACTCACAAACTGTGAGATGATGACCTGAGCTGAAGTTGGACACTTAACCAACTGAGCCACCCAGGCGCCCCTGTATAGATGTGATCTTAAGCTTACTTAACAGCATATAGATTTTTGCTTGGTTCTCTCTTCTTCCCTTTCAAACTTTATCCTCCCGACTAAGTAAGCCAGGTCATCAGCTTAGCATTATACGTTCTAATTTCATGCCCATGTAATTACACGTAAACATACATGTATGCACATATATCCCCATAGACCATACATACACAAAAATCCGTATACAAAAAGAGGTTGTTCATGAGTTTTGACATTATTTAACAAAAAATATTTTTATAATATACAGAATTTTCTGTATATCGTTTTTCTCCCTCAACAAAACACCTGGTGGGATTCCTTCCACATCCACATCTCTAGCTCTGGACATTTTATTTCTAGTAAATATTCTACGGTATGCGTATATCATAATATATTTAACCTATAATTTGAATTCACATGATTTCCTCATTTTGTCACTATAAGCAATGCATTATAAGATAGCTGTGTGTAATTGTAATAGGTTGGGTTTCCGGGAAAACAAATTCCAAGTGCCTGGGAATTGCTGCAGGAGGCTTATTGGAGATTGCTCCCGGGGACAATATCTGTTTGGGGTGAGACACGAGGTTTGGGCAGAAGGAGAGGTTGAATAGCAGAGCAGTTGTATCAGAAGGCTCAAGGAGTTTGGGTAGCTCTGACATTGGGTGTTGGTTCAGTCATCCCAGTCGAGGCAGGGAAGCCAAACCCCTGTACCTCCATATCAGATGCTGCTTCCAGGGAACGGGTAACCTTGGGTGGATGGGGCAGCTCCTTTTAGATGATGATAATTCCTGGAGAGTAACCTCACTGGGAATTATTGCAGAGCTTTGTCTCATATCACTTTAGCTAACTTGGAACGAGGCTGCCCAGAATCCCTTTCCCCGGACTGTTCCAGGTTGGCGGTAAATATGCAGGAAAGCTGTGTGACATTCAGAAGACAGAAGTAATGCTGCAGACGTCTTCTCATGCCTCAAAGTCCACATAGGCCACCAGGCGCTGGTAACTTGCACACACTTCTGTTAACCTACCAGCTCACCTGATTGGTGAGTGTGTGTACCCATAATCCCTCCCACCACATCTATTCCTGTAGTTTCTCTGAGTCCTGGGTCAAGTGAGCATGCTGCTCCATACTGAAGGGTCCCATGGCATTGTGGGTGGAGCTGGTGAGAGACCTGGACTAGAGTTTGTCTTTGTTCACTGCAGCACAGCCTCCCGGGTTCAGTGTGCCCCGCCTCTTGTCCATGCTCAGCTTTCCTTCCTTCCTGCCTGCTGATCTGGGTGACCCACAGGGACTTCAGGGCCCTACACCAGATCCCGGTGACAGATGTCTCCACCACCTCCCGTGACTGTGTCAAGTCTGCTCTCTATAATATGTTCCTTATTCTATATCACACACAGCAGATCTGTTCCCCTGACTGAACACTGACACAGCACTCCTCACCGGCAGAGGAATTAGTGAATCGGTCTTGAGGAGGAGATCTGGTGGTGTTCTGTAGTGTCCACCACGGTGCTTTATTCCCAGAAAACTGACTCCCAGGATTAAGATGGCTGGATTGAAGAATACATGCGTTTTAAAATTTAATAGACGCTGCAGGATTCATATCCCAAAAAGCTGTAAAAATGCAAATCTGTACAATGAACATAACAGTGCCTACCTGCATTCCACACTATCTTTGATGCTATATTTTTTTTGTTTCCTGATAATTATGAGAATGTATCTTTATGATTTAAATTCCATATTTCCCTCTCTGCTATTAAATTTGGGCCCCTCATGTATGTTGGCCATTTGACTATGTACTTTTGTGAATTTCTTTTTTTATAGCTGTTGGCCATTTTTTAGTGTTGGATTCTACATATTTTTACTGGTAAGTTTATAAATGTTCTTTGGGCATTACACACATGACCTTTTATCTACTATCCTTGGTATCTATCTGCATTGAAAAAATTTTAGTAAAAACCTATTTTTATCATCTATTGACTTTGATAACAGTATATTTTGCTGTCAATATTGTGGTTTTTTTTTTTTAATACTGGAGTGTTTATGCCACTGGGAATTTCTTTGGGAAACAGTATAAAGTAGGGGTTCAAATATATTTTCATCTGATGGGTAATATTCTGTTAGTACCATTTATTAAATAATCCATCATTTTCCACTGATTTGAGAAATAAATTTTGCCATTTTAATTCACATATATACAGGGAACTATTTCTGGGTTCTTTATTTACTTCTACCAATAAAAAATTCAATAAATTATGAATACATTTATAAATATTTAATCTGATAAATACACATGAAATCCAAGGTAAACATCATGATTGATAAGTGAAATACAAGAAGTATTGCCATTAAAATAAGGAACAAAGCACTTTTCACTTAAATTGTTTTGAAAGTGTGAGTCAATGCAGTAAGAAAAGAAGTATTGAGGATCACAAAACAGAGTCAAAGTTATAAATATTTGACATGGTATGGTTGTATACTTGAAAAAGATATTTAACTGAAAAACTATTTTAATAGTAAGATAATTCTTATAAATTTCCTGGTTAAAAAATTAATGTTAAAAAAATCAATCACTTGCTACACACAGAGAGTAAAGGTAAAAACTTAAATTCAGGGACTATCCCATTTGCAAGAGCAACAAAAAAGATAAATTATCCAGGAATAAACTGGAGAAATGGTCAGTGATTGTTCGAAGGAAATGACACAATTCTACTGAGAGGCATAAAAGCAGAACTGAAAAGGGGAAAGTGCACTTTTTATAAAGATTCAATATCATAAAGAATTTGATTATTTCTACATTTATCTATAAATTTATTATAGGGTTTGGGTATCTCAAGGACAGGGCATAGGTCTTGGGCTCCCAGCGCAAGAAGAAGGGGAAGATCCAGTTGGGAGTTAAGATAACGATTTGGTCCACTATTTTCTTACATCCATGTAGTAAGGAATAACAAAATCACTTTCCTATATATTCTTTTTAATTTGTGCTTTCTGATTGGTAAGCAGGCTAATCCCTCAGTAAGTCTAACAAGTTTGGTTTCTGTATCAGTCCTGTAGAAGGACAGTTGTCCCAGAAGCTCTTGTCCTTAACTTACAGCAGGCGTGTGGGCAAGACCCACAAAGAAGAAACATGAAAATATTTCCTTAGCTTAAAATTGTACACTAGTTTTTTTTTTCCCTTAAGTTTATTTATTTTGAGAGAGAGAAAAAGCATGAATGGGAGAGGGACAGAGAGAGGAGAGTGTGAAAATCCCAAGCAGGCCTTGCACTGTCAGCGTGGAGCACGATGTGGGCCTTGAACTCATGAACTGTGAGATCTTGACCTAAGCCGAAGTCGGACCCTTAACCAACCGAGGCCCCCAGTCATCCCTTAAAACTGTACCCTTAAGCATTGTCTATGTACTCCGTTCACTTAGAAAATACTCTCTCTGCTTCTACTATGTTGCATCATCATTTCCTTTTTATATGTTTATTTAGATCGGTGGTCAGCAAACTATGGTTTAAGGTCCAAATCTGGTCTGCTGCCTGTTTTGTAAAGTTTGAAACATAGCCACACCCATTCATTTACATATTTACATATTTTCAATGCTTGCACTCACTCTGCAATGGCAGAATTGAGTAATCGTAACAGAGATTGTACGGCCCACAAAGCTGAAAGCATTTACTACCTGAACCTTCATAGGCCAAGGTGGCTGATATTGTTCTTGACCATAAAAATGTTGAGGATAAGCTTTGCTTTCTTCTGTTAGCATACTCAGGACTCCAGCCATAGATATCACTCAAAAACATTTGTTTTTTGGTATTTATGGATTATTAGAAGGAATATTCTTTAAATTCTGAGATAAGTGTAGATTATTAAAGTTTTATTTATTTTTGTGTTTCCTTGACTTTTTTTTTTAATGTTTACTTATTTATTTTGAGAGAAAGAGAGGGAGAGCACATGAGCAGGAGAGGAACAGAGAGAGAATCCCAAGCAGGCTCTGTACTGTCAGCACAGAACCCTCTGTAGGGTTCAATCTCACAAACTGTGAGATCATGACCTAAGCCTAAATCAAGAGTTGGATGCTTAACTGACTGAGCCACCCAGGTGCCCTTACTTGAATATTTGTAATGGAAAATGGGGTGAGGGGTAATATGGGCAGGAAAAACTATGGGCCAGAAATGGACAAAGGTTGAGCTATAAAGAAAAGACAGATTAAGAGAGAGGATTATAATAGGGACAAAAAGTGTGGCATGCAGGTAGGATACATCATGGGGTCTGGGAGAGGGGCAACAATACTAAAATACCTGTAGATCAAAAGATGTGGGGTTTATTTCTGTTCCTGACTCTTTTTTAAAAAAATTTTAAGGGGCGCCTGGGTGGCTCAGTCGGTTGAGCGTCCGACTTCGGCTCAGGTCATGATCTCACGGTCTGTGAGTTCGAGCCCCACATCGGGCTCTGTGCTGACAGCTCAGAGCCTGGAGTCTGCTTCTGATTCTGTGTCTCCCTCTCTCTCTGACCCTCCCCCACTCATGTTCTGTCTCTCTCTGCCTCAGAAATAAATAAACATTAAAAAAAAAATTTAAAAAAATTTTAATGTTTATTTTTGAGAGACAGAGACAGAGCACAAGCAGGGGAGAGGCAGAGAGAGAGAGGGAGACACAGAATCCAAAGCAAGCTCTAGGGTCTGAGCTGTCATCACAGAGCCCAAGGCGGGACTTAAACTCACCGCAAGATCATGACCTGAGCCAAAGTTGGTTGCTCAACCGACTGAACCACACAGGCACGCCTCTGTTCTGATTCTTAGAATAGTCTCCACTGCTTTTCCCATGCAAAATTAAACCCCATGATTTCTTATTTCCAAATATGTAGAAACCATTCACTTGTCTTCATTCCCAATTCCGTCACCCCCTCGCTATAAGCCAACCTTGTACATTTCCTGGCTCTACACTAGACTCCTAATTGGACTCTCTATTATTGCTATTAGGATGTTTTTAAGTGTAAGTAAGAGAAAATCCAAGTCTAACTGGCTGAGGGATAAAGAGAACCTATTGTGTTACTTAATTAGAAATTATAGCAACAGTTCAGACTTTGGGCAGTATTATATCAAGAATCTAGGTCTATTTCTCTGCAGTTCTTTCCTTTTGTGCTCTTCCATGGTGGATCTTGTCCTTAGGCTGGCTTCTTTCCTGGTGCAGGATGGTCATCAGCAGCAGCAGCCCACACCTCAGCTTTCCTCATTCACACTCAGGAGAAGAGAAAAGATATCTTGTTCACCAAATACAGATCGGAAGTCACAGGCTTTGAAACAGTTGAATCAACCTGAGCCAATAACTCCCCAAGAGGGATGGGATCACCTTGCACAGCTTCTCATTTTTAGGTTGGTATAAGTGCTTGAAAATAGGGTTGCCGTTGTCCTTGACATTGATTGTGTATCAGAATCTCCTGAAGGGCTTGTGAAAACACAGATCACTGGATCCCCTTCTCAACTGATGATCTAGTAGGTTTTGGGTGACACTCAGCATTACGTGTTGCTTGTAAATCCCCAGGTAATGCTGATGTTTGCTGCTTTACACTTTGGGAACATGTAATATAGAAAAAGATGCATTGGAAATTCTTTTCCAAAGTCATAGAAACTGGGACACATGTAGAGCACCATTCTTTTCAGAGAAAGCATAAATATACTGTTAGGTACATTCATTTTGCAGACTTAGAGCCTTGAGTTCTGAGAAGATTGAGTGAGTGATGGGTTATATGATTGTGTTAAGCCTTGACATGAATCTTAATTCTTTCAGCCGTGCAACTTCTAGCACACGGTTCCCCCAAATTCCTAGGTCCAAGGAAAGAGGGGAATTCTCTAATCATTTCTGGAAGTAAACGTTGGGGGGATTGCTGTTCCACTTGGTCCCACACTCTTGGAAAGTTGAATCCAAGGATGGACTTAAGAATTAAGTACAAGGAACTAAGAAAGTATTCAGTCCAAGGTTCTATTCTCAAGATGATCTGAAGTACTTGGAGACCAATATTAATAATAACAGTTTACCTCCAATGATAGGTTAGAAATGGTAAAAATCAATGTCCGGCTGGACTGGCCCTTGCTGATGTTATTAAGAAGTCCAAGGGGGGCTTTGAATCAAGAGAAGCTTAAAAGCAAGGCAGAGCCCCACTAAAAGAGTGCTAACTAAAGCAACTCTGTCCCTCTGGCCTGAGGCACCTTCTGCAGGTGATAAATGAAAAGACATTTCACCTGATTTGCCAAGTAGCCACAGCTTTCTCTGAGGTCACAAAAGTCACATCTTTTTTATATCTTTTGTTTTTCATTGGATGGTGGCCTCTAATTGCTTTGGTTAGCTTGGGTAGCCATATCAAAATACACAGACTGGGGGGCTTTAACAGCAGAAATGTATTCCTCACAGTTCTGGAGGATGGAAGTCCAAGATGAAGGTGTCAGCAAGGTAGGTTTTGTTCTGATGCCTCTTGTCTTTGCTTCTAGGCAGCACCATCTTGTATGTTCTCACATAGCCTTTCCTCTGTGGATGCATGTGGAGACAGAGAGAGAGAGAGATCTCTAGCTGTCTAGTGTCTCTTCTGATTAGGGTAGTAATCTCATCGTGAGACCCCACCTTTATGACCCTCCTAATTACCTCTCAAGGGCTCTGTCTCCAAATGCCATCACATTGGAGGTGAGGGCTTCAGTATATGTATTTGGGGGTACATATTCAGTCTATCACACTGGTCCTTGATTTAATTAGGCAGGAATGATTCTTCCCCTTTAAAAATAGAGCGAGAGGGGGAAAAAAAAACAGAGGTAGGAGAGGAAATCGTACTTGGGCAAAGAAATTAGAATTGGCTCTCTGGCTCTGCTCAGTTAAGAAGATTCCATGATAGATATCTGTAATTGTGGGCAGTTATCAGCACTGGACCCCTTCTGCAACTCAAACCAAATATTCTTCTCTTTTCTTTTATAGGTAGAGGATGCAAGTGAAAGGTGATGTGTGAAGCTTGGGAAACAAGCCTGGAAAAGGTCCCCTCCCCAGGCTGTCAGCTGCTTTTGTCACAGGAACTAGGAACTGTGAATCACAGACTCCCTGCCTCCCAGACTAAGCTGCCCCCCCCATGGACCTCCCTCTTGTTGCTTTCTGATTATTTCAGATTCCTGTAAGACAAGCCTGAGTTCAGAAGCCCTTGTTGCGAAGGGAGACAAAACACACAGGTGACTATAGCACTGCTCACAAGTGCCACTGCAGAAGCAATGCCTTTTACCAAAGAGCTTGCACCCGAAGGCATTTCTAAGGCATAATCAGGCTTCACTCTCTTGGTAGATTAAGAAGAAGAACACACAGATAGCGTTTCATAATGTGAAGAAGCAAGTCTGTGTGCGTTATCTGACTTGATCTGAGGGACAGCACTGCGAGTTTAGAATCAGAAGGATCCCCCCACTTTACAATTGAAGATATTTGAATTGCATGGTGTCTTCCTGTGAGGGCATTGGGGGTTATGCGATTGTGGATGTCAGAGTCCATTAATATAACAAAGTGCCATTGGAGGTGTGGTTTAGGAAAGGAAATTTGGGCAGTGCCCAACACACACACACACACACACACACTGCGTTATAGTACTCTGCAAATCACACTCTTCTCTAGATCTTTGTTACATGATGAAGTACGCATACTTCATGTTGCCAGAACAGCGAGCATTTACTGTATTCCAGGCACTATGCTAGAACCACGTTAACTATATTATCTCTTTTAATCAATACTGAAAATGGTGCGATTAGGAATCACATAACATTGCTATGCATTTTTTTACACATAAGAATTCTAGGCCAGGGTGGGGGCAAGTTACACGAGTGTTACATCGCTGGTAAATGGAGAAGTATGATAGAAACAAAATAGCTGCATGCCTCCAGCTATTCGTACAACATTCATTCATTTAACTAAATTATTATTGCACACTTACTTATTGTCCCAGACATAGCTCTGGGCATAAGATATAAAAACCTGCTTGGGCTCTGCCTTGACAGAATTTACCATTTAAGTGGGGTGAGAGTTACTAATCAAATGAGTAAAACTATGCTTACAAAATAACAACTCTACTAAGTGTTGTGAAGGATAAGCTCCTGGTGATGTGAAAAAGCTATGACAGGAGATGTTTAGCTCATCTGGAGTCATGGAAAAGTTCTGCTAAAAAGTGATGTTTGAGATAAAATCTAAAGACTGCCTAGGGGATAGCCAACTGAATGGGGGTGCAGGTGAGCATTCCAGGTGGAGGAAGAAATAACATGTGCAAAGGCCCTGGGCTTGAAGAGACCGTGGAAGAAAAAGGAGGCCAAATCACACTGCCTTTCAGATCATACTAAAAATTTGAGTGAGGGGGCGCCTTGGTGGCTCAGTTAGGCGACAGACTTCAGCTCAGGTCATGATCTCACAGTTCATGAGTTCGAGCCCTGCATTGGGCTCTGTGCTGACAGCTCACAGCCTGGACCCTACTTCAGACTCTGTGTCTCCGTTCTCTCTACCCCTCTCCTGCTCGTGCTCTGTGTCTCTGTCTCTCAATAATAAATAAATGTTAAAAAATTTGAAAATTTTTTGGAGGGTGATGAAAATGATGATGATTTAAGTGTTGGACTGAGGTATGGTAGTTCCACACGCAGATTTTCTTTCTGAATTATAAATCTGGCTACAAAGCAGGGTGGGCTAGAGGGACACAAAAGTAAAGCTTATCTCAGTATCCCACGCAAAGGTGATGGTAGTTTGCAGTAGGTAAGTGGTTATGCAGATGAAGTCATATATCTCCCATTAAGAGGTGGAATCTATTTCCTTGGACCTGGTTTCATCTCAGAACCTACTTTGATCAGCAGAATATGTTGTAATTGACATTAAAATACTCCTGAGATGGAGCCTTGAAAGTTCCTATGGGTTCTGCTTTCTCTCCCTTGTAATGTTTGCAAGCTGGTCTGACCTACTGGTAGATAAAAGGCCACATTGGAAAGAAAACCCAGGCAACCCAGCAAGCAGCAATCACTAATCAAGTGCATACATGAGAATGATTTAGACTTTTCAGATTGCTGGCCCTCCAACTGAATAACCGCAGTGAATCAGAAAAGGAACCTCTTAACCCCACATCTCTAAGAAAGAACACACTGCTGATTTAGCCTAATGTTGCAATGGTTTGCTATGCCCTAATAGCTACAATGGAAAGGCTGGGGATAATATAGACTTCGGTCATATTGAGTTTGCCTCCAAGATATCCAAGGTAAGGGACAGAAGATCTGAGAGATCGCAACTGGGTTTCTTGCACAGTTGATAGATTGTGCTGAATTCACTAGGAGGTAAGATTGAGGTAGCAAATTTATTTGTCAAAAGACCATTGCGTATAGTTTTCAAGTTTAGGGGAAAGGTCAGAATTGGAGATAAAACATTGGAGTCATCGGCCTACAGATATGTGAAGTAAGGGATCGAGATAAGATCGCCTGGATGTGATATAGTACAGAGGTTTCACCAGCCTCTGGGCTGCCTGGATTAGAAACCCAGCACTGTT
This sequence comes from Panthera onca, assembly GCF_046562875.1. Taxonomy (NCBI): domain Eukaryota; kingdom Metazoa; phylum Chordata; class Mammalia; order Carnivora; family Felidae; genus Panthera; species Panthera onca. The sequence goes on along the minus strand of NC_138344.1, from coordinate 8,339,029 downwards.
TATTAATTAGTGTGTGGTCTTGGGCACGATCAAGTTTTGTCTGAACTCTATCACAGGGATACTGTGGATATTAAATAAGCTAAATATTTAGATATTTAGAAAAATAGGTGAGCCACATGTTTACTACCTCTTTTAAAGGACAGAGCAAGAAGAGAGAGGGTAAAATCAAATGTTGAGGGACATCGGCACACAATTCCTGAGGGGAAGAGGTGAAACAGGAAACGGGGAAAGGGGCAGCTGGAGAAGTTCAGGGCTGTCACCGAAGTCAAGGCAAGTAAAGAGTTTTATGAAGAGGAAGATTAACTGGGCCAAGTACTGCTAAAATATCAGGAAACGTGAGTTCTTTAAAGTGCTCACCAGTTTTAGTAATCAAGAGTTGTTTGGTGAGACTAGAAATACTTCCTTAATGGAAGGTTGAGTTCAGAAGCCATGTTGGAGTATACTGAGGAGGGAGCAGAAGGTGAGGAAATGAAGACAATAATTCTTCTGAGAAGGTTTCCTGTAAAGAAGAGATTGACAAATAAGGGAAGATGTGTGGTCTTAGGAAGAATTTCATTTTTTAAGATGTAAGGAACATACATTAGTTTTCTGTTGCTATATAACACATCACCATACATGTAGTCACTTAAACCAACTTCCATTATGGTCTCACAGTTCTGTAGGGCAGACATCTGGGTAGGCAAAACTGGGTTCTCTGCTCAGGGACCACCAAGGCTGAAATTAAGGTATTGGCAATACCTTGACTCTTCCCAGGAGGTTTGGGGGAAGAATTTATTTACTTCCCAGCTCATGTAAGTTGTTGGCAGAATTAAGTTTGTGTGGTTGTAGGACTAAGGACCCCATACATATACCTCAGTAGCTTTATTGGGGATCAATAAAGTATCATTGGTCATTTGTATAACTTCTTGGAAATATATTCAGATATTGTGCTTTTTTTTTTTTTTAAGTTTTTATTTGAAAGAGAGAGAGCGAGAGCATGAGCAGGGGAGGGATAGAGGGAAAGAATCTTAAATTCCACCCTCAGTGTGGAGCCTGACACAGGACTCAATCACACAACCCTGAAGGTCATGACCTTGAACTGAAATCACCGAAGTCAAGAGTTGGCTGCTCAACGACTGAGCCACCCAGGTGCCGCTGTGTGCTTAATTGTAAGAGTTCTTTATATATTCTATATACAAGTCTCTTATCAGTCATATAATTGTCAAATATTTCCTCCCATTCTGTGAGTTGTCTTTTCACTTTTTTAATGTTTATTTATTTATTTTGAGAGAGAGAGAGAGAGAGAGAGAGAGAGAGTGTGCATGCACAAGTGGAGGACTGGCAGAGAGAGAAAAAGAGAGAGAATCCCAAGCAGGCTCTACCCTGTCAGTGCAGTGCCCAATGCAAGACTCAGTCCCACAAACTGTGATATCATGACATGAGCCAAAATCAAGAGTTGGACGCTTAACCCACTGAGCCACCCAGGTGCCCCTGCCTTTTCACTTTCTGGATGATGTCTTTGAAACACAAAATTTTAAAATTTTGATGAAATCCAATTTATCTGTTTTTATTTTGTCACTTGTGATTTTGAATTTCTAAGAAACTATTGCCCGATTAAAAATCATGGGATTTACCCTTACGATCTCTTCTAAGAATTTCATAGGGTTAGCTTTTACCTTTAGGTCTTCAAGCCACTTTGAGTTAATTTTTGTATATGGTGTTAGGAAGGGGTCCAAATTCATTTTTTTTACATGTGGGCTTCCAGTTGTCTCAGCATCTGTTGGGAAAACCATTATTCTCCTCATTTAATTGTTTTGGAACACTTGTTGAAAGCCAGTTGACCACAAATATAATATTTATTTCTGGACTTTCAATTCTACTTAATAGTCTATTCACCTATTCATGGGCAGTATGATTACTTTGTATTCATTATTTTAGCTTTGCGCTTAAGGCTTGAAATGATCATTGGAACTTCTAATTTTGTTCATGTATTTCCAGATTGATTTGGCTATTTTGAGTCCCTTTCATTTCCATATGCATTTTATGATCAGTTTGTCAATTCCAAGGAAAAAAAAGGCAGTTGGAATATTGATGTAAATTTCATTGATCTGTGGACCAATTTGAGTATTATTGACATTTTAACATATCCAGTCTTCTGATCTTTGGCAAGGGGTGTCTTTCTGTTTATTTAGGTCTTTAACTTTTTAACTATGAAAACTATAGTTTTCAGCATACAATTCTTACACTTCTTAAGTTAAATTTGTTCCTAAGTATTTATTATTTTTGATACTATTATAAATATAATTGCTTTTTAAGCATTGTTTATTGCTAAGGTACAGAAATTTTGTCTATTGATAGTTTATTCGGTAATCTTGCTGAACTTACTTGTTACTTCTAATTGTGTTTCTGTGGATTTTTATACACAAGATCCTGCCATCTGTAAATAGTGATAACTTTACCTGTTTTTTTCCCAATCTGGATGATTTATATTTTCCTTTTCTTATTTAAACACCCTGGGAAGAACCTCCAGTACAATGTTTAATAGGAGTGGCGAAACAGGATTTGTTTACAAAACATCCGGTTTCTCACCATTAGGAATATGTTAGCTGCGGGTTGTTCATAGATGGCCTTTATTAGTCTGAAGCATCTCCCTTCAGTTCCCAGTTTGTTGACTGTTTTGTCATGAAATGATACTGAATTTTGTAAAATCATTTTTTCTCCATTTACGAAGGTGATCTTCGAGCTTTTGCCTTTATTATTAGCATAATTTATTACTTGAATTGATTTTCATGTGTTAAACCAACGTTATAATCCTGGGGTAAATATCACTTGGTCTTGGTGTATAATCCTTTTAATACATTGCTAGATTCATTTAGCCAGCACTTTGTTGAGGATTTGGGGGTCCCTATTCATAAGGGATATTTATCTATAGTTTTATTTTCTTGTGTTATCTTTGTCTGTTTTTGGTTTCAGGATAATACTGGCCTCCTAGTATAAATTGACAGCAAAGACGTATCTAGCATTCTGTGTCTTATTAGCAAATACCTCCCTGAGTCCCAATTTTCCTTTTTCAGAATGGAATCCCATGCTTCTTCACATATGTAGGTATAGATTGTCATGACCCTCATTCAGTACCACCTCTGTCTCTTAATGCTCTTCTGCAAAAAAACAACTTCTGTCTTGGGTTGTTCTGCCCTCCTGCTAGCTTCCTATAATATTCTCTGCACCAGCCCTTCACTCATTGCTCCCAAGAGTTCCCTTGGACCTGTGTCCTGGGAAGATAGGTTTAAGGAGAGGACCGTTTTGAAGGTCTATAACTCTTCCTACCTTAGGTTGATCCAGATGATACAGACCAAACATTAAAGAGCATAGGAAACCTCAAAGGTTAAAGTAAAGAATGGACTTTGGCTCTTCTAGCTTACAGAAAGGTCAAATGTAATTAACCTAGAGTACTACTGAGAAATACACAAAGGTATAGAATATAGCTGATCAGATAGGAAGAAATGGAAGGAACCAGGCTATACCTCTCCAGCTGAGGAACTAAAGATTATTGTTCAGTGCTAAAGAGTTTCCTTGGACTCAATTCCAAAGTAGCAGTCAGTTAGGATGGAGTTAGTTTGTGAGGGAGGTGTACTCTAACCTTAATCAGCCCTCTATAATGTTAAGCAAAACCATCTCCTACCAGGGGCACCAAATTACAGAGAAACCACATAAACATAAGGTAAGAACAGGATCCAGGCTGGTTAGGACATAGCAGCTGAGATTAATGGTTCAGGTTTTGGTCCATTAGATTACATCCAAATGAAAGCACTAAAAATCCTGTGTATGCTCATTTCAAAATGAACCGCTTTCCTGACTACTTACACTTAAGAATTCGATGAGAAATATCCTCATCATTGTCTGTGTCCTGGAAGCAACTCCTGTTTGCCACATCCTCAACTGAGCCTCTCATTTTTAGAGCCAAGAGTTTTGTTTCATTTTGTTTAAATTACATCTTATGTCCTCTCTCTCTATCGCCCTGTTTCTCATTGTATTTGCTACTTATTGTTTGTCTCCGAGTAATGGAGGTACAAGGAAAGAGAGAAACAACATATTTCAAGAAGCTTTGGACCTGCTTTGACTGGAATCTCTTTAGTAGTCTTGGGGTAGAATGTGCTGTTACAAAGGCAATTTCTTAATCATCTTAATTAGTGTGTGTGCAGTTCAGAGCCAACACAAGCATCCTATTATTTGTCATTTCTAAGAAATCACAGGATAAAACAAAATGAGAAGATCCTTATCTCTAAACCATTATTGTTAAGGGCATCTACATTTTGATCTCTCTGTGTTCACGTATATAAAAAGTTACTGGATCAGGGTTTCTAAGAATGTCATATGTGCAGCAGAAAACCAAACTCAATTCTCCAGGGGATCCATTTGAATCCCCTAGAAGCTAAGATACTCACAGCTTCGAGAAATGAAGACTGAAAATACAGGTCAGCTGACCTGTTACATTATTGAAGCAAAAGATGGACCCAGGCTAAAAATAAAATGGTGAGGAGAATTTTAAATCCCCTATTAAGACAAAAAACAGGCATTGAGCATTTAAGCTTGATTAAGACCTTGGCAAAGAGCTGTTATTTTTTAAAGTAGATAAAGAGAAATTAAGTAGAAATTGTTAGCTATAAAATCAGTATTTCTGAGTGATATTTATGGACTTTACTAATTTATTAAATCATTTCCACTTAATTTTAAGCAAAATGAAAGATGAGAAGGATCTGTGGGTGAGAAGAAACGGTGTTATTTCCTGGTAATTCTCATCATTACTTATTCTTTTCCCTTCAGGAATTAAGCATTAAAAGTAGGGCAGAACCAGAAAAATGTTGACAAGCAATGTGGAAGTTTTGAGGTATGTTCCCAAGAATGTAATACTTTAAACAGTACGAAAGATTAAAATCCTGTCAACAAGACACTGCCGGACAGGAGGAATGTAAGTGATCTTGTTTTGAGGTCAAAATAGCTAATTTAAAAAAATGTTTACTTATTTATTTTTGAGAGAGAGACAGAGAGAGAGAGAGATGGAAGGAGAGAGACTGAGTGGGGGAGGGGCAGAGAGCGAGGGAGAGAGAGAATCTCAAGCAGTCTCCCACTGTCAGTGTGGAGCCAGACATGGGGCTGGAACTCAAGAACGAGAAGATCATGACCTGAGCTGAAACCAAGAGTCAGAGGTTTGACCAACTGAGCCACTCAGGAGCCCCAGGGTTGCTAATTTCTTGAGTGTCTTCAAACTTCTCTCATTATGTTGACACAGGATCTGAAGAAACCTCCAAAATGGTTACTAGACACGGTGACAGCACACAGGACCCGGGCCATGAGGCATCAGGCTGACACTTGAAAAGAAGAGAGAGACGGGCGTGAAGGCCAGGCGTGGGGTTGGCATTTGCGAGGCTCTGTACAGTGCAGCGGTGATAGGAAAAACTCTGTTGTCTGCCTGCCTGGGTTTGAATCCTGGCTCTTCTCACTCACGGTCAAGCGTTGGGAATTTCTCTCCAGCTCTCTGCCCTCCATATTCTTCTCTATGCATAAGAGTAGGATGTAGCTCGTGAGAGTAAGTTGTGGGAAGAACATGTTGAGTTATTCCCTGAATGTTAGAAATCGTTATGAGGATGATTGGGGTGATGGTAATAACCGTGCAGTGCTGCCCAGAGGAGACGACCTTCAGCTCATCCTGAATTGCACTGACCCAGGTTTGATTTTGCCCCTTTTTCCATATTAGCCTCTAGGGATCAGGAATACTCAATGATAGTGGAGTTTTGGTTCTAGATCCTGTTTCATATGTGAATTAAGTCCCCAGATAGCAGCTGATTGGAACAAGTCTGGACTCCAGGGAGAAAGAACTAGGATTGCCAAGAGTTTGGAATACTTTTAAGGCCCCAGTCACGTGGTTTGAGTTTCCAAGAGGATCTTTTATCCCATAAGGAGAAGCAGACAGCAAATCAGGAAATAAGTCCTACAGGGTGGGTTAATATGGGGACAGGAAGAATAACAGAGTGGGAACAACTTTAGTGTATTAGATATTAGGTGGGCTTCAAATGACCCCTGAGTGGCCTGGTATTAGTAGGTGTGTGCCTCCCGGGGCAAGCAGGTGACTCTCTTGCTATTTCTGTAGAATTCCTACCCAATAGGTCATTATGTTTTATGTCATGTTACCCATACCTGTCATAGCTGACAAGACCAGGGATGGCCATCAGACCTAAAGGCAGACATCTACAGTCTGGCCAGGGACCCCAGTACTTCCAGAGAGGTTTCCCAGCAACAATTACACTGTCAGTTCTAAGATGTGACACCTGATCTATTGATAGAAAGACATGGGCGGGATTCTTGTTGAATCCACTCAACAAGAGAAAAAAAAAAATTATAGTAACCACAGACCTGTACATTATGGACAAATAACTATATGACAATGAAATACAGTAACTAGTTTTTCTAATCCCTGAGCGATCAGTAAGCCTGTATATTACGTTCAGTATATTGTGCCTCAGTAGCATGAAAAAAAAGTGTAATGGATGCTAAAAAGATATCGAAATTAGAAGGATTTTTCAAAAGGTTTTGAAAATTATAAAAATGTGCACTGAGATCTCTGCAAAGCTTAACTGTCTAGATAATGCCTTCTTTGGTGTTTCTGGATAGTTACGATTTAGCTGTTATTGAAAATAGTGACTGACAAAATAAATGGATGATTTTTAAGTGCAACCCCTTTCTGAGGGGGCTTCAGACATATGAACTTAGGATGCCAAATAGAGCCCCACAAATTTTATAATTGCAAATGCATAGATTGTCAGCCAAATACAGACCTGCAAATTTTATCATCACAAACATATAGATTGTTAGAAGTAGGAGGGACCGGGGAAGTGACTTTATTAAGAATCTCTTCTTGCCAGGTCATATGCTAGGACATTTACCTGTTTGTATTTAAATCCTCTCAATATTCACATGTGCTGGGTATCGGTATTTCTGTTTCACAGATGTGGAAACTGAGCTACCGGCTCATATAATCTAGCAACCCATTGCTGCTCAGCAAATTTTCTAAAATTCGGTGGCCTAAAACAATTCTACGATCTCTCGTGGCTTCGTGGGAATGCTTGGCTCACCTGGATGGTTCTTGCTCAAGCCTTCTAATGCTTAGCTGGGGCTAAAGTCACCCGAAAATGCTGCTGAGCTGGACGTCCAAGATGGCACCTTTTTAGTCTCAGTGTCACTTGAGATGGTTTGATCAGCAGGGGCCTGGCTGAGCATTTCTCTCTTTCTCTCCATGTGACCTTCCACGTGGTGAATGTGGGTTTCCTCACAGCATGGCAGTGTGAGGATTGTCAGAGCCATTATTTTGTGGCTGGAATCTTCTAGACAGGGCAGTGAGCAGCCCCAGAGGTCTGATGACCTGTCTTCAGAAGTCTCAGAATGTCACTTCTTTTGGTGAAGTCAGTCACTAAGACTAGCTCCAGTGAAAGGAGAGGAAATTTGACACCACCTGTCATTGAAAAGAGTGCCAGAGGATCTATGGCAATCTTTAAAAAGTAATACCAAGGTAACTCAGTTAGTATGAGAATTGAATCTTGATGTACCATACACCGGCATCATTTTATCACATTTCGTGTAATCGAACCCTAGAGGATGTCTTACTTTGCTGAAGTTGCTAAAATGCAGGTGGGTAAAGTCATGCAATCAAATTCACATTTTCTAGGAACTTTCCCACATATAAGGCTGCCCAGTATTGATTTGTTCGACAATAAGAAACCACCTCTAGGAAGGAGGCACAAATGCAACTTATTTAAAACAACTCAACACAAAGCTATGAAAAACCCTCCAGGGAGCCCTCCACGTCAGGTTGGATATGCAAGGATCTGTAAGGCCCTAAAACCTAATGGCCAGGCCAGGACAAAAAAAGCCACATTCCATTTCTGCATAATCACCAGGTGGCTGAGGCTGAGGACAGATGGGCAAGATCCCAGAGAGTGGCTCATGTCATACAGCTGGAATGTTCACATGTTGGGGTGGGGAATCCTAGTGCTTGTAGTAGCAGAACGCTAGGCTAAATCTCATAGGCCTCCATCTGCATTTAGAGTCATGAAGATAATCTCTCGTAATCTGTGAATACCGAGAGGAAACCCAACAGTGATGGTAGTGCTGTGATCCGAAGGAAAAGACAGAAGAAGAACACATCCCCGTGATTTTAGTGCTTAACGTACATAACAGGTCATACTCAAGCGGGTTTGGTGAGTGGTGAGTGGGAGAGATACCCTAGAGAATGGGGAAAAAATGTCAGCTTTTTTTTCCAATGGTGATAATGAGAAATTAGACCAGAAATCATTGTAAAAAAGCCATCCCTACAAAACTGTTTTATATAAAAAATAATGAGAACAGAACTAATTTAGTTAGCTAATTATCACATGCATTTCACATCAGCCCACGAGCAACCAGAAACCATTAGCAGTACACCCCGCCGTTCTCATCAAGCAAGGGATTAATGGGAACAAACCTGGAATTGGCTTTTGCGGAAATGAATCCACCATCTTCAAAAGGTAATCATCGCCATGGGCCTCCCCTTGTGATCTGTGCTACGCAGTGAGGTTCTCCCTAGAGCTCTGGGGAACAGGCAAATCTTTGTCCTCACCTCTCCCCGGTTGTGCCCACCCCAGAGGGCTGAGGTACAAGATGCATCCTTTTCCCCGATACTTCCAGTGCTTGATCCCTCCTATTAGTGACAGGACAGAATTCCATAATGGTCTGAACCTACACACTGTGTTGGCCTGTTCCCGTCAAGGCATGAGATTGGGGGGGGGGGGGGGAGGGGTTTCCCTCTGTGTACATCTGCCTACAGTTCACATTATTTGTACCTTTGCTTACATGGTGAACCCTAAGTTTCATTCATTCATTCATTCATTCATTCATTTAAGCAGCAGTGTTATCAGATTTCGGCAGCACATTGTATGAGGTCATAAGAAAGGAGAAAAAGAATTCCCAGATTTAACCTGCTCCTGCATGATGTGGAAGAAAAATAAGGACGGTAAACTAAAATTAGAGTGCTGTGTGGTGTGTTAGGACACATGAGGTATACGTATCCAAACCCCCTGGATGGGAGGTGGATGATGTGAGGCATTGAGGATTCACGATGAACAATAAAAACTATAAAGATCCAACACCCAGTGCTCATCCCAACAGGTGCCCTCCTCAGTGCCCATCACCCACTTTCCCCTCTCCCCCACCCCCATCAACCCTCAGTTTGTTCTCAGTATTTAAGTCTCTTATGGTTTGCCTCCCTCCCTCTCTGTAACTTTTTCCCTCCTTCCCCTCCCCCATGGTTCTCTGTTAAGTTTTTCAGGATCCACGTATGAGTGAAAAACATAAAAAATTAAAAAAAAAATGACTAGTCTTTTGCATGCTTGGAGTTGAGGATGCATATGGAGAAATTGCAGGTGAAATGAAACTATTACCTTGTACTCAAAATGTCATGTATGCATGGACCAGCATGGCCAGCAGCCTCTGGGAGCTCCTTAGTAATACAGAATCTCAGGCTTCATCCCAGACCTGCTGAATTCGTCTTCATTTTGACAAGGCCTCCAGCTGACTCGTATGTATGGTAAAGTTTGAGCACCACTGGACTAGGGCACAGAATAACTAAAGGGTTAGCCAAAATGATGGTGAAAATAAAAACAGAGTTTTCAGCCTTGGACAGACACAAACCCATCAGAAATCAAGACAGGGAACAACTAAACTGCATCTGAAGATTCTCAGGATTCTCCTTATTTCTCTGTCTTCTGTAACAGAGATTATGCCTAACAGCTCATAGTTAGCAATGTTGTCATGGTTTTAGATGTGTTGGCCCATGTATTTTCCTCATCGATTAAGGTATCTAGTAGAGCATTATTTCACTAGTGTGTTTTTATTCCTACCAACTTTTTTTTTAAAGCTCACAGCTCTTCTTTATTCAATACAGACTCTGAAGGGTCTGCTGTCTCGAGTTAGAGTTATTACAGTGAGGTCTAGAAAATAAAGAAGTCGATTCTAGGGTTTTGAGTTTTAAGGTGGATTTGGAAGGGAAATGCTTTGGAAATTGGAAAACATAAACTTTTATCTTCAAAATCCTAAGCCACAAAGAATTGGGGGCATAAAATGCCGGCTATCAGTGAATGAACAAGAAGAGATAAAGGATACAGGCAAACTTGCTCCCGTATGAGGTAGAAAGTCCACAGAGAAGAGATTCAGGAGACCAAAGGGGAAATTCAGCTGTTCATGAGTCCTGCATGAGGCACCCTGTATCCTGGATTGCAGAATGAGACCTAGTGCCCCATTGGTTTGTGGAAGGGAAGACCCGGGCTTTGCCTCTGGGTTGCCTCAGACTTCCAGGAACATCTCATGGGAAGGGAGAGTTCTTGGTGGTCCTGAGCAGAAGGGCGATAGGATCATTCTCTGTGATTCCAGGGAATAGGTGATGACAACATGGATGGAGAAGGTAGTGGACATGAAGAGGTCTTCCTGCCAGTTTCCAGAATGATGAACAGCAGTCGGCAGAGACTGCTGATAGGACCCGTGTTTCACCTCCATCCTCAGAAAAGTTTGGCATCTGATACCTGTTGCCCCACAATAAGGGAGACCACAGCCCAAGTGACAAGATGACTCTTAAATCTATTGAGATTAAATGTTTGTGTCTGCCAAAATGGGGACTTAAAAGAGATATTAAATCCTACTTAAGACAAAAAAAGAATACTCTTTTTACCGCTTTGTGTAAGTGATATGAACATTCATATCTGTTGCAGACCCTTGTGGCTCAGGAGCAGAACCAGTTCCAGCCCCACCACACAGATCTCTGGCCAGCCATGGGCCAAGCAGACCCATGCAATACGGAACATTCACATGGGACGCTCATTCCTTTAGTTTATCCAGCAGTTGTAACTCCATCCATTTTTCTCCAACTTAAGCAAGAACATAGACAGAAAAGTCAGAGTGATGCTCTTTAGATAACCTTAGATCTTCTCCACTTTGTAAAATTTCTCAGTCATATAAGGCACTATTATTAGTAAAAAACACTAGAGGACACACCCCAAAACTAACAAACATGCATATGTACTGCGACATTAACATGGGGACTCATTGGGTTAGAGGGGACATTGATTTGATACTCAGATGGGGCCAAAGAACATCTTACCTAGCATTCTTACAGAGCTAATTTTCCCCAACTCAAAATGCTGCCTGTCCTCTAGGAAGATGAGGAAGAGGGAGTGTTAGCATCCTGTGTGTCACCAAGTGAAGGACTGTAATGATGGTGTAGGGAAAGCCTTTGGACATGGGATCCATATTGCTCTTGATTTGATGGTTAATTTGAGTCCTCTTGCTTGCTATGTGACCTTGAGCCAGCAACCTAGTTTTTTTCTGAACTTGACTTTTTGGATCTGTAAAATGGAGTTGCTATGTGATGTAACATGCAGAATTGACTGGAACCAAAGAGATTTTCAGTAAATGTAAGATCCTTCTTCTATTATTATGTAATTAGAGTTAATGTTTTTATGCTTTTCCAAATCAATACATAGAAAACTAGCCAACATCCTTCTCTCAACTCCTGATCCTTACTTCTTAGGGGACTATAGTTGGCTGGAGCAAAAAGTGCTTAGTTGCCCTAGACTTTGGCCTGGTAGACATCCATCTACCCATCCATCTATCCATCCGTCCATCCATCCATCCATCCATCCATCCATCCATCTATCCAACAGACACTACTTAAGTGCCTACTTTGCTCTTAAATTTGGTATGCATAAAAAGTATATTATCTTTTGTTTATTTTAGTGGAAGGTGACAGACAACAAACCAAAATCCAGTAAGTACATGAATTCAAGAATATATTGGAATGCAATAATTGCTGTAAAAAAAACCCAAAAGAAGTATAATTGATTAGTGGTGCAGAGTTAGTGGGTCTAAAGGCTTGTATTTTAAAATAGGATGATCAGTGTAGGACTCACTGAGAGAACTTGAAAGAGGTTGGCAAGTTTTCCCCATGGATATCTGAAGGAAAAGATAGTAGATGGAGGGAGTGGTGACTATGTTTTAGTGTACTTGGGTTGTTATAACAAAATACCACAGACTGGGTAGCTTATAAGAGCAAAACTTTAGTTCTCATGGTTCTGGAGCACAGAAGTCTAAGATATGGATACCAGGGTACCAGTATGGCCAGGTGAGTTCTCTTTTCCAGGTCACAGAGTTTCCATGTGTCCTCACATGGCAGAAGGGCTTAGTGGTCCTTCTGAAGCCTCTTTTATAAGGCACAGGTCTCATTCATTAGGGTCTCACCCCCTCATAGCATCATTTTGGGGGGTTAGGATTTCAACATATGAATTTTGAGGAGACACAAATATTCAGACCACAGCACACTGCAAAAGTCCCCAGACAGAAGTAAGATGTCTGGGGCGCCTGGGTGGCGCAGTCGGTTAAGCGTCCGACTTCAGCCAGGTCACGATCTCGCGGTCCGTGAGTTCGAGCCCCGCGTCAGGCTCTGGGCTGATGGCTCGGAGCCTGGAGCCTGTTTCCGATTCTGTGTCTCCCTCTCTCTCTGACCCTCCCCCGTTCATGCTCTGTCTCTCTCTGTCCCAAAAATAAAAAAAAAAAAAAAAAAAAAAAAAAGAAGTAAGATGTCTGCCATGTTCTAGGGATGCAAGGAGGGCAGGGTGATGGGAGCCAAGTGAGCAGAGAAGGTAGGAGATGAGGTCAGAAGGAGGAGGAGGCACAGAAAGACTGAACGCCTGGCCATTTCCCAAGATCAGGGGGCATCTCGGTCTAGGCTTTTCTCCTTCCTGGGGAGGTGAAGTTCTCTGACAAGAAAGACTCCTCTCATCTGCCTGCACCAGGTGAGGTAAAGTGTACTCACCTGTACTTTTTATCTTGCTCTGCCATGGGACCTGACAGGTCCATACCTCAGGAGGCAGAGTGGGACTCATAAGCCCTTTCCTCAGAACCCTTCTGTACTGAGCCTCTACCTAGGAGGACTCATGTCTGGGATGCAGTTATGTAGGACTGCTTCAAGGGACTGAGGGGAAGTCCAGGGGTACAAAGGAGGAAAGAAAGAAGTGAGGACTTGCATGGTCTCCCAGACCATGAGGCTGCAAAGATTGGCAGTGAACTTGTCTTCTGTCATTCCTGAAAGCCAACTTAACCCACCCAAGCCTGACGTTATTCTGTGAGCTGTGGTATTAGGTCAGTAATGTCCAAAATTCTTCCCAACCCAGAGTGCCATTGCCCACGTATATATTGTGTGACATGACTTGTCACCTGGTTCTCACTTTCTTCTTTTAAAAAATGTTTTTAAGTTTTTATTTATTTATTTTGAGAGAGAAAGAGAAAAAGCATGACCAGGGGAGGGGCAGAGAGAGAGAGAGAGAGGACAGAGCAAGAATTCCAAGCAGGCTCAGCACTGTCAGCATGGGAGCCCAGTGCAGGGCTCGAACTCAGGGACTGGAGATCATGACCTGAGCTGAAGTTGGATGTTTAACTGACTGAGCCACCCAGGTGTCCCTGGTTTTCATGTCTGAGCTAAAGCATGGCAAACTGTTATGGGCTGAATTATATCCCCACAAAATTCATATATTGAAGTCTTAATCCCTAGGACTTTGGAATGTGACTGTACTTGGAGATAAGGTCTGTAAAGATGTGATTGTTACAATGGAGTCATTGAGGTGGGTTATAATTCAATATAACTGGTATCACTGTAAGAAGAGGAAATTTGGTGACAGGCACAGACAGAGGGAAGGCCATCTGAGGACACAGGGAGAAGATAGTTAGCTATGAGCCAAGGAGAGGGGCCTCAGAAGAACCAGCCATGCTAACATCTTGATCTTGGACTTCTGGCCTCCAGAATTGTGAGAAAAGTTTCTGTTAAGTCATGCATTCTGCAGCATATTGTTACGACGGCCCAAACAAACTAATACAACTACTTAATGACATCAAAACTATGCCCATGAAATCAGACATGGCCTTGGAACCTATCAGGAATAGGGAGGAAAGAATAATCCCAGAAAAAGAGAATCAATCCCTCCTTCCCTGGGACAGCCCGTCTAGTTTCCAGTCAACTCTTAACTCAGACTCTTTTTAAAACATATATATGAAAATGTACTTCTGATGATCCCATTCCCGGACCCTTGTGCCCAATTAATGTCCCCATGCTGCATGAACTAACAACCCTGTAAAAGTGTTTGTACCTCTAAGCCTTTCCAAGTGCAGCTGTCTTTCCCTTCCCATCCTGTATTTGGACATCTGTTCTGGATTTAGCTCCTTTTCCTGCATCCAGATTGGCATGTCCCCTTGTTACCTTGCCCTTTCTGGTTTCCTGCCACTGGATCCTGATCATCTTCTGCTTAGGGGTTAGTGACTAACCAGGGAGCCCCTCTAATACAAATTACATTCTTCTTTAATTGTCAGAGATAACCAAAGTGGTTTTATATCAGGACCCTCTGTGGATGTAACAAAGCCTATGAGCTACCTCTTTCTTCTAAATAAAAGAAAGGATGCGCAATACTTTAAAGTAGTCAACATAGGGGCGCCTGGGTGGCTCAGTCGGTTAGGCGGCCGACTTCAGCTCAGGTCATGATCTCGAAGTCTGTGAGTTCGAGCCCCACGTCGGGCTCTGTGCTGACAGCTCGGAGCCTGGAGCCTGTTTCGGATTCTGTGTCTCCCTCTCTCTGACCCTCCCCCGTTCATGCTCTGTCTCTCTCTGTCTCAAAAATAAATAAACGTTAAAAAAAATAATAAATAAAAAAAAAATAAAGCAGTCAACATACAACAGTACTGTGACAATAATGGCATTATTAGATAAAAAGAAAAAAATCACAACTTCTCAATCCTACAGCAACTTAATTATTCATTTCCCATATCTTCTGTCCATAAATATTTTACGCTTACAATCAGAGAATAGATACAATTTTATACTGTTTTCTCACTTATATTCCAGAGTATCTACTTTTCCTTATTTCACTGTACTCTTAATTATTACTTTTAGTGGCCTCATAATATTACATACAAAGAAATGTACCTTGTCTTAAATATCTTGTTGGACATTCAGGCTGTTTAAAAATTCTTAACTATTTTGAATAATGCTGAAATGAACATTTTTATGAAAATGGTGTTTTTCACCTTTGGGAACAATTTCCACAGAAAATGGCTAAGTCAAAAAAATCTGAGCATTTTTATAATTTTAAAAGCATATCAAATCTTCAAAGACCCTGCCGATTTACATTGCCTGTAGCGATGTATAATGCACACTTTCATTACAACCTCATCTGAAATTGGCATTATCGGTATTTTTCATTTTTTTCTTTTTTTTTAGCAAAAGTGAAACGCAACCTTATTTTTATTTTTATCGTAATTCCTTAATCAGAATGTTCTATTTCAGACTTCCTCTAATATGTGCATTTATATTCATATTAGGAGGTAAATAAAGTCATGGTGAGAGAAATGAATATTCAATATCCACTATCTGTCAGTTTACCAGGGCCATCTTAGAATTGCTTTTTTTTGATCTCTGCAATAACCTGTGATTATTTCACAGATGAGTTGCCTGAGACTTTGTATGTTTATAAACCGTCCAGAGTGACAAGTCTAGTAGCTCAAGGAGCTGCATTAAAACTCAGAACTGTTTCCAGGTGTGGATTGAGTTAGAAAATTGATTTATACACATCAAAGCATTCATGCATAAGTTCTCATGAGGCCAGAAGCTGAGAATGATCTGGGCAGTGTCCTGGAAATCTGCATTTTTAACTAACAGCCTAGGTGTTGGGCTCACCGTCAGGCGAGAGTTGCTGTCGGCGTTTGGCTGTGGTTTCCACTCTAAGCTCTGAGACTCACTTGCAGAGCTTGGTAAAACCTACACTCCAGACCCACTGAATGGAAGTTTCCAAAGTGGGCCCCCAAGACATGTGTCTTAGCAAGCCTCCAGGGCGTTTTTACAAAGCAGCCACACAGGGGCTCTGGGTGGCATTTGGCAAGTCCTGAACAATGGTCCCACTGCTGTTGCCCTTTGGATCTATGTCACTGGATCCTGTATTAAATGAAGGTCTTTTAAAGGCATCTTTAGGGGAGCCTTGATGGCTCAGTCAGTTAAGCATCCGACTTCATCATCTCAGGGTTCATGAGTTCGAGTCTCACAGCAGGCTCTGTGCTGACAGCTCAGAGCCTGGAGCCTGCTTCACATCCTAGGTCTCCCTTGTTCTCTGCCCCTCCCCTGCTCACTCTCTGTCTGTCAAAAATAAATAAATCAATAAGCATGAATACAAAAATAAACGTTTAAAAAATGTTAAAAAATAAAATAAATACAGGCATCGACATCTTTCATTAATTAAATAGAAGCCTCTGGGATAAGGTGCCAGGAGATCCGATCCACCTAGGAACTGAGTCAGCTTGTCTCTTTAGAATCTCTCCAAAGATCACTATAAGAACTTTGAAGATCTTTGAAAACCTATAATTTATCACATCTCTTAGATACACTCACGCATCTTAATTCCTATAGATGTTAAAATTGTCTTCCTTCCTTGCTGCCAAAAACCACAATGTCTGCTCTCATAACAAGGCATGTTTCTGAAATCACCTTCCTTTTAGCCATCCAGTAATTGTTATCTGCACCCTTTGGATGAAGAGTCTAAGATAAGGATTTAACTTGGATTAATAGGATAATTACTGTGTGACAAATGTATGTCAAATAATGGGAGGATCCACTTTGTAAGGGAGTTCTCAGTTTGACAAAGGTTTGTTTTCAGGTTTGTGGCCTGAATTTAGAACTTCAGAAATATTTCCCAGGCTTCCGATGAAATTTATCCTTAAACATACAATGCAACCTTGCCATTTTCTTGGGTATTTTTAAGAATCACGTTTGAACTCTGCAGTAGAATCTTTCTCTCATCCCTCAGGCTTTTCTGAGGTGACTATATTGTCACCTCAACCTTGTTGATACCCTCAAGTGCAAATTCCTGGAAATAAGGAAGCAGAAACTCTAATGTGTTGGGGAGGGGGGGGTGGGGGGAGAAAGCAGCCTGCCTCCAAATCTCACGCCTGTGTTCACCAGGGTGTCACTCACGCTCCATGTGAATGTGATGGCCTATGTGTTCCACCCACTGTGAGGACTGTGCATTGATACTTGGATAATAGTGACAAGACATCTTCAACAACCAACAGTTTTTGAGCCGTCATGATGTCACAGGTACTTTGCCCACATCTGTTAATACATTTCGGAGAAAAGAGAAATCTAACAAAGAAGGTGAAGAAACTTGCCAAAGATTCAATGAATGGTAAGCAGCAGGATTCTAACTCCCAACTGCCTGACTCCAAATCCTGAGGTGTTCTGCCATGTTTTGGTGTCACCGCTACCTAACTTTTAGCAGGTACCTTGGACATACTAGCTATTATCGCTCACACTGAGTAAGGGGCTGGTATTTATGGAGGCTCTACACTTTGCTGGATCTTGTGCTCAGTTCTTCACAGATATCATCAGCCCCCAGAATGGACCCACCACACTTTTGTGTGGGGCTTGCCTGTGGAGTTCGTGGACATACCTGAGAACGGACATGGCAGAGACTGACCTCAAGGCTTTTGTGGGACTAGCTGTGTTTCAGTAAACCTCGAGGCTTTTGTTATTTAAATTACTAATGTCTTTTTCTTTCTTCTCTCCTGACTTGCCCATCCCCCTTCTTTATTTTATGGTGGGCCCATTTCTCATGTACCCCTACACCTGCCCCCACTATATACTACCTGAATCCTCTCAATACACATTAAATATGTAACAGGTGCTTTGTATTAAACACAACAGTAATTCACAGCCCCACCTTCTGTCCCATGTCTACCATGCACCTCTCCTTCCCAAGCACTGGATGGGTGGGGGTTGGGGCCCAGACATTGCGTCACCTGGGATCACAGCTTCCTTCCATCTCTTAGGGTCTTTTGACCTCAGAGAAATTTCTTAACCAATCTGTGCCTCAGTTTTCTCATCTTTACAAATGGGATAATTATAATAGTGCCCACTTCATTGTCTAGGGGAGAGTTAAATACATGTAATGAGCTTAAAACAGTCCTTGGTCTTATAATGAGAATTCTAACAATGTTAGCCTTCCCATGATTGACTCTAATGGTTTCCTCTTAGGGTCCCTCAATTCTGGATGCCTGCCATGTAGACTGCCATGTAGACTGCCATGCCTTTCTGCTCCCCTTCTTTACTGATTTCTCAGGATTGTCTTCAATATACTTTTTAATTTCCTTGTCTGCCTCTCTTCATGTTTCCTGTTAGTTATACATGAGAACACACAGGGTTGTGTTTATAGGTGTGTGTGCTTATGTATACAGTCATCAGACTGGTGGAAAAGTGAAAGGTTCAGTCAATTTCATGGCTTGTTTTTTAACAAAATTGATTGATTTGGAGAATGAATTAATAGAATCGGTGACATGTGGGCACTGTTTCATAAGAAATTATAGTTTCACCCAAGTGAATTTGTTTGTAGTTGTGTGTGTGTGTGTGTGTGTGCTACAAGGCTGATGTCTCCCCACATCCAAATAAAGGGTAGGTCTGCTGAGTCTTAATGAATTTTGGTGGGAAAGACATTAAACTTCTTGAGGCTTCTGCCGTCATATGTGAATAGGGACAGCTGGATCTCCTTCATGATTATGTTTTTGGGAAAATCTTGTTGGTATAACAGGTGTAATGGAATTGGAGTGAAATGCTTAGAAGAGGATTTACAATCTATTTACTCCCTGTTTCTGTGGGTTCTAAGCAGGAATCTGTAGAAACTATCACCTTTCCTTTAGAGTTCATGTCTCTGTAGTCATGTCCTAATGTGTGTGTGTGTGTGTGTGTGTGTGTGTGTGTGTGTGTGTGTGTGTATTCTTTTACACTCCTTGTCTACAGGATTTTATGCCACTTTTCTGGAAAAATCTATGTAATATGAAATGCCGAATGCATACCACGAGACATGGGGATGACGTTCAAACACATAAAACACATGGCATTGGCACCAAGTATTCTCCAGTTCAGTAGTTGATGCTACAGATGATAGAATGTTAAAGAAGATGAGACACAGAAAAGAAAACAAGAGAAGATTCTTTTGTGGTCTCCTTAATTAATTATGGAATAGTTGGATCATTTAAATAATAGGAAAAAAAAACAAATTGGGAAAAAAACTGGAGGAGATACTCTAATATTGGATGAAACTTCTTGTCTCATATATAAACCTTAAACATTTCTGAAATTTTGCCTTCTGCCCATGGATTGGTGCCCTAAGGCTAAAAATGCTCCTAAAATCTTGCCATGTAGACCAATCCATGCATCCTGTATACTGCCTAAGGGGCTGTGGCTGCAAGGATGGGGAGGTTCTGAGGCTGGTAAGAGAATGAAATTATGTGTAAGTTCGATTTGTTCACTGAAGCACCTCAATATCTATTCAACCCGCCTGCAGAAGGAGTTCTTCAGTTTCCATCTCCTCTTGCTGTAGTTCAGGTGTAAGTTCACCCCTGACAGTGAGTCTCCCTTACCAGACATCTGCTCCAAGTCTGTAATCCCTAGTACACAACATGGAAAAAAAGAGAGAATAAGAGGTAGAGAGTGGAGACAGGGAAAGATAAGATTAAAGGAGAAGAAAGCCTGGAGGATACTGATATTTATGGAGTGTTTGACAGGGAACAGACATCACGTCAGGCACATTATATGAGTAACCTTGTTTATCTTCACAGTAACTAGGTGCTGTTATTCCCATCCTCAGGGAAGAGCTCACATAAATTAACTGATTTCACTGAAGCCAGAAGTGATGAGTGCGTTCACTCACTTATCTACTCATAACTAGGCTCTTTTAGCATTGTCTCGTTGGGTACTTGCCACAGCGCTGCCCACAGGTGACCTCAGAAAAGCTAGAGCTTTCCCTAGTCACACAGCAAGGAGGAGCTGAGCTAGGGCCAGGAACTCAGTCATGTACAATAACATCTAACTGCTTTATTTACTACCCATCCCTACAGCAAACAAGTAGTTTCTTTTATGCACACCAGCTAGCATTGCCACGATGAGGGAAGTTCAGACGATTATGTTTGTCTTGAAGCAGTCTGACTCAAACTGACAGTGCAGCTCAAACTCACATCACTTCAGTAAGAATGTGGGCAAATCTCAGGGAGAGGGAGTGATTTTGTTGTCAGTTCTTTGGTTATTTGGTTTATTTTATAGGACATTAATATCCATCCAGTTCCAAGTTGTTCCCCAAACGTGTTCATGCTCACACATCTGTTGAAAGAAGGCAGCCAGGAGCCTGATCACGCTTGTTATCTGGTGGCACAAAAATTTAGGGGATCATGACAATGTATGATTCAAGTCATTTCCATGTTCATGTATTATCGAAACACAGGGCTGCACACATTTCTAAGACAGACGAATTGCTTGTGAACAGGAACAATATTATGGCGATCCATCATGTAGGACCAGCCCTCATATTTTGGAATGTGGATTCAACTCCACTGGCAGCTGGGCCAGCCTCCCACCTGGTGTCCCCTTGTGGACGAGTGGGATTGAACAAGAACCATTGTTTTGCTTAATAATCTCTGACCCGTCTGATATTCGTTCCAGCACTGACTCAGCCATTCAAACGCTCTTTCCCACACGCACCAATAGACACTAAGTGCCTATTGTGTCAACAATTCTGTTTTGCACAAAGTTCCACCCTGAATTAAGAAAGAAGAGTTGATGCAAATTACGAATGATACACCATGCTGATGAAAACACTTATTGACACCAATAAACTGTTCATTCTTGTTCAAATGGTCATTCATTTAGATTTTACAAATACTGAGATGCGCAGACACTCTCTCAGATGTTTCCAATCAGTATTAGCATGCAGAAGACCCAACTCAAAGTCTGAAATGCCGAGGGAGAAATCTACAGCTTTCTGTGTGGAATATTTAGTTATCTTAAATCTCCCCTGCTCCCTTATTTGCAATTCCAAAATTTGGAAAACAAAAGTACAAAGGTAGGGGAAAAAACTATTATTCTGACATTTTGAAATAACCCCTTTCAATATTTTGCTCTTAAACTTTTTAATCTTTCTTGTAAAAAAATTCAATTTATATATAAATGCGTACATACACATGGATAAAAATTTACACAGTTTTCTACCCAGAAAAGCATACTGGGCACAGTATTTTATAGCCCTATATCCACTTAGTGAGTATATTATGAGCATTTTTCATGCCAATAAATATCCTTCAATAATATTGTTTTTAATAGCAGCATATCCATTGTGTGAATATACCATATTTTACTTAAACAGTCTTATTGTTAAATATTTAACTTGTTTCTGAATTTTTTAATAGTGTGGATTATGCGGTTACATCAGTCAGCTATTGTTAAAATAATGATGGGTAACAAACCACTATAAAACTCAGTGGCTAAAAATAATAAGCTTTATATTCATACATCTGCTGGTTGGCCATGGAAGCTCTGCAATTCATGATCTTCTCCATGTGAGTACCATCTTTCTTGAACCATCAGGCCAATTGGAGCATGCAATTTCCATAGTAATAATAGCAGAGGCAAGCCCTACTCTGCAAGCACATTCCAAACCCTCGTGGACATTAAGTCTGCCTATAAACATTGTTCAAAGCAAACCACATATGCAGGCTCAAAGTACACTCCACCTATATTAAGAGAAACTGCAAGAGAACAGGGGACAAAGCGTGGAAGCTGAGAAGGGTAAGGGTTGGGGACAACACTGCAAACTACCACAATTATAATGAACATTTCTGTATGTATATGTGAGATGTTGCTCCTTTAAGATTATCTCCTGAAAGTAAGGTTGGACAATATGCTTTACTTATCTACATACATGTACATAATCTGCGCACACCATATGCGCTAGTTATAGAAATCTTCTATACACTTAAGCTCCTCTCGAAGGAGTTGATTCAGGTCATCTCAAGATTGCTGACATTTATTTTCTTGTTCGTCATCTGCTGGCTGGTGCTACATCTCAGGGATCATCTTTCCTCTGGCTCTCCTGGTTAATGATTGCAGATGATCTTACTTTCTTCTTTGATGAATATCATCATTATTATTTGTGACCCTCACTTGTTACTTGTCCTTCTGTACCAAGCAAGGTGACCTTGTGGGAAAGATATTGCCAGTATACCCTCTCCAGCCTTTGCTGAACTGACAGGGCTTGCTACCTCCCAGCCTAACCTGAGCTGGAAGACAGAGATCAATCTCAGACTAGTGATTTCATTCATAAGAAGTTTTTCTCCATTCCTCATTAAGATTTGGCTTCCCTGATTCTTTTCTATCAACTGTTGCTTTTAATGTGCTTTTACATTTTTTTAATGTGAGAGGATTAAAAACAAAAAGCAATGCCTGAGCCCTGTTCTTCCAATTTTTTTTAGTTGGTTTTGAAGGGGCTGAAACAAGTATCCTATAGAAATCCTTCTATAGAATTTTACTGTGTAGACATTGAGAATTATTTAAAACTTGACAGGTGTTGCTGTTTGGTCATTCACACACACACACACACACACACACACACACACACACACACACACACACATTCTCTGGACATTCTTTTATGTATGTTTCTTTTTTGTTTAGTTTTTTTTTTTCCCAGGGATAAGAGAAAGACCTGTCTGTTGTCAACTACAACACTAGATTTATTGTAAGAACATTTCTCAAGGAGAATTTATGATATGAAAATTGCTCCCTGGGACTACTAGTTTCAGCTCTGACATATAAAGAGTTTGGAACTCATCATTCCGATAACTTCCAACAAGAAAAAGCTGAGAAAACTAAAAAACAATGACCTTCCTTAGACCTCACAGAATTGAGGTTATAGGATAAACTACTACCCTGAAATCTTGGGAGAGAGCCAAATTCAGAGAGCTAGAGCCACTGAAATCTGCTTGTTTAATGCAGAAGCCTCTGGAATCACAAACTGGTCAGAACAATGTGCAGAAAAGTTAACACAGCTGGCTTGAGATTGCTACCTTATTAAGACCTGCTTGCAGGGTTGGTTTTTGGCTGGTGTCTGGGACCTTGCATTTTAGAAAGATTGTCACCATCCCCAGGATTGACAATAATGCCCACTGTGCTTTGACTGTTTGTATAAACCAGGTGGTGGTGTTAATGCTGACACCTGTTTTCCTTCTGGGAGACTGAAACTTTCATATCTGCTAGGCAGAGGGTGACCCCAATAAAAACCTTTGGCATAGCGTCTCTGATGAGCTTCCCTTAGGGGCAACATTGCATATGCATTGTGACACTCGCTGCATAAAAGCTGAGAGCATCCTGTGTGCCTCCCGTGGGAGAAGACTCTATGAAGCTTGTGCCCGATTCCCTTCAGACTTCACTGATACATCTTTTCCTTTTGATAACTTTTCTTTGTATCACTTGGCTATAATAAATCATAGATGTATGATGATATCTGAGTGTTGTGAATACTTCTAAATTATTGAACCTGGGGTGGTCTCGGGGACCCCTGACAGAGTCACTTAAGTAGCAATTCATCACTTAAGATGAATTGCAGGAAGCTGAGTGTGGACAAGCATGAGAGTGAGAAACTTTTGCAGAGCATTGTCTTGGAGGGATGGACTCCCATATATTCATGGGCTTTATCTTCAGGTACCTGACAGAGTTCTTATGTGGAGTTTTGAGAAAGATCCTCTCCTCACTCTAGCAGGGAAAAAGGAAGAGAAAACATTGTGAAATATACTCAGAGATTTTTGTATAAGAAAATCCCAGGAGAAGTCTTTGCCAAACACTTATGCTAGGAAGATAATTCCTTTTATTCCCCTTCAGGGTTCCTATATCACCTAAGAGGAAAAAATATTCAATAGGAGTCAGAGTTTCAAGGAAATAGTTGAAAACATTGAATCCAAGGAAAGAATTGAAGATCTAGGGGAAAACAATACTATGACACTGAAGAGACAATTGTGGAGAACACAGCCTTGAGACCTAAGCCCACTAAAAGACTGTGATTTAACAGGAAGAATACACAGTGCTCCTCATCCACCCACACTGAACACTACCACATCAGGACTACATTATAAACACAGTGGATTATAAATGAAATAAGTGCAAAACACAGACTTTAAGAAGGACTTAGGGGAATCTAAGGTCTAGAGGAAATAAAAACAAGGATACTATAGGAATTTGAAGTCTTTGGTACCTACAGCTATAACAAATATTAAACACAACCCTTCTTGGGGCGCCTGGGTGGCTCAGTCGGTTGGGCAACCGACCTTGGCTCAGGTCATGAGCTCACAGTCCATGAGTTCGAGCCCCGCTCTGGGCTCTGTGCTGACAGCTCGGAGCCTGGAGCCTGCTTCAGATTCTGTGGCTCCCTCTCTCTGACCCTCCCCTGTTCATGCTCTGTCTTTCTCTATCTCAAAAATAAATAAACATTAAAAAAACCCCACACAGCCCTTTTTATAACCAAGTTAACAAAAATCATCACACTAAAGACTTATTTATCTCACTTTTTATTACCTAATACAAAATGACTAGCTTTTAACAAAAAATTACAAGGCATGCCTAGAGGCAGGAACACAGTCTGGCCAGACAAATCAATCATCAGAACCAGACTCAGATATAACCCGATATTAAAAGTATCAGCCAAGGAATTTAAAATGACTATGATTAAATTGTTAAAGGTTCTAATGGAAAATAAGATTAGACATTATGGAAGAATATATAGGTAATATAAGGAGAAAAATGGAAACACTCATAAAGGAATCAAAAAATTCCATAAATCAAAAATGCTGTCAAGAACAAAGAATACCTATGACAGGCTCATCAGTAGACTGGAAATGACTAAGAAAAGAATCAGAACTTAATATTAGTGAATAGAAACTTCTCAAACTGAGGTGTAAGAAAATGAGTGAAGACAAAAACAGACACTGCAAGAACTCTAGAACAATTTACATAGATGTAACATATGTGTTACTGGAATGCAAGAAGGCAAAGAGAGAGAGTGGAGCAGAAGAAATTTTTGAAGTAAAAATGGTTGAGAACTTCCCAGAACTAATAAAATAACAAAACCAAAGATCCAAGAAGCTCAGCGAATACTAAATAAGGTAAGTACACCCACACCTAGGCTTATGATATTTAAACTTCATAAACCAAAAACAATGAGAGTGTTTCGAGAGAGAGAGAGAGAGAAAGAGAGAGAGAGAGAGTCACCTTACTTTTGGATGAACAGGAATGAGAATTATGACAGAATCTCATCAGAAACCACGCAAGTAAAAAGAGTGGAATGAAATTTTGAAGTGTTAAAGAAATAATACAACCTAGAGTTATATGCAGTAAAATTAGTATTGAAAAAGGAAGAAGAAATGAAGGCCCACTCAGAGGAGTAAAAATTGATCAAATTCCTCATAAACAGATCTTCTCTGCAAGAAGTGTTAAAAAACAGTTGTCAGAAAGACAACGATGTAGTTAGAATTTTGAAGCTCCATAAAGAAAGAAAGAACATAATAGAAGGAATAAATGAGAGAAAAAAGTTTTGGGGGTACCTGAGTGACTCAGTTAGTTAAGCATCCAACTCTTGGTTTCGGCTCAGGTCATGATCTTGTGGTTGGTGAGTTCAAGCCCCACGTCAGGTTCTGTGCTGACAGCTCAGAGCGTGGAGACTGCTTTGGATTCTGTGTCTCCCTCTCTCTCTGCCCCTCCCTCACTTATGCTCTAACTCTCTCTCTCTCTCCCTCTGTGGCAAAAATAAATAAACATTAAAAAGTTTTTTTAAAAGAAAGAAAAAAGTTTTATTTTTATAATTTGTAATTGATCTAAAAGATTAGTGTTTAAAATAATAATAGTGGTAATCTATTAGGTGATTATAATATATAATTTATGGATAATAAGAGTGAATGACAGCAACATTGCAAGGGATAGAGGGAGGATTTGAGAATCACATGTTATAAAGTATGTGCACTACACTGAAGCAATAGAGTGCTGTTAGAAGTAGACCTGTATTGGTTGTAAATGTATACTGCAAACTCTGGGACAACTACTAAATTTTTAAAACATTAACTTAATTGATATGATAAGTAAGGAGATGCATTGAAAGCACAAAAATGCTCTTTTAAAACTAGACAAATCATAAAATGGGAGAGAAAAAAGAAAAAAAGGATAAAGGCAGAAAATAGAAAACAGCCCAAAACAAGTATGTCAGTAATCACTTTAAAAGTGAATAGTATAAATACACCAATTTAAAGGCCAAGATTTGTCAGAATGAATAAAAATTGGCACGCAACTCTATGTTGACTTCCAGTAACCCACATTAAGAACAAAGGGTCATATAAGTTAAAGGTAAAGAAATGGGAAAAGATAAACCATGCAAACACTAATCAAAAGAAAGTTAAGGTAGGTATATTAATTTCAGACAAAGATAATTCTAGAGCAAGGAAGAATACTAGGGATAAATAGAGGAAAATGTGTAATGAAAAAGGGGTCAATTCTCCGAGAAGATATAATAATGCTGAAAGTATATGCACCTAACAACAGAGCTTCTAAATAAATGAGGCAAAAACTGATAAAACTGACAAATAGATAAATTCAATTTTGTAGTTAGAGACTTCAACACAGTTCTGTCAGTAATTGATGTATTAACCAGGAAAAAAATCAGCAAAGATCTAGATGATGTGAACAGCATTATTAATTAACTTGACCTAATTGACATTTATAAAACGGTCTATTCAACAAAACCAGAATACAAATTTTTCTTCAGCTGACCTGGAAAATTCACCATAACAACCACATTTTGGGCCATAAGGCAAAGCATAGCAAATGTAAAAGAATAGAAACCATTCAAAATATGCCCTCAGGCCACAGTAGAATTAAACTACAAATCAGTAACAGAATGCAAGCCAGAAAATTATCAAATATTTGGAAATTAAACAATACACTCCTAAACAATACATGTAGCAAAAAAGGATTCTTGAAAAAATTGAAATATATTCAACTGAATGAAAATGAAAATTCAACTTACCAAATTTGTGGGATACATCACAAGTACTGATTAGAGAGAAATTTGTAACATTAAAATCTTGTATTAGAAAAAAAGGAAGATATAAAATCAGTAATGTAATCTAATCTGATGCTTTATTTACTGTATTTATTTATTTTTTTAATGTATATTTATTTTTGAGAGAGACAGAGCATGAGTGGGGGAGGGGCAGAGAGACTGAGACACAGAATCCGAACCAGGGTCCAGGCTCTGAGCTGTCAGCACAGAGCCCAACACAGCCTGATGTGGAGCTGGAACTCATGAACCCTGAGATCATGACCTGAGCCATAGTCTGATGCTTAACCGATTGAGCCACCCAGGCACCCCTTAATCTGTCAATTTGGGAAGCTAAAAAGAGAAAAAAAGTCTAATCTTAAAACAAGCAGAGAGAGAAAGAAAGAAAAAAGAAAGAAGAAAAAGTTGTACCAGTTATCAATGAAATACCAATTATCAATGAAATTGAATATAGGAAAACAATAAAGAAAATCAATGATACTGAAGTAGTTTTTCAAGGAAAAAAATCAATAAAATTGGTAGACATTAGTTTGAGTTAAACAATGAAGAAAGAAAGGACGTACAAATCACCAATATTGTAAATGAAAAACTTTAAGATACTGGTCCAGTGGACATTATACCAACATTTAGGGAAGAAATAATACAAACAAATAAAATCGAGGAATTATAATTCCAGCAAATGAAACCAGAGAGGAGATTTCCTAACTCATTGTATTAGGGCAGAATTACCCTAATATCAAAACCAGATAAAGATATTAGGAGGAATAAAATCCTGTAGCTATATGTCTTTCATAGACATAGATAGAAATGTCCACAAAAAATACTAGCAAATCAAATCCAACAACGTCTGACTATACACCAGAGTGAGTGGGATTTATTTATTCCAGGTATGCAAAATCTTTTCAACAAAAGGTTCTAGAACAATTGAGTGTTCATATGCAAACAAAACAAAACAAGGAACTCAAAACCCACATATAGACCTTGCAACTTACAAAAAAAAATAATTCAGAATGGATCATTGACTGAAATGTAAAATGCAAAAATATAAAATCTTTTAAATAAAAACTTTGTAAAAATAAAATATAGCAGAAAATCTACGTGATGTTGAGTTTCGTGATAAGTTTTCAAACATAAGACAAATAGCGTGACTCATGAAAACCTTAATAAGATGGACTTTACTAAAATTATAAACAGCTCTGGGAAAGACACTATTAAGGGAAACAAAAGACAGGCACACCTCTATGAAGACATAAGATAGCAAATGTTGTTGACGATGTGGATAAGAAGGAACCCATGTTCACTGTCAGTGTAACTATGAACGGGTACAGCCACTGTGAAAAACAGTATGGAGGATCCTCAAAAAATTAAAACTAGGGGCGCCTGGGTGGCTCAGTCGGTTGAGCGGCTGACTTCGGCTCAGGTCATGATCTCGCGGTCCGTGAGTTCGAGCCCCGCGTCGGGCTCTGTGCTGACAGCTCAGAGCCTGGAGCCTGTTTCAGATTCTGTGTCTCCCTCTCTCTCTGCCCCTCCTCCGCTTGTACTCTCTCTCTGTC
The DNA here is from genome assembly GCF_046562875.1 of Panthera onca. Taxonomy (NCBI): domain Eukaryota; kingdom Metazoa; phylum Chordata; class Mammalia; order Carnivora; family Felidae; genus Panthera; species Panthera onca. The sequence goes on along the minus strand of NC_138344.1, from coordinate 8,310,465 downwards.
TCAAAAATAAATAAAAACGTTAAAAGTTTAAAAAAAAATTAAAACTAGAAATACCATGTGATCCACTCATCCCACTTTTGGGAATATATCCAAAGGAAATGAAAACACTAACTGGAAAAGCTACCTGCATTTTTGTTTTATAATAGCCAAGATATGGAAACAATCTAAGTGTCCATGGACAGAAGAATGGACAATGAAGTTGTTGTATATATTTACAATCCAATATTATCTGGTCACAACAAAAGAAGGGAATGCTGTCATTTGTAATAAAAATGTTGGATGGATCTTGAGGCCATTAGGCCAAGTGAAATAAATCAGACAGAGAAAGACAAATGTGTTATGATCTCACTTATATATGAAATCTAAAACAAATAAACAAAACTAAAACTAAACCAAACCAAAATAATAACCACACGTTAAAAAAAAAAAAACAGGAAAAAACTCTGGGAGATCAGATTTGCGGTTTCCAGAGCAGAGATTGTGAGGAGGGGGTTTGAAGGAAGGTCAAAGGTACAAACTTCCAGTCATAAGATAAGTAAATCCTGGGGAAGTAATATAAAGCTTGGTGACCATAGTTAACACTGCTGATGGCATATGTGAAAGTTGTTAAGAGTAAATCCTAAGAGCTCTCACCAAAGGATTTTTTTTGCCTTTTTCCTCTTTTGTATCTATATGAGATGATAGATGCTAACCAAACATACTACAACAATAATTTCACAATATATGTAAAGTCAAACAATTAGGCTGTATGACTTAAACTTCTACAATGGTGTTATGTCAATAATATCTCAATGAAAAAGGGAGGAAAAGACAGGAATAGGCTGAGGGAAAATATTTGCAAAAGACATATCTGGTAAAGTACTTATATCCATCTTATCAAAAAAACTCCTAAAATAAAAAAACTCCTAAAATAAAAAAAAACCAACATTCCAATTAAAAACAGGCAAAGAGAGGCACCTGGGTGGCTCAGTTGGTTAAGCATCAGACTCCTGGTTTCATCTCAGGTCATGATCTTGCAGTCCATAAATTCGAGCACCACAAAGGGCTCTGTGCTGGTGGTGTGGAGACTGCTTGGGATTCCTTCTCTCTCTCTCTCTCTCTCTCTCTCTCTCTCTCTCTCTCTCTCTGTGTGTGTGTGTGTGTGTGTGTGTGTGTGTGTGTGTGTGTGACTCTCCTACTCATGTGATCTTTCTCTCTCTTTCCAAATAAATAAATAAACTTTAGGAAAATATGGGCAAAAGATCTGACTAGACACCTCACCGAAGAAAAAATACAGATGGCAAATAAACATATCATTTGTCATTGAGGAAATGCAAAAACAAGATGCCACTTCCCACCTGGTAAAATGGCTAAAATGCAAACAATCAGAATATCAACTACTGGTGAGGATACAGAGCAACAGAAACTTTTAAATCATTGTTGGTTGGAATGCAAAATACAGTCACTTTGGAAGACAGCTTGAGAATTTCTCACAAAGCTAAAACGTGGTATTACCATACAACGCAGCAATTGTGAACCCAGATCTTTGCTCAATTGATTTGAAAACTTATATTCTTATAACACCTGCACATAAAGTTCACAGAAGTTTAATTCATAATGACCAAAAGCTGGAGGCACTCAAAATGTCCTGTAATAGGTGAGTGGATAATTAAATTGTGGCAATCATAGAATGGAATACTATTCAATAACTTGAAGACAGGAGCTATCAAGCCACAAACAAACAGACAGACAAAAACAAAGTTGAACTTTCAATAAATGGTATTAAGTGAAAGAAGCCAGTCTGAAAAGGTTACATATTGCATGCTTGCAATTATATGCTATGTGTAAAAGCTACAACTATTATAAGGGTAAGTAGATCAGTCGTTGCAAGGAATGTACCACAAAGAGTGAATATTAATGCATGCAAGAATAAAAGGAGATTGAGACACTTGGGGGACCCAAGTATGGAAAGTGGGCGGTGACAACATACTACAACTATTACAAATGTCTGAAACAAACGCCCTGAAGAGTTCAGGAAAAGGTGTTAATCTAAGTAACTTTGGAAACGAGCGGAGTCTATACTACGGAAAACAAAAAGATCTCTCCATACCAAAGTACTCTAAGTGATAAAACTGTTTCTCACAGAAGTATCGGTTAAGAATTCTGAAAGCATTATAGATATATCCTGGCATTAATCAATTTAAAATGGATGGCAGATGCTAGGAAGCATATTTCTCGCTATTAGAGTGAGAGGTTACAGATAAACAAGGACATGAGGCTAGGATGATCCATGTGGGAATATTTACAGTTGGAGATATCAGAATGAATTCATACTTAGGTCATAGATAGAGATGGTCACCTATGGAAATATTACAGATATATGTGTATACATAGATGAGTATGCACACATATTTCCTTGCTTTGATAGCGAGAAAGCCTAGAAGCAATGGTACCCTGGCAGCAATAACTATTCATCACCCTGATCTTTGTTTCTTTTTATTTTATTTTATTTTATTTTATTTTATTTTATTTTGGAGGAAGAGAGCACAAGCAGGGGAGAAAGGCAAAGGGAGAGAGAGAGAGAATCTTAAGCACGTTCCACACTCATTGTGGATCCCCACATGGAGCTCTATCTCAAAACTGCAAGATCACTACCCAAGTCGATATCAAGAGTCAGATGCTCAACCAACTGAGCCACCAAGGTGCCCCCTGATTTGGTTTTTCTTTTCTTTTCTTTTCTTTTTATTATTATTATTTTTAATACAATGTAGTGTCAAATTCATTAACATACAGTGTGTTCAGTGCACTCTTGGTTTTGGGGGTGGATTCCCGTGATTCATTGCTTACATACAACATCCAGTGCTCATCCCAACAAGTGCCCTCCTCAATGCCCATCACCCATTTTCCCCTCTCCCCTGCCCCCCCCCCAACCCTCACTTTGTTCTCTGTATTTAAGAGTCTTTTATGGTCTTTTTATTTTATTTTATAAATATATAAAATATATATTTTTTATATTTCCCTCCCTCTGTTTGTAACTACTTTTTCCCCTTCCTTCTCCCATGGTCTTCTGTTAAGTTTCTCAAGTTCCATATATGAGTGAAAACATATGGTATCTGTCTTTCTCTGACTGGCTTGTTTCACTCAGCATAAAAACCTCCAGTTCCAACCACATTGCTGCCAATGGCAGGATTTCATTCTTTCTCATTGCGAAATAGTATTCCATTATATGTATAAACCACATCTTCTTTATCCATTCATCAGTTGATGGACATTTAGGCTCTTTCCATAATTTGGCTATTGTTGAAAGCGATGCTGTAAATATCGGGGTACATGTGCCCCAATGCATGGGGTACATGCATCAGCACTCCTGTATCCTTTGGATAAATTCCTAGCAGTGCTGTTGCTTTGTCGTATTTTCAATTTTTGAGAAACCTCCACACTGTTTTCCAGAGTGGCTGCAGTTTGCATTCCCATCAACAGTGAAAGAGGGTTCCCATTTCTCCACATCCTCTCCAGCATCCATAGTTTCCTGATTTGTTCGTTTTAGCCACTCTGACTAGTGTGAGGTGGTATCTCAGTGTAGTTTTGATTTGTATTTCCCTGATGATGAGTGACGTTGAGCATCTTTTCATGTGTCTGTTGGCCATCCTGATCATGGTTTCTTTTTTTTTTTTTAATTTTTTTTTAACGTTTATTTATTTTTGAGACAGAGAGAGACAGAGCATGAACAGGGGAGGGTCAGAGAGAGAGGGAGACACAGAATCTGAAACAGGCTCCAGGCTCTGAGCGGTCAGCACAGAGCCCGACGCGGGGCTCGAACTCACGGACTGTGAGATCATGACCTGAGCCGAAGACGGACGCTTAACCGACCAAGCCACCCAGGCACCCCTTGATCATGGTTTCTAATGCCATTCTCCAATTAAAATAACTGGAACACCTTGGAAAATGGCCGATTTTAAGATTGGGGCTGGGAATAGTCAAGAAGAACCTGGAGAATCTTGTAGTGCCAGAAAGTAAGCAATTGCTAAAAATTAAGCACGTGCACGCGCACACACACACAATGAAAGGAAGATGTCAAAGGTATATAGTAACAACTGAAGGAGCTCTCAATGCCCAAAGCTGGAAGAACTTGAGCAACAAAATAGTTTTGGATGATAGCCCAAAATACAAAATAAATAGATGCAAGCCTATATTGATATAAATAAGTTATTGGATAAATAAATGACTAGATAAATGGTGGGAAATAGACAAATCTCCCATGCAGAAGAATTTCAAATAAATCAGGTAGCTACTCCACCTTCATAGAGACGGAATCTAACCCCCCCCCCCCCCTCCATTCTCTAAGTGTGGACTGGGCATAGGGATTTCCTTTAAATAAATACAGACAGAAAGGGGCAAAATAGAGTAACTTTACAGCAGAGAAACCTTACAAATCTTACCTGAGGCAAGTGGTCAAGGTTAACAGCAGTGATAAGTCATGTGGTTAGTAGGTTGCCTTGGCATAAGATGAACATGGTCCTTCTTCCCCAAAACACATAACCCCAGTCTACAAAAACATCGGCTGCCTCTCAAAAGACAGATACGCTACAAAATATCCAACCGTGAATCCTCAAAATTATCAAAGTTATCAAAGGCAAGGAATGTCTGAGAAACCATTACAGTCAAGGGGCTTAAGGACAAAATGACAATGTTTCTTGTGATATTTTGGCTGGACAGAAATAGGACATTAGGTAAAAATGAATACGAGTAAGTATGGTGCCCCCCTGGAAACTGGAGTTCACTCCATCCTGGAGAAAGAGGCCAGCACCGGCATCTACAACATTCATAGTAAAAACAACATTGTTTCTGACAGATATCTAAGATTTGAACTGATCTTGAACTTGGCGATAAGCTGGCATATCTGTTCCAGAAAAGCAGCGTTTCTTCTGCAGAATTTTTAATTTATGAGTTTAAACTAGTTTCCCATTCTCTGTCTGAAGCCTCACCTCTCTGCTCTGCAGGTTAATCTCACACAGAGCAATTAATCTCTCTTTCAGGCAGCATTTTAAAGCAAACAGTTCATTCTGTAAGTGATCGCGTGTTGCATGGAATATTAATAAACATCTGAAAAGTTTATGTGATAGTGTCTCACTTAAGAAATCCAGTCACTCACTCGACAGATATTTACTAAGCATCTACTATATTCAAAGCACTCCATGAAGCATTGGGAATCTTTCAGAGCTGAAGCTCCCTGCTTTTCTAGTGTTTTCAATCTAGTTGGAAAGATAAAATTGCTAACCAAGTGTTTCTAACTCAACAGTGTATGGCGGTTACTCTGACAGCATTATGAACTTCCTAAGTGGACCAGGACATAATGCGCTGAGATTACCAGAAAAGACTTCTTTGAAGGCCTCCAGGATGCTGTTAAGTAGAACCGGAAGAAGAGGGCACTCCAGGAAGACTTAGTAAAAACAAAAAGGCATGTGGCAAAATGGGGCAATCATTTCAGAGGATGGAAATCGGTGCTCTCTGCTCTGAGCTGAGGGATGGGGAGGGAGTAAGGAGAGGGGGAACTTTACAGAGATTGTGTCGTTTGTGGCAAAGCAAAGGAGTCTACATTTCATTTAGTAGGCAATGAGGAGCCACTTCTGATCAGAAAACTACCACAATCAGACTGATAATTGAGAAATTAAGTGGTAATTAAGAGAAATCATTTTGACATCAGTGTGGAAGATGGATGGAAAGAGAATTCGAAGGTACCAAACCTAGAATCTAATGAACTAAAACAGAAGATGATGGGACTAGAACAGAGAAAACGTGTATGGGAGACATAAGGTAATTAAAGATGACGTTTCAAGCCTGGATAATTGGGTTGGTTGTGCTACCCTTACCAGAAATAAGGAGGTTGAAGAAAACTTGGCTTGCAGAGGAAAGACGGAACAGGAGCAGAATTTCTGCAGGGTAGTCCTGAGCCTGACATCTTAGTGATCATCCTTCTGAAATAATTCTTCCCCAATTAATTTTCAACTGAAGAACATTAGCTGAGCTACAAAATAGATGTCTAGACCTATTTTTTTCCAAGTCTCCACATTTGCAATTAGTGATTATGACCAATGGAGACATATGTCACTGAATATGTCCTTTGCCACCAGAGGAACTCCATTCCTCCAATCTCAGTAATGAGCGCTGGTTCTCCAAACCACTAGTTAGTATGTAAGGTGTCCAGGAGATAGTTCTCTGGTTTCATACTCCCACTACAAGGCTCCATTTCCAAATGATGGTCAGTTCCTTGAAGACAGGGAGTGTGCCCTGATTTTTGTCCTACAGACATGCAAAGGAGAAACAATGAGATGAGAAATGAAGAGTCATTTGCTTTTCTGACACTGCTAGACCAGCTTCTGACATTGTAGGAGGGTGCCTCTCATCCATCCTTCCTTCACTACCCCCCATGTGGAACTAATGGCAAAGGAGACAGAAATGAAATCCCTGGGGATCAGGACGTATAGCCAAAGAGGCTTGCAGGAAGCCTGAACATGTCTTTAAAGTTTATTTTTTTTTACGTTTTAACCTTTACATTTATGCTTTCGGTCTAGAATTGTGAATTTTTGCCTTCTGTTTCACATTTGTGTTTACTCTGATATAGAAGTAATGTGTCCTTTTCTATTATTGGAGTAAAGTTTATGCTACTGGACAAATGCCATGCTAACTCAATGGCTTTGAATACTCACTGTGGGTCCCTATGGCCCTCTGGGGGTACTCCTACCTCTGTATGGTAAATATCAGTAGGATAATTTTTTTCTTTCAGAAGTAGGCAGTGTGGAAGGAGGGCAGCTCTCACATCTACCAATCTCATCCTAAGGATGAGTGGGGATTCAAAAGCCAGCTGAACCTATAAATGCTGGACCTCGAAAAGGAACTGAGGCATGTGGGTCCTCTGCCAGGACAGCTCTTCTTTACTTCCTGGCAGACAGAAATACCAACCAAGGCCTTTGGAGACTGAATGGTCAATCTTGAAATTATCAAAGCCTAGTTGTTTGGAACAAGACAGCCCAACTTTCCCTAACTACATTAACATTTCCCTCCATCCAAATATGAAAAATGGGCCCATTTATTATTTATCATCTTTCTATTTGATATTTCACCTGCTGCCAACACAGCTAAGCCCAGCCAAGCTCCCCCCGTGGCAGACCCGGAGGCAGACGATCCCAGCAAATCAGAATCATCGCACCCAGGGAACCAGATGGGTGACCTTTCTCTCTCCTGCTCTCCAGACTAGAGAACAGATAGTCAGAATCTCTAGGTGGCTCAGTTCTTTGCTTCTATAAATTAAAATGTATATTTTCCAACCGATGATGGTCTGTTTCTCAAAAACATCGATCGCGTGTTCATCAAACACCATCTTTCATGCATTATGCCAAAGCAGCCGTTTTTTTTTTTTTTTTTCGGTTTTCTGAAATCCCTGACACGATGCCCCCTCCCTTCTTGCCGACCTCCACTCAAAATAACATGGTGTGAACTTTTTCCATTGCTTTTTCTCCCCCTTCTCCTGTGTAGCCATGTGTTTGAAGTTAAGATATTGTCACATCTCACATTTTAAATATCATGAGGATAGGCCAATTCTATGATATTTTAAGTGCCCTCATTATGAAACATATGGCTGGAGGGGTGGGGATAGGGAGGTGGGGAAAGAAATATGGCAAATGCAGTATTTTCCCAAGGGGGGTGGTGAGGAACATGACCTGCAAGACGCAAGAATCTATGTGCACCACCACTGAATACCATCTGTTTGCATTCAAATTATCATCTTGAAATTATGACTTTTTTTTTTCATATGCCATAATGTATAGGATTCAAGGGCCAAAACACATCACAGTGTTTGCAACCAAATGATCCAGTTGCTGTCAAAGCTGCGGCAATTTAAGAAATAGGAGAGAAAAACAAGACAATGTTATATTTGTGGCACTTTTAGTTCTTTTCAAAACAGATGCATTGTTATTATAGAGACAGTGAGAGGGGTAGTCATTCAACACATCGTTCACTGGTTCATTTGTTCATGCATTTACGCTTTCATTCATTCAGCCCCTATTTCATGTATTTTATGAACCAGCCATGATGTGTGGAGAGGGGTACAGAGGTGAAAGTGACTTTGCCCCCAGGTGATCAGAAACCAGAAAGAGTGAGAAGCTTGTGATCAAACTGTTAAGACCAACTGTAGAAGTTAACAGAGGTATGGCCGGAGTACCCACGTTTTTGAGGGGAGAATGGCATTAACCCAGTGATAGGGACCTCTTCTTTTAAAAAAGTCTCCTTTTAAGTAGGACTTATGCGTGCAAGGTGGATGTTGAGCTTCCCTGACTTCGGAACTAGAGTCTGCAAACATGCAAAAGTGTCAGTGAGCAATGCTTACAAAGAATTCCTTCTGACTAGAACACAGGCGGAAATACAAACTATGCAGATAGAGAGTGGTTGCAGCAACTCCTAGAAGAACCCAATTTTATTGAAGTCCGATAAGGGCTTTAACAGCTAATGCCTGGACTCCTGCTAGGACAATGAACTGTCTTTGGTTGGAACAGTATTTGACTAAACACTTACTATAGAAATAACTGCAAAGGGGGCGCCTGGGTGGCTCAGCCGGTTAAGTGTCCGACTTTGGCTCAGGTCATGATTTCACTGTTCGTGAGTTTGAGCCCCGAGTCAGGCTCTGTGCTGACAGCTCAGAGCCTGGAGCCTGCTTCAGATTCTGTGTCTCCCTCTCTCTCTGCCCCTCCTCCACTTGCATTCTGTCTGTCTGTCTGTCTCTCTCTCTCTGTCAAAAATGAATAAACATTAAAAGAAGTTTTTTAAAAAAAGATGAATCCCTGGGTTCTACTCCTGAAACCAATACTACGCAGTATGTTAATTAACTTGAATTAAAAAAAATTACATAATAATAAAAAAAAAGAAACCATGGAATGGATGGGCTTTTAACTTCCACACAATCCATACACAAGGTAGATTCTTAGGGATAAGAAGGCATCCCTTGATGACAGTTAGGATGTGTCAGCAAAGATTTAAATGTCGTGGCCATAGTCAGGAATAAAAGTGAGGAGATTGGATCTCTTTACTAGAGAATGTAGAGTCAAATTAAGGAGACAGTCACATATGTAAGAGAGTAATGAGGTCACTTTGAACTGGGTAACAGCATTCACCCTTAGCAGGGTCGCTTGACCATTTTCTCTCGGACACCCTGAGAACTCTACGGAAATCACAAAATAAGGTATTGACCCTCAGACTTTGGGCAGTGATCATTACAAGCTAAAAAAATAACCACCAGCAGATGAAGATTTTCCATATTTCTGTGCTACTTCTGACTATCCTCTCTCTCTTCCCACCCACATATATTTTTTTTCTATCTCTCACATTATACTTCAAAAATCCCGTGGATATGTGCCTGTTGGAATCCTCAGTGTTGTTCTCTGTGTCCCCGGGAGTTGGCCAAAATATCAATTATCTTGTATTTTTAGAGTCTAAAAAATATTGGTTGAATTAATAAGTGCGTGCACGAGTTTCTGTGGATTGATGAATAGCAGGTTTTTTCAAAGAAACTGCCCAAGATCTATTTCTCAGTGATACATACATTTTTAGCAGATTAAGGAACCTGAATCATTTCCAATACTTCTGCATGAGTAACACACTAATATTCAAATGTGAAAGTATGCGATCAGAGAGTGTCCCTAATAAAACTACTATTTAACTGGTATTATTCATCAGAATTTGTATTGGGCCAGTGCTCGTGTTTCGGCATCTCACAATTCATTATCTCATCTATTCTTTACTGCACGACTGAGGGGTGGACCATACCATTCCTCTCTTTCAGTGAGGACACTGAGGCCTACTGATAATCAGCTCTGCGATTTATACTTAGGTCCTTTGATGCCTTCCCAGGACCCATGCAGCCTCACCGGAGAGAGAGTAAGGAGATGTGAGTTTTGAGACCACTTGCCTCTGATTTACTCTCTGATAAGACCTTAGGCAAGTCATTTCCGTAACCAAACTGCCCCGTACTCTCCCATCTCTGTATCCTTCCTCCTGTGTACCTGGTTCTACTTAACCTCCAAGTCAGACATCACCTGGTTTGCAGAACCAACCTTTAGTGCATGCGCAAGAATTTGGGTCTAATTTAGTACCCAGCAATGCAATGCCTTCATCAATCGGGTCAGCCATTCGCTTCCTCAGACATCTTTCTGAGGACAGAGTAGTAACCAATGCTGGGGTCCTGTGCTTCAGACCCATTCTGGTGCTGGGCAACGAGCGTCTCCTCGAGTAAGAGGCAGTGTGGTGTAGTGGGGACAGCTTGGACCTCAGAGGTGACTCCCAGGTTCCAATTCTGTTTCGACCACTTATGAGCAGGTGGAACAAGGCACAAGGCATTTTACGTCTATGAGTTCCTGTCTGTAAAATGGAGGTGCCCAGCAGTGCCATAGGCAACAAGTGAAACAACATTGTCAGAGTGGCCAGTGGCCGAGACGAAACAGGTGCGCACAATAGCTGCTGATTCCAGTGCCCGTCTTCATAGGGGCTATGACACTTTCTGCCTTAAAATCCACTGGTTTCCTTTGAGTGCCAGCCTTTTCAAATCTGTTGTCCTGAGGAACAGCCCCCAGGTTTCCCCCCTTTCTCTCTTGCCTCCATCCAACTGATTCTCCATTCAGCATGAGAGATGTTCCAAAAATATGAACTTGATCGTGTCAACCTTTTGATGAAAGCTCTTCAGTAATTTTCCATTTTCTTAGAATAAAATTTAAACAACTCATCGTGGCTGGTGATTAAATCCCCTGCCCGCCTTCCTGCGGCGTCCCTCACCACATCTTTGGCTGACAATCTTTCCAGCCCCTCCTGTTGCTGTCGTCGTTGCTGTCGCTCAGAATGCCCACGTCACTTCTACTTTAGGGTCGTTTACATCAGTTTGCCTTCTGTCAGTAATACTGTTCCCACCCCCAACCCCCAGATCTCTGCCTGACTGGTTCTGGCAAACATACTACCTCCTGACAGACCCACACACTCGCCACACAATCTAAAACTCCCCCACCCCCAAGTCACTAACCTATTTTGTGCCAACTAAAATTTTTATTTGCTGATATATATTCTGTGCCCCCTCCCACAAAAATGTGAAGTCTATAGGAATGTAAACAATGTGATGTGTCTATTTGATTCATTGCTATGTCCCCAGCATCTGAGACAGTATCCAGTACTTAGTAGGTCCTCAACAAATACTTTTGGTGAATGACCGCATCAAGGATGCTCCTCATTTTGAATACCTGGCCCAGCTGCTGGGCAAGACTTCATATTAGCTTGTCTAAATTTAGCACAAACTTTGCTTTAACTCTCTCGAAAGAGATACCACTAAGCTAGTTAAAAGGAATAGGGAGCTATAACTGTCTACAAAAAAAACACCCATAAGCGATGCACTTTCCTTATTAAAAGGGGCCCCTTTGGGCTGTGGTGTGGGTAGCTGTTTCATAAGGATATGTGGGCGGATGGCCTGATTATAGAGGCCATTCCCTGTAAGCAAGGGTCTAAAAAGGCGCACGAAATGTTCGCTCCTGATTGCAGATCCCCGTCCGTCTTCCTCTTCCTCCCCCTCTCTCCCCTCTCTCTCCTAGACACTTATTTGGAGGTGCCTGGGCTGTCATCCCATCGCACCAACAAATTGCTTCTGTCACTTCCCCCTCATTGCCCTTCATCCCTCCCCAGCATAATTACCATCTTACTAATAAGTCAAATGAGTGGGTACAGCGAAGTGGGCAGCTCCATTTGGCTGCCTCACTGAGCGCTGGCATGGGGCGAATGGGAAAGACGGATAACGGGGCTGCTGCTGCCCCCAGTGCTCCAAGGGAAGCCTGCTAATAGATTTTCTCTTTAGTGGCTCTTGCTTAAGGGGATGGCACAGGGAACCAGCTGAAAGAAGGCAGAGCCATGACCCCCATCTCGGTCCCCAAGCTGTGCCACGTTTGTCATGGCACTGATTCCCCAGTCACCACAAAAAGGAGACAGCCAGATCCTTCTAGGAAGGGTTTCAGCTTTCTGCTCTCTCCCCCCAAACCCAAGCCCATTCCTTCCAGACGTACTTCTGAGTGAATGCTGCCCTTCCTGACATCCTTGCTGCCCTACAGTCCAGACTCACAGATGAGCTTACCGGCCAGCAACTCTCACCTGGCAAATCGTGACTCCAGGCTGGATGGAGGATTCTGGGGCAGGAAGGCAGCAGCATACCTAGGGACCTTTCCTCCTCCAGGCAGGCGAGCTAGGCATCAAGGCGACTGCGCAGACCGCAAGACTTTAAAGGAACAGGAAGTCTGCACTAATGTATGCGATTTTGTTAACACATTAGCATGAACATTTCAGCAGTATCATAAGGAGTGCCAAGTACTTAAAACGCAGTAGTGGGGCTATTGGTGTACGGTTTCTTAATTTCATTTTAAACCCAGTAGAGCATAAGTGATGATAAAGAAAAGGGTAGACCCTGAATGGTGAGGGGGTCGCCTTGCTTCTGCCTAAGGCAGAAAGATGCCAGATGAAATAATTGTGGCAGGAAAAATGCCAATGCTTGGGCACCAGCTTGACTTTAATATACCAGATCATGCTTTCTTTTTTCCTTCATCCACACAACAGAGCTCGGCATGGCATGTCTAGGGGGGCGTGGCAGGAAGGAGATGAACACCATGTCATCTCACGAATTATTCCCCTGTGCACTTTTAAAATATTAATCTGCACCCGATTATTAATCATTAGGAAGGCAGCCAGGGGTACTGGCCACACAGACCTTATCCTTTATCACACAGATCTCAGGATTCTAAAAGAGCTGATAAAAAATTATTATTGGAGGACCACCTGACATCCATCACCTTGTCACCTTGCCCTTTCCTCCCTGAGACCACCAGGGGCTGCATTAAAATGCTCTCTGCCTCTAGTGTACAAAATAAAGGAAAGTAACATGGAGTTCTTTAAACACAGGCCTCACTGATTTGAAATGAAGGGATGAAGGTTAGTGCAGATGAGTGGAAAACCAAAATTCAGAATATTCTTAAAGAAATCTATGGATACCTCTTTTAATTGTGTACAAGTATGAGAGAACATCCCAAAGTGAAGTAAACATTGCTAAAAGACATTCAGAAGATGGTCCTGGAAGATATTGAGGAAGCAAGGCCCACTCGTGTCACCTGTTCCATTTTTTTCAAACACCATGAATTGACTTTTGTCAATTGCAACTTGTCAGCTGCACCTTGAACCCCTTCAGGAACACATCCTGCTTTGGACTAAAACAGAGATGATGCAACCTCCGTTAGCTACATAGAGAATTGGGTATTAGATCATCAGTTTAACTCTGTCAGCACTAGTCATAATTCTTTCAAAACAAGTTATGTGACCTTGTGGGTTTTTCCTTTAGAAGCCTGCACTCCGCTGGCAGCTCAGAGCACACTTTGTTAGTTTCCTATCAGCTGTGCTTCCAGAATCATAATCCCTCAGACCCCGAATAAATATTTTTCATTGCTTTACAGCCTCTTCTTGGCTGACACATGTAACATACAATTATGGCTAAGGAAGTGTTGCCAAAAAAGGAGGCCAAGGGGGACCAGGTAAATATCATTTTGAGAAACTTATTGTTTATACATCAATGGCTAATGCAAATTTGACTATAGGGAGGTACTTTTGGTTTCACCCTTTCTTCTGGTCTTTCAGGGTTGACACTATAATGATCTTCAGCTTCTCCATTTCAATTTTATTTTATTTTATTTTTTTGCCATTTTTTTTTCTTTTGTAAGAGCTAGCATTAGCTGAGTGACTATGATGTGCCTGATGGATATTATTTGTGATTTTGATCTTTACTGCCAAGTAGAGAATTTTAGGCACACTTAGCATATAGGAAAATTAAAGTTTACAGAGATTAAGTGGTTTGTTTTAGGCCACAAAGTCCATTAAAAAATAGGCTAGGTGGGGTGCCTGGGTGGCTCAGTTGGTTAAGCGTCTGACTCTAGATTTTGGCTCAGGGCATGAGTCATGGTTTGTGAGATCAAGCCCTGCAATGCACACACACAGACAGTGCGGAGCCGGCTTCGGATTCACTCCATACCTCTCTCTCTCTGCCCCTCTCCAGCTTGCACCTGTGCACGCAAACTACCTCTCCCCCCAAATAAATAACTAAATCTTAAAAAGTAAATAAATAATAAGGTAAACTCACTATCATACCACCTCTATCCACCTTTAATAGAATTACATTAAAGATATCTATCCATACCTTTAATAGGTTGTAGATTAGAGCTTTGCTGATCCAGGTGTAATATATCTGGTTTTTGTTAGGCATCTGTTAGGGACTGAATGTTGGTGTGCTCTCAAAATTCATGTGTTGAAACCTACCTCTCAATGTGATGGTTCTTGGCAGTGGGGCCTTTGGGAGGTCGTGAGAATAGAGTCCTCATGAATGGGATAAATGCCCTTTTAAGAAGAGACCAAAGGGGTGCCTGGGTAGCTCAGTCCATTAAGCATTCGACTCTTGATTTTGGCTCAGATCATGATCTCACGGTCATGGGATCGGGCCCCACATTGGCATAGCAACTGCCTAAGATTCTCCCTCCCTTTCTCTCTGCCTCTCTCCCACAACCACTCTCTCTCTCCCTCTCTCTCTGTCTCTCTCAAAATAAATAAATAAACATTAAAAAAAAGATTCTCTCTCTTCCCTTTGCCCCTCTTCCACACATACTCTCTCAAATAAATAAAAATTAAAATAATAAAAAAAGAAGAAGAGGCCAGAGACCCAGCTGTCTCTTTCTACCACATATGATACAAGACGTCAACAACCTGCAAGCAAAGAGGATTCTTACCATGACCTGATCATGTTGGCACCCTGATCTTGGACTTATATAACTGTGAGGAGTAAATTCCTATTTTATGTAAGTTACCAAATCCATAGTACTTTTTTATAGCAGCCCAAACAAATGGAGTATTCAGTAAATGTTCCTATTAAAATTTATAGAAAATACGGGCTCAAATATTAATTAAGCTAAACTGACCCCATTATAAATTACCACTGGAGGACCCTTTCTTAAATAAACGGATAATTCAAGTCTGTGACATAGCTCTGCTTGGTTCCACTATTATTGACATTCCGAGGAACTTCTTTCTGGTCACTGCTGTCCAATCTCGGGATACCTCACGTCCAAGGCTACCTTTACTATGACAAGATACAAAGACTGATAACCAGTGGGTAGGTTTCACTAGGCAAGAACACCATTCTTTAGTCAGGACTTGGGCCCACACCTAAGCAACAGGTTTTTGTTTTTTGTTTTTGTTTTGTTTTGTTTGGGTTTTTTTTTTTCCTTAACTTGGATGAAAACACATGTGGCTAAATCAACCTGTGCATGACACAGAGCAGTGAAGGAAACCTAAATAGGATTCCCTCCCCAAAAATGTTACAAAAGCTGCCATAATGGACTGAACATAACATGATGAAATTTAACAGGCACAAATATAAATTTAAAAATAAAAACTACCATCAATTGCACACATGAATAATTGGCAGGGAGGGGGGTGGTATTTATCAATAACACATGTGAAAAAGAGACAAGGGTTTTAATTGACTTTGAACTCAGTATGGGTCAACTATGCGATGTAGTTGCCAAAATACTAATGCAGTCTTAGGCAACAGGAACAGAAATAGAAAGAACTTTTCAGAACAAAAGGCAATTATCCCACTTCTTTCTGAGCCAATGAGACCACACCTAAAGTGTTGGGTTGGGTTCTGGGGAACACTCAGGTAGTAGGGGGACCTGGATCTGTGTTGTAGAGAGAATGATTGAAGGAATTCACAATCAGGATGGAAATAAAAAACATGGTAAATACCTTAAAATATCCAAAGGGCTGCTGTATAGAAGGGCAAACGGAGTTCTCCTCTATGACTGTATACATAGGAAATGGCTGGGAGCCTGGGATCGATATAAAGGAGAAACTTTTTACAATTTAGAATGTTCTTCTTTCTTTCCCTTTTTTTTTTTTTTTTTTTGAGAGGCACAAGCTGGGGAGAGGAGCAGAGAGAGAGCGAGAGAGAGAGAGAGAGAGAGAGAGAGAGAGAGAATCTCAAGTAGGATACAAGCTCAGTGTGGAGTGCAACACAGGGCTTGATCCCATGACCCCAGGAGCATGACCTGAGCTGAAGTCAAGATGCCGGATTGACTGAGCCACTCAGATGCCCAACTGACTGAACCACACAGGCACCCCACAATTTAGAATGTCTTAAAATGGAATGGGTTCCAGTGGGGAAAAAGTGAGTTGTTATTCAACAAATTAAGTATATTTGAGATGATCACCTACACAGAATTTTAGAGATGATTTGTCTTCAGTGGGTCAATGTTGGACAAGATGAACTGTGGCATGGGCACAAGTGTCATTATGTCATAGCCCATACAGGTTACACATTGTTGAGCAATCATGAATCATTTGGTACATTTTTCTGTGATTTCCTCTTCCCAATTAAAATGGTAGCTCTCTGACAGCCAGGGAGTGTATCCTTATCAAGTGCTTCTCCTACATTTATCCTTGTTCCTTCTAGTGTGACACCAAGATAAACTCTTAATAAATATGTCCTGGTAGACAGCTGCCTTTATTAACTTATGTAACTAATATTTTCCTTATCGAAGGATAAAGGTATGTGCTAGTCCAACCTACCTACCTTAATAAATATGTCCTGGTAGACAGCTGCCTTTATTAACTTATGTAACTAATATTTTCCTTATCGAAGGATAAAGGTATGTGCTAGTCCAACCTATGCCATGATTGTCCTGTTTTGTTCAAGTTAATATTGTATGATTTTGGCAAGCAACTGTTTGTTTATTTCCTATGAAAACTCCAAGGTTCTATCTAAAGATATCCAGTCCTAAGTAGTATAGACATGCTGGGAAACCTTCACACATTTTAGTGTTCTCTTTGTGAAACACAGAGATGGGATTTCCAAGGTCCCTTTCAATTCTCTCATTCTATGAATCTAGTCATGTGGACCTGTTGAGGAGTTTTGATTATTTTGTCTCTTTCATACATTTTCTTCATCTCTCACCTTCCATATGTCTTCAATGACTTTGACAGTATCAGCACTGAGCCACAGATGTTAGCATCACATTCCAAACAGAGCATCTCAAGAACTCTTAAAGATTAAATATGTAGAGAATTATAAATATTTGAAATACCCTGGGGCTGGTGTATGTACTGTCTTTAAACAGATTTTTTGATCTAGTATCTTTTATTTGCTTGCTTATGTGCTGGCTTTCCCCCCCTCTTTCAGAGCATCAGAGCCTCGGCAGGTTTTAAGAATAACCAAAGGCCCTGAATACAGTCACACCACTCTAAGTCCCTGCCCTCCAAACCTGCTGAAGGTTGAAGGCAAGGATGGGACACTCACAATCTCTGATACCACAACAGACCATAACACTAAGATTTGCTTTTGCTTACCCTGAACTCTCTCAACAGTTAACTATTGAAAGGTTCAAGCTCTGGTTTTAGATTCGCTGTTCACTCCCTAAGGAAAGATGAATAGCCTTGTTGGCAATCATTTCCAAGACGATGACCCTGCATCCCACAAATATTTATTCTATGTCTTTCTCGAACATCTATCTCCTAATTCTTGATCTGTTGTAATCAAAATTTTGTCATTGCAGCCCTGCCAGAAATATAATTCAAATAGACATAGGCCGTTTATTTATTAAAATATCTCATGTCTTTCCTTCTTTGTTTGCTTTCTTCCTTCTTATCGCTGCCCTCCCCATCTTTCTCTCCACTTTCTTCACTATATTTCCTCCAAAAATGCTTTAGGGTGTTTTACAAAAAGGCACAGTGAAAACTGAAATTAAAATAAATAAGTTAAGACAAAAGGAAAAGTTGGATGAGCCCAGCACAGAGAAAAATATACAAAATATATACCAAACAGCTTCTACACTTTCTGGGGTGTAGCCCTGGTGTTTTGTAATAGCAAGGACAGGGTAAAAATGAGAAATTATATACAACAACATGTCTACAAGATGGAAAACAACCTGTTGACTGAAGCATGACTACTTCTGGTGCTGAGACCAGAGAGAAATAAAGAAAATCCCATGGGTTGCTGTAGACCTGGTTCTCAACATACTATTTACAAGAGGACAACGACAACTATGGTTAGAACGCTTCTTTTAATATTCTTGAAAGAAACCATTGATCATGATGGCAAATGGCCCTCCTTTTGAAGGCACTGTATGTGGTAAAGATAGATGATAAGGAAAGAAGGGGTAGTAAGGAGGGAGAGCCAGAAAGTTTCCGTGATTATCCAGCTTAAACCAAAGACAGGGTTTCAATAACCAGAAGACTGGGTCAACTCCATGTCTTTCAGACAACTGTCTATAAACTGAGAAGCCCAAAGTCCCTCTTAGGCCCAATAGAGCTCTTGGTAAATGTTCATGGGTTTGAAGTTATAATACTTAATGAGTACCAAAATACCAAGATTTCCCATTTCCAACAAAATCCAGTCCTAAAGCACTAAACAGTCAAGTTTGGATTAGGATAAGTCTCTGATAGAAATGATTTTGATTAAGTACTTGTCTATCTGTTGTATCACATCAACAATTTCTAATATTTAAACAACCCCTCAAGATAAGCAGCATGTAGAAAAATGAGCTATGAGGATTGCATTTAAGTAACTTGTCTAAAGTCACACAGTAAGTAGAGAGGCTAGAATTCACACCCATGTTTCTCTGACTATGGAAATGGCTGCTCACCTGTCCATACTGAGGATTCCCCTTGGTTAACTTCCTGATAAATGTTTATTACATCTCTGGATTTTTTTAAGCTACCATGGTTCAAATATTTGTATGGTTTTCTGAAAGACTTTGTGATTCATTTTGGTCATATGGAGTGAGAATTCTAAAAGCAAATTCACATTTTCTCTCTCGCTTTCTTTCTGTTTCTCATTTCTGCTCTCCCATCCCCCCCCCCCCTTTCATTCCCTCTCTCTTTTCTCTAACTTTACAAAACCTGTTGATGCCTTGGCAGAGCACAACACATTTCTTGCTTCTTTATCCAGTCTTAGAAGATAAATTTTGTCTCTGATAGGGCCAAGCTCTATGGGATATCATAAGGTTAAGAAAAGCAAATGCTGAATTTGGACCAGAGCAGAAGAGAACTGGTAGCCTCCAGTTTTCTTTTTATTTGTCCACTTTAAATGGCCACCATTTTTACATGCTCAGCATGCTCTAAAAGAAGGTTCTCTGATGTTGATATCAGAATGGGTACGGATGGAGATCAATAGAAGAACCATACCCGTGACATGACATTCACACTTGCCCAGCCTTCCATGTAGAGTCTATAAGTTTTCTTGCACCAGTGCAAAGCAGTTAGAAGGACATTATGTCAAAATTCTTGTCCTGTGCCACTGATCTCTTAAAACTTATTTCCAAGTTACTTAAATCTTCACATTTTATAAAATAGCTTCAAAGATGAATGCCTCTCTTTTTAAATTAATGTTTTTTGGAGAGAGACAGAGAGAGCAAGCAGGGGAGAGGAAGAGAGAGAATCCCAAGTAGGCTCCACACTGTCAGCACGGAGCCCAATGCAGGACTCGAACTCATGAACTGTGAGATCATGACCTGAGCTGAAACCAAGAGTCAGAGGCTTAACTGACTGAGCCACCCAGGTGCCCCCAAAGATGAATGCTTCTAAAGATTATCACTAAAGATGCTTCTAAAGATAAGCATCACTATAGTGAATGTGCAAAATATAGAAAACAAAAATGTGGGAATAAAAAATCAACTATGATGTCACCTCCATGATGATACTGTTTACATATTTGTGAACATAAGTGTAAGCTTCCTTCTGTGTGCATAAATGCACTAACACAGGCACAAACACACATATTTGATTTTAAGAGAATTAGAATTTCATTTAATTCATTGCATATAATTGTGTGCTATTATTTTTTAATTTAATTTTATAAGCATATTATAAGTTTATTGAATTTTTAAGGATGTTTTAAATGAATGCATAATATCCCAATATAGGTTATACTGTAACTTCTTTAATTATCCCAATATTAGTGCATATTTATGTTTTCAATTTTTCACTATGTGAAATAGTGTTGTAATGATCATTGTTGTTTTTATACATAAAATCATGATGCACATAAAATCACTTGTTCATCTCCAAGAATCAAGGCAGTAAGGTCTTGAGTTAACTAGCTCAAAAGAGCATGGAAAGAATTTCAATACAGAAGGGAATCTCATACGCAAGCATCTTTTGATAAAAAGGAGGATGATGGGTACCTGGGTGGCTCAGTTGGTTGAGCAGCCCAGTCTTGATTTCAGCTAACATCATGATCTCCCAGTTCAGAGCCTGCTTGGGATTCTCTTTCCTTCTCTCTCTGTCCCTACCCAACTCTCTCTCTCTCTCTCCCAAAAATAAATAAATAAACCTTAAAAGAAAAGAAGGATAGAAAAAAAAACACACACACACATGCAAACACACACACACACACACACACACACACACACACACACACACCAAAAAACACGGGGCAAACCCTAACAAACAGACAAATAAAATCCATAAAGGCATTAGTGCAGAGAAGTCTCTTTCTCTTTTTATATGGGCATTAATCCCATCATGAGGGCCCCACCCTCAAGATCTCATTTAATGCTAATAATTTCCTAAGGGCCTCGTTTCCAAATGCCATTGCATTGGGTATTAGGGATTTAATATATGAATTCTGGGGGGATTCAACCATTCAACCCAGAGCAGATACCATTTGACAAAGGGAATACAAAGTATACAGGAACCAAGGCTGGAAAAACTTTTTAAAAAGCTGAACAACATTTCCAACAGCCTGGGTTTTTTTTTTTGTTTCTCCAATTCCCCATATTAGCAAATGAAGCCCCCAAGGCCAAAGGACTCTTGGTGTTCTTGAAAGCAACTGAAAAAAAAAATGAGCCAAAGAGGGAAAAACTATGCCCTCAAATGCTTCCAATCTTGGGACTAAGACCAAAGGATGCAGTGTGTTTTCCCTTATAAAGCAAACAGTCAACCAAACTGAGTTAAGTTAGCCCAATGGATTCATTCTGAAATAATTAGATCCTAGGAAAAAGATGGAGGTGAGGTGAATATGTATCTATAGAGTATTTATTGGGATCCTAATATATGCAAAGTGTAGGAACTATTCAGGGAGAGGTTAACCTAATGATTGGGCTCATATTGGGAAGTATAATATTTTCTACTGTGTTTTAAACATTAATACATTTATTTGTTCAATCATTTACACATTTTTATGGAATGCATACTGTGTCTCAGGCCTTGAATGCATAGTACTGAACCAAAGCAGACCTGGTCCTTACCTTCATGACTTAGCTTGGTGACATTTGAACTCTTCATTTGAGTCTGCAAGAAATTACATGATCCCTGGATCTACCTCAGTGTCGCAACTAGAAACACTTTTCTACAGTCTCAGATCAGCAACTCTATGTGTGATCCACAAGGTATTCCTTAACTATGTCATCAACTTCATGAGCACGCAGCCAGTACAAGGGTCCAAGGAAGGACAGCTTATGCGCATTTTCTTCCCTAATCTCTCACAGTGCCATCTGAACCCTGTTATTTCCCAAAGAATCAGGTTCTTCACTTTCTGTCTCCTCTTCTTGAAGTCTTCAGGGCACCGGGGGGGGGGGGGGGGGGGGGAGGGGAAGGGCACATCACTTGCTTTTACTGTTCTTAGTCTAATCAACTCCTTGTTAAATAAATTAGGACAAAAAATATAGGATATCGAAAATCCAATTATATTTTAGTTACTCTGACCACAGACAAATTGGGTTGTTTTCAATCCACACGTTAATTGGAAGCAGAAGATAATTTTGTTGTTGTTTTCAGAGCATTTGTTTTAAGCTGTCCCTCATGTTAACTTCTCTCAGCTCATCTCCTCAGGAAGTGGGATTTCTCTTCCCAGAGCTACACGGCTGCCCCAGGGTGAACTAGAGCCCTCATTTTTTAGGTTTCTCACATGACACTCTTTCTATTTCAAACGATGTCCTGCCCATCTCTGCCCTAACTAACCACTACCGTTTGGGATGCAACTTACCTTGGATTTCTTGTTCTCCTATTTCCACAGCTGAGCCCTTAAAATATACAATGCTACATTTAGAAATATACAAAACAGCTCTTGTTTCAGAGTCAAAGGATGTCTTAAAGGATATGTTATGTCCAAATAGAGGTGACTGAGGGGCATTCATCATAGTGATTTTTTTTTAATGTTTATGCATTTATTTCGAGAGAGAGAGAGAGACAGAACAAGCGTGCACTGAGCAGAAGAGACTCAGAGAGAGAGAGAGAGACCGAATCTCAAGCAGGTTTTACATGGTCAGTGTGAGCTGAAATCAAGAGTCGGTTGCTTAACAGACTGAGCCACCCAGGCACCCCAGTATAGTGATTTTTAAAGTGCCTGGTAAATACTTAGGAAAGTCATACGATGCAGTAATTTCACTCCTAGGAATATGCTCCTAAAATACAAGAATATGAACTATAAAATGCACAATGATTATTGCAGCACTTTGATATCTCAAACAATTAAAAACTACTTAAATATCGAAATGGCCATAGAGGGACAGGCAAAATAAGCTATGATATCTGCACAGATTAGAGTAGTAGCAGCTAGAAAGAAAAGAATAAGAATTCTATCATATGTATATCTTATAGATAAAAAGACAGAGACAGACACTGAGAGAGACAATGACAGAGAGACAGAGAGAGGAAGGGACAGAGAGATTAGTTTATTTTAAGGATTGGTTCACACAGTCATAGAGACTGACAAGTCTAAAATCTATAGGGAAGGCTAAGAGGCTGGAGTCCCAGGCAAGAGTTGATGATGGAATTCTGAGTCTGAAAGCAGGCTCCAAACAGAATTAATTTCTCTTGCAGGGACCTGAGTTTTCTCTCTTAGAGCCTTTAACAGATTTGATGAGACCCACTCACATTACAGAGGTTAACTATGGACTGTATTGATTTTGATGTTAATTACATCTTAAAATATACCTTCATGCAACAACTGTATTGGTATTTGACCAAATAACCGGCAACCACAGTCTAGCCAAGTTGATATAAAATGAGCACTTACATATATAAAATACTGATAAAACTCAGGTTTGCATAACAATAGATATACTCTATGTTTATATAAATATAAATTTAGATATTTTATATCTAATATTTTATATTTATATTTACATATAAAGTGTGTGTGTATATATATATATATATATATATATATCTTTATATATCCATCTAGTTATCTATTATGCAACTGCTGCCCTCCTGTGCAGAAAGAATTAATGTAGGAAGCCTGACCCAGCTGTCTTTAGAAATAGCTCCTTACAAGTTTGATCCTTGGCTACTGTCTGGGCACTTGGCTAGTAGACAGTTCTCTACAGTGCAATAAAACTTTCCCTAACTAAAAAAGGTGGTTCACTACGTCTAGACAGAGCAAACAATATGGTTTAGGCTTAATACAGGACTTCCTTTTGAGAGTCTGTGATTTTGGCATGCTCTAGTCTATCTACATAACCAAACTCTAATAAAAACCTTGGGTGCTGAGTAGGCTTCTCAGGGCATAAACACTGCACACGTATTTCTACATTTTTGTTACAAAATTGAGCCAAGAGTGAGCTATGTGTGGAGGGAAAGACCATAAAGAGGTCTGCATGGTGATTCGTTCAGACTCCACCTTTATCTGTTTCCTTTATGATCTATGTATATCTTCACTACATTCCTGTATAAATCTTAGTCATGACATAACTACACGTGGAATACACTGGGTCTTTCTAGAGAACCTCCTAACACAGGAGTGGTCTTGGGGAGATCCAATACATCTATCCTACTGACAATATTTTTTCAGTCTAATAATTTTTTTAAATAAACTTTTAATTGTAGAATAGGTTCAGATTCACAGAGAAGTTTCATATGTAGTACAAGCAGGTCACATATACCCCTCACCTAGTTTCCCATATTGTTATGATGGTACATTTGTCACAACTAAGAAACAAATATTGGTACATTATTCAACTGAAGTCCACGTTTTATTTGGGTTTCCCTTTTTTCCCCCTAATGTCCTTTGCATTTTCCAAGAATCCATCCAGGATGCCAGATAACATTTAATTATCTGAACCCATAGCCAAGACAACTTGGTTCCCTTTGCTTGTGACCATTCCTCACACTTTCCTTTTTTTTCCAAGAAGTATTCTTATTTTTTTTTAACAGCTTTTGCTCCTGCTAATTATCTCTACTATTCATTTGTGTTCTATTTCATGAATTTCTGCTTTTTAACTTTTATTATACCATTCCTTTTACTATTTTCTTTGAGTTTACTCTTTTTCTCTTTTGTAACTGAATACAATTCTTAGCTCAATCTTTCTTGTTTTCTAAAATTTGCAGTTAAGGATGTGAATATTCTTCTCTTTTTATGTCTGCTATTTCTGCACTACATTTGGGTAATTCCCCCAGATTTTGTTTTTTCTAATTCAGTAATAATTTCTTCAGCCCCATCTAGTCTACTAGTACAGGTAAAAATAGGTACAGATAAAGATCACCTGACAACAATAGTCATATATTGAAGAAGGGGTAGAAAAGAGTACAGAGGATGGAATAAAAGCTAAATTTCTCTACCTCTACTCCATTTGATAATTTTGTCTTTGGATATGTACAAATGATTTCATAATTATAAAACAAAATTAAGTCAAAATAAAGTGTAAGTGATACCTAAATGTTGAAAATAAAATAAAAGAAGATTCTAAATGCATACAAAGTTGGTGGCTTAAAAAATACTTGATTCCACAGGCTTTGTGGGATGCATTAAAAGGACAAAAAGAACTGCAAACCAAGAAAGCCATGATCAGTATTTAGTACTCATATTGTTAGTAATAGTGTTGCTTTTGTAAATACATGCATACATGTATACATATAATATTACATGTAATATTGTAATATAATATTACAATGAAAGAACTAATTGCCCCCCAATTGTTCCAGATGAAGATTTTAATGCAAAAGGAAAGAGAAAATAAAATTAAGATAATACTGTTTATATTAAATTTGAATTTGAAATAATTTAGGAATATATGATGCATTTTATCTTTAGAAAAAGTAGTTGTGTCCCAGTTCTGTCTATTGAAATGGTCTACCAGTGACAGCAATACCTCATAAAAATACTAACTTTGGGGCTCAAGACTGCTAACTCTAAATACTATTTCATACTAAAAGGAACTAATAATTTTCAGTGAAATGACCGATTCCAGGTCTGAAACAAGAAATGTACAAAGAAATATAAAATAAATTTACCAGAACACAAACATCATCAATGCCTGCTGGGTCTGTGGCAAGAAAGGTCATAAGCACCCATGTACCAAGCTCTCACTGATAAAGGAATGAACGATTAGAGTATCCAAAGGAAATCCAGTTATAATAGATTAGAACCCACCACCTTTGATTTCATAATGACACAAAATCAATCTCACTTGTCACTTTAGGAAACTGTCAAGGCAAAATCTCATTCTGGAAACTGGTAGAAGGGGGAAAAAGAGGTAGGAGGGGAAAATCAAGCATTTATCCCACCTGTTCCGTATCAATTATGTTGCATGATAATTTAAAGGTAGAAAAGTGATGTTCTTTATAGAAGATCCCCACAGTTCCTAAGTACATATTTTTCCACCCCTTAAATGTAATAAGATGTATGGACAATGATCCTAAATGACTGTTAAACATAATGGGTGAAAGATTCCTGGAGAACTTAAAAATGGATGGATTGAATCAATAACCCCTGAACCTTAACATCAAAAGGGAGATACAAGAAGATATGAAGTGACTCTTGAAATTATAAAGTGTAGACAAGTATTTATGAAGATTAAAAAAAATCAAACATGAAATGGATCAATCAAGTCCCCATCAAGGCTCAACATTTACAGAGGAAAGAAGAACATGCTCAATGATACCATATGGCTACGTCCAGAATATGAGAACACGGCAGAAAAAAACGACATTTTTTAATGTTTGCTTTATTAAACATTCCATAGAGCATCAGTTTTATCTTTTTTAATGTTTATTTCATTTTTGAGAGAGACAGAGTGCAAGTGGGGGAGGAGCAGAGAGAGAGGGAGACACAAAATCTGAAGCAGGCTCCACGTTCCGAGCTGTCAGCACAGAGCCCAACGTGGGACACAAACCCACCAACCATGAGATCATGACCTGAGCTGATGTTGGATGCTTAACTGACTGAGCCACCCAGGCACCCCCCAAAAATGGATTTGTTGTTATTATCCAAGTAAATGAGACAAAGAGAGAGGGAGAGAGGAACAGAGGAAATTTTATAGATGAAAAAAATGTTCAAGTCATATCAATAAAATATAATATGTACATGATGTTTAGAGACTGACTTACAAACCAAATAAAGTAAGTGATGGCACAATTTATGAAGGTGAACCCTACATATCAGTAGTGTTAACATAAAGGATTTTCTTTTTCTTTCTTTCTTGCTCTTTCTCCTTTCTTTTGATTGAATGTTGGCATTGTGGTTACTTTTCTAAAGTGTATTTATTTCTACTACTTGAATGCCAACTAGTTTTAAGAAATGCAGTCTTAAAATTACTAAGTTTATGAATTTCTTTCACATATTATCTCCTTGGATTCCCATGATCAACAAAAGAATTATAATGGGAAGGTATTATAAGCCATTATTTTTCTAGTGGCATAATGAGACTTTAAAAATGCAAATGTTTGATCCCAATATCTTCCAGAAAGTAGGATAGTCAAGGTCTGTAGTGATCAGCCCAATGCCCTGTTGGTTCACTACCTCAGCTGCCCACATTTACACATTAGCAAAAAGCAGAAGGAAATAGTCACAGCTTAGGATTCTCTAGGCTTTAAATTTTCTTTTTTTTTTTTTTTATCAGATGTGCTTAATTTCACTTAACACATTTCAGACAACACACACACACACACACACACACGCACATGCACACGCACATGCACATGCACGCCATGGGAAATAACCTAAAATCTATGTTCCCTTTTTGACTTAACCTATGCTCAATATTAGTTTTACTGCTGTGCGCATTTTCCTGGACACACTTTAGGACAAAGCAATTCCTAAGTCATTTAAAATGTCAACTATCTTGATTTTAACACTAACAAAGCAGCATTGAGTGAGCCACTCCAATGACTGAGTATCTAATGTAAGGTACCTGAAATTTCCCATTACAAAGAGTATAGTGTCCCTAGGATTTAATGGACAAATCAAATTTTACTAGCCCATTTGAATTCCACATATCCTTTTTCTATTATGTATGGTTCATTTCACATTACCCAATTTTATGCAAAGATAATCTTAAGGGCTGGATAATATTCCAACAAACTTTCTAAATATTTCCTCAACGGGGGAGCATTATATTTTTTTCCAAATTTTAATATTATGGACAAGCTTTGCTCCACATTTGTGCATGTGAGCTTTTAATATGAATGGTGAGCTAATTCTTCAGGATTGCTTTCCAGAAGTGGAATTAATGGATCCAAGGGGTTTTTAAGGCTCTTGATTCCCATTGCCAAAATGCTCTCTAAAAGTGTACTGAGTTGCATACCTGCCAGCAACATACCTTCTCAACACCCTCTGCAGCAGGAAGATGCTACAGACGTCTAAACTTAAGTGGCATTGACCTGCGTCTCTTCTGGGCTTTATTCTGACATGTATTTGGCCTTGCATTGTGTGTTGCGTAAGAGATGAGGAGAGCAACGTGAGGTGTTTCCTCTCCTCAAGCTGCCTTCCACAGTCCTTTTCTGTATAGTCACTTTGCCTAGAAATGGTTTCATTCAACACTTTCCTGTTTTGATGTATGAAGTCACTGACTTTCTCTGCTTTTTAATCTCCTTAATTCTTTTGATCTGCTGGCTGGTTGAAAACAAAAGGAATAAATAGCTGGCACAGAGGAGGCAATGTATGTTTCAAATGAAGTTTCCTCTTTGTAAAGCTGGGTGAATGCAGGCTTGGCCCCCTCTGCCTCTATTCTAAATGGTTCTGTGCATGGCAGCGATGGTATCTGGTTCAATGACCACGTTGTCCAGGCTGCTGGTCAGAATCAAGCTTAGTTCTGAGCCGCTCTTTTGGGCAGTAATTAGAATGTGCTGATCAGAGAATTAAAACAGTGTGCAAATCAAAGAGCAGTTTCCTTTAGAAAGTAGGAGATTAGTTTTCATTTCCTCCTGCCCTCTTCCTATTTCTAACTCCCTAGGAAGCTGAAACATGCTTAGTGCTCATCACACGCGCACGCACACACACACACACACACACAGAGTAACTATTTGAGGTGATGGATGTTAACTAAACTTGCCTAATCATTTTGCAATATATACATATTTTAAATCATTATGTTGCCGTCTTAAACTTACACAATGTTGTGTGTCAATTATAGCTCAATAAAATGGAAAAAAATATGTTTATGCTTTGAAAAGGACACGAGACTTAAAACACACTGCAGTCCTAAAGAAATATACCAAATTATGTAAGCTCCCATCTTGTTCTCAGTTTGTTTTTTACCTTTTACTAAGATCTTTGAAGGCCTTACTAAAAATTTAAAGCCAGGTTATAAGGTAAAAGGCTTCCCTTGAAGCTGAGAACATATAAACTTTGGGACTTGGTTCACCACATGCATTCGTATATTCATTCATTCATTCTTCATTCATTCATGCAAAAGACATTTGTTTTTCATTTTATGCCAGCACCATGCTAGGCAAAAATGATTCATGATTAAACACAATATGAGTTTTGTTTCCAAGAATGTCCAATTCAAGGAAAAGGCAGGACCATTTATGGTTAACTCTAATATAGAAACTTCTAGAAGGACATACAGCTTTAACTCCTGAGACTGAAAACATAATGAAAAACAAAAAAGCAACACAAAAATGTCCAGCGTATTACAAACTTCCATGACCATCTTCACTGCATATTTGATATGCCAATTTTGTGTATTTTATTTAAAAAATGGCCTTCAACCATTAGTTAATATTTTTTTAATATGTACTTTTTTCTTTTCCTTTCTTCTATTTTATTTCCAACAGCAGACCACTAAAATTCTCTGAACCCTATGTTTTTGGAAAAGTGTCACAAAAACATTCAACACATATTCAATTTATTATGAAGTGTCCTGAAGCATCAGGACTTGGTGATCTAGAAGTGGGCCCCATTGGTTATGATAAGTGAAAAGTATCTCTCTTTGACTCACTCTGGTTGGGTTTCATCATGTTGGTCTCTTGGCCTCATTTTTCTGGGGTAGAAAACTGGCTCTAATTGTTGGCCTTGAAAGTGCACAACAGAATCATCCCCAACCATGGAGATCTTTCTCTATGATATGTAGGCCTGGCCTTGCCAGAATTCTCTCCCACTGAATGTCCCAGCAGGTAAGGACTTCTTGGTCATGTCTGATCCCCTTTTTTAGGCCTTTGCTGTCCCCCTCCCCAAATTCTAGGAATATCCATAAATAAAAAGGAATTCCCGCCCCCCCTTTCAAAAATTAACCATGGTAAGGCTTAGGCAGATTTTACTGAAATGAACTCCCTATGGCACTGACCATTTTTATTCATCACCATATCTTTAAGAGTTAACAGGCTCCTGCAGAGAGTAGATGTTTAATCAGTATTTTGGAATAAGTAATGAGAGGATGCATTAATACATTTTCCTGATTATTGAAAATTTTAAAAAATGGACCTACTTTGCTTTGTGCAGTCCATCAATTTAATGGCATTTTCCGTGTTGACACGGAGACATCACCAGGCAAAGTAGCTGCTCCCGGAGTCCTGAATTTTCTTTCCCATCTCACTTGCATTGATTGAGACCCCAACAAATGTTTGGAAAAACAGGTTTTTTCCTTAGAGTGGCTTCTTTGTTTCAGATATTCTTAGTTATTAATGCTTTTCTTGGTAAAATAATAATAATAATAATTATATAATATATTTTATATAATTGATAATATTATAATATAAATATATTATATTATATATAAATATATAATATAAATATAATACAAATTATAATATTTTAAATATTATATATTTAAATATAATATAAATATAAATATAAATATAAATATAAAATATAAATATAAATTATAATATAAATATAATATAAATTATAATGTTTTATATAATATATAATATTATATAATAATTATTATTATTATTATTTTAAAGTATAAATTATTTTAAAGTATAAATAAAAACCAGACTCTGTATGGAATAAACATTTCTAGCTGCACTGATTTTCTTTGTCCCTTTGACAAAATCAAGCTCCTTCTTGACTTTTACTTTCACCTGTGTATGTTCCTCTGTTTCGAATATTTCCCTACTTTTTCTTTTTTGCTTGTTGTTTATTTGCTTTTTCATGATTGGCTTCTTTTGCTTATGCAGCTCTCCACTTCATTGTAATCTTCTCTGAGAAAGTTACTACCTGATCAGAGTAGCTCTCCATGGCATATCCTTACTTCCTAACTCCATCTTTTTTATAGAAATCATCCACAATAATTTTCTCTCTTGTTTACTAGTAAGTCCCCAGTGCCTAGCACCATGCCTCACACAGAAGAGAAATTCAGTAATTATTCGTCGGCTCAACTAACAAATGGATGAATTGGAGCCCATGGGTGGCTCAGTTGGTTAAGCATCTGACTTTGGCTCAGGTCATGATCTCCTGGTTCTTGGTTTTGAGCCCTGCGTTGGGCTCTGTGCTGATAGCTCAGAGCCTGGAGCCTGGAGCCTGCTTCAGATTCTGTCTGATTCTCTCTCTGCTCCTCCCCTGCTCGTGCTCTCTCTCTCTCTTTCAAAAAATAAATAATAAACATTAAAAAAACCCAAACGGACAAATTCAAGAAATATATCAGGTGACCTGAAATATCTCTTCCTACTTTTAGATTTCTTGAAAACCATGATACACTAGATACTATTAACTTGTCTACTTCAAAGAGGGCAGTGGGGGCAGTGTCCAGACTTCATATTTCATTGGCTTTGTGTGAAAAGCCCAAAGGTAGTGGTCTGTGATCACGGAGAGGAGCTTGCTTACTTATAGGCTGGGAGCTTGAGGAGGTACATGGATTGCTGCCCATTTTGCCAGATGTGAGAAAAGTGATTGGTGAAAAATTGCCTTCATTCAGAGGGCTGCACTGATCAGCAAGATTTACTGACTGCCGTTAGGAGTCTGAAGTAGAAATTCCTGCAAACAATAACAGATTGATAATGAAATATTGATCGGGGATGCACATTGCGGGGCAATTCTGTCCATTTCCTCATGGAATGGGGAGCATCCTCAGGCAGTGAGGAGGGTCACTGGCATCGTAGCCCCAAGCCTTTCCCTCCTCCGAGGTTGATAGTGATGCTTATTCGGAGCCATCTGGAACACACGCTTATTTCTAATTTTCTCTGCACCCTTAGGATCTCTGTTTCTTCTCCTTGTTCTCTGATCCTGTCTCCTTAAATATGGCTTTGAAAATTAGGTAGTGTGACTTGGGAAAGGCTTGCACAAAGCAAACTCTGAAATTAATCAATCAGCCTGGCTCAGTGTCAGCGGCTATAGTTCAGGAATGACACGGCCAGCCTGCTCAGCCATTACTTACATCAGAGATCACTTCCTCTGTTTTCCCTCCCACTCATGCCCACCTGAATCCTGGACAGATGGAACAGTTTTGCAGACAGCAATGCCTTTTGGCTGGAGTGCGAATCAGAGAGTCCTGTTGTTACAAATCCTTTTGCTTTGCCACAGAACAGATAATTTGCAGGTGTCACAAGTAGGGGCTATCACCAACCATCTCCTCCGCTTCTTCATGCTCCTGTAGCTGTGGACACTGGGAAACTTGTTGTCTGAGGATAGAGAAAGATGCACTGCTTCTCAGAAGCCAGTGGGATAAGGAATGAAGTGCACTGGCGGTAAGAGCCATGAGATGTGTCATTGGGACCTGGCGCTGCCTCTTCTTAACTTCGAAACATCACATGGTATAATAGAAAAAGCAAGGATTGCATGGTCCTGGTTTAATTTTCATTTCCATCACTTCCCAGCAGAAACAAGTTTCTTAGCTCTAAGACATAATTTCCTTGGCTCAGAAATAAAATTATAATCTCTACATTGCAAGGTTTCTTTAAAAAAAAAATGAGATGACCCATGGCCTATTATTTGGGGCCCTTCATTGGGTATCAATTTCCTAATCTGTAAAAGA
This sequence comes from Panthera onca, assembly GCF_046562875.1. NCBI lineage: Eukaryota > Metazoa > Chordata > Mammalia > Carnivora > Felidae > Panthera > Panthera onca. Next base: position 8,278,246 of record NC_138344.1, on the reverse strand, counting down.
GGGAGGGTTGGCCTACTAGTACCTTCTATATCCTACCTGAATGTAGAAGGCACTTCCTCATCTCACAGAATCAGTGAGAGGATTATGTCAGAATATAAACATGTGTGCTAGCCCTAAGAAGTTGTGCCTGCACAAAAGGTAGTGACTGTTTCCCCAGGTGGCTTCTAAAGATGAGAAACTGGCTATGATACTGGTGACCTAGACAAAGAGTATCACGTTGGCGAAGTGGATCAACCATGGGAAACCAAGCTGAACACCAGCTATAAATTAAACTAGAATCCCTTCTGAGTTGAGAAAATCTGGGTACATGACTCATAGGGCTACATCTCCACAAAGCTCAAAAATGAATGGGCTTGGAGGCATGGTGGGTAGTATAAAAGGCAGGGCTGAAAGGGAGATAGATTCTAAAAAGTTTCATGGGGATGAGGCTAGTTCAATAGAAAGGTTTAGCAGTACCCATCATTAAGTAAAATTAGTTCCAGTCTGAGTTAAGCAATCCAAGGGTCCCATATGTCCTCTGTTGGAAGCATATGTTCTCCTAATTCTCTGAAGTCCATGGGGCTATATTACAGACATGCTCTGTTATAAAGGCTGTTTATGCACTTCCTAAGATCCTCCCCAAACCTTTGACATTTCCACCTAACTTGACAATTTTAACTTCTTTTTTTTAATTTTTTTTATTTTTGGTAGGATGTAATAGATCACAACAGACAAATATCCCTACTACAATGAATAGAAGGGTCATTCCAAAAAAAAGTGTGTCTATTTTGCAATAGATATATTGTAAAAATATTTTAAATAGAGAACTAAGGAAGCGACACAGGCCAGATAAATTAAAATTCAAGAGAGGGAAGAGCTCTACCTAGCTAACCTGAAGACCACCAGCTATATACTTCCCCTGGGTCATTTTCTGATTTCAAGTGTGGGCCAGATTGGGATAAAAAGACAGTATTAGCAGAAAAGAAATCAGTTGGGAGTCTTGGTTAGATTAATGGATTGAAAGCTAGATGAGTCTTAAAGCATGATTAGTTTTCTTCAGGGATAAGTCATTGAATTATATATATATATATTATATGTATTATATATAATTTGTATAATTTATTTTATAATTTATATTATATATATATATATAATTTATATATATAATATATATAATATATATATGTATTGAAAAAATGTAAAATATGTATATTTAAGGTCTCGGGGTGGGGGGGAGGAGAAAAAGAACAGAGAATGGATCCGAATAACATTTGAAGAGACAATAACCAAGAATTTTTCAAAATGATCAAAGTTGTCAACACAGACTAAAGAAGATCAACAAACCCAAGCAAGACAAGCAGAAAGAATACCATACTGATAGTATTTTCAATAAATAGTCTGCAACAATTCAATATGCATATGGAAAAAGTAATGAAACTTGACCCTTACATTATGCAATACAGGAATTTTAGAATCAAACTTGTCAAAATAAATTATAAATCCAGATATTGAGGACAACATAGAAGACTCTGTCTGTATGTGTGTCTGAGTAGGGAAAGCCGTCTTAAGCCATAAATAAATAACTGATTGACCTCAATGATATTAAGAACTTCTACCAAAAGACACCATTGAGAGAGTGAAAAAGAGAGCTATAAACTTGGAGAAAATATTTGCACTGCATATATTTCACCAAAGAATAAAAAAAATATTCAGAGTGATACCAGAAAAACAGCCAAATAAGAAATCTCTCACATGTGTCTCCCTCAACAATAACAATTGCATCCATCCATGGACAAAATTCTTTCATGGGAGCCCTGGGATCCAGGTAAGAGATTGTAAAACCTCGGTGCAGTGCAGAACTCAGGAGAGTCATTTTGAGAAAACATGCTCACAGCCAGGTGGCTGACTTACCAACCATGGTCCAGATGACAGAAAGCTAAATAGCTTTGTACCCCTAAGAATTTAACTATGGTCACCATTTGGTTTTGAGTACAGACCAGCACCATATGCCAAGGGACCTGGGGTGAGTCATAGCCACCCATGCATTGGGTAGTAAACATAGACTTTCAGTCAAAACTCATCCCAAGAGATAAAGAAGGTCACTAGATAGTGATGAAGAGGTCAATAAATCAAGAGCATATAACAGTGTAATTATATATACACCCAACATTATAACACACAGATATTTAAGACAATTTCTTTTCAAGTTTATTTATTTTGAGAGAGAGAGAGAGAGAGAGAGAGAGAGAGAGAGAGAGAGAGAGCAAGGAGAGGGACAGAGAGAGGAGAGAGAGAATACCAAGCAGTCTCCACGCTGTCAGCACAGAGCCCACCACAGGGCTCAATCTCCTGAACCATGTGATCATGACCTGAGCTGAAATCAAGAGTCAGACGCTTACTGACTGAGCCACCCAGGTGCCCCTAAAGTAGATAACAACAGAACTGAAGGGAGAGATAGAAAGCAATGTAACAGTAGTAAAGGACTTCAATATTCCACTTTCAATGTTGGATAGATCACTGATACAGAAAATTCATAAGGATACAGCATGCCTGAATAACAATACAGAGCAAATGGTCTTAATAGATGTATATACTACAGCCAACAGCATTAAAATACACATTTTTCTCAAGTACACATGGAGCATTCTCTAGGATAGACCATATGCTGTGCCACAAAGCAAACTTTAACACATTTAGGAAGATTAAAATCATATCTAGTATCTTTTCTAACCATAATGGTAAAAACCTAGAAATCAATAACAGGAGGAGAACTGAACAATTCACAAACGTGGATATCAAACAACACACTCCTCAACAACCGGTGGGTCAAAGAAGCAATCAAAAGGGAAGTCAGAAAATATCTTGAGACAAAATGAAAATAAAAACCAACATAACAAATCTTATGGGATGTAGAAAAGCAGTGCTAAGAGGGACTTTTATAGCTAAATGCTTACGTTAAGAAAAAAGAAAGATTTCACAACAACAACTTAGTTTTACACCTGAAGGAATTAGAAAAAGAAAAACTAAGTCCAAAGTTAGCAGAAGGGAAGAGATAACAAAGACCAGGGCAGAAATAAAAGATAGACTACAAAGACATTTTAAAAATCAACAAATATTGGAGCTCCTGGGTGCCTAAATTGGTTGAGCCTCCAACTTTTGATATCAGCTCAGGTCATGATCCCAGGGTCATGGGATCAAGCCCTGTGTCCAGCTCTGCACTGTGTGTGGAGCCTGCTGAAGATTCTCTCTCTCTCTCCCTTTGCCCCCCCCCCCCCCGCCCGTGCTCTCTCTCAAATAAATAAATAAATAAATAAATAAATGAAAATAATGGTTGTTTTAAGGTAAGCAAAACTAACAAAGATGTAGCTAGAATAACCAAGATAAAAAGGGAAGACTCAAACAAAATTATAAATAAAAGAAGAAACATTATAGGAGACACCACAAAAGTACAAAGGATCACAAGAGACTAAATTATATACAGGTGATTAGGATGACCTAGAAGAAATTGATAAATTTTTAGAAACATACAGCTTACCAAGACTGAATCATGAAGAAAAAGAAAATCTGAACTGACCAATAAATACACAGAAATTTAAGCAGTAGTTAAAAAAAATATCTCCCAACAATGAAAATCCTGGACCACATCATTTCACTGATAATTCTGCCAAATATTTAAAGAAGAGATCATGCCAATCCTTCTGAAATGTTTCCACAAAATCAAAGAAGATAGAGTACCTCCAAACTAATTTTATGAGTCCAGAGTTGCCCTTATACCAAATCCAGAAGAGAAAACTACAGGCCAATATCCCTGATGAATACACATGCAACCATTCTCAGCAAAATTCTAGCAATCCGAATTCAACTGCACATGAAAATGATCATACACCATGATCAACTGGGACTTATCCCTAAGACGGTAGAAGGGGTGCACAAATCAATAAACATGATACACCACATTGAGAGAACAAAGGAAAAAGTCATATTATCCTCTCAATAAATGTAGAAAAAGCATTTGACAAAATTTAACACCATTTTATGATAAAAGCTCTCAACAGATAGAAGGAATATACCTCAATTTAATAAAGGCTATGTCTGACATACCCACTACTAACATCATACTCAGTGGCAAAAAGCTGAAAACTTCCCCTCTAAAATCAGGAACAAGACAAGGGTGCCTACTCTCACCACTCTCATTTCATGTAAAACTAGAAGTCGTAGCTAAGCAACTGGACAAGAAAGAAAATTTAAAGGCATTCCAATCAAAAAAGAGAAAGCAATACTGTCTCTGTTTGCAGATAACAAAACATCATATATAAAACTCTAAAGACTCCCCCTAAAAATGTTAAAGCTCACGAATGAATTCAGTAAAGTTGCAGGATGCAAAATCAACATACAGAAATCAATAGTATTTCTATACGCTAACAACAAAATATCTGATATAGAAATAAAAAAACACAATTCCATTTACAACAGCATCAAAATAATAAAATCATTAGGAATACATTTGACCAAGGGGTGAAAGATGTTTACATTAAAACAATAAAATACTGATGAAAGAAACTGCGGAAGACACAAGTATATGGAAACGTACCCCATGTTCATGGAATGGAAGAATTAATATTGTTGAAATGTCCATGCTATCTAAAACCATCTACAGATTCAGTGCAATCCATAACAAAAACCAGTGGCATTTTTTACAGAAATGGAAAAAGCAATCCTAAAATTCGTATGGATTGACAACAAACCCTGAAGAGTTAAAGCAAATGTGAGAAATAAGAATAAAACTGTAGGTGTCATACTTCCCGAGTTCAAACTATACTACAAAGTTATAGTAATTAAAACAATATGGTCCTGGCATAAAAATAGGCACAGAGATGAATGGAATAGAATTGAGATCCTAGAAATTAACCCACACATATACAGGCAATGAATATTTGACAAGAAAACCAACAATACTCGGGGGAAAGAAGAGTTTTTTCAATAAATGGTGTTGGGAAACCTGGAGATTCATATGCAAAAGAATCAAATTGCAACCTTATCTGACACCACTCACAGAAGTTAACTTGAAATGAATTAAGACTTAAATGTAAGGCCTGATTACAGTAAAATCGTAGAAGAAGACACAGGGGAAAATCTTCTTGACATTGGTCTTGGCAATGATTTGTTGAATATGACAGCGAAACCACAAGCCACAAAAGAAAAAATTAGACAAGAGTGACTTTGTCAAATTAACAAAAGTTCTGCACAGCTGAAGAACAAATGAACAGAATGAAAAGGCAACTTTGAAATGGGAGAAAATATTTGCAAACCATACACTATCTGATAAGGGGTTGATATGAAAACTATATGTAAGGAACTCATACAATTCAGTAGCAAAACCGCGAACAACCCAATTTAGAAACGGGCAGGGGATCTGAACAGACCTTTTAGCAGAGAAGGGCATACAAATCACCACCAGGTACATGAAAAGATGCTCAGCAATACTAAGCATCAGGGGGGTGCAAATGAAAACCACAATGAGAAATTACTTCACACCTGTTAGAACGGCTATTATCAAAAAGATAAGAGATAAATGTTGGTGAGAGTGTTCCAAAGCAACCAATTAGAAGGACCTAGATAGAAGTGTCAGTCGACCTTCTGCTTGGGTCAGTATAAATCAAATAAGTATACGTCATGCTAAAAACAATGATTCGAGTCTTTCTCGGGAAGTCGACCTCTGGTCAAAGGCCGTCTCTGTAAACTTGCAGTGTGACATGAAATGCTACTGCTTGGGGATGCTATACAAAGGCAACTTTAATATTTCATGCAAGACTTAAATACCAAAAAAATAAACGTTTGTGATACTGGAAATTCGCACTGGTTTGGGTGTCAGGACACTTGTGGTCTAAATTTCACTTTGATATGAAAACCAACTACACGATCTTCAATGATTTCTACTTTCTTTGAGTCTAAGATCGCTTTCTTATAAAATGCAGAAGTCCATTTTTTTCACTTTTCTAAACAGCAGAATTGTTTTTCCAAATGATTTTTTTCATATAAAAACACAGATTTCAGATCTGTTCTGGTTGATGGTTAAGTGGTGTTATGGCCTAAACACTGTCCTCCAGTCTCCCATTTTGTCCTTCCAACTATGCAAAGAAGACGGCTGAAAACCCACGGGAAATAGATAACACTCAGCTCTGGGGTTGGAGGATGAAAGAGAAATCTCAAAGGCATCGCCAAGATAGGCTCGCTTATCACTTTGAATTTTAGTCAGATTTCGTTTTAGCCGGTGTGCTCAGAAGAGGCAATATTATTCCTTTTCATGTTCATAGAGATCCCTGGCTGCAGTGTACCTGCTACCCTATGCTTCACAAGACACAGTGCACAGAAAAAGGATGCCTATAATGGAAGGCAAAATTGGCCTTAGAAGTCCATTTTCCTACCATCTCTCTTCCTTCCACTTTCTCTTCTTAAACTTTATGCATCACCCCTTCACCATGCCCTTGGCCCCTCAATCACAGCCCTTTGGATCAGTGTGTCCTTCCTCTCAAGAATCTAATTATTGTTGGGATATAAAGACCTTGTTAACAATGTTAACTCTGACATCAGGAATAATAATAAGAAAAAATATATATAGAATGGCGTAATGGAAGGGACTTTGAAGGCAATCATCTTGGAACTTGGCTTTGCTGTGTGGTCTTGACAATGACAATATAATTCTCCGAGCGATTTTCATCATTTGCAAAATGGGAATAATAAACTTGTAGAATGCTACATGGAGTAAAGTTAGCATATAGGGAATACTTATTATCATATTTGGCACATAGCCTGCATTACAAAAATGATAATAGATTGAACGAACTTGTACTAATTTGTGCTTTTAGACCATCTTAAGCTTTCCATGGTACCTTTATGTTAGAAAGAACATTGGACTATCTGAGTCATGGCTTTCTGACAGAAGGTAAAATAGCTTTATGGGAACTGGGAGTTTGCCAGTAGACCCCTTAAATCTTAAGAACACCTCAGTTTTGGGGATTGCCAGAGAAGAACAACTTATAAATGCCAGCGTGTCATCTGGCAGCTTTGCCAAAAGCTCCAATGAAAGACATGACTCAGGAAGTAAACTTCAAGGGCAATGCCAACTTCTGTGATTCCTGTCATTCTTTTAAATTTGCCCCAATTACAGTATTAAAGGCACGTGGTGGCATAGATTACTCTCACCTGCAGAATTATTCTTCAGGGATTCTTAGAAACCATGACTAATTCCTGCTCCTTAGGATCTGGCAAGAGTGAAGTCATTCAATACAGATTATATTTCCTCGACCTCAGCCTTCCTTTGCCCCTGAGGTGAACCAAAGGAAGCAGCACAAGTTCATGGTTGCCCCTGCCAGGTAACTAGAGTCAGACAGTTGCAGACTAAAGGCTCTGCAATGAGAATGTGAACAAAATGTGAGCAACTGTTATTAGCCTCAGTTTCCATATAAGTAAAATGGGGATAATAATGTTGTTTTCTGCCTAAAGTTAACTCTAAAGATTAAACAAATCATTTCATTGGCACATGGAAATGGCTCACCAAATATCAGTAGTTAATTTTCAAAGAGAGATTAGTGGCCTAAAATCTGGATACATGGGATATACTCTTGATTTTTCATACAGCAGGTAAGGTTACTCTTTTTCATTTTGATATTTTTGCCTTTCAAACAAAAAAAGAGGGAAGTTTGGATTACATGATCTCAGACATAATTTTCTAATTTTAAGATTTTGAATTCATCATAACCGAAGATGCCTCCATGTTATAGGAAAAAAAAAGTTGTTCAAGATCTCTGCTCTACTCTCAATCTTGTCTTTTCAGATAGGCATAGGATAGGACCTTAGGGAATGGAAGATATATATGCTAAATATAATGCCTTGATAAATCAATTTGCTAGTCAAGAAACACATCTGTATCATTCAATACACAAATATGACCCGGGGAGGTAAACCACTTACCTAACTAGTCATAATGTTTGATAAAGAAGGGGATGTAAAGATTATTTCTTGAGAAAGAATGGGTCTCCAACTAGAAAACTGGAAGCAATCATCTTGAAAGATGAGACAGTGAATAAGTCATATGGACAAGTCAAAGGCTTAAGGAAAAAAAAAAAGAATTGCATCAGTGCTACTGATAGAAACCTACAGATGTGTCAGGGACAATATAGGTAATCTTTGAGAAGTCAGGGAGAATGGAGATTATGTCAAAAGACTAAAGAAATGGATGGCAGAGAAGAAAACTAGTAGGCAGTAAGGACCTAGTGCGTAGCAGGTACTTTCATGGGCTTGATTTCAGAACAATCCATTTTTAGTAGGAGGAATCTAAAGATCAATGAGATTATGTGACTTGCCTAAAGGAATACAGCTAGTAAGTGGCTGAACTAGAATTTTAACTCAGGCCTGTCTACCGATACAATCCATGAACTTTCATTAATATCTTATTCATACATACATACATTCATACATCCTTCCTTCAATCATTCAAAAGCAGCAGGCAATGAGATTAAGGGGGTGACCCAGACAGGCACTATCCCAGCATGCCTGGAGGTTGGTGTCTGGTAGAAACGAGGGCCAAAATCAAATAAATAAATGTGAATAAGGATGGCAAATTCTACTTTAATAAATTTAGCTTATAATTATAAACTTATAAATGTAATTTATAATTTAATAAATTTATTTATAAATATTTATGGTAAATTCTACAAAGGAAACAAGCAGGATGTTGAGATGAGGCATAAAGGGGGTTGTGAGTGGGATTTGCTTTAGAAGGGGGATCACAGGTGACCTCTTGAAGGAGGAAAGATCAACGCTGAAAGCTGAATCCTGACAATGAACCAGCCATGTAAAGGGCAGGGAGAAGAACAGGAGTCCCATGCCTTCTCACTACAAAGCAAGGAGCAAGGAAGTCAAGGTCAACTGCATTAAAATTCTACATTGTGTTATGATGCAGGTAGCTTGAGGGCATTTACAAAAGATTCCATAAAACTATATAGGTGTCCAGATAGGGAATTGTGCCAAATTCAGTTCTTTTCTTTCTGTTGTTTGTATGTTTGTTCACTCCATCTTATTTTAATTCATTCTCTTTTTTCCTTCCAGTTTAGTTATGTTATTGAAAAATAAAAAGAATGCTAAATCTATTGTAGCTTCATGAATACACTGGACATAATCTCTCATGACATACTTGCAAAAAAAACCATGATTTAATTGAGACGAAGATGTGGTAATACTTCTGTGACAATTGAACTGGTTAAGCATCCATGGTGAAATGTATTGATGGCTCTGGAGGTGGAGGAAAGGTTCTCTGGAGCAGAGCTGTGGGATTCGACCTGTTTCGTTGAACACTGGCATCCAAGAGTTGCATACAGTCACATAAAGTATGTGTCATGAATTACTATTAGATGACTGGATGACAGTGGTGGCCGAAATAAAATGCAAAATGTCTTAGAGCTGTTACACTCTATGTAAACAAACATAATAAAACTTAAACAGAAAATGAGACGATTCTTATATTCGCATTAAACATGATTGATTTGGGGCACCTGGGTGGCTCAGTCAGGTAAGTGCCTGACTTCAGCTCAGGTCATGATCTCACAGTTTGAGTTCGAGCTGCATGTTGGTCTCTGCACTGACATCTCAGAGCCTGCAGCCTGCCTCCGATTCTGTGTCTCCCTCTCTGTCTCTGCCCTTCCCACACTTGTGCTCTGTTTCTCTATCAAAAGTAAATAAGTAAAAATTTAAAAAATAAAATAAAATAAAAAATAAACCTGATTGATCTTACAAATGCAGATGTAGGGAGATTGGTTGACGGCAGGTCGTGTGAGTTCTACAATCCAAGGTGTCAGAAGCTTAAGCAAGTCAACTGTGCCATAAGACTACAACGTGACATCTTGACTCATGAGATCCCTACAGTGGGCACTAGTTGGAGGCATCTACTCCACTGTGTTCAATTCTGAACACCTCCCTTTAAGAGCAATGTGGAAAAAGTAGAAATTGTCAGCCATTCAGCTATTCAGTTATATTAATGCCATTTCTGTTTAGGGCCTATATACCACTGTTCTTTTAATTATAATATTCTGCTTTCTTTTTTTTTTTTCATGCTTATTTATTTTTGAGAAAGAGAGAGAGAGACAGAGCACAAGTTGGGGAGGGGCAGAGAGAGAGGGAGACACAGAATCCAAAGAAGACTCCAGGCTCTGAGCTATCAGCACAGAGCCCAACATGGGCTCAAACTCACGAGCCGTGGATTATGACCTGAGCCAAAGTCAGATGCTTAACTGCCTGAGCCACCCAGGAGCCCCTAACATTCTGCTTTCTGAACTTTGTATGGCTGGATCCCTTTTTGGAATTTACACTTAAATGTAAATGAGACTTGCTCAGAGCACTTCTTTAGCTACATTATCAAAAATTAACCACTTAGGGGTGCCCGGGTTGCTCAGTCAGTTAAGCACTCTATTCTTGGTTTTGGCTCAGGTCGTGATCTCAGTATGTGGGTTCAAGCCCTGCCTCTGGCTCTGCACTGACCGTGTGAAGTCTCCTTGGGATTCTCTCTCTCTCTCTCTCTCTCTCTCTCTCTCTCTCTCTCTCTCTCTCCCTCTCTCTCTCTCTTTCTCTCTCTCTCTCTCTGTCTCATTCTGCCCCTCACCTCCTTGTGCTCTCTCTGTCTCTCAAAATAAATAAATTAACTTGAAAAAAATTAACCACCTAATTCCCCCCACCCCACAAGTCGCCTTCTTTCATTTTATTTTCCTCATTTTCTAATTACTTCTCTGAAATTATCTTCTTTATCTATGTGTTGCAGTGTTTGAAAAGGAAGAATTTCTAATTTCCACTAGAAGTGGAAGGATGCTACCACAGAGAAGGGCTCAAAGTAAATTTGTTTTGAAAATGAACCATGTAGAGAGCAAGTGAAGAAAAATATTAACTTGTTGTTTATACATTTATTTTTTTCAACTTATCTTCAAGTTAGTTAACATACAGTGTAGTCTTGGCTTCAGGACTAGAACCCAGTGACTCATCTCTTACACATGACACCCAATGCTCATCCCAACAAGTGCCCTCCTTAACTTTCCATTGGACTAAAAGGCTGTAGCAGAGTTGGCTGCAAATATATGAAGAACCATCATGAGAAATAAAAGGAACTGGGGGCATAGGAGTTACATCAGAGAATATGTAAGATCATTAAGTAAAAAACTTATATTTTTTAATTCAAGTATAATTAACATTCAGTGTCATATTAGTTTCAGGTATCCAGTATAGAGATTCAACAGTTCCATACATTTCTCAGTGCTCCTCAAGGTACGTGTACTCTTAATCCCTTTTATCTGCCCTCCCCCACCTCTCGTCTGGCAACCACCAGTTTGTTCTCTGTATTTAAGAACTTGTTTTTTCGTTTATCTCTTTTTACTCTGTTGGCTTGTTTTGTGTCTTAAATTCTACACATAAGTGAAACACACACACAAACGCACACACAGAAATAAAAAATTAAAACATGGGCAGAGGCCCTGCATAGACCTTTTTCCAAAGAAGACATACCGATGGCCCAAAGACATATGAAAAGATGCTCAACATCACTAATAACCATGGAATGCAAATTAAAACCGTAATGAGGTATCACCTTACACATGTCAGAATGGCTAAAATCAAAAACACCAGAAATAATGACAAGTTTTGGCGAAGATGTGGTGAAAAAGGAACCCTTGTGCACGATCGGTGGGAATGAAAAGTGTAGCCACTTTAGAATAGGATATGGAGGTTCCTCAAAAAGTTAGAAATAGAATTACCATGTGATCCAGTAATTCCACTACTGGGTATTTACCGAAATGAAATGAAGCCACTAACTCAAAATGATATATGCGTCCTATGCTTATTGCAGCATTATTTACAGTAGCCAAGATATGGAAGCAATCCAAGTGTCCATCAATAGATGAATGGATAAAGAAAAGTGACATTTGTGTGTGTGTGTGTGTGTGTGTGTGTGTAATATATATATAATGATAGATTATCACTCAGCTCTAAAAAGAATGAGATCTCACCATTTGCAACAATACAGATGGACCTAAAGGGTATAATGTTAAGTAAAATAAGTCAGTTAGAGAAAGATAAATACCATATGGTCAGTAAGTAGAATTTAAGGAGTCTCATTTTGTCTCAGAATTAAGAGGAGCTTCCTGCTTCATGTTGTCTACAGCAGTATAAGTAGCATAAAGTTGTGAGAGTCACATTCTATTCAAACAAGCAGACAATGTGCAGTTGTGCATTGGAGAAATCTCACAACACAGCCTTGTATAGATGGGAAACTGAACGAAATGATGTCTAAAGTCATCTTTAGTAGGAATCATTTCTACATCTGTAACACCAGTAAATATCCAGAGAAGCTTTTGCTTCATTCTGACATTGAACCAGGGAGGAATTCCAACTGTGGAGAGAAGCTTACAGCAAAGCTTAGACCTGAGAAAAGCTCCATTCACTTATATTTATTATTCTCTTATGTTCCTACTTTCACAAGGATACAGGGTAAATAAAGAAAACCAACCAACCAACCAACCAACCAACCAACCAACCAAACAAACAAACAGAAAACCCAACCCAGAATGGGTGAAGAAGGGAGCCTCATTTATAAAATCAGGATTCCAACATTCTGTTGAGGAAAGGTCCTAATTATTAATTAATAAGACAATTTCCCTAAGACATTATTTACCAGATTGGCTGTGTTAATGAGGATGTTTTGCATCTAATTTAATGCACTGCAATGAGGATTTTCATCACAAAAAGGACAAACCTTCCCTGTATAATCAAAGCCCTTGTTAGCAGCAAACCTCTGTAAATAATTCCTCATTCCTAAATGGAAGCCACATGCAGCACACAATCTCTCCCAGGGGAAGGGGAGACTTTCAAGTGTGCATTTAATGTGAGACACACCCTCAGAAAATGCTCTGAAGATTCTGTATGTCCATCTTCCGGTGATTTCCAAGGTCTGCATAGCAGAGATCACCACTGGGCAGCCACCGACCTGAACTGACCCCAGCAGGCTACTCTTTTGTTGGCATACAAACCTGTATTCCGGTGTTTCCAGATCACTCTCAATTGAATATTTCTCCAAGAAACACTCCACACCACTTCCCCTACTCAGCACTGAAATCCTGTTACAAGCGCCCTTATTCTCACCCAAGTGTTTCCAAACCTCGGGGTCTACCCTGAGGCATCAATTTCCACCCCCATTTCTCTCCAATTTGTTGGCAAGTCACTTGCATTTGACATTAATCTCTCAGCGCAGGAGGCTTCCAGAACTCAACTGCTTTGTTTCTGACCACTATAATCCCATCAGTAAAGACATGCTCAAGAATGTGATTCAAAATCAATAAATTGGAAGACTAATTGGAGTTTCTCTTCTCTCTTCGACTCACCTTCCTTTGGCGCATGCAAGTAATTCATCACTTAAAATATCCTTTCTAGGGGCGCCTGGGTGGCTCAGTTGGTTGAGCGTCCAACTTTGGCTCAGGTCATGATCTCGCGGTCCGTGAGTTCGAGCCCCGCGTTGGGCTCTGTGCTGACAGCTCGGAGCCTGGAGCCTGCTTCAGATTCTGTGTCTCCCTCTCTCTGACCCTCCCCCGTTCATGCTCTGTCTCTCTCTGTCTCAAAAATAAATAAACGTTAAAAAAAATTTTTTAAATATCCTTTCTTGGGCTCAGCTGGGATGTCTCTTTGGCTCTCTCAATCTTTCACCCCACACTTTAAGATGATACCTTAAAACTTTATTTTAGCAAATGACTTTTTTTTTCTTTCCCTTGTTCTAAAACAAAGCCTTCTTCTAGAGTCTCCTTTCTACTCCCTCTTATCCAAAGTGAAAACTACCGCAACATTACAAGAAATGTACTATTATTTCCCTTGGGCATGGCAAAGGACTGCTTTACACTGTAGACAAGAGGGGCAGTGTATGGTAAAGGGGGTAGACTCTAAAGTCATATGCACCTAGGTTCAAATTACAGCTCAGCTGCTTACCTGCTGTGAAGACTTGGCCAAGTTACTCCACTTCATAAAGCATCAACACCCTCAACTGCAAAAGTAGGATAGTAATAGGCCTGCCTGGCAGAGTGGTTGAGGACAATCCATGAAATCATGAATGCAAAGCATTGAGTAACACATGCCTGATGCATAATAAGTACTCAGTAATAACTAGCTATTGTTTATTTACCACAAATAATATCATTATAACATTAGCAGCAGAGCAAAGAGGCTGACATCAATTTCTAGTGTTGTATGGTGGGGTTGCTGTAAATCCAGAGATGTTGAGACAGCATCCACATTCTCCTTTTCATTGTAACTCCACCAGCATACCTAATTCGTCATTGTCTCACCTGGACCACAGCCTTCTCACATGGGTTCCATTTCAATCTTTTCCAATGTATCATTTAACTCAATTTTTCAACACTGCTACAACTCTCTTCAACACTGCAACAACTATCTTACAAAAGGCATCTTTGCTTATTTTATTTTTCCATTTGTGATAGTTTCTAAGGTCTTACCAAATATCACTGGATGCTGCTTAGCATAACATTTGGGGTTCTCTATAGTCTAGCCCCAAGCGATCGCCTCACACCTTCATTATAAGGCTAGAGAACCAATATAAAGATGCAGCGAGTGTTGGTGGCATAGATAGGAAGTCATGGAGAAAAGCAAGGGTATTCCACTTGGGGCTGGTAGATTTGTTCTGCATGTCTTTCCTCCATTGGATCAGGACAACTACTAATGAGGAAAGGGGCACTTCTATCGACATCACTTTGCTTCACTTTCTACAAGTTAAAAATAACAACTGAAAAGAGATCCCAGCCACCGTTTCCCATTTATGTGTCCTAAATATTTCACTTGACAAATGCTACGACATGCAAAAAATAGAATGTACATTAGTAGCATCCTATTGAGAAAGGCTTTGAAATTTGCTATGACAGAGTTTATCTTTTCCCTCAGTGCTGAGTGTCACAGATTTTTTTTTTCCTATACCTACCTATTATGTCACAAGTCCCCTGCTTTCTTAATGAGCACAGGCAATTCTTGGAAGGGATTTAGGTTGTGCTGACCTGCAATAATAATGTACTAAAGAATTGAGTGACAGTGGTCCTCAGTGTCCAGGGGGACCTGGTGTCGGGCTAGCAAGCATCCCCCTTCTTTCTTCCTGAGATGCTGTTCTAATAAACAACAAAGCCTTGCTCAAGTCTGGAGCCTTAGAAGATGAGGGACTAGAAGGCTAAGTAGGGACAGTATTCTCTCCACTTGACCACCACTTGTATGATGCCTTGTTTTTTATCCAGTGTGTGTCTGTTGAAAACTTCCTGTGTATTCACTACTACACAAGACTGTATTGCACTGGGGGTGCCTGGGTAGTTCAGTCAGTTAAGCATCCAACTTCATCCCAGGTCATGATATCATGATTCATGAGTTAGAGCCCCGTGTTGGGCTCGCTTCTCTCAACACAGAGCCCAGTTCAGACTTCTGTACTCCACTCTCTCTCTCTCTCTCTCTCTCTCTCTCTCTCTCTCTGCCCCCTTCCACTCTCTCGCTCTCTCAAAAATAAATAAACATTAAAAAAAAGACTGTACTGTACTGGATGGGGCATCAAGATAAGGTGATTTTATTAGGCTAGTTAGAACCTTCAGCACTACCCTAGTTTTTACTGAGAACGTGAAACTACCTTCCATCACTAAAATTATCTATATGAGGAACCATGGTCTTTTCCAGAATCAAACAGTGTGTCCTCCACCCCCACGAAATTATTTTAATTATACCCTCAGGGCCCATTCCTTCTCTTCTCCAAATAGACAGTGAAACATTGTAGAAACATTGACAAATATTCTGTAAACTGATCTGGATAAGGCGATTCAGACCTCCACTTGCAGAGACTGATAAATGACAGAGGCTGGAAAAGGAGAAGTGCAGATGCAGAGGAACAGGGGAGACAAAAGTATAAGGATAAGATAAACCTCCATCTCTGAAGAAAAAAATTGCAAGGACCAGGAACCTTCACTGCAGATGAGTCTCTCTTATTGCCCTCCAGGGGAGCTCACTGGCCACCAGCATTCAACCCATCACTCACAAAATACCCACTCTGAAATGATGACCATCCGTGCCCCTGCAGAGTCTATCCAGCTGCTAACAGCAACTAACTCTTCTTCCAGGCATAAGCAAAAATATGATGGTCTAAACAAATGTGAGTCCCCACCCACCCACACAGAAAAATAAAATGGGTCTTAAATACCTTCTTCCGAGCTGGTAACACCAAAGAAAGCACACAATCTACCTCAAAACCAAGACAGAAGTGACTGAATGAGCCTACATTTTTCTGCTAAACAAGGAGGTTAGAGGAATATACCACCAACTTACATATAAATTAATTCCAGGTCACAGTTAATTATGGTGCTGGTGTAGGTATTCCTCAATGTCATGGGGAAATATTGCTTCAAATGAGTCAATCCACTCAGTATCCAGTGCACAAAGAGCATAGTTGTCCTGTTGAGGAAGGAAGTCTAACTTCCTGTTTGTCTCTCAGCCCCAGGTAACCAAGTCTTCTAGAGGCATAGCATGTGGGTGTTTCTTCCCATCGTCACGGCTACAGAAAACATCCTCCCTGGGACTTATTTGGAATAGGAAAAAATTCAAATTCAGCCTCCTCAACTGAATGGAAACTGATCCATCAGAATCAGATGTACACCTGAACTGAGGGCAAGGTTGTAAATCACCCTGCCTCTTGGCAACAAGGAGCCATCTATGTGAAGATTCATGGGGAAACAAAAGAAGTGATACAACTACTCTGGCCATTCTCTATAGGTTGCAAGTCTTTTCATTCTCCTCCATCTAACCTTCACATTAAGCCACATAAAGGAGGAGTTTTCTGCTGTCCATTGGACACATGAAAAAACTGAGGTACCCAAAGAAGAAATTAGTGGTCTGCTTTGACCTGTTTCCTAAAGCAAGTCAGTGACATAGCTTCACTCTGGATCCCTGCCTGGAAATGACTTCACCAAGTTGGTATAAATGGTGGTCTATGGGTCAACTACAAATACATAATGGAAATTAGAATGGGAAAAACCTCGAGGAAGATAACTCTGCCAGCCTCCTGACCCCAAGAAAATGAAGTTTTACTCTACCCATATGAAGTCCAAAAGGGTTAAATGATCACACAGTTATTATGTAGTAGGCAGTAGAATGGGAACACAATTAGTCTTGATCTTCTTCTTCTTCTTAAGCTTTCTTTTGACCATTTCAGACAAAAATGAACAGAAATCACTAATTCTGACATGTGTATATTTTACTGGGCTATGTGAGAGAAGAGGATTGAAGTTTGGCCTGATAATGAAGAAAGTGAGGAGTCAAGAGCGGAAGCAATAAATGGATGCTGAGGTAACAAACTCCTTGCAATAAAAACAGATTAGCGGCAGCCGAGGAGGAATTTGTTAGGGGGAAAAAAACAACAGATAGAATGAGATTAAGTCTGAGAATGTATAAGAAAACAGCACAAAGGCAGACTTTTCAATGAAATTTTATCTTTCACCTTTGTGAGAAGTAGCAAATTCTAGGAGCAACATTACAATGAGAGAGGTGAGTCAGAGAGTTGCTGTTGACTGTCATAGAACGAATGGAATGTTTCCATCATGAAGAGTGACACGGAATCCACGTTGATTGACCACATTTTCTCTTCTCAGAGTAGCCCAGAGTTGGAGTGCTGGTGTTTTCCACCTGCGTGCCACCTTATCTATATTAAATGCAAGTTCTTGCTAATGGGATAATAATAATTTCTTATATTCATCACGACACTGTAGACTTTCTTAAAAACGTCATTCAAATTATAAAATTGAATGAGGTTGGTGAATATTTCAATTTCATTAGAAAATATTCAATTTATAGAAAAAAAAAATAAAAATAAATAAACATTAAAAAAAAAGAAAATATTCAATTTTATTAGAAAAAGTCTGGTCACACAATTAATTAATACGGCAATTACTTTAACAACTTTTATCAAATGTCTACCATGTGTCAGGCACTGTTACAGGTGGTGAGGATATAGCAGTTGAACAATGCCCACCCCATTTCTCCTCTCTCCTTAGGCTCCAGTATAGGAAGAAGACAAGTAACCAATCAGCAACTATTTGTGGTGGATTAGTCTCAACAATGTGGGATTGAAATGTTTCTACAATGAGTGGTAATCTACCTCCCACATGTTCTAATGAACTCAAGGCGTCCATAAACTTAAATCAAATTGTACTCAAAGGCTCAGGATTATTTTTCAGACCTGAGCACCTACCAAGTTTCACAAAATGGAACCAGGCTACCAGGTGTTTGGAGAGTAACAGTCTGCTTTTTCTTGTCTTTTCTCTTGATTCCTAATTTTTTTTTTCTTTTTCTTCCTTGCTGTCACCTTCCTCCATGTTCTTCATTGTTGTTATCACAAAGGAGCAGTGTACTCCCTATTCCCCACCTCATTACAATGCCATCCTCCACTCTGCTCCCCCAAATTTACTCTAGCTTTGGCAACTGATTCAAATTGTGTGCACAATTAAGGTAGTTCAATTATGGGTGAGGATTTGGAAGACATTTCTATGAATAGAAAGTATAATTGTGAATATGGACTCTATGACATATATGTTGACAGGTATTTTTAAGTTAGATGTTGACAGTATCTCAAATAAGTGGGAAGTGGGGTTGGGAGAAAAAAATATTCCAAAATAACAGGTAAGATAATTTTATTATTATTATTATTATTATTATTATTATTATTATTATTATTATTTTAGTGACCTCTCAGGTTTATGGATCAGCATTTGAACTTTTAGTTCCAGGCTTGGAGGTATAACACGTAAATTAGGGCAGGTGCTACACAATAATATCCTGGAAAAAACATTAAATTTCAAATCATACAATCCAGTCCTAGTCCTTGCTTTGTTACTAAATTTGTGTGTGCTGCTGTGAATGCTACTTAACTTCTCTGTTCCCAGTTAAATCAACAATTAAATGGGTTAGATCAGAACAATCAATCTGCCTAACAAAGTTGCTTGAGAATGAAAGTTGCTTGAGGGAATGAGTGTAGAAAATGCCTCAAAAAATAAAAAGTACTATATGCATGACTGTATGTTTCCTGTTAATTTTTTTTCAGGCTGTGTCCTAATTTCTCCTAAGATAATGACTTCCAGAATATTAAGGAAGAAAACAGCCAAGTCAAAAACAAAAATCCAGAGCAGTCAAATCAAGAAAAAACTAGAATTAATCAGGAAAAAAAAAAACCTCACTTCTTGTAAACAAAATGATTATTTGATTGTAAATGAGTAGCATAAAACTTGGCATAATTATGCCACTTTTTTTTTCAGTACAATATTTAGATAATTTCAACTCTACTTGAAATGCCACTGATCAGCATCCTGGACTGGAAGCTGGGATACTGGGTCTTTACATGAACTTTAAAATTAAGTGGCTATGCATCATTGGACAGATCACTTCCCTCGTGTAAGTCTGATTTTTCTGGGGAATGAAAGGGCTGCAGTGCTGTCCCTTAAACTCGCCCAGTTTTGCTACTTCCAGGATGTGGAATAAGAGGAGAAGCAAGTCCCTCTTTGTCTGTATGTGGGCCATCTGTTTCAGGCAGACTCTGGAAATTCTGGGCATCAAAGCAGAGCTTGTGTTCCATCTCTTTGCATGTGGAATAAGGCACATCATCCACAGGTCAGGGCCTGTTGGAAGTCAGGCTCAGGGTCCCGTGTTGTTCACAGCGGCAATGCCTTGACATCCCATCAATGTTTATCATTAGCCATTGCAACAAAACTTTGATAGCTTTTTATTCCATGCTATGGGGGCCATTAGTCAGTTAGGAACATAGCAGACAGAGTGAGATCAGTCTAGTTGAGTACACTCTCACATGAGCATTCCAAAATGGCAGGCACTGATGTACCCCAATGTATGAAGGGGTCACTCCTACTGGTATGTTGAATCCTTTGGGGATAATGGTGGTATGCAGAGGAAGCACCCCTAACAGCCTCATGTTAGACCATTTGGGAGCCATGTACTGGGTGCAGCCTCAGCCAGGTCTCTAGCTCCTTTTCTTTCTTTGACTTAGTTCTCTGTCTCTCTTTTAAAATTGTGGATGAGAAAAACACAAACACAAAGTTAATGTAGTTAACTGATTCAATTTGTAAACTAAGAACCACCTAATTTGGGGGCTGGTGCCAAGGGGTTGTCATGGCAATAGATGTTCACTTATTTAAAGGATGATTTGGTCTAGTCTTTTATCACCAAATATAATTTCCAGTTCCAGTGGAGATCTCAGAGGCCCGAGGTTATAGCATGCACAGTCTCCTCTCCCAGGACAAGGGCTTGCTTCAAAGTTTTCTGTAGGCTCAATCTAGAGTAAGAGCATGCACAGAGAGACAGCTATGGCCTCCAATAGGCAAGATAGTAAAATCAGCAGAAGAACCGTAGCCCTCCTAAATCACAGTCTCTTGGGTGACCCCTGGTTAAGTCAGGTTGCTGCAGATACCAGCTATTTCAGTGTTGATTCAGAGATATGGTTGCACACAGCTGAGGAATCCAGAGATCTGTGTTCCAGGGTCATTGAAACATTAATGGATCTTAAGCAGATCATTTCATTTAATCCCATGGGGCCTTAGTGTCCCTATCTGTAGAAGGAGACTATTGTTTCAGAAAAGCAGGATTCAGACCTTTTGCTGCCGCTCTGCACCCTGACAATAGGTCAGATATCACTACTCGATGCCAGTACACTTTCACACCTCACACTCCTTCTCAAAACTGTGCTCCAAGAAATCGCTTGCTTAGTCAAACAGAAGAGTCATGTGGGATGCATCATATTTGAGATCTCAGATCTAGAGGAGGAGTAGTCTTCATAGAAACAGGGGTTGCTAGTGCCACTGGCGTGCTAGGAAATGTTAGCAACCAATCTACAGGGAAAAAATGTGAAGGAATGACAACAGGTAGCATTTTTCAATTTTCATGGTATAAATACTCCAACTATAGCCATTTCAGGCTACCAATGCAACAACTGGTTTGCAAAATTCTCATTTGCGAAAAAGCTTCTAAAACTTTTGCAAATGGCTCCTGCAAGCCATCACAAACCAGCTCTAGCACCCTTCTGGCAGTGACTTCCTGGATGAAATGTAATAGAATCTATAAACTCAATGAAATTGTATGCAAAAGTGGGTATAACCATCTAATTCTTTCTGGGTAGCTGGTCTCTAGTTTTCATCAGACATTTGATGAGTTCAGGATCCAAATAAGAATCACCAGCTAGAGGATATCTACAGTAGATATGACAATTAGTGTCTGGCTCAACTGTCTTTCCAAATGTCTGGACAACATTCCTCTGGAGTTAGACCAGGCCATATAAATAGTCCTGGCAGGTGAGACCTGAGCACAAGTGACATATGTCACTTCTAAGGCAAAGCTGTGCACTTGGAATATGTCTATCTGGGTCTGGAGCAGAGGCCCTGTCAGCCCATAAGAGGTATATAGTATAGTAAGAAATAGTTTTATACTATTAAGTCACTGGCCCTGGGGAGTAAAAGTGATGCCACAAAACAAATCTAGACTATTCTGACCAATACAATTAATCGAGTGCTTTTGAGACCTCAAATCATATAAACTTGAATCAAAGATCTAAGGTGACAGTTGGAATCCTAAATGGATTTCTTAATCTATGACTGGTCCTTTCCTGGAACTGTAGTCGGTCCTCGGTTGTCCTCTGAGTCCCATACTCCAATGCTCAATTATTTTTCTTTCCTCTCTGGTCACAACTTTCTTCCAAGGCACTTTCCAAGCAGCTAGACTGCACCTTGGGGCTGCATTTCCCCCATGAAGGGCACAAGTTTTACTTATGGAGGGCTGACATTACATGCCCTATACTCCCCCTCTTTATGGGGCATTGGCAGTGTGCATTATACCACATGAGTCGCCATCTTGGCTAATATTATGTATAGCATGTCCAAAAGTTGATCAGCTGGGCAGACCTGGTCTCAGATGTAGATGAGAAAGGCAGGTCTTTGTGCTGCAATTTTGAGAGAACTTAAGAATTCTCCCTGGACCCGAATAGCTTTCCAATGAGTTTATAATGCAGCCTGCAGTCCTATCATTAGAATTGTATCGCTTGGGCCAAATAAGCACCACGCTTTCTATAAATTTCCCTGGGAAGGGCATGAATCAATCATCAGTCACTCCCATTATTATCAGAATAGTGATACTTGAGAGAATTCCTCCCTGGAAGCTGGATGAGAGCACTGTAGAGAAGAATTAGAATTTTTGTGAGAGAAGAGAAATGAGGGGAGAAAGAAAAAGTAGTCATTTGGGAGCAAGAACAGTGCCTAAGGAAACCACCTTTAAGTCCTTCGGCAATGCATGAAGTAGTAAAAAAAAAAAAAAAGATACAGTTGTCACTGACATTTCACATATAAGGAAAAGAATGAAAGTCAGAAACACTGAATGTCTTGTCTTAGGTAACACAACTTGTAAGTGATGGAAGGTTCATTCAAACCTAAGGTGGTGGTGGTGGGGTTTATTCCAAATAGAGGACCTTTTTATTTATTCTATCTCTAAAATATAGAAGGAGACTTCCTTTTCCACAGTTCTTTTCATCTAGAGGTCATAGACCAAAATGTTCCAGAAGGAAACTGAGAAGCAACATGGATTAGAATGACAAAGACCACATTGAGGCCTTGAGGAATGGCCTGGGTTGTTCATTCCTACCTGAGGAAACGACGGAGGGCCCAGAAGTGCAGAGAAAAGGAGTTGTGTATTGTATGATGTTTGCTCTGCACCCCTCTACCCATCCCCACTCAGGAATTTACTTTTTTTTCTTTTTTAAAAAACGTTTATTTATTTATTTTTGAGAGAGACAGACAGAGAGACAGAGACAGAGAGAGAGAGAGGATACAGTGGGGGAGGGGTAGAGAGACAGAGGGAGTCACAGAATTTAAAGCAGACTCCAGACTCTGAGCTGTCAGCACAGATCCCGATGTGGGGCTTGAACTCAGGAACTGTAAGATCATGACCTTAGCCAAAGTCAGACACTTAACTGACTGAGCCACCCAGGCACACTGCATTCACTTTTTTTTCAAGCAACAAATACCTCTGGACTTCCTACTCTGCCAGATACTACCCTGTCTACAGAGGTGGGAAAAACAAGTCTGCTCTCATAAGTTATTTGTGTGGAGGGAATAAAAAATAAATTAATTAATAAACAAATTGCATGTGTGGCAAATGCCATCAAAGTGAAAATAATGTCTTGTGAAATAATTGCAGTCTTGCTCTTCTACAAAATCTTGCAATGCAAGGATGGAGTGAGGGCAGGCATATGATCTCTAAAATGTTTCTGTGGCCAAAGACAATTAAGATGTGGCTGATTTCCTCTCACTGACTCAGCAACAACCCCACTATCACAAACCCCATGAAACCCCATTGATGTAAGGATATAACCATGAACATGTCAATATAACTATGAGAAAAAGGGAAAAGCAAACTGACCGTAGTAATAAATATAGGGGTCCAATAGCGGGAATTGTAAGCCTTGGCCTCTCGGGAGATTACCTTTACATGCATCACCAGAGTACCAGGCAAGGCAAAGCAAAGTGAATGACGACAGCTATCAGCAGTTTGGAGTAACTGGGCACAATGATAGAGTCTGCACTTGTGAACAGCCTAAATAGGAAAACGAGGTAAGATTTTGTCCAAAGAAAGCTAAAAGCAATGAGTTACAAGGGACCAGAAAAGGGTAATGATGACCAGGTGCATGTGCTCTGTAATCATTTCCTATTTCCTGCATAGCTATGTGACATATTTCTAATTCAACAACAAATATAGCTGAACCTATGACAATGGGTCAGCCATATTATTGTGTTCATGGTTGTGTCGCATTATTTTAAGTGTCCATTTTGGGCCAAAAATCTTAAATAGCACCATTTTTAGACACAGCAAGATCATGTATTCTTACAACAAAGGAGCCTTGGAAAGCTCATCTAATTTCGTTCATTTTCCAACTCCAGGCAAAGATGAACAGTTGGAAGCTTTCCATTTGGACTCCAATAGAGGCATTTCTCCAGGATCTCCCCGTACAGCCCTTACGTGGAACTTCCTGGAGTTTTGATTACTCATTCTAAGTAGGCCATGAAGGACAGCTTGAATAGAGGATCAGAAAACCAGAACAAGACTTGAAGGAAGTATCAAGGTATTGGATATAGTTTCTACAGTCAGACATATCAGGATTCAAATCCAAGCTTAACTAATTTCTATGTGAACTTTGGCCAGTTGCTTAAACATTCTATCAGTCAGGATCTAGCTGGGATTCAAATGCCATCTGAATATTTAAGCAGAAGAATTTAATTCAGGATTTACACAGGTAATGAGAGAGCTTAAGAGTCTAATAGAGGAGAGTCAGGCAATCCAGACATTAGTAATAAGAGGAAGCCATCTCTACCTTAGACCAGAGAGAG
Source organism: Panthera onca (assembly GCF_046562875.1). Classification (NCBI taxonomy): domain Eukaryota; kingdom Metazoa; phylum Chordata; class Mammalia; order Carnivora; family Felidae; genus Panthera; species Panthera onca. The sequence goes on along the minus strand of NC_138344.1, from coordinate 8,253,782 downwards.
CAGAGGGAGGGGAGTGCTGATAACACCATTCAAAGATGGGAGCACCTTACAGAAGCTGGCCTCACGGCAGGTCTCTTTGTCAGGAGCCGAAACCAAAGAGATGAAGCCACTACTTCACACCTCGGGCAGAAGCAGGGGGACAGAAATGCCCTTGCTTCCCTTCCATCAGTCACCCCCGAGAGCCCCGTCAGTGCCTACAAATGGCCAATCCTAGCCAGACACCTGTTGACATGGAAATCTTGAAAACAAAGCCTGGAGGGGTCAGCTACCCGGGAATACAGAGCTCATTCAACATGGACAGTCAATCATAAAAGGTTATTATTAAAATAATCACTGTCAACAAATATTGAAAGTGCAACCAGAGGTGTGCTGGCAAAGGTTTAACAGCTGAGTCTCCGGGGAAAAAGCCCTGATTTGTTGTTGGTTTCCATGGTCTGAATACCACCACCAGGCTAATTTCAAACGTCCAACGTAAAGGCATGGAACATAACATGGAGAAGATTGGCTTATGCAAGTGTTTATAAGCAATTCCAGCACAGTGCTGAAAAGTGGCGTATCAAATATAGCAAACATCCTGGTACAGTTCCAGGAGAACAGCACCAATACTAACAGTTGACAATTGCTGAGGGGCAGCTCTGTTTAACTTAAACATTTCAGATTTAGACTATACCGCCCTTTGAGTCCATATATTCCTCATCCCTTGGGGCTACATCTCCAGAGAGTCAGTCATTCTTCATAGATATTTTTGAGGAGCTCTACATCACATAAGCAATAAACCACGATGGTTCCTGTGATTGCGAAGAAAGAATCCCAAGCTTCCACCTTGTTTTGGAGCCAAAATTTAATCCCTGGCCCTCATGCATTCCTCTTGATGTCAAAGGGATGACATCAACCCTTATTACCTGAACTCTCTAGGTAAGAATTATTTTGCATTCATTTGTGATGCAAATGAGATCTTGATGTTATCTTGAAGCTTCCTCAGACTGTCTTTCCCTATGTCTTTTGCTCTCCTAGTCATGCTGTCACTGAACAACGTAAGGACGACATGCTTGGATTTCTGATTTGCTGACTTCCGTGATTATGTGAAAGTATTCCTATGGCCGTTACCAGACCAGTCCACTCTTCCAAGGAGCTCCCTGCAGAGTTCTTATAGAACTATTGCTTTCAGCAATTGGGGAGGTGATCTCTCGGGCACACGTTGACCTGTGTCCCAAGATGCGGCACTGGCAGGTCGAAGGACAAGCTAGAGGCACAATTACTACAGTAGCTGGGAAGGTAAATAGTCCAACATCTGGTCCAATAGGTCTGAATAAAATATCCTTAGGGAGATGTGCCTCTTATTTTCTCTGTCTGTTTTATTTATCGTGTTGGAATCCATCAAGAGTTGGTCCATTTGTTCATTTGCAATTCGCATTATTTCCAAATTAACTTCTCTTTACTGTCAATAATTACAACACTTATAGAAAATACAATATAATTAAGGTAGTAACAAAATAAATATACAAAAAGGCGAAGGCAACGACGAGGGTCTTTGGACGTGCACTTGCACAGAAGACACAGTGAGAAAAGGGACGTGGGATCATGTGAGCAAGCACCCAGGTAGAGTGCTGTATGAAAGGGGCAATAGTCCAAGGGCACCTGGGCAGCCTCTAGGTAGGCTGATACTCAGAGCCAGATCTGACTCCAACAGATGCTTAAAAGAAACAAAAAAAATTAAAAGAAGGAGGAGGAGGAGGAGGAGGAGGAGGAGGAGGAAGGCTAAGGCAAGAATGAGCTGAGACTAAAATGACATAAAGAAAGCTACACAGTTTGGGGCTGATGGGTGCTATGGGCAGAGATTATCAGTCACTTTTCTCCAAGATTAGAGTTTCTGTTTGTTCCACTCATTTGATGTTGTACAAAAAAAAAAAAATGCTTGGGTATTTTGTCTTTTGATCTATGCCTTCTCTATCTTAAGCTGAACTCCAGATGTCTAGAGAGCATACAATTTGCCTAAAGGTTGTAATCGTAGCCTGCCTCAGCTAATATTTGATAAATGTGGAAGATAACAAACTCCCACCATCCTGAAAACCTTACCTCATGCAGCCCTCTTCCACTTCTTGGGTGAGCTCATCTCTCCAGCCTGACATTATGAATGTGCTTTGAAAAATATACATAAAGCTCGGTGCAAGACCAGTGGACATAATGGTGGGAAGAAAGCAATTCCTGTTCCCATGATGCCTTCAAGATCCAAGTTCCCAGTCTGGTAGATTAGAAGACAATAAAAACCGACACTTAGGGTCAATGGTATTAATGTTAAGGAGGGTTAGGTCTGAGGTGTTCCAGGAGCACTAAGGAAAGACAGCTATGAGATCACCTAGGAGAATAACTGGCTTAAAAAAGACCTGAAATACATGTAAAGGATTGTGAAGAGAGAGGAAACACTATTTCAGGTAAAGCCAGTTGATTGTACAAAAAAGGCAGGAGCAAAAAACAATCAGAGGGGAATTCTATTTTTGGCTACATCCTGGATTTATCTTCCTACCTGAAACAACCAAAACTATATGAAGTTATGGTTTTCAAGCACTGCACCTCAAGAAACAAAGAAATAGTGATCCCTGGGATGTGAGAAGCAAACAAGGCAAGCCCTATAATTGTCTCAGCTGGTTGGCCTTAAAAGAATTTCCAGGCTAATCCACCAGGGGTGGGAAACCAGGGGAGACCAGTGACCTCCTAATTGCTGAGTCCAGAGCAGCCAATATGGCTAGAGTTTTCAGGAAACTGTACCAGAGAAGAAAGACATGCCAAGAGAGAGACTTCTAAATATATGCACAGGCTCTCCCTTAAGCATTTGGTAGAGTAGTGGTCACCACATGTATATGAAAACCTAGCCAAGGGCAAGGAAAAAACTACACAAACAAATTAGAGAGAACAGTACTCAGTGCTCACACTGGCCCATAAATAGAGTCTGTACCCAAAAGCCAAACTGGAAAGCCTCATAATTAAGTGTGTGTTATATGGAATACTCAAAAGGATCTTGCATCAATAGTGGAAAATAATTAGCTTTACACCAAATCCTGCTCTCAACACTTCTGAAAAAACTTAAAAGCAAGATCTAAAAGGACCAAACTGTTTCTAAGTAACTTAACTGCATCCTAGAAGAAAGTTAAAGAATATTTATAGAAATACAACAAAAATATCCAGCACTTAATAAGGTAAAATTCACAATGTCTTGCATCCAGTTAAATATTAACCGACACAATGCAGGAAAATATGACCCATAATGAGAAGAAAAATATATGAAAATGAACACAGGGATGCTTGGGTGGCTCAGTCAGTTAAACATCTGACTCCTGGTTTTGGTTCAGGTCACGATCTCGTGGTTCATGAGTTCAAGCCCCACATTGGGCTCTGTGCTGACAGTGCAGAGCCTGCTTGGGATTTTCTCTCTCTTCCTCCTTCTGCCCCTCCCCTACTCATGTTCTCTGTCTGTCTCTCAAAATAAATATAACTTAAAAAAAAATACCTAATACAAAACAGATACAGATGTTAAAACTAGCATACAGTTACAATTATATTCCTGACTTCTAGGGATGAAATTTACAGTGCATACACTGGATAAGATTAATGGCAGATTAAACATAAGAGATTGCAGAAGAAAAGATTATTGAACTGTGGGAAAACTTTAAGTAGCCCAATACATGGGTAATTGGAGTCCCCAGAAGAGATTATGGATATTTGAAGACAGATAGATGAAATTGTTAAACGTGATGCAAACTATAAACCAACCTACTCAGGAAAATTTTTTAAAAACCTGAAAATAGAAGGAAAATAATGAAAATCACATATACATCATAGTCAATTTGCTCAAAATCAGTAATAAAGAAGAGAGCACAATAGTAGGGAGAGAAAAAGAGACAAATTATGAATGCAGGGACAAAGAGAAGGAGGTGAGCTGATTTCTCATCAAAAGCAGGAGAAAAACTTGTGGAGCAACATTTTTGAAGTACTAGAAAAATAACCCGCCACTCTAGAGTTTTATACCTAATGAAAATAGATTTCAAAACTAAATGCAAAATAAAGACGTTGCAAACATTCAAAAGCTAAAAGAAATTCAACCCACAGTATAAAAAATGTGACAGAGATTCATTCAGGCGGAAGAGAAATGATGCTAAGAGGAAATGAAAAATGAAGTACAGAAACTGGTAACGACAGGGGTAAATATAAATGATTTAAAAAATTTAAGTATTTAAAATAATTGTCTAAACAAAAATAACGACAATATAATGAGAAGTTTAATATTATATATGGTATACATAATTTACATACCTAATTACATGCATTTCATTTATGTATTTTATGTTATAAATTATATTTTATATATTATATACATAATGTGTGTGTGTGTATCTGTGTGTGTGTGTGTGTGTGTGTGTGTGTGTGTACAATGCCTGACAACAATAACCCCAAGGCCAGGAAGGGAAATACGGAAATATGCTGTTTTAAGTTATTTTAAGTTATATTATGCTATACTTAAAGTATTATTACTTAAAAGTAGACTGTTGAACTTAAAAATATATCTATATACATTCGAGGAACATTAAATTAACAAAACAAAAAAGTATCACCAATAAATTAACAAAGGAAATAAAATGCAATCATAAAAAAACAAAACACTTAATCCAAAGAAGGCCAACACAGAACCAGAAACAAATGAGTCCAAAAACACAAACAAGATAAAAAATGTATACCCAACATTATCAATAATCACATTAAGGGTGAATGATGTAAACCTCCCAATTAAAAGGCAGAGATTATCTGATTTGTTTCAAGTGAATAAACTATGTATTCTTTAAAGAAACACAGTGTCCTTTAAATATAAGGACACAAATAAGTTAAAAACAAAAGGATGGCAAAAAGATATACTATGTTAATGCTAGTCAAAATAAAGCTGGAATGTGTATATTAAAATCAGAGAGAGAGGATTTCATAGCAAAGAATACTACCATGGACCAAAAAGTTTATTTCATAATGATAACAGAATTAATTCATCAAGGGAATATAACTATCCTAAATGTTTATAAAACTGCAAGGAGAAATAGACACATCTATAATTCATAGTCACAGACTTCAACATCCTTGTCTCAATAATTATTAAGTGGTAGACTGAAAATTCAGTAAGAATATAGAGGATTTGAAAACACTGTCAACTGCCTCAATCTAACTGACATTTCTAGAACACTCCACCCAGCAACAGCAGAACACACATTCCTTTGATGCAAACACAGAACATTTACAAATATAGACTCTATTCTAATCCAAGTATCAAAATATTTAAAATGATTTAATTAATATAAAACACAATGGAATTGAATTAGACATCATTAACATAAAAAGTTCTGGAAAACTAAATATATTCCTTCCAAATAACCCTTGGACCAGGATTAGCCAAAGAGAAAATAAGAGTATTTTTAACCAAATTAAAATAAAAACACAGAAAGACTTGAAGGAAACTTATAGTACTAAATGGCTTTAGTGGAAAATAAGAAAGAATTCAAATCAATTATCTCTGTTTCTATCTTAGAAAATCAGAAACTATCAATATAGGAGCAAGGTAATCCCAAGTAAGCTTCAGAAATAAAATATTTAAAGAAAGAGCACAAATCAATAAAATAGAATGTAGTAAAATAAATGTAACCGAAAGATATATTTTTGAAAAGGTCAACACATTGATACAATGATAGCCAGAGTGACAAAAAAAAAAAAAAAAAAAAGACAGAGAGAGAGGACATGAATGAGTAATATCCTGGATGAAAGTAGGGGCATCACTTCAGACTCTACAGATATTAAAAGTATAATAAGGAAATATCTTATAATTTTATGAATTAATTTGACAACTTAAATGACATGGACACATTTCTTAAAAGACGTAAACTACCTAAGCATAGTCAACAAGAAATAAATAACATGAGTAGCTCCATATTGGTTAAACAAATTCAATCTGTAGATAAATATATCTCCACTCTCCTCCCTCCCTCCTCCAAAGGATACTCCAGATTCAGATAGCTTTACTGGTGAAACCAAACATTTAAGAAAGAAATTATATCAATGCCCACAAGTTCTTCTAGAAAACCAAAGACGAGAAAATCCTTATTAAGCCAACATTGCTTTGATACCTTACCCAAAGACATTATCATAAAATTACATACCAGTATTTCTTATACACAAAGATAAACGTTTCTAAAAATTTTAGCAAATCAAATCCAGCAATATATAAAATTGATAGTATGCTACGTCCAAACACAGTGCAAGCCTGAAAATACAAACGCTGCTTTAACGTTTCAAAATCAGTCAAAGCAATCTGCCACATTAATAAACTAAAAAAATAAAAACATGATTTTCTTAATAAAAGCAGGGGAGGGGAAGAAAATGAGAAAACTCCATATCCATCATGATAAAAACTCTCAGAAAACCAGAGACAGAAGGACCTTTCCTCAATATGATAATTTACAACAAAACGAAATGAAACAAAACTGTAACTAACATCATAGGTAATGGCGAAGGACTGAACGTTTCCCTTAAGATCTGAAACAAGGCAAGAATGTTTGTTGTCACTGTTTCTGTTCAACATTGTAATGAAGTTTCTAGGTAACACAATAAAGCGAGAAAAAATAAATAAAATTATCCAGATTGGAAAAGAAGAGGTATTTTTTAAAATTTTCGAATAACATGATTGTCTATGTAGAAAATCTGATGGCACCTCCAAAATCCATACTAAAACTCATGTGAGTTTACCAATGCTGCAAAATGCAAGATCAATATACCACATTAGTTGTATTTCTGTGTAAAAAAAATAACAGGAAATTAAAAATTTTTAAATACCATTTACAGTGCATTGAAAAATGAATGTTTTAGGGGTCAATTTGGAAATAATGCACAAGGGCTGTATTTTAAATATTATAAGACATTGCTGAGGAAAATTAAAGCCGACCTAAATAAATTGTGATATATACAATGTTCGTGGGTTGGACCACTCAATCTATATTTGTAAGAAGCCATTCTCCATGAATCGACCTGTAGATTCAACACAATGTCCACTGAAAACTAGTAAACTGTTAAATTTTGGGGTAGAAATCAGCAAAATTATTTTGAAATTTATGGATATATAAGAGGCTTAACATAGCCAAAGCAACTCTGGAAAAAAAGAACAAAATTGAAGGATTGAAATTGTCTGATTTTGAAACTTGTATAACTATATTAATAAAGGTAGTACAGTATTGACATAAAGATCAATTAATGGAACAGAAATAGAATTACACATACATGGACAAATAATTTTGAGCAAAGTTGCAAAGGCAATTCAGGGTAGGGAAGATTATTCTTTTTACTAAATAGTGCTGGCACAATTGGATATCCATTTGCAAAAAAAAATGAACTTCAATTTATACCTCCTACCATATGCAAAAATGAACTCAAATGGATCATAAACCTTAATGTAAAAGTCTAATACCATGAAACACAAAAAAAAATGTCTTTGTGACCTTGGGTTAGGCAAAGATTCCCTAAAAAGGACACTAAAAGTACAACTTATAAAATTTTAAATTTGAGAAGTTGGACCTCATTAAAATTAAAAACTTATTCCCAAAATTCTGTTGAGGGAATGAAAGACAAACCACAGACTGGGAGAAAATATTTTCCAAACTTCTATCTGATGAAGGCCTTGTATCCAGAGCACACAAGTGTTTTCCTACGTCCATAATAAGAATTAAGCAACCTAATAAAAAAAAAATGGGCAAAACATTTTAAAATACAAAGGGAATATGGGTGGCAAATAAGTGCATTAAAAGACTCTGAACATTACTCATAATTAGGGAAGTGCAAATTAAATCCGCAACAAGAAACTAATCCACTTCTATCAGAATGGCAAACATTAAAAAGATGGACCACATTAAGTGTTAACCTTGGCAAGGACGTGCAGGAATAAGAAATACTATATACTGTTGATGAGAATGTAAAGTGGTACAACTACTTTGGAAAACAGCTTGGCAGTTTCTTAAAAAGTTGAACATAAACCTATGGCTACCTACTATATGATTCAGCTATTCCATTCCTACATACTTAACCAAGAGATATAAAGGCATATACCCAGACAAAAGACTTGCAAACAATTATTCACAACATGTCTATACATAATATCCCCCAACCGGAAGCAACTGGAGAATGGCTTAACAAATTGTGGTATGTCCATACAACAGAATACCATCAACAGTAAAAGAAATGAAATACTGATACAGACAATGACGTGGATCCCAAAGTAATGAATCCAAGATAACTATGCTGAGTGAAAGAGTCAGACAAAGAAATATAAGCTACATGATTCCATTTATAGAAGTCTCTAGGAAATTCAACACTAATCTATAGTGACAGCAGGCAGATTGGTGATTGCTCAATGTGGGGAGAGATCCAGGCAGGAGGAGATACAAAGGAGCAAAAGGAAACTTTGGGGATAATTGGTATGTTCACTCTCCTGATTGTGGTGATGGCTTCACAGGGGTATACATATGTCAAAACTCATCAAACTGTACACTTTAAATGTGTACACTTTCTTGCATGCCAATTATACCTCAATAAAGCTGTTTAGAAATAAAGACAGAAAGAGGGTTGGATGAACCGTAAGTCAAGCTGTTGAGCATGGCAGGGACATGGACATGATATATGCTGCAGAAGAGTAAGTGTTGGAAGGAACTGGGGCAGGCACTGAAAGGGTCTTTTAAGCCATGAAAAGAGTTTGTACTTATTACTAAGGACAAAAGGAAGTCTTGGAACCTTTGAAAGCGTGTGTGTGTGACTTTTGTTCCCATAAAGATAATTCACGCGTTAGTTTTCAGTTAATTTTTATCTATCTCTTACCAAAGTTACAAAAGCAAACCAAATTAAAAAATTTAAAAACACATACTTTTCCAAATACTTGTAACTGAAATCTCACCACAATCTGCCTGAGTCTTCCTCATTTTGGACCCTCCCTGGGACTTTTGATCTCACCAAAACCTAGTGATGAAGTTTGACATAATAAATAGGCTTCTCAAATAATAAGTTATTTGCATGGATATTCATGGAAGATAGTTTCTTCATAATCCATTTTCTACAGAGACAGCTACACCAGTTTGGTTTTCCTCTGCTTGTCTGTCTTCTCTTCCTAGTAGAACGAAGACCTTTAGAATTAAGAATTCTGCAGAGGTCTCAGATCCTAAGCTCTGCCATTTTGGCATAACTTTGGGCTGATCACAATTGCTTTTTGAAACACAGCTTTGTCACACGTGAGAGGGGCTAATAATAACACAGGCCTCATAGTGTTGTAGTAAATATAATAAGCTTCAACATATGTAAAGCCCCCAGCAGAGAACCTTCGACATAGTTGAGGTTAATTTCCCCTGGTCTGTTTTTATCTCTTCCCATCCTCCTCTCTCTCAGGACTATTTCCACCAGATGATGAGATCGGAATATCCCACTTTGTTCCTCAGTTACAAATTTAGTTGGGTGTAAATCTATGATCCATTCACAAGAAGTATTGTTTCAATTTAAAAAGAAATACACAAAACTAAGGCTGTCATTATGAGGAAGACAGATTCAAAACTGGCTTGAGTATGAGCCCTGGCCTGGATTTTAATCAACACAGCCAGTGTTTTCAAGTCAGGGCCAAATTCTTGTGACACATAATACAAAATTTATGAACTTACTGAAACTGATTTATAAACTGATAGAGGATAATATAACCATACAGAGCTGGTTGCAAAATAACCAGAGGGCAAAATTGAAGTTTTATTAAAATGACCTCAGTCATTTTATCTCATACCTATGCTGGATAAATAGTCATTTTTGTAGGATCCATAAGCACCCGAGTGCTCCTACCCCCTGTTTCTAATGCATGAGGTACCAGAGTTAGCAGAAAATCATCCCAGGAAATGAGGCTCATATTGAAATGAATTCAATAAACTTTTATTAAGTTCCTACTCCGTACCAGGCTCTGGGACAGACAGACATTAAAAACGCATTCTCTCTCAAGAGGTCCTTAGTATAATGGAGAAGGGCAAACGTGGTGACAGAAAGAGAAGCTAAGGTACAGGATCCTGAGAGGCATAAAATAAGGAGAGGTCAGGAGAAGTGTTACTGGAAAAGCAAGGCAATGTTTACATTCCACATTCAAGTAGATTTCTGACCTCAGGAGTCATTCTTTCATTCACCCAGGAAGTACTTAGTTTCTTTATACACCAGGCACTTCACTGTAGGAGCCTAATTTCATGGTTTTTTTTTTTTCAATCAGATTGACCTATTACCTGTTTACTTTTCTGTCTCCCCCGACTAAACCAAGTTCCTGAAGGACAGAGACTCTCTCTAGTGGTCCGAGCAATAAAACACTTAGATTTTAAATCGTTCGATGTTTACCAAAATGATATAAGATCAATTCTTATAAACTGGCTTTGATAGAAGAGAAAGAAAGGGAGTAAGCAGGAAGCTCATAAGATGATGATGGAAAATACTTTCACATCTTGCCAGAGATGTTCTTTGAGTCTTTCCCCCACCTTCTCCCCCTGCAGGGTGCACACGCCCTTCAGTGTTGGTTCTCTTCTGTAAGGAATGTGACTCTTCCATCTCTTCCACACGTGGGCTTCCACCCAAATCCTCTTGCCAAATAGAGTTCAAATCTACCATCGGAAGTGGGGTGGGGGGTGGGAAGAATCTAGTGCTTTGTTACAAGTTCGAGACTGTAATAGCGATATTCACACATAGTTTAAGCTCCCAATCCAGAAAAGATTTCTCTTACGGGGAGGCGGGCCATACCAGTAACTCTTTGTACCTCCTGGCGTCTGTCACAGGTGAGAAGAAATGGATCTTTGTTAGAAATCTCGTATCTGCCAAGCCTTCCACTAATGGTTTTGTATACGATGTTCCATTTCACGACAAAAGCCCTCTGATGTAGGATGTCTTTTGTATCTTTAGATTAGAAAATAATAATCAACTTGGACTTCAGTCCAAGTACATTACAAAATGTCTAACTGAGAAAAAGTGGGGCTTATAACCAAGTCTGGTTTACTTCAAAGCCCACAAGCTTCCACCACTCCACACAAGGCTCAGAAAGGCCACGTAGTCCAAGGCTCAGAAAGGCCACACACGATTGGTAATAACGGTCTGGATAACTGGTCACCCCATCTCTTATCAATCCTCTCTTTAAAAAAAAATAATGTTTTTTATTTATTTTTGAGACAGAGAGAGATAGAGCATGAGCACGGGAGGGGCAGAGATAGAGGGAAACACAGAATCCGAAGCAGGCTCCAGGCTCTGAGCTGTCAGCACAGAGCTCGACACGGGGCTCGAACCCACAGACTGTGAGATCATGACCTGAGCTGAAGTCGGATGCCTAACCGACTGAGCCACCCAGGCGCCCTATCAATCCTCTCTTTTATCTGGGTGTTAAATGCCAGAAAAGAGTCTCCATGTAGGGTACAAGCGAGTAACACTAAATTCTCATCATTTACAGGTATTTATGTTCCCCCTTCAGAAGTTTTTATTACTGTTTAATATTTATTTAAAATTTAAATTGCTTCAATTTTTTTTACTGAAATAAATTTGTTCCAAATAGGTATTTTATATCATTACTAGGAGCATTAATAGAATAGTGATTAAGAGCACATACTAAATTCAAATCCCATCTCTACTACTAATTTTACCTGTGTGATCTCAGATAACTCACTTTCCCTCTCTGCCTCAGTTTCCTCCTCTGGAAAAGGAAGTAATAATAGCACTCAACTCACGGAGCTGCCACGGGGATTAGAGCAAAACATGGTAAACACAACGGCTCCCTGCATAGGTTAAATAATTAGGAATTATTAGTCATCGTTACCATTAGTACAGAAATGGAAAACCCAAATCGCCTTCTGTAAACCAAAGGTAACCATGGAAGTCAATACTATGAAAACAAGCCATTCGTATTAAATTCTAGGCACACAGTGCTGGTCTTAAAGGCTACAGGCCCCAGACTTACTCTATGGTAAAAGGCAGTATTACTAAGTGTTCTAGGTTGGTTGACGACTCGTACCAAACGGAGTCAGAAGGATAAAAGACAAGTAATTTTCTGTACATGACTCAATGGCATTTGATTTCTTGCCGAGGCACCATCTGAAAGCCACAGCACTGCCAGCTGGACGTGAACCATGTGTTCATGAAGACGTTCATAAAGATGTGTTATGAAGTATATCGATGCACACAGGCAAGTGAGCTTCCTTGCCTCCTTATTGGTCTGAGCTCTGCTCCTGAGATAAAACTGTCACTGTCACATCTCTGTCCCAAGAGATTTTGATGTGTTCTGTATGGCATACCCCCTGAAGGTAGAGATGGCATCTTAGACTGATTTTATTCCTCACTTGACCCAGATTCGTACGGGAGGTGGCCTCACATACGGTTAAATTAGGTGTTGATGTGGGGAGGTGAGAAGCCTTCCCTGGCAGTAAGAAAGCATCCAAGGGCTCAGGGTTAGTGGGGAGGAGGGCTGTTCTACAGAGAATCAGACTGTTGCCTTCAAACAGAGGCCACTGTCCAACTTAAGATATGATAATGGGTGTCAGGACACCCATGCTTCCTGCCAGCACTTGCTTCATCCAGGAGATCCTGGAAGGAAGCATCAGCTAGAACTGGAAAGTCCTCAGGCCAGGTCTGTCATCAAGTCTGGAATCAATAACAGCTGACATTCCAAGGATCCACAGATGGCTGGAGAATGGATGGGAAAGAATCCTAGCAACTGACCTTGGGGAAAAGACTTAACCCTCTTTTGTCATTCACTCATGAGACACAAAGCAAATAAACATAAAAGATATTGAGCACCTACTGTGTGAGTAGCTATTTTTTACCACGCCGGACAGAAATGTTTGTCTCGAAGGTCTTATGGTTCAGTAAGGGATACCTGTATAAGCAACTCTATCCAAGATATACAGTAAAGCATTAATAGAACAATAGAGATAAGCTATAAAGGAGGTTTATGTAAGAAAGGAGTCATTTCCAACCACAGGAGCCGTGCCTTTAGGGATGGTAAGATGCAGGCAATTAAAGCTGAGGAAAAGGGCAGAAGAGACAGAGGTGAGCTCACAAGCCAACCTGTGTGGAAAGTATAAGCCATGTTCTAGAAATGTTGAGTGGTCCCATGGAGCTAAGATCTGGCACAGAGCTTAAAGAAGCAAGTGCAATGGGTTCGGACCAGTTAATGGAGAGTCTTTGAATGGCAAGCTAAAGAGATTCTGGTGCTAACGGCAACATCCATCCTTCCCTAAACTCCACTGAAGACTATGGAATGTGAGACACTAAGGAGCCTTCTAGGTTGCCTGTGACAATGTGTCATGTTCCTCACCATTGCCACCCGCTCCAGACACACACTCAATTGTGTACATGTATTCATTGCACCGTCCTATCACATACAGCGCTCCTGCCTTTGGTGATTCTGTGTGCCCCTGCTGGAGAACTGGGAGCCCAATAAAGCTCCAAGGGCTAAAATTATTTGGTTGGGTGTGCCAAGGCACTCTTCCCCACCGGCAGAGGGTGGGGGCCAGGGGAGTTGGGCAGAGGGAGCAGAGGGTGGGAGCCAGGGGTGGTGGGCAGAGGGAAGACATAAATCTTTGAGCGCTTCTGAGATTCCCTGCCACTGCACGGCCAAGCTCACTTCTCTGCAGCTGAACATTGCAGTGCATGGCCTCCCTTCTCCCCAGTTTGCCCAGAAACACATGATGAGAACTGGCCCCCTTGCCGAGTGGGGGAAGCAGTGGCAGCAGCTGTGGCCCTCTCTTCAGCGAGGTAATGAGGATTCATTCCCATTTTATCACTTCTGTCATGTCTGCTTTTCTCTCTCTGCATTATTTTATTATTACGGTTGAAATTGATTGCCGTAACAGAGCAGGCAGCTAAATCCCATTCCTTCATCCTCCCTCCCTCCAGCTCCCCCGAGTCCTTTCCTCTCAACCTTGCCTTTCTTTGCTCCATATCTTTCCCCTGGCCACCTCCTCCTGCTGTGGTATGTTAAAAGGAAAGAAAAACTCATTTGAAACAATTTACGAGGTGACTCAGCAATCTGTGTTCTCCTAACCCCGGGACCAGGCTGGAGGCACAAAGCAGGGTTCTCTGCAACGAGACAGCATCTCCAGTGTACCTGTCTTTTGGATTGCCTTCCAGAGTTGCTCCTGTGTCGGGGGATGGGAGAAGAGCAAGGAGGGTCCTGAGAAGCACCCCGACCCAGGGCTGCGGAGAAGGTGCCTGATGGGGCAATGCCCAGGTGGTTTTGGAAAGGCGGCAGAGAACAGGGGGAAAAGAGGAGCTATTGTGTGGGGCAGCCTCTGGCCATGTTTCATTGTCTGTGAGTGGGTGCCACACGAACTGCCTTCTGGAGGTGCTGTGAATGGCAGGATTCCCTCTGAACCTTGAAACCTGACTTCTTGAACTCATTTTCCCACAATTTCTTGAGACTTGGCTCCAAGTACTCATGGTGAGATAGACAAGGGGAGGAGGCAGTTGGGGGAAGAAACCTATCAAGTGTAAACATGAATGGATGTATTTAAGAATGTCCTCCAGGTCTCTTGGGTGGCTCAATCTGTTAAGTGTTGGACTCTTGATATCTGTTCAGGCCATGATCTCACGGTGAGATCTAGCCCTGCATCGGGCTCTGCGTTGATAGTGCAGAAACTGCTTGGGATTCTCTCCCGTTCTCTCTGCCCCTCCCCTGCATGTGCGCTCTCTCTCTCTCTCTCGCTCTCTCTCTCTCTCTCAAAAAAAAAAAATCTTCCTTTAGAGAGAGGGAAAGAAGGACGTCAAGGCAAACCAAATTAAATGAGGAAGTTAAAGAAGTGTGGACTCACCACAGATCTGACTCACTCACTGGTAGGTATTAAATGCTCGGTGGGTCTGAGATTCCAACTCAGAGCTTTCTGACTACAAGACACATTGTCTTTCCATTTGACCAACACTGCTTGGGTATGGGGGAGTTGCAGAATCAACCCCCCACCCCAATTAGTTTGATCTGAAGGGGTATTTGATTGCATTCACTTATTTATATTAATAAGACTGAGGCTCCGAGTTTTGTTTTGTTTTTGCAATTCCTAGGACATGGTGAAATTTTAAAATTGTAAGGTACTGGAAAAATGGTAATTTTCCAACCTAGGATAAGATAAGTAGGTGAAAACTAATTCTATCTGGCCTGGTAAATTTAAGAAATAAATCTTTGATGTTGGGTTTGTTTAAAAAAGTATTTTTTACATTTATTTATTTCTGAGAGACAGAGAGAGACAGAGCATGAGCAGGGGAGGGGCAGAGAGAGAGGGAGACACAGAATCCGAAGCAGGCTCCAGGCTCCGAGCTGTCAGCACAGAGCCTGAGGAAGGGCTCGAACTCACAAACTGCGAGATCGTGACCTAAGCCAAAGTTGGACGCTTAACCGACTGAGCCACCCAGGCGCGCTGGGTTTGTTTTTAAATCTCTATATTTGGCCACTTGAGAAAAGAGGCAGTATTTTTTTCCTACTTTTTAACAGAAAGCTGATCTAGATGGACACTGTTGGGGCTCAGGGCATTTTAGCAGGCATGATTTTTCAGCAGGCCTGATTTTGTGCCATATAAATCCATTCATCTTTTTGCATCCCCTGCATGGATTAGATCAGGCTTCACAAAACCCTGGAGTATGGGTTTGGAGGCAGTAGGATGGAACGGAACAATGAGTCTGTACCTTCCAAAGCCCAGAGTGCCTTCAGAGCTGCTAAGAGTTGCCTAGCTCACCGCCCCTTAATCTTTTCTTCCCCACCCAGCATTTTTCAGGTCTTAACCGTCTTCTCATAGGGGATCTGGTTTGCGTATGTGCTAAGAAGTGTGTAGGTCCTGGATGAGAAAGATGCGAAGAGGCCAGTCTTGTTTGGATTCCGGATTCTTCTTGGCTACATACCAACGTTCTGAATCTGCACCACTGCCTGGACAGCCTTGCCTTCCTAATGCTCCACTTTCCACTTCCCCAGCCTTAGCTTATCCTCATCAGTCCTACGACACTAACCCCCCATCCAGCTTAATGCAACTTCTGGGCTTGCAGTAGTAGATGGCAAATTGGGCTGTTTTTAGCAATCCTTTACTAACCTGCCAAAATAAATACTGGTTGAGTGAATGAAAACATGATTGAATGAATGCCCCCTACTCTGATGATCCCCTTACCTGAGCCTTCATGTCCAATTCCAGATGTCGCTCTGGGGCCCGGGCATCTTGCCCATTCAGAGTGAGTTGGACCCTGGATGACTGCTGAGTCGGCTCTCTTCGTGTTGTGAGAACTTTGAATTTTTGCTCGTCTGTGTTTCCTGTGTCTTGGAAGGCTGAGCTTTCAAATGCAGCCTTAGAGAATGAGAATCCACTATTTTTTTGGTTGGCAGCAAGAAGGCCCCTCAACCCCAGGAAAGGAAGGATTTAATGTTTCTTAAGTCCATAAATCTAGCCTCATTCTACTTGAATCACTGAAACCCGATTCAGATGTATTTGTGAAACCACCAAACGCTGCTGCACTGACTGTTAAGCCATCAAGAAGGAAGCTCAGGGCCCCAGGTAGGCCAGAGCTCACAGGAGGAGACAAGAGAGGCTCTTATAAAAGAGGTCTGGGGAATGAGGAGGAGGAAGCTGTTGGCATCCTGCAGGCCTGAATGGTCATTCTGGTTCCTTTAGCTAAGTGGATGTGGGGTGTATTATCAAATCTTTTAGAGAATCCATTGTCTCATCTGAATGTGGTGATGCTAATTTCTTGCCTCTAACCTTGCTGAATGAGGTTTCAGTGATTTGGCAGATGAGAAAGTTTCCTTTTTTTAAAAAAAGATTTTATTTTAAGGTAATCTCGTCACCCAGTATAGGCTCAAACCTACAATACCAAGATCAAGAGTTGCGTGCTTTACCGACAGAGCCAGCCAGGACCCCCAGATGGGAAAGTTTCTAACATAATGCCTGGCATTCACGCCATGTGCCTTCTTTTCTGATACCTCCCAGAGCTGTTATATTGTGTTCCTCCCAGCCATAGACACCTGCAAACCCTCTCTGGGTCAAAACTTCAGATATTGAGCTTTCTTTCCTCCAATTCCTTAAAACCCATATGTCAAAATCATAAAACCCAGCTTCAGTGGTATTCACTGTTCCCCTGGCACTGACACCAGAAGCTCTGCCATTTCAATTGCCATATACCTTCTCAGTTAAGGATGTCTATTTAAAAACTCCCTATGCATCTGGCAAGTTCAAGTTTATTGCTCAAAAACTTCCAAGAAACTTGGCTTAAAGGAAGGGTTCATGTATACTGTTAGCTATGCTAGACCCTTAATCCAAAATAGCCTGATCCCAAACTCCATACGTTAGGATGTAGGATGACACCATATATCAAATGGAGAATTCCAGTTCTGACTGCCAAATTCCCTGACA
Organism: Panthera onca; assembly: GCF_046562875.1. Classification (NCBI taxonomy): domain Eukaryota; kingdom Metazoa; phylum Chordata; class Mammalia; order Carnivora; family Felidae; genus Panthera; species Panthera onca. Next base: position 8,236,341 of record NC_138344.1, on the reverse strand, counting down.
CACAGGTTTTCACGGTCCCTTTATCCCTGGAGAAGATTTCACCTACTGGAGCACTCAAAGTTGAGCAAGTGTACAATGTCATGCTGCGGTTCCAGGGAGATGTCCTGCCTGCTATCTACCCACTGACCCTTCAGGAACAGACGGTGTGGGCTCTCACTGTGCCTGAATACCTTGTAGGGACCACTCCCCCAGCTTACCTTCCTTTGAGCTCTGACTGAAGGTCGTGACCCTTGTCCTTAATGTTGGGTCCACCCCAGCCCCAACTCTCTTACACCGTAGGGTCCATCATTCCTATTAATTAATGTGACATCTCTTGGCTTTGATGTCAGAGTTTCCTAACTTATTCTCCTGAGATTTCTCTTAACTCCACATGCTTCTCGCATTACTTTAATTTGCATTACCCTTGACCTTTCCCTTCCAGTATCTTCTTTCCATGGCAAACTCCAGTACTACCCAGCTCAAATATTTTCTTCTCTATGAGGCCTTCCTTATTTCCTCCACGTTCATTCTGGGCTTCCTAAAGTACTTTATAATTGAAGGTTTTATATATTTTCCCATCTAGGAAATCTTCCCTATATTTTCAGTATCCGGTGGCTATCCAGACACACAAGTGGAATGTGTAAATAGTGTAATCACCTATTATTTTTATTTTTATTTGTTCTCAGGTCAACAGCTGAAGTGGTAGACTATATGCTGAGCCTGGACCCCATTTTCATCGTGAACTGGTTCTTCCGTGTTCTAGACACAAAGACAGTGGTTCTCAAACTTGAGCATGCATCAGAATGCTCTGATGTCAAAGTCTCTGATGTCAAAGTCTCTGGTTCACTAGGTCTGGGGTGGGGTGTGAGAATTTGCTTTTCTAACAGATTCCCAGGGATGGCTGATACTGTTGGTCCCAGAAAGACCCTTTGGGCACCTTTGCTCTAAAATGTATCTGCATATGAAATGGGTCACTTGGCAATGGCTCACCCATTTTTATAATGCTCTTTGGTTTCCCAGGTTCTTACAAGTCAACTGCTCCAATTCGTTGACTTGCTGACAACTGTTGTATTGGAAGCTTGAGCCTGGAGGCCACGCCCAGACATTCACCTCAAGCTTAAGGAACTTTTTCTCTTGTGTACTTGAAATTGAAGACAGGAGAAGAAAAAGATGCACAATTATCTTGGGAATGGAGCATAGGACAGAAAAGAAAATATGGCAGTGATGACACAAAGTTTGCCTTCTACCTCCCTTTTAAAATCACTATGATAAGGGGCGCCTAGGTGGCTCAGTCGGTTAAGCGCCCAACTTCGGCACAGGTCATGTCCTCAACGTTTGTGAGTTCCAGCCCCGCGTCAGGCTCTGCACTGACAGCTCAGAGCCTGGAGCCTGCTTCAGATTCTTGTCTCCCTCTCTCTCTGCCCCTTCCCTACTCATGCTGTCCCTCTGTCTCTCAAAAATAGGATAAAACACTAAAATAAATAAATAAAATCACTACGATAAAAACAAGAAACAAAACAAATCATCCCCAAGGGGCTAAGTCTGTGAATCAGAAATGTTTCAAAATATGGGAGAAGTTTTTCTGTCTGCATTTACAGAGAACAGATTACTTCAAAGATTATTGCTCATGCCTCATTCATTTAAACATCCACAAGGCTAGTGAGCCGAGAGGTGGACCAATAGAAGCCAAAATGATAAATTCTATGATAAAGGTACAGAGATGGATTTGGGTGAGATAAAGTCTGAAACACAAAAGAAGTTTATAGAAAGGTAGCAAATAGTAAGTGAAAAAAATTTTAAATTAAAGGAACTCTATAGAGGAGCACCTGGGTGGCTCAGTTGGTTGAGTGTCTGACTTTGGCTCAGGTCACGATCTTGCATTCGTGGGTTCAAGCCGCTGTTGGGCTCTGTGCTGACAGCTCAGAGACTGGAACCTGTTTCAGATTCTGTGTCTCCCTCTCTGCCCCCTCCCCCACTTGCGCGTGCGCTCTCTCTCTCTCTCTCTCTCTCTCAAGTGTAAATAAACATTTTAAAAAGTTAAAAGAAAAAATAAAATAACTACAGAATAAAATTAATACAGTAGGAAATCGGAGGAGTATATGGCTTATAAGCAAGATCTAAGAATGCAGAGAGAAAAAAACAAAAAAAAAGTATGAGAGAAACTAAATACATATAGGATGAAACAGAATTAATTAAGTAATTAATTAATCTATTTACTTATATCTTAGACTATCAGCTCCCAAAGTTAGGGACCATTCATGTGTCCGCTGGTGTTTCTCTAGCACACATTACTCACTTGCCGATTTTTTTTTGTTAAAGAATGTTAGGAATGTCAGAAAATAAAGACTCATATTAATAAATGACATGCTTGGGAAGGATCCAGAACAAACAAGCAAAAATAATCATCAAACACTTATCTGAAGAAACCGTTCTTAAACTAAAAAAAAAAACCAAAAAAAAAAAAAAAAAAAAAACACTGTTTCATAATCCCAAATTACTGGAAGACAAAATAAGATAATTTTAAAGCATTCAAAAGAAATGCTTATGAAGCAGATAAATAGAGTTTTTTTGGAAAGGAAAAAAAATAAACTTTTTCTTTACAGCACTGTCAGCTGATAAATATCTACTTGGTTTTAAGTGAGAAATTGTTCTTACCCAAGAATTCTGTTCTATGGTAGCATTTTATTTTCATGCATGAGTATGAGATGAAAATTTGCAGATAAGTGTGGGTCTAGGAAAAGGTTATCCATTTAAAAAAAAAAAAAGCTCCAAGGCTACAACTGCCAGCAGTGAGGTGAATCAGAAATAAAATCTTATGAACCTTATCATTATTTTAATTTTTTCTTGTTTTCAAAATTACCAATTTCCACTTTTATCTTTATGAACTCCTTAATCAACTTTTTGAGTATACTTTGATATTTTTCTTACTTCTTCATGTATTAGGATTCACTTAATTTTTTTTTAAACTTTCTCCTATTTTGTTCAAACCCCTGCCCCTTCTCTCACTTCTGGCAAATGCCAATCTGTTCTCTTATCTCTTGCGTTCTTTCTTTCCTTTTGTTTTTAGATTTCACATTTAATGAGATCATAGAGTATTTGCTTTTCTCGGTCTGACTTATTTTACTTAGTATAATGCCCTCAAGTTCCATCCATGTTGTCACAAATGATGGAAATTCCTTTTTTATGGCTTAATAAAATATATATTATATAGACTACATGTGGTATATATTATTAATACATATTATGTATGTAATATTATATATTATATAATCCCACATTTTCTTTATCCATTTATCTGTCCAATGTCTTTTTGCGATAGTGATTTTGTTTTCTTTGGATAAATACCCAGAGATAGAATGGCGATATCACATGGTAGTTCTGTTCATAATTTTTTGAGGAATCTCCATACTGTTTTTCATGGTGGCTGCTTTAATTTACATCCCCATTAAGTGTGCATAAGCATTCCCTTTTCTCCTCAATCCTCAGCAATATTTGTTATGTATTTATTGTCTTTTGCTAATAGCCATTCCAACAGGTGTCAGGTGACTGCTCATTGTGGTTTTGATTTGCGTTATCTGACGATTAGTGACGCTGAACACCTTTCCATGTACGTGTTGGCCATCTGTATTTCTTCTTTGGAAACTGTCTATTGAAATCTTTGGCCCATTTTTAAAAATCAGATGGATGGGGTTCCTGGATGGCTCAGTTGGTGGAGCATCCGACTCTTGGTTTCAGCTAAGGTTGGGAGCTAGCAGTTCATGAGTTTAAGCCCCTCATCCAGCTGTGTGTGTTGGCGGCACAGGTCCTGCTTGGGATTTTCTCTCTCTCCTAATCTCTCTGCCCCTCCCCATATAGGGGGAACCTATCGCTTTGACCATATAGGGTCTTTGGTGGTTCCATATACATTTTAGGATTGTTTATTCTATTTCTGTGAAAAAAAAAACATTGGAATTTTGATAAGGATTACATTGAATCTGTACATTGCATTGGGTGGTGTGGACATTTAACAATATTAATTCTTCCAATCCATAAGCATGGGATGTTTTTTTCCTGTTTATTTGTGTCTTTTTCATTTTTTTTCATCAGTGTCTTATAGTGTTCAGTGTACAGGTCTTTAACCTCCTTGGCTAAATTTATTTCTACGAATCTTATTCTTTTTACCACAGGATTCATTTAATTTTAATCATTCTTTTTGTAGTGATGACTTTTGAGTTTATGAGTTTATCTCTGTCTATAGTTTTAATTGAATTCCACAAATTCTGATATGTAATAGTTTCATAATTGCCATACAGTTAATACTCAATAGTTGCAGATCTGGATAGCTTATTTATACTTAAGAAGATAAGGTAAAACTAATTGAGAATACTTCATTGTTTATAGCTTTAGTTTGAATTGTCATTTTGTATTGCGTTCTAAAGAATTTTCTGTATGTATATTTTTAAAAATATTAAAGTCATGTTTATAATCTACACATGGACACTTTCAATAATTTTTAAAGTTTAGGTTGATGGCCATAGACCGTTCTAGGTTCCTATCCCAATATATTTATGACCAGAAAGAAATGGCTTGATGTATGAAGAATGGAAAGACAAAGAGGTATTGTAAAATCTCCTTGCCTGTAGTGACTCTATTTCTCACTATTGTCCGGGAGAAAGTCTATAAACAACTCCCATATCATTCTGATTAGCATCTCTGGAGAAAAACAGATTTAAGTGCCAATAAAAATGCATTAAGAGACCTTATTATGTATCATTTCCAAGCATAGATCATTGGCCACTACAAAGCATTAGTACATAAGGTCATCTCTTTCCCACGCAGTGTGCTAGATTTCTCTTTTTTCTCAATTTTATGGGGCTTCTGCTTAATCTGATAGTCACAGATTAAGTCAATTTGGTAGCATTTTTAGTAACACATAGTCATTTATTTTTTTAAAAACTCCTGTAAACCTCAGTAAAGTTTTAAGTTATTAGTTTGTGTGGGTTTTGCCAGTGGGAACAGAGAAAGGTGGAAAGAATGGACGGTAGCTACAGGACCTCCTGCCCCTCCTTCCAGTCTAAACACTTCTCCTTGGAACAATTAGGCCTCACGTTTTACTGGAGTCAAGCCAAATGGGCATTTGACAGAAGATGATTTCAAGTCTCCTTCAAAGCTCATGGCAACAGCACTACCCACCACCACCTCTGCCTAGGTTACCACTTCTCTTGCAGAATCTGTGACTCCATTTCTTTTCCTTGATGGTTTGGGTCTGTCAGCTCCAGTGTTGGCATGATCCCCACGGTAAAGCTTCCTCCCTCTAGAAGAGTTGGGTATTAGCTCTACTAATGATTTATACTGCAATTTTGGAACAGGACTGCCTTAAGCCAAGGAGTTGGTCCCCCCTCATTGAAACAACTCTGCCAGAATACGTGCTTCCCATTCCTTTGCAAGGCACCAGATGGGGCTTGAGAAGCATAATGCTTGCTGCTTTCAGGCCCAAGAAGCCCTACTACTTTTCTAGGGTCGCTCATATTTTTTTTTTTCTGATTTTTTTCAGAAAATTGTCCGGAGATTGGAGAACAAGGAAACTGAATCTCTCTTCTCGTCTCTCACCCTTCTCCAAATCTCTTTCAACACTAATTTATATAAATTGCTTCACAAAATGTAAAGGAATGTAGAACTTGAAGACATTTCTAATAAGGCCTTCTAAAGCGGATGAAGCCTGCACAAACATCTGCCTGGAATGGAGGCTGTAACACAGAGATGAAACATGTCCTGATAACTTCCACAATGCACTGACCCCTCTTTATACCATATCGAAGCCTACAAGGCAATAGCTCTCATATTAACTTGATATGCTGCCTGCTGCCAACACTAGGGGTTTGATCTAGCAAGATCACTACTTTTCTGGGAGATGGGAGTTATTCCATATTTGCAGAGTACTGAGCTACGATGGGAAAATTGATATGCTATAAAGAAGAGGACTGTGGCCTGGTATATTCCAGCAAGATTTCTTTCATAATATGCAACCTCATACAGGCAAAAATAAAATGGACTTGGCTTGAAGTAGGGCAGAATGTTTTAGAGGTAGCATAAGATGTAAAACACCGACATGGAAGTTTGAATACTGGCTATTCTACATATGAACTGAATATTCTTGGGCGATTTAGTTAATCTGTTAATCTCACATTCTTCACCCTTACAGTATGCATAAAAGCACATTCCTAGTGACTATGAAAATTAGAAATGCATTTGCCAATCATCTACACCATTGCCTTGGCCTGCGCAAGTCAGACAGAATAGCGGGAGCTCATGTGAAGACTAAATGAAACTGGAATTCTTTCGCATGCTAAACAACATCTTCCATGAGCTGGATCTTGGTCTTCTTGTATATCTTCTAGATATATAAATACAAGAGCTGTATTTAGATTATGATTTAAAAATTTGGTTGATTAATTATAGAGACACATTCTGATGAGAAATCCACGGTTTTTCCCTTCTAATTCCCAGTGTTTGTCCAGGTATATGGCTCTATTTATGGTCATTGACCACCTGGACTCAACTAGGCCCTAAATAGAAACTAAGAAGAAAATATGTATGTGTCTGGAGCTCTTCTCTCTTTGTCAAACTGGTATCCTTTCTCACTCGTTAATATCTGATTACATTTGCTTAATTGTGTATATGTCTTCATATTTTATATTTAATATTTTATGTCAGTTTTCTATTTGTTTATTTTCAGTTTTATATTTGAATAATCAACTTAACTCTCTCATCCCAAGTTGTTCATGTCACGGACAAGAGATTGGCACATAATACAGTCTCGCCAACTGGAGACATAGTTCTCTGGCTTGGTTTACACATGAGCTCACTAGCTAGTCCAAGCCAAAGAGATTCAATATAAGACTTTTGTCAGAAGTGTTGGAACTGTTGTGGGGATAAGGCAGAAGTCTGTCACAGTTGGCAGCCATCTTGCTACTACAAGATGAGGCTGGACTGAGAATGGAATTAGCATAGAAGGCAATCGAAAAAGAAGAAAAAAAAAAACCTAAGGGATGGGAAGGATAAGACTGGGTCCTGATAGTATAGTTTGAGACTTTGGGTCCAGCCATACCTGATTTTTCACACTTTATTATTTTTGTCTAAATTGAGTTTCTGTCATTTTCAACTAATAGATACTGACTGACATACAGGGTAGATCCAAGTTTCCTTTCACCTAAAAATTATACAATTTGTGGGCCCTCTTTAAGAAAAGAGTACAATGTTATAAAAAGAAAAGATGATGTAAAACAATTATTTAATGAGAATTTTAAAAGAAATCATGGCAAATATAAATTTTAAAGGACTCACAAGTATCACAAACTTTACAAAAACCAAAAATAAACAATACTTTTTATTAACTATTTATAGAATGCTTTTAATTAACTTTTTTTTTACTATATGCTCTCTTTATTTGCCTTGTTATGACACAACTATTTTTGGCATCATTTTTCTAAAGACAGTATAAAATTTACATTTCCTCTGCTGGTTGATCAAAATTTATTTTTGTTTTAAAATTTTAATAGTTCAGATTTTTTTCAGATATACAGGAAATTATTGGTAAAGATATTATTACCAAAATGCAAATTATCATAATGTTTTGGCTAACCTCTATCAGGATTGTTTTACATAGGAGCTGTAGGATTTTAGAGAATTTAAGGTTTTCTTGTATAGTGACTTCTCTTGAATATTCTTTGAATTGCTGCCATTTGCTTTCCATTCCATCCTCATTATTGTCCATCTCCTTGTTATAATGGCATAATCTGAGCTGTATGTTACCTTTGCCCATGCCAATATTTCATGTAATATTAACAACAGTATTGTGTTTCATTATTTTCCAGTCTGTTCAAACGATTCATTTCTCTCCATTAAGTGGATTATCAAAGAATTCTAGGACCCATTTTTGGTGAGTTTCAAATGTATATGCTATATCATAGGGTATATTCTTGACTCTTGACAAGGGACAACTTTTGTTTTGACTGAGTGTACAAGAGAACTTCATCTTCCACTTACAGCTTTATGTATCTATTGATGAGAATTGTTCACAGCCTAGCATCTGGCCCTATTTATATCAGACTTGGTTCCTCCTTCTCTAACACCCATGTTAGTGTTGAACACCTTCAACTGTATTACAGTTTAAGCCTTGAATCCACAACTTTGTGCCACAATACTGGGCAAGTGGACCCAGTGAACAGGGGGATCCTGGCAGCCAACCCTATACCAAGCAGGCTACCAATCACCTAACTACAGACATGACTATAAACCACATAAAAATATCTCACTAAATACAGTCCAAATATCAACAAGGCCAGTAGCCACTCCAGTGCTATCCAACAGGAAGGAATGAAAGTTTGGGGTGGGTGGGGGTGTTGGAGTGGAACAAGATGAAGATCTTAATGGAGTGTGGTTAGAATAGCTCACTTCTACAAATATTACAAAAATAAATAACCATGTTAAAACACTGCAAGTCTCCTCTCAGAGTCTTGCAAGAAACTCATGCAAAGGTGGGGCCCTGAAGCTTCTAATTCATTAAAAATTTATCTCTACTGATACAACATTTGGTTTGAGACTCTGGGAAACCATAGAGCTCCTTATTTACAGTTCTTGGGCCGTACTGACACAACAGAAACCAGGAGCACCATTTGTGCTCTACCTCTTCTAAGAACTCAGGAGAAACCCTGAGCAATGACACTGTGAATGTCGACATCTGTGATGCCCTGATGGCTTCCACTGAGTGGCCAGTAGGACTGCTTAAACATTTATGCAATAATCTTTGACTTTATACAATCATAATGCATCGATTGTCATTGCTAGGTCAAATCAAAAAGTGCATCATGTTTGGCTTTGACAGCAGCCCTAAGAGTCATTTTTAGAAAAGCAAGAGACTTTCCCTCTTTTCAACCTCAAGAGACTAGGTTTTCTTGTTTAAATATCCCCGAGAAGCTCTTATTTTCCTTCCAGACCCTGGATTGTGCTCTTAGGAACTGAGTGACTTACATCTGAAACACGGAAAATTAATGAAAGACCTTGGATAATACAAGATCAATGTGAATAATAGGGGATTTGAAGGAGCTTTTCCCTAGGTCAAAGTAGGTCGCATGCCAAGAAAGATTTATGCTGATTTCACCAGTAAGGAGAAATTGAGGATTAGATTTTCAATTTGAGAAGTCAACTGCAGCCTGGGGAATTTAATCGGCCACTCTACATGTGCTTCACTGGTTACCAGCAATCTCTAGATCTGCCTGTTATGTGGAAACATGTAGAGTGAGTGAATCTTGATCATTCTCATTTACCTAATCCGATTATCTCCTTGTCTGAATGCAAACTGACAGGTGGAAAACAGACCTGTAACTGGGGTGCATTCAGCCAGGGTTCCATGTCCTTCCACTTGCTTGTCCTCCAAATGGCTCTTTAGAGAAGTTAATGAGCACAGAGCTGAAGGGCTGGAGGTCTGCATCTGGCAAGGCCTGGCATCTGACTTGGCAAGGCTCTGTGGTGGAGCTTTGTCAGTGCAATCACCTATAGCAGAGGCAGAGAAATTGCCATCTGCTCAAGCCTCACTCAGTTCACTGGGGAAGATTAAAAGATCCCTTGTCCAGATCCCAGATGGATCATTTGACACTCAGATGCAAGGCTGCTTCCAGAGACGCTACAAGAGACACGGATCAGAAGGACCCCTGGACCCACCAGCACACTTTCCTGCTTAATAATTCTAACATTTTGGGGCACCTGAGCAGTTCAGTTGGTTAAACATCCAACACTAGATTTCGGCTCAGGTCATGATCTCACGAACGGTGAGATTGACAGCCCCACATTAGGCTCTGCACTATTCGTCTCCCAAATAAATAAATAAACATGTAAAACAGAATTCTAACATCTTATCTTAGTTAGCCTCAAATACAAATCAAGTTAGCACAACCTTGACCTAAGTTCGAATTTTCTAGCGGTGGGAACTTAGGCAAGTTACTTAATCACTGTCAGCTTACTTTTCTCCTCTAGAACATGGAATATAAGACAATCTACTCTTATTTGTATTGTTCTGAAAAACAAGCATGGTAAAACGAATGAAAGTGTCCACTACGGGGCTGAGTGTAGAGAGACATTCAGACAACCTTTGATCCTGGAGTTATGTTACACACATTCATTGGTCTCAGGGGCATGCTGGGCTTGACTCACTCTCTGAGCCTGTTCATGACCAATATCCTATAACCCACTGTCATATTGTGCTGGCATTCAAAATTTGCTACTTGTAAAGGGTGGGAAGACAGACTTGGGAGGGCCTGATTCAAAGTTTCAACTTGACTCAGTGTCATGAGACGAGGTTAAGAGACGGTAGAGCCTCTCTCAAACCCAGCAAGGATACCACGTTGGCTGACACATACAGGATTAGGTCCATTTACAATGGTGATAAGATAGAGTCCCTGGAAGTTTGCTGTTCAGTCCACTAATTCTATGTATTCATATTACATATCATATACTGTTTGTGGAGTATCAGTAAAGAAAAAGGAGGCTAGCTCCCAGAACTAGGCAAGGAGCACCAGAGGATTCTTTATGAGGAAACGTCTCTCTGAGGGTGGCCCCAAATAGTAAGCTATTTAGTTAGGAAACTCTTCATTGGGGACAAAACCTCCCCAAAGTGAATTAAGTCTACCAAACATTTTGTCTTTTTGTCCCATTCTTTCATTGGGAAGATACCTTAAGATATATGTCCTGACAAAATCAGACTGTTCTCACTCAAACTTTGTATCTTCGCTCTTTCTACCTGAATTTAATTCAAGTCAGTTCCCCTTAACAAATACAATAAAACCTTGGTTTGCAAGCACTGCTTGTTCCGGAAACATGCTTATAATCTAAAGCACTTGCGTATCAAAGTGCATTTCTCCATAGGAAGTAATGGAAACTCAGACGATTTGTTCCACCACCCAAAGATATTCATATAAAAATGATTATAATACTGTAACATAATACAAAATAATAAAGAAAATACAAAATATAAAGAAAAATAAACAAATTAACCTGCACTTACCTTTGAAAACCTTCGTAGCTGGTGTGAGGGAGACAAGAGAGAGGAGGGTTGTTGTACAGGTTGACTTTCACTACCACTAACAGAATCACTGCTATCTACTGGCCCAATGGAATCTTTTTCTGCATGGGGGCCATTGTATACCCTCTTATGGATGTTGACTACAGTACAGTATTAATAAACTCTTGTCATAGACTGTATTTAATGTAACTGGCAATCAGGCAGCAGAGGAAAGGGTCTATATCCGCAGGCAGCCTGACCTAGAATGAAGCAAAGCATTCCTAAGCTTACTCTTGTACGGAAAAACAAAGGACTGTCCTCAGGTGCTTTGAAGGGACAAAAAAATACACTAGTGCCAGTTGTGGGCACCTTCCAATGTTTTGAAAAATCACTGACTTCTGCCAAACACCGAGGCCTGAAACCTAGCTTCCAAGCATGGGAGACAATCACCCACAGTCCTGCGGAGGGAGAGAGACAGAGACAGAGACAAAGAGAGACAGAGAGAGAAGAACCATTGGCTCAATTGTGATCATGTGATGTTTGGTGTCATGTACTACTTTATTGCCAGATGTCACTTGTTTATCAAGTTAAAACTTATTAGAAATGCTTGCTTGTCTTACAGAACACTTGCAGAACAAGTTACTCGCAATTGAAGGTTTTGCTGTATTTGCTAAGCTCATGCTGTATTCCAGACAATGGGCTAAAAAACTAATGGTTGATGATAATAAAGAGATTGATTTGTTACTTGGGGGAATATTCACTTCACGTCCAGTTTGTGGCAGATACAACTAATTACTACATAGTGAGGTAAGTGCCATCGTCGAAGTAGTTTAATAATAATTTACTAGGGGTATTTTTAGAATATGGAAGTGTGTAATGCTTCTCTGTGGCAGAGTCAGAGAAACTCCCCGAGGTAGTGCGATGATGTTTTGTTTCTCTAAGAATAAGTAGAAGTTTGCCATGGGACTTGGGGATGGATGTTAGCAGGATTTTGGTAATTAGTAAGATATTGCAGCAAAGAGGAGGAGAAAAATAAAAACAAGTTTTTATGGTTTTCTTCATGTGTGGGGATAAGGCAGGGGTGACAGTAAGAAAGCTAAGCAAGACAGTGAGTGAAATGACAAGGAGAGTCGGTGCCTCACCCAGGGTGTGGGTGTGAATTCAGCTGGACATCAGGAAAGATATCAGGGCTAAACATGGACATTTGGCCTGACCTGTATTCATACAATGGTTCAAGCCAGGTGGTTTTCCTCATAGTTTCTGAGCCAGACAAACTTGTAATTGAATGCTGGTCTATCACCTACCAGACACGTTACTTGATAAAATACTAATCTGTTTTAAAGCCTCAGGTTAAATAAGACTGATAATACCATCCTCATGGTTTTGCTGTGAGGATTTTTTTTAAAGGCGATAAACAGGGGCGCCTGTTTAACATTGGGTAAGTGTCCGACATCAGCTCAGGTCATGAGCTCGCGGTTGGCAGGTTTGAGCCCCGCATTGGACTCTGTGCTGACAGCTCAGATCCTGCTTGGTATTCTTTCTCTCTCTCTCCCTCTCTCTCTCTCTCTCTCTCTCTCTCTCTCTCTCTTTCTGCCCCTACCCCACTCACACTCTCTTATCTCTGTCTCTCTCTCTCTCTCTCTCTCTCAAAAACAAATAAAACATTTTTAAAAATTAAAAAAGGCAATAAGCAGAAAATACACTACATCTTAGCTGCCACATAGAAAGAACCAGTTACCTTAAAGTTGTCCTTCATGAGATGGAAATGGGGGTTTTACATTGTGAGGGTTCCATGGACAGGCTTTGGGGGGGTGGGCAGTGAAATCTGATATGTGTTTGCATTTTCCAGAAGAGATGGACCCGTTTTTATTTTATTCTCCAAAGGCTGTCACTCAGAGAAAAGCACTGGTTCCCGAGAGTGCAAGAAAGAACAGTGAAGAGGGAATATTGAGAGCTGTCTACAGTATGGAGGCAAGAAAAAGAACAGAAAAGGCATGAAGACAAAAAGATGGTTCCTAAAGACAGTCCGTTCTGTTATTGTGGGACACAGATATTCCTAAAAGTCACTAAAGGGGAGGCAGAAACTTGGCCTCCAGGACCTCACACCCTGGTTTGAATATATCATGTTACGTGGTAAAAAAAAAAAAAAAAAATACTTCACAGGTGTGATAAAAGTTACTAATCAGTTAGCCCTAAAATAGGGAGATTGAATGTATTTATATATCCCTTCATGCAGTGTTTTTCTTGTAGCTGAGGGCAGAATTGGAAATTAGGAGATAAAGCAGAAAGGGAAGGCAGAGAGATTTGAAGCAAAAGAATTCACGCAAAAAGATTTCACGCACTGTTGCTTGCTTTGAAGATAGAAGGGTCCATGCTTGGGTTGAGGCACACAGGCAGGCTTTAGAAGCTGAGAACAGCCCCTGGCCAATAGCCATTAAGGAAATGAGATCTCAGCCCGACAACCATCCCAAACTGAATTCTTCCAACAACTTGAATGAGCCAAGAAGCGGGATTCTCCCCAAGAGTTTCCTTTAAGAGCCCAGCTTGGTTTTGGCTTTGCGACACTCTAAACAGAGAACCTGCCTGGTCTCTGCGATGCCTGGACATTTGACACATAGAAACTGCGAGGTAATAAATTTGTATTGTTTTTAACCACCGTGTTTGAGGTCATTTATTACAGCAGCAATCGAAAACCAGTACACCATGCTATGAAAAAAAAATGTGCAATAAAAATCACAGAGATTAAGGATAAAACACCCCAAAGCTTGACAGAAATATATGCCAAAATTAAAAAAAAATAATAAAAATGGTAGCATAGTTTGACATGTGTGAAACGGTTAACAAATATGTAAGTACTACAATAAAGATGCTACTTTACCTTAACTAAGACCCGAAGTTTGCTTCCGGAATCGGGCGTCAGAAGAATCGTAGCTCATGCATTCTTGTGAAATGGTGGAGGGAGGGTTATCTGAAATTGGACAGAAAATTTAATACCAGATGTGGACAGGCGTGGCTCACAACACATGACGAACTGAGTTTCCTGGTAGATGTTTAAGGTGTGTGCGTGTGTTTGCGTTTTCTATGTTCTTACATGACGCGACGCGGTTTTCTATGTTCATCTAGTGTTTCCCGTGGCTGTGACCAAAACCATGCATGAGCAAATATAAAATGTGCATTTTGATCAAAGTCTTCATTAATATATCAGTTATATTAAATTCACATTTTCAAAATAAGTGACTCAACATAGAAATAATGGCGATGGAAAACCGTAAAACTGGCTGGGTGACTGCTCATGCTAGACATTTGTCAATCTTCCTGACAACCAGGCCAGCCGGGCTATTGTAGTTTGGGGAAGTTAATGGCAATCTAAACGTGAAGATGTGTAGCCACAGACAACTCACCAGGTCAAGTGTAGCAGCAGGCTTCCTCAAAGTCAGCAGCAGCAAAATAATTAATCGGTATGTCTCACTTTCTCAGGGGGCAGACAGTATGAAACTAAACCATCTTTGGGATCCATACTTCAACCCTAGGAGTCAATTTCTCATTTTGCAGTGGCCTGGCTGTTATAAATCTCTTTGTAAATCTTTTAAACACAGTTTCACTTGGGTGTGTTTCTAGCCCTCTAACAATTAGTGTTTCTCATTGATTGTTTCTCTGCATGATTGCCTGTGCAGAGTCCAAAGGAAGCCAGTCCTCAGGAAAAAATCACCAGATAGTGCTGCCCTGTCATGGGCAACTCTAGAGGGAAAAAATTACCCAAGAATATAGTTTCATGAGAAAAATACACACTAACTATAAGCAGAAATGGCAAAGCTCAAGTTTATTTTATAATCTCTAAAATTTGGAAAGTGCCCTTGACTTTAGTCCAACCCCTTCACGGGGTCACTTGAAGTCCAGCAAACAGTGTGCTTTGTCCAAGATCAAAGCACAACTTAGTATAAGAGCAAAGGAAGTAACTTAGGCTAACAACTTGCAGTGTGTGGTGGTCATATCTAATTTGCAAATTTTATAAAACCTCACGCTTTTTTCTCATGAACAACCCCCTCTTTATTTTTAAGTCGTGCTCCACATCAGCCAAAAGAAAGCCTGAAGGTCTCACACTGTTTTCATGACAATGTCTTGAGACTAATTAACTCCATCATTCCAATTAATCCCCTCATTTCTTCCATCATTCATTATTTCCTTCCTTGATTCCACCTGAACAAGAAGCCAGATGCCTCCTATCAGTGGACAATGTAACAGGGGCTGAGAGAATGGGGAAACTAAGACAACCAGACATCTCTTGTGTGACATTATTTACAACCTCATTCTTGACCCCTAATGCAAATCAAGTCTTCCTCTCAAGAAAACATGCTCGGAAATACTTCATTTCTGTGTACCCCTACCATGTTGCCAAGCACTAGACTCCTATGTCATAAAGAATGGAGAGTCATTGTTTATCGTTAAAAAGGGTGTGTGTGTGTGTGTGCGTGTGTGTGTGTGTGTGTGTTGTAAAAGAGAAATGCAAAGGCTGTACTGTTTAGAAGCTCAATCCCAGGTCCTTTGCTATCTGTGACATAAAAAGGCTCAAGTATCCTTATAGTTTTAAGTTCTTTCCAGAAGACGTGCCATCATCTTCCATCATCAAAACCTAAGACGTTTCTATGGCAACCTACTCCTCAAACCCATCAATTTTTTTTCTGGTGATGCCATTTCATTCTGTCCCAGGGACCGCATTGAAGTTAAAAAAAAAAAAAAAAAAAAAAAAAAAACAAGAAAACTCTCAAAAATGAAACTAGGAAAATATCAACGTGCAAAAATAAAATCAATATAATCCCAACAACATCCTGAGTATAATAAGATTGAGAGAAGAAAACACTCCCTGGTAATATTGGGTTCAGGGTGTTAATGAAGATTTAACATAACAAATAACATTATAAAAGAGGATAAAAGGATGGAGGCAGGGAAAAGCCAGCCCCCAAAAGCAAAGGCGGCACAATAGTTTGGGGACAGCCAGCTTCTTCTCCTTGCTTCTCTTTTCTTCTCTGATAAGCATAAGGTTGCCGGCATTGAAATAGAATTAAGCTAAAGCTGTAAATGAGGTTTCCACTAGGAAAAGCTGTCTCTTGCAGTGTTCAGAGCAGGGCTGGGAGCAGTGCCAAGTGCTCAGGAAGCAATTTTGGAAGGTTCTGCTGGAAAGGCAGGAATCCCTGTCCTTCTATCACTCACAGCCCTTTATGACAACTGGCATATCAGAGCATCAGGATCTTATGGTGAAAGTCAGGATTTGAAGTGGCATGGGCAGTGTCCATCTGTCTTTTCCCACACAGTTACATTTCTATTACCACTTTAACTTTAGCCAGTACTAATTGTAAGAAATTCCCATTTCTCCTCCAGGGCCTTGGCTCTGAGAGAATCATCTCTCATCTTCTGGATCCCAACTCGACTTTGGTCAGTCAAACATTTTCTGAGTGATGTTCCCCTGCTGCATCTGTAAGCATCAATCCCACTGTGTTATGAACCCTTTGGGGGCAAGGAAAGTGGTCTTCGGGCCATTCAAAGCACTGTAACAGATAATTTTGTGGATCCCTGGGGATGGGAGTGTATGTGATCCGCACATGCGGGCAGGAATAGGTTTAGTGTTCAGATGAAACTCCTGCCTGGCTTTAATCAATCCAGCAGTCAGTGGTCAGGAAGAGTAGCAGGGAAACAACACATAGGCACTTTGATCTCTCTCTGAAACATGATTCCCTTGCTCCAAATCCAGGAACTTGTAAAGAAAGAGGATCAGTTTCTCCAGGAAGGCTTTCTTCTGGTGGCATTGGCAGAAAAAAGCAAAAGTTTTCGTATCCAAATAAAGGGTCTCCTTAGGGAAGTAAATGAAGCCCTTCCCCCATTAAAAGAGAAGTAAAAGAAAGAAAGGGCCATGAGAAAAATAAATAGAATTTCCAGCACAAGACAGAGAGCATGTGTTGAAAGTATGATAAACTATTCCCAGAGTGGAATCAGTCAGGATAGGTTAGATTACGCTGTGGTAACAAACAACTCCAAAAGGTGGCTTCAAATAACAACATTGATTCCATGTCCTGCATTGGCTGGGGCTCTGCTCTGCATCATCCTAACTAAAGACCGAGGCTGACAACACAGTCACTCTTGAACTCTGTGGGCAGCTTTGGCAAAGGGAATAGAAATCTCTGGAAGGCCAGAGTTTCAGCCCAGAAGTCACACAATCCTTCTCTTCATAACTCATTGGCTAGAACCACCCACATGATACACCCTGACCCCAGTGAGCCTGGCAAGTGGAGCTAGAAATGTTTGCTGAAATGAAACTAATGACTATTTCAAGGGGAAAAACTTCAAAGCACATTTCAAATTTCTAGTTTTATGTTTGATTTTTTTTTTTAGAATTAGCAAGTATAAGAAAAAAAAATGCCAGTAAATAACATAGTTTCTGGCTACCTTCATTGGCCACTTTCCAAGCAAACTTGCTCAGTCTTAGAATCACATGAGAAACCTGGAAATTCATTATTCATTCATTCATTCATTTTTTTTTTCAGCTGATAGTTACTGATTTCTGTACTAAGTCCTGTGGAAGGCACCATGGTATCAAGGTGTATGTGTCACCTTAGTAAGCCCATGATCCTTCTGGATCTATGATTATCCCATTATTACAACCCACCTTGTGTCTCCAGAAAAAAGCTCTCGGGTTTCATTTGTGGCTTACATTATAATAGAATTCATAACTGTACCCCCAGAGACAGGTTGATTTGAGCATCTGTACTTTGCTCTATTCCGGCTAGTTTTGCACCCTCATGACCTTATCCCACAGGCTACTGTTAGATTGTTCTTACTTCCTCACTATGTGATATGGTCTAAATCTGCTTGAGTCAATTTGCATCTGATTACACTGGATGTTTGAGATTACTCCCTGGAGTAGTTCAATGACCAGAGCGAGAAAAGATCATTCTTGACTCTTCATCTTCATACTCTTTTTAAAAAATTTATCCTCTAACTTCTTCCCAAATAGGTGTGAACATGGGTCCTGGACCCAGATTTATCTGATATGTCAAGAATTCAAAAATCATCGTTATAACATAATTATGCCTCCACAATATAGTTTAAGTTTGGCTTGAATGTTAACAAAGTATTTAAGTGTTAAACTTCAACTCAAAAGTTTAATATTTATTGAAGGAATAACTAGTGTGTTCCTTGAGCAGAAGTGTTTCTGTAGGAAAGGCAGAATGATTTTAGTCCTGGATATAAGAAGTATATCTTGACAAATCAACCCACTTTGAAATGCAAATCTAATTCATTCATTAATTGTCTTTAGGGAGTATAATTGAGACACCATTTGCTAAGCGAACCTGATAGAGACTGAAAGTTGCCTAACGCAAATCAATTTTTCCTGTTCACCTACAGACCCTATCTATGAGATGCCCCAAATGAACCCAGATAAAGGACCACATTTTCCAACTGGTCACATTGAGGTTTGGCCACGTGACTGAGATCTGGCCAACGAGGTCACAGCCAAGACAATTAGTGACCTACCTACATTCACCTCAACTCTGCAGTGTGCTCCAACAGCCAACAGCCTGAGCGCCAGTGCCTGGAACATCTTTAACGTGTTTGCCCAGCACTGTAAAGAGCCAGTGCCTACGTGTGGCACACCAGAAGTGCAAGCTGACACAGTCAAGAATAGTACTCAGTCAATGCTTCCTAGAATTGGTATATAAGTACTCCAGCTTTCTCATCCTTTGGGTGGGAAAAAAACCTAAAGTTGTGTATTTTATACAATTCCCTGGAACTGATTTGCCAATTTGTGCTCCAGTTGTCTGCTTTGATGGCTGGTATAATAGTAAATTATCTTTGACTGCCTCCTCTTTCCTAGATCATTCTTCATTTTTCTCCTGGTCCCCCCTACACTTCCAAATAAACTACTAGCAGTACTTGAAGACCCCTTGTCTCAGGGTCTGACTCTGGGGTAACGGGTTAAAACTGTAAGCAGAATGTCAGCAGGACTCTGGAGTCATTTTGGGCCATGAGAACGAGGGCCTCATCTATGTCATGAAGGGCTGAGAAGTAGAAGAGCTGGAGCCCTGATGACCAACGAGCCTCCATAATGGGCCATGACTTCCCACCTCCAGAACCATTCTACATGAAAGAGAACTAAATTTCTATTTGTTAAATAAGATATGTAATATGAAGTACCTTAAGCATATCTGCTTATCTTTAATATGTACCTATTTATTAATAGGTTATTAATATTTACTTATTTTATTCTCTAGACCAATCCAGATTTACATATGTGTGTGTATACAGATACACACACGGGGAATGGGGAGACTTCCTTCTTTGAAATGTAAATGGGGACTCTTCTGTGAGTTGGAAATAATACCTAGAGTGTGTGAAACAATGATTCATCCAGGGTCAGAATTCACCTGGCTCTGATGATTTAGATCCAGGCTTTAAGAACTCTAAAAATCTCAAAGGATTTCTACCTCTGGGACAGGTCTCAGTCCTCCCTGCCCACTCAGGTCACCGGGATTCCAACTCTGCCTGGGCCATATGCATCTGCTGCCCTCCAGGTGCAGAGTAAAGGTCCAGGCCCTGCCTCCCTAGTGGATTCCTTTATTCTGACCCATCCTTATCTATCCTGTGTTATCTCTACTCATGCTTTAGTTTGAAATTAGATGGTATTACTGGGGGTGCCTGGGTGTCTCAGTTGGTTGAACGTCCAATCTTGATTTCTGCTCAGGTCATGATCCCAGGATTGTGGGATCAAACCCCACAACAGGCTCTGGGCTGAACGTGGAGACTGCTTAGGATCCTCTCTCTTGCTGTCTCTCTCCCTCTGCCCCTCTCCCTTGCTCTCATGCTCTGTCTCTCTCTCTCTTAAAAAAGAGAGAAAGAGAAAAAGAAAGAAAGAAAGAAAGAAAGAAAGAAAGAAAGAAAGAAAGAAAGAAAGAAAGAAAGAAAGAAAAGAAAGAAAGAAAGAAAGGAAGGAAGGAAGAGAAGAAAGAAAATTAGATATTAGAGAAAAAATAAAAATGCCATAAACCACACTTTTTTTCTCCAAGTATTTTCAGTACAATGCCTATTCCTACATTGTTAGCTTATTAGGATCAGCCCCTTGGGAAGGACTTCGTGTTTTGCATTTGTACTAAAAGCCACTTGTAGGAGAGTAACTAATGAGAACAATGCTCTGCTGGGGCCTGTGCAGTCTAGAGGGTGTGGCAGGAGAATAGGAGCATTTGTGTGCACATCATCTGTGTGAGGAGGGAAAACTGCTGTTCCTAAGCTGTCACCTTTTCTCGAAGCATACGGCTTATGCAGCTCCAAAGGATAATGATCCATGGAAAGCCTGTGAGTCACTTCCCCATTGGACTAAAGACTCACCAGATTATCTATTCTGTCTCTTCATCTCAGACTCCTGGACACAGAAGTAGAACACAGACATTCATAGAACATGAGAGAGGAAAGGGAGTTTTCTCTGCCACTGGCCAGATGTTGTTCTTTTTGACATTATAGTTTGCCGGTTCAAGACCCAAGGGAACCTCTAATTCCTGAGGAGCACAGACATTGCCTCCAGGCCAGAAAATGCCTGGCTTTCTGATCAATTGTAGTTCTGGCACTTTCTGATGTGCATTCTCCAAGGAATTCAAACTAGTTTTAAGAACATTCAGTCTACTTACAAAGGGATGGGGAAAGTATATGAGGAAATAAGTACTTGCCAGGTAACTTACAGGTGCCAAATATTAGTCTAATTACTTTATATAAAGCATCTCACCTAATATGTTCAACATCTCAGTAAAGAAATGGGTATTGTTACCCTCACTTTACAGTGAAGATAGTCTATAGCTGTCAAATGTGAAGCCTGGGATTTAAAACAAGATCTGAATGACCCCACTTATACCCACCAGTATCCAGGCTTTGAGCTTTCCAGTATCTTTATCCCTACTGTGAATTCAGGGTGCCTGATCTGAACCTGGCAGGTGCCAGTGTTTCTGATAAGGAGATATAGTGCCTAGTGTCTGATACACAGACCTCATGGATGACATCCTAGTCTGTCCTGAGATTGGCAAATACAGAAAGAACTGTAGATGAATAAAAGACGTTTATCCCAAGTTGCTGACCAGACAAAGCAGGGTGGGTTTGAGGAGCTAGGCCTGAGCAGAAAACCTCAGTTCTTTTATTATTATTATTATTATTATTATTATTATTATTATTATTATTGTTATTATTTTAGATAGAGAAAGAGAGCATGGACGGAGTAGAGGGGTGGAGGGAGGGAGAGAGAGAAAATCTTTATGCAGGCTCCACACAGAGCCTGACGTGAGGCTTGATCCCATCACCCTGGGATCATGACCTGAGTCAAAATCAAGAGTCCGACGCTCAATCGACTGAGCCACCCAGGAACACTGAAAACCTCAGTTTGTGAGGAAAGTGCTATTAATGGTGTCACATGACTTTTAGGCTATAAGGCTGTGGGAATGTGTGCTCCACATCTTGTCCTGGTTCCTGATTCTTCCAGCCAGCCAAGTCACCCAGTGAGCGGCATAACCTGTGGGATATGCCTCTCCACTCCTGTCATAACCTGGCTTCAGTGAGACCTTGGTTTATTATGTGCCTGGCTTAGGCTTGCCTCTGCTTCCTTACTTACCAGTGACGAATGGCAACAGAAGACTATTAAAATGTCTGATTCTGGGGGTGCCTGGGTGGCTCAATCGGTTGAGTATACAACTCTTGATTTCAGTTCAGGTCATGAACTCAGAGTATGTGAAATCTAGTTTCACTGCACTGACAGTGCAGAGCCAACTTAGAATTATCTCTCTACTCTCTGCCCTTCCCCCTGATTGTTCTTTCTTTCTTTCTTTCTTTCTTTCTTTCTTTCTTTCTTTCTTTCCTCTCTCTCTCTCTCTCAAAATAAATAAATAAATAAATAAATAAATAAATAAATAAGCATTTTTTTAAAAAAATGTCTGATTCTGGGCCAGTTATTCTGACAGGCTGATACCTAGTATGCAGACAAGGCAATGTCCCCAAAGCAAACTTGGCCATGTCAATGTGAGGATTTTAAGGTCAAGTAACTATAGTTATATTACGGAGAAAGAGCACTGGACTTGGGGTCAGAGACTATGGAAATAACTCCTCATTCCACTAGCTGGTAGTTCTGTGATCGTTGGCAAGTCACATACATTTTAGAAACTTTATTTGTTGATAGAAACAAAAAAAATGAGGATAAGAATATGCCAGACACAGAGGGTATCTGTGGAGGACCTTTATAAACTACAAAGCATGATAAAGCTCTATAATGGTATTTGCAGAACCACTAGGTGTGGGTAGCCTAGTTGGTAGCAATCCTGAAAGACTGGGGTCAGAATGTCTTCTGTGGGGAGAGAACTCTAGTGTGGGGAGTAGGATCCTAGGATCATAAAAGAGTGTACCAAAGATGAAGCCAGAAGGACATGTCTAAAGTAGGGCCATGCCATGGGGATGTGAGCTGCCACGTGTCCTGAGTGTGTACCCAAGTCTGAGAAACCCAAGGCAGTCAAAAACTTGGGACAAGAGATCGCCATTGAATATAGACAGAAACCTGGAAAACCCAGAGAAGCATCTGGGATTCTGTGTTTTCGGTAGAGTATCATATGCCTGACTCATCTGAAGGGCAAGAGTTGAAACCCATATGTGGATTGTTTCTCTGTTATAATGAAAAACGAAACCCTAACCAAAATGAAGCCAGAAGGTATAGGCTGACATCCAAGGTTACATGAAGAACAGGGAAAAGACGATTGGTTAGTGACAAGTTTAAGTATCAAACACAGTCCTGGGTTGCCATATGGATACAAAGGAGTGTGACAAAAGCCTGTTGTGTCAGGAAAGTTCAAATTTATTAGGGAATATGAGAAGTATACAAATCATTAGCATGTGAAATGGAGAGCAAACACCAGAGAAAAGATATAAAGCATTACAGGGAATAAGTTGAGAAAGTCATTTTGCTGGGTTGGAAACTGATCAGGAAACTGTCCGTAAGAGAAATGGCATCTGAAATGGGCTGGACTTGGCCAGATGGAGCTGAGAGAGAGGGATCCGGGAAACAAACCATAAGAGACTCTTAAGTACAGAGAACAAACTGAGGGTTGATGGGGGGTGGGGCAGGGTAGATGGGAAAATGGGTGATGGGCATTGAGGAGGGCACTTGTTGGGATGAGCACTGGGTGTTGTATGTAAGTGATGAATCATGGGAATCTACCACTGAAGCCAAGGCTACACTGTCTACACTGTATGTTAGCTAACGTGACAATAAGTTATTTCAAAAAAAGAAGAGAATTCTTGACTCTGAAGCATTGGAAGACAGTTGAAGAGCAGGAGACCAACCTTAGAGGAAACTTCCACAAGCCTTTGATTTCACCTGGTTTCTTTACATTAAAGAGACGAGAGTTCCCTAAGAATGGAACTCTGGACGAATATTGCATAAACAGCATGTTGGCTTTTGGCATGCAAGGGTTCTGGGTGAGTTTTTCAGGATTTTGGCACAAAAGTCAATAGCTCAGCTCAGCGTGTCCAGGTGACTGTACCTGATCCAGAGGCTGCATGGGAGTTGATACAACCAAGCAAAGATGCTCTTCGTGTATTTCCTTACCCATCTTTAACTGTGATGCTCCTCTTAAGTACACAAATGGAGGAGGGGGTAGTCCTAAGCCATTTGTCCCAGGAAAAGGAAGCTCTGCCTATATGCCAGATATTTGCCATTGGTATGCAAGGGGTTTTGTGCAACCTGTTGTGGTGGTAAATAACTGCAGGGCTCATTTGTATCCATTAGGGCTTTAACCTGACGGGGAGCCCGAGGTGACCTCCCTTTGTGCTTCTCTCTTGCCTATGTGAGCATTGTAGACACAGGGAGACAAGCCCCAGTATCTCAGCGCCAAGCTCAGCCCTGAGTGATGCTAATTACCATCCCAGAGCCAGTTAAGAAAAACACATATTGTCAAGCTGGGGCTTTGAAAGAGAAAACAATGAATATTTCTTTGCCACTTTCCTCTTTTTGCCTCAACTAATTGGTCCATTTCTCCGCTACAGCCACTGGGAAGATGGATTTTCCCCCAGTTTGTAAAATAAGCTGAAATCTATTTTTCTTTTGTGCCCGTTAGAGCCAGCTCCTTGCTAATTGTGCCTATAAATGAGTAGATAGTTAAAACAAAACATCAGGAAAGTTTTGTGTATGTTTTTTGTTTGTTTCATTTTCATGGCATTTTGGGGAAGACTTTTTCCTTCCCTTTTTCTTTCCCTTAAGAAACGAAGCAGTGTTTAGAACCTTTCACATTTCAAGTAAAAGCCTTTCAAAATGCAAGAAAAAAATATTTCCAACCTTGGCATTTAAAGTCCATATGGTCTCTATTCAGAGGGAACAATTAACGCATAGCTGGCAACAGTGCCAGGGAGACAGACGTGTGGCGCTTCCAAGAAGGCTGGTAGATTTTTGGTGGCAGATCTAACATTTAAGGCCTTGAGCACATTGTCGCCAGAAAAGTGACATATGAGCCGGAGCTAGGAGTCGAAGGTGCTGCTCAGGGTTTCTCTGCCATTAAGGCTGGTAGACCTCTACACGCTTCACACACAGAAGCAGATAGCATGTAAATTGTGGGTATGTATCACATGGGCTGGCATTAGCATGATAAACGTGTGTTTTGACTGATTGTTTTTGCATAATGGTCAATGTAACAGGTTAGATTTCATGTTATCCAATGGAAGTGATATTCACCCCGATTGGAAGCTAACTCATTCCCATGAACATGTAAAGTAGAAGTATAAAGCTTGCCTAAACAGCATAGCCCCTGAAAGTTAAACCCGACATAAGCTGTCCTGGGATATTTGTGCAGTGGCTTCACTGAGAATCTATTATTATGAGGTACTAGCCAATCTCATGGTCAAGAGCACAGCCTAAAGAAAGAGAAAGGCAAGGTAATACTAGCTTCGCCACAAAATAACTATGAGAGCTTGCTATCATCTGGGCATTGCCTCTGAGGGACTGAGGACAGCATAGTAGTCAATAGCCACTCTAAAGTCACTTAATAGAGGGGCACCTGGGTAGCTCAGTCTGTTGAGCATCTGACTTTTTATTTCATCTCACGTCATGATCTCACATTTTGTGAGTTTGAGCCCCGCATCGGGCTCTGCATGGATAGCGCAGAGCCTGCTTGAGATTCTCTGTCTCTTTCTCTCTCTGCCCGTCCCTTGCTCGAGCTCTCTCTCTCTCTCAACAAATAAATAAACATTTTTGTTAAAAAGAAATGTTTCTAATAAAAATAAAATGAAATAAAATAAAATAATAAAATCACTAAGTAGAGTGTAGAAATATTTAAGCGTGGTAAGCTCTCTGATGTAGGGAAGCACCATCATGAGGGAGGCAGGAGGTTAATCCAGTCTGGGCATTGAGGTAGGATTATGGTGAATGCTGGACAGAACGGAACTTAGAAAATGAGCAGAAATGGCCAATAATGGGGAGACGGCTTTTCCCTTTGAGGTCTACCTCTTTTGTTCCCCCAGGTTATCCAGTAATGACCATACATCATCCTTCGTCTAATAAGGAATCCATCGCTAGCACAGACTGAGTGCTTTATTTTCCCATAGTGATATGTGTCTCCACAGACTATTCTTACATCTGTGAAAGAGAAATTGGGTTTGTTTCTTCTCAGCCATAGAGCAAAGTGCCCAATTACACCCTCGATGGGGTAAAGCAGTCTGTGAGTACAGTCAGCCAATGCAGGGCTACTCACTGTTGAAATATCCGATTGGTCTGTGGTGAACCAGGTCTGGCTGGCTGCAGTGAGGGAGGCGATGTTCATATAGAAACCAGCTCTGTTTTTTCAAGGTTTCCTCTTCCTGTTTCAAAAGTTCCTATGTTGAGAATCTGGGACCCCCTCTTGGCTCTGATTTCTGTTCCCTTCTCCTTCAGACTGTCTTCACGTTCAGTCCGGTCTCCTTTGGATCTGAAGCTTGGTCTAGACTCTGCTACCAAGTGTTTCCAAGGGCTCATACTGGCTTTTGCCCTTAGATGATGTCCTCACTACTCCTTTATTCCAGGGTCCACAGAGTCAGTAAGGTGTCCCTACACTATCACATGTCCCACTTTGGTCAGTGCCATGGACTCCTGCATTATTTTTCCATGGCTGTCGTAAGAAATTACCACAAACTTACTAGCTTAAAACAATACTTTATTTTTTTTCCTGCTTATCTGGACAATTAATTCCAGTCCTACTTTAACACACACACACACACACACACACACACACACACACACACACATCTTTCCTCTGATCAGTTCCACAAGGGTCACCTTTTCTATACAAGGTCCTTTCCTATAAATAATACTATTCAGAGTTCCTATGCTGACACCAAGTTAGTAAGTACAGGGACCATGTCCAGACAGCACACAATGTCTGTTCAATGAATTTCAGATGAATGAGAGATGACATACATTACTGGTGATA
The DNA here is from genome assembly GCF_046562875.1 of Panthera onca. Lineage (NCBI taxonomy): Eukaryota > Metazoa > Chordata > Mammalia > Carnivora > Felidae > Panthera > Panthera onca. Next base: position 8,209,860 of record NC_138344.1, on the reverse strand, counting down.
TCTCATGCTTACAGAGTTAGAGCCTCAGAAATGTATTGTAAACTTATAAATGCAAATAGTAATTATTTCTATTTCATTTCTATTTAAAATTTTTTAATGTGTATTTATTTTTGAGAGAGACAGAGTGTGAGTGGGGGAGGGGAAGAGAGAGAGAGGGAGACACAGAATTCGACAAAGGCTTCAGTCTCTGAGCTGTCAGCACAGAGCCTGACATGGGGCTCGAACTCATGAGCTGTGAGATCATGACCTGAGCCCAAGTCGGACGCTCAACTGACTGAGCCACCCAGGGGCCCCATATTTCATTTATATTTTAAAGAGCTTGGGTAAAGCCAACTCAAGCCCACATGCTACCATTCAGTCCCTGTTTCATCTGGCTAACATCATTCTTGATACACATTCCTATTAAACCAGATGCAGTTATTCTCAGAACAGCCCTCAACGCTGCTCTCCAATCAATCTAAATTGGAAAATGCAATAAAACCTAATTTCCAACTCTTACCAGTGTAATGCCTAGCACAACCACAAGTATGGTGAATATTTGTCAACATAAATAAGTCACAGTTAAGAACAACCTAAGAAGACATAACTACAAATGTAATGTGATATCTTGAATGAGATCTTAGAACAGAAAAAAAAGGACATTAGGTAAAAAAAAATAAGTAAATCTAAATAAAGCATAGACATCAATTAATAATAATATATCATTATTGGTTTATTAATTATAACAAATATACCATACTAATGTAAGACGGTAATAATAAGAAAAACGGGGTGTGGGTATATGGGAACTACTACCTTTGCAATAATACTGTTAAGTCTAAAACTGTCCTAAAATACAAAGTTTATGTAAAACATTTTAAAGGAAAGAAAAACTTCTGACAAAAGAAAAGAATGAATAAGCATGAATCTAGAAGACTGAATTTAATACTGTCACCGTGAAATAAAAAACTGATTTTTACCAATGGCTTTCATTTTGGTAACTACCTAGGAGTAGTTTCTGAACCTTCTTTTCCTCAACTTAAAAACAAAGGATACAACAAACTTGAAAATTGAGTTTTAAAAGGAAATTTACACACTTTCACATAGTTATTCATCCAGTGATTCTAGTATACCCACTACATGCATGCCATGTGTCCCTATTATTGAAGAATCTTGTCACTTAATTGGGTACAACTATTCACTTGGCCAAAGCGAACTAAATTTTAGGTATGCAGAAAGGAATAAACAAGTTCCAACCATTAGGAGGCAAAAAAAAATTATGAAGACTTGCATCTCATTTTTTACAATGAGCGAAAAATGAAAAATAATATTTATTTCGTTTTACAACTAAAGTTTAAAGTGTAGAATCTGTATTTACCAACAATGACACACTTAAGAAAGACACAGAAAGAAGACATGGCCTCGTTCATTAACAACACTACAGATAATGTGTCTGTCTTTCATCATATGGTCAGTATCTTGACCTGAACATGGAGATTCTCCACTCAGCGTTTCAAAAGGCCCAGGGAGATAAATTGCACACAGCCTTATGACAGGCATCTTCACAGGAAGGTGCTGTAAAGTTTTGGTGAAGATCCAAAACCTTGAGAAAAGCCTGCTCTTGCATTAGCCAGGGTCTTACTGGAAATGCCTGAAGGTACATAAGGAAAGCGATTCCCTTTGACTCCTGACCCACAAGAAGCTTGGATCATTCACAAAACCTTTTGATAAGCATCTGGCCATCTGGGTTCAGGTCCAAGCCAGATTTCTGAAGTTCCTGAGATGAATCCATCCATGCTCATTATATTATAAACAAGCATGGATAAAAGGCACATACTAAATTGTTGTAAGAAAATGCCTTGGCACCTACTGTCCATCATTAATAAGTAAGTGGGGACTTCCTTTCTGTGGACAAGCATGGAATGTGCATTTGGTCCATCAAACTCAAGCCAGGAATCCAGAGTGATTCTTGTTGTTTCTATTTCGGGGTGGGGGGGGAAGTGAGACAAGAATTATAGGCCAGGCACCCATCTTTCAGCATGGAGTCTTGTGACAACTGGATTTGAAAGTAAGTCTCTCTCCTTTACAGTGCATCTACAAGAAAAAGGCAAGCACAGAATTGGACCTGTGTTTCACCTTCTCTCTCACCTATGGGAGAATACTGTCTTGCCTCATTACCACCATTAAATCATAGCCACAAATCTCTCCCTGAGGTCCTGAAATTATCTATTTACATCCAAGGAGACACCAACTGCAGTATTTTGCCAGTAGTCATAACATGATACTAAGAAGAGATTTGGGGTTCCCTCAGGCAAAGAGGACGGGGAAAGAGGTTGGCCTACCAACGCATGAATAAATATCACTACACGGGGGTAGAGACTTCCTCCGGAGCTGATTACTAATTCATTTAAAGGTGACTGCCATTGTCACCCAAAAAGAAAATGAACTTCTTTCTTCCATTTTCCTTCAGACAGGATCCGTATTTGACATCCGTGATCTCCTGTGTTTTAATTTTTATAAGCTCCTTGGTGCTGGCAGAAATGTTAATCCTCTAAAAAGAAAACTTCAGCCCTCTTATTCTTCCCAGCCACCCTAGTGAATAGTAATAAAACATCTTCTGAACACAGCCACTCCTATGTTTTTATCCACAGTCCCAATATTCCCAGCTTTGATTTTTACCTCCAGGGTCACAGTGTACTCCAGGATAAGAAGGGACGGGGGTGGGTGAGGAATAGAAAAAAGAGGTAGAAGAGAAAAAAGGTGGCGGAGATCAACTTTTTGTGTGTGTCCACTGAGGAAAGAAGAGATAAGGTGGTGAGCAAAGGGCACCTTAGATGGAATGTCGTATATTTATATATCTGTGTGAGGCTCTGGGGATACAGAAATGAATCAAACATCATCAATATCTTCCAGGAATTCACAGTCTAATGGAAGGAAAAAATATGCAAACCAATGATCTCAACTCACTTCTGCAAGTGCTATGAGATGCCAGAGAAAGGTCTTAGCTTTTCCTGGAGGGTCTCGGGATAGATTTCCTGGCAGAGATGATGCCTAAACCAGATATTAAAAGTTGGCCAGGTAGGGCACCTGGGTGGCTCAGTCGGTTAAGTATCTGACTCTTGATTTCGGCTCAGGTCGGGATCTTATGATAGTGAGATTGAGCCCTATCTCGGGCTCTGTGCTGGGCAGAGAGCCTGCTTTTCCCTCTTCCTCTTCCCCTCCCTGCTCATACGTGTTCTCTCTCTTTCTCTCCCTCTCTCTCTATCCATCCCTTAAAAAAAAAAATGGCCAGGTGAGGCAGGGGAGAAAGGTGTGAGAAAGACTAGCAAGAACAAAGCAAAAAAGGTACAATACCCAGTACAGAGGTATTTTTCAAGCTACAAAGAATTGGGTGAAGGGCACCTGGGTGGCTCAGCCCATTAAGGACCTGACTCTTGATCTCACCTCCGGTCATGATCTCGCAGTTTGTGGAATTGAGCCCCGCATCAGGCTCTGCACTGAGAGCACAGAGTCTGCTTGGGATTCTCTCTCTCTCCCCCCCTCTCTGCTCCTCTCTCTCAAAATGAATAAATAAACTTAAAAAAAAAAAAAGAATTGGGTGAGGGGGAGACAGTTTGCTCAAGTAGACCAACTGACAGAGACCCAAATTTTGTTTTAAAAAAGTTTCACCAAAAAACAACTGCATCAAAATTATGTGTTTTGCGGCTCTGGAGAGAGGAGATTGGAGAGGCACCCTTATGCCAGGATAACGCAGAAAGACGTATAGGTTTATATTGGGAAATTAGGCAACTTCCTAGGTTGTGATATTAAAGTGTTCTTCCCCTCCTCCACACAGAGCCTGCTTCAGTCTTGCTAGTGACATTCCGACTTAAAGTATTTCCCACAATCATCTGGAAAGTTTGTTAAAAATTATGATACTTGGACCCTATTTCATTAGAATGAAAGATCCAGGAATATGCATTTAACAACATTGTCCCAAGAGGGGCACGTGGGTGGCTCTGTCAGTTAAGCGTCTGACTCTCAGTTTCAGCTCAGGTTATGATCTCAGGGTTTGTGAGTTCAAGCCCTGCTTTGGGCTGTGTACTGACAGTGTGAAGCCTGCTTGGGATTCTCTCTCTCTCCCTCCCCTGCTGGCACTGTCTCTCAAAATAAATAAATACACTTCAAAAACTTCTCCCAAGATACTCCCATGCCCATAAACCTCCAAGAACCAGCACGGGCAACACCTCTTAAGTCACTGTATGCAGAAATTCATATTTTATTTGAAAGACGTTTGGAATTGAAAGACCCAGTTTGACTGGTTTCAGGTGCCTAGCAATCGACGGAGCACCTTTAACTATAATTTCCACAGGAAGGTGAGAGGACCCAGAACTCCAGTGACCAGGTGTTGCAATGGGAGTGGGGTGAATGGGCTTGAGTCTCCAGAGCAGCTAGTGTAGTAGTATGGTAGAGGAGATCAATGCAGGAAAAGGGGGGCCAAAAGAGCACAGTAGTCAAAGGCATAATCATCTTATGACATGTAACTTATACCTCCCAGCACCAGTAACCCAACACAGCCACACTATCCCCTATTTACATGGGAGGATAGGAGGAATCAGACATTCTAAATGATGTATCCTGGTCCTCACCCCTCCAGGAAAGCAATTACTAGAGTTTCAGAATGCAGAAGAAAATCTATATTTTTTTCCCCCAAATCCTGTCCTTTTTCCATAACATCAATGGCCAATTTTCAACAGCCAATTTTCACTATATATATATATATATATATATATATATATATATATATATATCACTTGTGCATATATATATTATATATATTATTATATATATATATAATATATATATAGTGTGTGTATATATATATAGTGTGAACTAGCTCTAACCATCTCAATTTGAGGATGTTGGCTCTTTGCATTTTTCCATCATCATCACCATTATCATCATCATAATGATCACCACCATAACAATGATAATAGCTACCATTTATTGAGTGTTGAAATTGCTAGACCCAGTACAAGATGTTTAAAATACACTCTCTAATTTAATTCCCACAACAACCCTGGGTCATAGGTCATTCTATGCATATCTTGAAGATGAAGAAACAGAAGTCCAGAAAGGCCAGGTGATTTGCCCTGGATTCACAGATGCTGAAAGAGAGAGCTGCCAGTGGACCAGAGGTCTTCCTGATTTGAAAGCCTGTGTCCATAACCATCATGCCATTTTCCCCTTCCTTAGTGAGCGTCCCTTCTGGGAAATCCTGCCAATGACTAGGTTAGATTCAGGGAAATAGATAGTTTTTCCAGTTTCAGCTGTAAAATATGAACTATGTTGTTAATGAGAAGGGAGCAGTGTGAGATACAAAGTGGGAATAAATGACAAGCTGGTGGCTGCCTGAAATAGTGTTGCAAACGAAGATCTGCTCCTACGAATGCATGAATTTCATGAAGCCTAGCAATATAGGATGGAAACAACCTTCTCATTGGCTGGAATCCGCTGTTAGGGGAGAGCAAAGTAGTAAATTCTCCCTGGGGTCTAGATGCATAGGACCCATGTGAGATCTCACCACAGGGGGCCATGTCTGTGTTCACAGATGGCTGATTGCCTAGGCTAATCAGACACTGACAGTGGGCTTGGGAGAGAATGACAGTTATTTCTACTGGCTGTGGGCTAGCCCATCATTCTCGACTGCCGCATTGGGTAGATTTGATGAGCATGCTAATGCTGGTGAGAACACCATGTCCTCCATGTAGACCTCCATGTCCCTTGTGCATTCTGACTCCATCAGGAGAGCGATTTGGGGCAGCTGTGACTGGTGGCTGTGACTGTGGCATGGGGTGGGGAGGGGTTAAGACATGAGGCTAAATGAGAGGTGAAGTCAATTAGATAGTCTGTGCATCACAAGGACCACTAGTTGCTTTCTCTGAGACTGGACCTATGGTTTATCTAATTTTCACTTTGGACCTCCAAGCGTCTTCCCAGAACACTGGTTTATTACTGTTATCTCTACTAGCTTCTTCATTTAACATTTGACTACTATTTTTCATTCTTTTAATCATGACTAACAGGAAATATCAGACTAGTAAAACCTCAGATGATTTTGTAGTTCAGCTAGTTTAATAACTTTCTGTCTCCTTTCTTTCCTTCTTCCCTCCCTTCCTCTCTCCCTCCCTCTTCCTTCCTTCCTTCCTTCCCTACTTTCCTCCTTCCTACCTTCCTTCCTTCCTCCCTCCCTCTATCCCTCCATCTCTCCTCCTTCCCTCCTTATTCATTCGTGCCTTCCTCCCTCCTTCTCTCTCTCTCTCCCTCTATTTCTCTCTTTCTTTCCTTTTGTGGACAATGAAGAAATGAAAATTATAGGCATCAATCTACTAGCGATAGAGTGAGGATTAAAATGCAAATGCCTTGCTTCATGTCCCTAGACCTTGTGGACAATCATTCAGTTCACTATTCCTCCCGTGATTGCCAAACTCTATTCATAACCAGATCCCAATGAATTTTGCGTGTGTAGTTCATGTTGGCAACAGACATGATAGAAGCAATGAGAGCAATGGTCTTGAAACCACCACTGCAATCTGCAACCCAGAAAAAGTGGCAACGTGGCCGGGAGGATTCACAGCCTTTATTCAACAGAGCCACAAGTGCTGCTGCCTGAGCTGTTGTTGTTGTTTTACAACCAACATTAATACTCTTGGGGGATATTCAGTTGCCTGGAAACAGAAGCCCATCACAGAATTCATTAATATTCAGCCAGTATGCTTTTATGAGCTTTATTATATGATTTTTCTCCTTTGATCCTAATTAACAGGTAAATACCATCAAATGAAACATTCTCTAAGATTTATGGAGCTGAGTTTGAATTTCCAATTTTCTCTTTCCATTCCCAGCTTCCCCGAAGCCAGATGACTTAAGATGTGTTCACTGGGAAAGAAAAGAGGCTCAGGTCAATATTGCTCTGTTTGGGGTGGATATGAGGGGTAAAATCCATTTATTTAAGAGAAACTGTTAACATTTTCTTCAACTCTGTAGGAACAGATCTGAAATTCTGTCCAGAGATGAAGCTAGATACTATGATTCTGAATTAAACTCTTGAACAGCACAAATACATTTCTAAATGGATGGCTAAGGTGAAAGGTGCATCAGGCGAAAATATGTAGGTAGAAAAGTGCTAACAATTCTTAGGCAACTGCTTTGTGCATTGAATTGTATCTTCCAAAAAGATATGTTGACATCCTTACTCCCACTACCTGTGAATGTGACTTTATCTGGAAATAGGGTCTTTGCAGATGGAGTCAAGATGAGGTTCCCAACTTAATAAGGACTGGCATCCTTAAAAGAAAGGACAAGACACGTACAGATTGAGGGACAAGGGAGAAGGCCATGCATATGACCAAAAAATTTAAAAAATGGTTGGTAGGAGGGAGGGAGTGATGCATTTACAAGCCAAGGAATGCCAGAGATTGCTGACAATATCAGAAACTAAGAGAGAGGCATTGAACAGATTCTTCTCTACAGCACTCAGAGAAAGTGTGGCCCTGCCAATATCCTGATTTCAGATTTATAACCTCCAGAACTCTGGAAGAATAAATTTCTGTGTTGTTGTTGTTGTTTTCTTTGTATTTTTTTGTTGACACCCAGTTTGTGGTAAACTAATGTGGCAACCCTAGGAAACTAATAAAGATATATAATCACCTGGTTCAAGTAGGTTAAATTTGCTTTATTGATAAATACTGAAATAATCAAACATCATGGAAGAGTTTTAACAATGGTATCTGTAATTAAACTTTTTGTTCAGATACATAAAATAGAAGTACTGCTAGTTCTTGCCAGACTCTTTCTAATAAATTTGATTAACTAAAGCTCTACTAAATCTTTATCATGAAAGGCATAGTCAGGAATATGTAGTTTTTGTAAATATAATCCATAAGAAATAGAATAAATTAAAAAGTTGAAAACAAACAAGTATTGGGCAAAGATGCATCCTATATTTGATTTTTCATTACCCTCTTTAAGATATTTGGTGGGAGACATAAATCATTAACTATTAATTCACTCATTTATTTAATAATACACTGATAAGTCATTCCTTAAGTATGCATTTACAATGTTTTATAGATGTTTTATTCTTCTCATCTGTCCTCTTAGCTGATGCTTTTGCAAACTAAAATTATCAATATTTGACAGATATCCACAGAATTAACATAGTCACATAATACAGACTCAAGAGATATTATGTCAATCACCAGAAACTTCTCTTTAATTTTAAAACAACTTACCCTACCTATTCAGCTAACCTATTTCTATTACTGTCATATCAGGTGGGGTATACCAATATCCTAAAAGAGTTAACTCTTGAGATAAAATTAAAAAATCTTCACAACTTACAACCAGTCTAATTTGCTGCACTTGAAATTTAGAGCTTTGAGAATGTTCTGTCACTTCTCCTTGAATACCTGCCTTATATACTTATTGGCTTTGGAGATGTGATATCACATGGGTTAAGACAGATCCCTGAATCCTTCATTCAAAATAAGCAGAAACTTTATAATAATGGGTCCTACAAATTGTTGGGCAAATATTTTCAAGTTAAAGAATTGTAGAAGTTTTAAAGAATAATTTACCTCCCTAAAAGAATAGACAGAAGTCAATATATAAGCTGGTGGAGGTAAGAGATTGTTGTCACCAATATAAGACAATAACAGAAATGTGAAGCAGGAAGTTGTGTTGTTAATAAAATTGCTAGTAATCCATCAGGCGGAAATAATCATATAGAGAGAGGGATTCTATAAGTACATACATACATAGGGCTTCTCAAATCCTTCCTAAAAAAGAACCACAAAAGGAAGGATTAATTTGCCAGGTGTTGAGGACATAATCTAAAGCAACTGCCACAAGAACAGACAGGTTGGAGCATGGAGCCTGCTTCAGATTCTGGGTCTCCATCTCTCTCTGTCCCTCCTCTGCTTTCACTCTGTCTCTCTCTCAAAAATAAATAATAAACATTAAAAAAATCATATCTGCCATAATTGCCTACCAAGCAGCAGAGTCCATTGTTGAACAGCTTGTGTGAAGTGGACATAACTAGCACTACCCTTACCTGGGTCTCCTCACGTTTTCAGGAAGTGAGAAGGCTATATTTCACTTCTTTAGCCCCCTGCAGTGGTCAAGGTCACACGACTACTGTCTTAGTAAATTATGAGTACAAATGAGGTGTATCCCTCTTGGGTCAGGTAATGAAAATCCCCCTCATAATCTTCCAACCATTTCTTCCCCTTTGGTGGAGAGTATGGAAGTTGTGCGTTCAGATGATGAAGCCATATGAACAGATTGGATCACCATGTCATCGAGCAGGAGGCAGCTAGATAGGTCTGGGCAGGGCCCAAACTAGAGCAGACTGGGTATTTAAGAAATAAACTATGTAATAAAACACTGAGATCGTGAGTTTCTTTGCCATCATACCATAAGCCCAGCCTAGCCTGACCAAGAAAACAGGCCATGTCTATCATTTGGCTTCATTAGTCTCCTGGCCCACAGAAGACCTGTGGGCATGGGAGTCTTTTAATTATGTAGTTGGCTTCCTGAATACACCAATTTACTAGGGCACTATCAACAATCCATTTCATTTAGCCCTGGGTAGATTTCAGGATGGTCCCCTCACATTTCTTCCCTTTTTACTCCTGTGAGGGAATAACTTCCCCACACAAGCCTTTCTCAATAAAGGAAGGGCTGTTTTTTGTTTATTTGTTTGTTTGTTTGTTTGTTTGTTTGTTTGTTTCGGTTTATTTCAAAGTAGATCTAGTAATTGGTCTAGATGGGTGAAACCACAATCCTGTGGACTTAAAGAAGAGTTTCAACTAAAAGGTTAGTGTTGTGTTAGGTTGTCACTGTTCCAAGTATTTGCCGGTTTTCTCTCAGCGCCGCCCCCCCTCCCCAGCCCCACCTCCATACTTGGCATTGCTGCTGGGCCAGGGAATTAGCAAGGAATCCTTTTCAGACTTCTGGTCTACCTGGCTCTGTGTTGGGTGCTGCCAATGGGACACAGGGTTGGGAAATCAGTAGTCAGGGAAAAGAGAGACACTTCTTGCTTCTGGAGCTGACAATGTGGCAGTTGATGTAGAGAACATAGAGGTAGGCTGATTTCAGACTCCAGCATCCAAGGCATGGGCTGCATGTTTTAACCAATTCCAGGGGTGCATGGATGGTTCAGTCGGTTAAGTGTCAGACTTCAGCTCAGGTCATGATCTCACTGTTCATGGGTTCAAGCCCCATGTCAGACTCTGGGCTGACAGCTCAGAGCCTGGAGCCTACTTCAGGTTCTGTGTCTGTCTCTCTCTTCCCCTCCCCTTCTCTCTCTCTCTCTCTCTCTCTCTCTTTCTCTCAATCTCTCCAAATAAATAAATACTAAAAATCATTTTACCAATCCAGCCCTTGTCAGTGGAAATGACCACAACAGCACAACTTGCAATGCATCAACATGTACAGTACCTACCCATGGATCTAACCCAGAATACTTGCAACTCTCAATCTTGAGTATTACTGATTTTTCATTTTGCTCCTCCGGCCTTCTGCCTATCCCCTTTTCACTCTTATAGTCCTTTCTACCCTACTGCAGCCAACTTTCTGAATTAAATCCTATGGGTTTGAAATACCTAGGACGGTTGACAAGATCCTGAGGTTGTAACTACTTTAAAATTCTATTTGTGTACCGAGTAAAGGGAAACCATTTTGATAGCCACATTTGAAGCATGTTATGGAATCAAAAAAGCCTATATTCAAATGTTAGCTGGGTCACACCCACACTATTCAGTGTCATTGAGTCTCATTAGCCTTTTCTGTAAAACCAAGATGATGATATTGTCATAGCTTTAAAGTGTACTCATTACAATGTCTTAGTTATTAATATTAAGTACTAAGTGACATTAATAACGATTGTGAACATTTCTCAAGTGCTGGCAGTGCCAGTCATGGGCTAGTGCTTCTTCATAGGGACTGTTGGACAATCCATTAAACTGTGAAGTGGGTTTCATTGTCTAACACATTTCATAGATATAGAACTCAAGTTTAAAGAGCTTAACTAATTTGCTCAAGTCAACGATTTAGTATGGTTGAAGCCAATACTCTAGACTCTGCAATCTGCAAGTTGATTCTGCAATCTGACTCCCAGGCCGGCAACTTCATCACCATGAGACAACACCATTCTCATTGTATCAGACCTGCCAAATACAGTGCCTGCCGTGTGACAATCACCTAGTAAACGACAGATATTATTCCTTACCATTAGTAACTACAGGGATCACCGGCTGAGGGCAACTGACCATGCTTAACCAAGAACATCAGAGCTTAGATTAGGCTGCCACCTTTGACTTGTCCTCCCCTCTTTCATCTCACACTGGACCAACATGGCAGTTACAACGCGCTATGGCAATGCTGTTGGGCCATGATGCCCATACCCCGGTGGGAGCTGGAAGGGGTTTGCATTGTCTCTGTCTGTATACCACAAAAACAGAGGGACAGAGAACTCGAGCTGCTTGTAGATGTTAGACAATATGCCCACTCCTCCTCCTTACTGTGAAACACGTTCATCAGTCAGAGTAATGATTAAAAGAACCAAATGTCAGAGCTGAATTAGCAAAATGACCTGATCCAGCAAAATAATGGGGACCCTAAAAAGCAAAGTGTCACTTCCTTAACAGTTCTCCTCAGATCTTTTTAAATGACCTCCTCTCTGAATTTTGCCTGAAAACCCTGCCTCTTTTTGTGTTTCCCCTTGAAGCACTTTGCGATATGATGGATGGAGCATGACATATAAAAATAAATTGGATGGTATTCCCTCCTATTATCTATGATTCCTTGATCGTCCAACAGAGTTTTTAATAAACATTTGAATTATTTACAGTAATCTACAAAGGCATTTTAATAGTGCATGCGGTAGAGGGAAGAGAGTGAAAAATGTCTTTGCCTTACTCTGACGGAACCAATGAACCATGACACAAATGATCGCCTGCCTCATTTGTAATTATTCATTGTAAAGATCTTCATTCAGTGGCAGAAATTTTCTGGCTCTGGGTCCTAGTGATTATGCAAGCAGGAGAGTTATTTGCCACAGTCTCACCCGAGGACAAACTGTACCGCACACAAAGTTTGGGATGGACTTCAGCGAAGCAAACACAGAAGGTGACAAACGTTATTGCCAGTGAGGTCACTTTCAGCCCAGTCCCAGCGAGATAAATAATTAGGTTCTACTTTTCCCACCCATAGAGACATCACTCTGTTGTCACTCTGCAGAGTTGATATTTGTGTTCAATTATTTTGAAAAGATTTAGCCAGCTGCTTTTCCCCATTACCGCCTTATGCATTGCCGATGGAACCCAGTGTGGGTTAAGTCAATGGAGGTTGTCTGATGAGGCCAGGTGCCTTTAAGCTAACTCAGATCAGACACTGACATGTAAATATTCCCATCTTAGCTCACATCTATGGTCTTATTTACTTTGTTCTCCAGCTAGCTTCTATTCTAGTACACCTATTTCTTGGTGGGGTTTTTTTTAAGTTTATTTATTTTGGGAGAGAGAGAGAGAGAGAGAGAGAGAGAGAGAGAGAGCGCACAAGTGGAGGAGGGGCAAAGAAAGAAAGAGAGAGAGAATCTCAAGCAGGCTCCACACCCAGTTCGGAGCCTGATGCGAGACTCAGTCCCACAACCCTGAGACTATGACCTGAGCCGAAATCAAGAGTTGGGTATTCAACTGACTGAGCCACCCAGGCACCCCTAAGTCCTGTTTTTTTTTTTTTAACTTTGCCTTCTATTCTAAGCTATGTACACTCTCTGGAGTTTTCTTATAATGGATCATTTTCCTCTTCATGGTTGGTTTTCTATATTCTCAAAGAATTTGGGGAATATCTCTCTTCTAGACCCTTGTGCTAAAGCCTTTAGCTATAGTCTCTTCGGATAAAATAGTTAGCAGCACCCTGGGAAAGGCAATTCAAAAATGTAGATAAATCAGTGGCTTTCTAATGTAGGGTATTTTAGAATCACCCAAGACTTTTAAGCAAACCAATGCTCAGGTTCTCACCCAGACTAATGGAATTAGAAGTTTTGGGGCTGAGTCTAGGTATTGTATTGTTTAGAGTTTCAGGATGATCTTAATATTCTGGAGCTAAAAACCACAGATCCAAGTAATCTGAGATGTCACTTCCAATTACAAAAGAAGAAAATACTAACCAGTTGTAGTTGGTCTATATCTACCCAGATTGAATTAATTGAAAATTGATATTCAGTTAAAAACTATTGATCAAGCATTGCCCATACATCAAATCTTTCCAGATACCAGCACTGAACCTGGTACATTTTAGTTATATAAGCCAATACAGCTTCTTTTTGCTTAAGCCAGTTCATTTGGGGTTTCTGCTCCCTAAAAGTTCTCTTTGATATTAACAGGATGGCAAATAAGGGGATGTGTGGGTATAAGAGGGAAAGTGTGTGTGTGTGTGTGTGTGTGTGTGCGCGCATGTGGGTTAGTGAGTTGATGATGTTGTGTGTGTAATAAATAGATTATTTAATAAAGAAAACATCACAGCATCCTGATGAAAGGCGGTGGTGCAGAAACCATTGTTTGAGGTGTTTTGCCTGACAATAACAGAGTCTTTCATTACATTGCCACATTCTATGACCAAATAAATAAAATAGAGCATTTATTTTATCATCATGTGGGTACCATGTGCATGGGGGGTGTGGCTGGGGGGCAGAGACAGAGACAGAGACAGAGAGAGAAGTGGAAGTGGAGAGGATTTACAATGAAGCTCCTTTATCAAAAATTCTACTCTCTCAGAGGACATTTGTGCAATGGAATGAAACATTTGAAATGCAAATTTCACAACATTCAAATGTGCTATGTAAGTTTCCCCCTAGAGATGAACAAAGGAGAGATATGAAAGGAAGCTTACAGGGGAAGTTATTCTAGCCATGAACATAGACCATAAGGAAGTATTTAAGTGTGCAGTAGAGTCAAATGTACAGAACCAAGGTCAGGTATGGGAGGTATGGGAGCAGACCCATACATCACGAGTTGCAAGGTTACACTCACACACTGTGAAGGGACTCTGAGAACCAGAATGAAACTGGGTAGGCTTGGGTCTTCCCATTTGAACTTGAGTTTTGAAGCTTCTAGCTCCAGTGGACAATGTCGTTGCATAGCTATTACAACTAGGAAAACCACAACTAGAAAAGAATCACAGGATCCTCATGAATATTTTTAGTCTGTTTCTTTGTTTTCATCAGTGTTTAAAATTTTGCCTTATAATTAATGCGTTTTTATGTGAGGAAAGTGTGTTTACTCATTTATGGTACTAATCTGCCTCCTACCGCAAATAGTACCCCCTGCATTTCCCAGATATTTTCAAGTAAAATAGCATGACATGTCTCGCTGTAGCAGCATGAGAACAAGCATGTGACGACAAAGAAATAAATTTCATTTTAATTTTTTAAAAAGTAACTGGAGCCCTACTATGTGTATTGGACCAGGAATAAAGCCTGAAACATAATACATCCATTCCTTCAACAAAGATTTACTAGACACCTGTTATATTCCAGTTTCCCTGTTGCATGTTATATACATGATTTAATTTGATCATTATAACGAACCAATAGGATGTACAGATAAGAAAAAAATGAAAGTCTTATGTTTCTCAGAACATTAAACCCATGTGTTTTCATTATGTTAAATTTTGATGAGCACCTATGATGTGCTAAGTACATTATACTTGCTCTATTAATTAATTATGTAAAATTCTCTATTAAGAGTACCATTTTATTGGGGAATGAAATTGGGCTCACATAGAATAAATAAATAAACAACAGCCATTTAAATCCAAGTCTGTCTGATTTCAAATCCCATTCTCTTTCTTGTATCTATATATTATGATTATTTAGCTAAAATTAGTGAGCATACATGACTTTTGAAATGAAAAAGGAATATGTTGTTTAAAAAAATAAGGGGAAGATGCAAATCAATCTTATTCCTTTACATTCGTATTTTGGCATTGCCTATGTATAGCAACGTCTGGGTTGACAACTTTTATTCATCAGGCTTGGGTCTGAGGGAGGGAGCATTAACCCTCCAACAAAATTATCTTTCAGAACATAATTGTGTGCTATCAGTGAGTATCCTAAGGGAAATGATGGTAATTCCCCAAAATAGAGTTCTGCACATGACTTGGGCAAAACAGCATTATTTTTGGAAGTACATGTCCTCCCAAAGGGGCTATTTTGAAGGGGATGAGATTATCTTAGAACTCTCAGTTTGTTCAACATCTGTCACAGTATGTTACAGACTCACCCAGTTGTCTACTGAACCAACGGGAAGAGAGAGAGAGCTTAAAAAGCCAACAAAAACGTTGATGGATTGGAATTTGGAAACACTTTTTCTTTTGCTCACTAGAGCACTACACTCATCTGGTTTTCAACCTACTTCACTGGCCACTCCCTCTGGGTCTTCTTTGATGGCTCCTCCTTTTCTCCCAGGGATGAGTACTTGAGCTCTTCTTTATACTTAATCACTCCTTAGATGACATCATCTAATGCGTGTCGTTACATTCTATTTCTATGCTGACAGCTACTAAATTTATAGCTCAGCTTAGATCGCCTCCCAGATGTCCAGGCTCTGATGTCCAGCTACCTACTTAATATCTCCACGTGGATAGCTAATACATATTTGAAACTTATCATGCCTAAAATCAAATTTCAGATCTTACCTCCAACCCGACTATTGTGTGTGTGTGTGTGTGTGTGTGCGTGTGTGTGTGTGTGTGTGTGTTTCTTTAGTTCATTTAAGGGCAACTCCGTATTTATGTTTGCTCAGACTCAAATCTTTGAAGTCATCTTTAATTCCTCTGTCTATCTCTTGTACCACACAGCTAATCTGGCAAAATCCTTTAAATCATAACCAGAATCCATCACTTACCAGGAACGACATCACCACCCCCTTGGTCAAACCACCACCATCTCACACCATTCATTTCCAGGAATGCCCACCTATAATCAATTCCTAACATAGCAAGCACTGCAAACTTTTCCAAAGGTAAGTTAAATCAAGTTGGATACTGCTCAAAACCCATGCATGTTTTTCCATTTCACAAAAAGTCAAGCCAAAATCTTCACAGTGACTCACAGGTTGTGCATGATCGAAACCCTCGATTTTTCTCTGACCTCCTTACGTGCAATTCATCCTCACTCCTCTTGACCCAGCCACCTGGCCACCTTGCTGTACCTGAACGTGAAAGTCCCAATACCACCTCAAGGCTTCTGCACTGGCTGTTCTTGGTGCAGGAACACTCTTTCCCATACCACCTGTGCCAGAATTCTCTTCCTCATCTGTGAGATGAATTTAATTTGTATTCTCCGAAAGAACCTTACCATGCTTATAAAATGGAACAGGTTCAGTAGCTAGCTACTGACTTATTTTCTACTGAAAAGGGCAAATTCCATGAAAGCAGAGGACTCCCAAATTCCAAACCAAAGATAACATGTCCAACACCAGGTAGGTACCAGGAGATGAGAACGAAAAGCTGAGTTAAGCAGGGATCTTCTGCTCCCATGGAATACAGCTCAACCAGGAGACCTCACAGCCTCAAACAACCTAGGTCCAAGAACCCTAGGAAATCACATGTGTAATTTGTTTTTCCTGAAAAGACTCTTAGTCTAGTGATGTTAAACAGAAGCTTTACTTTCCTTATGGGTGCTACTTACACTCTATTTACTACCTCTATGGAGCATGTATAAACAGATATGCTCTTCCTCTTGAATGGATTTATTTTTATATTTCCTGTCAGTTACTGTACTCCAATAATGAGAGAAATTTGTGTTATAGAAAGGCTGACAAATATACACAGAACAGTTCATGCAGAGCCAAGCCTTTAGAGAATTAGTTAAAATCATCCTACATACAAAATTCAAGTGATCTACCATCAAGAAACCCATGGCTGTTAGACATACTATAATCAAAACGTCATGACCATCACCACTGATCCCATAAAATAACGAAACCATAACTTTGACCCTTAAGGAGTTTACAACGAGTGCAGGGACATACAGCTCTCAAATATACCTAATAGGTTGGTAAGGGCTCTAAATACGCTACGAAGAACTTGAGGCCGAAAAAGAAATGGGGACAGATTTAATTTAACTGATACAATTAGAAGAAATTTCATGAGGTGACATTTTTTTTTATGTGGGCTTTGAAGGACAAAAAGAATATCAAAAAGTAGAAATGGAGAAGAGCCAGAAAAGCTTTAGATTATATTGTTAGTCATTCATTCATGACAAGAATTACTTACTTAGAGCTTTCTTTGTGTCAAGAAATGTCTTAGAGACAAGAAAGATCTTCCTCATTCAGAAGGAAGAAAAACTACAGTAGTAAGAAAAAGAAACTGGCAGAGGAACTGGGAAGGCAAAAAGTAAAAGCATAGTTAATTCATAAAATATGACTGGTAGAATGGGAACCAAAGGAGCTTGAATTGGTCTCTTATTTCTAAAAGTGTATGATTTTGTTGTAAAACTCAATGGAAGTGTTGATTTTTAGCATAATAATCAAGAAACTTGCATGATGCACTTCAGTACTTTGGGTTCATACAATAGCAAGGTTTTCTGAGCAGGGAAGCGGGATTCTCAATGTTCTTCCCAGAAGGGAAAAATTTTGCTAACATGGCCCCAGGAACACTGGGCTGATGAGGTTCCTCAAACACAAACCCCACAAATTCCTCTAGAAGAGTTCATTCTGCGTTTGCTTCAGGGCAATCGTAACCCATTTAGATAGAAAGTAAAACAGGGTATCACAAGACACCAAATTTGGTTATAGAGAAACTGACTTTACAGGGATTTTCTTGAAAGTATTAAATGTGTTTGGTGTCCCAAGTGCAATTGTCTTTGGACTGGAGTTATGGAGTATTAAAACATTTATTTGGACTGATTGATGTGGTGATGATGCCTGGTCATTTCTCGTTAGAACTCTGAGTGCCCAAACAGCCAGTCTGTCTTTGCTGTGACCATCTTGCACATTTCTATTTGCAGCATGACACAGCTCACATTTTCAATCTATACAATAAGCCATTATGATTAAACATACGTCAGGCCCTCTCTTCCACCTTGTTCTATAAACACAATTGCCATCAGTGTTTGTCTATTTAGATACATGTATTCGATTTATGTGGACCACAGGAACACGGAGTGAGATAACTTCAACTGTCCTGAGAATGTTCATTCTCATTCCTCACTGCCCGTCTCCCTTTATATCTGGTTGGGGTGATTGCCTGCCTGCCAAGATTTAAAAGGTAGACTACTGTTCATGGCATAGACTTAGAAATAGAATTGAGTACCCTGATCAGCCCAACTTCCCCCAATCCTCAAAGAGTAGCTTCAGTCAAATATCATTTGACCATAGGGAGAAATTTCTAAGTATATCATGCACTGAAATTTACCAAACAGAATAGCTTCCCCAAAAGTCAAAAAATGGGTATCTGCTTTCCTTTGCAATCTTTCTGCCACATAATTTCATTGTCTTCCAAACTCAGTATTTCCTAGATGGCTTTTGTTAGATATGCGTAGTAAACTGCAAACACATCCTGGCTAAGGTACCCGAAGGAGTGGATGGCCAGAGCAATATTCCCAGGATATATATGTAGAGTCACTGGGCTCCTACAAAGATAAGAGTCGACCTCCTTCCACTAAAGGAAATAATAGAGATATTCAAAAGGTGGGCGATCAGGCAATGAGAAGACAAGAAGTTAATAATTCAGACAACACCAGACACACACACACACACACACACACACACACACACACACACACACACACACAAGGTTAGCCCTTCACCTGTTGTCCAGTTCTGTGCTTTGATGGTTTGTTGTATGAGCTGAGGGGTTCGTGGAATTCAAGATAGCTGAGCAGAGCGGGGCCAATGCTAGAGTTGGCAGGGCCACAGAGGGTCCCAAAAAGAATGGAAGTAGATGATATACCTCAAAACCTCAATTCCGGTGCTCAGTCTATAGCTCCCTTCACCTTTTCACCCTGATGACTCCCAAATTTGTATTTTTCAGATTCAATCTCTTCCCTGAACTTCAGACCCATTTATTCAACTACTAACTCCACTTAAACCAAACGTCCAAAATAGACACTCCTTCCTAAGTCCACTTCTCCCAAAGACTTCTCCATGTAATCAAATGGCACTCCTCTTCCCATAGTTACATAGTCCAAAATCTGATCATCTTCCTTGGTTTCTCTTTCCTCTGACATCTTTTATATAAGCCACCTAACAAGTCCTGACACAGCTATGTTAGAATTATACTACAAACTTTATCCGTTCTTACCAAATCTACGGCTAAAACACAAAGCCAGCCCCAATCATGTCTCCCCTAGACTACCACAGAAGACCTTTAGCAGAGTTTCCTCTTTTTGTACTTGCCACACTTTTCCCTGTGCCTTTCCCAGGCACAGCAGCCAAAGGGATCCTTCTCAGCAACAAAATCAGATTACCTCAGCCCTCCGCTCAAAAGGGTTCCAGTGACTTAGCACCAGGTTTTGAATAAAATAGAAAATCTTTAGCAGGGCCTGCAAGGTCCCACATGGTCTGGCCCTGCATACTACTTAGACTTCACTTTGATACAGCTGCCCTTCACTCTTGCTGTGTTTTCAACATGGTCAGTGCTTTCCTGCCTCCAGCATTGTATGCTAGCTCTTACCTCTTCTTAGGATGTCTTCCCCCACGATTTCTAAAGGGCTGAACACTTCACATCACATGGGTTTTTCTTCAGATTCTGCCTCTTAAGATCATCCTACCTAAAATAACCCTCATCTCCACCCTGTGACCCAGGGATACCCAGTGACCCAAATATACCCAACTACATTTTGTTTTCTTAGCACACACACCACCTGAAACATTATGTCAATGGTTGCCTGTTTAGTACCCGTGGCTTTCGAAAGAAAATAATTTCCATAAGAGGTCAAGACTGTTTCATTCACCATTGTTTCTTCAAAACTTAGACCAGTGCCTGGCACATAGTAGATGCTGAATACGTCTTTGTTAAATCAAAACACAATCTTGGGGTAAAACAAGATAGCTGCCAACCTTCCAGCCACAGTACATGATGGCTACATTAAAACTATTTGGAATTAGTTTAAAGGAACTTTCTATTTCTGTACACCATCTTATAAATTCAATGCTAATTGTACGTACTTTCTTATTTAGCTTTTCTTTTCTTTCTTTCTTTTTAATGAGTACAAATAAAATGGATGGCCACGGCTTCTCTTGTTTTGTATAGAAATCTTTCCCTTGAGTGCTAAAATGGAAAATTAGATACAAAGACATTTTTCTTAAAGGCCTAAGGAATGGTGGGGGGAAAAATGCATTGAGGCTGGAATCTTATGTTCTGGGTTTTTTCTTAGAAAAAACCTCAACCCTGTTCAGGAATTCCTGTTGCTGAATTGGCTATCAGGGCACCTTGTAAAGATTTAGGCATAGGGCAACTTAAATAAAAGTCAGAATTTAATTAAACTTCCACATATGTACTATGACGAATCTTACTAAATATGCAATAAAACAAATATCCTTTGCTTATGTTTTAAAATCGCAAATAAAAAGACTAATATAAAAAGTGCCAATATTGGCAAACACTTGAGAGAGTAGCTAAAGTTGGGACATTCCATCTAAAAAAATAAGACTAATGATATCCCCTCCCCCCCCCCCCCCCACACACACATCTATGATGAGGCTTACATAAGGAAAAGGAGGTGAATAGGCTTTGATAATTATACTGCACTACGGTTATCAAACATAAGGGTCGTCAAGAGTATTGGTGGGCAAAGGAGTTCCATCAAGTCCTGGAAAGCCCCAGACTCCATTAGTCACGCTTTAGCCCAGCTGCACACCTTTCCTCTGACTTAGCAGAAAGAACAATGTGGTATGGCAGAACAAACGCACATGTGGGAGGCAGGATACAGGGACCGTAGTCTCAACTGTAGCATTAGTTCACTGAATGTCCTTGACTCTTTCACATCATTTCTCTATCTTTGATTTTATATGCCATACAAAATGGACCCTGAAGGTGTGACCTCTAAGCATCTTCCAGCTCTATATGTCATGACTTTTATATTCCTTGGTGCAACCGTAGTATGATGCTGCCCAACCATGAGAACCTGAGTAGATGCTATGTCCACTCCTTTCATTTCCTACCAGGACAACGAATTGAGGGACATGTCTTTCGGATAAGAGACACCTTGATGGGCCGATAAATCAGTCTCATCCTCTGCACTTCTGCAAAAGCGGGGCCAGGTTTGAGAGATGAGTGGGGCTAGGTCTTGAGAGGTAGACTGTGGAGTGAGATGTTATCTCATTGGATATACCACTTTACCCCAAGAGACAGAAACTGGATAATGAAGACAAAACAATACAATTAGCCTTATGATACTGTTTTTCTCCAACTTCAGAGCAGCTCCATAAACCTTTTGCTTTATGATTTGGAGGTCTCTCAGTCTCTGTCTCTCTGTCTCCCTTCTCTTCCTTCCAGTCAAACGAAATACACAGGTCCAGTAAGGCAATACAAACGTTCTGAGTCTCTGTCTATCTTTTCATTGTCTGGTATCCCCCCTGTTCTCATCTGCTGCTGCAAAGTTCTTCCTTCCTGCCATAAGCACAAAACTAAGAGAATATTTTTTTTTTACTTATAATAAATAAATGAATAAATAAAGATTTGCTTTCCATCTAAAAGGAAAGTGAAGTGGAAAAGTGAGCTATTTCCCCATATTTAGACTTAGTCCTTTTCTCTGGATATGCTGAATCCTATAAAGAACAAATATAGGGAGACTGACTTAATTGTGTAGGTTTTATTACAAAATATTTATTTTTAGTTTATTAATACTAATAATCCTATTAACTGATGTATCTTAACACTGACTGAGAATTCCCATTTCTCTAGTATAAATTCAGGCTGGCTCATTTGAACACCCTAAGAAAAGAGCAGATTTCCAAGAGTAACTGAAACGTAAAATTTGAAAAGGAAGAAGGTAAAATAAGACAAAGTGGGGAGAAAGGGAAGGAGGAAGGGGTAGGAGGAAGGAGAAGAGGAAAGAGAATGGGTAAAAAGCAAGAGGAATGAGAAGGTAGCAAGGTAGAGGGGGAGGAGGAAAGATGGAAGGGAGAGAGAGAAGGGAGGAAAGAAGGAAGGAATGAAGGAAGGAATGAAGGAAGGAGGGAAGGAAGGAAAGAAGGAAGGAGGGAAGGAAAGAAGAAAGGAAGGAAGGGGCTTTCCCAGTTTAAGAAACAAGAAAAAAATCAATATCAGGCAAGTCTTCAGCACTGTGAGAACACTTAAGCAGTGGAATCTGCCTAGGGTCTGGTTTAGGAATAAGCATCAGGCATAGCATGTGCACTCCTCAGGAAACCACACACCAATTCCTAGTAGGGTTGAATCAAGCTTTTATCCTTCTATTATTCAAAAGCAGATCCCTTTAGTTGGGAGTATAGTATTTCCTTTTCCAACCACAGTATTACAAGCCAAAGTCATGGATGCTCCAAAAAACTATTAACAATCCCTTTCTTAGCTTTGTTTCCTTCCAAAGGAAGACTACAAGAATTAGTCTGTCTGCACATCAGAATTTCACTTGCTTACTGCCCATTCATCAGAGAAATTGCAAACACATTTGGCAGAAGGATGGAGAGAACATGGTGGGATGGTGCATCATCTCATATCCACCCAAATTATATTTTCTGCAGATCACAGATTATTTTATTGGAAATAAGAGAGGAAATAAGTAAGCAATTGGTATCATGGGAGGAAGGAATGCATAAACCTCCATAACTTTGTAACTCTGGGAAGAGCTTATGGATAATTCCAGTAGTGAATTGGTAGATGATCACTGAATTCTCAGTGAGTTACCTACTGAGCGTCTCTTCTCTGCTCTGTAACAGAACAACACACAAAGAAATATGTGACTAATGCTCAAATTAAGAACATTACTTAATATGGTTCAAAGATCCCCAAAGTCAATTGAATGACTTTAGGCCCCTTTGACAAAAATAAATGGCATCACAGACTTACTACTATTGCACAACAAAGTAAGCTGTGAACAAAGCCTTGTAGATGAGAAAGTGGGTAAGTGTTGCCCTAGTCAAGAAAGTTCCTGTAATCCTGAGTAGCCTAATCTAATAAACATTGCATTAAGAATTTGAATGTTATTATCAAAACCATCAGCCTTCATAGGGTGCAAAACAACCCACTGGGATGCAGAAAGAAATTATTAGACTTTCTATTTATAAGATGAAGCTCAAAATACAAAGCGAATAAGCTTCACTTACATTGCCATGTGGATTATCTCTGGAGCCCTTGCTTGGGTCAAACATAAGATGGTTCCAGATCTCAGGGGGTTAACAGATGTCCTGCGGGAACACTGAGGCCACAAGACAGGGGCTTATAACTTTAGCCTTTCTTGTTTGTTTGCTTTAAGCACATTGCAACCTGCTGTAGTTCCTGTGGGCCAGGTTGAGCAGACTGGTGTATTACATTATCTGGTTTTAATTAAACTATCATCAAATGGACAAATGGTTTAAATGATTTTTTTCCCAAGAGCTGCAGACTGGAGATAATACTAATAATGCAAGTAAAAGTGAGCAAGTCAAAAATGGCAAAGCTGACATTTTCCCTTAACCTTGTAGGTAGCTCTTTATCAGCCATAAGATGAAGCAAAACTCATGACTAGGTAAGCAGTTCTGACAAGGCATCTTGCTAAAAATACTAGAAAACCTCAGGAAGATTCTCTGAAATATTTACAGCTACTATTGTCAAGAATGAACTTTGTCCTAAGAGTCTATTTTGTTATAAGCTATTAGCTAATAATAGTACAAAGTCAGCATGATTAATAAGACATAACAAAATACTATTTTTTCATTTTATTCTCAAGGCTTTCATAAGTAGTATAGTAGTAGACATATTACTATATAGTAGAAGACTACTGATGGCTTAATATTGTAATTCATGGATCTACTTTATAGATATTAATAACAATATAAATCTAACATTTGAGCAATTCCATATTTAGCAATGTTGAATGCTAAGATGCTTGAAAAAAATGAAAATAACTGTCTTATGAAAAATGCTTTTTCACTCTTATGTGGATCCTGAGAAACTTACCAGAAGACCATGGGGGAGGGAAAGGGAAAAAAAATTTAGAGAGGGAGGGAGCCAAACCATAAGAGACTCTTAAAAACTGAGAATAAACTGAGGGTTGATGGGGGGTGGGAGGGAGGGGAGGGTGGGTGATGGGCATGGAGGAGGGCACCTGTTGGGATGAGCACTGGGTGTTGTATGGAAACCAATTTGACAATAAATTTCATATAATAAATAAATAAATAAATAAATACATACATACATACATACATACATACATAATTTTAGATAGAGGAATAGCCTGAAATTTTAGTTTTGGGAAAGTAACTAACTGATTGTATTACAGGGAGTAGATTGTAGGAAAATATAAAAACAGAGTTATCTGCGAGGAAGCTAATTCAATAGTGAAGACAAGAATCAAAGCAGATCTCAAGGAATCAAGTAGACTTCTCTCTAGTTTCTATACTGCAAAATAGTCCTGAGTATTTGTCCACAGGGAATTGTCTTATAGAGAAATAATATAGCCCAACGGCAAAATGTCATAGGGCTCAAAACAACAACAACCAAAACAAGAACAAGGAGGAAAAACCTACCAAGGAAGTCAGACCCCCACTCTTCAGTTAGCTCTTTTGAGCTAAAACTGAGGGGAAGGAAAGGAGAAACTTCTCCTTCTCCTAGGAAGAGAATGAAATAAATCAGAAAGAGTTTCTATCTGCTCTTCCCTTCATAGGATCCCTGTGACTTACATCTGAAAAGATCTACAAGGTCAGCCCTCTGTGCTTCTCAAATTTTACAGGCAAAGAAGTCTTCTGAGGAGTTAGTGAAAATGCAGATTCTAACTCAGTAACTAGATTGGGGCCTGGGAGTCTCCATTTCAAACAATCTGCTGATGCTATTACTGATGGTCAGCAGACTGCATTTAGAGCAATCGTCCAAATTTATCTGAGCTTGTACTATGCTTCATGAAAAATATGAGAGCATATATCTGCCATATACGTGGATTTATTAATGTGTAAAGTAATATATTTGTTATTACTTGCTACCAATATTATGGGTGTTACAAAATGCAACCAAAAATAGAAAATTACAAATGATAATATTTACAATAAATGCAAATAGCAGTTCTGATATCTTCTTCCTTCACCCCCGCCCCCCACGGGATCATATTTTGTACCCTCAAAGCAGGCCTCCCACTCTGGAGGCTGCAGGCCTAGACGGTGAATGTTAGTTACTTGTTTGTTTATTTGTTTGTTTGTTTTTGTCCGAAATGTGGGTCATAACTCCAGGCGAATAGCAATGCCTTAAGGTATTTACATAAGCCAGCTCTCAAAGCTTCCAAAATGTGGATTGGAAGCTTCCAAAATGGGAATGGGAATCTTGTGTGTATTTCTAATATGTAACTTCCTATAAGCTTAATTCTTGTTGAAAATAGCATGATTATCCATCATTAATTATTAACCCTTACAAAATAGGTTAAAGTTAAAAGAAATAGCAATTTTCAAATAAATACTGATAACCTAGAATCAATCAGGTGCTTTTCCTACTAAGTTGAATTGAAATCATGCAAGTTCCTACATAATCAAACATTTTCATATTCTTTTAGCTATTTTTCACTTATACTCTATGTAATCAAGAGTTGTGTACATGATGTAAAACAGCTCTAAACCATGCACAAAGGAGTCCATCAAAATAGAATAATCCACCTTCCCAAACTTCCAAAATGGTTCATAAAAGAAATGGAGAAAATAAGGCTAAGTGTCTTTCTTGGGCTAATTATAAAACTATATGGGTATTTGCCCCCAAAGCAAGGAAAGTTTTCTTGATGACAACCTCTCGGTGATTCAGTCACCAAAGTTACTGAATTCGTAAAAAAATTTAAGCAAGTTCTCAAAATCTCATGCGGATAAGAATTCCCTATGGAATGTGTTTAAAATACAGATTCTTGCATCTCACAGATTCTTACTCACAAATCTGAATGGAATGAATAGGAAACTAGAGAGCCCAGAAACTAGACCTATGAATCTATGAAAATGTGATTTTTATAGAAATGACATTTTTAATCAATAGGGAAATGATGGAATATTCAATAAATAGTACTAGAACAATTAGGTTTCCATATGGATAAGAATTAAAGGAGCCATTTGGATCTCAGCAGGAAATAGATGGTACATACATATTGGATACTTTGAGGAAGGTTTAATAAAGGAACTATTTGCAGCGATGCTGGCAGGATGTAGTGAAACCACAAAGGATGTTATATCCCAAGGCTAGAAACTCAGAACTATTACTACCTTTAGACCCAAAGAGGAAAAGGGTGAGAAAGGCTTACCAGAATCGGGAAGTTGAGCTGTTGTGTAAGAACAACCTTTACAGTAGATGCAACTTTTAATCAAGAGGCACAATGAGCCACAGGCAACACTTCGGGGAAGAAGCTGGGATATTTAACTATTGCAGTATCTATAAATAGCACATCTCACTTTCTCCCCTCCTTCCAGTTTCCTTTGGTCCTTCAATGCCTGAAATCAACCAAAAGCCAAGAGTTCAAGGGATCTCTTTGTTGTACAAGATATAGATGAGTACTTCTAGGAAGAGGGCAGGGTGCAAAAAAGTAGGAGAACTGGCCTGGGGGGCAGGGGACAAATATAAGAGATCCAGCAAAGATTGCTAATGCACACCATGCCTAAAATCAACTCGAGATGCATTAAGATTCCTCTTCTTAATTGTGGTATTCCTAAAATGAGGTAACGATTGGTTTAGATTTATATAAAATAGTATACCTTGTTTTAGGAAAATCTGTGTTGCTTAGGGGGAAATTTTCTCAACACAAATTAAAATAGAATCATGGTTTTATGGTTACAGTCCTTACCAGGATGCCGAACTAGTAGTTTCTGGCTGTCTCTCCCAAGAACAAACCCAAAAGCAGTATAGAAGAAAAACCAAGACAGGTGAAACACTGAAAAATCTTGAGACTGCACACTTGTTGGTGTGGTGTTGTGGTTTTGTCAGAGGATAAAAAATGAGACTTCTCTTGCTTCTCCCTAACCATTGCTTTGGGATCAACTAATGATTCTCAAAGTCTGTTTCCAGGACAGCAGCATCACCGTCACCTGGGAACTTGTGAGAAATTCAAATTCCTAGGCCCTACACAGACAAACTCAATCAGAAACTGAAGGAGTAGAGCCCATAAACTGTGTTTTAACAAGCCTTCCAAGAGACTCTGATACTCACTGAAGGTACAGAACCAGTGGGAGAAATAATGTCAATATGTCCACTAGGGCAGTCAGATTTAGCAAATAAAATTATAGTATACCCAGTTACATTTGAATTTCAGCTAAAGAACAAATACTTTTCTTAGGGTAAATATGCTACAGAAATTCAAGTTTAATTGTGAATCTTGCATCTGATTGGGCAACCCTATCTTTACCTATAAATATTCAGAACTCTGGTCCAGGTGTTGTCTTCTACAGTAAACTCAGAACAGCTCAGAAGCACGTTGATTGTGAGGTGCTGGGAAATTTAAGTGGGTACTTACTCAGTACTATTCAAAACATGGTACTCCAAGTAGAAGCAATTGGCTGAGGGCCGCCAAGAGAGGCAAATTCTCACTCCTACCTCAGAGCCATGGAATCAGAAACTCTGGGGCTGGGGCCAAAGACTCTGTGGTTTATCAAGCCCTGTAAGTGATTTTCTGTGCCCTGAAGTTTAAGAACCATTGTACTAACTAAGCTCAGGTGATCAATTCCACCCCTTTCCTGTGAGATTCAGCAAAAATAATGAGTCATGGGATACTTACAGCCTTAAGTACTTTACTAAAAAAAGAGAAAACCTCAAAATTAGTGATCTAAGTACCAATTTTTTAGAAGTTATCCATAAAATATCTGGAGAATAAAGAGGAGGAGGAGGAGGAGGAGAAAGAGAAGGAGGAGAAGAAACACATTCAAGGTAAGGGCACAAATTAATAAAATAGAAAGCAAAATGCTTGGGGCACCTGGGTAGCTCAGTCAGTGAAGAGTCCGACCCTTAATTTTGGCTCAGGTTGTAATCTCACCGTTTGGGATATTGAGCCCTGAGGTGGGTTCTGCACTGATAGAGTGGAGCCTGCTTGGGATTTTCTCCTTTCTCTCTGCCCCTCCACAGCTTGCTTGTGCACATGCGCTCATGCTCTCCCTCCCTCCCTCCCTCTCTCTCTCTGTGTCTCTCTCTCTGTCTCTCTAAAAATAAATAAATAAATACATAAAATATAACAAATAACTTAAAAAGAACACAAAATGCAATGGTAATGGAAGAATTAAAAATTCCACCTGAGTTGGTTCTTTGAAAAAATTAAAATAAACAAATCTATAGCAAAAATAATCAAGAAATAAAGAAGACAAAAGTAACCTTGGAAAGGAATATTGTAAAGATTGAGACAAAGGCAGAGTAGAAACTTATAAGAAGATAAAAGAATATATCAACAATTATATTACAAAAGTTAAAAACGCAAATGAAGTAGACAAATCTTAAAAAATGTAACTTGGGTCACCTGGGTGGCTCAGTCGGTTAAGCGTCCGACTTCAGCTCAGGTCACGATCTTGCGGTCCGTGAGTTCGAGCCACGCGTAGGGCTCTGGGCTGATGGCTCAGAGCCTGGAGCCTGCTTCGGATTCTGTGTCTCCCTCTCTCCCCACCCCTCCCCCGTTCATGCTCTGTCTCTCTCTGTCTCAAGAATAAATAAACATTAAAAAAAAATTTTTTTTAAATAAAAAAATTAAAAAAAATGTAACTTAACAGAACTGAGTAAAAATGCAACCAAAAGTTTGATGAATTTTACAACTATTAAGAACTGCAGCAGTTAAAGAAACACTAAGTCAAGAGGGGCTTAGTATTCATTTTTATCCAACTTCCAAGGTGAAACAAAAATGAATGTTTTAACAGAAGGATTAGCCAGTGCAGTAAGATTTAGGAAAAGAGAAAGAGCAAAAAATGTAGACTCAAAAGGAGAAAACAAAAGTTTCATAAATGGAATGTAGTATAAGTATATATCATAAAAAACCTAAAATAATATGCGGAAAAATGTTTAGAAATAAGGGAAGCACTTGGCAAGATGGCTATGTTAATTTGTAAACAGCAGTTGCTTGAATGTAAACACCGTGAAGATTGCATATGCTAATATTTAGACTTTATTTATCAAAAGACACCTTGAAGAAAGTGGAAGAATAAATTTCAAACTGGAAAAGGATGCCGGGAATACAAAAAATAAAAAAAAAAATTAATATCAAAAATACATTTTAAAAATTCAAAAACTAACCAGAAACAACACCAAGAAACTAATGAAAAAAAAAGCGGGAGATGGGGACGGAGAATAGACATTTCATGGAGGAGTAAATGCAGAAGACCAAATAAACTCCTGGAGGAATGTTTAGCCAGTAGTGACCAGGACCATGCCAGTCACGACCACAATGACATACCATTTTATATGATTTAATTGGCCAAACTTAAAAGTCTGACAATAATCACGTACTGGAGAGAAGTGCATTGATGGACTATTCTATACCTTGCTGAAGGAAGTGTAACTCGGGCAACTGCTTTAGGAAAGGTTTTGGTGTTTTGGAAATACACCTGTCTCTCTCTGGGGAAGTAGGCGTGGATAAAGAAGCTTTGCGTGCATTGAGATGCAGGACAATAGTCTGCAAAGATTTTTCTTGCTCTTTCCTTTTTCCCTTCCTTCTTTCTTTCTTTCCTTCCTTCCTTGTCCTTCCTTTTTTTTTAATTTTCTTTATTTTCCTTTTCTCTCTTTTTGACTTTTTTTTTTTTTTTTTTTTACTTTAGTTGACACACAGTGTTACATTCGTTAGACAGCTTTTTCTTTATCGTGCATCAGACTTTTTCCATCTGGGAGAAAGTGTTCTGCACCCTTTGTGGTGGCCAGGAGTTACCTGGCCTGCTTCCTTCTCTTGCAGCAGTAAGAGAGTTCTAGCTAGGATAGCAAATTCTACAGTCAGCTTATATGCCAGACTGGTCCAGAGATGCTATGTCAGAGCCCTTTCATTTTATCTATTTTTATTTAACTATGTATGTATGTATATATGTATGTACTTTTAGAGCCCTTTCATTTTAATGAATACCACAGCAGTTGTCTCCACAGCCACTCCTACAGCTGGCTGCTACTGTCTGTGATCTCAGGAAGACCCCTTTTCTGAGACCTTCTCTTCCCTATATTGTCGAGTTGACATGCTCACTTTATTTTAATCAGGTTCTCAATTTGTAGCATCCATAGATGCTTAAGTGCTACAGTCTTCTGATGGACAGCTCCCCAAGCTCCTTACTGGTGCTGTGGATTTTCTTTTTCCTTTCATTTCACTGGGCTTTCGGGAGGAAGCAGGTATAACCTCAAATGATTCATCAGCCATTTTGAAACTAAAAGTTCTCAGAAAATTCCTTTAGAATGAGGACAGGGAGTGAGGCCTGGTTTGGTCTCTTTGAAAAAAATTTTTTTTTTTTTTTTTTTTTTTTTTTGCTGATGATTCAGAAAGATGTGTTCTAGTGGTTTGAGTCAGGATTCTTAAATTATTTACCAGACTCAGGCTGAGCTGTTAGAAATGAACAAAAACAAACAGAATGAATCTGAAAGAAAATTGGGTTGCCAACAATTGAGGCTTTAAATAGCAAGTCTGCAGTCCCTGGTGCAAGGACTCTATTTTTCACAGGACAGTGGCTTTCAGATATCCAAACCCTATACGCATGGTAAGTACATTAAGACTTGTTGAAATGATAACACGCAGGACTTTAAACAATCCGTTAGCATGGCTTTCCTTTTTCATTCCCTTGTTCTCTCCCATTGGAAATGGTCACTTCCATTCCCCAAAAGTGGTCTGAAAGTTTAATTTAATTTTGTTTGTAAGACATTCTAACATACTGAAATGAAAGATATAGTGAGGGATTGCGGGCCAGGTTTTTTCTCTTTCTTTCTTTCTTCACATGGCCCCTTAGGAAATTTTCTGTCAAAGCCATTGAAAGGGGTAGTTTGATGAGGTTACATACGCAGTAATAAAGTGCCAAAGTTTCCAGACATTCTGTCTACTGGGACATCTAAGGTTTATCTTCAGTACTATTCAAGATATCCATCAATGAACTTACCTTCTTCTATATTCCTCTCATTTTCCTCATTCCTTAACCTTCTTCTATATTCCTCTCATTTTCTCACCCTCTTTGGTTACACCCTAGTTTTCTATCATCTCTAAACTCTAGATGCCATCCTAGGTCTTTATTATGGCTTGCAATGACCTACACCTGTCTTATTTTCTCCCTGTTACTAGGCTTTAATCACACTGCCATTGGTTTCTGGAACATGTCAGAATTCCTGCCTCTGTGCTTTACTTCCCTCCGCTTGGAATATTCTTACTCTTCCACCTGTTCTCCCCGGCCCTGGTTAACTTCCATTTCAAGTATCACCGTCTCTAAGAACGCGTTTCTGAACTTCCATGCAAATCCCTAGCACTCTGAGCTTTTCCTTTAGAGAAATTATCAAAATTGTAATCTTATACACGTTTCTCGGTTAGCGTGTCTCCAGTTCTGCACCAGGACAGGCATAGTACTGATTTGGTTTCCCACATGTGTGCAATCAAGGCACAGTGCCTAAAACTTAGGAGTTTCTGAAACACAGAAAACTGAGTACTGTAGAACTGTACTGAGTTCTGCAAATCGAAGGTAGAGTTTTAGGTAAATGAGGGCTGAAGAACATACTTGAGGAATTGGCCAGTTCAGATTCAGTGGGTCACGTGCTGCAGATGTCTCGGGTACTGAACAGCTGTTGCATTGTTTTTACCACATCCCATTAGGTTGGCAGGGCCTTCTCGCAGCCCTGGCTATTCACCCCAGGTGGGGCCTAATTCCACCACTGGTTCTGAGGATGAATTCCATGTAAAACATTAGAGACCTGAATATATTTCTTGGCCTTAGCATTTTTAGGTAAGTCACGAAAACTCTCAGAGCCAGAGTTTCTTCACCTGGGAACAGGTGAAGATAACACTTCTGTCTCAGGTCAGCTCAGGGGTTATATAAGACCCCTTAAATACTGATCATAAAGCATAAGGTAGATGTTGGTTCCTTTCTTGACCATTGGAGTTGTGTCTAGGTTTAGGCCAAGTCTGATACCTACCTTACGGTGTTGTAAAGCTTCAATGACTTAATAGATAGAAAGTTTATAGAACAGCATCTGGCATACTGTTAAATAATGTTAACATATCCCATTTGTCCCACTTACCATTCCACTGCATATAATCATTAATTGATTTATTCATTAATTTACAAATACTTACAAGTACCCCCTATTTTGCAGGCACTATCTTAAATTCTTGGACAAGAGAAAAATAATCATTTGTATGATAAAACTTAAAACTTTTTTTGGAGGGGTGTGAAGGGAAACCTATAAGCCACAATTACATAGGGAGTCTGAGAGGCTCAGTCAGTTAAGCATCTGATTCTTGATTTTGGCTCAGATCATGATCTTATGGTTCATGACTTTGAACCCTATGTCTGTTGATCTCTGCACTGACAGTGAGGAGTCTGCTTGGGAGTCTCTCTCTCCCTCTCTCTCTCTCTCTCTGCCTTTCCCCCACCCACTCTGTCTCTCAAACTAAATAAATAAACAAGTATATATACATACCCAATCATATATATATATATATATATATATATATATATATATATATATATATAATTCAGCTATGAGGAAAATAAGGTAATGGAATAAGAATTTGAAGAGATTTGGGGCACCTGGGTGGCTCAGTTGGTTAAGTGTCCAACTCCAGGTCAGGAGCCTGGAGCCTGCTTCAGATTATGTGTCTCCCTCTCTCTCTGCCCCTCCCCTGCTTGCACTCTGTCTTTCTCTCTCTCTCAAAAATAAAATAAAACATTAAAAAAGATAAAAAGAATTTGAAGAAATTTAGATAGTAAGATAGTATGATCAGGGATGGCCATCCTGGATAACATTTTGAGCCAAGATCAGTATATTGAAAAGGATCAAAACATTTGAAGATTTTGTAAAGATTCTCAGTCATTAATATATTATTTTACTTTGTATAAGACCAACTTTTTCTGGATCATGGGTGATCATTGTAGGACCCCTGAATTCCATGAGCATAAATAAGCCCATTGCCTTGATTCTTTTGCAGTAAAATCAATTCCTTAGTCAGGCAATTTTGTTGAACAGTGTATTTACTCAGTCACAGCTTATACTGCCCATGGAAACATGGCAGGTAGTGAAGACAAATCTAAATCCAGCTTAGATATCTGTCCTGGGTTGGGGAACAAATCACTCGGCCCTCCATGACAAAATGGTCCCCATATAATCAGCCTACCGCTAAAAGGTTGACTGACTTCCTGGTTGGTGGTTTGGTAACAGGGCTCAGAGTTGGTCACACAACTACAAAATTTAGCACTCATTCCTGACAGTCGCCAAGTCATTGTTGGAAGACAGGAGTCCAAGCTGTTGAGCCCTTGTGTGATCTCCATGCCTACCCTCATGAATGCATTGAACAAGACCTAGAGTTGCTGAGGAAAAGAAAATGTTGCAAATTATGTGGTCCATTTTGCCCATCTCATTACTGACTCTCTTCCGTGCTGCCAGGGACTTTTGGCGAGTATTTACTTGGAAAACAAGTTATGTCACTCAAGGCCCATTCTGAGCTTCCCTTCCATAAAATTATTACCCAAAATTCTTTATCACCAACACGCCAGACTTCTTATTTTCAAATCCCTGAGCATCCAGCCAAAACAAAGCTTAGGGGAAAAAAATAAAAGAGAGAAATAAGACCATCATAAAATGTCACACTGGAAGCAGTAAAAATGACACTTGGCATTACAAAAGACAAAGAAAAGACAAGGATGGCCAGAAAAACCATCAACATGATATTGAACTAAAAATAATTAAATAAACAGAGCTGAAATACCAAGTTACAATAGAGAAGAAACGATAAATCCAGAAGACGAAAAAATGTCATTTGACGTGTATCTAACTTATACCCATGCAGAAGAGAGTTAAACAATTTGGACAAAACATTAACTATATAAATCAAGAAAACTTTTCAGATCTAAAAAGAAAATGTATGAATTTAAAGATCTGAAAGGCTTCTTAGATCTTGGTAAATATACTGGATTTTAAGCTAAAGAAAGAATTCTTTGGATACCAAGTCAGGCACAAAACAATATCAGTTATGACAGGGATTTGGGGGTGAATTGACAGGCTCAGACTTCCCACAACATGTGCTAAAAGATAGTGGATCTCTACCTACAAAGCCTTTAGGGAAAGAAAGCATGACCAATAATTTGCTAACCCTCCAAAATATTGTTCTAATCCAAAGGTTACACTGAGACATTTTTGACCATTCAAGTCTTGAGAACATTATGAGCTCTCCCAGAAGAAACTCTAGGGAAAGATCTTTAGTCAACCAAGTGAGGAATAGAGAAACCAAGGCTAAAATACCATAAAGAAGCCCTGAATACATTCAGAGGAAAGATTCAAACAAGAGTAGGAATTATGGTTCAGGAAACAGGTAAGGGGTTGAAGGCAGTGACAACGTGGAAGTAATCTAACTAACACAACTGGAAGGAAACAAAGAGAAAAAGGGAGAAGTCATGTAAATGTTTGATCCCCTCACCTTTTTATTCAAGGGCATCAAATGGCTGAATTTAAATCTAAAATAGTACAGAATGAGGCGTACTAGGAACACTTGAGAATATAAAGGTAAACACCAGAAAAAATTAAGAAATAGAAAAGAATGAACTGAAATAGAGTGTAAGAAGGAAGGGAGGGGTGGTGGAAGTTTGCTTATTTGTCATCACTTCTGAGAATCCGCAGACACTACCTGAAGAAAGAGGAGAACGGGTATATTTTATAAAGTTATCTTCTGAAATTTGTATGGCTGATCTATCTTCTAAATTTAATATATAAAATTTGTAGTATGTACATTACACACTGAAACTTGGTCACCAAATAAATTAGTTTATAAGTTAAGTGATATTAATATAATAAAATTATATTATATATAATATAAACATTATATAGATATAAATATAATATAAAAATAATATAATGAAATCAGCTAAATTATTTTATTTAATTAAGCTAAATAAAAATGATTGCCCATGAGATACTCCTGAGATTCCATAACATGGCACACCCTATATTATCTCATGTATCTTTCCGGATGGTTCCCCCATCACAACATGTCTTATACTCTGTGCTCCCCCAGCTTCACTAGACACACATTTCCCAAAAAGGTATTTGCTTCCTGACTTCTGTGCAAATCATGTTATTCCATCCACCTCAATGGTCACCTCTATGCCCCCCTCCATTGCAATATATTTAAAAGCTTTCTTTGAAAGTTTTTTGATG
This sequence comes from Panthera onca, assembly GCF_046562875.1. Lineage (NCBI taxonomy): Eukaryota > Metazoa > Chordata > Mammalia > Carnivora > Felidae > Panthera > Panthera onca. Next base: position 8,174,367 of record NC_138344.1, on the reverse strand, counting down.
CCTCTAGGTAAGATTAATATCATGCATTGTTTTATTTAATATATAAGATAGAGCTTTCTAGTTTTTGGAGGTATTTTTTTCCCTGCTAAGTTGTATACTTCAACATAGTAAAGACAAAGTTTTATACACCCTTTTAATTTAAAATTTAACATGGTTTACACAAGCAGTGAATGATCTAGGATAATATCTATTGTATATATTTTCTGCATTGTTGAAATTTTATGTGAATAAGAAATATTTATGTATAAGTGAACTGATATGCGTATGTAGAAGTATGCAGACTATAAAGATCTACAGAGACACATACACACTCAAGACTTCAGTATTCCTGGAAGGAATACAGTGTTTTCATTCTTGTTTACAAACTCAGCAACACTTCACGTAGTATTCAACATGGAGTTGAAATTCAATTATTACTTGTAAGTTAATTTCATTCATGATCATTGGAAAGAAAAGAAACTGAATATTTTGAAAATTATTTTGCCGATTTTATATGAGCCAGTATCATTCACCCAATAATATTACATTCTTCTCTAAAAGGTAAATTGATTTTTCCAAAAAACGAGAGCCTGACATTGCCCACAAGAAGTTTCTTTGTTCTCCTCTCTTAATGATAGTTTACTGGCAAACCCTTAATTTTCAGGATTATTTTTCTTCTCTCCTTGGAAGATCAAAACTCTCTCTCTCTCTGTCTCTCCCTGTCTCTCACTCTATCTCTATCTCTATCATCTATCTCTATATCATCTCTATATCTATCTATATCTTTAGATATAGATATAAATATAGAGATGATATAGATATAGATATAGATAGATATAGATATACATTCTATCTATCTATCATATCATATGTAGCTATATATGTATATCATATATATCAGGTCATATATAGATATACATATAGGTATACATTCTATCTATCTATCTACCTATCAATCTCTATATATCTACATATGGCAGATAGATGATAGATAGATATAGATAGATAGATAGATAGATAGATAGATAGATAGATAGATAGATCTTCAACTGCACTAACCCAATCTGTGTGCTTTCCCCCATTGGGCTTCCTCTTGTAGAGTCAGGCTTTCACCACTATGCAGTCCTTACTTTCACTGCATGCTTTCTTCTCTGTTACTGATATCCACTCAGCCTGCCCACAAAGGAGCAGCCCTTCCTAAAGTCATGGTAGATGTTTCTTGAGAGTATTATCCTTTACTAGCCTAGTTAAAGAGGGTGTTTCAGAAGCTGGGAGGTTATTCAATAACTCTGCTCATTTTTATAAAGTGAACTACACAAAAGTGTTTATTGTGCTTTGCAGATGGGCTGCAGGGAAATGGTGCTTCTTGACCTCCGGCTAGCCCCGCCAGTCAACATGACTGTCCTTGCTGTTACATCCCAGTGTATCACAAGAAATAGGTCAACAGAGTTCACTATGTTTAATATATAAACCGTCAATGCCTCAAGGAACAACCTTTTAAACAAATGTGACTCCAAAGATAGTATATTATAGATTCTTAACTGGAATTATAAAAGGTAAATTACGAGTACCGCCTTGTTTTTCACATCTGTATTGATTTCGTGTCTTAAAGCAAAACTGAATCAGTTCACAAACTCAGTTGGAGTTGGGCTCTGTCTTTTATCTTTCCCTGTTTATTCCGAGTGTAAGGGGAAGTGGCTCAATAGGATATAAGCTTTAATATCATATGATCAAGATAAAGGCAGTCTTCTTTGTCATCCTAGAATATCTATATCGGGCACATATTCAGGCTGTTAATGTGGACTCTCATTCTCCATACTCAACATTGAACCCAGAAGCGTCTTCTAAGACCTTATTCAATTCATAGCTGTATTGAGAGCAACCTATTAAAATAACTCATTATTCCATGGGTTCCTGATGGGTTTAAGCTATAAGAAAATATGCAATCTCCCAAGCCATGTATTCCTCAATTCTGTGTCCGCTGATCTTGTCCACAGTCTAGAGTTTATAGTTTCAGTAACAACGGAAAGATGAAACACAAAATACAAAAGAATTGAAGATGGATTATAGGAGATACTGTTCAGAGGAAACAAACTCAGACACAAAATTGACTTCATAAAGAGAACTTTAAAAATATGGCAAACCAAATATATCTATAGGCCTCGTGGATCTCCGGGGGCAAATGCTAAGGCTATCAAAATGAAAAAAGAATATGATAAGCTTAAAGAGGCCTTGTTGTTTCCTCTTTCTACCTCTGTGTTCATGAAAAGCATTGACAAGATAGACAATTGTTTGGCAAGAGGTTTAAAATGGGAAAAAAATAAGATGCCTTGATGGATGAGACAGTGGAAATTTTTTTTTTAATTTAATTTTCTTTTTCCTTTTTTTAAGTAATCACTGTGCCCAATGTGGGGTTTGAACTCAAGACCCCAAGATCAAGAGTCACATGGTCCACCAACTGAGCCAGCCAGGAGCCCCACAGTGGAGCTTTTAAAACCAATTGCAAATGGATTTAGTTCCCAGCTCCCATGACATCTACCTCTGCATTTTGAAAATATAATCACTCTAGCAGGTTACATGCTACTCGTGTACTTGCCAGAGTATTGTCCAACGAGTCAGTGAAAGACATCCTGGGAAGTACTTGCAATGCACTCATCTGTTCAATTACTGGTCCAAGGTATGAAGAAGTCTAAAGTTGAAGTTTAGTCAAGCCCAGAGGAACATAGCCCCAACTTTCAAAAAGAAATAAGTACAATTAAATTGCAACTCATATCCCATTTTCTTTTGCGTGAGGGAAGTCCTTGCCTTAATCTTCATTGGGTTCATCTTGGATGACTGGATGGCATGATGTACAACCATACCCTTTTTATGAAACTGAGAACAAGAAACGACAGGTGCCTGAGACAATACCACTATTATTTTTTTTCCCTTTAGAATCTGCATGTGTCTGTGTACATTTGCAACTGTAGCAAATTACACACAGGAAAACCCCAGACGTATGAATTTATTCCTCATAAAAGTGGTCTCCTTTCAAGTTTCATTCAGTGTGAAAGCCATGTCTGTGAAACCTGGTTAATATTAACCTTAACTCAATCCTATTTTGAGCTAAAGATAAGGGAGGAGATATGGAGTTTGAAATTTTCTTTCTTTCTTTCTTTCTTTCTTTCTTTCTTTCTTTCTTTCTTTCCTTCTTTCTTTCTTTCCTTCTTTCTTTCTTTCTTCAAATTGTGTAAGAAGAATGAAAGCACTTGAGCGAGCCTAGCCCCTTGAAGATCAATGACCCTGGTGAGGCTAATTACCCTAATCCTCTCAGTGTAAATTAAAAAAAGACCTCAGTAGCTGGAAAGACTATATGATTAACTGGCTGAGAAGATTAACCGTGATCAGAGTGGTCTGGGGCTTCCTGGTTTCCCCTCGGTTGCCTATTTGTCACTTGCAGAATACACTCTGTGCCCATGAGCTGCATCTCAAAGGGCTGGGTGATTCTTTCATAGAGATTGATGGCAGTGGAACGAGGTTGGGGAAGGATGTTCCGGGTCTGAATGAGCTTGTGCTTCCCAGGGAAATGTGAGATGTCTGTGAGCCTCTAGGTACCCAGCTGTCATGGGCAAAGTCCAGATGACATTTTCCCATCTCTTTTCACACCATAATCCAGACATCCTGTGGAAGATGGTGGTGCTACTTTTGGTTTCCAGACATGGCGCTCCATTTAAGATCGATGCTGTCTTTGCTAAAATGAAAATTCATGTTAATTGAAACTATTTCTTTGTATTATTTATATTTTATGTGTACCTGGTTGTGGCCATCATTCTATTGTCATATCATGAATGTTTTTCTCATGTTTCCAACAGGCAACTCATTATCATAACACAGTCCCTAGTCCTATCCTGCCATTTCTCTGGCATTTTTTTCAACCTGACGCCCACCTGACACATCTAAATGGACTTTCCACTTATGCTGGAATAACAAAGACATCGCAAAAGCCAAAGCTAAATTAGCATGTTTTCAAAAGTTATGTGATATTTAATGAAAAATTCTGTTAGTGCACAAATAAATTCGCCTAAAGCTTTAGATCCATAAGCTTCTTTGTACACTTTGGCTCAAGAATAGAATTCCTGGGAATTTATCCTAGAATAATAATAATTAACAATAATAATAATAATAATAATTCATTAGATGTGAAGATGTGAAAAACAAACATACACAGCATTTATAAAATTTCCATTGTTAATTATTTAAAAGCTACTAGAAGCTATCTAAATGTCCAGCTATAGAACAACTAAGTAGATGTTATACAATTTAACAGTATACTTAAGCCAGACATTAAAAAATATAATGATTAAGACAGTACAGAAAACCAAAATCGTTTATAATGTAGTGTTAATTTAAAAGCATCATATAAGGGCACGTGGGAGGCTGTTGATTTTGGCTCGGGTCATGATCTTATAGTTTCTGGGTTCAAGCCCCCACATCGGGCTCTGCGCTGACAGCACAGAGCCTGCTTGTGATGCTCCCTGTCCCTCTCTTTCTACCCCTCCTCTGACTGTGTTTTTTTTCTCTCACTCAAAATAAATAAATAAACTTAAAAAAAGGCATCATATAAAATACTTGTATGTTTTATAATTATAATTGTATGAAATACAACCATCCAGATCAGGAGTATACAGTAATGTGCAAAACAGAAAACAGTTGCTATGTTAAATGAGGACGTTGTTCGAGAATTTTGTTCAGTCCATTCAGATTTTGTATTTCATCATGATTCAGTCTTGGGAGATTGTGTGTTTCTAGAAATTTATCAATTTCTTGTAGGTTGTTCAGTTTTGTTGGTATATAATTGTTTGTAGTAGTTGTTTTCAATGATTGTTTATAGTTCTGTGGTATCAGTTGTAACTTCTCTTTTATATCCAATTGTATTTAATTTGAGCCCTCTCTCTTTTTCTCTTGGTCAGTCTAGCTAAAAGTTTGTCAATTTTGTTTTTATTTTCAAAAACCCAGCCTTTACTTTCATTGATCTTTTCTATTGTCTTTCTATTTCTTATTTTATTTATTTCCACTCTGATTTGTTTGTTTGTTTCCTTTAATCTACTGTGCTTGTTCTTCTCTTTCTACCTCCTTTGGGTGTACAGTCGGATTGTTGCAGATTTTTTTCCCCTTAACATAGACCTGGATTGCTATAATCTTCTCTCTTAGAACAACCTTTGCTTCATCCCATAGATTTTGGTGTGTGTTATTTGTATTTTCAATTGTCTATATGTACTTCTTTTATTTCTACTTTACCTTCTTTGTGGAACCATTGGTTTTTCAGTAGTATGTTGTTGAACTTGCACTTTTTTTTTTTTTCCAGCCTTCTTGTAATTGAGTTCTAGTTTCAGAACATCGTTGTCAGAAAATGCTTGATATAATCTTCCTTGAATTTATTGAGACTTGTTGTGTTTGGCAGAATGTTCCATATGTACTTAAGAAGAATGCAGATTCAGTTGCTTTTGTATATATCCATTGATTAAGTCCATCTGTCTAATGTTTTGTTTAAGATCAATATTGCCTTATTAATTTTCTGTTTGGATTATCTATCTATTGAAGTAAATGGGGTGTTAAAGGCCCCTGTTACTACTGTATTGTTGTCAATTTCTACCGTTAGGTCTGCCAATATTTGATTTTTATGTTTCTCATGTCACACTTCACATCTTTCATTTTATTCTTACTAATTGTTATAGTTTTCACTATTTTTACCACTAAAAGTCTTTTATCATTCATACTTGCTTTACAAGCTACTGATCCACTATCTTTGCTATATATCTACCCTTTTTAGTGAGATTTTTACTTTCATATATTTTCTTATTATTAATTAGTACCATTTCTTTTCAAAGGTCCCTTAAGGTAACTTCACTTTTTAAAATTCTCTTTTACTTTCCGCTGCTCTGTCTCGGTGAATGTCATTATTTTGTCTTCCAGTTCTCTGATCTGCTTTTCTGCTTCATTCATTCTGCTGTTGAACCCCTCTAGTGTGTTTTTCAGTTCAATTTCAGTTCCATTCTTCTATTCTTATTATTCTATTATTCAGGTTCTGTATCTTCTGTTTGATACTTTTTAAATATTTTCTTTTTTATTTATTTTATTTTATTATTAATTTTTTAATATGAAATTTATTGTTAAATTGGTTTCCATAGAATACCCAGTGCTCATCCCAACAGGTGCCCTCCTCAATGCCCGTCACGCACCCTCCCCTCCCTCCCACCCCCCATCAACCCTCAGTTTATTCTCAGTTTTTAAGAGTCTCTTATGGTTTGGCTTTCTCCCTCTATAACTTTTTTTTTCCTTCCCCTCCCCCATGGTCTTCTGTTAAGTTTCTCAGGATCCACATAAGGGTGAAAACATATTTTCTATCTCTTTGCTGAGGCTCTCACTGTGTTCATTCATTCTTCTCCTGAGTTTGGTGAGCATTTTATGACCATTAACTTAAACTCTTTATCAGGTAGATTGTTTATTTCTGTTTCATTAAGGATTTTCTCAGAGGTTTTGTCTTGTCAGTCATTTTGTCTGACTCTCTGTGTTTGTTTCTATGTATTAGGCAAATCAGCCAATTCTCCCAGCTTTGAAGAAGTGACATTATATAGATGTCCTGTAGGGCTTGGAAGGGCTATTTCCCCTGGCCACTTATGCCAGGTGCTCAAGGGGCATCCCTGTATGAGTTGTATGTGTCCTCTGGCTGAAGGTGGCCTACAACTATGGGGTAGGCATTGGCAGGGCTCTCACCTGGTCCAGCTGTGCATATAGCTGTTATGTAAGGGTGAGCAGGGCCCTCACCAGGGCATGTTCTCCAGTACCAAAAAGCTAGAGGAAAAGTTTCAAAATAGCACCCACCAGTACTGGCACCAAGTTAGAATGAGATTTCAAAAATGGCACCTGCCACAGTCTCCATTTCTGCAGAAAGCCTCAACAAGTTCCTGCCTCTTCAGCAGACCCTTCAAGATTCTTAGCGGGTCGTCTCCACATATGATCTGGGCACTTTTCCAACTGGTGCATTTGAGTTGGATCCCAGTGTGAGTAAATCTGTGCACAAGCCCTTGAAGAGTGATTTCTCTATTCCCAGTTCTATGATTTTCCTGAATGTAATCCCCACCGACTTTCAAAGCCAGACATTTTGGGGGATCATCTCTTCTGTTCAGAATCTATAGGCTGGCATGCCTGATGTGGAGGAAAGAACCCTCACTTCTCAGGGAAAAGCTTCATAGTTTGAGATCCCTTCCAAGGTGGACCAGTGCCACTTGGTGTTTTATTGTTTTGGGGTTTTGGTGAGCCCATCTCTGCCTCTCCTATCTATTTCAATGTTGACTTTTTATCCTTTGTTGTGAAGATTCTGTTTATCCAGTTTTAAGTTCTTTTTCAGGTAAAATTATTCTGCACATGCTTGTAAATTTCTTGTGTCTGTGGGAGGAGGTGAGTTGAGTTTCCTATGCCACCATCTTGAACCCTTCCAGGTTCTTTGTTATTGGAATCACACTCATAATGACCTCTCTGCTTTCTGCAAACAGTTGTTCTGGAACATGATGTTACTCGAGTTATTTGTTTAGGTTTTTCTGTATTATTTCAAAGCAAATCTTTCCGAGTTATATTTGATGAGATATAAGCTGGGAAGAACTTTAGAATAGAGAATTCATTCAATTCTCAAGAGCCACTGTTGACTTTCCTGCCTACATCTCTGTTTATTCCACTTATTGTACAATGTGTGTTTATTCAACAAAAAATGTACACAATCAGCCTTATATATCCATATATGTGACACATAGTCTGACTACTTCTCACCACTCAAGCTATGATTAAAAAAAAATCTAAGTGAATAAATATACTCTTTCCCACTGTTCTTGCCAATATGAGGCTTAAAGAGCTCTTGTTTATATTTCCAGCTGACCATCAATGAACAGAAACAGGCAAGGTGGGTTCATTTAATGCCAATCTTTTCATCACATTACAGATGAAAAAATGTGAAAGTGGGAAGATAAGACAGGTTGAAGCAGAATGACTCTGCTCCCAGAGCAAAGAAAGGGGTCAGGCTGCCATCCTCTGCAAAACCACACAACAGGGACAGGCAGGATAGCAGAAACATAAGCAATGAGAAAGAAGAAAGAAAGAAAGAAAGAAAGAAAGAAAAGAAAGAAAGAAAGAAAGAAAGAAAGAAAGAAAGAAAGAAAGAGAAAGAGAAAGGAAGGAAGGAAGGAAGGAAGGAAGGAAGGAAGGAAGGAAGGAAGAAAAAAAAAAGACCTGGGACATTGTATAAGTTAAGGAAGGAAGGAAGGAAGGAAGGAAGGAAGGAAGGAAGGAAGGAAGAAAAAAAAAAGACCTGGGACATTGTATAAGTTAACTATTGCTATCTAACAAAGCATCTCAAAACCTAATGACTTAATATAATAGTTTAGTATTTTTCACTAGACCACGGGCTCTTGGGGTTAATTCTCCAAATCTGGGCTGGCTCAATAGGCTCACGCATGCATTGTGGTCAACTGCAGGTCAATGGTGTCTTGACTGACCTCGGGTGGGCTTTGTTACAGATGTAGGGCCTTAGCTGGAACAGCTGGGCTGACGTGACTCTGCTCCATGGGTCTCATCCTCTAATACAGGCTAGCCCAGACAAAATCTTATGATGAAGGAAGAGGAGCATTAAGGAGAGCAGAAGTATGCAAGGCTCCATGAAGTCTGCATCACATCATCACTTCCATTACATTATATCGAGCCAAGTGAGTCACAGGAAATCCCAGATTTAAGGGAGGAGCTGCAAAGTCAGATTGTAAGAGGTACAGATTCAGAGATAGAGTTGGGGTCAGTTTTGCAATCAATCTACTGTAGAGATGTTTAGGAAAGAGCTAACAGTCGTATTTGGCTAAACACTGTGACTACAGATGAAAGGCAGTGGTTGGGGGAAAAGGCTGGGCTTATAATTAAAGGCATAATTAGGTTTAATGCATTTTCATCTGGTTGCCAGTAGGAGAATCTGAGCACAAAAGTGATGGAATTGAGAACATTAACCTGGAAACATTGTGGAGAATTAATTGAAGTAGGAAGGCACAATGGGTGGGGAGCCCAGTTAGGAGGCTATTGGAGGGGAGGAGTGAGGATTAATGTGGACCAGAGCCCTGAGGGCAGAGGTGGAGTTGAAGAGAGACAGGCAGGCTTGAAAGACCTGACAGTTATAAAATTAAAGGTGTTGGTATCTAAAGTTTATGGAAAAGAAGTTTCTGTGTGGGTGTCTAGGTTTACTGATGAGATATTTATACAGTTAATGTAAGTAGAACATCTCAGGAAATGATCCAGAAGGTAGGAGATCAGTTCATTCAATGGGAGTGTTGTGTTTAGTACTCAGGATAAACAAGGTATGCTATGTTATGTAAAAAGTAACCTCAAAGATCCAGCAGCTTATCACAACAAAAACCCATTTCTTCCTCACACGCCATGACTCTTGTGAATCAGTGAAGGCTCTATTCCCTCTTAGACCCTCCATAGCCATGTGGGTAGGAGCTCTACCTTAGCAGTGTTATCTTTAGGGTAATTAACTTGTCTCAATTTTCCTGAGACTTTCTATTTTAACTCTGAAAGCTCTATATCCCAGCAAACCACGCAGTCCCAGACAAAGGAGGGTAGTTGGTCACCCAATATCCGGTTCAAATACTTTGAGACAGCTAGACTCTCTTGCTTGTTCTTTTTTGATTTTTCCAAAATCACACCATTTCTTCTTACTTGTCATTAGCTAGGAATTGTCATGAGGTCCTATGTAACTGAAGGAGGCTGGAAAAGAGAGAGCAGAAGGAACATTTGCTGAGCACCAATGTCCCTGTTTGAGACCTTTCAGGAGGTATTATCCAGCTGAGTACATAAAAATTGACAGCTCTTAAAAACAATGTAATGTAAATGTAATGTAAAACTTAAATGCAGTCAAACCATGAGGGCCATGGGCTCATAACCCTAGGACAAATTCTATCTAGACTTTAGACTCATTTGCAAACCAACTGCAAGTTTTAATGTACATTCTCATGTGTGAACATAAATAGTGCAATTCCTTTTATGCTGGTGTCATTCTCTGGGTTTTTCCACTAGCCTATGGGCAACACTTTTAAGCTCTTGTTTTCTTTAGAAGACACAGCTTTGGACAAAGCTACACTATGAGTGGATTGAGAGCTGGATTGCTTCCTCAGCTCCCTTTCCAGGAGCCCTAGGTGGGGAAGAACTTTCCCAAAGGCACGCGGAGTCCCTGACTCTTTCAAATAGTTTCCATTACAAGTTTGAGGGAGAGTTTAGGAGGGAGGATCCAACAGGAACCATTTTGCTTCTCCTGAAAACACCATCTCCTCCTGTCTGAGAGAGGAAAGAATGTGGGCTGAATTCTGAAGCATTCCCCTTTGAAGGACTTGAAATATCATAATCCTCAGTGGATTGATGTTCTTGAACCTTTCACACTCGAGGCTTCACTATGTCTATGGCAATATACCATACCCCGGGGACTCAATGCCAGCTGAACATGAGCTATGTAAACAAAAACTTGGCTCCATTATTTTTTTCTAAAGAAATAAACTTGGATTTGAGTAAGCCAGCAGATTAATTCAACAATCAGAAAATGTTAATACAATTAATCACAACTTACCCTAGATGATCTCTGTGCATATGTCTATAAACATTGTTAACATTGTGAATATGTTAGAGTTCACAGCTTACCCTTTCCCTTTCTCTGTGGCTGAAGAGGGCAGGCATGATGTTCCAGGAGCACATTGCCAGCTTTAGAGGAGGGAGGACTTTGCAGGATCAAGCCGTCTGGGATAACATGACATAAGAAGAGAAAGGGGCACAAAAGGATTAAGCAACTTGCCTACGATGCAGGGCTAGTAAGTGAGAGTGCTACTGGTTAAATCCAGTCTTCTGATTGTGAAGACTGTGTTCTCCCTGCTCTGTGAAACTACATCCCATGAGGGAGTGTGATATATATTTAGCCTCCATGTCCTCTCTGTTGACTTCATATTTTCATATAGTCTATTAGGCAATAGAACTTCTTTGTATAGTCTTATACCACAAACATCTTTGAGATGAGGGGGCAAAGACTCTGTACAGCCAATAGAGCAGATATGCCCGGGAGGACTGGTGGGGATACATTGTAAGAAGGCAATGCAGGCTCTGGGCCCAGCTGAAAAAAATTTCAGACTATTCCAAGTACAGCAGATGGAAAGTCAAGGAACCAGGAGAGATCATGGCAAGGGGCCCATTAGACTGGACATTAAGATTGATTTGGAAGTATAGTGAGATTTGAGGTCCAAGGATTGGATAGCACATCCTTCTTCATAAATTCTTTTGGCAAAATTGTGTATGTATATATGTATGTATGATTTCATGCATGCCTGCATATATGTGTATATGCACACATGGATGTATCTATCATCTATCCACACAGGTGCATAGAGCAGCACAGACTAAAGTCTGTCATTAATGCCTCAGCTGATGGCAGTTTCAGATTTTCTATAGGGGAAGGGCTTAAGAACAGCAATCTAGCAGCAAATAAGTTGAGGGGTTGTACTGAAAGCTCTGTTTGCATTTTAAGCACAAAATTTTTCTTTTATTCAGAGTGACACCATATGACTTCTGAAGCTGAGATAGAACAGTGATATGGCTTCTGTCTGGTCCCCTTGGGACACTCACCCTTGGAACACAACCACTATGTCATGAAGAAAAGACCACATGGACAGTCCACATGAGGTCCCAGCCTACAGCGGACCCTCTTTCATTGCTCAGCTGCAAGGACATAGCTCATGCTCTTGCTTGACCTTGCCCATGTCTTCTATTGGCTTTCTCTGGCCTTCATCCCTTCTTTCTTTCTATCACTGGCTCTCTTCCCCCTCCCCCCTCCCCCCGCCCCCCCGCCCCCGCCTCAGTAGTGGGTCTTCCAAGAATCCAGTCTTCTTTCTGCTTTTTGTTCTCCTAACCCTCATGCTGGAGAGCCCATCTATTCTCATAGCTTTAAACATCACTTCTATGCTAATGATTCCTACATTTACATTTCCAGCACCATCTTCAATCAAAGCAAATCCTCATTAATCACTGAGCTTCTGTTTCCTGCCTTCAATTGCCTACTGGACACATTCAGCCGGAATATCTTACTGTCACTTCACCCTTAATACAGAGCACATTATTTACCCACCAAAATTAAATCTTCTGAACCCCCTTTCATGGTCAATGGCACCGTTCCTCCACTCCTTGGGTGGCTCCCACCAGCTGTTTCTACCTAGATTTTAGATACGTACTATAATCTGAATACTTCTTTATTAACTTAATTCACAAATAAATTATACAAATAAAGGAAAAATATATAATGCAATGCATCAGCTAGATTCACAGGATATGATGGTTCAGCTTCTCCTCTTCTGAGGATGATGATGATAATGATAATGGCTAATATTTGTTGACCACTCTCTATGAATTAGGTACTGTTCTTAGCACTTCACACATGTTGAATAACTTAATCTTCGCAACTTTACAAGTTAGATACCTCGACTTAATACAGACTGAGCATCAACTGTGAGATCACAGCCGAATAATTTGATTTCATCACTTCTGTTCTCACATTTCAACACCCCATTCAGCATTCTCAGGGCTGGAGCACACAACAATCTCTCTATTCTATCAACCAGTTTATCTCTTTTTCTTCTATACCTTCAATTTCTTCTGCTTCCAGTCATTATCAGTGTAGTTCCCCTGACCTCCAGTCTCATTTCTCTTCCAAACCCTTGTCAGTCAGGTCATTTGGTCCCTCTCCTTCTTAGCTGCACTATCCCGATGTCATCCTTTATCCTTTCAACTGGTAACACAGTCCAACTGGTTGGACCTCCTGCCATAATGTGACATGATTGTCTCTTGGCTACAGTCCATCCAGTGTGCTATTTATCATATACATCTTCCATATGCAACCTGTTCACCCCGATAGCCCACTTCTGCTATTCTTGTTTTTGATATTGCACTGTGTCTGTGCAAGATGTTATTACTCAGAGAAAGTAGGTGAAGGGTCGGTGGGAGCTCACTATCCTATTTTAGCAACTTACTGTCTTATTTATTTCAAAATAAAAAGTTATAAATATCCTAAGGTATTTTTATAGAAGGTTACATCCCAAGCTGTTATCATGAGATGAACTGCAAGGAAAAGAAGAGAAAGACTTTTCCTTTTTATTCTATGTAGTTTTGTTTTGTTTGAAAATTTTACTAGATAAATATATTCCTGTATACCTTGTATAAAAATAAAAATTCAAAAAAAATCTAATGCATTTCTTTACTATAATGTGTATATTTGAATTTCAAATTCCTAACTGCCAACCTTACTACAATCCCACATTATTTTGTTTTACTTATAAATATAATCCTTTTACTCTAGTCAGGTAGTCACCTTAAAATTCCAAATACACACCTTGTCCACTCTTGTCTTTCTTTGCTTACTCCTTTTGCAACCTCCTAGATTTGGCTATGCTATCCGAGCAGATGACTTCCAAATATGTCGCTTCCTGGTTCCCTCATTTCCCATAACTCTACTCCTAAATTTCAACTGCTGTTAGGTCTTTGCATGTAGATTTCTAGCTGGTATCTCCAACTTAGTTTGTTAAATAATTGAGCTCTTTTTTCTCCTTTTTTTTTAGGTGTATGTATTTATTTTGACAGATAAAGAATATGAGCAGGGGAGGGGCAGAGGGAGAGAGGGAGAGAGAGAGAGCAAGCTCCATGATCATCAGGGGGCTCAATTACATGACCCTGGAATCCTTACCTGAACTGAAATCAAAAGTTGGATGTTTAACTGACTGAGCCACCCAGGTGCCCTACAATGATTTTTTATTCTTCCCCCTTTTCTTCGAAATTATCATCAATATCCTTTTATGCACATTTGGGTTTCTCTTCTCTTCGTCATGGTATTTAATGTCATATAATGTCTGGCCTCAGACAGCATTACCCTGCTATCAAAGCCAGATAAGGACACTACAAGAAAAGAAAATTACAAGACAATATCCCTGACGAACACAGACAAAAAATCCTCGACACAATATTAGCAAACTGAATTCAGCAATACATTAAAAGTGTCATACATCATGATCAAGTGGGATTTATCCCAGGGATGCACCCACAAATCAACAAATGTGAAACACCACATTAATAAAGTGAAAGATAAAAATCATATGATCATCTTAATTGATCCAGAAAAAGCATTTGGCACAATTTAACACTCTTTCATGATTAAATACTCTCAACAAACTGGGTATAGAGAGAATGTTCCTCAACATAATAAAGACTTTATATGGCAAGTTCACAGGTAAGAGCATACTTATGAGCGAAAAGCTGAAATCTTTTCCTCTAAGATCAAGAACAGGACAAAAATGCCCACCGTCACCACTTTTATTCAGCATAGTCCTAGAAGAGCAGTTAGGGAGAAAAAAAATAAAAAGTATCCAAGTCAGAAAGGAAGAAGCAAATTTGTCTCTATTTGTAGACAACATAATATATTATACAGAAAACCCTAAAAAGCCCACCAAAAAGCTGCTACCACTAATAAACAATTTCCATTAAGTTGCAGGATACAAAATCAATGTACAACAATTAGTTGCATTTCTATACACCAATAGTGAGCTGTCAGAAAGAGAAATTACAAAAACAATCTCATTTACAGTTACATCAAAAAAATATAAAATTTAGAAATAAATTCTACCAAGGAGGTAAAAGATTTATACAAAGAAGATTATAATAAATTACTGAAAGAAATTTAAGAGAACACAAATAAAGGAAAGGTAGTCTATGTTCATGGATTGGAAGAATTAATAATATGGTTAAAATGTCCACACTACCCAAAGTGATCTACAGTTTCAATTCAATCCCTGTCAAAATTCTAATGTCATTTATCACTGAAATAGAAAAAAAATAATCCAAAATTTTTATGAAACCACAAATAATACCAAACAGCCAAACCAATTATAAGAAAGAAGAACAGAGCCAGAGGCTTCACACTTTTTGATTTGAAACTATATTACAAAATCTATAGCAATCAAAACAACTATATGGCCAACTAATCTTTGACAAAGCAAGAAAGAATACCCAATGGAAAAAAAGATAGTCTCCAACAAATGGTGTTTCAAAAACTGGATGGAGATGTGCAAAAAGTGAAATTGGATCACTTTCTTACACCATACACACACAAAAATTCAAAATGAATGAAAGACCTAAATGTGAGATAGGAAACTATTAAAATTCTAGAGAAGAACAAAGGCAGCAACCTCTCTGACCTCAATTGCAGCAACTTCTAACTAGACACGTCCCTCAAAGCAAGGGAAATGAAAGCAAACATGAACTACTGGGACCTCATCAAAACAAAAAGCTTCTGCACAGCAAAGGTAACAATCAGCAAAACTAAAAGGCAACCGACGGAATGGGAGAAGATATTTGCAAGAGACACATCAGATAAAGGGTTAGTATCCAAAATCTATAAAGAACTTATAAAACTCAACACCCAAAAAAACAAACAACCCAGTTAAGAAATGGGCAGAAGGCATGAATATACACTTTTCCAGAGAAGACATCAAGATGGCTAACAGGCACATGAAAAGATGCTCAACATCACTCATCATTAGGGTAATAGAAATTAAAACCACAATGAGATACCACCTGTCAGAATGGCTGAAATTAATAACAGACAGAACAACAGGTATTGGTGACGATGTGGAGAAAGGGGTAGCCTCTTACACTGTTGGTGGGGATGCAAACTGGTGTAGCCACTCTGGAGAACAGTGTGCAGATTCCTCAGAAAACTAAAATAGACCTACCCTAAGATCCAGTAATTGCGCTGTAGGATTTATCCAAAAGATACAAAAGTACAGACTCAAGTATGTTTACAGCAGCATTATTAACCATAGCCAAACTACAAACAGAGTCCAAATGCCCATCAACCAATGAATGGATAAGAAGATGTGGTATATACACAGTGGAATATTATTCAACTTTAAAAAAAAAAAAAAAAAGGAGGACATTTAGCATTTGGGAAAACATGGATGAATCTGGAGGGCATTGTGCTAAATGAAATAAGCCAGAAAGAAAAAGACAAATACCGCATGGAATCACTAACACCTGGGGGAAAAAAAGAGTCAATCTCATAGAAACAGAGTATAACAGAGACTGGAAGTTGGGAGAAATAGGCAAGATTAATAAGAGTACAAACTTTCAGTTATGAGATGAATAAGTTCTGAAGATGTAATATATAACATGGAGACAATAGCTGATAACATTGCATTGTATAATTAAAATTTTAGTATAATAATTGTTATGTAGTGTTTTAGCATAATTGCTCAGGGAATAGAATTTAAATGTTTTCAATAATAATAAATAAAAATTAATAATAACAATAATAATAATAATAAAGTGGGGTGATGGATGCATTAATTAACTCCATGGGGGAATCCTTTTACGATGTATATTTCTATCAAATCATCATTTTGTACATTTTAAGTATATCACAATTTTATTTGTCGATTATACCTTAATAACACTGCAAAAATAAATAAATAAAATAAAATCTGACTTCAGCATATTCTCCTGTGTCCCTCATTACTCAACACCATGCTTCCTACAGTTTAATGAAAATAAAATCTTCATCATATTTCTAACACGTCTCTTTTCACCTCTCTGCCCCACACAAGTAGATAGCAGTGTTTCAGAGGGAAGTCATCATATTTTTTTTATCTTTATATCAGTTACCTGATATTATGCCATGCTCAAGAGGCACTCAAGAAATATTTGTCGAATTGAATGGATTTTCCTAATCAGATTGTGGTGCTCTGAAAATAGACTCTTCTGCACAAGAAAAAATGTGAACACTTAGTAGGAGCTTAATAAATATTCATTGATTGATTAGAATTGGCTAGTCTGGTTTCATTACTCAGGCAAAATGAAATATGGAAAATAAACTGCCATCTCAGGCTGGCTTTTTCTCCCAGAAATGAGGGGAGATAAATGATCCCCATTGAGTTATATAAGATGAGTATCTGGCCTGGCATCTGTAGAGAAGAGTAAATTAGATTTTTAAAATAGTTTCAGGGTTAAAAATGTAAGATGTTATTAGTAACACAAGTAAGGAATCATTATTAATGTAGTCTACGACCTTTATCTTGATGTACTGGAATAAGAGATTTATACATCAGAATGGGATGAATTGTTCATTTTCATCAAGGATTTGGAAACAAAGGGGCAGGAAGCTCAAATTGGGAACATTCGGGTTTGTCTACAGACCTACTGGAAAGGACACACTGCAATTTTCCAAGGCTTGTGCAAGGCCTTTAGGAATTGAATCGGCCCAGAGGGAGAAGGGATTGAGGAACAAGAAAGCTACTTTTTACACATAAATATGTAAGTAGTAACCTGCAATAATTCAAAAGGAAATAAAGAAAATCAAAACAAAACCCGCATGTGTCAGTTTAATGAGATTGGTGGGAAAAAAATAGTATATTCTTTTAAAGTTTGCTTCAATATGACAGGGACTCTTTAACACATTCTTCATTGGATTTAAAAGAGGTTAAAAAGATTTAACCAATCTTAACCCCGATTTATTAAATATTATGCAGATTTTGGGGCGCCTGAGTGGCTCGGTCGGTTAAGCATCCGACTTCTGCTCAGGTCATGATCTTGCAGTTCGTGAGTTCGAGCCCCACGTCGGGCTCTGTGCTGACCGCTCGGAGCCTGGAGCCTGCTTCGGATTCTGTGTCTCCCTCTCTTTCTGTCCCTACCCTGCTCATGCTCTGTCTCTCTCTGTCTCAAAAATAAATAAAACATTAAAGTTTAAAAAAAAAAAAGATTTAACCAATCTTAACCCCGATTTATTAAATATTATGCAGATTTTGTAAACTCACTAGAGATTCAATACTAGTGATTGTAGAATCAGTAAATCTTCCTTCATGCTTGTTAGCACTTTCTATAATTTAACAAGGAGCTGAGTGTAACCAACACTAAGATTTAACATTTAGAGTTTTATTGAAAAAAACAAATGATTCAAAGATTTATTCAATGTGCTTAAGACTTAACAAATATTGTCTCAACTTGGGAAAATAAATATGGAATGAAAATGGTCCTAATTCCTTGCTCTGAGGCAAATGTTCAATTTAGCATTTTTTTTTATGTATTTAATAAATAGATTATTAAATCAAGTGCAATGCTCATTAAAGATGGTATCAATTTAAGGAATTCATCTCAGCTATGATTTATTCAATCTAATGCCCCATTGATTAAATGTTCTTCAGATCTTAAAAGTCCACTTCAGGTTTAATAGGTACGAGGTCAATTTAGAAAAGCATTCAGCACACGTGAAAGCCAATGAGCGAGGAAGTGATTTATACACTCCATGCTGAACGGGTACCATAAGTGGTTGTGATGTTGGGAAACTGTGTATTTAAAATGCTACTTAAAAGCATTTCAGAGGGTAAATACTGCAATTCTGTAAGCTTCTCAAGTGCCTCTAAGTGGGACAGATACAGAGCCAATAACATAACCTGAGGAGAGTGTGGTGGGTAGTTCTTGGGAGTCGACCTAGGAATATGGCTTTCTGGCCTGCCTGCCTAATAGCTAATGTGCCTTCCCTGAAAGTCATGTGAAATGCGGCCCAAGGGTTCTAAGGATGTGTTTTACTCTTCTTTGTATCGTGTCCCTAGGACGCCCATATAGAATTACAGCTTTGTAATCTGGAAGACGTTTTGCCTTGGTTAAATTCCATGATGCTGTGATATCATTATTCCAAGACTTGATTTCTTCGTTTTCACTATTTTTGCTGTGACCTGATAGCTACAGAATAGATTATACAGCAGGTTCCACTCTGAAACAATGTCATGGATACTGTGTCCAAATTGTTACTCTGTGTTTAGGGACAGAAGACAGCATAGCATTTTCTCCCTAACTCTTAAGTCAAATATCTCCAGATATTAGAGTAGGTAATTAGCAGAGCTCTTATATAAGCTTTTCATTTGCCCTTTTCATGCCAAAAGAATACGTTATCATTTATTTAGCAGCACGGCTGTGTACTAGACATTATTTCTTTTATTTGTTACAAATATCCTAACACAGTTCTAAATATCTGTAAGTTTATTAGCAGTAAATAACTTGCTCCAATTTAAATTGCTAGTGAGTGGCAGAAATGAGATTAGGAATCAAAAGGATCTCACTGCAAAGCCTAGGATGTTCCACTTCTGTGGAATATCCAGGACAAATTTGATTAAGACCACGCATTCAGTGGCTACCTTTTTTCCCTGTCGCAGTGCTAAGTACTAAGGATACACAGATAAAAAGACAAGCCTGTCTTCAAGCAAATCACTGTCTTCTCGCGGAGACAGTCAAATAGAGAGAAAATTAACGTGCAGTAAGACAAGGATTTTGAAAGAGAAATTCACAGCGCCCAAGAGGTAGTTAGTTTTACCATATGGGAAAATTCATGGACGATTTCTGAGCCTATTAAGCTGTGTTTGTGGTAGTACTAAGAAAAATATGATATTGTGGCATACAAAACTGCACACGCAAAGGCATGGTGATGTGATCCATAATATTTAACATATGGATGAAGTCATCCACATGTCTCTGAAATGCACGAACACCAGCAGTATCATTTTCCAGTGCTTAAAAAAAGGTTTTCATATGCCAATTTCAATAAATAAATGAAGTGAGACTGTTCTTCCCAAAAAATGGTGCTAGAACAAATAAATGTCCAAATCATCTAATTCTTGACCTCAAACTCTCTCCGTGCAAAAAAAAAAAAAAAAAAAAAAAAAAAAAAAAAAAATTAATTTGAGATGGCACAGAGACCTAAAGGTAAAAGTTAAAACCATAAAACTTCTAGAAGAAAATATAGTGCCATATCATCACAACCTTGGATTAGGCAAAATTTTCTTAAATGGAACACAGAAATCACTAATCGTAAAAGAAAAATATACCCGATAGGACTTCACCAATGTTAAAAATGTGCATTCATAGTTAAGCACCGTGAAGAAAATAAGTTGGCAAGTAGTAGACAAGAAGAAAAAGTTTACAACATATAATATTGGACAAGGAAGTTGTACCAGAATATATAAAGAATTCCTAGAAATCATAACAACACCAATAAAAACAATAAAATGCAGTTTTCAAAATGGTCCAAAGACTTAAGATTACAGATAAGTCACAAAGAAAACATATGAATGGACAATAAGCTTATGATAAGACACTAAATTAGTGCTCAGGGAAATGTTAATTGAAGGCACATTAAAAAGCCATTTAATACATTCTGGAATGGTTAACATAAAAAGATTTATAATATCAAGTGTGATAGAGGAAATGAATCAACCAAAATTCTTATAATTTGCTTGTAGAAATCACTTTGAAAACTCTTTGGTAATTCTTTTATGAAGTTAAGTATACATATAGCCTATACCCCAACAACTGCAATCCTAGGTATATACTCAAGAGAAATAAAAACATGTATCCACCCAGCACAAATGCAAGAAAGTTTAAAGCAGCTTTGCTCACAATAACCTCAACTTGAAAATAGCCACCAAAAGGTATATGGATAAACGCAGTGAAGCATGTCACTATGACGGAATATTCCTCA